>NC_064926.1:49392500-50676071 GCF_023897955.1 Schistocerca gregaria
GCCCAGACCGAGATGCAGAAAGCGTCGTCCGCTGCAGCGTGGGCGGGTCCAGGACGTGGAGGAAGCGAAGGCTCCAGATCCAAGGGGTCTCCCGTGGCGTCGTGATGACACCCTCTGGCGGCTGCTGTAGCCGCGCTGTCCTCGGGTTCCGTGAATCTGAGGGAAGGATCACCGTGCACATGACAGTGGCGAATTTGATCGTGATGTCGGCGCTGCAACCCGTCTGGGCTGAAATGAGATACATGCATGCGCCAAGTCGATCAAGGATCTCACCCTGCACCCACCGTCTGTTGTCGGTAAAATCTCTGAAAATCACAGTATCATTCGGCGCAGAGCGATACTTGCGACCTTTCTTCGGTGCCAGATGCTCAAGAGGGTGGAGGAAGTGGAGCAATGACATTTCCTCTGAACTGTAAGAAAGTTATACAGCCCTCGGAAGCTGATTCAGATTTGAACATTTTGCTAAAATAGATTCGCACATCTTGGTCTCGCTCAGTGCATAGCATAAGGAACTCTGCAGTGCACCTATACTTCACACGTCGGCATAGCCTCGCCATACACTAAGGTGTGATTGATACGAATTGTACATCATCTTTCATTTCACAAGCGTAACAATGTACCTGCCTGGACGGGCAATCTTGGCGTCTGTGCCGTGAATAGCACTCAGGGCATGACTTAATCCTATTCACTGACGTAGCCACCAGTTTAGCGGACTGTTTACGTGGCTTGGCGAGCACGAGCTGTTGCTGCCTACTGGGCCAGTCGTGAGCAAGGGGCGACTCAGCCTGACAAACTGGCGGCTGCTCAAATTTATCTGCCGCTAGGGCACCTGAATCATACTGATCTAGAATTTGCAGTATGTGATGAAATGATGACTGACTTTTCAAAACCTGTTCTCTAAGTTTGACATCAATTACATTGTACACAGTCACATCAAGCAACATAACATCTGAGTATGAAGCACCACAAGCACATTTGAATTTGGATTTCCACGTTATAGTATCGTCCAAATCTGTTACCCACTCGCGATAAGTTTGTTGTGACATTTTCTTGCAACAAAAGCGTTGGTACCTACCTGTCACCACATTCACCAGTTCGTCATGGTAGTTAGACAGCCTACAACCTGATTGTGGGAAAGTCCACTCAGAGTGGCGTTAGGGAACGATTTCTGAATGAGACGAAAGATTGAACTTCCTACCGTTGACAAAAATTTCCCCGGTAGCTGACACTTTGTGAGCAATAATGTGGGCTCCATACTGTTGCAACCACGTGAGTCATTCCTGATCTTTTCCGTTAAGCTGGCGAAAAGGCGGTATAACACTTGCGATTACAGTTTTTGCATGTTTCTCGGTTGGCCGTGTTTAGAAGGGTTGCAATCAGCTGCGTCTGAAACAGGAACATCTGTGTTGAATGCCGGACATTTGCCACGCCGGACATTTGCCACACTTGCCCCTTCGCCAGGTAGCTTGAGTAGCGATCGCTCAGGTAAGGGACGCTCTTCCCCGTACTACCTCTGTCCGCTTTCAAACCGCCGTCTCCACATCTAACTCGATACAACCAGTACGTAAGGGACCTTCTTCACAATCTTCGCCAAATACAGAGCTTTTCCGAAATCGAAATATTTATAACTTTTGGGAAGCGAAAGCAATACTGTCGATTATGTCAGTATGTAATTAGTTCTGCCAAGCATAAATATAGATTCCTCTGTCTGTACGGTAGCTTCCTTTCACGCTTACCGATTGCGATAGAAACAGTCCATCGGCATGGGAGCAACAAGAAAGGCACGATTAACGAGAATGCGAATGTACGCCAATAACTTATTTTTGATCACTGCATTTGTGCCTGCTTTAATTACTATAACTGCATATCCAAAAGACAATAGGGAAAGAATAAACGGGTATGTGAATGTTTGAAAAGAAGAACAACATACTCCATATTAATTTACTCTCTAAGAACATTGGTTAATAAAGTGTAGCGGGACAATGCTCAAAACATAACTGCAAACACGTACACTAAACAGAGATAAGAACATCTGTGATTGACATGTCATCTAAAGTCGACTTACAATTTTAAAATGTTAGAAAAAAGGAAATGAAGTAATACAGAATGTTACGTTTGTAACGTACGTTGTTCTACATTGTTTAGCTGTGATATTTATAGGGCCGCAGAGAAAGCGTCTTAGGTTCTGGAGAGAAAAGTCGTAATTGTAATTATCTGCAACAACAGAAACGAGAAGGACAACTTAAGGAAAAATAATGTAAGCTCACAATCGACTTTGAAGCAGAGAGCTCCTGTATGGGCAGAGGCTATATTCGACAACCGGAATAAATTAATAACTGGCTCCTTTTACCGATCCCCTGTCTCAGATGAAACAGTTGCTGAACAGTTCAAAGAAAACTTGAGTCTCATCACAAATAGGTACCCTACTCATACAATTATAGTTGGCAGTTACTTCAATCTCCCTTCCGCATGTTGACAAAAATACATTTTCATATACCCTATTGTAAATAGAAAACAACTTCCGTAATTGTTCTAAATGCTTTTCTTAAAATTATTTTTAACAATTAGTTGAGGAGGCCATTCAAATTGTAAATGGTTACGAAAACACACCTGAGCATCACGACGGATACAGGGATTAGTGAACACGCAGTCGTAGCGAGGCTCACTTCCGTAACAAAGAAATTCAGTAAAACTAAGCGCAAAATATATCTATTTATAAAAACAGCTAAAAATTCGGGTGACCTCTTTCTAGGAGATAGTCTCCAATCCTGCCAAATTATGTAAATGAAGACCATATGTGGCTTAAGTTCAAAGAAATAGTATCAACAGCACTCCAGATATTCATACCAAATAAATTAACAGGAGACGGAACTGATCCCCCATGGTACACAAAACACGACAGAAATCTGCTGCAGAAGCACAGTAAAAAGGCACGTATAATTTAGGTGAACGCAAAATCTCCAAGATTGGTGAAGTTTTACTGAGGCTCGAAATTTGGTGCGGATTTCAATGCGAGATGCATTTAATAGTTTCCACAACGAAACTCGTTCTAGAAATGTGGCGGAAAATCCAGAGAGATACTGGTCCCATGTTAAGTAAACCAGCGGAAAGGCTTAGTAAGTGCCTTTACTGCGCGACAGTGACGGTAATGTTACTGATGACAGTGCCACTAAAGTGGAATTAGTAAATCTATTTTTCGAAATTCCTTCACCAAAGAAGACGGAGTAAACATCCTAGAATTCGAAATGAGAACAGGTGCAAACATAATTTAGAAGTAGACATCCCTGGTGTTGGAAATCAACTGAAATTACAATGTGACAGAGGAAATGATGAAATGTCTTTTCAAAAAGTCTCTAATGCATAAGAAAAGTGGGTATAATACATTTGATTCCGATGTTCTTTAGTAACAATTAATTTTCAGTAGTAAGCTCCTAGCTTTTACTGACCTGTTTAAAGATAATCAACAATTTATTAAGAAATTTTAATTTTTAAAGGACTATATCTAAATGTACTTAAGTAGATTTACATCTACTATAAATGTCTGCAGCTAAACTTAAATAAAAAATATTTGAGGTGCCAAAATAGTCAACCTTAGGATCACATCAGTTTTGGGATGTCAATTTTAGGTATACTTCAAAGGTTCAGTTCCTATTTTCGTTTACAAAAGAATATAATATCAGTTTAACAAACCATGATAGTCTGGGTGATAGTCGCGATTCTGAAGCTTCAGGAAATTATTTTAGAACTGACAATTATTTAATAGTATGGCCATAATATTGGAAGGTAGAAAAAAGTTATATTAACGTGACAACAATAGATATACTTCTGTGAGGCTTGAAACACTTTTTAATTTTTACATTAAAGGCTGATTCGCATCACACTTTGCACAGGCTTTGAACCGTCAAAATGATAAATGACCATTTATCATTCTTGCCAGTGTAAAATCAGCCAAAACACGCTGAACTAATGTAGACTATTTACAATTACAGCTTAATATTAGCTCCAGTAATGCTGCTTCAGTGTTTTGATAATTTTATCTCGGTAATCTGCGAGGACACAGAGGTCTTCATGATTTTATAATACAATATTTTTAACGTATTTAGTCCAGTTTCTGAATATGGGCAATGGCTTTCAAGCAAAGCCTAATGTTGCCAGTCTCTTCATAATTCTTTACGATTCTCTCTATCCTGTCGTCCAGCTTCGAGTACTACTTCTTCATTTCCAATTTCATGTGCATGCAGTTTGTGAGCTCTGCTTCTCTTTTCAAGCAGTCCACAAAATAGTTGATTGTAAGTTGAGGGTTTCCTATAATACTATTCATTTTCTTGTGCCACCCTTCAACAGCATTTGTCGTTCGGTGCCTTTTTCCGCAACAGTCCCACATTTCTATTACGATATCCTCATTCTCTAGCCAGTTATCCACAAAGTAGTCAAAAATTGAGAGAACCTTCCGTTATCAGGAGCTTCTACATGAATCTCAATTCATCCATTGCTTATGTCCTCCGGTTTTACAACTGCCAGCGCTGCACACATGCTGGCGTGTGGTCTTAAATCCTCGGTCTAGCAGTACTCCTCAGTCAGACCGAGTGTTCGAATTCTTCTCCATGAACTCTTCTTCATGTGGAAATAGAATCCATTTATTTCAGTTGTGGGAAAAATTTGACAAATGGCCGATATCGCAGCTGCCTCAAAGTCCACCTTTACTTGTTTAGGACACCACACAGAGACTGCCTGTTTTATCAAACGAAAGAGACGAACATATGTGTCTTTCTTCTTATCAGGGAGCAGTGAAAATACAGTAGTAAGAATGTTTATTTCTTTAATCGGACCTCCTAAGTCTATGTATATGGTGCAGATTTGTGCAAACTGCTTGCTGCATCTCTTAAATGTTCCATCGATAAAAAATGGGAACATGTTTTTAAACTTTGTTTTCCTTTGCTTCCACTAAAAATCATTATTCTCACCTCTCATCTATCGTCTTCCAGAAGGAAACTTCTGCCATCTCCCATTTTTAATAGATCTTAAAAAAATGGTTGAAATGGCTCTTAACATCGGAGGTCATCAGTCCCCTAGAACTTTGAACTACTTAAACCTAACTAACCTAAGGACATCACACACATCCATGCCCGAAGCAGGATTCGAACCTGCGACCGTAGCAGTCGCGCGGTTCCGGACTGAAGTGGCTAGAACCGCTCGGCCACCGAGGCCGGCAATAGCTTTTAATGAAGGTGAATTTCATAAGAGTTCTTAGGCTCTCGGTGGTTCCCTCGCTCTTGACTCCATCGGCGACGCGTGGTTCTCTTCATAGATTCTGAATTAGGCATCACTGTAACAAAGTCATAAACTTTATTATGTAGATTTCCCATTTCATCCGCGTATATCTCCGATAACTGTGTAGTTTCTTCTCGAGACCTCCTCTTCGCCTTTTCCACTTGCTTTCTCACTTTCAGACCCGCATCGTCAGGTGGTCCACAGAGATGTTCTAATACGTTCAACACTCCGATACTCTAAAGCAGCTTTCCCTTGCAATGATCCGCTTTTCGGCGTAAGCACATCCATGTAACAACACCTTCTTTAGATTTCCTCTGTTTAAGATAAGCGTAACCTTTGTAATGAGCAGGAGGTTTTCCCTTGTTCTTTGTAATAACTTCCATACTGATGGTCACGTTAGGAACTTCGAAAGCAAACTGGGCGGCCGGGTGAGAAGGAGGAGGAGGAAGAGGAGAGGGAAGGGGGGGGGGGGGGGACGAGGGACCCAACCCTTTGGAGCAGGTAAAATCGTGGCAAATGTCCGCCGTGGCAAATGTCCGACACCTCTGTGTTAGCTGCGTTGCATCAATCGCTTGCAGCTGAGGCGCCTGAGCAGGGGTGGGAGAGGTGGGTTGTTCATTTTGGAGTAGGCAAATGCAATGAACAGGCAATGCAAGCAATAAAAATAAGCACACAAGCAAAGAAAATTTCTGCAATGCCCACCTTAAAACACTGAATAAAATAAGCACCATATGGGACACTGTTACAACATGTAGACACACCCCTGCAAAGAAAAGACAAGGTAGAATTAAGGCGCCAGCAAAACACTAAAGCCCACAAGAAAACAAAAGAGACAATCTGTGGCACATGGTGGCTCCAGGTTCGAAGCATTAACAAGCTGTCGCTATGGTATTGCTCCAAATTGTTGGCACCATGTTATTTGTACATCTCGTCGCCATCTTGTTGTGTCTAGGAATCTTGTGTTCTCAGTTCGCTAGACAATCAAACAACTCGTATAAATGAGTTTTATTACAACAATACCAGTATAAATACTTAACTTTGATCTGAGAATTCTTGTAGTCCTTAATACATGATTATGCACAAGTGCACTTACACAAATGTGTCGCAAGCAAAGGGAGACATCCAAAGTAATTAGTCTTCTTCAGAACAAACAAACACAAGTAACACTTCTGGTCCTAGGGACCACTAGTAAAGAAAGTCTGTCAACTGAACTGCAGTGATTGCTGATCTGTAACTGTGCTACGTAGAGATTGCTAATGAAGATGCGTCGTCTAACAAAGTGTCTAATGTTGAAGCTGCTACGGAATTGGACGCCACCAGTGGGCCGTGGCGCATATGTCGACTTCACTCAGAGGCCACTGCTGTCGCATTGTCCTCGTCAAGGTAGGTCAGTCAGCGTGCGATTGGCTGACCTCTTGTCACAGCCTTCTCTCCTCTGTCGTTCCCGACTGGCATGCCGGCGCTTACTTTACGGCGTAGCAGGAACAACACATCACTTTTTTGTTGCAAGAAAGTCAAAAGAATGGGTCTAAGAAAATTATCCACGTACTGAGCGCTAGTTAGCGTCTCTTCCAGAAACAGCACGCCAAATCATAGTGCCTAGGTGAGGCCAGTGTTCCTAGACAGATGCACTCTACGAGACAGAGCTCACCGTGTCGAATACACTAACGACCATCACTTGAGTGCAGGCAGAATCTAGTTTCATCGCTGAAGACTATGGCACACCATTCCATCTCCTAAGTGACCATCTGACCGCATCAGTCGAGCCGTGCAGTGGTGTGGTGTAAGCGGAAGGGGAGCTAGAAGTGTTCATGCCTGTAGTCCCACTGCTAATAACCGATTCACAACAGTACGTGTTGACACGTCTGGGCTGACAAGCCCCTCTTACCTGTGCTGTGGTGGCTGTACGATCTGCCACTGCTGCCCTTACGGGACGACGAACCGGCGTGTGTGCAGAGTGGACATCCAGAACCTCGTCTCCAGCGTGAGACCGTTCACATGTCCTTTGATACCACAATCGTTGCACAACAGACGCAGCAGTCTCCGAAAGGGCCACTTTTTTTTTAAGGCCATAATCTGATCCTTTTCAAACTCGCTCATTTAGCTGTAGGAATCACGAGTGCGTTTCTGTGCACGGTTGCCCGCTTGCGTCACATGTTTGCACCACATTCAGACCTTTACCTTTGGCTGTGAGCATTCCATATTACAGGGTAGACACAGATTGCGCTCTGGTGGCTACGCCAGTACGCCATCTGTTAGCGAACGACCGGACGTAGTTGAAATCATTATCAGTACATCTACCATTTGCCGTATGCCGTCATCGGACAGAAATCGACGTCGTCTTTTTAGGTGTACTAATTTTTTTCCCAACAGTGTATGTTCATAGCGTGTGACTTGTCGAAAGCAGTGAATAACGCTTGTAACTTGCAGGTTTTTGGTATTCTGCTAAGGTAAATACGAGTGGTATCTCTGAAAAAGAAAGAACTACATAAATGCATTACATCAGTTTCTCGATAACGGTTTATTACAGCCTCAAGACGACGATTCTACGACCTAAGTGCTGCTGCCTGCTCAGGAGACGTCTTTAGAAGACTGCAGGTTGGTCAAATCATTAGGACGAAGTACTTCCCTCAGACTGGCAAAAGCAACTAGGCACATCGCGTGTGGTGCATTCGCAGAAGAAATGGAATCTTTAACAAGTCACGTGTGGTAAGACAGAGGAGACTGAGGGACAGTTATAGAATTCCTCCATTAAATCACAGTACATCAACAGTATACATTTTGCCACTTCCTATCTCCTACAAGATACTTTTATAATTAATAATCTGTTATGAAATTATATCACAAAAAACCCCTCCCCCCCTCACCAAGTTACACATTATGTTATAGTGTAGACACTGCTAGCAAGGTACAATTTGTTTTCAGCAATTATATATTCATTTACGTAAGATGTTATCGTAACAAAAGGAATTTAATAATTATTTTGATGAAATATGTGGGCATAAATATAATTAATATACGTTCACCAACCAAGTAACAAGTGCGAAAGATAATACCAAGAGGAAGCTTGAAGACAAAGAAATGCAGCTGGATGAAGGCTACGCTTCAGGAATGTTCTGAGGCACAATTTAACAAAGCCCAAACATTAATTTGGATTTCCTGCAAGTTGTCTTTCTCAGTATTTAGCTACGCATGCCTCCTTGAGTTTATGAATCAGTGCAGTATTTTTTGCTATGTCCTTAAGTTATCTATACCTAACCCAGTAGACCTTAAAGTTATTGCAGTTTCTACTAAATTACATGGAAAACATGTTTTAATTAGGAAAAAGTTCTACAACACAAATAAATGTACAGTGAAGCGCGAAAGGAACTGGTACAGGCATGCTCATTCAAATACAGAGGTATGTAAACAGGCAGAATACGGAGCTGCGGTCGGTAACCCCTATATGCGATAACATGTGTCTGGCCCAGTTGTTTGGTTACTGCTATAATGCCGCGTTGTCAAGATTTAAGTGAGTTTCAACGTGGCGTTATAATCGTCCCACGAGCGATGGGGCACAGCATATTAGAGGTAGCGATGAAGTGGGAATTTTGCCGTACGGCCATTTCACGAGTGTACCGCGATTATCAGGAATCCGGTAAAACATCAAATCTCCGACATCGCTGCGGCCGGGAAAAGATCCTGCAAGAAGGGACAAACGACGACTGAAGAGAATCGTTCAACGTGACGGAAGTCCAACTCTTCCGAAAATTGCTGCAGATTTCAATGCTGGGCCATCACCAATTGTCAGCGTGCGAACCATTCAACGAAATATCATCGATTTGGGCTTTCGGAGCCGAAGGGTTAGTCGTGTACCCTTGATGACTGCACGACACAAAACTTTACGCCTCACCTGGGCCCATCAACACAGACATTGGACTGTTGATGACTGGAAACATATTGCCTGGTCGGTCGAGTCTCGTTTCAAATTGTATAGGGCGGATGGACGTGTACGAGCATGGACACAATCTCATGAATCAGTGTACCCTGCATGTCAGCAGAGGACTGTTCAAACTGATGGAGGCTCTGTACTGGTTGGGGCGTGTGCAGTTGGAGTGCCCCTGATACGTCTTGATACGACTCTGACAGGTGACACGTACGTAAGCATCCTGTCTGATCAAATGCATACATTCACGCCTATTGAGCTTTCCGCCGGACTTGGTCAATTCCAGCAGTACAATGCGACACTTTACATGTCCAGAATTGTCACAAAGTGGCTCCAGGAACACTTCGCCGGCCACCAAATTCCCCAGACATGAACATTATTGGGCATATCTGGGATGCTTGCAACGTGCTTTTCAGAAGAGATCTCCGCCCCCGCTTCCCCCCCCCCCCCCCCCCCCTGTACTTACGGTTTTACACAGAGTACGCGAAGGAACTTGCCCCCCTTCTTGCAGCGGTGTACCGTAGGTCTCTTAGAAGAGCGTAGCGTTCCAAAGGATTGGTAAAGGGCACAGGTCATCCCCGTTTTCAAGAAAGGACGTCGAACAGATGTGCAGAACTATAGTCCTATATCTCTAACGTCGATCAGTTTTAGAATTTTGGAACACGTATTATGTTCGAATATAATGACTTTTCTGGAGACTAGAAATCTACTCTGTAGGAATCAGCATGCGTTTCGAAAAAGACGGTCGTGTGAAACCTAGCTCGCGCTATTCGTCCACGAGACTCAGAGGGCAATAGACATGGGTTCACAGGTAGATGCCGTGTTTCTTGACTTCCGTAAGGCGTTCGATACAGTTCCCCACAGTCGTTTAATGAACAAAGTAAGAGCATATGCACTATCAGACCAATTGTGTGTTTGGACTGAGGAGTTTCTAGATAACAGAACGCAGCATGTCATTCTCAATGGAGAGAAGTCTTCCGAAGTAAGAGTGATTTCAGGTGTGCCGAAGGGGAGTGTCATAGGACCGTTCCTATTCACAATATACATAAATGACCTTGTGGATGACATCGGAAGTTCACTGAGGCTTTTTGCAGAAGATGCAGCGGTGTATCGAGAGGTTGTAACAATGGAAAATTGTAATGAAATGCAGGAGGATCTGCAGCTAATTGACGCATGGTGCAAGGAATGGCAATTGAATCTCAGTGTAGACAAGTGTAATGTGCTGCGAATACATAGAAAGAAAGATCCCTTATCATTTAGCTACAATATAGCAGGTCAGAACTGCAAGCAGTTAATGCCATAAATTATCTGGGAGTAAGCATTAGGAGTTATTTAAAATGGAGTGATCATATAAAGTTGATCGTCGGTAAAGCAGATGCCAGACTGAGATTCATTGGAAGAATCCTAAGGAAATGCAATCCGAAAACAAAGGAAGTAGGTTACAGTACGCTTGTTCGGCCGCTGCTTGAATACTGCTCAGCAGTGTAGGATCCGCCCCAGATAGGGTTGATAGAAGAGATAGAGAAGATCCAACGGAGAGCAGCGCGCTTCGTTACATGACCATTTAGTAATCGCGAAAGCGTTACGGAGATGATAAATTCCAGTGGAAGACTCTGCAGGAGAGACGCTCAGTAGCTCGGTACGGGCTTTTGTTAAAGTTTCGAGAACATACCTTCACCGAAGAGTCAAGCAGTATATTGCTCCCTCCTAAGTATATCTCGTGAAAAGACCATGAGAATAAAATCAGAGAGATTAGAGCCCACACAGACGCATACCGACAATCCTTGTTTCCACGAACAATACGAGACTGGAATAGAAGGGAGAACCGATAGAGGTACTCAAGGTACCCTCCGCCACACACCGTCAGGTGGCTTGCGGAGTATGGATGTAGATGTAGCTGTAGATCCCTGCAGGATTCATGGTGTCAATTCCCTCCAGCGCTACTTCAGACATTAGTCAAAACCATGCCACGTCTTGTTGCGGCACTTCTGCGTACTGGCGGGGAACCCTACATGATATTTGTCAAATGTGCCAGTTTCCTTGACTCTTCAGTGTATACGATTTAATAATATTTTTTCCTTTTCAATATACTTAATGTGAGGAATGAAACTGGTTTCATATCTTAACCATCATGTCATACATATCTGCTAATAATTTGATCTATTTCACATGTGTATTGTAGGACTAAGTAGTATCTCACAAAGCACGTTAGAAAGTATTACGCTTAAATTTCTTTATTATTTTCGTTATAAACTTCAGTACATTCTAAATTGTTGAGAATACTTGCAAATTGTTTAGGACATATTCTACAAGAAATGCTTTAAATAAAGAACTGTGCAACACATAGTTCCTCAAAGATCCAGTGCCCTTCAAATGGTCGCCGGCTCTCAATTAGAGCTTGCCTATCCAATGCCTTTAATTTCAGTATTTCGTAGAATTACTGACCGAATTTAATAGTTTACAATGCTGTCATAATCTGCTCATTAAAAGATTTAATTCTGTATTAAAGGTTTTACATAGTAAGTCAAGCGTTGAAGTTAGAAAGTACTTATATACTTTGAGGGCAGTGTAACTCATGGCATACAAATTACCCAGACTATTTTCAACCATTACTTGAGAACTGGTGCATTAGCGACTTCCAACGAAGTTTACGCATATGTTCAAACGTTTTCTACATCTACATTACTGTTCTACGGTTCACATTCAAGAGGTTGGCAGAGGGCTCACAGAACACCATTCAAACTATTTCTCCACCGCTCCACACCCTCCCGAACATTACTTACGAGAGAACCTCCCCATCGCACCCTCACTCACATTTGGTTATAAGTTGGCACAGTGGATAGGCCTTGAAAAACTGAACACAGATCAATCGAGAAAACAGGAAGAAGTTGTGTGGGACAATGAAAAAATCAAAATATACAAACTGAATAGTCCATGCGAAGATAGACAACATCAGGCTAATCTGAACTCATGAGCGCCGTGATCCCGTGGGCAGCTGCGGAACGAGAGGTTTTTGGTTCAAGTCTCCCGTCAAGTGAAAAGTTTTTCTGTATTTTCGCAAAGTTATGATCTGTCCATTCGTTCATTGACGTCTCTGTTTAGTGTCTGTGTTTTGGGACCGCACCACAAAACCGTGCGATTAGTAGACGAAAGGACGTGCCTCTCCAATGGGAACCGAAAACATTTGATCGCAAATTCATAGGTCAACCGATTCCTCCAAAGGAAAACACGTCTGATATATTCTATACGACACTGGTGAGGGCATGTGCGTCATCTGACAGGAATATGTTGTCGACCCACCTAACTTGTACACTTGGCGAATGGGTAAAAAGATTCTTCTACATTGCCCGATTTAGGTTTTCTTGTGGATGTGAGAATTACTCCCAAAAAAGTGATGAAAACATAAGAGTTTGTCACATGAACTGCAACAAATGAATCCAACAGTTTCACAGTCGCACACTTTTCCCTGTGCTCTGTCAAAACATATGTTTTTAACGTTTTCAAATTTTTCCGCGTGTAGACCGTCAAATCCTGCCTATGTCCAAGCAAATCTGAACATGTCCTGGAATTTTGGAAGGCGAAGTTGATTATGTGTGAGTGCCTGAACTTTGATAATTGTCTGAAAATAAAAAATAAAATTTTACGTTCGAAGGAAGACTTAAACTAAGGACCTCTCGTTCCACAGCTGCTCACGCTAACCACGGGAACACGACGCTCCTCAACTGAGATCATCCTTGATGTTGCCGATCTTCGCATGGACTACTCAGTTTGTATATTTTGCTTATTTTTTTTCATAGTTCCACACAACTTCTTCCTGTTTTCTCGATTGATCTGTGTTCAGTTTTACAAGGCCTATCCACTGTGCCAACTTATAACTAAATCGCGGGGGGCGGGGGGGGGGGGGGGGGGGGCGATTGGGAGGTTCCCTTGTTAGGAAAGATGTCTATAATTATATCTTTCCGTGCGAGCTATGATTTCACTTATTTTATTTCGATGGTGATTTTATAAACGTTTCTTCACTTACATCTCCCACGAAATAATGAAAGGAAAAAAGTTTATCGCTAACTGAATTTTCGCTGGTCGTGCAGTGGAACTTCAGCAACAGGTACGACGTTTTAATTTATTACTTCTTTAGTACTAAGTCTATTCGCAACACATATTGTGCCAGTATCCATGTACTGTATATACCTGCGAAACTGTATCTTGTACGACACTTAGTTCAGGAAATTCACTATGTGCTCAAAAGTATCCGGACACTCCCAAAAACATACGTTTTTCATATTAGGTGCATTGTGCTTCCACGTACTGCCAGGTACTCCATATCAGGTAGACATTAGACATCGTGAGAGAGCAGAATGGGGCGCTCCACGGAACTCACTGACTTCGAACGTGGTCAGGTCATTGGGTGTCACTTGTGTCATACGTCTGTACACGACATTACCACTCCTAAACATCCCTAGGTCCACTGTTTCCGATGTGATAGTGAAGGGACACGACAGCACAAAAGCGTACAGGCCGACCTCGACTGACAGCGACCGCCGACATTTGAAGAGGGTCGTAATGTCTAATAGGCAGACATCTATCCCGACTATCACACAGGAATTCCAAAACTGCATCAGGATCCACTGCAAGTACCATAACCGTTAGGCGGGAGGTGACAAAACTTGGATTTCATGGTCGAACTCATAAGCCGGTAAATGCCAAACGACGCCTAGCTTGGTGAAGGAGCGTAAACATTGGATGATTAAACAGTGGAAAAACGTTGTGTGGAGTGGCGAATCACGGTACGCAATGTGGCGATCCGATAGCAGGATGTGGATATAGCGAATGCCCGGTGAACGTCATCTACCAGCGTGTGCAGTGCCAACAGTAAAATTCGAAGGCGGTGGTGTTTTAGCGTGGTCATGTTTTTCATAGAGGGGGCTTGCACGCCTTTTATTTTGCTTGGCACTATCACAGCACAGGCCTGCATAGATGTTTTAAGCACATTCTTGCTTCCCATTGCCAAAGATCAATTCTGGGATGCTGATTGCACCTTTCAACACGATCAAGCACTCAACAGAACTGCAGAAACGCCTTAACAAATCTGTATTTGCAATTCGAGTGTTAGCAGACATAGGCGACATAAAAATGTAGAAGCTTGCATACTTTGCCTACTTTCATTCCATAATGTCATATGGTATAATATTTTTAGGTAACTCTTGAAGTCAAAGAAACGTTTTCAGAGTCCAAAAGCGTGTAATACATTCATGGACGTCCTGTAGAAACCTCCTCAAAGAACTGGGTGTACTAACTACTGCCTCTCAGTATATTTACTCCTTAATGGTTCAAATGGTTCAAATGGCTCTGAGAACTATGGGACTCAACTGCTGTGGTCATTAGTCCCCTAGGACTTAGAACTACTTAAACCTAACTAACCTAAGGACATCACACACATCCATGCCCGCGGCAGGATTCGATCCTGCGACCGTAGCAGCCGCACGGTTCCGGACTGCGCGCCTAGAACCGCGAGACCACCGCGGCCGGCTACTCCTTAATGAAATTTGTCCTAAATAATATATATCTTTTTCCAACAAACAGCTCGGTTCATACATACGATACCAGGAACAAAAATGATCTGCACAAGGGCTTGAAGCACTTTAGTCCAAAAAGGGGTCCACTACTCAGGAACACACATCTTCAATAATTTGCCAGTAAACACAAAAAATTTAGTTACAAATAAAGATCAGTTTAAAAGGAGCCTGAAAGACTCACTAGTGGCCATCTCCTTCTACTCCAGTGACTAATTTTTTAATGGAAACAAATGATGTATTGTATATACTCATACTATTAGTATTGTTATTTCAGCTTAAAAAAATAGACGTGTTCCACATCTACGAGGATCTCCTCAGCACCGATCTATGGAACGAAAAACTAATATAATCTAATTCAATCTCTTTATAAAGCACGGCCTGTGTCGGAGTGATTACACAACAATAACATCCCTGTAATGAACTGGCCTGCACAGAGTCCTGACCTGAACTCTACGCAACACCTTTGGGATGTTTTGGAACGCGACTTCGTGCCAGGCGTCACCGACCGACATTTATACCTCTCCTCAGCACTTCGTGGAGAATGGGTTGTCATTCCCCAAGAAACCTTCCAGCACGTGACGTGATTGAACGTATGCCTGCGACAGTGGAAGCTGTCATCAAGGCTAAGGGTGGGCCAACACCATACTGAATTACAGCATTACTGATGGAGGGCGCCACAGACTTGTAAGTCATTTTCAGCCAGGTGTTCGGATACTTTTGATCACATAGTTTATGACATCATAAGCGTATAGAGGCATGAATATCTTTTCTGTATCTTCAACCATAAAAGTTTTAAGTGCTCGACGCCAAATGTTTAATAATTTAACACATTTGTAAAGTAATCAAATGGTTGAAGCTGCTTGATTCATGAGAGTTCGATTCTTTAAAAAATAGGGGTGAGGTTGTTGTATCCACGGACCCAACCACGGACCCAACCAACCAACCAACCAACCCGACCGTGACATGGCTGGCTACAGTTCCTGTCGCGGCCGTCGGCGTCTCAGGGCGGAAGAGGTCGCGCCATGGCTGAGCTCGGCTCCGCAGCGCCCTCTGCCTTTTGCGTATAAGGAGGAGCGCTGGCCCCGAGACAGACGGTCTGTTGTCTATTGCTAGCCTTTCGTGGAGTTTATAGCGGAGCCATTGCGGTGTGACATTTGCTATTGTATTCGACTAGGCTCAGTACACGGATTACTCTTGGACATTACTTGGACTTGTATTGCTGGTGCACGTTTCGTCAGAAATAAAGATATGTCTTCATTCTAGCTGGCGCAATTCTTGTCATTAATTATTTTTCGGCCAAGAGATGTAGCTACAGCCTGGTCACTACCGACGCTTTATACAATTTGTGGTGGCTGCCCCAAAAGTACCGCAGAGGACCTTGGGTTTGGGAGCCGTCACAAAAGAGGTGACTACAGATAATGTACAGATCAATGAACAATACTGAGATTAATCTCATTCTTACAGGACAATCATTTAAATGTGTTTAGTTTCGACGCTAATCTTACTTGAACTAAACGCATTGGAATGTACTCTGTTTATTTACTGAAATTTGGTTGTAACCTTAAAATCTATTTACTGACTGAAAAATACCCTAGAGCTGAGATCATCGAAGCCTGATCTAGAACTAGGTGCAAAGAATATTCTCTCTTGTTTTTCTGACCTGCATATCGTGAAACTGTATTGCGACAGTCTCACCTCATTCCTGAAAGGAAGCACATTTGTGTACCTGTGTGTCCAATGTAGACCACTCAATTTGTAAAAAATAGGTGAGTTTGTAACAATGGGTAAAATAGGCTGGAGTTGCGGGAGTCTATGCAAAGAGTGTGCAAAATCAGTAGCAATTATTTCGAATAATTGAAAATAAAATTGGGAAGAGGAGTTGTATCAGGATGTGATTAGCTGATGTAGTGCCTACGGAAAATAAATGCGAAACAGGGAAAAAGTTCCTGCATGAGAGGGATGACACAGGTGACATGTATAATGAATCAATTAACAGGCACGAAACACGTTTAAATAAGGCTCAGTAGTTGGTGCACCAACTACTCGTGCTATAAGACATGCAGCATTAGACACTCGTTACCACTTCTACATCTCGTATATCTTTAAAAATAGTGCTTGACCACTGCTGAGAATGAAGAAAAAACCCTGGAAGAGAAGCTGGTCATATCTGTTATTTAAGGCATTGTACACCTAACCACAGGGTACTTGTAAGGACGTTGGGGATCTCAATACGTAACTAAGTCAGACTAAAAATACAAAACTCTTGTATAATCTAATCCAGTCAGTAATTGACAATGAATAATACGAGCAGTGTTCTGAAAAATGTAGAAACCTAAAACGATATGACTAAACTCTGTGGAACTCGTACGTAATTGGAAGACTGCAGGAAGCAAAAATGAATGAGACTTTCATATCTGGACAGCTTTCAAAAATGAGACCATTATGTAATATAGATAACTGGGCATTCAGGCTGTATAACCGTTACAATATTCAAGAACAGCGAAAGAGCACCAGACGAGAGCCGGGAAGCGAATCATCTTACAAATCCTCTCCTGGACTCTCGCAATTCCCAAGTACCGCTTGTACGGTAGACTGAATGCTGATACCGATATAACAAACAAATATGTTGCATTTTCTATGAAAACCAGGGTAAAGCAGCAGTAACTTCCCCCTCTAGTCTTGCAGGAAGCATCATTACGATTCATAAGGTTGGTACTCGTTTTGAACAGTCTCTCTCTACTAGTCAGCGTCATCTGCACCAAGTCCGGTGGTGGGGGCATTATTTTGACAGTCCGTAATTTTGGAGGGAAACGACTAAATTTTTCATGCAAGGGAAGTGACGGTAGGTGGATCCTCTTCGATGTGCACACATGCAGGCAAATTTCAGCCTCAAGTATCCACAAGAGAAAACTGCGGTAACCAGCAGCACTATGCCTGAGGAACTGTTCGCAATAAGCATTTCCGAGAAAACCGGCTGCCACCCAGGAAGCGCTTCTTACTTGCTTTCGAGACACAGTGAAAAGGTTTCTACAGGATCGTCGAGACCTCCAGACCCAATCCCTCCTGGTGTGAAATCCAGTACTTTCCACTCTCGGTAAAATAAACAAGGCTCACACGATTAATTATTATATAATCGTAACAGAGCTGAAACAAAATGACAGAATGAGATGAAAACAGCAAAAATTATGAGTTGTCAGTCTTAAGGTGTTACTCTAAGTAGATGAAGTCAATATCTGAAGGCACACAGTATGAGATCACATGTAAGTAAAGATACGACCTTCACAAACTCACTCATTAACCATGGTCACCATGCTCTGAGAAAACTCACTGAGGTAGAATTTAAAATGCTGTAAAGAAAGAATACAAATATCGAGGAAGTCCATGTGACTGATAACTAACACAAGTAACAGGGATCATTAAGGAAGACAATGAGCCACAAATATAAAGTAGTTCCGCGCCGCCGGCCGCGGTGGTCTAGTGGTTCTGGGCGCGCAGTCCGGAACCGCGGGACTGGTACGGTCGCAGGTTCGAATCCTGCCTCGGGCATGGATGTGTGTGGAGTTTATATGTTTACTTAGCCACTCTTATTAAATAAGAGGCTGGCTGAACGCTTTTCACAACATGCACAAGAATAATGCAAGTTTTCGTCACCAGTCCCACAGCTCTCAGCTAGGATCATTTGAGGTCCTCGGAACAAATCTTCCCACCACTTCAAGCAACCAAGGCCTGCTCACACAGGGCGTGTACCTGCTGTTTCCGGTAACGGAAGGTGACGTCAAATTCCCTGGTCAATCTCACCCGAAAAAACAAAAGTTGGCCAGGATTGAAAAGCCTTCTTGCTCCAGGTATATTAATAGTACATCAGTATATGTGCCAGTTTCATTACTGTTAGTTTTCTCAAAAAAATTGAATCAGTGATAAATACAACCTTTTTATTGAAGAATGGTTTGGTTAGCGAAGTGAGACAGGAACGATGCCGACCATTACAGAATTCACAAAAGTGGCACTTGCGTTTCTTGACAAAGATGAGTCTGTTACAGGCGTATTCTCAGACGTGGCTAAGGTTTTTGACACACCTAATTTAAAACTACTACTAATCAAGCTAGAAGCCTAAGCAAGCTAGAACCACTAGCTGTAAGAGGAAAACATAATGCATAAGATAGAGATAATTTATCAGATCTCCCGGTAATAAATTTTTATTAAAACAACACTCGGCCAAGAAACTTGTAAATATGTCTCAGACAAAGGGCAATACCTAAGTCACTGATATTTGAGCTCCATCAGACCGACTACTTTCACAGACAACCGAAATGCGATTAGTTAAAAAGAAAATAGAATTGAGTGGATTCGGTCTCGTGACTTCGTGGCTACATTGCGCAATGTAATTCTGTACCAATGTTCAAGAGTTTTGCAACAGCAAAAAAGAAACCCCTTCTCTCCTTCCATACGACTTACAGAAGAGAAAATTATATACACTAGTCCAAGAAGTCGCTGAATGTACTCGCTTCTACACTGCTTTAGTTTTTTAATGATATTCTAAAGTGAGCTCGCTAAAAACTAAGACATTTAAATTTACGGAAAAACTTATCGTAAGTTAGTAAACACTAGTCTGAGCAGTAAAATACAGTGAAACAATTCATTTCTTCGTACGTGAAAAACAGAGAAAGTAAACTAAATAATGTCTACAAAACAAGAGCATGTGCTACCGCACCAGGTGCGTCTTTTCGGGTACTCGACAGCCACTACACTGACAAGGCAAGGGCTGCACCCAAAGGTTGCGAGATTCAAACCGGATCACTGGACTGTGGCGCTCTAAGCGGCGGAAAAGTGCACTAGAAAGTCGGATCATGCAAAACTAATGCAATCAAATTTATGCAAACAACTATCTACGCAGTAAAATTTATTCTAAACATTAAGATATAATCATGCACTTCACTCTTCGCATAGGTGCGTGAAAAGCAGAAACTAAAGTAAATACTGTGTGTAAAACAGAAGTCTGTGCTGCTGCTCTAGGCGCGCCCATTCGGCTCCACGACAGCCGCTACATAGTTAACAGAATTAAAAGATACATTCCAAAAAGCGGATATTACCTTACCTTATTAACTATCAGGAGAAAGAAAACTGGTGTTCTACGGATCGGAGCGTGGAATGTCAGATCCCTTAATCGGGCAGGTAGGTTAGAAAATTTGAAAAGGGAAATGGATAGGTTAAACTTAGATATAGTGGGAATTAGTGAAGTTCGGTGGCAGGAGGAACAAGACTTTTGGTCAGGTGAATACAGGGTTATAAAGACAAAATCAAATAGGGGTAATGCAGGAGTAGGTTTAATAATAAACAAAAAATAGGAATGCGGGTAAGCTACTACAAACAGCATAGTGAACGCATTATTGTGGCCAGGATAGACACGAAGCCCACGTCTACTACAGTAGTACAAGTTTATATGCCAACTAGCTCTGCAGATGACGTAGAAATTGATGAAATGTATGATGAGATAAAAGAAATTATTCAGGTAGTGAAGGGAGACGAAAATTTAATAGTCATGGGTGACGAATTCGAGAGTAGGAAAAGGGAGAGAAGGAGACATAGTAGATGAATATGGATTGGGGGACAAACGAAAGAGGAAGCCGCCTGGTACAGCTTCGTGCAGAGCATAACTTAATAATAGCTAACACTTGGTTCAAGAATCATGAAAGAAGGTTGTATACATGGAAGAACCCTGGAGATACTAAAAGTTATCAGATTGATTATATAATGGTAAGACAGAGATTTAGGAACCAGGTTTTAAATTGTAAGAAATTTACAGGGGCAGATGTGGACTCTGACCACAATCTGTTGGTTATGACCTGTAGATGAAAACTGAAGAAACTGCAAAAAGGTGGCAATTTAAGGAGATGGGACCTGGATAAACTGAAAGAACCAGAGGTTGTAGAGAGTTTCAGGGAGATCATAAGGGAACAATTGACAGGAATGGGGGAAAGAAATACAGTAGAAGAGGAATGGGTAGCACTGAGGGATGAAATAGTGAAGGCAGCGGAGGATCAAATAGGTAAAAAGACGAGGGCTGGTAGAAAACCTTGGGTAACAGAAGAAATACTGAATTTAATTGATGAAAGGAGAACATATAAAAATGCAGTAAATGAACCAGGCAAAAAGGAATACAAATGTCTCAAAAATGAGATCGATAGGAAGTGCAAAATGGCTAAGCAGGGATGGCTAGAGGACAAATGTAAGAATGTAGAGGCTTACCTCACTAAGGGTAAAATAGATACTGCCTACAGGATAATTAAAGAGACCTTTGGAGAAAGGAGAACCACTTTCATGAATATCAAAAGCTTCGATGGAAACCCAGTTCTAAGCAAAGAAGGGAAAGCAGAAAGGTGGAAGGAGTATACAGAGGGTCTATACAAGAGTAATGTACTCGAGTACAATATTATGGAAATGGAAGAGGATGTAGATGAAGATGAAATGGGAGATACGATACTGCGTGAAGAGTTTGACAGAGCACTGAAAGACCTGAGTCGAAACAAGGCCCCGATAGTAGACAACATTCCATTAGAACTACTGATGTCCTTGGGAGAGCCAGTCTTCCATCTGGTGAGAAAGATGTACGAGACAGGCGAAATACCCTCAGACTTCAAGAAGAATATAATAATTCCAATCCCAAAGAAAGCAGGTGTTGACAGATGTGAAAATTACCGAACTATCAGTTTAATAAGTCACTGCTGCAAAATACTAACACGAATTATTTACAGACGAATGGAAAAACTGATAGAAGCCGACCTCGGAGAAGCTCAGTTTGGATTCCGTAGAAATGTTGGAACACGTGAGCCAACACTGACCCTACGACTTATCTTAGAATAAAGGTTAGGGAAAGGCAAACCTACGTTTCTAGCATTTGTAGACTTAGAGGAAGCTTTTGACAATGTTGACTGGAGTACTCTCTTTCAAATTCTAAAGGTGGCAGGAGTAAAATACAGGGAGCGAAAGGCTATTTACTATTTGTACAGAAACCAGATGACAGTTATGTCGAGGGACATTAAAGGGAAGCAGTGGTTGGGAAGGGAGTGAGACAGGGTTGTATCCTCTCCCCGTTGTTATTCAATCTGTATATTGAGCAAGCAATAAAGGAAACAAAAGAAAAGTTCGGAGTAGGTATTAAAATTCATGGAGAAGAAATAAAAACTTTGAGGCTCGCCGATGACATTGTAATACTGTCAGAGACAGCAAAGGACTTGGAAGGTCAGTTGAATGGAATAAACTGTGTCTTGAAAGGAGGGTGAAGATGAACATCAACAAAAGCAAAACGAGGATAATGGAATGTAGTCGAATTAAGTCGGGTGCTGCTGAGGGAATTAGATTAGGAAATGAGACACTTAAAGTAGTAAAGGTGTTTTGCTATTTGGGGAGCAAAATAACTGATGATGGTCGAAGTAGAGAGGATATAAAATGTAGACTGACAATGGGAAGGAAAGAGTTTCTGAAGAAGAAAAATCTGTTAACATCGAGTGTTCATTTAAATGTCAGCAAGTCGTTTCTGAAAGTATTTGTATGGAGTGTAGCCATGTATGGAAGTGAAACGTGGACGATAAATAGTTTGGACAAGAAGAGTATAGAAGCCTTCGAAATGTGGTGCTACAGAAGAATGCTTAAGATTAGATGGGTAGATCACATAACTAATGAGGAGGTATTGAATAGAATTGGGGAGAAGAGGAGCTTGTGGCCCAACTTTAGTAGAAGAAGGGATCGGTTGGTAGGACATGTTCTCAGACATCGAGGGATCACCAATTTAGTATTGGAGGGCAGCGTGAGGGTAAAAATCGTAGAGGGAGACCAAGAGATGAATACACTAAGCAGATTCAGAAGGATGTAGGCTGCAGTAGGTACTGGGAGATGAAGCAGCTTGGACAGGATAGAGTAGCATGGAGAGCTGCATCAAACCAGTCTCAGGACTGAAGACCATAACTACAACAATTAGCTAAGGCCTTAGCCTCGAAGTTACACTTCCCCAAAAAATGTGTGTGTGAAATCTTATGGGACATAAATGCTAACGTCATCAGTCCCTAAGCTTACACACTACTTAACCTAAATTATCCTAAGTACAAACATACACACCCATGCCCGAGGGAGGACTTGAACCGCCGCCGGGACCAGCCGCACAGTCCATGACTGCAACGCCCGAGACCGCACGGCTAATCCCGCGCGGTCCACTTCCCCCGTCATGAAAAGAGCGGTCGCTGTAACAACAGTTAACTAGATCCAGTGGTATCCATCACGCAGTTGCAAGCACAACGCAAGAAAAAAAAACCGTTTCCGTGATTTTTTAGGTAGTTTCCAGTCCATGTCAGTAGCTGAAATTTACCGTGTGGATTTAACAGCGTTTAACTACCAGTATCGAAGAAAAACAAGTCTGATGATTCACCTGTCAACATAAATTAATTTTTCGTCATTTCTCAATTATTGTACAGTAGCATACGTTCCATTTCTGCATATGAGCTTCAACTTTCTGCTGTGCTGTGTTTCACCAAACTGTTGTACTTTGTGACGTTGCGAAAGCGAGTACTGGAAAAACAATAGAAACAATGTGTAGCAGGTAGAAGTGCCCTATTTTGGGACTACGCTGATTAAGAAAATACTCTTTGGAATTTCAGATGCAAATAACACGCAAGAAAAGAATTATGTTAGTAAACTGCTGACACGGTACAAAGAGCATGAAGCACGGTGTTTTATTCCAGTTGCAGGTTGCTTTATGACGGCTTCGAGCGGCAACAGAATTACAGTATTTCATACACTATTGAGCAATTTTCAAATTATAAAAAATAGCTAATATTCGTATACTATTATAATCTACTATTTAAGAAGTACACTGGTGTCCAAAATTAAAGCATCAAACTGTTATTTCACCGTCCTGTGTCTAATTCACGATCTAATCATACAAACTGTGAACAGATGTCGTTACGATCGTTATCTCTACAGAAGATGGCATTCCGTTCAACGGACAACCAATCCAACAATGACGTCAGGGCACCTATCAGGGTAGTCCCACATCTACAATCGCAGTGTACACAGACACAGACGGTGCAGTATGGCAGAGAGAAGGCGCCAACAAGTTCTTTGCTGTGGAGGGACATAGGAAGAATGGAAGCAAGAGTGTCACAAAGTGATGTGGACCGATGGCTTAATGTAAATCGTTGTGTTGCTTCTCGGATGATGTGACAGCTTACATAGACTAGGCAGCACCGACCACGTGTAACATCAGAAAGAGTGGGCCGTTATTTGGCTGTAGGGGCACGACAATACCGCCTTAGTACTGCCCTGAAACCGGCATCTGACGTCGCAGCATCCCCTGGACATGTTCTACCGAGGCAAACGGTGTACAAAAGGCTTTCAGCATAGTGGCCTTTATTGATGGAGACCTGCTGTGTGTTTACCTTCTTCACAGAAGGGAACGTCTAGAGTGGAGCCGTCAAAATCCCACCTGCATGGTCAAACCGTGGGCCGATGTTCTTTCTCACAGTTTTTGTTGTTGTGGTCTTCAGTCCTGAGACTTGTTTGATGCAGCTCTCCATGCTACTCTATCCTGTGCAAGCTTCTTCATCTCCCAGTACGTACGGCAACCTACATCCTTCTGAATCTGCTTGGTGTATTCATCTCTTGGTCTCCCTCTACGATTTTTACCCTCCACGCTGCCCTCCAATGCTACATTTGTGGTCCCTTAAGGCCTCAAATCATGTCCTACCAACCGATGCCTTCTTCTGGTCAAGTTGTGCCACAAATTTCTCTTCTCCCAAATCCTATTCAATGCCTCATTAGTTATGTGATCTACCCATCTAATCTTCAGCATTCTTCTGTAGCACCACATTTCGAAAGCTTCTATTCTCTTCTTGTCCAAACTATTTATCGTCCATGTTTCACTTCCATACATGGCTACACTCCATACAAATACTTTCAGAAACGACTTCCTGACACTTAAACCTATACTCGATGTTAACAAATTTCTCTTCTTCAGAAACGTTTTCCATGCCATTGCCAGGCTACATTTTATATCCTCTCTACTTCGACCATCATCAGTTATTTTACTCCCCAAATAGCAAAACTCCTTTACTACTTTAAGTGTCTCATTTCCTAATCTAATTCCCTCACCATCACCCGATTTAATTTGACTACATTCCATTATCCTCGTTTTTCTTTTGTTGATGTTCATCTTATATCCTCCTTTCAAGACACTATCCATTCCGTTCAACTGCTCTTCCAAGTCCTTTGCTGGCTCTGACAGAATTACAATGTCGTCGGCGAACCTCAAAGTTTTTATTTCTTCTCCATGAATTTTAATACCTACTCCGAATTTTTCTTTTGTTTCCTTTACTGCTTGCTCAATATACAGATTGAATAACATCGGTGAGAGGCTACAAACCTGTCTCACTCCCTCCCCAACCACTGCTTCCCTTTCATGTCCCTCGACATAACTGCCATCTGGTTTCTGTACAAATTGTTAATAGCCTTTCGCTCCCTGTACTTTACACCTGCCACCTATGGAATTTGAAAGAGATTATTCCAATCAACATTGTCAAAACCTTTTTCTAAGTCTACAAATGCTAGAAATGTAGGTTTGTCTTTCCTTAATCTTTCTTCTAAGATAAGTCGTAAGGTCAGTGTTGCCTCACGTGTTCCAGTATTTCTACGGAATCCAAACTGATCTTCCCCGAGGTCGGCTTCTACTAGTTTTTCTATTCGTCTGTAAAGAATTCGTGTTAGTATTTTGCAGCTGTGGTTTATTAAACTGATAGTTCGGTAATTTTACATCTGTAAACACCTGCTTTCTTTGGAATTATTATATTCTGCTTGAAGTCTGAGGGTATTTCGCCTGTTTCATACATCTTGCTCACCAGATGGAAGAGTTTCGTCAGGACTGGCTCTCCCAAGGCCGTCAGTAGTTCCAATGGAATGTTGTCTATTCCGGGGGCCTTGTTTCGACTCAGGTCTTTCAGTGCTCTGTCAAACTCCTGAACCAGTATCGTATCTCCCATTTCATCTTCATCTACATCCTCTTCCATTTCCATAATATTGTCCTCAAGTACATCGCCCTTGTATATACTCTCTATACACTCTTTCCACCTTTCTGCTTTCCCTTCTTTGCTTAGAACTGCGTTTCCATCTGAGCTCTTGATGTTCATACAAGTGGTTCTCTTTTCTCCAAAGGTCTCTTTAATTTTCCTGTAGGCAGTATCTATCTTACCCCTAGTGAGATAAGCCTCTACATCCTTACATTCGTCCTCTAGCCATCACTGCTTAGCCATTTTGCACTTCCTATTGATCTCATTTTTGAGACGTTTGTATTCCTTTTTGCATGCTTCATTTATTGCATTTTTATATTTTCTCCTTTCATCAATTAAATTCAATATTTCTTTTGTTACCAAGGATTTCTACTAGCCCTCGTCTTTTTTACCTACTTGATCCTCTGCTGCCTTCACTACTTCATCTCTCAAAGCTACCCATTCTTCTACTGTATTTCTTTCCCCTATTCCTGTCAATTGTTCCCTTATGCTCACCCTGAAACTCTGTACAACCTCTGCTTTAGTCAGTTTATCCAGATCCCATCTCCTTAAATTCCCACCTTTTTGCGGTTTCTTCAGTTTTAATCTAGAGGTCATAACCAATAGATTGTGGTCAGAGTCCACATCTGCCCCTGTAAATGTCTTACAATTTAAAACCTGGTTCCTAAATCTCTGTCTTACCATTATATAATCAATCTGATACCTTTTAGTATCTCCCGGGTTCTTCCATGTATACAACCTTCTTTCATGATTCTTAAACCAAATGTTAGCTATGATTAAGTTGTGCTCTGTGCAAAATCCTACCAAGCGGCTTCCTCTTTCATTTCTTAGTCCCAATCCATATCCACCTACTACATTTCCTTCTCTCCCTTTTCCTACACTCGAATTCCAGTCACCCATGACTATTAAATTTTCATCTCCCTTCACTACCTGAATAATTTCTTTTATTTCATCATACATTTCTTCAATTTCTTCGTCATCTGCAGAGCTAGTTGGCATATAAACTTGTATTACTGTAGTAGGTGTGGGCTTCGTATCTATGTTGGCCACAATGATGCGTTCACTATGCTGTTTGTAGTAGCTTACCCGCATTCCTATTTTCCTATTCATTATTAAACCTACTCCTGCATTACCTCTATTTGATTTTGTGTTTATAACCCTGTAGTCACCTGACCAAATGTCTTGCTCCTCCTCCCATCCAACTTCACTAATTCCCACTATATCTAACTTTAACCTATCCATTTCCCTCTTTAAATTTTCTAACCTACCTGGCTGATTAAGGGATCTAATATTTCACGCTCCGATCTGTAGAACACCAGTTTTATTTCTCCTGATAACGATATCTTTTCACAGATAAGTCCCGATTTCGTCTGGAGAGTGATTCTCGACGGATTCGCATCTGGAGGGCACTCGGAAAACGATTTCGGGACGCAAACATTGCGGAAAGAGACCGATATCGATGATGACAACTCGAACACCTCTTCATAATATTGTACAAGTGAATCAGCAAGCTTTAACTGCTGTGAGCTAACGCGAGAAGATCTTCGGATCTAGTGCGCGTTCGTTGTGAGGTGCTGTGGGCCCAGACTTCGTATCGAATGACAATAATGATCGACCTCATAGAGTATGTTTTTTTGGAAACGGAAGTTATTGCACGTATGGCGTAGCCTTCTCGCTCCCTCGATTTGATTCCCATAAGCCTGCCTTGGGTGCACTACGGAGACGGGTAGCATCACTTCAGCAACCACCAATCGCTCTCCAAGACTTGTGGGCAGCTCTGCAGGAAGAATGGGCCTCAATTGCCTCAGAATGAGATTGATGATATTCAAAGCATGTCCTGTGGTTGTCAGGCCTGTATTGATACCAGAGGTGGTCACTCCCTGTACTAAGCACCTTAACCAGTTGTCAGAACGTGTGTGCAAATCCATAAAAAAACGAAAAACATTTTTGTCTACTGTATGCATGTTGCAGTTGATTACGTTCTGTATTCTTTAAACTGTCTGCTTTCCTATACCTGTTTATGGTGTTTTGTGGCAAAATAAACGCAACTTTAAAAAAATTCCGTTCGTCCCTATAATTTTCAACAACAGTGTATAACCCTATGTTAAAAGTTTAACACTGTCAGACAAGTATCACTGTGTTGACTTCTATAACCTGAGCTGAACTGTCCGCCATGTTTTAATTAAGTTTACCTAGTGGTTACTGAAAGCAGCCCTCTCCCCCTTTTCTGAAAAACTAGCGCTAGGCACCAGCTTGCAATACTGTAACAACAACACCGCCAATGTAGCTCACTTATTTTAATATTATGCGTTTTCGTACACTGGCTGTTGTTGTGGTTGACAAGAGAGCCAAAACCGTATTTTTAAAGGAGGCCGAAATGCACGCGTTTTATCTCATGCAGGCTGGCGTGAGGTCTGGAACATACCAAGGTAATTAGAATTGAGATAAACGGACGTAGCTGGAGGAATACTTAACTTTAATCCATTAATGGAGAACGTCGCTCTTTATGGTACAAGATTCACAATATCAATAGTACGGATACTGGCGCCTTGCTAGGCCGTAGCAAATAACGTAGCTGAAGGCTATGTTAACTATCGTCTCGGCAATTGAGAGCGTAGAATTCAGTGAACCATCGCTAGCAAAGTTGGCTGTACAACTGGGGCGAGAGCTAGGAAGTCTCTCTAGACCTGCCGTGTGGCGGCGCTCGGTCTGCAATCACTGATAGTGGCGACACGCGGGTTCGACGTATACTACCGGACCGCGGCCGATTTAAAGGCTACCACCTAGCAAGTGTGGTGTCTGGCGGTGACACCACAGCTACAATATAGCATATAATGAAATATAGGCACGAAATCTTTGGAATATAAATGGAAAAATATTGTAAATGTTATTCCTTACATATTCTTGCATTCACGTTGTACCCACAAGAATGTTAAAATTTGTCGGGTAGAATGTTGGGTACGACCTGGAACCCTCCAACTGTACCAAAAGAAGTTCAAATTAATAAAAAAAACTAGTTATCCACTCGTTTGAAGCACAGTTAGACGCCAGCTAAACTTGCTGGGCAGAACAGGTAATTAGAATTGTGGAAAGGGCCAAATAGGTTTGGGGTCAGTTTCACCTTAAAATTGTAATTTATTGTAATTTAATAACACATCAAACTCCAAATCTTCCACCGCTGAAGGCCTCGATACAAGAAATATTAAAAAATCGTCAAGGTAATTTTAAGTGATTAATGACACACAGTTACAATTACAAATTAAATAATTAAACAAGATCCAATACAACCAGCTGAAGGCCCACAGTAAAATTTTCAAGATTTTCAAATAAATCACCTTAACCTTTCAAAGGCAGAAGGCTGCAATGTTTAAGATTGAAAGGTAATTTTAAGAATAAGGCTCTAAGCCGCACTGTTTAAGCTTGAAAGGTAATTTTAAGAATAAGGTTCAAAGGCTGAAGGCCCACAATTCTCCAAAATTTAAAATAATATAATCATAACCTTGAGTTTTAAGTAGCTGAAACCGGACTAAAAGAAAAGACAATACAACAGCAATAACCTTCCAGCAAATATCCACTTACCGGAATTCAGACTTACATAAAACACAGTAAAACCAAGAACTTTT
The DNA here is from genome assembly GCF_023897955.1 of Schistocerca gregaria. Classification (NCBI taxonomy): domain Eukaryota; kingdom Metazoa; phylum Arthropoda; class Insecta; order Orthoptera; family Acrididae; genus Schistocerca; species Schistocerca gregaria. The sequence goes on from NC_064926.1 coordinate 49,421,944, forward strand.
CTTTTATTATTGGCTGTGATAGCTTATAACAGACAAACACCAGTGAGAAAAACAGCAAAGACAACAGTACTCAGAAGCCTCCAGGGGCAGGGGGTCGGTCTGCCCTCGTTCACTTACGTGAGACAGGTGGTGAGCCGAACTACACTTGCTTGATCTGTCGGAACCCAACGAGGGGACAGCCACGGACTGACCGACAAACGACTTGCTTGCCACCAATCGGTACATGAAAATTCAAACACAAAATGTTATCCAGAGTCAAATATATATATATATATATATATATATATATATATATATATATATATATATATTAAGCTGTCAAAACTACACACCGCGTTGGACAGCGACATCCGGTAAGGAAAGGACACTACCTGAACTTACATTAGTGACCAGGGCAGGTAACCAGAACACTAAACGGCCACAAGGCAGAAAATTCCGCTGGTGTACTTGAATTGTTGTCAACCAATATAGTTACTTGCACTGCATGGCGGCTAAATTTCAGGAACACAAACATTCAGTGTTGCTGACAGGAAACCCTACCCAACAGCTAACCACCGAAACGAACCACACAAAATGAATGGACGTGGCTTGAGTACTTGAAACCACTACTCAACTTCGACGTCCTGGGTCGGTAAACCACGCAACTCGTAGCGATCGGACAGCTCCACACACGCTCCAACACTGCACAGGGACCGCCAGCGGACCCAGCCGATTCCACCGCGCGAAGATATCTTCCCTGGTCCGCAGCAAACGACCGACTGCCTGCAGACCCCCTAGTCGGAAACTATATGCACAAAACCAAAGATGGTGCATGGTGCAAATATCGATACACATTGCTGCTGCCACACGTAGAACGAAGAACCGCAGTGTAACGCAACAAGGGCGGGAAACAAACACAGATAGACAGGCAAGTACACGAAAACGTATAGTTGGGAGTGAGCACGGCTCACACAGTATGTGTACTGGACACAAGTTTTACTCCAAAGACGGAAATACACAAACCAAAGAAAACACATTAAAATGGTTAGCTGTGCCATAATGATACAGATACTAGTTCTGTAAAACCACTAACTCTATTGGATACCCAATCAACAGAAGCAATGGACTCACATCTTGAATGGCTAACTAACTTAAATTATAGCATTATAGCAGAATCTGAGGTAACGTACGAGTAACGATCTTGAATGTATGCATGATTCAGGCTTTAGTGCAGTTGCGGTACAGTACGTTTGTTCATTTCGGCAGCAAGTGTTCCAGAACCCCTATTACCTGATTATGTGGCGCCTACATGGAGGAGAGAGCAACAAACCTGTTTTCTGATACTACTCTATAACTTCTTCATTAAGTTGTACTAACCTAACACGAAGTTCTCAAAATAAATTTTGGTAAAATGAGAGATGAAATTATTAATGATATCTCGTTTCATTGTAAGATGGACTATACTTTTTTCCTCACTGTACAATAAAAACGCCGCATTTCTTAAAGTATCTACTTATGACTAAAACGTAAACACAACTTTCGCAAGTGCCTCTATATAGACAAAAACTGATAAATATGCACAGGTTACTACTACAGGTTGTTACTGCACCCATATTTGAAGAAACTAATACCGATTTCTTAACTCATTACATTTAATACACTCCTGGAAATTGAAATAAGAACACCGTGAATTCATTGTCCCAGGAAGAGGAAACTTTATTGACACATTCCTGGGGTCAGATACATCACATGATCACACTGACAGAACCACAGGCACATTGACACAGGCAACAGAGCATGCACAATGTCGGCACTAGTACAGTGTATATCCACCTTTCGCAGCAATGCAGGCTGCTATTCTCCCATGGAGACGATCGTAGAGATGCTGGATGTAGTGCTGTGGAACGGCTTGCCATGCCATTTCCACCTGGCGCCTCAGTTGGACCAGCGTTCGTGCTGGACGTGCAGACCGCGTGAGACGACGCTTCATCCAGTCCCAAACATGCTCAATGGAGGACAGATCCGGAGATCTTGCTGGCCAGGGTAGTTGACTTACACCTTCTAGAGCACGTTGGGTGGCACGGGATACATGCGGACGTGCATTGTCCTGTTGGAACAGCAAGTTCCCTTGCCGGTCTAGGAATGGTAGAACGATGGGTTCGATGACGGATGGATGTACCGTGCACTATTCAGTGTCCCCTCGACGGTCACCAGAGGTGTACGGCCAGTGTAGGAGATCGCTCCACACACCATGATGCCGGGTGTTGGCCCTGTGTGCCTCGGTCGTATGCAGTCCTGATTGTGGCGCTCACCTGCACGGCGCCAAACACGCATACGACCATCATTGGCACCAAGGCAGAAGCGACTCTCATCGCTGAAGACGACACGTCTCCATTCGTCACTCCATTCACGCCTGTCGCGACACCACTGGAGGCGGGCTGCACGATGTTGGGGCGTGAGTGGAAGACGGCCTAACGGTGTGCGGGACCGTAGCCCAGCTTCATGGAGACGGTTGCGAATGGTCCTCGCCGATACCCCAGGAGCAACAGTGTCCCTAATTTGCTGGGAAGTGGCGGTGCGGTCCCCTACGGCACTGTGTAGGATCTTACGGTGTTGGCGTGCATCCGTGCGTCGGTTCGGTCCGGTCCAAGGTCGACGGGCACGTGCACCTTCCGCCGACCACTGGCGACAACATCGATGTACTGTGGAGACAGCACGCCCCACGTGTTGAGCAATTCGGCGGTACGTCCACCCGGCGTCCCGCTTGCCCACTATACGCCCTCGCTCAAAGTCCAACTGCACATACGGTTCACGTCCACGCTGTCGCGGCATGCTACCAGTGTTAAAGACTGCGATGGAGCTCCGTATGCCACGGCAAACTGGGTGACACTGACGGCGGCGGTGCACAAATGCTGCGCAGCTAGCGCCATTCGACGGCCAACACCGCGGTTCCTGGTGTGTCCGCTGTGCCGTGCGTGTGATCATTGCTTGTACTGCCCTCTCGCAGTGTCCGGAACAAGTATGGTGGGTCTGACACACTGGTGTCAATGTGTTCTTTTTTCCATTTCCAGGAGTGTATTTACACTACTGGCCATTAAAATTGCTACACCACGAACATGACGTGCTACAGACGCGAAATTTAACCGACAGAAGAAGATGCTGTGATATGCAAATGATTAGCTTTTCAGAGCATTCACACATTGTTGGCGCCGATGGCGACACCTACAACGTGCTGACATGAGGAAAGTTTCCAACTGATTTCTCATACACAAACAGCAGTTGACCGGCGTTGCCTGGTGAAACGTTGTTGTGACGCCTAGTGTAAGGAGGAGAAATGCGTACCACCACGTTTCTGACTTTGATAAAGGACGGATTGTAGCCTATCGCGATTGCGGTTTATCGTATCACGACATTGCTGCTCGTGTTGGTCGAGATCCAATGACTGTTAGCAGAATATGGAATCGGTGGGTTCAGGAGGGTAATACGGAACGCCGTACTGGATCCCAACGTCCTCGTATCACTAGCAGTCGATATGACAGGCATCTTATCCGCATGACTGTAACGGATCGTGCAGCGACGTCTCGATCCCTGAGTCAGTAGATGGGGACGTTTGCAAGACATCAACCATGTGCACGAACAGTTCGACGACGTTTGCAGCAGCATGGACTATCAGCTCGGAGAGCATGGCTGCGGTTACCCTTGACGCTGCATCACAAACAGGAGCGCCTACTATGGTGTATTCTACGACGAACCTGGGTGCACGAATGGCAAAATGTCATTCTTTCAGATGAATCCAGGTTCTGTTTACAGCATCATGCTGGTCGCCTCCGTGTTTGGCGACATCGCGATGAACGCACATTGGAAGCGTGTATTCGTCATCGCCATACTGGCGTATCACCCGGCGTGATGGGATGGGGTGCCATTGGTTACACGTCTTGGTCACCTCTTGTTCGCATTGACGGCTCTTTGAACAGTGAATGTTGCATTTCAGATGTGTTACGACCCCATGGCTCTGCCCTTCATTCGATCTCCACGAAACCCTACATTTCAGCAGGATAATGCACGACCGCATGTTTCAGGTCATGTACGGGCCTTTCTGGATACAGAAAATATTCGACTACTGCCCTGGCTAGCTCATTCTCCAGATCTCTCACAAATTGAAACCGTCTGGTCAATGGTGGCCGAGCAACTGGCTCGTCACATTACGCCAATCACTACTCTTGATGAACTGTGGTATCGTGTTGATACTGCATGGGCAACTGTACGTGTATTCACCATCCAAGCTCTGTTTGACTCAATGCCCAGGCGGATCAAGGCCGTTATTACGACCAGAGCTGTTTGTTCTGGGTACCGATTTCTCAGGATGTATGCACCCAAATTGCGTGAAAATGTAATCACACGTCAGTTCTAGTATGATATATTTGTCCAATGAATACCCGTTTATCATCTTAATTTCTTGTTGGTGTAGCAATTTTAATGGCCAGTAGTGTACAAACAACAACGCAAGTCCCAACCCTAAATTCCTGTAGCCGTGTAATATTACATTTAAATTTTTCAGTTTCATGAAAATGGCACTGTAAGTATCTCTATACACATTAATTAAAGCTCCGAACACATCGTATATGCAATATCAAATATTTTATAAGACGTAAAAAGTTGCGTGTATAGATTATCCAAGAAAAAGGTAAACATTGCCGAATTCTGGGAGTTGGGGAAAACATGTCCATAGTACAGGAGCTCTACATTGTGTATACACGACAACAGGGAGCATAACTCACAGCGCGGAAATTACACACATTACACCAAGGTGAAAAAAAGTCATAGAATAGCGATATGCACATATACAGGTGGTGTTAGTATCGCGTACACAAGGTATAAATCGGCATTGCCTTGGTAGAGCTGTCATTTGTACTCAGGCCAATCATGTGAAAAGATTTCCGACTTGGTTCTGGACGCACGACTGGAATTAACAAAAAAATGGTTCGAATGGTTCTGAGACCTGTGGGACTTAACTGCTGAGGTCATCAGTCCCCTAGAACTACTTGAACCTAACTAACGTAAGGACATCATACACATCCTTTGACAAAGGCAGGATTCGAACTTGCGACCGTAGCAGTAGCGCGGTTCCAGACTGTAGGGCCTAGAACCGCTCGGCCACTCCGGCCGGCTGGAATTAACAGACTTTAAACGTGGGATAGTAGTTGGAGCTAGACGCATGGGACGTTCCATTTCGGAAATCGTCAGGGAATTAAGTATTCCGAAATCCACAGTGCCGACAGTGTACCGACAATACCAAATTTCAGGAACTACCTCTCACCAAGGACAACTCAGTGGCCGACGGCTTTCACTTAAGGACCGAGAACAGCGGCGTTTCCTCAGAGTTCTCAGAGGTAACAGACAAACAACACTGTGTGAAATATCCGCAGAAGTCAGTGTGAGATGTACGACGAACGTATCCGTTAGGACAGATGGGCGAAATATGGCGTTAATCGGCTGTGGAAGCAGACGACCGACTCGAATCAATTTGCTAACAGCACGGCATCGCCTGCAGCGCCTCTCCTGGGCTCATGACCATGTCGGCTGGATCCTCGACGACTGGAAGACCGTGGCCTGGTCAGAGTCCCCTTTTCAGTTGGTAAAAGCTGATGGTAGGGTTCTAAGGTGGCGCAGTCTCCACGAAGCCATGGACCCAAGTTGTGAACAAGCACTGTGCAAGCTGGTGGTGACTCCATAATGGTGAGGGCTCTGTTTACATGGAATGAACTGGGTTCGGTGATCCAACTGAATCAGTCATTGACTGAAATGGTTATGTTCGGCTACTTGCAGACTGTTTTTAGCCATTCATGACGTCGTATTCCCAAACACCTATTTAATTTTTATGGATGGCAATGCGTCATGTCAGAAAATTTTGGTCAACTCGATCGAAGGATCTGGCCACCCACATCGCCCGACATTAATTCCATCGAACACCTATGGGACAATTCGTGCACAAAATCGTGCACCGATAACACTTTCACAATTATGGACAGCTGTAGAGCCAGTATGGTTCAACAGTTCTGCAGGGGATTTCCAACGACTTGTTGAGCCCATGTCACATGGAGTTTCTGTATTACACCGGGCAAAAGTAGGTCCAACAGGATATTAAAAGGTATTCCACGACGTTTCTCGTCTCGTATATTCATCCTGTACTTCGAAATGGGGTCACTTAGCAACATCCTACGAACTTTAAATGTAAATTTTTATGAAATTTTTTCTTTCTGACATTCCCCAGACAACGATGAGGGGAAAAACTTTATTGCTTACTACACTTTCGCTATTCACACAGTAAAACTTTAGCAACAGGCTAGAGATTTAATTTATTCTTATTTATTAGTAATTCCATTAGCAATACATTTTACACGCGATGTTCACATACACTCTCAACACGTGTCTGCAACAGTGTTGTCCATTGTCCAATACAAGAGTTTTAGTCTGTGTGTGTGTGTGTGTGTGTGTGTGTGTGTGTGTGTGTGTGTGTGTGTGTGTTAGAGCCATTTTACGACTGCGAGGAAGATTAAGCCAGGTCCTTCACGCATGACTGTTTACTACATGTCAAAAACTGCGGCATGGTTTGTTGCGGTTCCTCCTAGCCTGTCTCAAAGAAATGACTCCATTCCCGCTCAAAACTTACACGTCAGAATTAACAAACTCATTGTGTCTGTGAAACTAAACACGGTTGATGGCTCTTCCAAGATAACGGGAGCAACATATATAACGCAGTTGGAGCCTTTGTAATGAAGACCTGCTACACTGTTTAAAATTGAACAAACTGCAGTTTAAACGTGACCTTCACACACAAAAGAACCATGCAACTCAAGCATTATTATGGTGACCTTTAATATCTACTACGTTTATCAAATACGTAAAAAGGATCTTTTTTTAATTATGATGTGAAATTAAAGAGATCATCTAGAATGAGATTTTCACTCTGCAGCGGAGTGTGCGCTGATATGAAACTTCCTGGCAGATTAAAACTATGTGCCCGACCGAGACTCGAACTCGGAACCTTTGCCTTTCGCGGGCAAGTGCTCCACTATCTGAGCTACCGAAGCACGACTCACGCCCGGTACTCACAGCTTTACTTCTGCCAGTATCTCGTCTCCTACCTTCCAAACTTTACAGAAGCTCTTCTGCGAACCTTGCAGAACTAACACTCCTGAAAGAAAGGATATAGCGGAGACATGGCTTAGCCACAGCCTGGGGGATGTTTCCATAATGAGATTTTCACTCTGCAGCGGAGTGTGCGCTGATATGAAACTTCCTGGCAGATTAAAACTGTGTGCCCGACCGAGACTCGAACTCGGAACCTTTGCCTTTCGCGGGCAAGTGCTCTACCATCTGAGCTACCGAAGCACGACTCAGGTCCGGTACTCACAGCTTTACTTCTGCCACTATCTCGTCTCGTGAGAGTGGCATAAGTAAAGCTGTGAGTAGCGGGCCTAAGTCGTGCTTCGGTAGCTCAGATGGTAAAGCACTTGCCTGCGAAAAGCAAAGGTTCCGAGTTCGAGTCTCGGTCGGGCACAGAGTTTTAATCTGCCAGGAAGTTTCAATGAGATCATCTGATAACGAATTCTTCAAAGAATACGTCTACAATAGATGCTTTTGATACGTAAATGGTGTTTCCTCCCAGCACACCATTTACGTAGATAATTCTTCTGCGGCTATAAGCGCCCATACAGAATTCACTATTCTCTGTTAACGAATTCACGTAGTCTGTCACGTCAAGCATTGAGAACAAAAATTCCGCTAAGATAATCCGATAATGTGTTACCACAAATCAAAATTTCACGTATTATATAACTGCAAACCAACAATGAAAATTATGACTGTAGTAATACCACAGTTCATAATTTTTGTAAACCTGATCACGGTAAAAGTACTGCACATAATTTGTTGGTACTGTACAAAAGATAAATTTTCCATGCACTGAAACGATAAGTAACACAATTATAAAGCTAATGCCATCCCGTTGGACACTGAGATATATCTGCATATGGTTGTACTGTTCACTTTTAGTTCTATGAAAAATTTCTGCAATTTCACTGATTAAATTCCGAATGACAGCTACTAAAGCGGCTTTACAAGGCGAGGATCAACCGTAACAGGGCACCCACACGGAAGACCTGGTCGGAGAACTTGGGCTACCTATCAAAGTTCAGCGGTGCACATGATCCAAAGCAACGAGTTCACGGAATTTCCTGTCTGCTGATAAAAGTAACCGAAGTATGGAAGATGGGAAAAGAAAGATGGGCTACCAATTTCATATATAGAACGCACGAAAAAAAGAAAACTGATCTCTCCTATTCATTCATGTCCAAAATCATTTTACATCTGTAATTGAAACAAATTTACGACGTATACCATAATGTTCTAATAACCATTGACTTCATTTGTTTTCATGATTTCCTATTAACGTAACTGTTCAAAGATTTACACAGAAAACTACTGTTTTTAGTGGCGTATGATGTAATGACCGTGTATTAAAAAATTACATTCTGTTATTGGTCTTGATTACCATCTCAGAATCACAAGTTATTGATCACCCTACACTGTAAAAGAAAAGTGAATTAGTCTAAAAATTAACCAGATATGTTTAGCCTGTAATAACACAGCATATTTACAGGTCTCATTATTTTCGTCACTAGCAATTGCAACATGGTCGTTAATTTCAGAACCACGACTTACAATTCTAGCTCCGCGGCAGGTGTGGATGTTACAGCGACTCTGAAAATTGTGAGACTTCTTGGGGAAGGATTCGGTGATTCATTTACTTCGTAGCGCACTAGGAAGTCATGCAGACAGTAGTTGACAGAATTTCGCGGGAGCTCGATGTGAGTTAATAGATTATATCAATCTAGTCTTTTTCGTGTGTAATGTTGTGGTTGAGATCCATTTCCAGGAAGGCCGAAAAATTTATACATGAGGTTAGTAGGAAACCTGTATGAGTACAGAATATAGATGGAGAGTGAACCGAAGAAAGACGTAATGAGGAATAGCAGAAATGCTATTAACGACAAATTTAATATGAAAATAGGGACCAAGAAGTAGATGGGATTAAGGGTTTCTACTGCCTTTGAAGCAATGTAACATATGTCGGGCGAAGCAAGGAGGACACAGAAAGCAGTTTAGCACACGCAAAGAGGGCATTTCTGGCCAAGAGAAGTCTGCTAGTACCATTAATCATATAATGGATGTTTTGAACATTCTCAGACCATACTTGTTCCATGGCCATTTAAAAAAAAGGGGCATCGCGGGTCGATTCTTACTGACCAGTATCGTTATTATCTTGCGTGCACAACATTTAAAAGGCTGCTGGAATGGTACGTAGAGGATTTGAACCAGAATCCAGTTTTCCGGCGTTGACAGGGCACGAAAGACACGTTGTCGCACCTTATAATTGACATCCAGTTGTATTACTCCACGAATACATATTTAATTCTATTTTATCCTGATTTAAGTAGTGTGTACAACATAGTGTTGTGACGTACGCTTGCAAAAATCAGAGAAACTTAGAGCTACCACAAAAGTTTCGTCTGTAGCCTTATTATCCCTGCTACAGGTGAAGAGGTTAGAAATGTGTTCGAATGAAGGCAGTATGGGACGGGTGCTCAGTTCTATCCCCCTCGTTATTTAACTTCTATACGAGTGATTTCCGATGTGTCCTGCCAGACAAATTAGCAAGCTTCAATATGCCGTCGATTCGTTTGTTTGTGCTACTGTTCTACCGATGACTTATTGGTGGCTATTAACAAGAACTTAAACAAAACAATAAACAACGCAAACAGTGGCTACAGATGAACGGGTTTAACGTTCCACCTCGTAAGTTGGCGACAAACATATACTCACGACACGGAATCAAAAGGACTGAAGCCGTAAAAATAAGTGCTCACCAGATTCCCTTTAGAAGGTGTGCTAAATATAGACAAATGTCGGCCTTTGAGTCTGAGCGACCAGCGCGGCTGACAGCCACGCAAGGGACTCGGGTTCGAATCTGGGTGATCTCAGGGATTTTTAGTTGGTGGGAGGACTGGAACAGGCTGCCCTCAGCCTCGTGATGCCAAATGAGGAGCTACTTGCCCGAATAGTAGCGGCGCCTGATCACTTAGATCGACAACGGCAGGGAGAGCTGTGTACTGACCTCACGCCTCTCTATACCACCTCTCTATGACGCATTGTCTAAGGATGGCACGGCGGTCGATCGGGTCACATCGGCTCGTCAGTGGCCAGGACGGCGATACATACTGTAACACCCCAAATATAGAACCCCTAATGAAAGCCCTTTGATAGTAAAAGAAATAGCAAAATTAGTTATCCTGACATTGACGGGAGCTGCTGACATCAAAATTAACACTATTGAAAGTATGTTAACAGGAATACTATGTAACTAGCAACGTTTATTATAAAGGAAGGACTAAATGAACGACTGTCAGATGGTACGAAGCCTGAAACTAATATATTCTTTACGAAGGTTAAAGCCCAGACCATAAATAAATCAGAGATAACATTTACCCACGAAGAGAGTTGTAGCCGCATCGAGTTGTTAAGTTCGGTGCGACTACAATGTAACACTGCAATGGAGATGTTAATTCAGTCTCTCCTGTAGACATCGCAATAGTAGTAAGCCTACTGAACGCTACTAGTAGATTGTTTCAAACTGATCTGAAGTTTTAAAAGTTTCCCAGTATCGACCTGACGTACTAGTCAGTATTTCGAACTGAAGTAAAATAACATTTACGGTTTACCCAGACAACGGAGCACTTATTATATGTGAAAGAAAAGAAAATCGTGTGATACCTGATTAACGCTGGGATTTAGCCTTCGTGATTGTCACGAACATCAAAGGAGACAGCAATATACACAACCGCTGACATAAACTCCATTAACAGCATTGAGTAGGAAACAGCTACACGCGATCACGAAAAACATACAGTTACGCCGTGTTGTCGGAAGCTGTAGTCAATGTCAGAATCGCCGAGCAAATAGATTCTAGACCCTGAATGACAGACTAGTGTGTTTTCAGTGCAGGTTTAAATAATTACGAAGTTCAGTAAACTACAATATAACCTTCATCCTTCGTCTAGGCTACGTCATTTAATGGAGATTTACTGTGTAATTGTGAAATTATTTCTTGAGAGAACGTACAAGTTAAAGACGATTTAGTGATTTTATTAACAGGAAACAGCAAGTTTACACTGAAATACGACACTTTCTGTACGTTGTCCAAAGAGTATTTTATCTCTGAAACTACGTCGTATTAGTGGTTAGATTAACACCGTAGCGTCGCCTTTACGACGCCATATTAATTAATAACTTAACATCCTCGCAAAGCTATGACGTGGCATCGGCTTGAGTGATGGATTTTATAATTCAAGATATCCTTTTACCTGCGTTTGAACACTCATTCGCAAACCGGGCATAAGAACTACAGTTATCAAGCGCGTAAGCTTATCAGCTTGTCGCAAACAAGCGAAGCATATTTGGTTAATTGTTTCAGATCAAGGGAGCTGTTGCGCTACCGAGTGGTGCAGTCGCTGTGGGTTCGATGTAAAGAAGACCGGCAGACTACGAACACCAGTGCTTCAATTTTAAACAAGGGCTTCTTACACATTTCGGCGTGCTGTTACATCGACACGCTGATATCAGTGTAAGAGAGATAGTGTCTGAAACTAATCAACTAAGCGAGGACTTTGTTTTTAACAGTTACAGATCGGAGTCGTCGCGACCGACAGACACTGTTCCATGTCAACCAGACTGGGACAACCATCACCATCGAGCCGACACAAATAAAACGCCACAATACAGACAAAAAAAGATGGTTCCACCATAAAGACCACATCAAAGTTAAATGTGGAAGCATTCTGAATACATTCGGTGTCACAACACGAAACGTGTGGGGCATGGATTCTGTAATAGTTTTACAGAAATGCCACATGTTATTGCGATGTCATCCACGTTAAGCCTGCATGTTGTATGGCACAGCCTCCAGGTAGCTGTCACAGACACTCGACAGATACCAATACAAAGTACTGCTATTATGCTGGGAAGGTCTTGGATGCACCCCAGCATTTGCATTGTTAGTTAGTCGAAGCACACTTGGTCATTGCATAGAAAATATCTCAACTGAAAATTTATTCTGCAATATCTGCACGCTTAGGCGATGAGCTTACAAATAAAATTTCGACCTTATAAATAGATGCAATACCAACCAACACTGGATTCAAAAATCGACATCACTACTTCTGGAGGCGTTTACAGCTCTCAGAAATTATTGGAACCTCATTCGTAGAAAGTGCCTGCTTTCCTAGTCTGAGCAGGAATATCAACATATCAATCAGGTAACCGACGTACATATTAATACGAATATGAGAACTGAGTAATCAGGGACAGTAATTTACAATGTGGTCTAGAATCTACACTACTGGCGATTAAAATACCTACACCAAGAAGAAATGCAGGTGATACACGGGTATTCATTGGACAAATATATTATATTAGAACTGACATATGATAACATTTTCACGCAATTTGGATGCATAGATCCTGAGAAATCAGTACCCTGAACAACAACCGCTGGCCGTAATAACGGCCTTGATACTCCTGGGCATTGAGTCAAACAGAGCTTGGATGGTGGGTACAGCTGCCCATGTAGCTTCACCACGATACCACAGTTCATCAAGAGTCATTGGATCTTGACCAACGCGTATTGTGACGAGCCAGTTGCTCGGCCACCATTGACCAGACGTATCCAATTGGTGAGAGATCTGGAGAATGTGCTGGCAAGGGCAGCAGTTGAACATTTTCTGTATCCAGAAAGACCAGTACAGGACCTGAAACATGCGGTCGTGCATTATCCTGCTGAAATGTAGGGTTTCGCAGGGATCGAATGAAGGGTAGAGCCACGGGTCGTAACACATCTGAAATGTAGCGTCCTCTGTTCAAAGAGCCGTCAATGCGAACAAGAGGTGACCGAGATATGTAACCAAATGCACCCCATACCATCACGCCGGGTGATAGGCCAGTACGGCGATGACGAATACACGCTTGCAATGAGCATCCAAACATGGATGCGACCGTCATGATACTGTAAACAGAACCTGAATTCATCCGAAAAAATGACGTTTTTCCATTTGTGCACCCAGGTTCGTCGTTGACTACACCATCGCAGGTTCTCCTGTCTGTGATGCAGCGTCAAGGGTACCCGCAGCCATGGTCTCCGAGCAGATAGTCCATGTTGCTGCAAACGTCGTCGAACTGTTCGAGCAGATGGTTGTTGTCTTGCAAACGTCCCCATATCTTGACTCAGAGATGGAGACGTGGCTGCACGATCCGTTACAGCCATGCGGATAAGATGCCTGTCATCTCGACTGCTAGTGATACGAGGACGTTGGGATCCAGTACGGAGTTCCCTATTACCCTCCTGAACCCACCGATTCTATATTATGCTAACAGTCATTGGATCTCGACCAACGCGATCAGCAATGTCGCGATACGATAAACCGCAATCGCGATAGGCTACAATCCGACCTTTATCAAAGTCGGAAACGTGATGGTACGCATTTCTCCTCCTTACACGAGGCATCACAACAACGTTTCACCAGGCAACGCCGGTCAACTGCTGTTTGTGTATGAAAAATCTGTTGGAAACGTTCCTCATTTCAGCACGTTGTACGTATCGCCAGCGGCGCCAGCCTTGTGTGAATGCTCTGAAAAGCTAATCATTTGCATATCACAGCATCGTCTTCCTGTCGGTTAAATTTCGCGACTGCAGCACGTCATCTTCGTGGTGTAGCAATTTTAATGGCCAGTAGTGTAGAACAACGGTCAAGTGCTGTGTGTGTCTGTATCAACGAATGGCTCTTTCGGCTGTGCCTATGCAGATATTAAAATTAAAGAGAATGTACTGTTTCACCCACTGAGGGGGGCGTCAGGTTAGACACCTGAGCAGCTAGCCACTGAGGTGCCACTGAAATACAGCACTGTCGTCGCACACCGCCAGCTCTCAATGATGCAGACAGAAGTTATGTACCATACCGAATGATGTGCGGATGCAGGAGGAGCCGACCACAGATCAGGAACAGCCGAATGTGGTTTTGTCTATGGCTGCTGCTTCGGGGTGTAGCCGTGGCGAGAATCTGGCGCAGCACATGGTATACCACGGGTGTCGTTTGGTTTCGCCCATGGGCTATGTTGCCGAGCCACCTCCTAGTGTATCCGATACGCTGGACCCATCCCCACAGCAGAACGAAGGGCGTGTGGTAAACGCATTCACATCACTCAAGACGAAGGCCCATATGCAGAGTGAGCATCTGATCTCTCCTGTTCGCCCTATAGTTGGACAGGTGGCCATTCATTCAGTAGGATCCGAGCTGGCTCAAGGAGACAAGGGTTTGCTAATTATCGGGAGCAACAATGTTAGGCGCGTTACAATCTGCTTAGGGACATAGCGTTCACGGTCATAAAAAAAGCCAGTGTGCACCCGGTATGTCAGCTGGCGGGGCCTCATCCGAGGTGTGTAGGAGACGTCGGCTAGGGCTATCGAGGGCGTAGAGTTCAATCGTCTGCTTGTTGTGGCTCACGTCGGCACCAATGACGCCTGTGGCTTGAGTTCTGAGGACATCCTCAATTTATACAGGCGTCTAGTGGAGGCGGAGAAGGCTACTGCCCTCTCGCACAGGGTGCAAGTACAGCTTGCAATTTGCAGCATTGTCGCCACAGTTGATCGGAACCCTTTGATTTGGAGCCGTATGGAGAGTCTGAGCCAAAGGCTTTGTCGACTCTGTGACTGTCTTGGCTACAGGTTTCTGGACCCGTGCTATCAGGTGGGGAACTGTAGTACTCCTCTTAATAGGACACTTCTCGGGCAGTAGAGTACTGGGAGCGAACATTTTTTTTTATTTTATTTTTTTTTTTTGGGGGGGGGGGGGGCTAGCCGGTAGATGCAGGTATCTAATGAACACACGCCAGACGACACGGAGTTACCGAAAGTAGATCACATTCAGAGTAATGAAACTTTGACCGTCAAAATATTATCAGTAAATTGTCGAACTATTCGTAACAAAGATCCCGAATTTACTGGCCTCCAGCAAATTTCTCGCGCTAAAATGATTCTCGTTAGTGAGAGATAGCTGAAACTTGAAACAGATAGTTCTGAAATATTTAGCTATTCGTTGAACGTATATCGAAAAGAAAGATAAGATGCCATAAGAGTGGGAGTGTTCTTTGCAGCTGAGAAACACGTTGCCCCGACTGAGGTCAAATTTAAGTGTCACCGTGAGTTGCCTGGACGCGTATAACTCGTCTAGGTGAAATCGAGTTAAATTTTGGACGTTTGTACTAGCCACTCGACTCGTTATGACAGTTTAGAGTCAGTCAAAGAATGTGTATGGTCAGTCGCGTGGAAATACCCTGATAACGCACTAATAGTTGGAGGCGGCTTTACCGTATCGAATATAGACTGTGACGTCTGTGGATTCATTGCAGGGGTACGGACAAACAGTCGAGCGAAGTGCTTTTGAGCACATTTTTCAAAGAGAGTATGCTGAAAGGGATTAGTGACTATGATGTCATCATAGCAACTATTGTTATTAAAATTAATAAATCAATCAATATGACTTGGAGAGTTCTTCTGCCACAAACAGTAGATAAGCAATTCTTACCACCTGCTTAGCCAATGAACTGACATCATTTGCTTCTAGTGTGATAGACGTAAAGGAATTATGGGCCAGGTTTAAACGAATTTTAAATCTCTTTCTGCAGAAGCATCTGCCCAGTAAGTGGATTAAGGACGGAAAAGACTCGTCGTGGCATAACAACGACATGTGCATATTTGTAAATAATAGATTTCAGCTATCAGTCACCGTTTTTAAATTTTATTGGCAGATCTAGATTGATAGCTGAAATCTATTATTTACAAGTCAATATAACAGTCGCTGAGTGCAACACCCTTTTGAATGGAAAGTAACCTGATCGGCATTTTTGGTTCAAATGAGAATGCATAAATGACGACAGGAAAAAATTATTACAGTTCCGATGCACGAAGCATACTACAACTACTACTGTCATATCTCAGCAAAAGATCTTGACGAGAACCCAAGAAATTTCTGGTGCTATGTAAAATCACTAATCTGGTCTAAAGCTTCGATCCAATCATTCGTTGACAAGTCTCATGAGCAAAAGGAAAGTCAAACTTTTAAATTTCGCATTTAAGAAATCGTACAGACAGGAGAATCGTCGGGCCACCTCTTTGGCTCCCGTACGGTGCACACAGTAGTAAGCACCCCTGGCGCAGAGAAACAAGTGAAAGACATGAAAACAAATAAGTCGCCAGGTCGCAGTGAAATCCCAGTTCGTTTTCGAAAAGGGTATTCTACGGCGCTGGCAACCTATTTGGACTGCGTTTATAGTGAATGTGTTGCCCTGCGCAAAGTCCCAAGCGACCGGAAAAAAGAGCAGGTGACTCTTGCACAAAAGAAGGTTAAAAGAACAGACCAGGAAAATTACAGACCAATGTCCTTAACATTGGTTTGCTGTAGAATTTCCGAATATATTCTCATTTCGAATGTAATAAATTTCCTTGAGACGGAAAAGCTTCTGTCCACGTATCAGCACGGCCTGAGATAGCATCGCTCGTGTGAAACTCACCCCGTCCTTTTCTTGCGTGATATCCTGCAACCTGTGGATGAAGGGCGACAGGCGGATTCTGCATTCCTAGATTTCCGAAAAGTATTTGCCTGTAAGCTGCTAACGAAGGTACGATCATTCAGGATAGGTTCCCAGATATCTGACTAGCTCGCAGTAACAGAACCCAGTACATTGTCCTTGACGCTGAGTATTTACCATAGACAAGAGTATCATCAGAAGCACCATAGAGTAGTGTGACAGAACTGCTGTTACCTTTCATGTATACATAAATGATCTGGCGGACAGGGTGGGCAGCAATCTGCGGCTGTTGATGCTGTGATGCACAGGAATGTGCATCGTTAAGTGGATGTAGGAGAATACAAGATGACTTAGACAAAATTTCTCGTTGCTGTGAGGAATGGGAGCTAGCACTTAATTTGCAAAAAATAAAATGTAAGTTAACGCAGCAACAGCAGAAGCAGCACTCCGTCTTCAGGCCACAAGTGGCCCATCGGGACCATCCGACCGCCGTGTCATCCTCAGCTGAGGATGCCGATAGGAGGGGCGTGTGATCAGCACACCGATCTCCCGGTCGTTGTGACGGTTTTCCGTGACCGGATCCGCTACTATTACGTCGAGTAGCTCCTCAATTGGCATCACGAGGCTGAGTGCACCACGAAAAATGGCACATGGCGGCCCCGGATGGTCACCCATCCAAGTGCCAGCCACGCCTGACAGCGCTTAACTTCGGTCATCTGGCGGGAACCGGTACGTTAACGCAGTTAAGTATGAAAAGGCAACCCATAATATTCGAATACAATATTAGCAGTGTGCTGCTTGATAGTCACATCGGCTAAATATCTAGGCGTAACGCTGCAAAGTTATGTAAGATCGAACGAGCATGTGAGGATTGTAGTAGGGAAGACGAATGGTCGACTTCAGTTTCTGGGGAGAGTTTTAGGAAAGTGTGATTGGTCTGCAAAGGAGACAGCTTGGACACTGGCCGACCCATTCTTCATTATTGCTCGAGTGTTTGGGATTCGCACCAGCTCGGAATGTTATCTTAAGCTGTAACAACGCACAAGTACGAGGGTTGTCCAGAAACTAAGTTCCGGTCGGTCGCGAAGTGGAAACCACAGTGAAGACCAGAAACGTTTTATTTGCAACAGTTAGGTACACCTTCCACCTACTTCTCGACATAGTCGCCACTCCAACTTAGAGTTTTGTCGTAGTATTGTGTCAACTTCTAATATCCTCGTCATAGAAAGCAGCCGCCTGTGCTTTTGGCCACTTATCTGCACTGGTCTGGGGCTCTATGTCTGAGGAAATTTTTTGTCTTCATAGCCAGCGGTTCTTGTGAACAGATATGAGACTAAAGGGGCGCCAATTACGGACTGTATTGTGGGTCATCAAAGACTTCTCATCTGAAACGCTGCAGGAGCGTCTTCATTGCCCCTGCAGTGTGCGGCCGAGAATTAGCACGAAGTAGGAACTGTATGAGAGGTCTGTAATGTGGGCTGCATAACATCAGGCGAAATCTCTGCCCAGGACCTCATACTTGGCGGGAGACACTATTTTCTAAGCATCTTCATGTGCTCACGATGCGCTCAGAACTGGAAAGAGCAAAGTGATGCAACCGACAGGCATACTAGAGACACTGTCGAACACATATGTAGAAAGCTTTCTTAGACTATCACAGTGGTTTCCATTTATTGTCCGATCGGAACTTACTTTCTGGGCAACCCTCGAAATACAAAGATAGTTCGGGGACTGAGAGGGGAATTCCAGGAGCGAAGGCGAATTTTTTATAAGGAGCACTACTGAGAAAATTTACAGAATCGGCTTTTGAAGGCGACTGTGGAACGATTCTACTGTAGCTAACGAACATTTCGCGTGAGACGCCAGAAATTAGGTTTCGTACGGATGCATACAGACAGTGTCTCTCCTTCGCTCTGTTTCCGAGTGGAACAGGAAAGGCAATGACTTGTAGTGGTACAGAGCACACAGAATACGGTGCCTTATGGAGTGTCTACGTAGATGCAGATGCAGACGTAGATATACCAGAGCTGCACACTACCGGTATGGAGGCATCGTTTGAGTAACCAATGCTCAGGCTAGGATTGTCGAGAGTAAGAATGATGACCAAATGGCAAAGAATGCAATAAAGGGTGGAATACAATAGCGATGCCTTCAAGCGGATGATGTAATGGTTGTAGCCAGGATCAAGGCTAGAAGGGGATGTAACAAGGTGTGGATGGAGAAAATTTGCGCAAGGGTAGCCAGTACAGGCAAAATCGTCCACATTTCCGGAAAGCCCAGGGATGCACTGGCAATTGGGATATAAAATGCTGGCTGTCTGGAATAGCAACAGATAATGCAAGCTCATTCCACAAACGTGCATGCTAGTGAACCACTAGCCTTTCCTAACGTTCCGTGTTCTCAAGCACATGGAAAAGATCAGGGGTGGATAGATATGCTAGGACCGCTGGCCGCGAACCCTCACTGGTGACTAAGTAAGGGCCAATAAAAAAGTTTGAATAGTATGTTTCTTGCGAAGGATGGACCCCCCATTAGATAAGTCCCTGAGGACTGTGATCTGTGGATCTCTGATCTCTGCTATAAATTCACAAAAAATCTATCGCTAAAAGTAGAAGCGAGAGCTTTGATGCGTGGTGGTGGTGGTAGTGGGGAGGGGGGGGGGGGGGAGGCATGGGAACACCGTATTAGACCCTACAGCAGGTTAGCACTGGCACTCCGCGAGCGCAGCTGAGTTCTCAGCGCTCCAGTTACGCCCAGCACTGCATTTTTCCGAACAGGTGTGTGCGTAAGACGGTTACTTTCCAAACGTTGCACACACAGGAAGGTTTGGAAGACGTGTTTGCAACGCAGTCGCACTACTACTCAGAGGTGGGCATTGCAGATGCTTTTATAAGCGGGAGCTATCACTTTTTACTTTTCTGCCAAAGCAACTTTTTTTAAAGCATATTGGTGAGCCGTGCTCCGGCTCGCGTTGGTGCCATTACTAGGTTGGCATCGTTAGTTAGTATAGTTACGGTTGTCGTCTTGTTCTTGTGTTCACTGGCGCCACTCCGTTTGCAAGCGTTGTCTGTCCACTAGAGGTATCAGCGGCGGTTATCGATATCTAGTAACGGTGGTACTATCTTTGAGGCGACGTTGTGGTGTTTCCGTGTGGTGTGAGCCGGCAGTTCGTTTGGGAACGGACGAGCAGCCAGGTCCGCGCAGTGCATAACACGCCAGGATCGCTGGTGGCACGCATGCACTGCCGGATGGAAGGGCTGTAGTTGTGAGGGGTACTACTTCGTTGTCAACTGGACTCAGGAACTTCAAGTTGAGTGGACCTCAATTCAAGTGAGACCTCGCCATTTGCTTGCGTGTTGCTGCTCGCAGTGTCGCCAAGATGAAGAGTAACGAGTGGAGCATTTGGGGAAGGCAAACCTAATTAGCCTTCCTCAACTTCTTATTATTAATTATTAATTATTGCATATTATTTGTGAAATTTAACCCGTGCCTAGTGGCCACTAACACTCCAGTTACCTGCCATGGATGTTACGGCAGTGTACTTTTCCTCGACTTGCCGGTGCTCTCTGGTAAGGTGTATAGTTCCATAGCTTCCTTGATTTTGGGCCTGGTAGTGCGTTTTTTTTTTTTTTCCTACTCTGGTACTAGTGGTTGCTTTCTGCTTCTGGATGCTCTAAGCACCGGAGTCTGAAGACATAGTGCTGACTGCCAGTTCTGGCTTGGGTGTGTTATTCCATTCTTGCATTGGTCATCGGACGTTAGGTAGGTTTGGCAAACGATTATTGGTCATGCGCTTAAACTGCCACTAGTCTGAGTAACCATCTCGTGAAGTGAATGCAGCTCTTGGCTGCAGGTCTCATCGCTTAAGAAGTTGTGGGGGACTTGCCCAGGTCGATCCTACCTCTTGTAACATTATGTGATTGCCTTATCATTTTAAATAATTCACTAATCGAGCAGCCGCTCGGCAACAGATACACTTAGCAAATAATGTTCCGAGAATGTAAAAGGTGAACGACCTGTGACGTAACGTGTTTATTGTCGAATCGCCTTCAGAGATGCAGAGAGTTACTGACTTTGAAAACTGCGGCGCGAAAAACGGACAGAAGAAGAACACTTATACACTTTTTTTATGTACGTGATATTCTCGATGAACAGTTACTCATTTTCTCTTGTCTCTTGTAACTTGTGTAGGACTCGCATGTCTTGCCGCCGTATTATTATTGTTAAAAATAATATTATTTTAGTGTAAAGTAAAAGTGCAATACTAAAGGTGCAATACTGCATAGCAGTAGATTTATTGTGCGACGTGAATGTGGAAACGCCAAAGGAATTATTTTCATTACGAGAAGAGAAGTGCCAATCAAAACGTCATCTATGTTAAATCCTTCATTGCAGTTTTAGTTCATCTATTAATTGCCATAACTTCGGAGTTAAATGGAACTGGTGTATGGACTATTTATTTAGTATAGAATCTATGTCTCACTCCTTCATGGAGTTATTTAATTTTCTCTATGTTTCTGCCAAATAGAAAGTTCAGAGTCACGAATTCTTTCGTCGATATCGGACAGAAGTTGCATGCGGCGAATTATTGTCTCCGCGCCATATTCTACTCGTAAATGCATGATAAACTTCCGTCCTTTAGGAAATTCATTTTGAGCTATCCAAAAATAATTATATTTTGAATACGCATTTACTCTCTTCTGCAATGCAACTTCCGATTGATCAGACGATCCAACAAGAAATAGCCGCACACGGTCGGCGTTCGCAAATATATGTCCACCGCTGATTATAGCTAGATGTTACAACACAAAAGTAAACATATTGTTATAATTAGCGACTACGAACGGGGACATTTATAACTGTATGTTTATGTATACGCATTACGTAAACATATCGTTGTACTCTCCTCGGTTTGGTCAGATTTGATGATTTTTAAAAAATTTAATAACTGTAATTCCATGTTTGTGGATGTTTAACTGGTTTTTAAAGGATTGTCATTCAGGCCTTCAGCCGTGAAACATTTTTAAATTATTACTATTGGGGTCTTCAGCCAAGAAATAGTTGACTGTTGTCATTAAGGTCTTCAGCCGTGAGTGTTACTTGTCTTTAAATTTTAATTAGACAATTTTATTGTAGCAGTGAGACTTTTATAATTGTTCTGTTAAAAATATTTTAATAACTATAATTGTAATTTTAAGAAGTTAACTGGTTCTTGAAAGATTACTATTGAGGCCGTCACCTATGAGACAGTTTTTAAATTATTAATATTGGGGCCTTCAGCCGAGAAATAGTTTTGAATTTGTTGTCATTAAGGCGTTCAGCCGTTGAACACTTCTTAATTTATTGTCACCTTTTATTGTTGTTGTTTTTAAATAAAGTGTATGTGATTGAAAAAATAAACTAACCAACAACAATTGATTACGGCCCCGTTCATAATCGTAACACAATCCTGCCTTCCTTGGTACCAGGCCTCAATTGGTTTTGTTCAGAACTCCAATGCACCATATTATTGCCCGCTCTTGTAGCAACAAACCGCTATTTTTCAACATAATCCCCGTTCAGTGCGATAACCTTGCGCCACCTTACTGGGAGGGCATTTGTACCAGCATTTTACAACTCTACCGGTTGACGCCTTGCTGCTTCAGCGACGTCCCCATCTTCCATGTACTGCTTCATCGACCCAAGCAGATTGAAACCGGAAGGTGAGAGATCCGGGCTGCCAGGTGGATTAGAAACAACAGTCCTATGAAGTTTTAGTGGGCTCCCTTCAGGTACGCTCGCTTGTGCGGAGCCTTACATTGACATGGAGGAGAAGGACTTCGCATTTTTGTGAGGACAAACAAGCTGGAGACGTTTCTTCAGTTTCCTGAGGGTAGCGCAGTACACCTCAGAGTTGATCTTTGTTGCATCATGAGGGAGGGCATCAAACAGAATAACCCCTTCAGACTCTCACAAGACCGTCGCCTTTACCATCTGAGGGCGGGGCTTTGGCCTTTTTCTTCAGAGGAGAGGTGGTGTACTGCCTCTCCATCGACTGCCATTTTTTTCCGGTTCGAAGTGATGAACCCATGTTTCATGGCCTGTGATAATGTTAGACAAAAATTGTCACGTTCAGTCTCGTAAAGCGCAGACAATTCCTCACACATGGTCCTTCTTTCTCTTTTGTGGTCTTCTGTTAGGTGACGGGAAACGCACACACGTCAGTACCCTAACTGTTCGATAAGTGTGTCAGCACGTCTAACAGGGAATTCCACTGGATCAGAGAAGTGTTTAATTGTTATCCATCACTATCCTAGAATGAGAGTATCGACACGTTCCAACATTGCATGGGCCGGCCGGAGTGGCCAAAGCAGTTGTAGGCGCTTCAGTCTGGAACCGCGCACCCGCTACGGTTGTAGGTTCGAATCATGCCTCGGGAATGGATGTGTCTGATGTCCTTAGGTGAGTTAGGTTTAAGTTGTTCTACGTTCTATGGGGCTGATGACCTCAGATGTTAAGTGCCATAGTGCTCAGAGTCAGAGCCATTTGAACCATTTTTGAACATACCATGGGGTCACAGCTGTGAGGGGCCGCCTGGTACGTGGGAGAACGGACAGGATTGCGCGACCTTGTTGCGATGATGACAGTTGTCTCGCCCAACGATTCAGCGTGCTTTTACACGGCCAGGCCACCGTAGACATTCTGCGTGCACCTATGCATATCGGCCATGCTCTGGTTTTCCACCAAAAGGAACTCAATGACAGCTGTCCGTTACAGACACCATTTTCAAGGCTATGTATAGCACTGCCCCCTACCGAAGCTTCATGAAACTGTAGGGGCTGAAGCGGGAATATTCTACGTCGTCGTCCGCCTGCTTAACTGGATGGTAACGTACTCACCTCCCATGCAAGAGGGTCCGGGTTCGATTCCCGGCCGGGTTGGAGATTTTCTCCGCTCGTGGACTGGGTTTTGTGTTGTTCTTATCACCATTCCATCCTCGTCACTGGCACGTGAGTCGTCCAATGTGGCGTCGAATGAAATAAGATTTGCACTTGGCTGAAAAAGCACTTCATCTTCCTACCGAGGAAATGGCAGGAGAATGGGGATAACAAGCTGCCCACTGTAGGGCGCACTGGTTACTTTCCCATGTAGAAACATTAAATGTAGCGACTGTTTCTAACTGATGTCCCCTGCGCCTGTGGGATGCCTGTGTCTTGGGTGACACCACAGTAGGACAGTCACCATGTCTTCGCCGCACATGTGTCCATCTATCACTCGTATACATAGATGTTACACTAATCACTGAAGACAACACAGGCACACTCCAGTCGACACTTTCACGGTGGTGGAGTAGCTGTGTCATGTCAGTGGTAGCCTGGACATACGCACACATTGTGGGACACTGACCCCCGTCTCCTACAGGGTGCCTAGGAAGCTGTTTTCTCGGATAGCTAGACAACATACAAGCGAATCATATTAATGGAGTTTATTACAGTAACTGAATTGACAATACTGAACTTTCGTTTCTACATGATGGCGTCTTGCAAATAATCAGTGTCCATTGATAGATACAATTTTCATGCAAGCTAATCACACTAGTTAATCAGTCACTGCTATCGTCAATATCACTGCAGCTCTCCTAGTTCGACTCTTCTAGTCCTTTCTTCTAGTCCATGTCTACTAGTGCAGCCGCGACTAGGCGTCGCGTCGCTTTTATCCTCTTCGTGTATTTGCCGCTCCTGTCGTGGTGACGTCCTAGTCACTGTGCTGTTGGCTGACGTCGACTCACAGCCCTCTCTGCTTTAAAAAGCATTTAAAAGGTAAAGGTGTGGGGAGTGATAGGGGTGAGGAGAGAAATGCACTCTCAGGAGAGGTTCTGGGATAGGACTAAGTATTTGAGGAGCGACTGGGGATCCTGCTGGATTTCTGGAATGGGGTCACTGTGGCTGAGTTTGTAGGTGGGTGGTTCTGATAGCTAGCAGAGTCCTTCCTGCCAGGTAATCCTTGTGGCTCAAGACAACAGTGGTGGAGCCTTTGTCAGCGGGTAGGATTTTAAAGTCAGGATCAGTGTTTAGGTGGTGGACTGCGGATCTTTCTGCAGATGTTAGTTCACATATTGACGGATTTGGGAAATGATGGTGAGGCAAGGTAGCAGGTTAATCAATTCTGAAACATAGACAAGGAGTTATTTGGGGGCAGTGGGGATGGATCACGGTTGGATGGAGGACTAAACTGAGTCAGCCAGGGTTCACCATTGGTCTTTGGTTAATTCTGACTGGTAGAGCTGGTGGCAAAACAGAATTTGCACTGTAGGGGCCAGGAGAAGGTGAGAAGTTGTTTAACATGTCCTGCATGATTGAATTTGGGGGTAGGGCAAAAGGTTAGGCCTTTGGAAAGAGCTGATACTTCAGTGGGGCTAAGGCTTTTGGAGGAAAATGACTGTGTTTTGGAGCTGTTTAGGTTCTGGGTGCTGTGTGGTGGTGGGAGGGCGTCTTGGACGATGGGGTAAATTCAGGAGGTCTCCGAAACAGGGTTTGTCAGCTAAGAGCGGACATGGGGGAGATTTGGAGATCGTTGTAGAGGTGATGGATAGTGGTAATCCAAGGCAGGAGTAGGAAGTGAGCAGCTTGGACAGTTTTTGAAGTGGTGGTGGGCAGGTTGTTCTAGTTCCTGGAGGGCAAAAGTTTCAGTTCCAGGAATTTGGGATTGCATGGCAGGAGAATTTTAGAGTTGGAGTAAAGGTATTGCAAGGAGGTTTGTGCCTGACTGATATTCCTTGCACTGGGAAACTGCCGAAGCCTCAATGCTATCGAAGTCATTTACTACCCCTCTAATGGCCTCGAAATGTTCACTGTAAAACAACATAGCTTCGACCCACCTACCACTGGTTCAAGGGGTAAAGGTACATTTGATAGTTTTTCTTTGTACGTCTTTATGTGAGAAGGAGACTTTAGAAACAGTTTCTTTGCGGATTAAATCAGTTTATCTACATTCACCAACATGGAATGTACTTATTCAGCAAGGCAATGAACTCCATGAGCAAAGCATATCACATGAATCAAATCGGGATAAAATACTTGGAGGGCTTTTGCTTCTTTGATCATATAAGGAGCAGTATCTGAAATAAACACAAACACCCTTTGTTCTGCAGATGATTCAGGAAATATTTTTCTAATACCCTCATTACGAATCTACCGATCATAGAATGATTTACTTTTTTAAGTTCTTTGCAGCCCACTAAATAGGAAGAAGAAGGCCGTTCTTTTAAACCACCAACAATTAAATTTGCAATGAAATGGCCGCAAGTGTCTGTAGTTTCATCAGCTAAAATCTAGATAATGCTGTCCTTGCGTTGCGTATTTCTTCCAGAAGATTTACGTAAATTGTCGATATGTAATTTTTATGCAATATTGATTCATCTGGTATATTTTGATTTAAGCAACATCCATGCAGGAAACCTTTGAGAATAGGGTTTGTAAGTTAGTGAAGAGGAATATTGCTTGCAATGAATGCTTCACAAGATCTGTGTGAAACTGACTTTTTGGTTACCTTAGGACAAATCCCTGCTACTGCAACTTGCTGTTGTCAGAAGTTATTGTCGTGGCCCTTTCTTCTGCATTCCTGCAATATGAAGATTTGTCTTTACATGCTGATCTCACAAACTCGACAATAGCAAAGAGTTCTGTCTTATGTAAGTATCTCAGGATAGCCAGCTATACAAAAAAAAAAAAACTTTCCTTTTTTTGGGTGACAAGGTGCACAACACGTTACACACTACACATCGTAAATATGTTCAACAGTTTACGAGTAAATAGAAACCTAAACTGAAGCAATGGACGTGAGACTAAAAGTTTGTTTAGTGTAATTTATTTGTTGCCGACGCGTATGGTATCACAGTGGAGGAGATTAACCAGGAGTATGGGTGCAAAGCATTGACTGCCTGCCTGTTCCTTTTTCTGTTCCTCTTCTGCAATTATTTTGCTAGGCAGTGGCCTCATGGTTAGCAATTGCATGCAGTTCTAGGTCGTGGTCAATCTTTCAAACATCAAAACTAGATCGAGCTGGAGACCGCCCATCTAAATTTTTAAATATTGTAAACATAGAGTGAAAATATGCATCATCACTAGTTTTTAGTTAAAATATGCAATAACCACTGAAAAGGAGCCAAATCTGCAAATGCACATGCAGCATGCGAAAGAATATAATCCGGTCTCTGCTTATCAATATTGATGCCACCTCCCTTTATACTAACATCCCTAATGCCCATGGCCTTACCACTTTTGAACACCACCTTTAGCAGTGCCTGACTGATTCCAAACCAATCACCTCCTTCCTAGTCGCCATGGTCAACTATATCCTCACCCACAATTACTTGTCCTTTGAAGGCATTACATACAAACAAATCCGGGGTACAGCTATGAGACTTGCATGGCACAATCCTAGGCCAACCTCTTCATGCGCCATTTAGAGGAATCCTTCCATAACACCCAAAACCCCAAACCTCTCACCTGGTCCAGATTCATTGATGACATCTTTGTGAACTGGATCAAGATGTAGACACCCTATCCACATTCCTCCAGAACCTCAACACCTTCTTCCTCGTTCAGTTCACCTGGCCCTAGTCAACCCATCAAGTCAGTTTCCAACATGTTGATCTCCATCTCAAAGATGGCTGTATCAGTATTTCTGTCCATATCAAACCTACCAACCACCAGTTACTTAATACTTTCACTTCAAAAGCTGCCACCCACTTCATACCAAGAAATACCTTCTATACAGCCTTTCCACCTTTGGGTGTTACATCTGTATTGTTGAGCGACCGTCTTGTAATATGTGAGGGTCTCACTGAGGACTTTATGGATTGCAATTACCCTCCCTGCCTTGTACAGAAACTGATCTGACTTCCCAGTCACCGAACACCTCCCAAAGACCCAATGTCCAGCTATAAACGAGCGCTACCCTTGTGACTCAGTAGAATCCAGGACTGAAGAAACTGAAGTGCATTCTTTACCTCTTGTCATGTCCTGGAATGAGGAATGTCTTACTCATTACCCTTGCCACATGTCCCACAGTGTTATTCTGCCACCCACAAAACCTACACAATATACTTGTCCATCCCTAAAGAACCCCTACTCCCAATTCTTTCCCTCATGGCTCATATCCTTGTAGTAGACCTAGATGCAAGACCTGTCCCATACATTCTCCCACCATCGTGTACTGCAGTCTGGTCACAAACATAATCTACCCTATAAAAGGCAGGCCTGCCTGTGATACCAGTCATGTCTACAAGTTAAGCTGCAACCCATGTGCTGCATTCTACTTGGGCATGACAACCATCAAGATGTCTGTCCGTTTGAATGGCCACTGACAAACTGTGGCCAAGAAACAACTGGTCAACCCTCTTGCTGAGCGTGCTGCTGAGCATGACATCCTTCATTTCAGTGACAGCTTCACAGCCTGTGCCATCTGGAGTCTCCCCACCTACAACAGCTTATCTGAACTGCTCTCTCTCTCTCTCTCTGCATTATATTCTATGTTCTCATAACCCTCCTGGCCTCAGCCTTCATTAGTCATTGTTCTTAGACATCAAGCCTCTTGCCTGTTCCACACAGCCCTCATGCCACCAATGCACACAATCTTTTCATTTCTCTCCTTGTCCACTACCGCTCCCTCTGTCTCTTGCCCTCTATCTAACATCCCAACTGGACCTAGCTGCCCTACTCTCCACCTGGTCCCTGCATGCACCCAGCAGTACCTTACCACCCCTCCCACCCCTACTCTGCTACCGTCCGCCTCCCCGCCCCAACCTCCTCCTTAACCCCAACCGTTTGTCTCTCCCATAATGCGCTGCTGCTCGCACTCTGACTTCAGCTACCAGGCTGGTCATGTGTGTGTGGGTTTTGTTTGCAAGAGTGTGTGTATGTAGTCTATCTTTGACAAAGATCTTGTTGGCTCAGTGCTGACTTTCTGACAGCCTTTTTGTTGTGCCTTTCCTATGTGATGAGTTAAATCTATCCTTTTTGTTATATTGTTACATTCCATCCTGAAGTTTCTGTTGTAGGTACAATCATAAAAACTGAGGATTGAGTCATATATTCATGTCACATGTGTAATGCTTTTGGTGTTGTCCTGCTTATATTTGATTTTCTGGGTTATATGTCCTTTTATATCTAACTTTCTACGTTCTATGTTTTGTAATTTGTCAGCATCTCATTTTTGTGATCTTGTATTATAAAACAGTTTAGTAGTTATGTAATTCTCTCAGTGTATCTCTGTTTGTATTTAATTCTGTGGGCGACAGTGTCACCTCTCATGTAATATTCTGTTATACACATTCTAATCTTTAGTTGTACAAGTTGTGTGTAAGTACAATGCAAAAATTTGGCACTCACTAAATCTGTGAGACATTATTGCAGTCAGACCCATGCTGTAAGAAACAAATAATTAAACAGATTTCATTAACAGTCACTGTGTAAATTCTTGGACAACTTGACACCTTTTACAACTTGTGATTTGTTCTAACTCATTTGTGTACACTGTGCAGTAATTCTGGGCACAGATCTTGCTACTATCATAACTTTCTACACATTACTTAAAATGGCTCCCTACAGACTCTCTTTTATAAGATTACAATAAGTAAAACTAGTTTCATTGTTGTCTACTGTCTTTTTGCAATATGTAATTAAAGATTTATATTTCTGAATAACTGAATAGTGTAATAAGAGTTGTTTGACTGAGAACTTTTAGATAAAACGATAATTCCTATCAGATTATACTGTCTAGTTTGTGAAAATATTGGATCCTGCTTCAGAAACATTGTTTTAGATAAGAATGCAAATTACTCTGAAACTAAATGAATACAGAAGATGCCAACATATTTTTCAGAATTAGCTGCCTAGATACCTCACATATATATATATTAAAAACAAAGATTCCAAGACTTACCAAGTGGGAAAGCACCGGTAGACAGGCACAATAAATAAAACACACAAACACACACACAGAACTTCTAGCTTTCGCAACCGACGGTTGAAAGAGGGAAGGAGAGAGAAAGACGAAAGGATGTGGCTTTTAAGGGAGAGGGTAAGGAGTCATTGCAATCCCTCGAGCGGAAAGACTTACCTTATGAGGAAAAAAGGACAGGTGTACACTCGCACACACACACATATCCATCCGCACATACACAGACACAAGCAGACATTTTAATGTTAATGCAGTTTTTATTTTGTTTACATTTTTCTTAAGAACAATGACTGGGATTTCATCTAACCCTGTGGATTTATTTGATTGTTTAATTGGTGTATTACATGTACCACTTCTTTCTCTGTTGTTGGAAACAGCACCATTGTAGTGCCCCAAGAATTTTACGAGAGCCTGGAGACAATTGTGTTCCAGCCGTTTTGAACACGCGTTATTTTAAAGCAGGGCTTAAGGATGAGCGCGGTATACTGCACCCATTTATTGTTTGTGCAAGCGAAACTAGAAGGGAGAAAATTCGTCGGCGCTGGCAAGTGTTCAGCGCGACCTGCCAAGAATAAATACGTACGGCCCGGAAGCTCCGGCTGCAAGGACTAATATAGCTTTGTATCGTTGATAAACAAATGGAGTGATTCGAGATAGTGACTGTTTAGTACACGTTGAACTGCTGTTGACAGTACGTGGACTGGAAGTGGATAGTCAGCCACGATAAAAGCTTATGTATTAATCGTGTTCAAAAATGTGGAATTAAGTGATTCTCAGTGCCCAGTAATGTGTGGCTTACGTCATGAAGATTAGTTGTTTTTTTGTACAAAGTGGAAATAATTATGTTCTGATGCATTGAATGATATTCCAAGAGAAGCGTACTTTTAAATAAGAACAAAGAGAGAGCGAGAGAGTGAAATTTTCCCCTTCCTAGCAGTGAAATCTTCGGAAAAGCGTCCGGTGCTAGCAAAAGACATAGGCGCTGCAAGAAAGCAGAACCAGCATTCTTCAACAAGTAAGTCCATGAAAACACTTAAGCTGTATAGACGGAGCTTAACATTACACCGGGCCAGCGCGAGAACGTGGCGACCGTAAAGAAAGGACCTGATAAAGAAGGGGAAATATTAAAGAAGTTATAAGAAAAAGAAAGAAAAAAATGTTGGGAGTTGCCACAGCAACCGATAACAGCGAGGCTGAAGAGCGATTCCATGATACTTATCCAGAAATATCGTGCTGATAAATGGTGAAATGATTAATGGAATCAAAAAAATCGCACAACTGTGCAGTTAGTCTCAAATCGCCGACTTCGCATCACAGCAACGCCGTCGCCACCGTCCTCCAGTGTTGATGCCGCCATCCACCAGTGCCGACGTTAGGTGAGCTACTACTGACCTTTGATTGTTTGTGAAGTGTGGTGGGTTGTGGAAATAAGTGAGTGTACTTTTAATCATAAATAGGTTAAAGGCAAAACAAAACATAATGAAAAAAGAACATCAATCTGTAGAGTCTGTTGGGCTATGGGAATTTTAAAGCAGGAGCCAGATTTAGGCGAATTAATGAGGTTTATCAAAGCGCAGTTTGAATCACAGAACACGAAACAGGACGAACTGAAGGCAGAATTAAACTCTAATTTAGATTTGCAAAACACAAAACTAGATACTCAAGTTAATATCCTAAGTAATCAGATGCAAAAATGGAAAAAGAATTGAAAAAATAGTTGTCTGATTCCCTGAGTGAACAGACAAATATTTTATTTAAGGATTTAGAACAAAGAAATTAAGTTGTTTCAAAAATTAGAATATGATGTAGACTGTAAATGTAGTAATTTTGAAACACAATTTAACGAAAAATATGACACTTTGAAAAATGGATGTAATGTTACATTTGATGTGGTTGAACGAGAATTAACTATGCTAAAAACCAATGTCCAGAAACAAGATAATTTGCTCTCCCTAGTACAGGCACAAATTTCAGGGATCAAATCATGGGTGGATACTGTAGAACAGAACTTCAAAGAAAAGTTAATGACTGCAGAGCTTTGAAATTTGAATGGTTTAGAAGAACAAGTAGAAGAATTAATAGGACGAAAGGTAGAAGAGAAACTAAGTGTTGATATCTCTTCACCTATAGTAACTTCCGATTTAGATAACACCAAGAAAGACTTAGAAACTTTGAGGAAATAATTGAAGCTTAGGCAGGAGAAACTAGAAAAAGACACAGTTTCCCATAATATTATATTAAATAAAGACGCGATAACTGATTTGCAATGGGGATCAAATTCAGGCTTGTCGAGACAGTTTCCTAAAGTCAAACCAGATGGGGAGGTACACCCCACTCATTGCTTAAAACGGTTTAACCAAGCCATGCCTTATCGTATTCAATCAATAGTACACCAGAAAACCCTATATTTAGTAGATCCTGTGACGGGAGAGGAAAAGGGAATGTATAATGTTAAGGATTAAAACGATACGTACAAAACCCCCAGGGAGGTTCTGACATTCTGTGTCAACGGGCGGAGTGGTGTCCGCCGGTTCCCGAGTTGGGTTCGGTGTTACTTCCACATTAGGTTTCCTACACTGAACTCCCTTCAAATCTTAGACTATCCTGTAATCTATTTATAGCCCTTAAGCTATCCTAACATATTAGTATAAAAAGAGACCAATTATGACTACATGATTATGACTAATTTAAGGACTCACAATACACAATAACCTCTAAGCATAAGATAAAACTAACAGGGTAACCTTCTAACAGGAGATGTAATATGATGGTACTGTTTAGGAAGAATGATACCTAGATGGCATAAACTGAACATGTGTATGAAATATAAAGTGAAGTGACTAACTGAATAACTATTTGATTATAGTGTATCTAATTTCTATTATTATGGAATGTTTTATATTTTTTGTAAAGTGTGATGTGGTTGGGGAAGGTTTATATCTAATTTTGAAAGGGGTGGGTAGCATAAACACGACCTACACACCACGCCCTTCATACAACCCTCGCAAACACCAGTTCTTCATCATTTGCCGTTTCATAGGAGTTGCTAAGATCTTTTCTTTGGGGACTTCAAAGGTGACGGTGAGACTCCGAACATCATACCTCCTCCGGCTTCTCACTTAAGTGCCGGTGAAGTGGGGATCCTGGGGAAGGGGGGTGGGGAGGGTTTCCTGTCTTTGGGGCTGTCTTCTTTCTTTCTTCAATCTTAGCAACCAATTATTTTATTTCCTTTCTTACTTCTCTTAAAAGTACTAATCTATCTTTCCCTCTGTCCACATTCATACACTTCTATCGCTGAAGTCTGTGATTTCTAAAAATCTTCAACTAAGAACCTTAGTGGGCCGAAGAATCAGGACACACGATCATACTTCCACACTCAAACAGTTAAATACAAAGACGCAGACAAGTAATACACAGGGAGACGTAACAACCGTCACAGAAAAGGGGGCAGGTAGTGCTCAGGAAGGGCTCCAGCACATGTGCTAAGTAATGATGGTTGCACATCTCAAGTGAAATGGTATAGTAAGCTTAAGCTAAAGGAACAAGGGGGGATGAAGTGTATATCCAGCTGTGTTTATAGCTATAGTAGTACGGATATTAAGCCGGAGGTATTGAGCCAAATAAGTTTCTGATGAATAATAGAATTGTGCAGCCCGAATAACCTGATGGAAAGAAATAAAGCTACAACCATGGACAAAACATATTTAATTATTAAGGCTATAGAAGTGAGCTGTAAACAATGAACAAGCGAACAATTTAAGAAGGTAGGCTGAAGGACTCAAAGGAGGAAAGGAGAGGTAGATAGAAATTTTGCCAGGAAATTTTAATTAAAATAGTGTGCAGAGGAGTATGAAAGAGGCAAGACTAGGAATCACTGTTAGAGAAGATAGGGAGGGCACAACCGATACAGATGAAATGAGAGAAAGAGAGGCAGGTAGGCAGACCCAGAGGAGGCTGCCCTATTCTGTGCGGGCGGGAGCACCAAAAAGGGGATTGACCTGTACCATAGTTTGGTATAAATGGAAGGGGCGTACCTACCCAAGGATGAGGAAGAAGATGTTTCCATAGTATCAACCCTTACATAGATTGGAACCCAAAGGTAAAGGGTGGTATAGTGACTGGAGATTGTAGTGAAAAGTTTCTCCTGGTAAATTTGAATTCTAAAATTTTTTAAATAGAAAAGAAGAGTCCTGTGCGAGGAGATAGAAAAAAGGGAAAACCCCCAGTACAACTAATTTTTTGCAGACCCGGAAACCGGTGGTTATCATTGCAACAGCTTATATAAAAACAAGTAAAGACTCGACTCTGAATAACGCCTGAACTTTGAAACTGGCTAAGGGGAGGAATTTGTTTTGGCTCAATCCTGGAAGCAAGAGTACATAAATCTATTGGAAATAGCTAACACTTGTACTATTCGTTTATCATACTACGATGTCTATGAAAGATATTACCAACAGATTAATGAAATACTGGAGATGGAAGAGAGTTTTTGTACCTAATGTTTTTATGTAGTACAAAGTAACAACATAAGTGTTAAGAAAAAAATATTAAAAATATATGTTGTGTGGAAAATAATGAGTGTTCGAGCTAGGAGGAGGGATATGTAGTGCCCCCAGAATTTTACGAGAGTCTGGAGACACTTGTGTTCCAGCTGTTTCGAACACGTGTTATTTTAAAGCAGGGGTAAGGATGAGCATGGGATACTGCACCCATTTATTGTCTGCACAGGTGAAACTGGAAGGGAGAAAATTCGTCGGCACTGGCAAGTGTTCAGTGCGACCTGCCAAGAATAAATACATACAGCCCCCGAAGCTCCGTGGCCAGCTGCAATGAGTAATGTAGCTTTGTATTGTTGATAAACAAATGGTGTGACTCAAGATACTGACTGTTTAGTACATGTCAAACTGGACTGGACGTGGATAGTCAGCCATAATAAAAGCTTATGTATTAATCGTGTTCAAAAATGTGTAACTAACTGACTCTCGGTGTCCGATAATGTGTGGGCTTATGTCATAAAGTTTAGTTGGCTTTTTTTTTTTACAAAGTGGAAATACATATGTTCTGGTGCATTGAATGATATTCCAAGAGATGTGTATTTTTTAAATAAGAAGAAAGAGAGAGCGAGAGAGTGAAATTTTCCCCTTCCTAGCAGTGAAATCTTCGGAGAAGCGTCCGGTGCTAGCAGAAGACATAGGCGCTGCAAGAAAGCAGAACCAGAATTCTTCAACAAGTAAGTCCATGAAAACATTTAAGCTGTATAGAGGGAGCTTAACACTACACCAGGCCACCACACCATGGAGTGTGGTGGCTGGTTATGTTAGTGTAGAACATATGGAAATTTTTCTTTCAGTTTGTTTGCAGTGTTGCTGAAGTATTCATTTACGAAGTTTGCTAGTTCCTTTGGGTTACTGATTTGAACACCTTTGCTTCAAATCTGTTTTTCCAGATTTTTTGTCCAACATTTTCTGTCTTCTGTTTGATTATATTCCAGATCGCTTTCCTTTTTTTTATCTGCCTTCAGTAATTGTTTACTGTTTGTAAGTTTGATGGAGCTGGAAATATCTTTCTACAAGTTCTTCCATAATTTTTGTAAAATTCTGAAAAATCTGGGCCAATCTGGATATTTTTGATAGCTGTTACATACCTTAGGGTTTCAGAGGATCGTGTTTGATAAATCTGGTCACTCATATATTTTTTTCAGAGCTGAGATGGAATGCAGTATTTTGGGAAGTTTTACTTTAAATATTCTCATGCACTTATTAAAGATTTTGTTTACATTTGTCTCTGCATACACTTCCTTCCACCTATGGTTATTCCTGATATGCAGAGCGGCGGCCATCATTAAATAACACACCAGCATGCATCAATACAACTTTATGATGCGAGAATATTTACAACGTCTTATACAGTCGGCAGCACACAACAGAATGGGAAGCAATACGGCGGCACACAGTAAGTCCGCATGGGTCAGAGAGCCTCCTATGGCGAAGATGCATCACTCGTAGAGTCGATAGTCGCCACAGAGCCCACCCCTGGCACTGCAGAGCACAGTGGCGCGTCAAGTCCTGTGCCAGCCTGGTGGGGGTGGAACACTTGATGGTCACAAAAGCACATGTCCACAGGGAAATCACATGCACAACACTTGGGGGTAAATGTAGCAAGCTCGACTGAAGCTAGGACATAATCCCTGTGCCAACGGGGTGGAACCACGGGTTTCTGTCCCGTGATGTAAGTTGCAAGGGGGGAGGGGGTGTGGGCATTTCCAAGTCATGATGGGATTCCTGGGAAGGAGGGCAGGCGTCGTGTACGTTGGGGTCACTTGCAGAGTGCTCCTGCAAGTTCCACGCAGGTTTCACCTGGTGGAGTGAAATAGTTACTGGTTTGCCATTGTTAAGTATCGACAATGTGGAAGGGCCTCGGGACAGGACTTTAAATGGACCAGTGTAGGGAGGCTGCAGGGTTGTCCGTACTGTTAATGGGATCACAGCTGCAGAAAATGACCAAGCTGCGGAGGCTTGTCCACAATTGCAAGAGTGGGTGTGTGGAGTTATAGAAGCTGCTGTTGTGTCTGCAACAGTTGTGCATGGACTTCGTCAATGCGAACACACAGGTCGACATTCTGAGTGCGCAATACATCGATGTCTGAATGCTGGCGCAAGAAAGCTGAGAGAGCAGAAGAAAGGTTCACAGAAAGTGACATACACTCTGAAAGGGCAGAGTGTGAACAGTCAGTATAAACTTCGGGCTGCAGGGGGGAATGTTGTGACGCACTAGGAACACTCGAACCAGATACGTGAGTCAGACAGCCGGCTTGCAGATTAGGGGAGAGGGCATAGTGATGAAGAAAATCGAGGCCCAGTACAGATGCATCAACTTCTGCAACGTAAAATTTCCAGGGGAAAACCTGATCTGGGGCAAATTTAAGCAGGAGATGTGAGGAACCTAACACCAGAATCGGGGAATTGTTAGCAGCTATCAGTGGCTGTGCAGATAAGGGATCTATGTTAGGGGTAAGGGAGGGCGGGATAACACTAATGTCAGCTCCAGTGTCCACTAGAAGACGAAGTTCGGTGTTGGTGTCCTCGACGAAGAGGCGCGAAGTGGATGACAGTGCAGCAGGCATCGGACGAGATGCCGGTAGGTGCCGTGAGGCAGTGCGGTGGGATGTGGCGCCTAGACGTGCCATCAGCATTTGGGAAAGTGCACGGCGGTTTGCAGTTGCGAGCCACGTCACCAAATTTAGCGTGGAACCAGCAATAAGGAGAGGCAGCTTACGGTGCAGGAGCATGGCTAGGCAGTGAGGTGGCCAGCTGCGAGGCCAGAGTGTACTCAGGTGCTCGCTCGGCCGTCTCCGGTGACCTTTGGGGTGGCAACGTAAAAGTAGGTGGTGCAGTCGGGCGACCACGGGGTGGCGGGGCCGTTGCTTGCGCTGACAGCGAGACGCGTGTCCTGCCACAGCCAGGCTTGCATAATGCGTGCTGGCGGCGGATGCCAGACTTGAATGCTGGAGGTACCGGTGTTGAATGATGCTATAGGCACGGTTGGCGATGAGCAGGCATGCTTCGAGGGGCTCAGAGACATGGGACAATAACTGCAGTTGTAGCTCAGAAGGATGTTTAAGCAGCCAAATTGTCCAAAGTGCGACGTCTGGTAGAAAGTCTGTGACCACAAGGGCGCGTAAGTGGCGCCACAGCTGTGATGGGGTACGGTCATCGATGTGTTCCTCATGGATAGTGCATTGGATCGACTCAGCAGGGGGACGGGATAAATGTTCAATTATACAAGATTTAGCAAATTCGTACTTATTCTGCATGGGAAGGGAAAGCAGCAGGTCACTAATAACATCTGCGTGATCATCCCGGTGACTAAGAAGGCACACAAATCGGACTCCGTCGTCTAGGACGCCGTTAATGTCCAACATTTTGTCCACTAATGCAAACCATGTCTTAGGGTTCTCCGTTTGTAGGGCTGGCAGTTTTGGGAATCTGCTAGGCACGAGGTACTGAGGAACGGTCGGTGCAGCGAACACACTACTTGGTGGTGGTGGTGGTGGTGGTGGTTAGTGTTTAACGTTCCGTCGACAACGAGGTCATTAGAGACGGAGCGCTAGCTCGGGTTAGGGAAGGATTGGGAAAGAAATCGGCCGTGCCCTTTCAAAGGAACCATCCCGGCATTTGCCTTAAACGGTTTAGGGAAATCACGGAAAACCTAAATCAGGATGGCTGGAGACGGGATTGAACCGTCGTCCTTCCGAATGCGAGTCCAGTGTGCTAACCACTGCGCCACCTCGCTCGGTACTACTTGGAGGTGCAGACGGTGTAGCAGTGTAGAGTGGTGCCAAATCGGGATTCTAGGCACCAAGAGACTGGAACACAGTAGCCGTACTAATCTGGTTATTAGCGACAAAACCACATGATTTACAAGCAGCAGGAGTGCAAGAAGAGAATTCAGCCTTGACATGTGAGTTCAGTTGCATACTGTAGGCAGGTACAGTTGCTGGGGCCCCGGCTGGTGAGGGCACGGTTGGGTGCGGAAGACTCTCCAGTACCGTGGAAACAGGTGCAGTTCGGACTGCTGAGCACGTGACCGGTGTTTGCCAAGCGAAAGATCCCGGCGCGGAAGTCGATGAAATGTTGTGGACCGGCGCGAGTGGGGTAGCTGGAGCCGCCGCGGGCGCTGGGGGTAGGCATGTGGGAGCTGTTAACAACGGGTTCGGGAGTGTAGCGGGCGTGGTTGAAACCGACGCGGCAGAGACGGACGAAACCGTCAGGAAAACGTGCGTAAGACAAACAGGAGCCGGAATGGCGCCTGCCGCGGGGGACGTGGCTGCATCATACCTGAGCGGTTGTAAGATGTCCGTGGAGAGTTGCGTAGTCTTCGGCTGTGGAGCCGGCGTCATGTGTGGATGAAGCAGATGAGCAGGAACAGCAGGCCCTGTCAGTGCTGGGGCGTCGATAAGCAGAATGCAGTCTGATGGTCGTGACGTAGCCGTAGGCGCGGGAACGTGCTGCGGCGGCCAAGTGGGAACTGTCGAGTTTATCTCGGGGCCACGTAGGTTAAAATCCGGTTGAGTGCGGAGTTCCCTTTGGCACTGAAACTGCGGCGTGACTTCTGGAATGGATTCATTTTCCACTTTGAAAAACTGCGTCTGAGAAGTTGCATCAGAGGGACTGAACAGTTGTTGAAACATTGTTCGTAGCACAATACAAATCACTGTCAATAGCACTCGCAAATTAAACTAGAAAAGATCGGGGTCACCAATGTGGTTATTCCTGATATGCGGAGTGGCGGCGATCATTAAATAACACACCAACATGCATCAATACAACTTTATTATGCAAGAATATTTACAACGTCTTATACAGTCGGCAGCACACAACAGAATGGGAAGCAATACGGCGGCACACAATAAGTCCGCATGGGTCAGGGAGACTGCTATGGCGAAGATATATCACTCGTAGAGTTGATAGTCGCCACACACCTTTCATGTTGTAAATTGGATGAAAATTGACATAAGTTTGATTCTGGGAGGACCCTCTAGTTTGCATTCAATTTAGCAGACTTTTCTACATCTGATGGACATCATCCGATATGGCCTAGATTTAGAAAAAGTGGCTGGCACTGCTTTCTTTTTATATCTGTTGCTACATGGTCTATTATTGAGGAAGACTGTTTGGTCACTCTGCTGACACCAAGTTGAAACGTGAAAATGCAAATGATATCCTTGGAAGCTAAGAGGAGTACAGCTTTGTTCACAAGCCAACAGGGATATGTGAAGCATTTGCCTTCATGGCTTCTAACAAAACAACTGTTTCATGAGGTGTTATAATGACATGCTGCCAAATTTGTGGTGTTCATGTTTTTCAGCTCACTCATCTACAAATGGTCACAGAAGGGAAAACAAAACATGTTTTTGTTGCTTACTTCAAAAAATACTTAAATGATTATTTCACAGTTTAAAATGGCAGTCTTGAATGATTCTTCTGATGAACATAACCTGTACTTCATTGGTTAGTACAATGCTCTGTTTAAGCGGACATAAAAATTTAACTTCATGTAATAAATACAATAATTTGCAATCTAACCTAAGCGGCAAGAATGTCTAGAGTGCATGTATAATGTGATCAAAAACGAAATGTTACTGAATTAGAAGATGAGACAATGTCACAAAGCAATTGTATTCATTCCACCTGTTGACTGAGCATGGTGGCACTATGGTTAACACACTGGACTCGCATTTGGAAGGATAATAGTTCAAACCTGTGTCTGACCATCCAGAATTAGCTTCACCGTGATTTCACTAAATCGGTAAAGGCAAATGTCACGATGGTTCCTTTGAAAGGGTCTAATGATCTCAATGTCGACAGGACACAAAACCCAATCCTCCTTCCTTATTCCTTTCCAGCTGTTAAGTTATTCCTCCCCACCCCCCAACGCCCCTTTCATTTTTAAAAATATCTTCAATTGTGTCATTTTTATGAAAAAAAGTGCACTATACCAAAAATATTAACTCGGCATGGCTAACTTGGTTATCCATGATATTCATTTGGTTGATTAGAAGCTGTTGGTGGAATTGGATTACCTAAAAACTGAGCTATTTGCAAAATACAAGCAACATAAAACTTTGTTATCATTGTTAGTATGGAAACATGTACCCAGTTACTAACTTTCAGGAGTCGTAGACCAAAAACATACATATATAAATAAGTGAGGTATCTAGGGAGCTAATTGAGAAAAATATTTTGGCGTCTTCTATACTCATTTAGTTTCAGAGTAATTTGCGTTCTTATCTAAAATAATGTTTATGAAGCAGGATCCAATATTTTCACAAACTAGACACTATAATCTGATAGGAATTATCGTTTTATCTAAAAGTTCTCAGTCAAACAACTCTTATTACACTATTCAGTTATTCAAAAATATAAATCTTTAATTATATCTTGTAAAAAGACAGTAGACAACAATGAAACTAGTTTTACTTATTGTAATCTTATAAAAGAGAGTCTGTAGGGAGCCATTTTAAGCAGTGTGTAGAAGGTTATGATAGTAGCAAGATCTGTGCCCAAATTACTGCACAGTGTACACAAATGAGTTAGAACAAATCACAAGTTGTAAAAGGTGTCAAGTTGTCCAAGAATTTACACAGTGACTGTTAATGAAATCTGTTTAATTATTTGTTTCTTACAGCATGGGTCTGACTGCAATAATGTCTCACAGATTTAGTGAGTGTCAAATTTTTGCATTGTACTTACACACAACTTGTACAACTAAAGATTAGAATGTATATAACAGAATATTACATGAGAGGTGACACTATACCCCACAGAATTAAATACAAACAGAGCAACACTGAGAGAATTACATAACTACTAAACTGTTTTATAATACAAGATCACAAAAATGAGATGCTGACAAATTACAAAACATAGAACGTAGAAAGTTAGATATAAAAGGTCATATAACCCAGAAAATCAAATATAAGCAGGACAACACCAAAAGCATTACACATGTGACACGAATATATGACTTAATCCTCAGTTTATATGATTGTACCTACAACAGAAAATTCAGGACAGAATGTAACAATACAACAAAAAGGATAGATTTAACTCATCACATGGGAAAGCCACAAGAAAAAGGCTGTCAGAAAGTCAGCATTAGGCCAACAAGATCTTTGTCAAAGATAGACTACATACAACACACTCTTGCAAACAAAACCCACACACACATGACCAGCCTGGTAGCTGAAGTCAGAGTGCGAGCAGCAGCGCATTATGGGAGAGACAAACGGTTGGGGTTAAGGAGGAGGTTGGGGCGGGGGTGGCGGACGGTAGCAGAGTAGGGGTGGGGGGGGGGGTTGGTAAGGTACTGCTGGGTGCGTGCAGGGACCAGGTGGAGAGTAGGGCAGCTAGGTCCAGTTGGGATGTTAGGTAGAGGGCAGGAGACAGAGGGAGCGGTAGTGGACAAGGAGAGAAATGAAAAGATTGTGTGCATTGGTGGCATGAGGGCTGTGTGGAACAGGCAAGAGGCTAGATGTGTAAGAACAATGACTAAAGAAGGTTGAGACCAGGAGCGTTATGAGAACATAGAATATATTGCGGAATGAAAGCTCACCTGCGCAGTTCAGAAAAGCTGTTGTAGGTGGGAAGACTCCAAGCTGTGAAGCTGTCACTGAAATGAAGGGTAATGCTCCTCTGTAGCTGGACATTATGTCTTTGGGAGGTGTTAGGTGACTGGAAAGTCAGATTGGTTTCTGTACAAGGCTGATAGGATAATTATGATCCATAAAGTCCTCAGTGAGACCCTCGGCATATTTCAAGAGGGTCGCTCATCAATATGGATGTGACACCCACAGGTGGAAAGGCTGTATAGAAGGTATTTCTTGGTATGAAGTGAGTGGCAGCTTTTGAAGTGGAGATATTAAATAACTGGTGGTTGTAGGTTTGATATGGACAGAAGTACTGATATAGCCGTCTTTGAGATGGAGATCAACATCTTGGAAATTGACTTGATGGGTTGACTAGGGCCAGGTGAACTGAATGAGGAATAAGGTGTTGAGGTTCTGGAGG
Organism: Schistocerca gregaria; assembly: GCF_023897955.1. Taxonomy (NCBI): domain Eukaryota; kingdom Metazoa; phylum Arthropoda; class Insecta; order Orthoptera; family Acrididae; genus Schistocerca; species Schistocerca gregaria. Next base: position 49,464,132 of record NC_064926.1, read on the forward strand.
AATGTGGGTAGGGTGTCTACACTTTGACCCAGTTCACAAATATGTCATCAATGAATCTGGACCAGGTGAGAGGTTTGGGGTTTTGGGTATTATTGAAGGATTCCTCTAAATGGCGCATGAAGAGGTTGGCCTAGGATGGTGCCATGCATGTCTCATAGCTGTACCCCGGATTTGTTTGTATGTAATGCCTTCAAAGGACAAGTAATTGTGGGTGAGGATATAGTTGATCATGGCGACTAGGAAGGAGGTGATTGGTTTGGAATCAGTCAGGCACTGCTAAAGGTGGTGTTCAAAAGTGGTAAGGCCATGGGCATTAGGGATGTTAGTATAAAGTGAGGTGGCATCAATATTGATAAGCAGAGACCGGATTATATTCTTTCGCATGCTGCATGTGCATTTGCAGATTTGGCTCCTTTTCAGTGGTTATTGCATATTTTAACTAAAAACTAGTGATGATGCATATTTTCACTCTATGTTTACAATATTTAAAAATTTAGATGGGCGGTCTCCAGCTCGATCTAGTTTTGATGTCTGAAAGATTGGCCACGACCTAGAACTGCATGAAATTGCTAACCATGAGGCCACTGCCTAGCAAAATAATTGCAGAAGAGGAACAGAAAAAGGAACAGGCAGGCAGTCAATTCTCTGCACCCATACTCCTGGTTAATCTCCTCCACTGTGATACCATATGCGTCGGCAACAAATAAATTACACTAAACAAACTTTTAGTCTCACGTCCATTGCTTCAGTTTAGGTTTCTATTTACTCGTAAACTGTTGAACATATTTACGATGTGTAGTGTGTAACGTGTTGTGCACCTTGTCACCCAAAAAAAGAAATGTTTTTTTTTTTTTGTATAGCTGGCTACCCTGAGATACTTACATATGACAGAACTATTTGCTATTGTCGAGTTCGTGAGATCAGCATGTAAAGACAAATCTTCATATTGCAGGAATGCAGGAGAAAGGGCCACGACAATAACTTCTGACAACAGCAAGTTGCAGTAGCAGGGATTTGTGCAAAGGTAACCAAAAAGTCAGTTTCACACAGATCTTGTGAAGCATTCATTGCAAGCAATATTCCTCTTCACTAACTTACAAACCCTATTCTCAAAGGTTTCCTGCATGGATGTTGCTTAAATCAAAATATACCAGATGAATCAATATTGCATAAAAATTACATATCGACAATTTACGTAAATCTTCTGGAAGAAATATGCAACGCAAGGACAGCATTATCTAGATTTTAGCTGATGAAACTACAGACACTTGTGGCCATTTCATTGCAAATTTAATTGTTGGTGCTTTAAAAGAACGGCCTTCTTCTTCCTATTTAGTGGCCTGCAAAGAACTTAAAAAAGTAAATCATTCTATGATTGGTAGATTTGTGAATGAGGGTATTACAAAAATATTTCCAGAATCATCTGCAGAACAAAGGGTGTTTGTGTTTATTTCAGATACTGCTCCTTATATGATCAAGGCAGGAAAACCCTCCAAGTATTTTATCCCAATTTGATTCATGTGATCTGCCTTGCTCATGGAGTACATTGCCTTGCTGAATAAGTATATTCCATGTTTGTGAATGTAGATAAACCGATTTCATCCTCAAAGAAAGTGTTTCTAAAGGCTCCTGCTCACATCGAGACCTATAAAGAAAAATTATCAAACGTGCCTTAACCCCCAAAGCAGTGGTACGTGGGTCGAAGTTGTGTTGTTTTACAGTGAACAGTTTGGGGCAATTAGAGGGGTAGGAAATGACTTCAATAGTATAGAGGCTTTGGCAATTTCGCAGTGCAAGGAATTTTTTAATGATTCCAGTATTAAAAAAGATATTGGTATGAGTAGCACACATTTTTCCCATATACCTGCAAGTATTAAAAATCTTGAAACTCAAGGTTTGGCATTGAATAAATCTATTCAGTTAATGAATAAAGTTATTTTAGTAAACTCCTCATTGCTATAATTATTTCCTAGAAAACTTAAAGAAATGTTTGAAAACTTTTTAAACAATAACAAAGGCTTTGAACCCTTGTGCCAGGTGATTTTTTATTAATGTGATGGGTGAACTTGTACCAGAAACAATAACTGCCAACATGTCACCCAAATTCAAACACTTCCCAGATACCTCATTTGATATAGAATGGTCCTTTTCTGCCTATAAAAATGTTTTGAATGTTTGAAGACACAATCTTACTACCAAACATTTGGAACAGTACTTGGTCATTTATGGTTGGTTGGTTGGTTTGGGGAATGAGACCAGACAGCGTGGTCATCGGTCTCATCGGATTAGGGAAGGATGGGGAAGGAAGTTGGCCGTGCCCTTTCAGAGGAAGCATCCGGGCATTTGCCTGGAGTGATTTAGGAAAAGCACGGTAAACCTAAATCAGGATGGCCGGACGCGGGATTGACCCGTCGTCCTCCCGAATGTGAGTCCAGTGTCTAACCACTGCGCCACCTCGATCGGTAGGTCATTTATGTTTGCAATGTTTACAATAGTAGAAAAACGTAAAATAAATTGTAAATGGTGCCTTACTCCAATAGCATTAATTAAAAGTTAATGCTGTTCAAAAAAAATTTCATGATTTTATGTTGTTTTTTAAATAAAATATTATGGAGTTTTTGAGTGTGCCCCTCTACATGCGATATATCTCAAAGCTAGTCCTGTACATATTGATTGTTTCACTGTGACTCACTTGAACCTAATGCTCTTGTTACTGCCAACAATAGCAAAGAAGGAACAGTTCTTGAAACATGGTATGCCTCCTAACCTCTACCAGAACGTATTCAGAAAATATCAGCATCCTAAATGAACCGATTTTTCACATGGCCGGCGCTCTTCCTCGACCTTGAAATATAATGCATACAGTAACTACCATGTTGTTTTGTTATTAGATCTTGCATATTTTGACACTTTTATGCTTTTTTTAGCATTTTTCGTGCATGTTTGCATGCATATTTTAAGGTTTTTTATTATGCATATTATCCCATTTCTAGTGATGAGCAAGGCACCTTGTAGTTACAGAACAGGAATTGTGGAGAGTTATTGGATGGAATGATTCATATCTTTTGTATAGAATGGTAGGTTGTGGGTGACTAGCTGAAGGTGTTGATCTATGAGAGCATAGATTCTGTCAGTGGGGGCAGAGTAACTGGTCATAAAGGGGCATCCTGAGTGGTTGGGTTTATGGATTTTTGGGAGCATGTAGAAGGTAGAAGTGTGGGGAGTGGTAGGGGTGATGAGAGAGATGGACTCCCAGGAGAGTTTCTGGAATGGGCCTAAGGACTTGAGGAGAGACTGAAGATCCTGATGGATTTCTGGAATGGGGTCACTGTAGGTGGATGAATCTGACAGCTGGTGGTGTCCTTCTGCCAGGTAATCCCTACAGTTCAAAATTCAGTGAAGCCTTTGTCAACAGGTAGGATTATAAGGGAAGAACCAGTTTTTAGGTGGTGTATTGTGGATCATTCTGTGGATGTAAGATTGTTTGCACGTTGAGGGATTTGGAGAATGGTTGCAAGGCAAGATTCAAGGTTAAGAAATTCTGGAAAGTTAACAAGGTGGTGATTTGGGAGCAGTGGGGGTGGATCACAGTTGGATGAAGGAATGAACTGAGTTTGGCAGAGCTCAACATTGGTCTTTGTTTGAGTCTGATTGTAGACTTGGTGGTGGAAAAGTGTTTCCACTGTAGGGACCAGTAGAAAGAGAGGAGGTCTTTAACAAGTCCTGTGTTGAATTTGTGGGTGGGGCAAAACGAGAGTGGAAAGGACTGATACTTCAGCAGGGCTAAGGCTTTTGGAGGAATAGACCCATAATAGATCTAAATGCAAGATCTGTCCCATACATCCTCCCACCACCATCCACTCCAATCCAGTAACAAACAGCACCTATTCTATGAAAGGCAGGTGTACCTGTGAAACCAGTTGTGTGATACACAAGATAAGTTGCAACAACTTTGCCACATTCTACGTGGGCATGATGACCCACAAGGTGGACTACCCTGTTGCTGAGCATGTTGCCCAACATGACATCCTTCATTTCACTGACTGCTCCACAGTCTGTGCCATCTGGATCCTTCCCTCCAACACCAGCTTTACTGAGCTGCACAGGTGGTAACTCTCTCTGTAATATATGCCTCTCTGTAATGTATGCCTCCATCCTTGCTACCTTCCCTGTTTTCCTTTCCCTGTTGCTTCATAACCTGGGTTGTGAGTAACTAAATCCACTTTCCCTTCTTCCCTTTCTTTCCTCTCTCTCCTCCCTGATGAGGGAACATTTATTCCGAAAGCTAGGAACTTAAATTTTCGGTTGTTTTTTGTGTTTCTATTGGCTGTACTGAGCTGAGGTAAGTACTGCCCAGCCCCTCTATCTCTTTGTTGATAATTGTTTCTCTGTAATATATCCCACATTAGTCATTATCCTTACACATCTAGCCCCTTCACTGTTCCCATTCCAACACTACATACCCCTCATTCCACCAATGCACCCAGTCTTTTTACTTCTCTCCTTTACCGCTACCCCCCCCCCCCCCCTCCCTTTCTCTCTCTCCTGCTCCCCATCTAACCTCCCAACTGCACCTAACTGCACTACTGCCACCTCGTACCTGCATGCTCCCAGCAGCACTTTACTGTCGCCCACTCCTACTCCGCTATCCAGCCACCTAACCGCTGCAGCCTCCTACTTACCCCCACCCGGTTGCCTCTCCCATTATGCACTGCTGCTCACAACTGGGCTCCAGCTATCAGAGACTGTGGTCATGTGCGTGTACTTTTAATGCATTACTTTACTCAGTGTCCATCCTTCTTTCTCCTCTTTCCTGTGTTTCTCTTGTCACCTTACAAACCACACTACATGGTCTACTTATGAGCCGCACTATATCGACCATCTCGGCAGCATACAACATATAGCTACAAGCCCACGCTGATTGTTGGTGCAGCAGTCTCATGTCCCACGTTACTCCCACCGACATCATTAATCCTATAGCTTCATATTGACCACTCTCCCTGCAGCACCCTCATATATTTTTGTGTGTTATTTCCCACACCTTTTGTGCACCATATGAACTTGTATCTAATCCTACCAACCCCTCCGCACTCCCTACTCTTTTCCCTCTCTATTCCCGTTCACACCTACTAATTTCACCTAATCCAGTCATATCTGCCGTTCCCCTTCTTCACATCTCTCCACCCACATACCTGCAAACCATTTTTTCGTTGATCTCATTGTGACTTCACACCAACTTTAGTTGATTTTCACCTTTCACTATCAGCCTTCTCGCTCAGATTTCATCTTGTTTGCCATTATTTCATCTGTTTCATCCGTTTTGTGATTTTTCCTACGTGTTTGTGTGTATTTTTCCAAACTTTTAAGGATATAATTCTTGTTTATTTATGTATTTTTTCACGTTTTTCCAACCACCATGGATCCTTGCTCCTTCCATCTGTGTCAATACAGAAAGGTTTCCTTAGCCAGCACCCAGACCCACATACTGTACCAGTGTTGCTGATTAGCCCATGGAATCCCTCCAAATGGCCTTATAATCAAATTACCCATCTCTGGCTGCCACACTTCCTTCCACAGTGACATCCATCTGTTCAGATCTCACCAATCAATAGCCCTCACCAACATAGACTTGCAAAACCATGTCAGTCAGTCACAAACATCCTTGCATTAATTTTGCTCCAACTGTAAAATTCTTTTGCCATGCAATCCCAAATTCGTGGAACTGAAACTCATGCTCTCCAGGAACTAGAGCAACTTGCCCAACACCACCTCAAAGACTGTCCAACCTGCTCACTTCCTACTCCTGCCTGGGATTACCACTATCCACCACCTCTACAACAATCTCCAAACCTCCCCCATGTCTCCTCTTAGCTGACAAACCCTGTTTCGCAGATCTACATTTACCTCACCCTCCAAGACTCCCTTGCACCACCACACATAACCCAGAACCTAAGCAGATCCAAAACACAGTGATGAGCCTCTCCTCCAAAAGCCTTAGCCCCACTGAAGTATCAGCTCTTTCCAAAGGCCTAAACCTTTGCCGTACCCGCAAATTCAATCATGCAGAACATGTAAAACACCTCTCTCCTTCTCCTAGCCCCTACAGTGCAAACACTGTTTTGCCACCAACCCTACCAATCAGAATTAACCAAAGACCAATGGTGAACCCTGTCTGACTCAGTATAGTCCTCCATCCAACCGTGATACATCCCCACTGCCCCCAAATAACTCCTGGTTAATGTTCCAGAATTGAGTAACCAGATACCTTGCCTCACCATCATTTCCCAAATCACTCAATATGTGAGCTAACCTTACATCTGCAGAAAGATCCGCAATCCACCGCCTAAACACTGATCCTGATCTTATAATCCTACCTGCTGACCCCATTCCAGAAATCCAGCAGGATCCCCAGTCTCTTCTCAAATCCTTTGGCCTATCCCAGAACCTCTCCTGGTAGTGCGTATCTCTCCTCACCCCTATCACTCCCCACACTCCTACCTTCTAAATGCTTTTTAAAGTCTATAAACCCAACCACCTGGAATGCCCCATTGTGACCAGTTACTGTGTCACCACTGAGAGAATCTCTGCTCTCATGGACTAACACCTTCAACCTACTACCCACAACCCACCCTCCTATATGAAAGATACCAGCTGTTTCCTCCACAGACTCCCACAGTTCCTGTTCCTTTGCCACACAACACCTTGCTCATCGCTATTGATGCCCTTTATACTAACATCCCTAATGCTCTTGGCCTTACCGCTATTGAACACTACCTTTCCCAATGCCTGACAGATTCCAAACTAATCACCTTCTTCCTAGTCATCATGATAAACTATATCCTCACCCACAATTACTTGTCCTTTGAAGGCATTACCTACAAACAAATCCAGTGTAGAGTGTGGGATGCACATGCAAAGTCCCAATGTCCAGCTACAGGGGAGCATTCTCCTTGTGACTCAGTACTACCCAGGACTGGAGAAACTGAATAACAGTCTTCACCAGCATTTTGACTACCTCTCATCATGCCTTGGAATGAGGAACGTCCTATGCACTATCCTTCCCATGCGTCCCACAGTGGTATTCTGCCACATACCAAACCTACAAAATATCCTTGTCCATCCCTACGCAACCCCTGCTCCAAATTCCTTGTCTCATGGCTCACACTCCTGTAATAGACCCAGATGCAAGACCTGTTTCATACATCTCCCACCACCACGTACTAAAATCTGGTCACAAACATAACCTATCCTATCAAATTCAGTGGTACCTCCAAACAATCTGCAACCACTGTGTTGCGTTTTACAAGGGCATGACAACCAACAAGCTGTCTGTCCATATGAATGCCCAGTGACAAATTGTCGCCGAGACACAACTGGACCACTCTGTTGCTGAGCATGCTGCCCAACATGACATCCTTCACTTCAATGACTGCTTCACAGCCTGTGCCACCTGGATCCTTCCCACCAACAACAGCTTTTCTGTACTGTGCAGGTGGGAACTCTCCCTGCAATATATCTTACATTCCCATAACCCCTCCCCCCCCCCCCACCCCCCACCCCTCCTGTCCTTAGCCTTCATTAGTCAACACCTGTCTAGCCCTCTCTGTTCTCATTCCAGTACGACACAGCCCTCTGTCCCACCAATGCACCCAGTCTTTTTACTTTTCTCACTTTCCTACCCCCCCCCCCCCTCCCTCTTTTCCTCACCCTCCATCTATCCTTCCGACTGTACCTAGCCGTCCTACTCTCCACATCATCCCTGCACGCTCCGAGCAGCTCTTTAGCGTCCCCCACCCGTACCCTGCTAACCTACCTCTCCCCACCTCAGCCTCCTTGTTACCCCCACTCAGTTGCCTCTCCCATAATGTGATAGAATGTGATAGTGCTCACAATCTAGCTTCAGTTACCAGAGATTGTGGTCATGTGTGTGTTAGTTTTGTTTGCGTGAGTATGTGTATGTTGTCTATTCTTGACAAAGACATTGTTGGCTGAGAGCTAACTTTCCAACAGTCTTTTTGTTGTGCCTTTCTGTGACTCAGCATGTCCACTATATGGTGAACAGCAACTACCCCTTTCATTATATTGATAATACATACAGTTTTTTTTTTTTTTTAGGTTTTAAGGCAGTTTTTCACTGTGTTCCACAAACTCTTCCAAACTGCAAAATGAGATGGCTAAAAGAAATTGGTTCAGAAGTTCTTTAAATGCATTTTGTTGCCTGTTTCCCATTAAATTTGTGGAGGAAGACCATTAAATATCTTTATACCAGAGTACTGTACAATGTTCTGCACTACTTTCAAATTTTTACATTCAGTGTGGAAATCATTCTTTCTGCTTGTGTTGTCCTGGTAGTTTTCACAGTTATGTTAGTATAAATCAGTATTTTTACTGATGAAAGATGTAGGTGAATATATGTATTGAGAAGTAATTGTAAGAACTTCCAGTTTCCAGAGTAGGTTTCTGCAATTGCTCGTAAGGTCTACACCACACTTCGTTCTTACAACATGCTTCTGAGAAATGAATATTTTCTTAAATAGAGGTCGATTTCCTCAAAATATAATTCCATATAACATCAGAGAATGGAAGTAACCTTAGTATTTTGATTTTCTTAGTGCTTACGTTTCCACTGTCAAAGATAATTCACAGTGAAAAAACTGCTAAACTGAATCTGTTGCTACAGTCAATCTTAACACCAAGAAACTTTGTTACTTCAATTCTTTCTCTGTTTACTTCACCTTTTCAATTACCTGTGTGGCATATTTAACAGTTATTCCTTCCTCATTGTGGTAGTTATGGTGAACTTAATGTAGCTTACTTGAACCAAGATCCATACCCGAAGATATTCAAGATGCAACAAGAAGAACTGGGCACTGGAAACCAGAAGCAGTACCCACAAGAGACCCACTAATGACATCAGCAGATCCATTCTCAAAAGCATCACCAAGGACATCTAATTTTACATGTATCAGTGAACACCAACAATCAACTATTACCACTCCAGCAACAGGAGGAAGTTCAGCAATACCAGTGAGAAGAAACGTAAGGCGACTATGTCATCTACAAGATTTTTTATTCCCAAAAAACCTCAAGACCAAATTAGGATAACTAGTGCACCTATCAAAATCACCTCCAGTAGCAATCCTTGCAGCAAAAACAGAAACCACCTCAACATCGACCACACAAGTAAAATTACCAAAGTGATGGAGAACTGCCCCTTTTCACTTTCATGAAATTTTCTTATGACCAATGGAAAAAACCAACTCATGCTTCAAGATGTGAATGAAGATTTCCCACATGATTTAAATTCAGGAATAAAGGTAAGTGGTCAACCAAGTACAATCATAACAAATCTAAAATCTCACCAGGTCACTCTTCTTCATCAGAATATACAGTCACTTAGGAATAAAGTAAGAGCTGGAAATCTTGCTATCAAGTGAACTGAGATATGTTAATATACTTCGCTTAACTGAACACTGCCTGAAAAAAAATGAGTTAAAGACAGTGAAAATAATGGGTTATGTGTTAGCAGCACAAACTTGTAGAAGTCAGTTTACACATGGAGGAAACTGCTTATACATAAAGAAAGATATCAAATTCAATTACTTAGACAGTGTTAAATCTTTAAACACTGAGAAAGATTTTGAAATATCAGGCATAGAAATTGCAGCATTCAAGTTAATTGTAATATATTTATATAGATCTCCAGACACCCACCTAAAAATTTCAACACTCAGCTTGATACATTACTAACTAAAGTAGTAACAAATCAAAAAACAGTTCTTATATGTGGAGCCTAAATGTAGACTTTAATACGCGAAGCAATTCAAAATCTGAGCTGATGAACATATTAACAGCCAATAATTTGCAGATTACAATCCACTCCCCTACACATGATATGAATCGTTCTAGTACTACTATAGACCAAATAATAATTAGCTTTAATCCATCCAATAATTATATGAGGAAGACTACACACATGGGCAGAACTTTCAGTAATACTGCAGTAAAAACATTCCAGAATTATCTCCAACAAGAATCATGGGAGCTAGTGTACAATACAGAAAACATTTCTGATAAGTTTCAAACATTCATGAATATTTTTAAATATAATTTTGATATTGCTTTTGTTGTGGTTGGCAGGAGAGCCAACACCGTGTTACCAGAGGACGCCAAAAGGCACGCGTTTTAGCTCACGCAGGCTGGCGTGAGGTCTGGAACAGGACAAGGAAATTGGAATCTAGAAAAATGGCTGTAGCTGGTGGAATACTTAACTTTAATCCATTAATGACGAACGTCGGTCTGGACGGTACATGATTCTCAATATCAATAGTAATTGATAATGACGCCTTGCTAGGTCGTAGCAAATAACGTAGCTGAAGGCTATGCTAACTATCGTCTCGGCAAATGAGAGCGTAGAAGTCAGTGAACCATCGCTAGCAAAGTCGGCTGTACAACTGGAGCGAGTGCTAGGAAGTCTCTCTAGACCTGGCATGTGGCGGCGCTCAGTCTGCAATCACTCATAGTGGCAACACCCGGGTCCGTCGTATACTACCGGACCGCGGCCGATTTAAAGGCTACCACCCAGGAAGTGTCGTGGCTGGCAGTGACACCATAGCTTTTCCATTGAAAGCCAAAACAAGTCAAACCACTGAAAGCAACAAGTGGATTACTAGTGGTATAAGGATATCTTGTGCTAGAAAACAGTACCTTCACAATATTGCAAGAAGCTACAACACAACTCAGAAGTTCAATAGTTACTTTAAAAAATATAAATCTATCATCAATAAAATAATAAAGGAGGCAAAGAAATGAGATAATGAGAAGTACATAGAAGATACTTCAAACAGGACCAAAGCAATCTGGCAAGTTGTAAAGAAAGCAACCAAATCTTACAAAAATAGAGTTAATAATATAGCTTGGGAAACATTAATAACCCACAGGAAGTAACTAATATGTTTAATAACTATTTTATAAATGTAACAGAGAAACTACTACAACAGACCTCTAATAGAAAACAACATCCAGAAACTGGTAAAAAAGTCTCAAGCAAATAAATGTTTCTGTAGCCAACAAATGTAGAAGAAGTACAGGTTACAATAAAAAGTTTCAAAATGAAACACACTGCAGGTGTAGATGGCATAGGCCCTACGTGATTTCATTATAAAGAAATGTTGGGACTTGATCACTGAGCCCATAACTCATCTATGTAACCTATATTTTACTACAGGAACTTTTCCTTCATGTTTGAAAATAGCAAAAGTAAAGCCATTATATACGAAAGGAAACAAATATGATAACTACAGACCATTGGCACTTCTGTCTGTTTTCTCAAAAATATTAGAAACGCTCTTCAATAAGAGACTAACAGACTTCTTAGAGGATAATGGCATTCTGTCAGAATCTCAAGACCGATTTAGAGCAAACTGTTCAATGGAATTAGCAGATCACTCCTTCCTATTAGAGGCACTGATAGCATTAGACAACAAAAAACTTACCATGGGCATATTTTTGGATTTGTCAAAGGCATTTGACACCATAAATCATGATAAATTGCTACCTAAGCTAGAAAATCTTGGCATTAGGGGAACAGCTAACAACTGGCTCAGCTCTTATCGTAAGTACAGGGAACAATATGTGGAAAGAGATCAGGAAAGGGATAATGTCATTATGAAATATAATTCCAAGCTGCTGACTGTTAAATATGGTGTGCCACTAGGATCAGTAATGGGTCTCGTTCTCTTCTAACTCTGTGTAAATGACCTAAACATAAGCAATGACAGCAGTAAAATATCTCAATTTGGTGATGATACAAGTGTTCTCATTGCAGAAAACTCAGAAGAAACTCTTGTAAAAACATAAGAGAAGCCACTGACAGGCTAACATGTTACTTTGATGACAATGACTTAATGATAAACACTGGAAAAACTGTAGCTATGGATATACACACAGCACAAACAAAAAATCTGATATCACCCAATCTAAGAGCTATATGGACAGACAATTGCCAAAACAGCCTGTGCCAAATTTATTGGACTTCATCTACAAGACAACTTGAAATGGAAACAATATAATGAGCAAATGAACAAAAAAATTAAGAACTTCTTGTTTTATGCTACATACATTACAAAATTGTACCAACTACAACACTCTTCAGTGAGTATATTATGCAGTTGTACACTCTCACCTCCAGTGTGGGATTATGTTCTGGGGAAATTCTGGAGATGCCATCAAAACATTCAAAATTTAAAAAAGAAAAGAAAAGAAAATTAAAATAAAAAATTAAAAATAATTATATGAATAATGGAAGGGGTAGATAATCACAAATCATGTAGACCATTGTTTCAAAAAAGGATGATCCTGGCACTTCCTTGAATACATATACTTGAAAATATAATGTATTTAAAGCAATACTTACATACAAAAAGACCACTCATCACTCAAAATCACACACTACACAGCTATGATACAAGACAAAAATTGGATGTAAATATTCAAAATGCCAACACAAAGTTATTTCAAAATGGTCTTATCCACCCTAGTATCAAACTATACACTGCCTTACCAGATACCATTAAACACATACAAAACATTGGTCACTTCAAATCTAAATTGAAGTTGTACTTGGTTGATCACTGCTTTTACACAGCAAATGAATACCTACAAAATAAATTTTTCTGTGTTAATCCAATGTAGTCTCATTCAGAAGAACATTTCTATTTTATCTCTCTATATATACTGTAACAACATTTATTTAAGTATTCATCATTTATTAATATATAAATGCATGTTATTATGTACAAATATATTAAAAACAAAGATTCCAAGACTTACCAAGCGGGAAAGCGCCGGTAGACAGGTACAATAAAATAACACACAAACACACACACAAAATTTCTAGCTTTCGCAACCAATGGTTGCTTCTTCAGGAAAGAGGGAAGGAGAGGGAAAGACGAAAGGATGTGGGTTTTAAGGGAGAGGGTAAGGAGTCATTCCAATCCCAGGAGCGGGAAGACTTACCTTAGGGGGAAAAAAGGATAGGTATATACTCGCACACACACACACACACACACACACACACACACACACACACACACACACACATATCCATCCATACATATACAGACACAAGCAGACATATTTTGGTCTATGTCTGCTTGTGCACACACACACACACACACACACACACACACACACACACACACACACAGCCATCCATACATATACAGGCACAAGCAGACATAGACCAAAATATGTCTGCTTGTGTCTGTATATGTATGGATGGATATGTGTGTGTGTGTGTGTGTGTGTGTGTGTGTGTGTGTGTGTGTGTGTGTGTGTGTGTGTGTGTGTTGGCGCGAAAGAGTATATACCTATCCTTTTTTCCCCCTAAGGTAAGTCTTTCCGCTCCCGGGATTGGAATGACTCTTTACCCTCTCCCTTAAAACCCACATCCTTTCGTCTTTCCCTCTCCTTCCCTCTTTCCTGAAGAAGCAACCGTTGGTTGTGAAAGCTAGAAATTTTGTGTGTGTGTTTGTGTGTTATTTTATTGTGCCTGTCTACCGGTGCTTTCCTGCTTGGTAAGTCTTGGAATCTTTGTTTTTAATATATTTTTCCGATGTGGAAGTTTCTTTCTATTTTATTTATTATGTACAAAAGTATATTATATGTAAAATTGTTAATATTAACATAAAAATTCAAATATCTCTTGCACGTTGTGCAGTAGTAGATGAAAATGGATCAATAAATCAAATCAATAAATGAACATTAGTTACTATTGGCAGTAAACCATTTAATTAAATCTATAAAAATATTATTAACAGACTCCTCAAAATTTTCACATTTATGACAATTAACCATTATGTTAATGTCATATGCAAAGATAATAAAATTACAGTGTTTCATTGTATAATGAGGTAAATGATTTATAAAAATCTGGAGCAGTAAAGGACCAGGAATAGAATCCTGTAGCATTCCACAATTAATGCCTCTCCATTCGGATGAAGCCACACCACCACACAAATTGTGTGATATATCGGAGACTTACCTCTGTTTCCTATTGTCCTGGTACACCTGTAGCCAGTTATTTACTACATTACTTATTCCTTAATGGTCTGCCTTCAGTATGATGTCAAAGACTTCAGATAAATCACAAAATAAGCCCATTGTCACCATTTTCTCATTTAGAAATTCTAAAACCTTATCTAGAAAAGCATAGCTCACTTGCTCAGTTGATAGACCTTTTTGGAAATCAAGCTGATTTTGCTGAATATTGAATTATGTTGGTGTTCTAAAATTCTAGAATACCTAAGCTTTTCAAGTATCTTTGAGAAAACAGTCAGGAGAGATACTGGCCTGAAATTTGTAACATTAATTTTCCCACCTTTCTGTAAGAGACATTTCACCAGAGCATACTTGAGTCTTTTGAGTATGATTCCCTGTTGCAAAGAGGCACTGAAGATGGGACACAGCATACCACTTACAGAACACTGCTTTAACAATTTGACAGACATATTGTTTACTCCACAGGATTTTTTTATTTTTCATGGAGGCAACTGTTCTTTCAATTTCAGGTTCTGTAACAGGTCTAATATGTATCTAACTATTTTTTTAGGGACAGTATTTTGCATAAAAGTCAAGGCATCTTTCACAGAACTCTTGCAGCCTATTTGTTCAGACACTGACAGGAAGTATTTATTGAAGATATTCACTATGGTTTCAGGATTTTGTGCAAGATTCCCTTCATGTTTGATTTTGAAGTTTTCTACAGGTCTCTTTTTTATTCATCTCAGTCTCCTTGCTAACTATATGCCAAATAGCCTTAATTTCATGATTAGAGTTGTCAATTTCTTGTTCCTAATAAAGTGCTATTGACATCTGAAACACTTTCTTTATTCAACTTGTCATGAACGTATCTAAAACAGAATATCTGAAAGTGGGAGAAATGACTTACAGCTCGGTTCTGATACTGTTAAAGGGTGTCATAATTTTAAGTACTTGGGAGTGACACTGTCGTCCAATGGTAGAAGTATGGATGATGTAAACAATAAAATAGGCCAGGGCAAACGAGCCATAAAACAACTAAATGGTATTCTCTGGAACAAAAACATAACATGCAGAACAAAACACACCATCAACCACACAATTATTGAAAGTATCACAACATATGGTGCAGAGTTGTGGGAACTAACTCAGAGGCAGAAAGATCACCTGCTGGCTGTCGAGATGGATTTATGGAGGAGTTGTGGATACTCCAGACTTGACCATAGGGATACGTGTGTGTGTGTGTGTGTGTGTGTGTGTGTGTGTGTGTGTGTGTGTGTTGGCGCGAAAGAGTATATACCTATCCTTTTTTCCCCCTAAGGTAAGTCTTTCCGCTCCCGGGATTGGAATGACTCCTTACCCTCTCCCTTAAAACCCACATCCTTTTGTCTTTCCCCCTCCTTCCCTCTTTCCTGATGAAGCAACCTTGGGTTGCGAAAGCTTGAAATTTGTGTGTGTGTTTGTGTGTTTTTTATTGTCTCTGTCAACATACCAAAGCTTTTGTTTGATTAATTACAGCATCAAAATCAACTTTATAGTGGCTATTTGCTTCAGTGTCCTTGAATGCTTTAGCTGCAATATAAAGTTCCCTCTTTGATTTAGATGTCTGTCTAATCCCTTTTGTGATCCACATCTTCCTTAAGGATGAGGAAATACTGTTCCTAAGAAACATTTCGGGAAAAACTTCTTCAAAGAGTGATAAGAATTCATTTATGAATATGTTAAACATGGTATCCGCATTATCTACCCTGTGTAAATTAATTGCCCATTCACAGTGAATCATTAATAAACAGTGTTAATCTTCAAACTGTGACAGTAGTATTAAACTGTAAACTGTGATAGTTGTAAATAATACTTCTTGTGAACATCATTTTCAGGTTGGTTTGACTGTTAGATTTAAAGGACAGTGACTTAAGAATATTAATCACTGACTGTGTAAATTAAATGTCTGCCACACATGAACTTCAGCGTTAGGTCACTGCACTCAGTCATATTACAGGACATCAACTGAATGTGGTATGTGGCAGTGTGTTTTTCAAGAGAGGAGGATGTCACAGTGTAGTGGTTCCCAATCTTTCTGAGACCATTATCCCTGAGTGTAATAAGATATTAGTTAATACCCTCTCTCCTCATTATCACCAACATTAGTACCTAACTGACCTTCAGAATGAAAAAGAATTTTCATTCACCACTTTCACTTTTAAAATGATGAAAGAATGATATAGAATTTTTGTAGGTGTGTTATTAAACCACAAACTAATGAGTCTATTAGACATTTGATACTGTTCTTTTCAAACATTTTTATGCAATGATGACATAGTTCTCAGTGGATTGTATGTCCTACCTTGAACTGTTTCTCAGGAAAGGAAGGTAACTATCCACATTGAGGGTAGACACATTACAAAACATGCAGCCTCTGCACCCCTCCTTACCCAAGTGACACATGCTTTACCCACACCATCCACCCCCATTTAAAGTCAAACAAATTAATATGTGTGTGCAGTTTGTAAATCAATTGATTGCTGGAATACTTCAGGCTGCCAATGCTTTGTGTCTGACCACAGCCAGTGATAGTAATAGTAGTAGTAGCAGTAATAATGCACTGTAGGCTCTATAGCAATGTAGTAGCCATTACTGCTGCATTATGCTATCAGTTAGATTGTTTTTTATTGTTGTGAAGTGAATAATGAAGCAATTTCTATTCTATTTGGGGGACTGCTCATAGAAGGCATTTTTGTGAGATATTTAGTCATATATGATGTAAATGTGTCAGCTGTACTATAACAGATGCACAGTACGCAGTACAAAGTATGTATGTCTTGGGCTGACTGTAAGGAACGTGATGTTCATATATTCATTTTAAAATCTGTAGCCTTTACCACATTGTGTCATATATTAATGTTAGTATTTGAAAAAATGTAATTATTGGTAAATTTTATAGACAGTTTTACAGTCTTATGAAACAGTGTTCCTTTACTGGTTGCTCAATGTAAAGGAAACCAAAGAAGAATTTAGAGAAGGACTTAAAGCTCAGGGAGAAGAAATAAAAACTTTGTGGTTTGTAGATGACACAGTAATTCTCTGATAGACAACAAAAAATTTGGAAGAGCAGTTGAATGGAATGGGCAGTGTCTTGAAAGGAGGGTATAAAATGAACACTAAAGGAAGCAAAACGAGTGTAATGTAGTTGAATTAAATTGGGCAGTACTTGAGGACTCTAATTAGGAAAAGAGACATTAAATGTTGTAGATGAATTTTGCCATTTGAGCAGAAAAGTAACCAGTTATGCCGGAAGTAGGCACAATACAAATTATAGACACAAAATGGCAAAAGAAGTGTTCATGAAGAAGAGAAATTTGTTAACATCAAATATAGATTTAAATGTTAGAAAGTCTTTTCTGAAGGTATTTTTCTGAAGTGTAGCCTTATGTGGATTTGAAACATGGTTGACAAATAGTTCAGACAAGAATAGAATAGAAGCTTTTGAAATCTGGTGCTGCAGAAGAATGCTGAAGATTGAAGGGAAGATCACATAACTAATGTGGAGGTGCTGAATAAAATTGGAGAGAAAATAAGTTTGTGGCATAACTTGACTGAAAGAAGGGATCAGTTGATAGGACACATTTTGAGACATCACAAAATCTCTAATTTAGTACTGGAAGAAAATGGGAGAGTGTGTGTGGAGGGGAGGGGTTAAAAATCCAAGAGATGAATATGGTAAGCAGGTCCAATAGGGTACTTATTCAGAGATGAAGAGGCTTGCCCAGGACAAAGTCACATGAAGAAAAGAATCAAACTAGTTTTCAAATGGAAGACAGCATAAACAACAACAACATGAAATAGTGATGATATTTTACAAAAAAATTTAGTTTTGTGACCAAAACACAACTGAACCCTTAATTTTTACCCCTGAGAAAATTGTGTTTTATTCCATAGGGTAACTACCCCTAGGTTGTGAACCATTGTCTCAGTAAATTAGTATACTTAATTAAGAGCTTCACCTGACAGTGTTACCCATGATTGAACAGTTATTTATGAATAAATGTTAATGCTGAAACTCAATATATGTGCATACATGCCATTTGAAAGGTTCTCTTTTGAAACTCTGTATTATATACATTTAAAAAATGTATAGTCTATGCCTTTGTCCATAGCAAACGCCTCCCCCTCTCGCTGTAATATCCTCTTCACATTTATTACATAAATATATATTGTATGTCCATCTTAATGTTCATTACAGCATCATGTAAAATTTGAAGTAAATCGATCAATAACTTTTTGAGATATATGATATGAACATTTCCACTTTAAATATTATATGTACATTGATCAGGGAACATAATGACCACCATGTGTTTGATCTTCGTTTGAGATCATCTTGTGTCTTGGGGGGGGGGGGGCAGCTTCTTGGAGGGGGGGGGGGGGGGGGGGGCAGCTCATGAATAGAACCTTGCCACTGTGTCCCTCTAACCACTCCTGTCACACTCCTGGCCTTGTTGTGACATGGTTCACTATCTTGTTGAAAAATGCCACTGTCTTCAGGAACCATGATCGCCATGAAGAGGTGTACATGGTCTGCAACCAGTGTAAGATACTCCTTGGCCATCATGGTCCCTTGCACGAGCTCCATTGGACCCATGGATGTCCACTTGAATGTTCCCCAGAGCATAATGGAACCACCAATAGCTTGTCTCTGTTCCCTGGAAGATGATGGATTCACACCCTCCCATCAGGATGATTCATCAGACCATGCAACACTCTGCCACTACACCAACATCAAGTGCCAATGGTCATGTGCCCATTTCAGTTGTAGTTGCCAATGTTGTAACGTTAATGTTGGGACATGCCTGGGTCTTTAGGAGTTTCTGGTGCACTGTATGTTCAGACACACTTGTACTCTGCCAAGCGTTAAAGTCTGACATCAGTTCTGCCACAGTTTGCTGCCTGTCTTTCTTTAAAGCTGCCCAGTCTACATAATCTGATATCTGCAAAGAAGGATGGCCACCCAGCAGCAGGATGTCTGGACGTAGTTTCACCTTGGTTTTGTCGCTTTTTGAAGACACTCACCACTGCACTTCTCGAACACCCAACAAGTCATACAGTTTCTGAAATGCTCATGCCCGAGCATCTGGGCCATCACAATCTGCCCTCAGTCAAACTCAGGCAGATTGTGCACTTTCCCCGTTCTACACATGGACAACATGCTCACTGATACTACCTGCACCACATATGTATCTGACTGGCAGTCATTTCTCACTAGCTCACGCTGCTGATGGCTGGATGGGTTTATAGCGATAGCAGTTTGGTGGTAATAATGTTCAGGCAGATCAGTGTATATGTACCAGTATATACTATATAGGCCTACATTTAAAATGTGTACCTTATGTGCTCCATTCCAATGTCATCCAAACTCATTCAGCTGTTTCAGCAAGGAGGAGAAAGGTATGTCCAGACAATGCCTCTTCCCTCATGCGCAATCGCATATGCATGGGGGGGGGGGGGGGGGGGGGGAAATTGCGGAAAGAGCACACATACGGATGCACACTCTCATATCCACATGTTGCCTCACAGGCAGTATGGCCTCAGTTGCCTGAAACTGCAGTCATGTGTGTGTGAATTGCATTTGCATGAATGTGTGTGTGTGCATTTGTCATCTAATTTTGACAAAGGCCTTACTGGCCAAAACCTATCATTTGTGACAGTCTTTTGTTGTGTCTATCTGTGACTCAGCATCTCTGCTATATGGTGAGTAGCAGCTTTCTTTTTCACAATATCACAATATTGTTATAGTATTTATTTATTTATTTATTTATTTATTCCTTTGAGTGTGTACTCAATTTAGCCATTGGCAACACATAGTGACAATGTACACATAATTGAATAAACAAATACAGAAATGCATATTTACAAGATTAAAAAGCTTAACTGTTACAGTTTTGTACATAATGTTTTAAAAATGGAATTGAATTGAATTGGAAAATAATTAAAAGTGTCTTGGCTTACAATTCACACCAATTCTGAAATATCTTCAACAGCAAGACATATTTATAATTTATGTACACCATTAAAAACTACAGATTGTAACCAGTACTCTTGATGAAGTTAACTATCACTTTATATTAAAACAAAGATTCCAAGACTTACCAAGCGGGAAAGCGCCGATAGACAGGCACAATAAAATAACACACAAACACACACACACAATTTCTAGCTTTCGCAACCGACGGTTGCTTCTTCAGCAAAGAAGGAAGGAGAGGGAAAGACGAAAGGATGTGGGTTTTAAGGGAGAGGGTAAGGAGTCGTTCCAATCCCGGGAGCGGAAAGACTTACCCTAGGGGGAAAAAAGGATAGGTATATTCTCGCGCGCGCGTGCACACACACACACACACACACACACACACACACACACACAGACACACACACACACACACACACACACACATCTGCACATACACAAGCAGACATTTATTTATGTGTTTTTTATTGTGCTTGTCTACCGGCGCTTTCCCACTTGGTAAGTCTTGGAATCTTTGTTTTAATATATTTTTCCCATGTGGAAGTTTCTTTCTATTTTATTTACATCATTAACTATCACTTTATATAGATGAACGTCTTTAGTACACAAAAGAGAAGAAGCTGATTGAGGAAGATGGTAGCCCATACTCAGCAATGTCTTCAGAAAGACCAACCATTCACAGTCAAATATGGGGCACATAATAAAAGAGGTGGTTGACATCAGCTTCCATCTCAGGATCACACTCACATGCTGGTGAACTGTAGACGTTGATCCGATGTAGATGTTGTGGGAAAGAGGCATGATTGAAGCGGAGTCTTATGATGGTAGAAATCGTGGATTGGTCCAGATGTGTCCTCATGAACCATGGCTGTGAAGGAATCCGAGGTTGGAGCACTGCATAATAACCGCCTTTTGTCTGTTGAGAAACGTTCCACATTTCCTGCCATTGTTATCTTGTGTGATCCATGACTTCACATAAGTAGTCTGTATGAAGAAGGTGCAGATCTGGACGGTGCCTAAGGTTGCCGCTTGTTTGGCTAATGCATCAACTTCATCATTATAGCGGATACCAGAGTGGGAAGGTACCCACAACAAATGGATCGTACGGCCCGTGCGTGTGCTGCGAATATATTCACATATCACATCCGAGATATAACTGTTGGTTGTTTTGTTCCATCGACTGTACTGAATTTTTTTAAGAATGCTTTGCGAGTAAGATACTACCAATATCTTGGGGAAGGAAGTGCTAGAGACAAACTTAAGTGCTTCCAAAACTGCCACTGTCTCTACCATAAAAATAGAAGTGCTCATAGGCAGTTTGAAGGTTTTGCGGATCTGGATCTGAGGGCAGAAAAAAGTGCATTCTGTGCACTCTTCTTGTGGAATTTTGGAGCCATCAGTATATACACAGAGAAAACCCGGCCATTGTGCTTGAACGAGATGATTGAAGTCATTGTTGACATTAGTACTGTCCAGCCAGGTCGTACTTAAATAATGGACTGGGATCTGGGAGCAGAGCATTTGAAGAACATATTCGAAAACAGGTAGATGCGCTGAACGCTGTATAGAAATAGTCCATCCTGGATTTTCCATTGTTGGATTGTTGCCTCATTGCTCATTGTGAACATGACTTCTGGGCAAATACATGTTTCCATAACATCGAGTGCAAAAAAGGTAGAAAACCATCTTTGTGTGTTGGGTGATAGCTACAAATGTGGAATTTCTGCACTGTTGACAGAAAAATGTAAATTAAAGGTATCAGGCTTTGTCAAACCAGGAGCACTGTTTCATGAAATAGCAGAACAAACAAATTCTGCTCAGATATTCAATCTTGAATAAAGATGATTTTGTTGTAATTTTAGGTGGTTCAAATGATGTTTATTGGAATCAGACACACAAGTTAATTAAAGAACTAAATAACTGTGTAAACAAATTAAGGAAAGTGTTTCTGAAGAAGAGAAATTTGTTAACATCGAGTCTAGATTTAAGAGTCAGGAAGTCATTTCTGAAAGTATTTGTATGGAGTGTAGCCATATATGGAAGTGAAACATGGACGATAAATAGTTTGGACAAGAAGAGAATAGAAGCTTTCGAAATGTGGTGCTACAGAAGAATGCTGAAGATTAGATGGGTAGATCACATAACTAATGAGGAGGTATTGAATAGGATTGGGGAGAAGAGAAGTTTGTGGCACAACTTGACCAGAAGGAGGGATCGGTTGGTAGGACATGTTCTAAGGCATCAAGGGATCACCAATTTAGTATTGGAGGGCAGCGTAAAGGGTAAAAATCGTAGAGGGAGACCAAGAGATGACTACAGTAAGCAGATTCAGAAGGATGTAGGTTGCAGTGGGTTCTGGGAGATGAAGAAGCTTGCACAGGATAGAGTAGCATGGAGAGCTGCATCAAACCAGTCTCAGGACTGAAGACCACAACAACAACAACAAATTAATACATATTTGCATTGTAAACATACCACCTCATTATGACTTGCCTATCTGGTCGTGTGTAAGCTGTGAAATTTGTGCTGATTACAAACAAATCTCTGAAATATATTCTGACTTTCAGAATGTAGAAGTTATTGACATACATAGCTTAGGTTGAAGGTTTTTCACAGCTCATGGATTCCATTTAAATAAATTAGGAAAAGAAATTTTAGCAAAAAAACTATTTACCAGTACCTGTGTCATGAGAACACATACAACAAGCTTAAAAATCGCCAGAAAAACATGAATTACAGATTGGTTTAAGCCAAAAACTACAATCTTGTTAGGAAAAGCAGATCACTCTCACCAACTTGAAGACATATTTCGTACTGATGCAGCAGAAGAAACCATCCCACCAACAAGAGCCAGCTCAGCAACAGAAACCAATCCACCACCAACAGCCAGTATGACAGCAACAACCACTCAACTCCCAATAGAAAAATCAAACAACCATTGTACTTGAAGGATGTTTACTGCCAGTGAACCTAAGGCAAATACACAGGTAAGAAACATTTTTATTAATGAGTGTACTGATTTCCGGACATTTCCAACAAAAACTGTAAATAAGGAAAAAGAGTATAGCAAGTGTAAAAATCCTATAAAGAAAGCTATTCTTGAAACCTTAGGCAAAAAACAGCACTCTTTTAATGCACTTGAACTTAAATGGCATGGTTACAACCCATAAAAATGAAAGAATGAATAAAATTGATGAACTACACATTTTACTCTCAGAATGTAAAAATATTAAAATTGTTTGTTTAAACAAGCATTGGCTTACAAAGGATAATATCATAATTTTAAATAAGTTAAAACATTTCAATGTTGCCTCAGATTTTTGTAGAACAAATAGTTCTCATGGGGGCTCATGCATACTTGTAAATAACTCTGTAGAGTATAAAGAAAAAGACGATTTCAATTTTCTAAATGAAGGAGTATTTGAAAACTGCTCAATTGAATTAGAAACACAATATATTATTATTTTGTTCTATATATAGAATCCCAGGTGCAGAGATAATACACTATTTTTACCAAAATTATAAACTCTTTTACAGGAAGTCGTCAATGAGGAAAAGAAAAAGGTATTAATAGCAGCTGATTTCAATATAAATTTATTTAATACAACAAATGACTCAATAAAGTTTACGGACTTAATCAAAAAATTTGGTTTCAAGGTAAACTTCATGGAAATCACAAGATAAAACGAAAATTCAGCAGCTGTAGTGATAACATTTTAACAAATCATAAATCTGATGATGCAAAGAAGTTGTGTGTGGAATTAGGACTCTCAGGCCACTCTGCTCTGTTCATTGAAATATCAAATGGAAATGAACCAAGCACTAAACATACTTACAGCAAAAGACATTTTACTGCTGAAAATTTAAAACAGTTCTGCTCTCAATTAGAAGAGGTGGAGTGGCAAGTTGAAGATAATCCTCCAATATCTGTACAATTTAATAGGTTTCTAGAAAGTTTCTTACATGTGTTTAATGAAATATTTCCACTTAGAGTATTCCACACAAAGGTGTCAAATAAGCTAAATTGGGTCACTGCGGGAATAAAAATATCCAGTTGGAAGAAAAGATAACTCTGATTTCATAAATTATGTCAAGCACTATGAAGGCTTATTTAAAAGGGTAGTGTAAGCTGCAAAAGAAATGGTAAATAATAAATACATCTTGGCTCATGAAAACAAATCAAAGGCAGTCAGGTCTGTTATAAAATCAGAACTGGGGATGAGAACCAACAGCAAAGTTATCTCCAAAATTAAGGTGGGAAATAAAACTAATAAAATCCTGCTCTGATTTCAGAATCTTTTAACAATTTTTTTTATAAATGAATCAAAATCAGTTGCAGATGTAGATGGTTGTACCGAAAAAGTACAATTAGGTCAGATTTTTGAATGTGAAAAGAAAAGGGGATCCAGATCCATGGAATCTTAGTGTATTTATGAATACATGAGAGAACATACATTAACAGGTGAATATGACCTGACCTTTTGCCTTGTGAGTGGCCTATCATAAAACTTGGGACCCTGAGCAATTACATAAATACTTTTGAGTATTTATGAGATAATCAGTTTAGACTCTTCAGAAAAGGGAAGTGCTTCGACTAACCGATCTTTAGTATTATTCTTATCAAAGCTATGTAGATACTAGGATAAGAGAGCAAGCAGGCTTTGAATGAGTACTGTTTTTTGAACTTTTTGTGAGTTATGAGTTCGTATTCCCCCCACATTTGAGAACATACTTTATTCCATTATTATTTTTTTTTTCGATTTCCAGTTTTTATTTGCTCTGACACTCTACATAGAGGTTGATTTTTACCCAGAAATAGACAATGTTGTCCTACCCTGTGTAATTAAGTTACCTTCACTAAACAGTAGTACATAAAAGTCAGGGCAGAATTACAGACTCAGAATCAGAATTTTTGTTATTGCATGACATACAAAGTCAAATCACAGATCTGATGTACTGGGAACTCGTCAACATTACATTTACATTATAATTACAATTTGTATATACAGTATTAGAAAAACAATATATCAACACTCTAGTTTACATGTATTACAAAGTAATATATATCAACAGCAATTACTTAGTGAACACACTTTTACAATCATTTATTTGACACAAAACTGCTAAGCTTAATTTACAGGTGATATTCAAAAATTCTTCTAGGGTGTAATAACATTTCTCCACTAATAAATTATGCAGCTTTGGTTTCAGTTGCCCTAGCTTCATGCTGTTTATATGTTTATTTTTCAGAATGTTGTACAGTTTCATGCCCATATATTTTGGGGTTGTTAATATAACTTTAACCTGTGAGTAGGAAGCATGAAGTTTGTCTTATTCCTATTGCTGTATTGATGCTTAAAATTGTTGTCTGTGAATAACGTAGCGTTACTGTATACAAAAATAATCAGTTCATAGATGTACAAACGGTGGGCACATAATATTTTTAGCTTTCTTAACAGTGGGTGACAAGATTCTTTTCGTCTTGCATTACACATATTTCTAACAACTGATTTTTGCAATTTTAATATTCTAATATTTTGCTTGTATTACCCCAAAAGATAATGCCAGACCTTATAACAGCTTCAAAATAGCTGTGATAAACTACTTTTCTTATCTCCATGATAGTTGAATATGACAAAACCTTCATAGCAAAGGTCAGGCTGTTTAACGTATTTGCTAAGTATTCTATATGTGAAGACCAGGATAAATTTTGGTCTAAATGTATTCCTAAAAATTTAACACAATGTTATTGATTTCTGCAGGTAATATGACTTTCATTTATCTTAGAGCTTTTAGTTTTACACTGTAGTAAATGTGTTTTCCAGTATTCACTTTTAGCCCATTTATTTGGAGCCAGTTTTCTTAACTGTCTAGTATATTTGTGACAGTTAAGGGAATTTGTTCTGAGTGATTGCTTCCTGTGAGGGCAGATGTATCATCAGTGAATAAAACTGAGTGTGAATTTCTGCTTAATGGCAAGTCATTTAAGTAAAGTAAGAATAAAATTGGACCCACAATTGAGTCGTGTGGGATGCCTTGTGAAATAATCATCCATTCAGAGAAGAAATTTTCCTTGATTGATGATATAACTGCTCTTTGTTTTCTCTTTGTGAGGTATGACCTCAACAACTCTAAAATACAACCTCCAATTCTGTACTTTTCCATTTTATACAGGAGTAATTGATGGTTTACACAATCAAATGCTTTTGTGAGGTCCTACAACTTTGCTAGACTTGTCTAAGCAAACAAATTTTTTTCACAAACTCATTTATGGCATCTATTGTGTTTTTGCCTTTCTGAAAGCTGTATTGATTATCTGACAGTATGTTTGATTTTTCTATAATTTTTTTTATTTGCATTACTACCACGTTTTCAAATATTTTTGAGGAAATTTGGAGAATAGATATTGGGCAGTAGTTATTCATATCTTCTCTTGAGCCTTTTTGAACAAAGATTTTACCTCTGCATGCTTCAGGGCGTCTGGAAAGTGGACTTCATCGAGTGATTTATTGATTATTGAGCAAAGGAGTGAACTATTATCCTGGCAGATGATTTAGCTACTTTAGTAAGTATGCCATCCTATGCTGCAGAATTTTTGTTTTTGAGCTGTAATATAGTGTTCTCTACATCTTTGGCGGAATTTTTTTAAAATAGCTAAAATTCTCCTTTGCATTTAACTCAGTGTTTTATCTGCCAGAGCATCACAACTTGTGGATCCAGTTTCTGACAGAACATTTACCCATAGAGAGCTCAGACTAATACTATACTGTCTCTTAATTGACAATCCTGACAACTACTACTTACATTCATACATGTATTTGGCAAGTATACAAATGGTTAAGGTAACATTATGCACAGCATATTATTCTTTCTCCAGATAAGTAAACAGAAAGATTACAACAATCTAATAACGTATGACATAAATATAATATTCATAAAAGTTAGATCACAGTCCTGTCAGAGTTGCCAGTGTGTCTTCTTTTTTTTTTAAAAAAAAAAAAAGAAAAAAATGAGGGTTGGAATAAAGCTGGAATCCTAGATTGCATTTTACCTCATCATACCAATTATTCTGAGGTGGAAAAGAGCCAAAAAAGGTATAGTGGAAGCAAAAATGATCAAGTTTAGTCTTCAGTTAAAACAGGATTTAAAAAGCTCCCTGCTGAATCTGAATCTGTGCTTCGTTAAATTTTAAATTTCCTGTTGTGATGAAATAAGGTGCAGAGATCGTTGTAGGAGAGTGATAAGTTGGGTGATGGCTGACCATGTTAAAATGCAGGACAAGGGGATAATTAGTGCAGCAAGAATAATCAGTTTTTGTATAACAAATGATTTAGGATGCAGGTTTTAAGGCAAAGGACATTAATACACATATTGTAATATACTGATTATGTGTAATTGTTGCATCACCATACTTTTGCTTCCCATCAGGATTAAGCTACTGAAACATAAAACAAACATGTACAGGTAATAAATGATAGTTAAGGTATATATTCAATAAAATTCTAAGTCATTTTAACTAATAGTAATCTTATTATTCACAGTTATTCTGAAGCCATAAAAAATGGAATTTTTACATTCATCAAGACAGAAGAAAGAAAGAAGGAAAGTTAGCAAGAAGGCTTCTAAAGGAGCTTACTTTGTTTTGTACAAAAGAACAACTTAATCGTTACATTGACTCTAACACACTGAGTTCAAGGATAAACATATTTCTCAGTATACTACTTAAATAAATGACAAAATATAATTTGTTATAGCATTCAACATATTTCAATAGGTAGTTAGTGCCATATGTTGTTGATCTTGGTTCTTAGCACGCAAAATTAACCCTCTGAATAGAACACTGGTCTGACATACCGCCATAGTTGACGTTAACAATGCTGACAGTGCCACATGGTGTCTGAGGGAGGGGAGAAGCCGAGTAATCCTCAGTCCAGTCCCGAATGGCAACTGGTCAACAGCTCATTCTCGGTGCATTCATTGTTTTCCAGTAAATAGATTTTTTGTTACATGTTGTCAGTCTGTGAGACCGTGTTCTGAAAATGTGCATTCTCTTCTCAGTCTGACAGACCAGGTTTACCTAAAAGTGTCAAGTTTTTGCTGGACTCTCCAACCGTTTGTCCCCAAATGTATCACTTCTTTGCCAGTCTGTTTGACTGGTGTTCGCCTCTTCCAAGAGTTTTATTTTCTTTGTCAGAACATTTCATCAATTTGACTGGAAGATTTGCTTCTGCACTGCGGTTAATGTTTTTGTATTCATAGTGGGACAAAAAATTGTAACAACTCCCATTTTAAGTTTTAATTTTAATTATTCTGTTATTCACACACAGAATCCAATTTACTATTCAAACTTGTTACAGTAATAGAAATATCTTCATTAAAATTCATTAAAAATGTTATTCCTATTTTACAATGTAAGATCTGAAATACATTTCAAATTGGTCAGAAAAAATTGTAGCCCTCCCACTCTCTCAAGATTACTTTGAAGAATCCGACTCGGAAGTGGATTCAGATGAGTCATACATTCTGAATGAGGACCTTACTATCCTAGATCCTCACAATGAAACATATTATGACAATGACTCTCCCAATGACGATGATGACGGTGATGAAACTATTCAAGAAATATCGGAAGTAGAAAATACCCCATTTCACAAAGAAATCGAAGAGCGATGACACCCTGACACAAGTTTTAGAGGAAGCAGTCTTACCACTTCACAGCTACTTACTGATGATTATAGCTTATCTATGCATTCAGACCATGACAATCAAGATGAGTGTTGTTTTCCAGTTTCTTACTACGGAAGAAACAAATGTTCCACATGGTCATCAGTTTCTGTACGTTCTAGGATGCGAACAGCGGCATTCAACATTATAAAAGTATAGCTATCCAAGGCACAAGATCCTGCCCTCACTGTGGGAAAAAACCCAATGCCAGGAAACGTTTTGTGCCTTTTCTTTGCTGACGACATGATTGAGACAATCGTAATTCATACCAATAAAAAGTTGGCGAAAATGTGTTCCATTACTGAACTTGAGGAAAGTACAGTGTAAAAAGACACTAATGTGTGTTCAGTAAATGCTGTGAGTGGACTTACAGTTCCTTACAGCATATTCAGATCTGCAAGGGAGCCTATGATCTCACTGTTTTCCACTTCAGTCTTGCGAAGAACAATTTTTCAATCAATTATAACAGAAAAGTGCTTCAGAATATTGCTTAGAGTATTTCGATTCGATGAATCGGGCATGAGGAAACAGAGGGAGAAAAATGATCCAGCTGCTGCTATTACAGACATATGTAACAAATTTATTTGGAATTGTAAGTAAATTTATTGACCTGGAGCGCATTTGAGTTGATGAAACTTTGGTGCCTTTCAGAGGGCAGGCTAAAGTCTGTATGACTACGCCCAAAAAAACCGCAAAATATGACATCAAAGTCATGGGACTGGCAGATGTACATAATGCATATAGTTACAACACCTACATTTACTCCAGCAAAGGATGTGGTGGTGCCACACTCTCTGCAGCAGAAAAAAAATTTGCATTCCCACTCAATCTGTAACCCATCTACCTAAAGGGCTGTACGGCACAGACAGAAATAAAGTTGCGACAACTGATTTTGTTCTTTAAAACTTGCTCAGGAGCTACTAGCACACAATTTGACATTAGTTGGGACAGTAAAGAGGAACAAACCCCAGATATCAGCCGAATTTCAAGCAACAAGCGCTCATGAAATTAGATTAGCCTTTATGGCTTTACCCTGCTTTCCTTACTTTCCTTAAAAAATTGACACACCAGATATGAAGTGCAGTGTTTATTCTGATAATCATAACACAATAAAGTGGCTGTTGGCAATTTTTTATCACATGGGCTAGATCAAATGCAAGTATTCTCTGTGGACTTTTTGAAGAAACAAAAACTATATTACATTTTGATTTCCTGAAAAAGAGTTTCTCTATATTTGGTCCATGATTTCGTAAAATCCCGACTAACCTGCTTCAAGAGCTACGAAATATTATTTCATCTGTAGAGGAAGAGGCAGCAAAAGAAAAACAATTAGTTAGGTGACACAATATTTTTTTAGTTCGAGTTGATGACACTTCATGCCCAACAAACAAGTTTGGAAAAAGAAACACTTGTCGATTTTGTCCATATGTGCCATGAAAAATCAAAAAATCAACTTTAAATTTTTTTCTTGCATTACTTGTATGTATTCAGTTTCTTTACATGTAATTTTCATAATGTAAAAACAAAAAATTTCTACATGAGTAAAATGTAAACAACCAAACACTGCAGAATGAAGTTCTTTCAGGTAATAATTTTGTATTTGTTGGTAATATAGCAAAGCTTATGGTTTAAAAACTTAGTATTATGTTTATTTATACCTGAAAGACTGATAAGGAACAGCAAAAAAGTCAAACAGGAGGGGGGGGGGAATGTAGCTTATAAGGCCTAGCGATCTAGAAGACCGATGTTCCATCTAACTGCCTAATAAAAGATGTTCTCGTTACAGGTTTAAATCGAGTCTTCCATCCAAAAAGTCACTCAGTATATGAAGTATGTTCAACATATTCCTTCAGCAGTCTGACACATCATTTTTCTTAAAAAAAAATAGTCCGTACCCGGTAGCAGAGTGGTCAGCGCGACGGAATGTCACTCCTAAGGGCCCGGGTTCGATTCCCAGCTGGGTCGGAGATTTTCTCCACTCAGGGACTGGGTTTTGTGTTGTCCAAATCATCATCATTTCATTCCCATTGATGCGCAAGTCGCTGAAGTGGCGTCAAATTGAAAGACTTGCACCAGGCGAATGGTCTACCCGACAGGAGGCCCTAGTCACACGACATCATCATCATCTTAAAAATAACAAGTATAAAATTGGACAGGATCATGTATGAAGGCATGTAATGTTCTAGTGCTGAGAAGTGTGCAGACATAAACACTAAGTGCTGGTACAATTTTCATAATTTCATTCCCTGTTGCATTAGAGAATTATCTTTTCAGACAGGGTTGCCCAAATAAGGAAAGTGATTCATTCAGCATAAGGGAGCAGTAAGATTGCTGCATAGTGTAATTAACTGTCCATCTTGCACAGGCCACTTCATACAACTCACACTTCTTACCCTCATTTCTCCCTACACCTACTCCGTTATCATATTTGTTGCCAATAATAAAAATCAGTTTCTCCTAAATAGTGGTTAACATGGCTACAGTACAAGAAAGAAAACTAACTTCCCTGTGATAAAGCTTTCTTGGCTAGGATTAAGAGTGTGCTTCTGTTCTCTGTGTGAAGGTCTTCAGTAGGCCAACTTCCATAAACTGATACATTGAGAATATCTATAAATTCAGAAGAAAATAATACTCCTTACTATCCCCTCCTGCTAGGACTCATATAATTACAAAATTACATGGCTTAACTCATCAATGACTGAAAGTTTATTGTTAGTTGGTGTGGTAAGTAGTAATGTTCATTGTAACAGATATGCAAGCAAGTAAAGCTTTGTTCTATAAGAAATAGCACTTTGGATATGTGTGTGTGTGTGTGTGTGTGTGTGTGTGTGTGTGTGTGTGTGTGTGTGTGTGTGAGGCTTGCATTAGCAGATAAATTACAGCATGTGACAAAACTGAGGAATCCACAGCTTTTTTCCTATTAATTTTAATATGTTGCAGCTAGCTAGAATAAGTATAAGTACTTCGCATCATTTACACAAAAGAGTAAATTGACAGATGGCATCAAAGAATAGTTAGTTTGGAAATGAAAAGGGGAGTGAGTGAGTGAGTGAGAGAGCGAGTGATTGAGTGAGTGAGTGAGTGAGTGCAGTGATGTGGGCAGGGTGTGCGGGTGGGGGGGAATGCAAGGGACAAACCAGTTTCAATGGACATGGGTTGTCATAGATATTCAGAGATGAAGAAGTTGGAACAGAATAAACTAATGTGGAGAGCTCCATCTAGCCAGCCTTCAGACTGAAGATCACATCATCTGTAGGTTTATGAATATTAATACCACTGCATATATCTTTCCAACCACAAGGTTAAGTTAATATTCCAGGATTAACCCTAATCTTGATACTAAACAGGTTGTAACTTTCAGTAGATAGAAAGCTGTAAGTGACGTGGTATTTTTGACTGAGTGAAGGTGCACTGATTTTTTGCACAGTCATTTTTTATAAGTATTAAATGTAACGATTAAAACTTTGTTTTTTATACACACATTATTGTCTTGTTGAGCTGAGTTACTGAAAATTTATTTGTCTAACTTGTACAGGGTGACACAGGAAAACAGGAATATCTCCACAATCCAATAAAACTAGAAGTGATGAAAGAAAGAAATTGCATAGTAATTGAAACCTTACAACTTTTCCATTTATGAAACGTTGATGGCATTCATTATTTTTTAAAAATTATGTCCTTTAGATGGCATCCACATGAAATCTGCTGTTGAAATTCCTCAATGACATCTGCAGCATCTCAGCTGGAATACTGTGAAATGCATCCTGAATTATCTATTTTAACTCATCCAGGGTTCTTGGTCAAGTTGTGTAGACTTTGCTCTTGAGGTAGCCCCACAAGAAAAAATCAGAAACGGATAAAACTGGTGATCTGTGGGGCCAAGGAATGATACCGAATCATGAGATCACACAGTTACCAAACAATTCTCGCACATATGCCACTGAATGCCATGCAGTGTGTGATGTCACTCCATCCTGTTGAAACCAGGCTTCTGGAACGTTTGGAAAGTTTGTCAATGCAGCTGTAACAAAACTTCATAACATCTCCATATAACAATTATCCATGTAACAATCAACATTGACAGTTATTGTGTTTCACTGTTCATTGGCAAAAAAATACAGTCCAATCATCCCATGAGATGAAACACCACACCATATTGTGACTTTACTAGCATGTAAAGGATGCTCATGAACATCATTGGGATTTGTATCATTCTTTATACAAAACATTCTTATGGCTAATGCATGCTGTTGTCTGTTCCACTGATCTATGATTACTGAAATGGCGGACTGTTTACTTGCTGTCATGAACCCACAGTGTTGCCACCTGTCCATGGCTGCCACTACTCATTTCAAACAGTCCCATTATTCTGTGTCATCTTGTATTTGTCGATATATATCATTTACATTTCATGTTGGATATGCATGTCTCCAGATCTAAAATTAAGCTGGCATTGTCTTTCATTTGTCTTGTCACTTGATAAACATACTGTGAAATTATTATTAAAAATTCTTATAATTATGCAGGGCACACTCATCCAACTGATTTTTATCTGCTGCTGCTACAAGCACTATGTTCCTTCATGTCCACTGCAACTTGGTTTTTACACCAAGAATGAACAATACAAGCATTATGTTTCAGAACCTTTATTCTATATCACATCATAATTATTGTGTTACTTTGACAATTCCTAGACCAGCAAGGGAACTTGCTGTTCCAACAGGACAATGCATGTCCGCATGTATCCCGTGCCACCCAACATGCTCTAGAAGGTGTAAGTCAACTACCCTGGCCAGCAAGATCTCTGGATCTGTCCCCCATTGAGCATGTTTGGGACTGGATGAAGCGTCGTCTCACGCGGTCTGCACGTCCAGCACGAACGCTGGTCCAACTGAGGCGCCAGGTGGAAATGGCATGGCAAGCCGTTCCACAGGACTACATCCAGCATCTCTACGATCGTCTCCATGGGAGAATAGCAGCCTGCATTGCTGCAAAAGGTCGATATACACTGTACTAGTGCCGACATTGTGCATGCTCTGTTGCCTGTGTCTATGTGCCTGTGGCCTGTCAGTGTGATCATGTGCTGTATCTGACCCCAGGAATGTGTCAATAAAGTTTCCCCTTCCTGGGACAATGAATTCACGGTGTTCTTATTTCAATTTCCAGGAGTGTATATGTTTCCAAGTCTCCCATTGAATGTGGTAAAATAGGTCTTTTATTTATTATTGACAAAACACCTAAAGAACTGCCTTTGTTTACATGCCACTTATAATATTTTTACTAATTACATTTTAATTTTCTAATCAATTTTGATTCTCTCAGTTGGATTTTCATTTAAATACCACAAACTTTAATTTAGATACTGTTTTAACATCTCAGTTTAAAAGAAATGAGTTTGACCAGTGTACTCTATCATTTATTCCAGATTTCACCTAATTACGTTAATCCTAAATATTCCTACCATTTACAAGACTTATATACTTCAATACAATTATAATTAAGTAAACAGTTTTATTGTAACAATTTTATAAGTATAGGTTTACCTAGACCACTATCTTATGTTTACATCTGTGATTCCTGTTTATTTTAAATTGGCTCGATAAATACGTGTTTTAAATGGATTTCAACGGACTTTTATGTCTCAATATACACAATGTATTTTCCTGCACAACTCTAGTGTTGTGGGTTTACTTTTATTAGTTAGTCCAGATTCAGTTTTGTATGTTAACAAATGAACATGGTGTGTTTGAGCTGCCATAGTAAAATTACTTCTGGGGTGCCGTGCAGCTGTTGTGATAGGTGGCTGCATTGGGGGAGGGGAGAGGGGGTGGGGGGTGGGGGGGAATGTCATATTGTGGAGGTAGTGTAGGCCATTTGTTAAAGGAGGAACTAGGAAATAAGTATGAACTCACAAATTTTTTCAAGAAAATTCGAAGTCTTAAGCCAGTTGTTGAAGTTACATATTCTTTGTGCAGAGATTGTGGAAAAGAGGATTGTGTTATAGTAGTGGGTGGAGCAGGTAACAGCATTGACAGGGAGTGTGGCGACAGTATTGAGAGTGACCTGGTAAAGACAGATTTGGCAAAAAGCTGTACAAATCTTGAGTTTGTTTGTCTTCTTTTTTTTTCATATAATCAGCTCTGTGGATAAAGTCAACATGGTTTTAAATCAACTGCTTCTGTCAGGTGCTTGGCCAAACCTTGGTGTGGTTTCTGTTGGTGTGTTTCACAGATGGGATTTCACAAGGCATGACATATATCTCAGTGGGATTAGTAGCAGTATATTTGAGAGGAGCACTGACACTCAGAAATATCCTTGTTGTAGTCACTGGTGTGAGGGTGTTCTCTCTCCAATCACCCTCCACCCTCCCCCTGCCCCCCTACAAGGCCCGAAACAAAGAGTATCCTCCTCACATATCCCATAGTGGTAATCTGCTACCCACTGAAATCACACAATATCCTCATCCATCACTACTTCATGTGCTCCATCCCTGCTCCATACTGTTGTGTCATTGCTCTTGCCTAGATGAAAGATCTGTTGCATACTTCCTCCCACCACAACCACCACCAGCACCACTACCACCACCAACAACAATACCTACTCCTGTCTTGTCACAGACATCTGTTATACCACAGCGCCAGGGCTACCTGTGAAAGCAGTCATGTGATCTACAAATTAACCTACAATTACTGTGCTGCTTTCTATGTGGGCATGACAACTATAACAAGCTCCCTGTCCACATGAATGATGAATGGCCACCACCAAACAGAGGGCAGGGGATAGCTGGACCACCCAGTTACTGAACATGCTGTCCAACAGTATGTGATGCATTTTAATGACTGCTTCATATCATGCACCACCTGGATTCTTCCTAGCAACACCAACTGTTCTGTAGTCACAGATGGGAGCTCTCTGTACAACATATCCTTTGGTCATCAACCACCCTGGCCTCAACCTTTGCTAGTCTCTGTCCTCCACTTTATTACCCCCCCCCCCCCCCTCTGCTTCCACTCCGGCACCACATAGCCTTCTATCCCACCAATGTACCCACTAGTCTATTCCAATTCTCTCTCCCCTCCCCTCCCCCTCTCAGCAGACCCCACTCACACTCCACCTAGACTGCCCCATAGAGGTGGCAAAAAATAACGTAACTGATAGAAATAACCAGTTACTGAAAAGTAACGGTTACTGCGATAACTGTTCCTCTGATACAGGCAGTTATTTCAATAACTGTCTAATGTCAACAGTGCCTCGTGCCATCTGTTGACCGTAGATCGTACTACATTTTCCCGTCAACTCATCGAAGATCTGGCTAAGAACTAAGGAGAGGGTAGACCATTTGGAAGGCGTTCTATAGGCCATGGGAATAACTGTGAGACTGCGTGCCATCTGTTGATAAGAACTGTGTACTATATCATGTGCCTTCATTACTTTTAGCACAAACAATTAAATAAAGTTAATGTCCGAGCGGTGGCTGATAGGAGCTGCAGTACAGGCATTAACAAGTACGGTCATTCCCTTAAGCCACCGCCTCATATGTCAATTCAGCTTGGACAGGCTGTATAAAGAGAGGTACCATAAGGAATTCGAGCGACTATGGAAATAACTATCAGAGATCGGTATTTTCCTCTGGCAGTTATCGTTATTGGCCCACAGTTCTCGACTCTGGCAGTTATCGGGCTACCATTGCAGGTAACCTGGAAGTTGGTAATGGAATAACTGTGTATCTGTGTTCCTGATACAGTGACTCCAGTGATATTTCAGAGACGATAGTTACTGGAACGAACAAATATTTACGTACTTCTTTGGAAATAGCCGCTGGCCATCGCGAATGACAAATAACGTGTCAGAAAGTATAACATAATACAGTTGAATATAATAATTATTATCCTCATCATTTGTCAGGAGATTGTCAAAATATGTGAATATATCACAGTAACTGCTAATATTTACAGAATTGATACACTGTCAGAATAAAACACAGTTACGCACTTTTAATAAATTTATCATACACGGAATACCCGATCTTGACTGTTGCAACCGAGTGCTGTCAAAACTGAAATATAGCAGAATTTTTACCTAAGCTGGTATATCAGTCTCTGTTACGATATTCATCTACAGAGTAGAAGGAGGGGTCAATGGAAGCGTCTGATTCCACCCGTCTGCTTCGGCGTAAAGGTGTTGTGGTGTGTGAATGTCATTACGGCACGGTGTTTATGAGTTGGTTTTTTGTGTGTGTTTGTGTGTGTGGGGGGGGGGGGGGGGGGGGGGGGGGGGGAGACTGCTGATCTAGTTTGCAGTGCCGGAATTTGCTGGTGGTAATTAATTTTTTTTTCTAGCTGTGATGTTTTGTGTATTTATGGAGTATTGAATGTGATTTAATTTATGTAGAGATGATTGATTTGTGGACTTTTGGGATTGTGGTTTTATTATTCACAGTTGTAGGTGTTGGTTTTTTGGCATCAGTAGCTGTTGTGGACCTATATAGGTCACCAGAAATGTCCGATTCCCATTTTCATAGTTGTATGTGTAGATGTTTTAGTATCGTCATTTGAGGTTGACCTATCAAGGGAAATGTCCGATTCCAATTTTCGTACTTTTAGTTATGGGTATTGGTGTTTTGGTATGGGCACCTATGGTTGACCTATATTGTTCAAGGGAAGTGTCCAGTTACTTGCTGGCAGTTTATTGAAAATGCATGTTCCTGAATATTGGACGCCTTTTGGACCAAGATAAGTGATTTTAAGTCTTTATTTAGATTGCTGTTCCCATTTCTAGTACTGATATTATGTATTGAGCTATTGGTTGGAAATACTTGTAACAAATTTCATTAAGGAATAAATATACTAGGAAGCAGTAGTTAGACTACAAAGTTCCTTGAACATGTTCCTACATGATGTTCTTGAATTTATACCACAAACGATTTTTATTACACGCTTTTACATGCGAAAAACTTTTGCTACGTTTGATAAGTTAACACAGAATATGCTCCCTTATGAAATAATAGAGTGAAAAAATGTGCTATGCCCTTCCCAACTGAATTTATTATCGCGCTGTAGTCCCAGAAATGTAACACTGTCAACCTTTTCGATCTGCATGTCTTCATATGTTATAAACATGCTGTAGCTGGAGAAATCGAGCAGTTTCTAAATCTGACATAAAACTTGGTTTAGCGTACTCACACTTTCCCCAATAGAACTAGCTTTTACAGCACAGGCGTACACGAATCTGTCACATTATGTATATTTTTTGTTGTATTACAAGGCTGTACACTTTATTCTATTATGTGAGCAGCACAAGAAATTAAACTTTGAATTTAACCTACAGTACTCAGTTTACATATTACTTCACACTTAAAAACGCACGTTGTTAACGTTTTACTTAAACAGTGCTGTGGCGAAGTTCCGCGTACTTTGTCGCAGCTGCGAAGATAATATTTCTAATAGTGACCGATAACCTACAAACATATAATATGAAACACTAATAATCGTTCTAACATCAACTAAAATGTACCCGGAGTTAATAAGTTAAAGTTATGACATGATTCATACGACATTTCTGCCATTTCACACTACTCGCAGTTATACTGATAACTAAACTTATGGATTCCAACTATGTCATTATTGAACTGTAGTCCCTCGGAGTATTCGGTATTCGCTAGCGAAAAATAACTTGGCAGTTATTAATAACCGTTAACGATAACGGTTATTAAAGAATAACTGGAACTGTGATAACGGTTACTCCAGAATAACCGTTTGGCCCACCTCTACTGCACCAACATGTCCCTGGCTACTCTCACAGGCAGCACACCTTCCCCTGCCCTCACCATGCTGTCGCTCCCCCTCCCTGCCCTTGCCTCCTCCTTACCCCCACCGCCCACCCCACTGTCACTCCCCCTCCCCTCCTTGATCTTCTCCTTATCCCCACCACCCACCCCAGCAGGTTGATGCTCATGTCAGATCCCAGCACCTGGAGACAGTGGCTGTGTGTGTGTGTGTGGGGGGGGGGGGGGGGGGGGGGGTTAGTATGTGGGTGAAGAAGGTCTTTGTCCAAAAGTTTAACCATTTTAACATGCTTTTGGATTGTGCTTGTCTGTAGCCCAACAGCTCCCCTATGTGGTGAGTAGTATTCTTCCCTTTAGGCTGTCATTAAGACTAAGAGAAGACTACTTGGGATCACCAGACATAGACAATAACAGCATTATATTACATTACAATGTGTTCTGTAAAATTCAAAATGTATGTACTTTCATGAAGTAATCTTAGCTAACAACAAAATGAATACTACTTGGAAGATAGTAAGAAATTAGACAGGAAAAAATTATAAAAAATGAGTTTTTATGGCCTATAGCTCCTATGAAAAACAGTCCAAAACAAGTTTTACAAAATTTGACTCCATCCATCATATCCAAAAGCTGTTTTCAGTGTTGCTGACTCTCTTAAAAATAAATGTTCAAATGGATTTGACAAAATCAGTATTAAATAATGAAATGTTGTTCAGCTTAACAGAGTAATTTATTGAATTACTTGTGTAACAAATCTTTTTTCAGTGTTACTTTCCCAGTGAGACTTAAACATGCTGTTGTCAAACCACTTCATAAAAAAGGTGAGGCTAAATGAGAGAAGAATTTCCAGCCCTTCTCATTACTGCCAGTATTTTCAAAAATTCACAAAGATAATGTACAGTAGACTTTATACACTTTATTATGTGAAAACATGTTAAGTAGCAAACAGTTTGGATTTCAAAGTGTGCTGTCAACTGAACAGACTATATCTACCTTGACAGACGATATTCTAGAATCAATAAAACAGAAATTACTACTATTGGGAATATTTTGTGACTGGCTATGCTTCTGATTGCATGAACCATGATAGTCCAATGAAAAAAGTTAACATGTTGTTGAATAGTAGCCATAGTAGTCAAACACACAATGGTAGGCACACATACCTTGAAGCAAACAGACCAGTCACTAATTTTGATTCTGGATCCTCAGCTGCTTCTGTTAGATATAAATACTCCACTTGTAATTTCAGAAGACACAAATTTTGTACTATTTGTAACTGATACAAGTATAGAAATAAGATATAGTATCAGTCCTGTTACTAAAAAGGCAGCCAATGAAAAATTCACAACTTCAACAGACAGGGCAAACAGATTATCATTGAATTAATGAAATACTGGATAGGCTTTGTTTGGCTATGTTAGCAAAATGCATAGTCACTGTACTATTACCAGTGATCAGAGCTTTAAAAAATGTAATCTATTCTGTGTATTTTGGGAAATTCAAGTCACGGGGATAATGTTTTGAGAGTACTTAAGCGCAAACCTAATATAAGGATTATATCCATTATTAATCCAGCAACATGCTGCAGGGACCTCTTCAAAAAAACTTGATATTTTCAGAACTGCTTAAAAAATACATAAATTCATTAATTTCCTTTGTTCTACATATTTCTTTTTGCAAAAAACACTGGTAGTGGAAAGACCGATTTTAATGTTAATCATTTATGAAAATCACATCAGATGTATTGTTACATATTTATTGTGTTGTCATATGGTATGTGATGTTAAAGACCAATCCTAAAACATTGATTATAAACATCATGCTGATTACCTGGTGAAGTATGGCAAGTGACATGGGATGCTACAGCTGAGGTGGTTTTCATTAATCATTTACATGAGTGTCAGCTGTGGTTCTCAACATGATCAAGACTATTTACTGAATATAGCACTACAACCATGACCTACCAAACTACATACATT
This sequence comes from Schistocerca gregaria, assembly GCF_023897955.1. Taxonomy (NCBI): domain Eukaryota; kingdom Metazoa; phylum Arthropoda; class Insecta; order Orthoptera; family Acrididae; genus Schistocerca; species Schistocerca gregaria. The sequence goes on from NC_064926.1 coordinate 49,504,675, forward strand.
AAATACCATATAGATAATTTAATGGAGTTAAATAGCAAATTTAAAACCTTTCTATAGGGCAATTCCTTCTACTCTGTCAAAGCATATCTTCACAGAAGCACTCAAATTTAATGTTTTACATTAATATATACTTGTAATTAGCACTGTAAAACAGTACTGTAATGTTACTTCCCATTTTTAACTTCAGTTAAATTAAATGTACATCTTTGAGTTCTTTCCACATCCCAGAGACCACTCTCCATGGAGTACAACTAATGTAATACAAAAGGGTCTTTTGTAAATTTAGTTAAACATTTAGTGTGAACTAGTAGAGAGAATTAGCAGCTAAACAGGGTATTTTTTAAGCAGTTGGTGTGCTCCTAATAAATTACTCTATAAATAAGACCAATAATTATCACTGTGAGTAGCTTATGTCTAGTTGTAACACACATCAGCATGCCATGAAAAAGTTTTGAGTTGCTTTCTGGCAAATAATGTATAACTAGACTCATTCCATATGTGACCTCTTCATGAATAGCTCAATCAACAAAGACAAAAAAAGATAACAGCTGAAAAGATCATATCACCACAAATTATTGTACAGTGATAGGGGGAAGTGTCAAGAACAACATAATAAAAATCCTGAGTGGTGGGGTGTGAGCATTGGTAGGGTGAGGGGAGGGGCATTTAAAGCTCACTTTTATGTTTTTCTTGAGTAACTCATAAACCATGGCTCCCAATGTAAATGTTTAGCAGTACAAAATTAAACTACATCAATTTTCCTGCAAAAAAAAGTCCTATTCATTTCATTCTGTAGGAGCAGTAGTTTCTACATTGCAGCAACTTGAGAAGTGGCATGTTGTTAAAAATAGTATTTTAATGCGGTTAAATGAATATTTCTTGTTAATGAAGTGGATTAAGGACAAATATCTGATGTAACTTCACTCATGATACACATTATTTCAGAGAGTGCGCGTTCATACAGTTCACAGGCCTGGTTATAGAGGCCACCAGGTTCAGCCCCCTGGCGGGCCGCCAAAGGAACAGCATTATTTAAGCGATCACAAACAAGTGCTCAGCCTATTCTTTATGCTGTATTGCTGTTGTCCAGTCAATATGTTCAGTGCTATGAACAACCTTATGTGTTGCACTACAATGTACTATGTTCCATAAATTGTGTCTGTTCTTGCTACAACAAACTTGGCAGTGAGAGAGAGTTACATTTTCTCCTTGTGTTAATGTCAGTGGTAAGTCACTCAACAAACATTTACATGGAAGAAATACTCCAATATCTCATTGCCCAGCAGCAAGCTTTTGTGGAACAACAGCAGGCTCTTGCCACCACTCTGATAAGTGGCATCTGCATGTTCATGGCAGGCTACTCTCTTGTCAATGCAACCATTGTCCTTTCCAGCATATGACGAATCAGCTGGAGATTGGGACTCCTACAAGACATGGTTACACCAACATTTCCAGATTTTTCATGTGTACAATGCCATGTCTGTACAAGGCTACATTCCATCTACATGTAACTCCTCTCCAAACAAGGTGAACACAGTAGTGCCAATGGACATTAACTATCTCTGTGGTGATTGTTTCCCCAAACAAATTTTTTATTGATTTGCATGTGTTTAATAAACCACTAAAAGTGCAGTGACTTAAGTAAATGCACAAATGTATGTGGACTTGGGCTCCCCTCCCCTCACACAGGTTTTGTGGAAGTTGGTTAGCTACAATAAACAGCATTCTGATCCTTGATCAGTTGTCCACTCTTGTCTCTAACAAATGTGTTGTTTATCTTCTCACTTTCCTTGTCATGGGTCATTCCTATACCACAGACCTATTTGGATTAGATGCATTTAACACTTTCAGTTTCCCCATTGCTGATGAGGTAAATTTAGTTGTCTCTGTTTTCCTCCGGGCTATGTTGTGCTACCAGTATTCAGGCCAATTACCACAAAAGAGTCTGCCTGCCCTAATTTTTTTTTAGAGTGCGACAGGTGCCTGTCACATTATGCAACTCTGTCAAGGCTGAATTGGACTAACTGACATCGCTTGATGTCTTTCAGCCTATTTCTTCCAATGAATGGACTACACAACTGGTCATTGTTAAGAAGACAGTGGGTAAGCTTTGCCTCTGTGGTGACATCAGTATCACAATAAATGCACACCACATGATACATACATAAACTTTGCCCCGACCTGATGAGTTCCTCTCAAAGTGTCAGGCGGCCACTACTTTTCCAAGATTGATTTGTCAGAAGCCTACTTCCAGCTCCTCTTGGATGAGGCCACTAGGCACCTTCCCATTGTCAATACACCTTTCAGCCTATACCAATATTAATGCTTGCCTTTTGGTGTTGTTAGCGCGCCCACAGTTTTTCAGCATTTCTTAGAACAGCTGACAGCCACTGTACCCGGCTGCACCAATTGCCTCAACAATATTGTTGTTTCAGGTTTTTCCACTCAAGATCACCCTAGTAATCTCTGATCATTGTTTTTGCCATCTGTGGGTCTCAAATGGAATCCTACCAAATCTCAGTTTTCTTCAGCCATCAACTGAGTACCTAAGTTTCAAGATTTCTTACACAGGGATCAAGTCATTGTGTCACCATGTTGATGCAATTGTGGCTTTGCCACAGCTGTTGTCCATTAAGGAACTGCAGGCATTTTTAGGTAAAGTTTCGTACTACCATAAGCTTTTACCGGACGTATCCACTATTGCTGCTTAAATTTAAGCTTCAATCTGCCCCACATCTGGCCACTTTTCAGCTGGGTCAGCACTTTGTGTTGGTTACAGATGCCTCTCACCAGGACCTTGGCCTGATGTTGGCACACAAGTTCATAAATGGGTCTGAATGATCCACTGTGTATGCTTCTAAGGCTTTAACTCCCAGTAAGCAGCAGTACTCTTAGATTGACAAGGAGGCTTTAGTGATTATGTTTGCCCTCAAGAAATTTCACGTCTACTTGCATGGTTCTAAGTTCCATTCAGTCATGGATCATAAGCCATTGTTTCCTCTTTTTAAGCTTTTCGCTTCCATGCCCAACTGGGTAGCACATTGTTTGCAGCAGTAGGCTCTCTTCCTCTCTCATTATCATTATCAGATCCATTATCAGCCAGTGACACAACATGCCAAAGCCAATGCCTTACCTTGTTTTCCAATTGGGCCAGACCCGGCATTCAGTTAGGATGATCTGCTTTGTTTCTGTTTTGATACTGAGAATCAGAATGTGGTCAGTGGTTTCCCCATCACTAGTGCCACGATAGCATCAGCCGCCACCATGGATCCTGTACATAGTCAGGTCTTGTCTTTTGTGCAGCACAGTTGGCCGGAAAAACCCCTGGTCCATGCCTTGGATCCTTTGCATAATTACTTCTCCCTCCAGTACTGACTTTCTGTGTTTGATGGGATTCTTTCATTAGCTACAGAGGATGCTGCTCTCCAGGTTCTTATTCCTGCTTCCTTAAGCCATACTGTAATGTGGCTTCTGCATGTCGGTCATTGTGGAACTTCTCACACCAAAGCTTTGGTCCATCAACATACATATTGGCTGGGCATAGATGGGGATATTATGTGGCTTATCACCGCTGCTCACACTCACAGTGTTCAGCAACTGATAGCCCCTTGGACAACTTTTTCCTCATGGCTGACACCACAACGTCCGTGGGAGCATCTACATGTTGATTTCGCTGAGCTCTTCCTAAATCAGTAATGGCTCATTGTATTGGATGCCCATTTCAAGTTTCCCTACATGGTGTATTGTCTGTCCATGTCAACAGCGACCTCTATTTTGGCCCTGTCTAAGAGTTTTTCAATTGAGGGACTTCTGTGTACCGTGGTTACCGGCAGCTGCTCCCAGTTTGTTTATTGAGAAGTTGTATCTTTTTGTCAGGCCAGTGGTGTTCACCATCTCATTCCCCATTTCATCCTAAATCTAAAGGGTAAGGCTGAACGCATTGTTCAGATATTTAAAACTCATATGTGGAAGTATGTATGAGACAGGTCCCCTGAAGCTGCTTTAGACCATTTTTTGAGTTCGTACCAGTTCAATCTAGTGGGGGACAAGAGCCTGTTGACACTGCTACATGGACCCTCCTTCACCTGCTTCATCTGACACCACATCCACCGGCATTGTGAGCTCTGCAATAGTTCCAGCCCGGTGTGCCTGTTTGGGCTCATGGTTTCGGCCACTGGCCAAATAGGTTTCCTGCTGTCATTGAATGTCGTCAGGGCCAGCACCTTTGTGACAGTTGCACTTCTCATGAGCACACTTCTCATAACTTTGACTAGCTGTGGCCCATTCAGGAGGGCCCACCATCTCCCCTGCCCCCCAACTGCCATCGATGTCTGTTCCTGCAGATGGTCTGGTTCATACTACAGAGAGTGTCACTGCCTGGCAGATTGCTGTCTGGGGTTCCTGCCAAAATCCCCACTTCTAGGCTGTCATCACTGGTGCAACCCCCACTTCATCTGAAGCTGCAGCTATTGTTGCCTCCATTGCTAGGTCGTGCACAGCCATCATCCCCGATGCTCCTGCTGATTCCTCTGGTGCTGACCGCTGACATAGATGAGGATGTCACTATGGAGACACCATCCCTAGTCCAGCCCTATGGCCTCCTATGAGTGGGGGGACAGCATGCCAGCCAGCCCCTGTTATTTCTGCCCCCTACTTGTCAGTGTTTGCATGCCACATGCTGCAGCAGCTGCTGTCTTTGGGCAATGAAATGGACATCAGTGCCACTGTAATCTCAGTGCCTTATGATCTCAGTGTTCCTTCCTTCCCCCCTGCCCCCTCCTGTCCCACAGTACAAATGCTTCTTTCGTACAAGTCCTTATTATTAGTACCACTGTTTTTTTCTGTACCATGCATTTTTCTGTGCCTAGTGTTTTTTATGTATGTATTGTATGTGATTTTCCCACCCCCTAGAATGGAGGAGTGCTTTATCTTCAATCATGACATGTACAATTTCAGAGAGCGCACATCTGTGCAGTTCGCTGGTGTGCTTATAGAGACCACCAGAGTCAGTTCCCTGGCATGCCCTGATGAGCCACCAAAGAAACAGCATTATTTGAATGATCACAAATGAGTGCTTGGCCTATTCATTATACTGTATTACTTATTCCATTCAGTGTGTTCAGTACTGCACACAATCTGTATCTTACGTGTTGATCTATGAAATACTATGTTCCATAAATTGTGTTTGTTCTTTCTATAACGGCATCTAAGTGCAATATAGCTATATGAAGGGATAAACTGTGTTTTGGCGGTGTAGCATGTGGAGGGGGTGGGGGTGAAGAGTAAAAGTGTGAGGGAAGGCAGCCATCAGGTTGTGGTCATGCACTTCCCTTCTTCATAGGCTGCAAACTGAAGAGTGGGCAGGTGGTCCCCCACTCTGTCTATCCCACTATGTCACAAGAAACAACTGCAAGGTTTTTCTCAAAGTTATATTGACCCTCAGTAGTGGGCTTTAGGAATCACTGGTGATGTAAATCTCTGGATACTGCTCTACTCTGCTAGAGGAAAATTGATTCTTGGTCATCCTGAATGACAGCTATATCGTTCTACCGGAAAAAAACAACTACCTCCATCAAGAATACTGCTTGCTTTTCAGTTTACGGATGGACTATTCCTCCCCAGTATTTCCTGTCTAGTTGTCTTATGTGAGTCAATAAAGAACTTCAATGAGCTCTTGTTTATGTAATGGAATTACTTTGTTTGTTAAGTGAATAATTATCTGCAGTTGTTAAGCAGGCCATTATGTAAAAACATTCAACATCTGTAGCTATCAGCAGTTTACCACACCGAAGAGCTTGTCTCAAATGTAACATGCAGGCAGTTTGTATTCAACAATGTTGATTTCATTGTCTCAGCCACCACAGGCTGGAATACTTCTCACAGAATTAGGTATATCAAACGAATCACCCCAGTCTCAGCTCTTGCAGCATCTGAAAAGGTCCAGGAGCTTAAATTGTCTCCCTCTGCAACAGAAGTGGGTCACTTGATGTTATGAAACTTCAGCAGCAGATTACTGTTCTAGAACTGAACATGATCAGTCCCATTCCATCAGACATATTCACATCCACCTTGGAAGATACACGGTCAGTATGAGATAATTGGCTCCACTCAGTTAAGCCCACTCTATAAGCACTAGCAATTCCTGAATGGAAGAGATTAACACAATGTATAGGTAACGCAATTAATGGTGAGAGAAGTGCAGTAACTTTCTGGCCATTACTTAATTCACTGCCCAGTGGCTACATAACAATAATATGGCTTTACAATATGCTTCAATGATAGACAGCAGCAAGGTGCCACATTTACCAATACAATACATTTTCCACCAGCATTATAAAGGTAATTGACAGCATCACATTTAAAAATTATTCACTTCTCAGTCATTGTTTATACGATGTAATATACATAAAAGCTCACTTAACAAGTGAAAATGACTAGTTATTTAATGCTCTGAAAACAACTAGACTATATGAGTACAAACTCATTGAAGTTACTTTGTCTTCTCATGTAAGAAAACTGGAGGGGAAGATCTGTAAGAAATAGTCTGTCTGTAAACTGAAGAGGGGGCAGCAGCTGTGGTGAGGAAAATGCCTTTCCAGAAAGTATGCTACAGCTGTTATACAGGATTTCATTGTGTTGTGTTGTATATTTACTCATCCACTGAATCATTCAGTGTACAGAAGTGTACAGCATGATATGGAACAAGTCAAACAAACAATATGAGAACACATATAGACACAATATTGTTTCTTATAGTGTACATCAAACTAAAGATTATTGCATATGTATTGATAATAATAATGTAGGAATAACTTTGAATAATAATGGTAGCCACAATCAAACAGCAATGATTATTTAAAGTGAAACAATTTAATTTTGAAACATAATCAAAATATCTAGTTTAATTCGAAGAAATCTTGTATGCTGTAAAAGCAATGCTTTGTTAGGAGTGTTCTTAAAGATTTTTTTTTTTAAATTGTTGGTTCTCGAATATTTTCTACTTCTTTTGGGATAGGGTTGTACAGTTTGATTCACATGCATTTAATACTATTACTATGTAGTTTAGGAAAATGGGGAACTAGTGTTAACAGTTTGCTTGACCATGTGTTATGGTGGTGACTGTTCAGATTCCTGTGTAGTCTACAGATGTTTGCTTAATAAAACAGAGGAGTCAAAATATTTATTGGCTAGGGAGAGGCAGTGTATTGATGACTCAGAATCAATTTCTTCTCTATCAGTGCTGAGATGTATGTGAATTCTGTCCATACAAATATTTACTATAAAAAAAAAAATTACTATCAATATATAAATTATGATCAAGATTGTTTTTAATAGTAAATATTTATAATACTTTGATACTGTTCACTCCCACAATGTATTCAAAAGTAATCTGTCCATACATTTTTCATGCATTAGTATTATAACTAATATCCGTATTTCATGTAGTGTTGATACATTCTGTGGAAAATAAACAACCCCTTGGGCCTGTCTGCATACTGCAGCACCTATGATTCCACAGACATGCTGCTGAGGATCATTATAACATTGTGGAACACACTATAGTTGCTTCTTGTGACATAGTGAGATAAACAGAGTGGGTATTCACCTGCTTGCTCTTCAGTTTCAAGCCATATGCACAAAAAAGTGTATGACTACAATCTGATGACTTAAAGAAGGAAATAATTGCTGCAGCAGTTAATAGATCACCCTCTGGACACAATGGAGTCTTTCTTAAGAAATTGGAAGTATTGTTCAGCACTTTCTCTAATGATAATTCTATCATAATTCTTTGTGGCGACTTTAATATTAATCTCTTGGTCAAACATTCAGTAAAAAAAACCAAGTTTCTAGACATATTATAAAGCTTCAACATGCTTCCTCACATACCAGATTCCACTAGAACAACATATTCCAGGGAAAGAGTAATGGAAACATCTTTGATAATGTGGTCACAAATGAAGTAACAAATGTAAATATAAGCTTATCAGATCATAACTTGCTAAGCCTTAATCTCATTGCAACTCATAAGAAGGAATATATAGTACAAAACGAGCACAAACAATTTTTTGTTATCAAAAATTATGACCACTTCAATAGTATCTCAAAAATTAAGTATGGTCAGGAGTCTTGGCACAAAAAAACAAAAAAGATGGTTACAATATAGTTGCGTCCACTTTTATGACAAACTTTGAAATGTGTTTCCAAAATAGCTTGTGTGTTACAGATAATCTGGATCCAAATTATCAAAATCCTGGATTACACCAGGAATTGAAAAGTCAACTGAAACCAAGAAAATACTAAGTTTAAAGCTAAAAACATGTCACAGTCTGTGGTTTGTTGAGTTTGTGAGGACCAACAAAAAGACATACCAGAAAGTAATAGCAAAGCAAAATTATTATTCAATGACAGATTAATAAGGCAGGCTAGTAACAAGTCCAAAATGATGTGGGAAATTATGAAAGAAGAAACTAGGGAATGAACTAAATGCCAGGAAATTAATCTTAAAGATAATGAAAATATCTCTATAGACAAAGAAGTCATGGCAAACAATGTAAACAATTGTTTTGTAAATAATCCCCATACTTAATGCAGTGACTTTAAACAACAGTCAACAGTGATGGCTTCAATAGTACATATCAGCATGATGGTAATCCCTACAGATGGACATGAAGTACTAAAAGTTATTAAAAGCTTGAAATCCAAAATGCCATCTGGGGTGGGTGAATTACCTGTATCAATCATTAAGAAAACTGCATCATGTATTATTAAACCTATAGCACACTTAGCAAACTTGTATTTTAGTGAATGGATATTTCTTAATAAGCTTCAAATCTCTAAAGTTATACCACTATACAAAAATGGTGACAGATACAAAATAGAAAATTACTGACCTACATCACTCCTATAAAAACATAAACTATTAAATAAGTCAACATGGTTTTTGAGCAGAGTACAGCACAGAAACAACTATCTTGGAATACACAACAGAAATAGTAAGAAATCTGTAGTTAAATAAACATGTTGTTGGATTTAATTTAAATTTGTTCAAGCTTCCATTACTGTGAACAATGAAATACTACCAGGGAAACTTGAGCAATAGGAATTAGGGGTACTATCAAAAAATGGTTTGAATCCTATGTGCAAGACAGGTCACAAGTTGTTGATCTGAGGTCATCTTACAATTTTAAGCTCATTTCAGAACCAAAAGAAATTGAAATAGGTGTTCCACAGGGCAGCATCCTGTGTATTGTTGTTTCTCATTTATGTCAATGATATACAGGTTCCAGACAACTCAGCAAAAATTCTGTTATTTGCACATGACACAAATGTCATAATTAGTGATATAAAAGAATTATAGTATACTACGGCAAAAATAGAGTTCTCATACTTTAGTTATGATTTTATTCAAATAAGCTCACTTTAAATAAAAAAAACTAACTTTATACAGTATAGAAGTAAGTGTCAAGAGGAAAATATGAGCATGATGCTGGAAAACAAAAAAATACATAAGGTGTGTTCTACAAAGTTTCTGGGCATGCGGATTGATCAACATTTAAACCGGAACAAACATGTTAGTGAGTGAGTGAGTGAGTGAGTTAGTTAGTTAGTTACCAACATGTTTCATGGCTCATTTTGCACAATAGATAGTAAATGATTTCGAACAAGTCATTATGCATTCACATCATAAATTAATATGTACATACGGTTACATTCTGAACATTTCAATTATTTTTAATATACATAAAAAAACAGGATGTCCCATTTATCTTGACCACCCTAAATAACTGTTTGCCCAGGTGCAAATTACAAAATGTTTCAAGCAAATGTTCTTTAGCCATCAGGCGGACATCAGTCAGCACGATTGCCATCGTTTTAGCTCTGTTTTTTACAAATATATGAACAGTGGAATGACTTTTTTAAATGGCACCCCATATTTTTTATTCAGTAATTAATTTCCTCTCATAAAGACCCACTCAAAAATGTATCACAGTGCACCATTCATGGAAACACAACATTATTAATTACATAACACAACACTGATGTTGACGCACCCAGCGTTTAGTGCAGGTACTTGGGGTAATGGAACACATCCATGTGTTGACATTGACAGAGGACAAATGAAACATAAATAGAATGCACACCTGTCATTCCATCAACCATCATCAGTTGAAGAGTTGTGTGGGTAGAATGTACACCAACTATGAGAAGGTAACAATGCTACTCATCTATGGGGAATGTAAGTTTGCAGAACAGTAATTGCAATACTGTTTTATTATGTACAGGTACATTTAGTACACTAGTTTAGTCCTTTTAAATGCTGTTGTGTAACATAGACATACAGTAAAGGCTGTCCTTCCTACAAACTGCATCGACATAATGTTTCCTTTATTGTTGTTATTGAAGGTAGGTGAAATGCCACACAGTCAGCGGAACTCCACAGAGAGCAATATCCTGACAAGAACCCACCTTCCCAACAGATGCTTTTTCATCTTGTTGAGACACTTCAGGAAACGGGAAGTTTCAACTGATGACAATGCTATTGTTGTAGTACTTGCACAGAAGAAGCAGCTGAAGTTACTGTTCTTGCTTCCGTTGCTATGAATCCCCATGTGAGCACATGGCAGCTTGAACATGAGATTGGCATTCCTAAAATCAGTGCACATCATATTCTTACATGTCACCAGTTTCAGCCTTACCATGTACACCTGCATCAAGAATTGCATGGGAATGATTTCCAGTATTGTGTACAGTTCTGTCAGTGGACACTGTAGCAAATCCTCACCAACGTGAACTTCTTCTCCAATGTTCTATTTACCGATGAATGTTCCCTCTCAGACAAAGGGCAGGTAAATAAAAGGAACACGCATTATTGGCCCAGTGACAACCCACGATGGCTTAGACAGGTGGAACATCTGTGTGAATGGAGAGTTAACGTCTGGTGTCTGAAGTTGGTACTACAATTATTGGCCCTTACTCAGACAGCACAGCGTATGCCAACTTCCTCAGACGAATTCTTCCTGCTCTTCTGCATGAAGTGCTGCTAAGAACCAGAATGCTTATATGGTATCAACACAACAGATGTCCAGCACATAATTCCTTGCGTGCACATCATGTTCTGAGCCAAAGGTATCCTGCCAGATGGATTGCTCGAGGAGGAACAGTTACTTGGCCTGCTAGGTCTCCTGATTTAAATTCTCTGGACATTTTCCTTTGGGGATGCACTAAAGACATTTTTTATTGTGATATTCCAACAACTCCAGAGGACATGCAGGAACGTATTGTGCTTGCTTGTAATTATCTACAGCAGGCAACACTGAAAGCAGTAAATAATTCTTTCATCCAATGAGTGCACCAATGTATCAGTGTCCAGGGTCACCACTTTGAACACTTTTGAATGTTCTACACCTGGGCAATGGTACAGGAGAGTCGAAGTCAGTTTTGTGTTATGTTTTTACTTGGTTTTTATTTGTTTTCTGACAACTCCAGTAAGTGGATGAGTTTGTGATGCTGGGCTCAAAGTCAATGTTGGGTTATGTAAAGTTGTGTTTCAGTGAATAGTACACTGTGATACACTTTTGAATAGATCTTTAGGAGAGGAAATGAATTGCAAAATAAAAAATACAGGTTGCCATTAAAAAAAGTCATACCGCTGTTCATATCTTTGTAAAAAGCAAAGCTACAATGAAAGCAGTCATGCTGATTGATGTCCCACTGACGGCTAAAGAACATTTGCTTGAAACTTTTGTAATTTGTATCTGGACAAACACTTATTTAGGGTGGTCAAGACAAATGGGACATCCTGTATACAGATGTGAGTTAGTAATTCTTACCCACCACCTTTTACACTTCACAATAATATAAATTATTCTACAGAATAGAAGGAGAAACTTTCTCAGTTTGTTATCAAATTTTACTTTGCTGTCTGCTAGACATTTTACATCACTGGATAAATGATCAAAAATTTTTGTTGCAGCATTGTGCATCCATTTTGTGCTAAAATCAATCTTAATATGGAGTAATGAATGTCATTTTTCCTTCTATTGTTGTAATTATGTACCTCATTATTCCTGTTGAACTGTAGTGATTATTTACAACAAACTTCATGAGGGAATAAATATACTGTGAAGCAGTAGTCAGAATGTCCAACTCCTAAAACAGATACCAACAAGATGATAGAGTTACCCCAGAACATTGTTCCATATGACATTACTGAATGAAAATATGCAAAATATGTCAGCTTACTGATTTGACTCTCCCCATGATTTGCAATGACTCTAAGCACAAATGTTGCTGAACTAAGTCGTTTTTGGAGTTCCAAAATGTGTTTTTTTCCAATTTAAATTTTCATCTGTATGGACCCCTAGAAATTTTTTAAGTTTCCACATTATTTATCATTTCCTCACCATGTGTTACACTTGTCATTGGTGTAGTACCTCTAGATGTGTAGCACTCATGTTGTGTATCTTACTCAGAAACTCAGATCAGCAAATTTTGCCTTAAGAGTAATAGTCCAGAATGTACTAGAGCTGTGTAATTTGGTTACTTCCAGTCAGTTGGAAGCTACAGCAAAATCAAGTCGAGATTAAAAGAAATTTCTATTATACACAAAACAACTATTTGTATCATGCCTCACAGCACACCACAAACACACTGCAGATCTTTATTAAAATAGCTAACTCTTTATTTAAACAGATAAATCTTTATTTAAACTGCTAAATCTATATATATTTTAAAATGCCTGCAAATGATCAGTAAAAATCACTGTAATCTTCAAACCAACTCTAGCTATCATAAACACAATGCAAGGCATTGTAAAGACTTCCACATTCCCTGTGTAGCAAAAATAGATGTTAGAATCATGTGAGCAAGCTAGGAATAAAGCTTTTAAATGCACTTCCATTCCACATTAAAGACCTGGAAAGCAAAAGGAAATTGAAGCTTAAAAAAATAAAAAAAGACTGATGGACAAGTACTTCTAGAGGGTCAATGAATATCTGTCTCAAACAATAAATTGAAACTTTAACTTGCTTTCAATAAATTAAATGAATTTAACTTTATTTACAATTATGAAACACGTATAAAAATTCTGTTAAATGCCTCCAACACATTTTGTGTATAAGGCCATGCCATACATATATTTGTCATAAGTATGTGTGTTTTTGTGTACTAAACATTTGTTTTCTATTCATGTGCTATGGGTATGTAATTTGCTTTGCTTGTTTATTATGTTAAGCATTGTTATCAAGTGTTACATGTAATCATTCTAATGACAGATTCTATATCACATGTGTGATCTTCTGAATGGTAAAATAAGTGAATGTACTACCTTCCCCTGTGCTTCTAACCTCTACCCCCACCCAGGCCACTCTGTTGCTACTCCAGAACCCGTTTTGTCCCTTAATACAACTCTACTGCACTTAGCTGTGGTACAGAAGTTTAATATTTGTTTTTAGCCACTTTATTTAACAAGAAATATTAATTTTATACCATTAAAACACTATTTCTAATAAGCTGAGATTTTTCCATCCCCTCAACATAGAATTAGTCCTAGAGGAAAAAATGAGTAAGACTTTTTTATGGGAAATTGGTTTTGAAACATTCACCACTAAATTACTGGCCCATATTATTAATTTCAATATGAAGCAGGATTTTGTAAAATATATTGTGTTCAAACCTTACACATTACCTTGAAGAGAATGATCTATTGATTCACAGCCAACACAGTTTTAGAAAACATTGTTCTTGTGAAACACAACTAGTGCTATTGACAAGGGATTTCAAATTGGTTTGTAGATTTCCAGAAGGGTTTTTGACACTGTACTACACAAGTGGGGTGTAATGAAATTGGGTAGTTATGGAATATCGTCTCAGTTATGTGACTGGATTCGTGATTTCCTGTCAGAGAAGTCACAGTTTGTACTAACTGATGGAAAGTCATTGAGTGAATCGGAAGTGATTTCTGGCGTTCCCCAATGTAGTGTTATAGGCCCTCTGCTGTTGTTTATCCATATAAACGATTCAGGAGGCAATCTGAATAGCTGTCTTAGGTTATTTGCAGATGGTGTTGTTGTTTATCGTCCAGTAAACTCGTCGGAAGATCAAAACAAATTGCAGAACGATTTAGAAAAAATATCTATATGATGCGAAAATTAGGAAGTCAACCTAAATAATGAAAAGTGTGAGGCCACCATATGAGTGCAACGAGGAATCCATTAAAGTTTGGTTACCGGTAAGCGATAAATCAGTCAAATCAAGAGGCCGTAAATTCAACTAAATGCCGAGGAATTACTATTAGACGGCAGGCCGAGCGGTTCTAGGCGCTTCAGTCTGGAACCGCGCGACCGCTATGGTCGCAGGTTCGAATCCTGCCTCGGGCATGGATGTGTGTGATGGCCTTAGGTTAAGTAGTTCTTGGCAAAAAACACATAGAAAATATTGTGGGTAAGGCAAACCAAAGGCTACATTTTAATGGCAGAACACTTAAAAAATGTAACAGATCCACTAAAGAAACTACCCACTTTGCGCTTGTCCGTCCCCTTTTGGAGCACTGCCGAGCGGTCTGGGATCCTTACCAGACAGGATTAACGGAGTAGCATACACCGAGAAAGTTCAGAGGTGAGCAGCACGTTGTGCATTATCGGTTAATAGGATTTGGGGTGGACGTCATTAATTGAAAGGCATTTATCCGTTGCCGCGGAGACTTCTCACGAAATATCAGTCACCAACTTTCTCCTCCGAATGCAAAAATGTTTTGTTGACGTCGACCTATATAGGGAGACGCGATCATTATAATAAGATAAGAGAAATCAGAACTCGCGCGAAAAGATATAGTTGTTTTTTATCCGCACGTTGTTCGAGATTGGAATAATAGAGAATTATTATGAAGGTGGTTCGACGAACCCTTTGCCAGGCTCTTAAGTCTGATTTGCAGAGTATCCATGCAAATGTAGAACTTAGGTTCTGAAGTTATTCGAGAAATACATAAAAATTTACCTTCAAACACCACTCTCCCAACTCCCACGCTCACAGGTTTTATAGTACGGTACTAGTGTAAGTAATGCACTCCATTCCATCAGCGTAGAAAAATTTTCCCACGGTGTGCGTGAATGAATCTCGGCCCTGAGGAGTCAAAATACGTAACCACAGCAGACTGAGTTCGTTAGCTGGTTAGTTTCATATTCTATTGACCATTGTGCGTGATAAACCGTAATGATGTGGTACGAGTCATTTTACTTTCACATTGTAACTTAATTTTGTAAATGTCTACGAGCTGAAAGTTATAAGTTTTTAAAAAAGTTATAAGTTTTTAAAAAAAATGCAGATTTAAGTTAGTAACTCCTTCACGCCACTTTTCACGCATTGTAATAATAGAAATTCTTCTACTGAACAGGAGTTGTCAAGGAGAAACTTTCTCAGTTTGTTTTTCAAGTTTTACTTTAATGTGTGTCTGCTGAACTGTAATCTGGGTTATGACGTCCTTAAAATGAGTTTAATTTGCGTTACTGCATAGTCTTGCTGCGCTATATTGCCTTCATTCACAACACTCGCTTATATTCTGTATGCAAAGCATGCGCATTCCCTCTTTGCTCTGTGTTTCACGGACTGTAATGATTTTCTTCAACTTGCTTCCTTTTCATAGCAGCGTTCTTACATGTCAAAACATTCCATTCTAGCATCAACATTTTGTAAGCGGCGAAATTTTCCCGTATTTTAAATATATAGGTTTACGTTACTACAAAGTCACTGTATAGTCATTTCTAAAATAATTACTGGTGGCTGTATATTGTGACATCAATGCGTGACATTTAGTTTGGCGCCGTCGCGTTTTTTTGCCTGCGATGTTCATTTGCTTCCCGGCGGCTGTGCAAGAGCTGGGATGGTGGTGTCAAAACGTCAATAATTCAGTATAAGCTTCATGGCGGTCCTGTGCTGCAGTTGACGCAAGGTGACACACCCATGCTATTCTGCAGGTAAGACAGGAACTAGCCAGTGTACTGATATTTTATTGTCTTCTAAAGATTATAATAAATTTGTAGTTTAAGAACTTACCAGAAAAACCAACCAACCAATCTTGTAAAGCACTGAGCCTAGGCCTAGATATGCTACAGAGTGCAGCATTAGAACTTCGAAAAATGATAGGAGATAATCCAGATATTAAAGTAAACATATGTTTGAATACTCTGTATCATGAACAATGCCTTTATTGGGTAGGGATTCACTGTACATAACTAAATTTAAATATAACTATTTTTTGAAATCTAGGACGGCATTCGCTTTTAAGTGTTGTTTAAAAACGTAAGTATTCGACGTGAAAATATGAAGAACCTTATAATAAAAGAAAATACCGCAGAGAGTGAAGAGCGTGTTGTCCTGATAGGATTAACTGCACGAGACTTGGTCGAAAAAACTAAAATTGTGTGCTTCAACATAAATGGTTATTTGCTGTTATTAATCAATTCCCGGTTCCATATCTGAAAGATTGTTCAGGAGGGGAAACTTTCTTCTTTTTCAGTATATGATAGGCAAACTCTTCAAGTAGGGTGCAACAGTTGTGCTCAAAAATTATGCAGGCCCAGCCTATCCTTCGTTGATTAGGATTTTTGCAGCAAGAATGAAGATCAGTTTCTGTGTCGCCAGTGATTGCGTATTAAGACGAAATAAGATGATAGAATTTAGGTCAAAATGTCAAGCAGTGAATATAGAAAACATTTTCAACCCCAACATTGTGGAAATAAGGCTCCTTTGTATGTTATGACTCTGGTCCAACACTAACTTGAGTTTTGTATTCTTGATAAATTAATGTTTAAAAAAAATATGTTGTCGCCATCAGAAATAGTTTTCGAGACTGATTAAGCCATCTCCATGGCTTGTGGTGACATTCTTAGTTACATTAAACACCCATTATTGTGTAGTCGTAGTGACAGCCACACTTTCACTCTTTTCTGAACATGCAGACAACTTATCAATGGTCTTTTTAGCCTTCTGTACAGTGTGGTCTGCTATTAATATTTTCATTAAAATTTGACTTTTCCACAGCTGTTTGCCTTCCAAAATCTGCTTTGCATAAATAGGCATTTTTTTGTTTTGTTTCAGTGATTGTGCAGATTTCATTAGTATAATATGAAGGAAGTAGATAAGAATAAGACATAAGCCATTAGCTTTGATTTGTGACAGTGTTAGCTTCACATTCTTTCACAGTACATAAAGCGTACAGAAACTATGTCTTTAAGTGATCGTGTGTACTTAAACTGTTAGTATCACAGCCTCTGCAGGAATATGGAGGTTTTAGTGAGAGTGTTTTTGATTATTATGTTCCAGCCATGTTAAAAACATCAAGAACTCGGACCACAAAGGGTAAACAGCGGTTTTCCACCTCTCTAAGGTTTACTGTCCCATCAACCCCGCATCAGGTGCGTTCCCTCCCTCCATGTTAGCTGCCCTCCTTCCCACCCTTTTCTCCTTGAGGAAGGAACCAATGTTTCCAAAAGCTGCATAATAGTTTTGTTTCCCCTCCTTTTAAATGTGTGTATAAGCAGCCCTTGTAATTTTGTCTCCTGAAAGCAAATAGTAGCATTTCATTCTGCCACTTTGTAATTAAATAGTTTTATGTGATGTGTGAAATGTTAATTGAGTGGGACCATGTTCGCCTTAAGGTCAATTCACATAGAACATTATCGAAATGGCCCCCCAGTGGGCTCTTAGTTCTTTCGTGAGTTCGTGCATGGGAGACACGGGGCCCCGAGCTATTGCAGCTCACTCTCAATTCTCTAGCTGCAATTCCTTCTCCCTGCCGCCTCCCTCCCTATCAGCGCTACTTCCTCGTTGCTGCTCCTGCACCTCTCTCACCGTTCTGATTTATGTCAACCTGGCTTATCCCTTTGGCATTTCGGTCCCCACTTGAGGTTTGACCTCCACTTCAAAATTTCCTCTTTTTAGTGTGAGTCATATGGGGAAGAACTCACTCCCTTCCATCTATGGTGTGTATTCGTCTCCCCACTCTCTTCCCCTCTCCCTTCCCCACTGTAGCCCTCTTGTGCCCTGATAGGGCACCAGCATGTGTAGCCAGTCCATGTGGTGGGGATGTTATGTACCCATATGGCAGAGTCTTTGACAGCACAGGGATCACACTACTGATACCTGAGCTGTTCCCTCCCCGTGTATGCCAAGGAGTGGTTGCTTGTCTTCTTGGAGCATCCGAACTCTAGACAACAGCCGGCGTGCCAGACCACAGTTGCTGTGGCTGGGTGGCGCCCATGTGGAGAGCCCCTGGTCGGAATGGGTGGTATCGGTGGATGCTTGGTGCATGTAGCGTATCAAGCTGCAAAAAAAATCTGGTCGTTCTCACACGACCATCTCTTTGAAAGGTGAAGGATCCTTAAATGCTGCCTCGTATGACCTGGCAGACTTCCCTTCCCTGGATACCCCATGGGAAGAGGGCCATGCTTGCCGCCTTGGACTGAAACCCTTTCCCTGTTACCTCATCTGTACTAGGACAGATGGGGACTCTTTCACCACCACAAAGCCATTGTTCTTGTGGAATATATTGAGGACAAGTTTGATGAAGTGGAGTCTATTAGCAATATGGGGTCAGGTCCCCTATGGATCGAAGCTTCTTCTACTATCCAGTCTGCAGCTCTTCATGTCTGTGATCCATTTCGGCAACATCTCAGTGTCTATCACTCCTCACCAATCTCTGAATATGGTTCAGGCTATCATTTTTCATAGGTATCTCATCCTGCAAATTGATGAGGAACTTTGGGCTAATCTGGAGTGGCATGGCGTTCATTTTGTTCGACTTGTGCAGAAGGGTCACAAAGTCAAATGCACCGATACCGGCACCTTCATTCTGTCTTTACTGGGGCTACCCTCCCAGAGAAGGTCAAGGTTATGTGCTAAAGATGTGACGTGAGGCCGTACATCCCTCCACCTATGCGGTGCTTTCGGTGCTTGAATTTTGGGCATATGTCTTCTCGCTGTATGGAGGACGCTTTGTGTGGTGACTGTGGCCACCCAATCCATGGGGAAGCGCTTGTGTTCCACCTCCTGTGTGTGTGTCAACTGTGCTGACCGCAACTCCCCTCACTCGCCAGATTTCCCAGCTTGCATGAGAGAAAAGAAGATACAGGAATACAAGTCCCTGGATCGCCTGTCTTATGCTGAGGCTTGCCAAACGTATGAGAGACTCCGCCCGGTGTCACTATCTTTAACTTTTGTCTCTGTTACTTCCTCTCCTCCTCCTCCTCCTCCTCCTCCTCCTCCTCCTCTTCCCCCCCTCCCCCCTCCCTTGTCCTTACCCCAGCACTGCCCCACTCTCCACTCCGCCTCCCCTGCAGTTCCAACCACCTCCCATTAGGGAGTCACCTCCCCCTCCCCGCCGAAGAAGTTCCTCCTTGTTTGGCATCTGCCGGTGATCGGGCTACCTCCCAGGAACACTCTCCCTGGTGTCTCTCAGGCCAGAAGACTCTCACCACCACTCGGCTGTGAGGCACACCGTCTGTTCTCCCAAAGGTCGCCCTCTCTCTTTCAGTGCTCGATCTTGCAGACGCCTGTACTCCCCTTGTGTCCTCCCCTCCTCCACCTCAGAAAGAGAAGAAGAAGAAGAAGAAGAAGAAGAAGAAACATAAATCTCATGACAAGGCGCCCCTTGTGCCCCCGTAGGTGCCAACTCCCCTCTCGCAACCTGAGTCTGACATCTTATTTATGTACATCACCTCATCCTTGTCAATAACAACTACTGTCAGTGACCTGACCTCCTCCTGACCTCCTCCTCGGCTCCTTCATGCCTACCTTGGACTCACGCCACATGATCATCCAGTGGAACTGCAACGGATTCTATCATCATCTACCAGAAAAGCAACGTCTTGTCTCCTGTTATTCTGCATTTCCGTCGTGACCACTCTCCAACTTTCGGTAGTTATTGGGCGTTCTGTGCAAACCATGCTGGCCCTGGGATAGCATCTGATGGGTCTGCACTTTGGTTTGCTCCGATGTCCTTAGTGACTGGATACCTCCACGTACCACCTTGGAAGTGATAGCGGTTAGAGTGCAAACGACTCTGACAATCACCCTTTGCAATGTCTACCTCCCTCCAGGTTGGTCACTCGCTTATGTTGCACAATGTACCTTAATCCAGCATCTCCCACACCCGTTTCTCCTCCTTGTGGATTTCAATGCCCACCATCCACTGTGGGGGATTGTTACTACACAATGGGTTGTGGTATCCTAATCAACCAACTTATCACGGAGTTTGTCTCCCCTCAACGATGGCTCCCCTACCTACTTCAGTGCCGCTCATGGCACCTTCTCTGCTATCAATCTCACGATCTTCTCCCCTGTCCTTGTGCTACATTGGTCATCCCATTATGACGTTTGTGACTGTGACCAGTTTCCAGTGACACTATCGTTCTCCTGCTGCCGCCAGGCAGACAGGCCCCCATGTTGGGCATTCTGCAGGGCCAATTGGCCTTTATACATTTCTACTGTCTGCTCTGACTGCACCCTATCGAATTCCATTGTATTTGTGAAAGGCATTTCTGCCACTCTTCTTCATGCTTTGGCGCTGCTGTCCCCCTATCTACAGGGCTCCCTCGTCATTGGCCAGTACCGTGGTGGACCAGGGATGACGCAGTTGCTGTCCAGGACCACTGACGGGTGCCGCAATAATTTAAGCAATGACCCTCCCAGACCAACCTCTTCACTTTTAAGTGTCTCCTAGCTAAGGCTCGTTACCTTATTAAGCAGAGTAAAAATAAATGCTGGGAGCACTATGTTTATTCCCTGGGGACGTATGCTTCTTTGTCGCAGGTTTGGTCAGAGCTCCATAGTGTTCTGGGCAGCCAGCAAAGGTCAACTGTTCAAGTTCTGAACTTCCAAGGAGCTCTGTGCACTGATCCATTGGTCCTTGCTGAACACCTTGTGACACACTTTGTGATGGCATCGTCGTCCACTTCCTACTCTCCTACCTTTCTCCAGCAGAAACACAAAGTTGAACAGACCCCTCTCCATTTCATCCCACACTACATTGAGCCTATAATGCACCTTTTGCTGAATGGGAATTGGTGCAGGCTCTTCATGAGACAGCCACAATCAGTTGCTTCAATGCTTAGACATTCCCCAGAGGCAACAGCTTCTCAGGGTCTTCAATCACATCTGAGTCACAGGTGCTTTTCCATCACAATGGCGAGACAATATAGTTATCCCTGTCCTTAAGCCAGGGAAAACCCAATGTCTCTAGGCAGCTACCACCCCATTAGCCTTACAAATGTGCTTCGTAAACTGCTCGAAAGGATGGTCAACTTCAGATTATGTTGGGTACTCAAATCTTGGGGCCTTTTGTCACCGTATCAGTGCGGCCTCTGGGCAGGGCGGTCTCCAATTGGTATCAGCCATCCGACAGGCTTTTACTTACTGCCGACACCTTGTTACAGTTTTCTTTGACCAACATAAGGCGTATGACATGGCTTGGCGCCATCACATTTTAGTTACCCTCCATGACTGGGTCTTCCTTGGTCCCCGTCAGATTTTTATCTTTGAGTTTTTATCTCACCGGCACTTCCGGGGTTCGAGTTGGCACTTCACTCAGCACCCCTCAGATTCAGGAGAATGGTATCCCACAAGGTTCTGTACTAAGTGTCACACTCACACTCTTTCTCATTGCCACCCCCACAATGTGGTTGTGGTGCCAGACTGATGATATCTCACATATTGGTGGCGTGTCCACTTCTTTTGAACCTTCACGCTAAGTATAGTCATCCTGCTTCCTTAACTTTAATGTTAGAGTGATGTCTGTTGGGCTTCTGGTTACCCAAGAATTGTACGTTGATGATTTTTGCATCTGGTGCAGCTCCCACTCGGTGGCGTGTGCTGACTGCTAGCTCCAAGTTGCCATTCGATGGGCCTGTGCTTCCAGTTTTCCCCCTCCAAAATGCGGGCTATGCATTTTTGTCATTGACCCACAGTACTGTCTGATCCAGAACTTCATTTAGGCAACCAGCTCCTTGATATTGTAGCACAGTCCCTTTTCTTGGGCCTTATTTTTGATAACAAACTGATATGGCTGCCCCACATCCGCCACCTAAACACTACATGCATTTGGAAACTTAATGCTCTCCATCTCCTGGGCCACACATCTTGGCGTGCAGACCATTCCACTCTTCTTCATCTTTACCGTGCTCTGGTCCTCTCCAGACTCTATTATGGTAGTCAGGTTTATGGCCCAGCAGCTCCTTCCACCACTGTGGAGTGCATCTGGCTATTGATGCCTTTCGCACGAGTCCTGTTGATAGTCTTCTGACAGAATCAGGGATTCCCCCTCTGTGAATCCGACAGAGCCAACTCCTTGTTTCTTACACAGTTGCTATTCGCCAATTCCCTGACAGTCCTGTGTTCACTGTGCTCTTCGCCATTGAGGGGCGTCTCCCTCCTAACACCTGTCCACAGGTAGGGTTGCTGGTTGGCATGCGTCTCACTTCCCTCTGTTGGGATCTCCACCTGCACTCACTGGACTGCACCCCGCGTCTTCCCTCCAATACCCCCCCCCCCCTCCCTCCCCTGGCCTTGGATGGTGCCTAGACCATAGACCATGGATTGGGACTGATCTCTTCCAGGGTCTGTTGCTCCTATGGTTTCCCAGCGTCTTGTATGTGCCATCCTTCCAGAGTTCCAGGGTGCCACCATCTTTTACTCTGACGGTTCTAAGACTACTTATAAGGTGGGATACACTTTCACGTCTCCTACTGGCTTCGAGCACCATTTGTTGCCAGAATCAAGCAGTGTATTTACAGCAGAGCTTCTAGCGATTCACATGGCCCTCAGTTTTGTTTCTCAGGCTTCCCTCCATAGTGTTTTAATTTGTTCCAACTCCATGAGCAGCCTGCAGGCTATCGATGGATGCTACTCTCTTCACCCCTTGGTCTCTGCCATCCATGACCTTCTCTCTGCCCTTGAGTATGCAGCATGATCCGTCGTCTTTCTCAGGGTCCCAAGTCATGTGGGAATCTCAGGGAATGAATTGGCTGACCGTTTGGCTAGAGAAGCAGATACTTACCATCCCATTTCCTTTCATGATTCCAGTTGTGGATATGCGGATCTACGTCAAATCTCTCTTTGCCCAACAGTGGAATGCCATTTGGAGCGCTACCGCTCATAGTAATAAACCCTGCACAATCAAGGAGTCTACTGCAGTTTGGGGCACTTCTTTCTGCCCCTCTTGGAAGAAGTCCACTGTTTTATGCCGTTTACGCATTGGCCATACCTGGCTCACCCATTGTTTCCTCCTATGTAGCAACCCACCCCTGCAATGTGATTGTGGCGCCAGACTGATGATATCTCACATATTGGTGGCATGTCCCCTTCTTTCGACCCTTCACGCTAAGCATAGTCATCTTGCTTCTTTAACTTTAATATTAGCAGACGATTCATGAGTGGTTGACCTGGTCCTCGGTTTCCTCCATGAAAGTGGTTATTATTTCTAGATATCAGGTTCTCCTTTAGTCTTGGAGCAGGGGCAGATTGGTGGGCCGATGGGTTGTGGTTGGGACTCGTGCAGTCTTCATGGTCTGTGACCCCATGCCCTCCCTCCCCCCCCCCCCCCTCCTCCATTTTTTTCCCCAGCTTTTAGATTTGGTCTCACCTTTAATCCTTTTACTGTGTGTGTTTAATGTTCAGTCTTTTATAATTTGTCTCCTCTGACTGAATCCGTCCACTTTTAGCAGACCTTCTTTCTTATGTAACCCACTTTGGAGTCACGAGACTGATGACCTTGCCATTTGATCCCATACTCTCTCAATTAATCAATCAATCAATCAATCATTGAAATGGAAGGAGACATCACCACCAAATTGTGGTGTGTTCCACAGCACATATGTTGTCTTCTCTTAGCTTAGTACTGAATAATGAAAATGTTTTGAGATACTACCTGTGATATAAAAAGTTGGAATATAGTATCAGAATTAAGGGAGTAGCAGCGGTAAAATGTGTTGATGACCAAAATTATATTCATGATGGATACTCTTGAGAAAACTTAAATGCTTAGGAATGAAGGCATAGTTGAAATGCCCTCCAAACATTTCAAAAGTCAGCATTTATTTGCCTGAGTATATGTAAACATACACTGGTATTTGCAACCCACACACAAAAACATGAAACAAGAGTGGCCGTGGCAAAAGTAGGTCAACTTCTAACATTATCAGATGATGGTAACACTATTCCAACTCAACCATCAACAATAAAGCTTCCTTGTCAAGAAATCTTGGTGCTGGCATCCATTCCATTTGAGGGTCTGTGTAAATGCAACCATTTGAAATGCATTGTACAAATTTGTGGCATTCTGTTTTCTCAAATGTGAAATTATTTCCAGTCTCTTGGCACACATCTATAACAAGAACCACAGCAAGGAAGAGACCTTAACAGATTGCAGCATAAGCATTTGTTCTGAATGAGCATATTGGGTTGTTGATGGTGCTTCACATAGTAGGGATACATCTACATCTATATCTACATGACTACTCTGCAATTCACATTTAAGTGCTTGGCAGAGGGTTCATCGAACCACAATCATACTATCTCTCTACTATTCCACTCCCGAAGAGCGAGCGGGAAAAACGAACACCTAAACCTTTCTGTTCGAGCTCTGATTTCTCTTATTCTATTTTGATGATCATTCCTACCTATGTAGCCCTATACAGGGCTATATGCTGAGTACTCTGACAGTACACTGTGCATGTGTTTTGCCCACCTAGATTTGGGACTGCTGTTAACCAAGCAAATGACTACTTCTGATTTAAATTGTGTTTCCTTTATTTTTTTTATTTTCTAATAATTTTGTGTTCATTTGTAGTGCTGTTGTTCCAAACATCTGACCACTTTGCTTCAGATTTATTTATTTTTCTGTAGGTATAGGAATCTAAAGTGTTCTTTATAAATGTGTCTCAGAGCAGAATTTAATGTTCTTCACTCTTCCTATCAGATTTCTTGGATCCATTTTTTTCAGCTGCCATTTCGGCAATACTCTTGCATATCTTGTTTTCATTTTTCATCGTCTAATTGTGACATTTAGTTATTCAGTTTTTTTGTACAGGTCTCCATTCCTCATGTTCTAGCATTAACCATACTGTTTTATTGGACTCAGTATTTTTCTTACGATCTCCCCCCCCCCCCCCCCCCCCACCTTTTAGCGTTTTCTATTTGCCCTGTCTTATTGACATCCATGCCTGTGGCTGCATATAGACATTATGATCTTATTAGTGTAGTGTTCTGATCCATTTTGTGTACCAATTAGGTTTGTTTCAGAGTGTACTGATGCAAAGGCTCCATGTTTAGCCATCATATATAATCACTCACTCGATGAAAGATCCATACGTAAAGACTGGAATGTTGCATAGGTCACATCAACGCATAAGACAGGAAATGGAAGCAAACTGCTGACTTACACTGTAACTCGGCTTGACTGGAGATAGAGCTCTTAATGTACACATCATTAGTCTGCTGAAAGGTCATTTCCATCTTTTGTGACCCAAATTTATTAGTCTCCCCATCACAGCCAGTCTTCTGTGCTATTTCACAAAGATATTTAAATTGATTGATTCTCTTAAATTTCCCACAACATGTGTTCATGAAATTTTGTGTATGCTATATGGTTTCATATGTTACAGGTGGTCAACTTCTACGACAAGCTGATATCTAGCAGCTCAGAGATTGAGTCCTCACTGTGCTACTGAACCTCATTCCCAGCATGAGCTCAGCCATAGCAATACGGTATTGCTCTACTGTGACACCCCTCAGGTACTGCACACAAGACATAAATGGCTACCAGCCACCTGCCAAATCCTCAACAGTCATGACTAGACTGTTCAGTACATAAATTTTATTGAGCCCATTTTAGTTACCAGTACACAGCTATCAATGACATTATAATGTGAAAAACTGTAAAATAACTTCAGTTGTTGAAAAGAACAATTGAACATTATCTTAAAATTTATTATTCATTGATAATTTTGTATGTGGTAATTTGAGGAACTAGAATTGTAGCTGTCTTTGCAATGCAACAATGCTGTGGATACATGTCATACATACCCCAGTAGGTGCTACGGTGTTAAATTGTGTGACTTGGAGCGGGAGAGGTACCACATGACATTTTAATTTCCACTGTATATACTTTTGCAAATAAATACATAAAACTTTGTGGGCATGACCAGGAAGGGTTCAGATTCATACTTATAGCAGTGGAAGTTTAAAAACATAACAAAATAAATTTTTTTACATGTGAAATTTCAACCTTTTTTCCCCTCTTACTATTGGCTGCATTTGTTGCTAAAGGTATACTTTTCTTCTTAAGTAAGACAGATTCTTCGATGAATTTTGCTCAGCATACAAACCATACGTACAGGTGTATGAAACTCTAGAACTTATTTAATTTATGAAAACATGAATGAGCTATTACATTTTAAACTTCATGTTTAGAAAAAAACTCAAATTTTGTAGGTAATTATCTCAATTTTTATCACAGTTTTTAACAGATTTGTAAAATTCTAGGCTAAAAAATATTTTGTTATGTTTTTGAACTTACACTGCTATGAGTCTGAACCCTGAATATTTTCAGGTCACCCTGACAAATTTTTATGAATTTGTTTGTAAAAGTATAGACAGATGAAATTAAAATGTCGTGTGGCACCTCTCCTGCTCAAAGTCGGCACGTTTGACATCCTACCCTCCTTTGCCAGTGGTTTTTGTTGGGATAAGGCTGTAGTGCAATGTTGGCTTTCTTACAACTTTGTTATAAATTTCTGTGGAGCATTATTGAAAATATTGCCAGGCTAATCTTTTATAAAATTTTGTCAGGCAAATTGGTTATACAAGTTCATTTAATCTGAAGTGGGAAAAAAATCATTCAGTTTTGTACTCTTACTGTGCATCTGATTGCATTATTTGGTAGAACTTCACAAAGGGCAGTTAGTGCTCTTACCTCAATGTTTGCCCCCAAGTGTTGACGGGAATGTAAGATGATGGAAGAGGTGATTTGTGCTGCCAATAAGAATGACATTTTTGTTTCAAATGCACGCGAAACAAATACTGCAGTTTTCACAACATCCTTTAGCATAGTACGTATCGTTAGTGTGATGGAACTGAAGTTCCACAGAAAAACATGGATACACAAGAACAAGTAATAATCGATTCAATACAAGTGATACCATTGTATTCTTGGAGATGTGACCAGCCTATGCAACAAAACAAGATTTTGTTTTTATGGTAGCAGGTTTCACATCTTTGTATTTAAGAAGCACCATGTTTTACAAGCCACTAAGAACATTTCTTAAATAAAAGGAAGCGGAATGTGCATGACAAAAATAAATGGCCTTTTATTTAGTTACATACACAGGCCATATATCAAAGAAGATAAAAATATAGAAACAACAAAAGAATTCCAGAAAGTGTAAAAATAAAAGCACCAATATTTCATTGAAACCAACACATCACATTAGGGCTTGTACACTGTTGCTGCGCTCTTCATGAAATGCCTAAATAAATACTGCTTTTGAGAGTAGTGCCTGCACCACATGTCTTCAAACAAGTATCTGTCAAAAAGTTTTTGTTGTACTGTCTGGCACTGTGAAGAGATTTCCTTATGGCTGACCAGGTGCCTTTGGTGCTATTAGTGTGTGCACATGTTTTGGAGTCTCTAAATGTCACTTCATGGTTAACTGTAAAATGCTTGAACCCTTCATTATTCAAGCATTTGTGTGACCTAAAACGCTTGGAGGTGACGGTCGTCCTGGAAGGATGTACTCCTGGATGATACTGAGGAGCACCTTCTTTGTACACATGGGAACAACTTTGAAAAAAACACTTCAGGGTTCCTCTTCGGATTACTTCAAAAACCAATTGTTCTGTTTTTTGTTCTATCTACCATATTTTCTCCTTCCAAATGTATCCTCGTTGATCTGGATGACGACTGCTCTCTTGCCACCAAGTGTCTCACTTTCGTTGAAGTGTATTTCAGTACTTACTTCTCTGCAAAAGCTTTTCCAATCCACTACTGTCTTCTTGGATAACTGTAGTTCTAGGTAATAAAACGTTCCTGCACCTTCTGATGCAGAGGCAAGTTAATTTAAGAATTTGTATGATATTTAACATGCTTGCCTCAAAACACGATTTTTTAATTTTTTTTCTGATGCTGCAATTAACTCTGTCCTCAGTCTTTTTGCAGCTCCTCTGCACCTCATCTGTACCTTTTGTATGAGAAATGAGGCTTATTTCTCCACCACGCTTAGGACAAGTTCTACTACCGGCTATAAAACTGCGTGACATGCACCAGTTAATTACATTGCCTTCATGTTCCATAAGGACAGTGTCACCAACATAACCCTGTTGCCAGAATATGCTGCAGATCAGTCTGTCACCGGAACTGGTTTTTCTTTTTCGATGGGGAGGGGGGAGGGTGGACATGCTTTCACATTTGTTGTGTTCACTAACTCACAACCAAACTGTAACCTTCCAACCTAACCTGCACTATAGGCTAGCCTGTCACCACAACGTTTTTCTGCCTTCACATTCGTGTCTTTTCCAACTCTCAGTCAAACTGCTATATTACAATTACATTACTATTCTACAGGCCATAAAAAAAACCACCATAATGCTGTAACAGCAAAAACTAAAGTATAGGCCATCTACACAATGCATGTAATTCATCACTCATCGCAACTAAAATTCACTATTGTATACAACTTTCTTCCAATCAGAATGTCACAAATTCCATAATTTAGACAGATCCTGCAATAACTGTGTCAACTTAAGGTGCCAAACTGCCTATATACATGAATGACGCCCGAAATGCCAAAATGCAACCTGAGTAGAAAACCAATAAAAGTCCTTCCACAAAATGTGAATAATCCATTGCTGCCTGTCACCAACACATTTCACATTTAAGAAAAAAAAATTATTGGTAATACTGCACCTTACAAACTGCTAGATATACCAGTAATAGAAATGTCAGTACGCTGAAAGAGTAAAAATTGAAGAAAGGGCTGTCTACACTGTGTAAATGATTCTTGTCTGTCTGTTATCACAAATGAAATATCATATTCTGATCTTTATTTTTATCATAATCATAGATATCCAACCAAAAATGTATTTGTAAAAATATCGTGAATCATTCATATTTTCTCATTTTCTGGCTAACTCGGCATTAGTTCTACAAGTGCTTTTCTCCTGTTGGCTGCCACCAATGATACAAGCCTAGGCATTGCCAACATTTGCGCGAGTAGCAGCAGCTTGTGGACAGCCCCTACTAAAGCTAATCATCTTTTTTGTTTCACAAACATGGTAAACATTATAAATTTCAATGAACTAGATAGCAAAATCATGATCCTTGGACATAGTGACAGTTGTATATATGCATTGTCCAAGATGTTAAAGAGAACCTATGTGAGTGAACGGACTGAGGCATGAAGCACTTGTTTATGCGTAGGAATTCTGAAAACTGGAATGAAACAAATATATCTATCTATCCCATCAGTTCTCATTCGTTTCAGTTCTGTTTTCAGAGTTTAATTTTTACATATAGGAAAAACTGATAGTCTGACTGGATCTGAAACTAACAGAGAACCGATATGACAGTCTAAAAGGCTTTTATTGAGGTCAGTATGAGGATTTAAACAATTGCAGGTTTACTGATGACTACAGATTATTTTCTCATTATTTCAACAATGAAAGGATATAAGAAGTACCTTTATAATGTGGCAAGCAGCAGCAAAAATAGCAGCAAGAAATATTCTGAGTTTATGTGGCTGTTCTCTGTCCAGTATCTTGCATTTTACGAACTGGCAGAGGACACAGAAGATACTTGAATGGCACTCATATATTGTGGGTGCATTTGCAGTGGTGTGCATGCTAGAAATGATGTGTTCACCTCGCTGGCTCCATCCACAGTCCATTTGGCGGGAGAGCGGGGTGGTGGCCTCAACACCAGTGTTGGAAAATGCTGGAGAGAGAATCCCGGTAAAGTGCTGTCAGAAATAAGCCATTTTGCACTACAATAAGCTAGATTGTGCAGATTTTTGTATTATATTTATGTGTTGAAAGGTTGTTGGATCATTGTTGTCAAATTACAATTCTGTGATGGATTAAAATGAAGGCTCACCTGCAGTTGTGCTCAAAATGGCTGTAGTGCTCGAAGATGAAGCTGAAGTTGGCAGAATATCAGCTGTATCACTCTGAAATAAGAGAAAAGCAACCACTTAACAATAGAGGACTAGAATGTGGCGCACAGAAGCACATAGTAGAAAACAGTTAAAGCTAGCTTTGTAGCTCTTCCTCCTTTTCTAGTGAAAGGACACACATTGACACACACAGACCCACTGTTCCTCTGGGCATGTACGTCTGTATGATTCTGTGTTCGAATCTGTGTGCTCTTACTAGAAAAAGAGTAAAAGCTCGAACACTAGTGTTAACTGTTTCCTATTAGGTGTTTCTGTATGCCACGCACCAGTCCTCTATGGGTAAGTGTGTGCCTTTCATTTGTATACTGAGTATTTTTACATCCACAAATTTTCACTGTTGTCGTATGCTCTCTCACTCTTGTAGCCAGAAATAATTCCTACTTTGCATAATACTTCTGATGTAAATTTGTAGTGTTAACAACACTTTCCATTCAGCTAAGCCCTGCTTTTATTCTAATTATTGATATTAACACTTCTGGTGACTTCCTAATGTGTAGTTCATTTTTAACAGTGTTTATACTACTGAAAATTCTTTCCACCTCTGCATTTTACTGTGGCAAAGCTAGTAAAGAAGTTGTTACCTTACCTAAATTCTCAAATGAATTAACACTCGGGGTGTCTTTATAGTTCGCTGCCTCATGCCAGAAATGTAAGGTCTCAGGCATTTCTTTCCATTTAACAGATGTTTAATCTTGCCCATGAAATTCTGCTTTCATGATCATTTTGCTGGTGACTTGTTGTTTTTCATTATTGCTATGTCATTCTTTGACTGCAGTAATTGTAACACATACACACCACATAAGCAAGACTATATTGGACGAATTTTCATTTTTATGTACCTAGTTCATATAAGAACAGGACAGTATGTCGTTCTCATACTGTTTCACTTGCATATTACTACAAACAGTATATGTTAGGAAAAACAGAAATAGTCATGCCTGTCCATCATGCACTCCAGTGTCTCATGTATGATGTTGAAAATGATGAGTTACACATTCTTTCAATGCATGAAATGTAGTTATAAATTTGGAATAATCATATTCTTCAAAGTAATTGGGGTGATACCTCACTTTGTTCTCCTTCCTCATTCTCCTTCCTCATTCTAACAAATGTGTACCAAAATCTCCTCATCACTGCCACAGTCAAAACTTATTCTCTGGTTAAACTTGCTAACCTGGCCTGAAATTTCCTGTTAATTATCCAATTTCCACTCAGGTTATGTGTTATACTGGGTTGGTAAAACATATTTCCTGAGCTCTTTCAAAAACAGAGCTTAACCAGCTGCTAGTTGGAGTTGGTACAACCGGCCCCAAGTGAATTCTCACTGGGAGCAGCTGATGTTGAGGTCGGGTGGTTACCCGAGCTGATATCTTCCAAAAGTGCCGATTGGCCCCTCTGTCTGTTTCTCGGGAGGTGTGAGCAATCACCTAAGGCGGGAGTACTCTCAGAGAGGGCCCCCACAAGGAAGGAGTGCACCATCGGAGATGCCGGTAATCATGGGGGATACTTTCGCGATGGTTTCCTCATCTTCCACGATGTCAGCTACCAAGCGTAAGTTCAATGTGTCTCGGCCACCGACAGTCCTTCCATCGTTGCCACAGTTCCTTGTTGCTTCTCAGTCTGACGAAGGTCACGACTTCTCCACGGTCAACCCTTTCATTATACAGAAAGGTGTCGACGCAATTGCAGGTCCTGTAAAGTCTTGTTACAGATTACGAAATGGCACCTTGTTGTTAGAAACAGTCAGTGCCCTCCAGGCACAAAAATTGCTGCGTACGTCACTGCTACACACCTTCCCTGCGCGGGTGGAAGCACACCACACTTTAAATTCCTCACGCTGTGTCGTTTATGCAAGCTCCCTTGACGGATTGTCCGACGAGGAAATTCAACACTACCTCTCTGACCAGGGCGTAACGGCTGTTCATAGTCATGAAAAGGGTTGACACGAACATCATTCCAACCCGTACTATCTTCTTGATATTTAACAGAGTTCAACTCCCATTGAACATAAAAGCGGGCTATGAGATAATTTCCGTTCGCCCTTACATCCCAAACCCTACGCATTGCTATTGGTGTCAGCAGTTCAATCACACCAGCCATTCCTGTTCCAATCCAGCCAAATGTGTTACGTGTGGCAAGGATGCTTGTCCACCTCCATCCCCTCATTGCATCAACTGTATGGGTGACCACGCTGCTTCCTCTAGAGATTGCCCCATTTTTAAAGACGAAAAGCTCATTCAGGAAATCAGAGTGAAGGAAAAGGTGTCGACCTTTGCTGCTCAAAAATTATTCGCCAATTGAAAGCCCACTGTGCCTCAGACAGGAAAATACAGCACTGTCCTTGCCTCTCCTCGGCCAACAAAGGAGTCGGCCACACAGACTTGTGATCTCACCTTTAGTGCCACGGTCGTCAGATCAGCCAGTGCAAAGATCGCCCGTCCAACCTCCCCATTTTCGCCTGCTCACTCTGTGGCTCACACTTCATCGGGTTCTGCTAAATCTCGAGCCCAAAAGTTAGACACCAAGACTTCCAAAAAAGAACATACTCGTGAAGATTTTTTACATACCCCAACTTCACAACCATCGGTTCCTCCTTCATCTAAACATCCTGTTTCCAAGAAGGCTAATAAGAAACCCAGTTCCTCTCCTTCCCCGCCACGGCATGTCTCATCTACAGCACCACCAGGTGGTAGTCGCCCTCAGCCGTCTTCTGTGTCGCTGAGGCGCACTGCTGACGGCCGATCAACCATCCGATCGCTGGTGGCAGGAGCTGCTCCTGAACAATCTATGGATCTTCTGCCTTCAGCTGAATGCCGTTCCACAATGTCTGTTGCAAGCTCTGAGCAGTCGTTGAGTTGACGGCAACCTTGGTCACATTCCCCCATTTTCTGTTCACCCTATGTCCATTATCCACCAAGTGGATCTTGTTTGCCTCAACACTGGGGACTCTACATTTTTGTCTGCCTCCACGACAAATTTCCCTCATTTTGACCTTTCGGTCGGTACTGTACCCCTAGCTTGGCATTTCAAATGGTTCGCCCTTGATGATACACACTCGAGTGACCACTTTCCATGTGTCCTTAGACTGCAGCCTCGAGTGCCATATATGCGCCCGCGACGCTGGGAGATTATCCAGCCGATTGGACACTTTTTTTTGTCTCTAGTGACATTCAATGACCGTCACTTTCCTAGCGTCGACGATGAGGCACACATATTACAGATGTTATTCTTACAGCTGCACCTCCGAATTGCCCCGGCGCCCCCCAGTGGAACGTGGCACGCTGTGATGCAATACGTGAGCGGCAACATGCTTTTCGCGTTTTCCGCCACCATCAACTGTATCTGCTATAAGCAGTTCCATGCGTGATGCTGTCGCGTCATCCGCGATAGCAAGAAGACAAGCTAGGACCTCTTTACTAGCTCATTTAACACCTTCACTACCTCCTTGGAAGTTTGGAGTCGGATTCTAAGGTTATCTGGCACGCCTAGTTTCTCCCCGGTGTCTGGGCTCACTGTCGCATGATACGTTAGTGGACTCCGTCGCAATTTCTAACTCAGTGGGTCAACACTTTGCTGAGATTTCAAGCTCTTCAAATTACCCGCCAGCGCTTCTCCCAAAGGAACGTGCAGCGGAAGTGCAACCTCTTGCTTTCTCCTCTCAAAATTGTGAAAGCTACAATACTGTTTTCTCCATGCGGGAACTCCAACATGCACTCTCTTCTTCTCACTCCTCCGTCCCAGGGCTGGATGATATCCACATCCAAATGTTGCTGCATGTATCATACCATAGTCTGCATTACCTGCTTCGCCTTTATAATCGAATTTGAACCGACAGTACTTTTCCCAGACGATGGCGGGAAGCTATCGTCGTCCATGTTCAGAAACCTGGAAAGGACAAACATCTCCCCTCTAGCTATCGCCCCATTTCTCTCACGAGTAGTGTATGTAAGGTTTTGGAGCGTATGGTGAATTGCCGTTTAGCTTGGTGCCTGGAGTCCCGCAGTCTTTTAACACCTGCCCAATGTGGTTTCCGAAAGCATTATTCTGCAGTTGACCATTATTCTGCAGTTGACCATCTTGTTGCTCTCTCCACGTATATCGTGAACAATTTTCTCTGGAAACACCAAACAGTAGCAATATTTTTTGATCTGGAGACAGCGTACGATACCTGTTGGAGGACAGGCATCCTCCGCACACTGTTCTCTTGGTGATTTCGAGGTCGGCTGCCCCTTTTTCTTCGTGAATTTATGACAGAGCGCACATTTAGAGGGCAGGTGAACACAACTCTCTCCCGTACTTTCTCCCAAGAAAACGGGGTACCCCAGGGCTTCGTGCTAAGTGTTGTACTGTTTGCCATTGCCATAAATCCCATTATGGACTGTCTCCTTCAGCTCTCAATGGACCAGCCTTCTTGAACGATGTCTTCAAGGATGTCTCGATCGCCTCCACTCTTGGAGCATCGCAACATGCTTCCGCTTTTCTCCCAGCCAGACCGGTTGTGTTTATTTTTGGAGTCGTATGAAGTTTCTGCCACCTTCCTTACATCTAAGACCTGTCAACCTTCCGTTTTCAGACATCGCTGAATTCTTGGGTCTTATGTTTGACAGAAAACTGTGCTGGTCCTCCCACGTTTCGTATCTTTCGGCTCATTGTCTGTGATCCCACAACACCCTCAGAGTCCTGAATGGTACCTCCTGGGGAGCGGACCGAGTGGTCCTTCTCCGCCTCTAGAGCGCCTTAGTGCGCTCGAAATTTGACTATTGAAGCATAGTTTACTCCTCTGCTCGGACGTCTATTCTTCGGCGTCTCGACTCTCTCCACCACCATGGATTACGTTTAGTGTCTGGAGCTTTTTACACCAGCCTTGTGGAAAGCCTTTATGCTGAGACTGCTGAACCTCCGCTGTCCAATCGGCGAACTGTCTTTCTGACAAGGGGAGGCCGCCAATTGTGAAATTCAGATTTGATTCATACTGCGCATAATAAAAGCTCATGGCCAGAGGTGTAATGGTGCCAAGCACCGAGATGCACTTCTCAGCCGTTGTCGAGAAAATCGGCAGTTAAAAGAAACCGTTGCGGTGAAATACTGTCTATGATTAATAATCTTCTACAGCATCGTGGTGCAGTGGTAAGCACTAGGGTTCGTAATCCGAAGGTCGCCGGATCGAACTCGCGCCATGCAACTTTTTTTTTTATTATTTGTTTTTTGTAATTCGAATGTACACACACACACACACACATATATATATATATATATATATATATATATATATATATATATATATATATATATATATATATATATATATATATATATATATATATAATGTGTGTGTGTGTTGGTTCATCCCTATGAAATCCCCAAACCACCTTCCCTACCCTATGGCTCCTACCCTTGTAACCGCCCCCGGTGTAAAACCTGTCCTATGCGCCCTCCCACCACCACCTACTCCAGTCTTGTAACCCGGAAGGTGTACACGATCAAAGGCAGAGCCACGTGTGAAAGCACCCACGTGATTTACCAACTGACCTGCCTGCACTGTGACGCTTTCTATGTGGGAATGACCAGCAACAAACTGTCCATTCCCATGAATGGACACAGGCAGACAGTGTTTGTTGGTAATGAGGATCACCCTGTGGCTAAATATGCCTTGGTGCACGGCCAGCACATCTTGGCACAGTGTTACACCGTCCGGGTTATCTGGATACCTCCCACCAACACCAACCTATCCGAACTACGGAGATGGGAACTTGCCCTTCAATATATCCTCTCTTTTCGTTATCCACCAGGCCTCAATCTCCGCTAATTTCAAGTTGCCACCACTCATACCTCACCTGTCATTCATCATCATCTTTGCCTCTGCACTTCCGCCTCGACTGACATCTCTGCCCAAACTCTTTGCCTTTAAATATGTCTGCTTGTGTCTGTATATGTATGGATGAATGTGTGTGTGTGTGTGTGTGTGTGTGTGTGTGTGTGTGTGTGTGTGTGTGTGTGTGTGTGTGTGTGTGTGTGTGTGTGAATAGAGACCCCACGAACACAAATTTGCTGTGGCAGGTATGAAATATAAACTCCGTTACTCGCTCATTACACTTGAAGGACAGATGTTGTATCGGCCGAAACGAGCCGCCTCATAACATCGTAGTTGCCAGCTAACTTCGAAAGAAGGTAGATGCGGTCCCTAGCGCTACTTATAACATCGTCGAAAATCAGTGCGTACGTGATAGCTTTGGTACACCTTGTTAAACAAATGGAAAAATGTAGGCTATACAATTGGAGAGCAATCCGGGCCCTTTGCGTGAAAGTGATGTGATCGAAGAAGATTCTATACACAGTGAAGTGGCGAAACGAGAATTGAAGGCTGCGTTGGTGTATTTTGAAAGCCTCCTTTGTAACAGTAATCGCAAAGCAGCAGAACCGTCATCATCAATCAACAAAGAATCCGTGGTAATTGGGGAAGAAATGTTCCAGAATACGCTGCAAATGCTTGCCGAAAAAACCCTCGATCATGATGAGGAACTGATAGACATTAATGAAATCGATGAGAACAGTGCCTACGAAGACATTGAACCGAGTCCCATTGGCAACGAATCATCAGACGAATACGAGCCGGACGAGAAGAAAAAAAAGGGTACTACTATATTTCTCTGGATTACAAAATTAGAGCTGTCAATCTGGCCAAAGAACATCCAGGCTGGAGTCTCAAAACTCTACAAAAAAGGGGTGCTCTCGTTTGACAAATATGGGCTATTTATCCAGGTGGGAAGAGCAAATCAAACGTGGCTCTAGCAAATTTGATAAATATTGTACCATCGATTCATGGGTGCATGATCGCTTCGTAGAAGCTTGACAAAATTTCCAGCAAGTTACAACCAGAAACCTGCAGCAGTGGGCCTTGGGTGCTGCAAGTCAGTTTCAAATTCAATAAAACGCGCGCACGCGCGCGCACACACACACACACACACACACACACAGAATTTCGTTTGTGCGTTTTATTTATTGTGCCTATCTACCAGCACTTTCCCGCTTGGTAAGTCTTGGAATCTTTGTTTTTAATATATTTTTCCCATGTGGAAGTTTCTTTCTATATATATATTCGGATTACGAACCCGAGCGCTTACTGCTGCGCCACGACGCTGTAGAAGATTATTAATCATGGACAGTATTTCACCGCAACTGTTTCTTTTAACTGTCGATTTTCTCGACAACGGCTGAGAAGTGCATCTTGATGCTTTGCCACATTACACCTCTGGCCGTGAGCTTTTATTATGCGCAGTATGAATCAAATCTGAATTTCACAATTGGCGGCCTCCCAATGTGAGTCGTTATGCGAGACATCTGTCTTCCATGCCTGCTAATCTGGCCCATGACATTTTTTTCAATGCCTCCTTGGATTTAGGGTATGCAGGCTGCCCTTCCTCCCTACTGCCACCGGGAGTCTGCTCCCATCAACTGCTCCATTCTCTTCCTTCCGCTTTCCTAAAACCTCCTTGATAAATTGGGGTAGAGCACTGCCTTGGCTCCATCCCCGGACCTGCCTGCTCCGTGACCTTTGTCAATTTCCCAAGGATGGTACTCCTACACTTATTTATCGTCGGGCATTTGCTGCTCTATGTGCACAAATGACGGAAGCCACATTTATTTACACTGATGGCTCGAAAACATCGTTAGGAGTAGGGAGTGCCTATATTGTTGGCGACACCCCAAATTGATTTCGGCTTCCTGACCAGTGTTCGGTTTATACTGCAAAGCTTTACGCTGTTCTCCAGGCTGTCCAATACATCTGTCACCATCAGCGGATACAGATTCTCTCAACTCTCTCCTCAGTCTCCAAGCTCTGTACCCTGTCCGCCCTCTGGTCCACCGGATTCAGGACTGCCTTGACTTGCTCCACTTGGGGGGCGTCTCTGTGGCGTTCCTCTAGCTCCCAAGACACGTTGGTATCTGTGGAAATGAGGCGGCCGATATAGCGGCCAAGGCTGCAGTCTCTCTTCTTCAGCCAGCTATTCGCATGATTCCCTTCGCCGATCTACGGAGTGTTTTATGTCGTCGTGTTACTCTTTTATGGCACGCACATTGGTTGACACTTCCCAATAATAAATTGTGGGACACGAAAGCTCTTCCCTGTGCTTGGCCCTCTTCCTCTCGAACGCGTTGTCGGGAGGAGGTAATTTTAACTAGACTCCGGATAGGCCACTGTCTTTTTAGCTATCGACATATTTTAAGTGGTGATCCTCCCCCACTCTGTCCTCGCTGCTCTCAGCTGTGGATGGTATCAGCTGTGGACGGTAGGACACCTTTTACTTGAGTGCCCCTATTTTACTTTGTTACGCGTCCGTCTACAGCTGTCACCTTATATATCTCCCATTTTAGCAGATGACACGCGCTCGGCCGATCACGTTCTCAAGTTTATTAGTGCCAGTGAGATGACGTCAGTCATTTGAAGCTCTTTTTGGGGACAACCAACCCCATTATATAGTGGTTTTTAAGCTTTCCTTCTATTTTTAGTTTCTCCAATTTTTTGAGTTTCGTTCCCATTGCTGCTGGTTTCCAGTTTCGTTATTTACGTTTTCGTAAGTCACAGACCGGTCGCTAATGACCGTAGCAGTTTTGTGCCCTAAAACCATAAAACCTTTTTCCACTACTGCCGAACAGAATAACCGCCTGCAAATTGATACGTGATTAATTTAATTGATCGGTTAGACCACCCATTCCCTCCACCTCCCCTTAACCTGTTGTTACGGTTATTGATTTGTGACCCCCTGGGGACAATCTGCAGTGGACAGCAACAATGCCTATGCCACATGCTGCCCGAAAACCACACAACACACATAATCACAAATGCAGCCTGAGTAGTAGTTCACAATACAGCTGGCCAGAGGATGTGCCACCACCGGGACTGCATGGTCTAACTGCATCTTAGTCCCCCCAAGGAATGCATGATACCATATGTCAGCCTCAATTGATCACTTGAGCCTTATCAGTGCATCGGATGGTGGCATCCCTTTGATATGTGATACCTGGGAAAATGATGTATGTGTGTGGTCTCCGAACACATGCACTGTCTCATGTGATCACTTCCGGTTGGACAAAGAGGATGGTGGTGGCATCATTTTATATTAGATACATCGGAAATTTCATACTCGCTTCTCTCTCCCTTTCCCTCTCCCTCTCCATCTCCCCCCACCCCTCCCCCCCCCCCCCCCCATTTTACTTCCTCATTCTGCTCTAGTCTCTGAATGAGTTCAGTTGTCCTTGTTAGTGCATTGAGTTTTCGACAGTGCATCTACCATGAAATGGTCAATAACGACAAACAGCAGGAGTGCAGGTGGCAAACGCCTTAGGAAAAATGAATTACCAATTGATAATTGTAACTTTTTCTTTACCATTTCGTCACTAAGAATTTCATAGTATTGAATATGTATCTTCTTCTTGTTTCAGCATATATTCAGCAAATCATGATCAGCTGGAAGCTGTGTGGCAACAGCAGTATTGTTGTAGATGATTTCAAGGAAGATGAGCAGGGAGGGGTAGAGATTGTGATGACTACCCCGCCACAGCTATCGGTAAGTGTGTATTGTAAAAAATATTGTCTTAGTTTGTGTGTGTATACGTTTTTATTAAATCAGTATGTTACTGTTGTAGGGAATGTAGGGGGGCTGGATCGGTGGATCCACGGTGATTTGGGCAAGAATGATGAGATGCCATGATGGGTGGAAGAGATAGAAAGGGAGCTGTGTAACCATGACAAGGTGCTGGAGGTGATTGCTGATAATCTCAGGTATATGCAATGGAACTAGAGCAATCTAGGTCATTTATATCCACGCTCATGCTGCTTACATACCATCGGTGTTTACAACGATGTTTTTGTAGCAGCAGCAGCAACAAGAGCAGCAAGCAATGTTTGCAATGATGTACATATTGCTCGTTGATATTATTCTTCTGGCAGGTATCTCAGCACAGTACACGATGCCATGAGCATCAGGGGGCGGTGAGGAAACAACAATCTATAGGAGGTCCAGCGTGGCACACACAGCTGAGTGAGACGCCACTCGTCGCTGTGTGAGAAGCCACAGTGGCGAGTGGCGTCTTACACAGCTATGGGTAGCCACTCCTGCCACTTCCGCCCATAGCACTGGCTCCACTCAGGCATCCAAGGGCCAGTCTCTCTCCAGCAACTGGCTCAGGATTAGGTCAACAGCCATCTCTGCAGCCGCAGCCACAGCCAGGATAGTTACACTGAAGTAATGTACCATCTCCTCCTCCCCCACATTCTAGTGTGAGTAGCAAGGCACCATCACCTGCCTGTTCCTTGTTGCAGCCAGCAGCAGCAGCAGCAGCAGCACGGTCATCATCTAGTTCTAGCTGTAGTAATAGTAGCAATCCAGTATCTAGCAGCAGTTAATTCCCCTATCCTTCTAGTGAACATCATCCGATTAGTAACACCATATCACAGTTAAAATACTTTGTGATTGCAAATGCCTTTCAGGGGTGAATCTATTTCACTAGGATGAAGAACCCAGCAAGAGGACACTGTGATCCTGTAGGGGTTGTGAAAGCATGACTTGGAAATGGAGCTCCCCAAGGTTGTTAATGATCCATGGTATCCTGCTATTAAATGCAGGGCTGTGCAATTCATTGAACTGCCCCACCCTCAACAGGCTTCTGGAATTAAAGAGACAAGCCTTCATTATCTTTGGAGGAGGGGCAAATAATATGATATTGCAGAGCACATCAATCACTGAGTGGTTTTGTGATTTCACCTTGAGTGCTATATTGGACTGGTTTCCTGAGATGGAAGTTACTGCGTCATCCATATGCTAGTCTTCCTGTCTTGTGAGAGAAATATTAAACACAATCCAGGGCATCAAGATAGTTACCGCATGCATAAAGACACTATCCACCGGTGATACATCTTCATTGGTTTCTAGTTGCCTGTCAAACTTCAGGACATATCTAAATTTGAGGCACAGAATACCAGAATATTGGTTCATGTTTATGGCCTGTATAAATGCAAGTCTGAAACATATAGTGATCAGACGCCAACATTCTCAGAATTTATTGGTGAATGCTGCTATCCTCAGATAATGACGGTAAGAAGAAAGACAGTTATCATTACTGCAGGATCAGGGACATGTCACAACCCATTTCCTTCCAGTGGGGCAAACACAAGTGTAAAAAGAATGTTTGCTTAAGGTGCCTCAGGCATTTCTCTCAGATAAGCTATTAGCAAAAGCTTGCGCTCCCAAAGACACAGTATGTGTTACAATGCCTACTGAGTAAAACAAGTTCGTAAAGTTTAAGAATCCTCACCATTAGGAGCCAAGGCTGTTTGTGATGTATGCAGACCTCAAATGCCTCATCCCTGTGACACGCTGTGAAGGTGATGCTACAGTCTCTCATGGCACCTTCACAGAAAAACGTGCACCATATGCATACAGATACTGCATCAGGGATAATCCTACAGTTGGACTTCTCACTGAGTTTGAAAAATTTTTATTGGAGATTAATAAGCTTTACAGTGATAAAAATTCCAATTCCCAAGTCTGAAAAGACAAGATTTGTATAATAACGTGGTTGACATCCATTTTTGTGTGCTGCCGTTCGATAAAAATCTGGAAACCCTTCTAGGGACCACTGTCATCTACAGGGAAGTTACAATGGCACTGCCCATAACAAATGCAACTTGAATTATCAATTACTGCAATGCATACTCATTTCCTTTCATGATTTAAGTGGGTATGACACTAAAGTCCTTCTTGAGCACTTGGCTAGTTTCACCACGGAGAAGGATCAGGTCAGTGTCCTGCCTAAGAGTGTTAAGAAATATATTTCATTCTCAAAACAAATGATGTCAAGAATTACACTCCACTTCTGTGACCTAGCGAGGTGGCGCAGTGGTAAGACACTGGACTCGCATCGGGAGGACGACGGCTCAATCCCGCATCCGGTCATCCTCATTTAGGTTTTCCGTGATTTCCCTAAATCGCTCTAGGCAAATGCTGGGATGGTTCCTATGAAAGGGCACGGCCGATTTCCTTCCCCATCATTCTCTAATCAGCGGAGACCGATGACCTCGCTGTCTGGTCTCCTTCTCCAAACAACCCCAACGCCACTTCTGTGATTCAATAAATTTTATGCAGGCACTACTTCAGAAACTTGTTGAAACTCTGCCATAGAAGGACATGCACCTCAGCCAAGTTGCATTCCCCAATGAGGAAAAGGTTAAACTTATGACTAGGAAGATAATTTTTTCCGTAGGAGTGTGTAGATAATAAGGCAAAAATCATCGAAACCAGGTTGCCAGACAACTGCTTTCTCCATTAACCTTACGAGCGATGCCATAACATATGCAGAGCCTGAGCATGCCGTGAATGTCTGGCAGAAATTCAACATCTCCACTTCAGGAGAGAGTGTACAGCTTTACTTGTACACCGAAGTGCACTTGCTCGCAGAGGTTTTTGAGAAATTACAGAGTCTATGCTGACTACATATTATATGGGTCCTGCCTTTTATTACACTGCACCTGGCTTATCTTGGGATGCTATGCTCAAAGAAACGAAGCGTAGCATTGAGCTACTGACCAAAACTGTAATGTTTGTTTTCTTTGAGTGAGAGATCGGTGGGAGAGTTTTTCAGTGTGTCCATAGGCACACCAAGGCAAATAACCCACATATGCATGAGAGTTTCAACACATACTTGAAATTCAGAAACCTGTGTGGGTACACCATGCAACAGTCAATGCCGACTGGAGAGTTTTCGTGGGTGCCCAAGAAGAATGCAAGGATGGAAAAATTGAGGGTATTGTGGCTGATTATGATGTGGGATATATGTTGGAGGTAGAGCTGACATACCCAATTTGTTTGCAATGTGCTCATGCTGATTTGCCTGTGTGTCCGAAGTAATTATTTGCGCAAGGAGGCTCCAATGCAAGCCTGATGATAACGCTAGGGAATAAGTGGAGATACATTATTCACTATCATAATCTCCAGCAGAATTTCAGTTTGGGGCTATTTGTGATCATGGGGGTTGAAACTCCTGCACTCATACTATTCAGTTGTTGAGCGAGAGGGGGTGAGGGGAGGACTTATTGCAGAATAGTATGAACCTTTTGTCAAAGTGTAAGTAGTGTGTGTACGCACACAATAAAAAAGAATTTATATATCATGTAAATAGAATATGTTTAAGTTTCATCTGCCACTGGCTGTGAAAATGTGATTAGTTCTTGAGTGTAGATCTATATATACGAAGTTCAGAGTCTATCAGAATTGTTGTATAACAACCAATGTAACTGGTACTGTTGGGATTGTTGCAGTGTAAGAAAATTGTGAACTCACATGAAATTTGCTTACGTACTGGTATCTGGGCATTTTCAACACAACTGAACAACAGCAGATAATTATATGATGCTTAGCAAAATGTAAAATATGTATTTGTTTCCAATATGTAGATGAAATATTTTACTCTCCTAGTGCAAATGTTGTCACGTAGAAAATTGTGAACTCATTTGAAATTTGATTGCATACAGATAACTAGGTTCTTTCAACACAACATAACAAGATCATACAACAGTATGTTGCCTAGCAAAACGTTAAATATTTGACTAATCCTGTTATAGTTTTAAGTAATTTGTAATTCCACACGAAGATTCAGCTTGATGCCTTTCAAAGAATAATTTACCACATGACACATAAAAAGTGGCATAGCACCTCTCTGATACCCGAGTTTGTCAACTTTCATGTGATACACACAAAAAAGCCATCCAAAAACTAATTATAAAGCATGTGAAATAACATTCTTATTTAGTATTATGAAAAGGGTAGTTGCTACTCCACATATGTTGGAGATGCTGAGTCACAGATAGACACTACAAAGACTGTCAGAAAATGAGCTTTTGGTCAACAAGGT
Source organism: Schistocerca gregaria (assembly GCF_023897955.1). Lineage (NCBI taxonomy): Eukaryota > Metazoa > Arthropoda > Insecta > Orthoptera > Acrididae > Schistocerca > Schistocerca gregaria. The sequence goes on from NC_064926.1 coordinate 49,548,798, forward strand.
CTTTGTCGGAAGTAGAAAACACACACACAAACTGTAGTTGCGATTTTCCATTGTTGAACATTCACATTCACATTTTCAAGAAGTGATTACTTCATCAAATGGTGCTTTTGTCTTATTGGGCTTCACAGATATGAATTCAGAATAAATTGTGGTGCTTCATAATTCACCCTAAGAACAATTTTGCAGGAATAAGTCATTTAGGATGTGTGGGGTATAACTAAGAACATGAGTGAAATGAATTGTTTAGGTTCTGTTTCTCTCTGTAACTCTATGCAAAGTTAAGTGTTCAGTGTATTCCATTCAGATATGATTGCTCAATAGTGTGTTAACGGATCAGTATACTGTATGACAGAGCATAATTCTTGCACTATAAAGGCACACAAGCAAAACATTTGGTACACATTGTGGACTTGCTAAAATTTAATTTTTCCATCATTTTGTTATAGATATTGTTCTTTTACTGAAAGTATTTCCCTTGTACACTGTGCGTAATTGCTTGCGAAAGGCAAAGGTCTCAAGTTTGAATCCCGGTTTGGCACAATTTTAATCTACCAGTTTAAGAGGAATAATATTGTTGAGATTTTATCATTGATCCCACAACAAGATTAATATGTAGAGCATGTGAAATGAATGAACATCTTTGTTTTGCTTGTGCTTGTTGTACAAATGTTTCATGTAATCTGAAGAGGCGAACCCAAGATTCAGCAACAAGAGGAGGAGGAGGAGGAAGCACTGTTGTTAGAAGAGGCATCATGATTGCAATTGAAGGTATATAATATTTAGCACAATAGATGTACAGACAGGGTTTTGAAGAGCTGGTTTTCTTTCAGACTGAGGGCAAATGCCAGGCGTATGAGAAGTTTTTTTGGTCTCAAAATTCTCGCTATTAAGAGTGTGTTAGTAAAATGCTGTAGATAAATACCAAAAGAAAAAAAAAAAACTTTCTATAATGTAGATGACACTTCGTTATAAATGTCCCTTAACAGTGAAAGTCATAACTTTTTAAATATTTGCAGTCCATCTAACTTGTAAAATTGAATTAACTGTAGAAGATACAACTTATCAACATAAGTGTAACTGCATTTACACCAATATCGTATGATGCAGTATTTATCGAGAGAGCCACATGTAACACCATAGTTTATAGTCAAATAAATTTATTTGGCTTTAAACAGAAATACAGTAGCTGCCACCATGTATTTGTGATATTTTCTGAACCTATCTCCTATGTTGTAAGTGTGCACTTTAACTGGCGCGAAATAGCTCTTATCCCTTCTTATGATTGCAGTAGTCAGTCACATGGCATTAGAAGTGTGCTCAAGGTCACAGTGTGATTTTTCTCACTGCACTCAGTAGCATTTCCCAAGACCACCTGCTAATGCAGTGTTAAGTCTCGTATAAAGCTAAAAATGTGAAGAATTCCTGTAGCTGACTACTGTAGCTGCAGATAACAGTTGCGAAGGTACCTTTCCAGTGCTCAGTGTGTTTCTTGGAACCAAATTAAGAGCAACAGCTACAGACAAGTTTAAAATGTGGACAGCAAGTTTTAAATGCGTACACCAAGTTTAAAATTTCATCTTTCTAATGGAGTTGGGTGAAGACTCCAGTTTCAGTGTGTCAAATTTTAATAATTTCTCTTTTACACTTACGTGTTTCTGTAAATGTATCGGCAGTGCAACCATCTTCTTCAAACACATTTTGAACTATATACTCTGGAAAAAGAAATACAACTCAGACTTTATACTGGTCTCAAAATAGAGGTGTACATCCTTAAATTTCATCTCAACAGGATGTCTGAAATATGACTTGGCCTTTCTGTTATCTGTGCTGTTAAAAATAATCCAGTAATCTCATACTCCATTTTACTCAAAGTGATTGAATTATTTAGGAAATTTGCCAAACAAAAAATTTGCCTCAGGGATTTTAACTGATACAGTGTGTCATGTCTTGACACATCTTGTGTATGTGTACTATATGATGCATGCACATTCAGACCCAAACATAGCTATGAATCTGATGTATTAAATGACTAAGAAGTAACATTAATTTCTTCTCCAGAAAATATCATTTAGAGACAAGTAACCACTGGCCGGAGTGGCCGTGCGGTTCTAGGTGCTACAGTCTGGAGCCAAGCGACCACTACGGTCGCAGTTTCGAATCCTGCCTCGGGCATGTATGTATGTGTGTGTTGTCATTAGGTTAGTTAGGTTTAATTAGTTCTAAGTTCTAGGCGACTGATGACCTCAGAAGTTAAGTCGCATAGTGCTTAGAGCCATTTGAACCATTTGACAAGTAACCTAAAAACTGTTTGATTCTGCTTCTAATATGACAGTTGTGGAAAGTACTTCCCATGGCTACAGGACTTCGCAATGTTAACATAGCATAACTTGGACATCTGTATAAGTTAGCATTGCTGCCTCTGGATCGAGTCCCTGGTTTGATTCCTGGCCAGGTGGGGATTTTCTCTGCCCGAGGACTGGGTGTTTGTGTTGTCATCATCATCATCATCATCATCATCATCATCATTTGTGGCAGTGGTTGGAGTGGAATGTGAAAAAATTTGACTGTGTGAAAATTAAGACTTCGTACTGGTGCTGATGACCATGCAATTGAACGCCACTCAAACCAAACATCATCTGTGTAAGTGTAATGAAAGGAAAGCAAATTATTGAGTCATATGAATGTCTAACTTTTGTTCTGACACAGTTCAAGAATCTAGAGAAAATTGGACACTTGGTGTTCTACTTGGCAGCTGCACACACAAGATGAACTTTTGTTTCTGTCACTACAAGCACATACAGAAGTGAGTTTTTCCTGTGTTGGCTTAAAGTGTTGCACTTAAACTAGTACTGACTTAAAATTTCAACTGTAAGATCTGTACTTCCCACTTTTTCACGTGCATATCAACTGGCTCAAAACACACAATCTAGTCCTCGAGCTGTGTTACAGGGCGTGTCACCACACCAAGATTGCAGTGAATAGGTGGGGGGGAGTAACTCTCCAACCAGTCTTTACCAATACCAGTAACTAAATGCCTGAGCAATTATGGGTATAGGATGGCTTAAATGGGGGGAAAATAAAATTTTCTTTATTCGCTCAGTGTATTTAACATTTATTTATCATCCCTTTAAAACTGCATAATAACATCTGTGTAATGCTGGTCAAACACTCATTCCACACACATATTTCATAATTATGGCACTTTTAAACTGAAAGTTCGCAAAGAATTGTCTTGAGTCTTCATGATTCCCTCTCCTTGTAGCAGCAGCAGCAGCAGCAGCAGTAGTGACAACAGCAGCTTGCAGTGTCTAGAATAATGTACATATTCCTCATTGTTATTATTCTACCAGCAGGTACCTCACCACAGTACACTGAACTGCAAATATCAGGGGCGGTGAGGAAACAACCATCTATAGGAGGTCCTGCGTGGCACACACAGCCGAGTGAGACGCCACTCGTCGCTGTGTGAGAAGCCACAGTGGCGAGTGGCGTCTTACACAGCTATGGGTAGCCACTCCTGCCACTTCCGCCCATAGCACTGGCTCCACTCAGGCATCCAAGGGCCAGTCTCTCTCCAGCAACTGGCTCAGGATTAGGTCAACAGCCATCTCTGCAGCCGCAGCCACAGCCAGGATAGTTACACTGAAGTAATGTACCATCTCCTCCTCCCCCACATTCTAGTGTGAGTAGCAAGGCACCATCACCTGCCTGTTCCTTGTTGCAGCCAGCAGCAGCAGCAGCAGCAGCAGCAGCACGGTCATCATCTAGTTCTAGCTGTAGTAATAGTAGTAATCCTGTGGCTAGCAGCAGTTCCTTCCCCTATCCTTCTACTGATCATCATCAGATTAGTAACACCATACCGCTATTAAAATACTTTGTGATTGCATGCGCGTTTGAGAAGTGAATTCTTTCACTAGGATCAAGAACCCAACAAGAGGACACAGTGATCCTGTAGGGGTTGTGAAAGCATGACTAGGAAATGGAGCTCCTCCAGGTTGTTAATGATCCATGGTATCCTGCCATGAAATGCAGGGCTGTGCAATTCATTGAACTGCCCCTCCCCTAAACAGGCTTCTGGCATTGAAGAGACAAGCCTTCATTATCCTTGGAGGAGGGGCCAAATGGTATGATACTACAGAGTACATCAATCACTGAGTGGTTTTGTGAGTCCATCTTGAGTGCTATATTGGACCAGTTTTCTGAGATGGATGTTAGTGGGTCATCCATATGCATGTGTTTCTGGCTTTTGAGAGAAATATTAAACACAATCCAGGGCATCGAAATAGTTACTGCATTGGTTTGTAATTCCTTTTCAAACTTCAGGACATATCTAAATATGATGCACAGAATACCAGAATATTGGTTCATGTTTATGGCCTGTACAAATTTAAGTCCGGAACATATGGTCAGCAGACACCTCCATTAATCAGAATTTTTTGGTAAATGTAACACACATGTGAATATACTACTATCCTCAGATGAGTACAGTAAGAAGAAAGACAGTTATCATTACTGCTGGATCAGGGACATGTCTCGACTCATTTCCTCCCAGTGGAGCAAACACAAGTGTAAAAAGGATGTTTGCTTAAGGTGCCTCAGGCATTTCTCTCAGATAAGCTATTAGCAAAAGCTTGCACTCCCAAAGACACAGTATGTGTTACAATGCCTACTGAGTAAAACAAGTTCATAAAGTTTAAGAATCCTCACCATTAGGAGCCAAGGCTGTTTGTGATGTAAGCAGACCTCAAATGCCTCAACCCTATATCACGCTGTGAAGGTGATGCTACAGTCTCCCATACCACCTTCACAGAAAAATATGCACCATATGCATAGATACTGTATCAGGGAAAATCCTACAGTTGGACTTCTCACTGAGCTTGAAAAACTTTTACTGGAGATTAATAAGCTTTACAGTGACAAAATTCCAATTCCCAAGTCTCAGAAGACAAGATTTGTATACTAACATGGTTGACGTCCATTGTTGTGTGCTGCCATTAGATAAAAATCTGGAAACCCTTCTAGGGACCACTGTCACACAGGGAAGTTCCAATGGCACTGCCCATAACAAATGCAACTTGTATTATCAATTACTGCAATGCATACTCATTTCCTTTCATGATTTAAGTGGGTATGACACTAAAGTCTTTCTTGAGCACTAGGTTAATTTCACCTTGCAGAAGGATCAGGTAAGTGTCCTGCCTAAGAGTGTTGAGAAATATATTTTATTCTCCAAACAAATGATGTCCAGAATTACATTCCACTTCTATTATTCAATACATTTTATGTAGGCACTAATTCAGGAATTTGTTGAAACTCTGTCTTAGAAGGACATGCACATCACCGAAGCTGCATTCCCCATTGGGGAAAAGTTTAATCTTTCAACTAGGAATATGGTTTTTCCATAGGAGTGTGTGGACAATAAGGCAAAACTCAACGAAACCAGGCTGCTCAACAACTGCTTTTCCAGCAACTTATAGGCGATGCCGTAACATATGCAGAGCATGAACATGCCGTGAATGTCTGGCGGAAATTCAACAGCTCCACTTCAGGAGAGTATTCACAGCTTTACATGTACACCGAAGTGCACTTGCTTGCAGATGTGTTTGAGAAATGCCAGAGTTTATGCTGACTACATATTATGTGGGCCCTGCCTTTTATTATGCTGCACCTGGCTTATCTTGGGATGTGATGCTCAAGGAAACGAAGCATAGCATTGAGCTACTGACCAAAACTGATATGTTTCTTTTCTTTGAGTGAGAGATCTATGGGAGACTTTGTCAGTGTTTCCATAGGCACACCAAGGCAAATAACCCACATATGCGTGAGAGTTTCAACACATACTTGAAATTCAGAAACCTGTGTTGGCACACTATGCAACAGTCACTGCCGACTGGAGAGTTTTCGTGGGTGCCCAAAGAAGAATGCAAGGATGGAAAAATTGAGGGTATGGTGGCTGATCATGATGTGTGATGAAGCATGTTGGAGGTAGATCTCACATACCCATTTAGTTTGCAATATGCTCATGCTGATTTGCCTCTGTGTCCGAAGCAACTATTTGTGCGAGGATGCCCCAACTCAAAACTGATGGTAACGCTAGGGAATAAGTGGAGCTACGTTATTCACTATCATAATCTCCAGTAGAGTTTCAGATTGGGGCTATTTGTGATCATGGTGTTGAAACTCCTGCACTCATACTATTCACTTGTTGACTTAGGGATGTGTGGGAGGACTGATTGAGAGGAGGAGGAGGAGAATGAGACTTTTTGTACCATTTAACAGATTTACGCACAGATGCAACAGTGCTTAATAGCATATCAGAGTGGTCTACTGCACCCGTATTTGCATTGTAATCAACAACACATTGCAGCTTCATTACTTTTTTACCAGTTGTCCTGTTTGTCTTTCGCCTGTCACGCCTTTCTGTAGTGTTGCAGGGAGTCAGCATGAACACTTCTCTCTGTCGCACCACCTGATGGCAAGCATTGCATCAGTTGACGTAAACTCAACTTCTCCTCATTTCAGTTTCTTTTGTAGCTTCGGAAAGTTGCACCTGCTCCTACGTACAGTACCGCATGCTGCTGTTCTCTGGTTGTGAAACCAGAGGAACAAGGCTGGACTTGTATGCCAAATGTTGATATACAGAGTATGTCCACATTCAAGGTATAGCTTCATTAGTGTTGACACAATATCACCAGATTTACTCATATTATGAATTTCAGTTTCTGTTGTTGTGCCTATGTATACAATGAAATCCAAGACATAACCAGTTTTACGGTCGCACAACATGAATGGTTTGATGCCAAATCTACTTCATTTCGAAGGAATGTTGTTTAAAAGATAAGTGCCCTCTGAACAATAATAGGCTTTCATTGACACAGTTTTCTGTGTGGATTAAATGCATTGTGGAACACCACATGAACTGATCAATTATTTCCCCAATTCTAAACAAACTATCATCTCCACGATTGGCTGAGTTGTCACTAAAATGCAACATTCTCAAAAGTAACATAAAACGGTCATGGGACATAACTTCGCCAAAAATTGGAGTACTCAGAAGTACATCTCTGGACCAATATTTCTTTATTCTCAACTTTTTATCACGAGCCGTGAGAGGCCAAATACCAATGAAGCTATACATTTCCTCAAAACCTGTATCTTTCCAGATAGATAGTCGAGAATGAACTGATTCCAACATATTTGCCATGGTAAAACTGAAAAATCGGCTCGTTTCAAGTGCTATAAATTTCAACAGATCTTCTGATAGAAATAGCATGAAAAAGGGCAGAACACTTGAATCAGGCTCTAGTTATTTTGGTAAGAGAAAGGATTCACCATACTCGGCGAGAACTGGACTTCGTATCCAGAGAGCTTTTGGCACTTCATTTGAAGATATCGTCAAGACTGTCAGCAGGTTCTTGGACGTGGGTTGACAGCACTACTTGGGCGTTCTCAGACTGGAAACGACGACAAGATGCAGCATGTCAAATTGATAAGTTTCATCGCTCCAGAGACCGTTTACCACAGGAAGAGAACAACGAAGTCCTCAGTGGTTCAATCCCTATGAGAAGATACTGATACTGTGATTTTACCGGCGGATAAGGGAAATGCGACTGTTATCCTCTCTACGTCGATGTACCTGAGCAAGATGCACCAGCTTTTGGATGAATCTGCATATCACATACTAAATAAGGACCGCACAGCCAAAATTCAGCGAAAAACTTTGGAGCTCCTCAAAAACAGCAAAATCTCCGATGTGGTTGCTAAGAGACTAAGTACACTGGTGCCTATACCTCCCAGGCTATATGGATTGCCCAAAATTCATAAGGATAATGTGCCACTGCGGCCTATTGCGAGTAATATTGGGGCACCAACTTATAATCTTGCGAAACATCTGGCAGCGCACCTGAGCCCTTTAGTAGGAAAGTGTAAGCATCATATCCACAACTCACAAGACTTTATTCGTCAGGCCATCAGATATACTAATAAGTTTTGACGTAGTCTCACGTTTTTACTCGAGTACCATTGCAGGAATCGTTGTTTGCTCATTAGCGAGAAGCTGGATGGGAAACTTTTAGACTTATTCCAACGTGTGCTCACCTTGACATACTTTTTATTTAATGGACAATACTTTGAACAGACTGATGGCGTCGCAATGGGTAGTACCTTGTCACCCATTGTGGCTAATCTTTTCATGGAAGACTTCGAGGAGAGAGCACTCCAGACGTCGGATTTGAAACCTATGTGATTTGGGCGATATGTGGAAGACACCTTTATTATCTGGCCTCATGGCATCATGTCGCTGAATGTTTTTCTTGAGCATCTTAACTCGCTTCATCCCAACATCAAATTCACAAAGGAGATGGAGATAAATGGCGAACTTCCATTCCTGGACGTGTTGGTACGGAGAAAAGATGATAGCACATTGGGTCATGCAGTGTACCGTAAACCAACACACACGGACTTATATTTACAGGCCACCAGCTGTCACCATCCTTCACAATGAAGTGGCGTACTTAGGACGTTGGTTCACAGAGCACGAGCCATATCAGACTCGGACAGCTTATCCAATGAGCTACTCCATTTGTGTACGACTTTCCAACAAAATGGATACTCTGAACAGGAGATTTGCCATGCCTTACACCCAATGCGGGTTACCAATCGTGAGGAACTGGAAGTAGGCGAAGAACAAAGGGGAATGGTTATTTTGCCATACATCGGCGGTGTCTCTTCAAAAATAGGAAGAGTAATGAAGAGGCATAAAGTTAAATGTGTCTTTTTATCTGCCAGCAAAACTCAACTCTCTTGGGCTCATCTAAGGACAGCCTTGGCCTAAGAAGACCCAGTGTTTAAAAGATTCCTTGTACCTGCAGCATGTCATACATCGGACAAACTTGTCGCACTGTAGAAGAGAGATGTACTGAACACCGATGCTACACTCATCTGGAGCAACCAGAAAAGTCTGCAGTGGCCGAGCATTGTCTCAGTACAGGCCATTCTATGAATTATCAACATACCAAAATTCTCGCATTGACGAGTTCGTACTGGGACAGTAATATTAAGAAAGCAGTGGAAATACATAGCTTGACGAATCTTGTAAACAGAGACACGGGCTTTCAGCTCAGTACAGCTTGGGATCCAGCAGTGGCCATATTAAAGTCACATCGAGCAGAGAGGAGTACTATTTGTCATACAACGGCTGACAATTCGTCAGCAACATAAATATTCTGTTGACAACAGGAGGATAATCACGAGCCTACGCGGACGTGCATTTTTGCTTGCGGCTTCTGACAGAGGACGCTGGGACGGCCGATGGTACCACAGAGCAGTGGCGGCAGCCTCCGCGTGTGCGCCGAAGTCTTTGGTTCTTCATCCTGTAGGTGGCGTCGCTGTTCTTCCAGCTATCGGTTGATATCATCGCTATTTGACATCGAATTTGGCGCCTTCACGCATGCGCACTTCCTGCCTAAGACTGGCATAAATAGGGGGCTCTGGTCCTGCCTTAGCAGTGTGTTCGTGGCACCTGAAGATGTCGGCCAGTTGTGCTGATGAAATATTGTGGAGTTTCCACTATGACATCCGATGTCTCGCACAAGAACCATATATACAAGCCCAAATATGTTCACAACTTTGATTATAATTACAGATCTTCTATCACTCAAATGATGAGTGGGAAATCTGCTCCAAACTTCATTCAATTTTGAAACTGTTTGAGCAGGTTTCAAGGCATCTTAGTGCAGAGGGATAGCCAACTGGCAGCTTGGTAAGTAAATAATTTACTTTCTTTGGCTCATACAAGTTCATTGTCATTTTATTGTATACTTTTCATATGTGTTTTTAGTATATTTGTCTCAATTTTCAGGTTATTGTTGTGACACGTGGCCCTTCTGGTGGTGTGTGATGAAATTGCCAAAATGTGGTTACATGCAGGTCCAGTGAAAGTTGTTGATGCATTGAGTCACTCGATAATAGGTTTCAGAACCTTGAGCAGAGCAAGTCCATTGCATTTGCTACTATGCTGGATCCAGAATTCAAATTGCTGGCATTTTAGAAATAAACAGCAGCAGACAACATGAAAAAACAGCTAATTACTATTGTCCAGAAACTTGAAAAATGTAGGCAAGATGATATTCAGCCATCATGACAATGTGTTGAGCCAAATAAATTGGCAACAGTCCTCCTTTGTGTGGGGGCATACTTGATTGAGTTAGTGAAACATGCTCAGCCACAGAGGACAGTACAGTTCTGTGCTGTTGAAAGTTATGTTGATAGCCCATCATCAGCAGGAATGAGTATCCTCTGGCATGGTGGAGAAAAAATCAGTTCATTTATCCCATCAATGCAAAAATAGTGCAAGAGAGGTTGTGTTGTTGCAACTTCTGCGCCTTGTGAGAGGGTGTTCTCTAAAACTGGACTTTTAATTAACAACAGAAGAACCTGCCTCAAGCCACTAAATACGCAAAAACTAATATTTCTGAATGCCAATGCTACTCTTGATTAGTCACTGTTGCTGGTAAGTGTTGCATCATCAGATCACAGAATGTTCTTAAACTGTTCATGATCAGAATAGTTGTTTATGAACATGAAAAATTTTCATCTTCAATAAGTTTCTTATATGCATATATTGTCTTGCAGAAAGTTTTGAACTCATGAAATTTTATTTCATACAAGTAACTGGGCACTTTCAAAACCATCTGAACAAGATCACATAACTGTATGATGCCTAGCAAAATGTAAAATATGTGAGTATTTGTGTACGATATTTACTTTTCTAGTGCACAGGTTGTCATGTAGAAAATTGTGAACTCATTTGAAATTTGGTTGCATGCAGGTAACTCAGTTCGTTCAACACAACCTAACAAGATCATACCACTGTATCTTGCCTAAACATTTGACTAATGACATTACAGATTTCAGTAATTTGTAATCCCACACGAGGATTCGGCTTGATGCGTTTCAAAGAATAATTTTCCACACGAGACATAAAAAGTGGCATAGCACCTGTCTGGCCCGTCTGATACCTGAGTTTGTCTACTTTCATGTGTGACATACAAAAGAAACCATCCAAAAACCAATTAGCATGTGAAATGACATTCTTATTTACTATAGGCACAACAAAAAGACTGTCAGAAAACGAGCTTTTGGCCAACAAGGTGTTTGTTGGAGATAGAACACACACACACACACACACACACACACACACACACACACAAAACTGTAGTCTTTGCTTCAGCAGCCAGAGACTGCAGTCGTGTGAGTTGCGATTTTCCATTGTTGAACATTTACATTTTCAAGAAGTGATTACTTCAATAAATAGTGCTATTGTCTTATTGGGCTTCACAGATAGAAATTCAGAATAAATTGTGGTGCTTCATAAATCACTCTAAGAATGAATTTGCAGGAATAAGTCATTTAGGATGTGTGCGGTATAATTAAGAACATGAGTGAAATGAAATGTTTAGGTTTTGTTTCTCTCTGTAACTCTATGCAAAGTTAAGTGTTCAGTGTATTCCACTCAGATATGATTGTTCAATAGTGTGTTAACAGATCAGTATATTTTTCTTTTTCTGCAAGTATTTCACTTGTGCTCTGTGCATAATAGCCTGTGATAGGCAAAGGTTTCTAGTTTGAGTCCCAGTCTGGCACAGTTTTAAATCTGCTGGCAAGTTTCAAGAGCTTCTGTGCTTTTACAAGACTAATAATGTTGAGATTTTATCATTGATCCCACAACAAGATTAATATGTAGGGCATGTGAAATGTATGTACTTCTTTGTTTTGTTTATACTTATTGTACAAATGTTTCATGTAATCTGTAGAGGCGAACATAAGATGTAACAAGAGGGAGAGGAGGAAGAACTGTTATGAGATGCCTCACAATGGAAGGTATACAACATGTAGCACAACAGATGTACAGAAAGTTGATATTGTCCTCCTAGGTTTTGAGGAACTAGTTTTCTTTCAGACTGAGGGCAAATGCCAGGCGTATGAGAAGTTTTTTTGGTCACAAAATTCTCACTATTAAGAATGTGTCAGTGAAATGCTGTAGATAAATACCAAAAGAAAAAAAAAACTTTCTGTAATGTAGATGACACTTTGTTATAAATTTCCCTTAACAGTGAAAGTCGTTAACTTTTTAAATATTTGCAGTCCATCTAACTTGTAAAATTGAATTAACTGTAGAAGATACAACTTATCAACATAAGTGTTACTGAATTTACACCAATACTGTATGATTCAGTATTTATTGAGAGGGCCACATGCAACACCATAGTTTATAGGCAAATAAATCTATTTGAATTTAAACAGAAATACAGTAGCTGCCACCATATGTTTATGATATTTTCCTAACCTGTCTCCTAAATTATAAGTGTGCACTTTACGTTGTAGGAAATAGCTCTTATCCCTTCTTATGATTGCAATAGTCACATGACATTAGAAGTGTGCTCAAGATCACAGTGTGATTTTGCTCACTGTACTCAGTAGCATTTCCCGAGACCTCTTGCTAATATACTGTTAAATCTTGTATAAAGCTAAAAATGTGAAGAATTTGTGTGGCTGACTGCTGTAGCTGCAGATAAGTTCAACAGGTGAGAATGTACCTTTCCAGTGCTCTGGGTGTTTCTTTGAACCAAATTAAGAGCAAGGGCTGCAGAGAAGTTTAAAATGTGGATAGAAAGTTTAAAATTTAATCTTTCTAGTGAAGTAGGGCAAAGACTCTAGTTTCAATGTGTCAAATTTTAATAATTCCTGTTTTAAATTTGTGTGTTTCTGTAAATGTAGCTGCAGTGCCACCATCTTCTTCAAAACAAAATAACTGTTCAACTAGCTTGCTCCAATCCAGCTACCTGTTACATATACATTTTAAACTACATACTCCGAAAAAAGAAACACAACTGAGACTTTATACTGGTCTCACAATCTAGGTGTTAATCCTTAAATTTTATCTCATCAGGATGTCTGAAATATGACTTGGCTTTTCTGTTACATGTGCTATTGTTAAAAAAATCCAGTAACCTCATATGCTATTTTACTCAACGTTATTGGCAACTTTCCTAAATAATTCAAATAATTTGCCTCAGTAATTTTTAACTGGTACAGTGTGTCACATCTTGACACACATTGTATATGACGACATGCACATTCAGAATGAATTATGGTTGGTCAAACATAGCTATGACCCTGGTGTATTAAATCAGTAAGAAGTAGTATTCACTTTTTGTCCAGAAAATATCATTTAGAGACAAGTAACCTAAAAACTGTTTGATTCTGCTTCTAATATGACAGTTGTGGAAAATACCTCACATGGCTACAGGACTTCAAAGTGTTTCCTTTTCTTCCCTTTCTTCCCTTTCTTTCCCCTCTCTTCTCCCTGATGAAGGAACATTTATTCCGAAAGCTAGGAAATTAAATTTTCGGTTGTTTTTTGTTTTTCTATCGGCTGTACTGAGCTGAGGTAAGTACTGGCCAGCCCCTCTATCTCTTTGTTAGTAATTGTTTCACATCTTTATATGAGATTTTCCATTAATTAGTTTTAACATAGCATAACTCAGACATCTGTATAAGTTAGCATTGCTGCCTCTGGATCACGGGGTCCCAGGTTCGATTCACGACTAGGTGGGGATTTTCTCTGCCCGAGGACTGGGTGTTTGTGTCCATCATCATCATTTGTAATGATGGAAGGTTAGATTGGAAGGTGAAAAAATTTGACCATTTGAAATATGGGACTGTGCGGGCGCTGATGACCATGCAATTGAGTGCCACACAAACCAAACATCATCTGTATAAGTGTAATGAAAGGAAAGCAAATTATTGAGTCATATGAATGTCTCACTTTTGTTTTACACAGTTCAAGAATCTAGAGAAAATTGGGCACTTGGTGTCCCACGTGGCAGCTGCACACACAAGATGAACTTTTGTTTCTGTCACTACAAGCACATACAGAAGTGAGTTTTTCCTGTGTTGGCTTAAAGTGTTGCACTTAAACTATTCCTGATGTAAAATTTCGACTGTACGATCCGTAGTTCCCATTTTTTTTCATCTACATATCAACAGGTTCAAAACCCATAATCTAGTTGTCGTGCTGTGTTAAAATCAGTGTTACCACACCAAGATTGCAGAAAAGGAGGGGGGAGGGGTTGGGGGCAGGGGGTTGAGTCACTCTCCAACCAGTCTGTACCAATACCAGTAGCTAAATGCCTGAACGTTTATGGGTATAGGATGGCTTAAACAGGGGGAAAATAAAATTTTCTTTATTCACCCAGTGTATTTAACATTTATTTATCATCCCCTTAAAACTGCGTAATAACTTCATAGTAATGCTGGTCAAACACTCATCTCACACACATATTTCATAATTATGGCAGTTTTAAACTGCAAGTCCTCAAAGAATTGTCTTGAGTCTTTATGATTCCCTCTCCTTGACGTGGATTGGTTTGAACGGCAACCAAAAATCAGTTATAACTACTGAAAAACCACAAGGATTGTTAAACCTTTTTACTGTCACCAATTACCAACAATGTAATTGAGGAGTACTACTGATAATATTGGTGGATGTTTCACATTTGCAAGAATGATCTCAGTGTCAAGTTCATTGACACTGGAAACTAACCTTTCATCTGACGAAGTCAGTCTAAAGACACAGTGGTAATTTATATCCACACTTACGCTGTTACATATAATCGGTGTTTATAACAGTGTTCTTGTAGCAACAGCAACAGTAGCAGCAATGTCTGGAATGATGTACATATTCCTCATTGTTATTATTCTTCCAGCAGGTATCTCACCACAATACACTATGCTGCAAAAATCGGGGACGGTGAGGAAACAACCACGTATTGGAGGCCCTGTATGGCACACACAGCCGTGTGAGACACCACTCGTCGCCGTGTGAGAAGCCACAGTGGCGAGTGGTGTCTTACGCAGCTGTGAGTAGCCGCTCCTGCCACATCCGCCCTTAGCATTGGCTCCACTCTGGCATCCAAGGGCCAGTCTCTCTCCAGCAACTGGCTCAGGATTAGGTCAACAGCCATCTCTGCAGCCACAGTCACAGCCAGGATAGTTACACTGAAGTAATGTACCATCTCCTCCTCCCCCACATTCTAGTGTGAGTAGCAAGGCACCATCACCTGCCTGTTCCTTGTTGCAAGCAGCAGCAGCAGCATGGGCATCAGCTAGTTCTAGCTGTAGTAACAGTAGTAATCATGTGGCTAGCAGCAGTTCCTTCCCCTATCCTTATAGTGAACGTCATCAGGTTAGTAACACCATACCGCTATTAAAATACTTTGTGATTGCATGCTCGTTTGAGAAGTGAATCTCTTTCACTAGAATCAAGAACCCAGGAGGAGGGCACAGTGATCCTGCAGGGGTCCTGAAAGCATGACTTGGTAATGGAGCTCCCTATGGTTGTTAATGATCCATGGTATCCTGCCATTTAAATTCAGTGCTGTGCAATGCATTGAACTGCCCCTCCCCTAAACAGGCTTCTGGCATTGAAGAGACAAGCCTTCATTATCCTTGGAGGAGGGGCCAAATGGTATGATACTGCAGAGTACATCAATCACAGAGTGGTTTTGTGAGTCCACCTTGAGTGCTATATTGGAACAGTTTTCTGAGATGGATGTTAGTGGGTCATCCATATGCATGTGTTCCTGTCTTGTGAGAGAAATATTAAACACAATCCAGGGCATCTAGATAGTTACCGCATGCATAGAGACACTATCCACCAGTGATACATCTTCATTGGTTTCTAGTTGCCTGTCAAACTTCAGGACATATCTAAATTTGAGGCACAGAATACCAGAATATTGGTTCATGTTTATGGCCTGTATAAATGCAAGTCTGAAACATATAATGATCAGGCGCCAACATTTCTCAGAATTTCTTGGTGAATGGTGCTATCCTCAGATGAGTACAGTAAGAAGAAAGACAGTTATTACTGCTGGATCAGGAACATGTCCCTACTTATGACTTCCCAGTGGAGCAAACACAAGTGTAAAAAGCAGGTTTGCTTAAGGTGTCTCAGGCCTTTCCCTCTGCTAATCTATTAGCAAAAGCTTATAGTAATTGCGCTCCCAAAGATTCGGTATGTGTTATGATGCCTACTGAGGAAAACAAGTTCATAAAGTTTAAGAATGCTCACCATCAGGACCAAAGGTCGTTTGTGATGTATGCAGACCTCAAATGCCTTATCCCTGTGACACACTGTAAAGGTGATGCTACAGTCTCATATACCACCTTCACAGAAAAACATCCGCCATATGTATACAGATCTTGTGTCATGGATAATCCTACAGTTGGACTTCTCACTGAGCTTGAAAAACTTTTATTGGAGATTAATAAGCTTTACAATGAGAAAATTCCCATGACCAAATCAGAGAAGACGAGATTTGTATAATTTTGTGCTGCCATTTGGTAAAAATCTGGAAACTCCGTCTAGAGACTACTCTAATCTAAGGGGAAGTTCCAGTTGCAATGCCCATAACACATGTAACTAGAAGTATGAATTACAGCAAAACATACTCATTTCCTTTCATAATTTAAATGGGTATGAAATTAGTCCTTCTTGAGCACTTGGCTAGTTTCACCATGGAGAAGGATCAGGTTTGTGTCCCGCCCAAGAGTGTTGAGAAGTAATTTCATTCTCCAAACAATTGATGTCAAGAGTTACACTCCACTTATGTGATTCAATACATTTTATGTAGACACTACTTCAGAAACTTGTTGAAACTCTGCCTTAGAAGGACATGCGCATCACCCGAGCTGCATTCCCCAATGAGGAAAAGTTTTAAATTTTGACTAGGAAGATGGTTTTTCCGTAGGAGTATGTGAATAGTAAGGTAAAACTCGTCGAAACCAGGCTGCACGGCACCTGCTTTCTCCAGCAACCTTCCAAGCGATGCCATAGCATATGCAGAGCATGAGCATGCCGTGAATGTGTGGCGGAAATTCAAGATCTCCACTGCAGGAGAGTATGCAGAACTTTATATGCACACTGAAGTGCACTTGCTCACAGATGTTTTTGAGTAATTCCGGAGTCTATGCTGACTACATATTATATGGGTCCTGCCTTTTATTACACTGCACCTGGCTTATCTTGAGATGCTATGCGCACAGAAATGAAGGGTAGCATGGAGCTACTGACCAAAACTGACATGTTTCTTTTCTTTGAGTGAGAGATCCATGTCAGACTTCGTCAGTGAGTCCATAGGCACACCGAGGCAAATAACCCTTATTAGCATGAGGCGTTCAAGACATAATTGAATTTCATCACCCTGTAGGGACACACCATGCAACAATCTCTGCCGACTGCTGAGTTTTCATGGGTGCCCAATGAAGAATTCAAGGATGAAAAAATTGAAGGTACGGTGGCTGATTCTGATGTGGGATGTATGTTGGAGGTAGATCTCCCATACCCAATTAGTTTGCAATATGCTCAGGCTGATTTGCCTCTGTGTCCAAAGTAATTATTTATTATTCACTATCATAATCTCCAACAGAGTTTCAGATTGGGGCTGTTTGTGATTGTGGGGTTGAAACTCCTGCACTCATACAATTCATTTGTTGAGCGAGAGAGGGTGAGGGGAGAACTGATTGGGAGGGGAGAATGAGACAGAGAGTAAATAATGTTGTAGTAGAACAGTATGACCCTTCTGTCACAGTGTAAGTGTGTGTGTGGGGGGGGGGGGGGGGGGGGTGCACAATAAAAATAGCAATTAAATGTCATGTAAATAGAAAATGTTTTTAATTTTCACCTGCCACTAGCTGTCAAAACCTGATTTGTTCTTGAGTGTAGATCTTTATATACATAGTTCAGAGTCCATAAGTATTGTTGTACAACAACCAATGTAACCCGTACTATTGGGATTGTTTTTGCAGTGTAAGAATAAAAGTATCCCTGCATTAGTTTTTAGTGTAGATTTTTAGATATGAAAACTAAATGTTCCAACCAGTGACTTTCCTGTTTGTTACTGTGTAGAAAGAAAAAATATCTCTGAATTTAATAGTATGTTGAAATAGTACCTTAAGAACCAAATTGTATCTCAGTTACCAAAGTGTATGTGTAAGAACAGAATAAATGGAAAAAAAATTGTTATACTAAATCTATGTTGTTGTTTTTACAAAAATATCTATACGAATTGTAGATATGAAGGCTGTGCAAGACCCAAGTGACATTAGTTTTGAACACGAAGTTTAACATTGAAGACAACAAAATATATAGAATGTTCGCATGTATTATGCCTGTTGTTCAGCAGGAATTGGCTTTTTGGAGCAGGAGGCACATGACCATGTTCGCTTCCAAAGACATTTAACAAACATTTCTAAAATTATATCACCAGTATGTGCAGGAAACCACAGATGTAGTATGTGGTCAAAGCTGTACAGTATCAAGGTGGGAGCAGGGTGAAAAGAAATCGTACACTGATTCTGAGGTAAAAACTCGTTAATTTTTCATTCAACTAAAAAGTAATGTCACATTTTCAGTAGCAGACACAACAGTATTTTCACATATCTTCTTGAGTTAGTGGAGAGCAGGACACCCTTAGAATTTCAGGTCTTGAATAGCAACAAACTTCAAGACTGGATGCATCTGTGTGATCTTCGATTTGCCCTCGACATAGATGATGGTATCAGTGAAGTCAAATAACCAAAGAAATGTCCCCATATGTTTATCGGGTGTAAAAGGATCATCCCAGCAAATTCCATGGTAGAAACATGTTAACCGCTTTACACTACTCCATGTTTTAGTACACTTTGCATGCTCGAAAGAACTTGGTGATGCAGTGTTTGCTGGGAATATCTCCATTAGATGGGCATTTTCTGTGGATGCTATGAATGCAACATCTTTAAGTATGAAATGCCTACACTCATCATTATAGAAACCCTGAGTGTCTGCAATAATATTCACACCCTGAGATACCATTGTGAAAGGCTTTTGGTATGGCACAGCATTTGTTCATTTATACTTGTCCACAACACAACTGTGTGGGAAACAGTTAATCGCGTGACCATGCAGAACTAGACCATATGCTAAAGTGTGTTTTGGGAAATTTACTGAAGATTCGGATTCAGTTTATACATCTACAAATCCAGATTTAATTATCTCTTTCTGCTTTTACAGTCTATTGCTATTATTGCTGCCAGCTCCTCGAATTTCCATGGTCTTAGTAGACAATCTTCCTCTTCTCTGTAGTAAGAAGCATGAAACCTTGCATGCAAGTCATATGCTAGAATGTACACATTTTCATTCGACTGCAGGTGTAAATTATCTTATGGGTAGAATTCAGAGTGACGGTGGAATCCAGTATTAGTTAAACCGCAGTTGGCAAATTTGGTGGAATCATTTGCTATATTCCATCTTCTGTTTGTCTGAAATGCAAGTATGATGAAACTGGGCACCTCCAATCAAGCAGAATTTCTAATAGCCCTTGTTTGTCTGCTTGCAGTCAGTAGCACTGGATTCTCAAAAACCTCCCATGTACGGGAAGATAACGAATGAGAGATTCCAGCCGTCTGTGGCACTAGAAATGTGGACGATTGAGCTGTGGTGTTGGCAATGTATAAAATTTGTGTTAAAAATACATAGCATTGTTGTAACCCATGGGTGTTATTTGATTTTTATTTAACAAAGGTAATGTTGAGTGAAATGTGATGTAATTTAGACTCTGAATGTTGTATTTAACTTGGCTCTTAATTACTGTTACATAACATTTCTAACTTCAAGTGGCATAAGGACAGGTGTACATTGCACGTTTAATTTATAGAACAGAATGGAATCTTTATTTGCATTTTGGCAAATTATGGTTGGTCAACCATAGCTATGACTCTGATGTATTAAACCAGTAAGAAGTATAATTAACTTTTTGTCCAGAAAATATCATATAGAGACAAGTAACCTAAAAACTGTTTGATTCTGCTTCTAATATGACAGTTGCGCAAAATACTCCACATGACTACAGGACTTTGCAATGTTAACATAGCAGAACAAAGATGTCTGTATAAGTTATCATTGCTGCCTCTGGATTATGGAGTTCCGGTTTCAATTCCCGGCCAGGTGGGGATTTTCACTGCCCGAGGACTGGGTGTTTGTGTTGTCCTGATCTTTTCTCTCCAACCAGTCGTTACCAATACCAGTAACTAAATGGCTGAACATTTATGGGTGTAGGATGGCTTAAACAGGGGGAAAATAAGATTGTTGTTATTCACTCAGTGTTTTAACATTTATTTATCATCCCTTTAAAATTGCATAATAACTTTAGTGAAATGATGATCACTCATTCCATACACGTATTTTATAATTATGATACTTGTAAACTGCAAGTCCTCTAGGAGTTATCTTGAATCTTTCGACTTGTCTGAATGTGCCTCATTTTTTGAAGAATGAGTACACTTTAAAAGTATGGGGTCTTGCCTGTTTGTGACACACTTGGTGCTATCTAGATGTTTCTGCCATTATGAGAAAATTCACAGAAAGAGTATTAAAATTAATCTTCAGCCTCAAAGTCTGTAACACGTGCATGTCCAGGAAGGTACAACCAAGGCTCAATTGTACAACCAATTGTGAAGAGCTAGTACAGTTGTGGAAAATACCTACAGTATTATGGCCCAGTTTTTCATGTCTTCCAGAACCAATGTTGTTACAACCACATAAGGCATTTGCTATCACTATGACAGCTGTGTATTTTAAGCAAAAATGCCAAGTCAGGAAGCTATTACAGACCAGAAGGAAGCTTGGATTCGTACTGGCTACAGACAGCTGAAGTGCAGGCGACTGAAAACAAACTGCAGTTGCTCAAATTGATCCCACAGGCTTCGTCAGCTTTACCACTGGAAGGAGATTCTGCTTACCAGGCTACTCGTTGGACATAGGTCTTTAACACATGGCTTCCTCCTTTGGTGGGAGGATTGACCACTTCTTGAAGTTTGTGGTGTGCCACTTTCAGTTCAGCATATTTTGACATGTTTTATATACTGATATTATGGCAGCTTTCATTCTTGATGCAGATCTGCCCACCATCCTCCCTGATACTGATTCCAGTGTTACAAGAATGGTGAAATTTTGTGGACTGTCAGACCTCATCCCCAAATTGTTGGGGAAGTGAGGCAGAATTTGATAAATTATAAAGTGCTCCACATGATGGGGCACCCTTCGTCGCCACCCGTGAGCCTGGTATACTGACTTTTTGTCAGGGTGTTTCGACCTGGATATTGAGTGCCCCTCACCTCAAATCATTGTCATCATCAGATACACCACGGAGAACTTCAAACATTTACTAAGAAATTTGTTAAGAAATTACAAATTAACGAAGCTTTGTAAGCCCACAAGAAGTTTCGCCATGTTAAGATGGTTTTGTACAGCAAAGGATAAAAATAAACAAAAGCAAGCATAACCTTGTTTACCTCTTCCATTCTGTATCTTGTTTGGCTTTGTTCCTGAATATAAAAGAATTATTGTTGTTGTCGTCATCGTTGTATTCCATCCAAAGGCATGTTTGATGCAGCTCTCCCCATTACTGTATCCGTGGAAGACTCTTCATCTCTAAATAAATACTGGAACCTCCAGCTTTTTAAAGCTGTTTATTGTATTCATTTCTTGGTATCACACTATAATTTTTATCCCTTACATTTCTCTCCAATACTAAAATGGTGATCCCCTGATGTCTCTAAATGTGTCCTGTCAGTCGATATGAAGAGGAACGGTAGATCACATAGTGAGCTATCATTGTTCCCAACTTCTTGGCAACATAAAACCAGTTGTAGACATTGGAAACAAAACCACTTAGGTTCATAAAATCTGCACCATTCCCAGATCTCTTGCTCTTTTCAGTTCTGCACTTCACATCGGTACTGCAAAATGAGAGATTTAATATGTTTGTCAACATTACTAGTGCTGGTGCCAAGCAACGCAGCAATTTATTTTGCAATGAGTCATGTTTCAGATTCATACTTTCATAATTCCGATGCTGAACATTCCAGAGGCACTACTCCGTATCATAAAGTGAGAGAGGAGTTCATAAATGTAGCACTTTGTCCACTCCATTTCGTAATGTAGCAACACCCGGATATACAACATGAAGTCTTGAGACTGAGCACAAATGGTGTGTGTGTGTGTGTGTGTGGTTTGAGGTTCGCTGCGTAGCGAGCGGCATGTAGTGGTAGCAGGCCAGGGACAATGTTTCTTTAATCTTTACCGACATAGCCGTGGAACAATGTTTTTGTGTTGCCAAGATGTTGGGAACATCGGTAGCCCAATATGGGATGCTACTGTTCCTCTCCTAGTAATTTGTAGTTTCCTAATTAGGAATGCCCTGCATTCAACTGTGCATCGGACTTTTGAGTTGTAAGAAACGCGTGCAGTAGTTGCCGAGTGGAACTTTTTACCACGGTGCACTTCATTAGTCGCTGTGTACCCTAACTACCACACAAATAAATATGAGTGGAATTTTTGGTTGTGTAGAGGAGGGAATACTATTGGGGCTGATAATTGTTTTGTCACTTTGAGCTGAGTGTTGCTGGGACCTTAGCATAATCCACAAGACAATTTAATCATAAAATACTTGAATTTGTAAACTTTTGAGAACATAAACCATCATAACATGAAAAAATACTTCAGATGCACTGTTAGTACGGGAAATTAATATCCAAAAGATAATTATACAGTTAACCTTTATTGGGGTGAAAGCTCAGTACACTTTGTGGTGGGCAGTGTTTTAATCAGAAACTTGAAACACATTTATTTATCGGTTATTACTGTGTTTAGGAGTAAGCAAGATTTCACTTTGTCGTAATGATGTGAAAATGGTTAATTGACTGAACGTAATTGTAATAACCTGTCTTGGTATTTTAAAAATACATCTCATCACAACCAAAAACAAATGTACTACCAATATTTCACTGATTTTTGTTACCACAGTTCTACGTCAACTTCTTGGTGTAGTTCCCACCTAGACAATATTTTAAATGAAGGAAGCTAGATATTTATGCTTACAATTCATTACCATTTTTTGAAGTTGTAAATTGCTTGCCCGTAGTGTAAAATTGCTTTAATGACCGTTGAGTATGGAAAAAGATGTTAGAAGGAAACAAACTTGGAATTACTCGTACTTTGTGAATAAAAAACACACTATCCTGGTATAATTAAACAATTATTTAAGGCTTTCGTGACCACTTGACAAAATGCCTCTTGGCTTCTGTGTAGGGTTGTGTGGCTGAGGATTTTTCTGACGTCTTGCCAGTACAACTGGCTGGCGTTGTCAAAGTTTGTTTCGCCCACCGTTGCTGGCGGTGGACTGGAACTGAGGCGCAGCCGCGGGCATTATGTACCTGGCGCACGAACATCCAAGAGCTCCTGTGCGGTCGTCAGCACGGGAAGCCAGGATTCGATTTCCTTGATGCTTTCTCCTTTCTTGTTGAAGCTATTCTCTTGTTTGTGTGTTTCTATAGCTTTTCTGAACAAGTGGGTGTGATAGCTCTCCTCTACTAGGAGCGCAGTCTGGAACTGTGCGACTGCTATGGTCGCAGGTTCGAATCCTGCCTCAGGCATGGAGGTGTGTGATGTCCTTAGGTTAGTTAAGTTTAAGTAGTTCTAAGTTCTAGGGGACTAATGACCACAGCAGTTGAGTCCCATAGTGCTCAGAGCCATAGCTCTCCTCTACAGCCAGAACGTCCATGTTGGCGAATTTTACTACGTGGTCAGTCTCTCACAGTGCCTGTTCTGTCATGGTCAATTTCTCCACCTGCCCCTACCTGCAATGTCGCTTATGTTCTGTGATCCTGGTGTTGATTGATCGTCCAGTCATAAACTTTTCTGCATATGCATGGTATGGTATGCTGTACATTGCCAACTTTGCAAGTGAGTCCTTTTCCTCCTTAGACGGTTTGTAAATACCCTTTACGCCATGTTTACGCAATATACGACCAATTCTATTAGTCACTAGCTTTTTCTGACTTGTGACTTCGCCGAGTGTTTGACTCTGTTATACTTCTAATATAAGTTGTGGATAACACATTGCTCCTCAGAATACTTTCCAGTTCTTGCATTTCGCGTCTGAGGTGCTGCAGCTCATATATTCATCTTGCTCGAGCGTATTAATCATGCCTCTTTTTCTGGCTTCGGTGATGACTTGATAGTTTGTGCAGGTATCCAAGAGCAACTAGAAGGCATCGCCATGGGTAGTCTTCTTAGCCCAGAGATGGCCAACTTCTTCGTCGAACATTTCGAAACACAGGCACTGGATTTGGCACTTTGTAAACATAATGTGAGCTACAGATACGTCAATGATACCTTTGTTATGCGGAGCCATGGTGAAGAACAACTCGGCGACTTCCTGAGAGACTTGAACAACATAAATTTATTATGGAAGTAGGAAAGGAAAAAAAAAACTACAATGTTCTGATCATAAGAGATGATCGAAAACCGACACCCACCGACCAATATGTGCACAATCTATCAATTCACCACCAGAGCCAGAAAAGAGGCATGGCTAATACGCTCGTAACACGAGCAAGACGAATGTGTGAGCCGCAGACTTCAGACGTGAAATGCAACAACTCGAAAGTGTTCTGAAGACCAATGGGTTCTCCACAACTTATATTAGAAGTATAACAGAGTCGAACACTCAGCGAAGTGACAAGAAAGAAAAAAAGTCAGGTACAGCCTTTTGTCACACATTCCTAGAGTGACGGATAGAATATCCATATATTGCGCAAACACGATGTAAAGTGTATTTACAAACCGACAATCACCTGAGGAGGAAAGGGATCCACATGCAATGTCAGCAATATACAACATACCATAACACACACATGCGAAAAAATTTATGTTGGAGTGACTGGACAATCAATCTACACAAGGATCACAGAACATAAGCGCCATTGCAGGTTGGGGCAGGTGGGGAAATGGGCTGTGGTAGAGCACGCAATATGAGAGACCGACCAGGTAGTAGATTTCGCCGATGCTATTACACCCGCTTGTTGACAGAAGCTATAGAAATACAAAAACATGGGAATAAGTTCAACAAGAAAGAAGAAAGCCTTAAGGTAAATGGATCCTGGCCTCCTGTGCTGCAGGGAAAGACCTTCGCTGGTAGCAAGGAAACTGCACCGGAAATTACTGTGGAGGGGCCCTTGGACCTTGATGAAGCAAGGTACATATAGTGTGCGGCCATCAGCCGCATGTAGATATGCAGAGTTGCCATTCAGCTGAGCAGACATGCTACGCAGCTCAATGACTATCGTACTTGCTGTCTTAGGGGCCTCTATCCTCTTGATAGCGGATTTTAACAAAATTGTCTTGTCTTCGTGGAGCTCTGGAATGAAGTTGTCGTGTTGGCTCTAACAGAACTGAAATTTGCGAACGTAGCATTACCGCTTGCTGGTATTCTGGCGGGCATGGAGGCTTTGGGAGGGAACTGCTGGACTGAGGTGCACTTCACGAATGTAGCGTTACCATAAGCCGGTGTTCTGGCTGTCGCAGAGGCTGTGGGCGGGAACTGTGAGATGTGGTGTTTGGTTTAGTGCTTACTTGAATGTAGTTACCGGTGTGCTGGTGGGTGCGGAGGCTATAGGCGGGAATTGTGGTGGTGAGGTGTTCAGCTGGCGCGGTTTTTACCGGGCCTATTACCTTTCTTGTCACCGCAAGCGAGCCTCCTCTGGCCTCAAAGTTGTAGAGAATTTGCAAGGCAGGGCCCACTGCACTGCACAGTGACCAGCGTTTGCTGAAGTATAGGGCTGGCTTTTATGTGGATACCTGCCATTTAATTATGGAGGTAGGAACTAAGCATCAGTCACTGTCCCATGGCGGCTGTACAAAAACTGCCCCGATGGTGACTAGCATGGCTACGACGAATACTTCGAGGGAATTCTCATCATCATTAGCGCGTTGCGACACTCGCATGAGTCCCCGCAACCAAAGTAGGGCCGCACAAACAGCATCTGTAAACAATCACAGGGCTAGGCTTGCATCGGTTCGAGAGGATAGCAGGTCATACATAGACTCAGACATGGAGAAATTGTACATTATGGAAGGGAATCGGAAGGGGAGGGCGAGGCAGAGAGACTGGAGACGATAGCCTGAGCTGAGGGGGAGAGACAGAGAGATGGAAGAACGACAGATAATAGCAAATCTCCCGACTGCAAATGCTTTTTCTGTCTTGGTAAATGCAGATGCAGAAGGTGAGGACCAAATGCAAACAGTTGGGCGAAAGAAGGAGAGGGTTCTGCCTATTATTTCGTACATTACTTAAGGTGCTTGAGCTCTCGTAAAAGAACTGCGTGTAGGTGTAAAAGGCAAGTTAACGGCTGTGTATCGAGCCAAAACTACAAAAATACAGTCAAAATCGATCGACAAATTTAATTTCAGAAGAGGACAGCCCCAGCTGTCTCTGACTACCAAACCCAGCAATAAGAAAAGTTTAGGCAACAGCCACAGCAATGCCCAGCACTGAAGCCAAGACAGAACGCACTGGATGTCACCTCCGCTACCAGGGGCGAAGTACCCCTCCCCGTCCCCCACCCCACGGCGCCACAAGTAAGCGCGGCCCCCACCACTGGACTCTCCATTGGTCACAGAGGCGAGCAGGTCACCACTGCCGCATCCACCAACAGTCCAGCTGACAGCAGTTAGCAAAGTAGCTATACCCCCCACCATTGGATCCTCCGGTAAGACGACCACGTGCGCTTGTTGCAGATGATCTCAAAACCGCTTCACAATCTGCACCAGAATCATCTCAGGCGAACCCAAGCTCTAGCAGCGACCTCTTTAGTTTGCTGGAAGAATTCAGGGAAACAAACATGCTGTTTGTGGGACTGAACCTGAGCACACTTCTGTAGAAAGCTAAAGAAATGCTGGCAAAGCCCCGAGAGGTATCAGATAGATTTTCCAAGTTGGTGATAATAGTAGGAGCAGCTATAACATTATTTGCCGATGTACCTTAATGGAAGAAGATCCTTTCAAATTCTAAATTGGAGTGCCCATGGAATGCGTAGCTACTGTCCTCTCTTGACTGGCTTGCCACAGACATCACCTGCAGCATGGAAACGCATCGATTTCCGACCGACTGATTTAAGGTCTGCAGTTACTAGATCCACAGGCTCAATTGACAAAACCGCCCAGGCAGACGAGTTGCGTTCTTGTGAAGCGGAAGATTTGCCACTGAACAATCGACATACCAGATTTGGTCACAATCGAGACAGCCGTGTTGGAAGTAAAATTAGGCAACAAAGTACTTAAAATAATATCAGCCAATAAAACCCCAACGACCAAGCACAAATGTCAGAGATCCTCAGGCCTTGTTTGACAATGACGAGCGAGTGATAATAGTGAGCGACATGAAATCCAAGAATGGGGACTGGGGCAGAGATTGAGACAATATATCAAGAGCGATCCCCCTCTCGGGATAATCACTCCCAACAAGGTGACTCATTTCCCATTTCAAATCCAGCACAGGCCAGATATCTTGGATATCTTCATGTGCAAGGGCCTGCCATGGAGGGCTGCAGCAACAGTTCACTACGAGTTGGACTCGCACCACATCCCAGTTGTCCTAGACTGTGCCAGTGTCGAAGACCAAATCCGGAGGACGGTAAAAACAAACGTAGTTACTAACTTGGAAAAATATAATGCCCTGGCAGATCATGATCTGGAGGACACACCCCCAAATGTGGAATGAAGCAAAGGTGGATACAGTGACAGAGTATTTTATGAATGTCTTCCAGACCTGTGCTGATTAGACGAGCACCAGGCAGACCACTGAACCTGGTCCCAGGGACCTGCCCCCCTGATATGTGGGACCTGATAGTCGGAAAAATGGTGCATGAGGAGCGATTGGCAGACTTTCCACGATCCCGCCAATCACCGTCAGTTACGACGACTAGGAGCCCAGGTAAAGCGAAGGTTACAGGAGTACAGAGGCTGGGAAGAATCTCTGAGTCGTAGAACAGGACACAAGATAAGTATTGAAGATAAAGAAAGCGCTGAAGGCTACACCCAGGGTAGAAAGGCCACCCCGAAGAGAAAACAAATTAGTTTATGATAACAAGGAGAAGGCAGACGTGTTAGCAACATCCCTAGGATCACAATTCCGAACTCGCCTCATCGGCGATGATATGAGCAATACACAGAAATAATAATCAGATGAGTGGCTCAGTGGAGGCAAGAGAGCATAGAAACAGAATTTATGCCAGTTTCTGACCGCCTTGTATGTAGCTTCATCAGACAACTAGGGAACAACAAATCCCCTGGCCCTGAAAAGGTCTGTGTCCCTTACCTAAAACACCTTCCTCACACCGCAGTCACTCACCTCACCGTCATATATAACCAGTGCCTTTCCCTAAACTACTTCCCAACCGCTTGGAAAACAGCTCAGGTCGTAACCCTCTCCAAGTATAATAAAAACCCCATCCTACCCGAGAGCTACAGACCCATTTCACTCCTGTGCTTTCTAGGGAAGGTACTGGAGTGCGTTATCTACAGAGCCCTTACCAAATTCCTGAGCAATTTGGCTTCCATCCTGAAAATAGCACTGTCCATCAATCCCTATGTCTGGTGGACCACACATGCAAGGCAAGAGATATAATATTTCTCTACATCAAGAAAGTGTTCGACAAAGTCTGGCATGATGGCTTAATATACAAGTTACTCCAGATAGACATTCCAGGACACACAATACGCATAATTGACTGGTTCTTGGCAGGGAGGCAATTCTCTGTTAGGCGTGGCAATCATGTCAGTACTACCAGGGATGCTGTGGCTGGGATCCTACAGTGATCGGTTCTGGGCCCCATACTATACTTGCTGTTATACGAATGACATACCAAAACTGGTATGCAGTGAACTGGCTCTTTACGCTGATGGTTCCGGTATATAAAGCAGTAGCAATCTCAAACCTCACCTATATACTGAGGAAACCACAAGAAAGTCAGAACTGAATAGTAAGTTGGTGTAACACATGGAAGATTAAAACAAATCCAGGAAAAACAGTAGTGATAATGTTCACTAGAAAGTGAACTCTCCCAAGCAGGCAGAGGCATCAAGTGGAGCGACTTAGCAACCTACCTAGGAATAGAGATAGATGAAAAGCTGACATTTAGGAAACAAATAAATAGGGCTTGAAACAAAGGCACAGCATTTAATCGCCTGTACTCGCTCCTCAAGGGTGGGGGGCTGATAGCAGAAATGAACCTGCATCTGAACAGAGCTGTTATCAAACATACAACATTATATGGATCAGAAGCTTGGTCAATGGTGGCAGACATCCAACTGCTCAAACTTCATACTCTGCAAAACCATATCCCCCATACCGTAGCAGATGCCGATAGATATATGCATCATCATCATCATCATTTAAGACTGATTATGCCTTTCAGCGTTCAGTCTGGAGCATAGCCCCCTTATAAAATTCCTCCACGATCCCCTATTCAGTGCTAACATTGGTGCCTCTTCTGATGTTTAACCTATTACTTCCAAATCATTCTTAACGAAATCCAGGTACGTTCTCCTTGGTCCACCACGACTCCTTCTACACTCTACTGATGAACCCATGAGTCTCTTGGGTAACTTTGCTTCTCCCATGCGTGTAACATGACCCCACCATCTAAGCCTGTTTGCCCTGACTGCTACATCTATAGAGTTCATTCCCAGTTTTCTTCATTGTGGCTTGAGTGGACACACTTCTGCCATTGTTCCCCTCTACTAGTACCTGGAATCATCCTAGCTACTTTCATATCCGTAACCTCAACCTTGTTGATAAGGTAACCTGAATCCACCCAGCTTTCGCTCCCATACAACAAAGATTGGTCGAATGATTGAACAATGCACAGATGACTTATCCTGGTACTGACTTTATTCTTGCAGAAGAGAGTAGATCGTAACTGAGCGCCCACTGCATTAGCTTTGCTGCACCTCGCTTCCAGTTCTTTCACTATGTTGCCATCCTGTGAGAATATGCACCCTAAGTACTTGAAACCGTCCACCTGTTGTAACTTTGTTCCTCCTATTTCGCACTCAATCCGTTTATATTTCTTTCCCACTGACATTACTTTCGTTTTGGAGATGCTAATCTTCATACCATAGTCCTTACACTTCTGATCTAGCTCTGAAATATTACTTTGCAAACTTTCAATCGAATCTGCCGTCACAACTAAGTCATCCGCATATGCAAGACTGCTTATTTTGTGTTCACATATCTTAATCTCACCCAGCCAGTCTATTGTTTTCAGCATATGATCCATAAATAATATGAACAACAGTGGAGACAGGTTGCAGCCTTGTCTTACCCCTGAAACTACTCTGAACCATTATCTCAATTTACCGTCAACTCTAACTGCTGCCTGACTATCCATGTAAAGACCTTTAATTGCTTGCAAAAGTTTGCCTCCTATTCCATAATCTCGTAGAATTGACAGTAACTTCCTCCTAGGAACCAGGTCATATGCCTTTTCTGGATCTATAAAGCATAGATACAATTCCCTGTTCCACTCATAACACTTCTCCATTAATTGCCGTAAGCTAAAGATTTGGTCCTGACAACCTCTAAGAGGCCTAAACCCACACTGATTTTCATCCAATTGGTCCTCAACTAATACTCTCACTTTCCTTTCAACAATACCTGAGAAGATTTTACCCACCACGCTGATTAAAGAGATACCTCTGTAGTTGTTACAATGTTTTCTGTTTCCATGTTTAAATATTGGTGTTATTACTGCTTTTGTCCAGTCTGATGGAACCTGTCCTGACTCCCAGGCCATTTCAGTTATCCTGTGTAGCCATTTAAGACCTGACGTTCCACTGTATTTGATGAGTTCCGACTTAATTTCATCCACCTCAGCTGCTTTATTGCACTGCAATCTATTGACCATTTTCTCCACTTCCTCAAATGTGATCCTATTTCCATCATCATTCCTATCCCATTCTACCTCGAAATCAAACATTACTGATCGTATTTTCACCTACATTGAGCAACTCTTCAAAATATTCCCTCCATCTGTCCAAGGCACCCAAAGGATTCACCAGCAGTTTTCCTGACCTGTCCGAAATACTTGTCATTTCCTTCTTACCTCCCTTTCGAAGACTGCTAATTACACTCCAGAATGGTTTTCCAGCAGCTTGACCCATAGTCTCCAACCTGTTTCCAAAGTCTTCCCAAGATTTCTTCTTGGATGCTGCAATTATCTGTTTGGCTTTGTTTCTTTCTTCAACATAACTTTCTCTGTCTACCTGAGTCCTAGTATGTAGCCATTTTTGATACGCCTTCTTTTTCCTTTTACAAGCTGCCTTGACTGTGTCATTCCACCAAGCTGTTTGCTTCATCCTGCTTTTACACACTACTGTTCCAAGACATTATTTAGCCACTTATAGTACTGTGTCCCTGTACCTTGTCCATTCCTTTTCCAATGACTGTAATTGACTACATTCAACTAACTGGCTCCTTTCAGAGATCGCTGTTATGTACTTGTGCCTGATTTCCTTACCCTGAAGTTTCTCCACTCTTATCCTCCTACATATGGACCTGACCTCCTGCACTTTCGGCCTCAAAATCCCAATTTCACTGCAGATTAAATAATGACCAGTGTCATCAAAGAGTACCCTGAATACACATGTGTCCCTCAGAGCCTTCCTGAATTCCTGATCTGTTATTATATAGTCAATGACAGATCTGGTTCCCCTACCTTCCCAAGTATACCGGTGAATGTTCTTATGTTTAAAAAAGGAGTTTGTGATTACTAAACCCATACTGGCACAGAAATCCAAGAGTTGTTTCCCATTACTGTTGGCCTCCATATCCTCTCCAAATTTACCCATAACCTTTTCAAACCCTTCTGTTCGATTTCCAATCCTGGCATTAAAATCACCGATGAGGAGAACACTGTCCTTGTCCTTTATTCTAACAACTACATCCCTGAGTGCCTCATAAGAACTATACATCTTATCTTGATCTCTCCCTTCACCATGCGAATATACTGACACAATCCTAATTTTCTTGCTAGACACTGTCAAATCTATCCACATCAGTCGTTCGTTTACATACCTTATTGCAACTACGCTGGTTTCCACTTCTTTCGTGATGTAAAGCCCTACACCTCATTGTGCTATTCCTGCTTTGACTCTTGACAGGTAGACCTTCTATTCTCCCACTTCCTATTCTTTCTCACCCTTTACCCGAATGTCACTAACAGCTAAAACGTCCAGCCCCATCTTACTTGCAGCCTCTGCCAGCTCTACCTTCTTCACAGAGTAGCCCCCATTGATATTAATAGCTCCCCATCTCACTACCATTTGTTTGGCAAGTCGTTCCTAGAAGTCCCTGGTTTGTCAGTTAGAGGTGGGACTCCATCACCTCCAAAGGTCCAAGGCATTTTGCTCTGATTGTTGCCAGCATCATATTTTAAGTACCAGGGAGGCAGGTTGCTAGCCTTACTTGCCCCGAGTCCCATTGGGTTTTACCAGTAACGGTTGAGGGACTAACCGGTAGTTTTGGTAGTCTTTGCCGTACGAGCAGAAAGGTGACCACGACTCAGAATATGACTGAGATGCCAAAACTTATTCCAAAGTAACTGGTATCCCAACTGTCGGGACCACTTACTTGGCCACTTATACATTGCCCGTGGTTTATGAGCTAGGACATGACCACAGGAATCCACACCATGCATATGCAGCAACCATATATGCATATCAAAGAATTATACTCACATACTCCATACTCACATACATTAAAAGAAAGTCTGTAACTTTATATGAAAAGAGTTCAACTTCGACTCACCAGCTAGGCACACAATACCCAAACACTTCAAATAATACACCATACCCACAATAACCAGACAATGTAGGGAATAACAGATACAGACATACAGTTATGCATACAATCAATCATTTTGATGAATAAATAAAAGCTATCCTCAAATACTCATTTAGCCATGCTAAAAGACAGAAGCCCTGTGGTGATTCAAATGGAAACACATATAGATAGCAGCAGTCCCCTCCAGTCCCACCAACAGTGGAGGGCGAAACTCTGACAATGCCAGCCACTCTGTGGGGCGGAACGTCAGAAAAATAATCAGACTACGTTGGTCGATGGATCCGAGACAAGAAGCCAACAGGGAATAATCAATAATTTAAAAAATTAACATCATAGTGGACAGAAATTGGTCGACAACTTAAGAAGTTTTGCTAATGGCTGCTGTCCAACTTGTGCACAAATTGCAATAACAGTCAGAATAAAAAGTACTTAAATGTTCAGCTGCCGTAATTAGCACTCCATCATCCTCTGTCGAAAATGATGTGTAAATTTCCAAACAACTGTACCAGTTATACATCCGGCATTTAAGAGACAAATCTTCCGTGCTAAATGCACTTTACCAATTCATGAAATAAAACGTGATTTCTAGGAAAAGATATGCAGAAGTGTAACGTTTAGAATGCTATCGGCGAAGAATGTTGCGAAGATCGTTACAGAACATGTTTTCATCCAAAGTAAGCGCGCCTTTGACTGGGTCAAGATGAGGATCTAAACAATCGACGGTTTACTGAGGGCTATTAACAGATTTGCTGTTATTGGTGAGATAATGACTGCAACATGGAAAATGTAAAACAAAGGTCTTCGCTTTATAAAGAGACGAACCAGCAGCAAAAACAGCGGGAGACTCTAACGGCAAGAATCAGCAAAGTAGCGAAAATAGCGACGAGTTACTAGGATAAGCGCACCCCCCCCCCCCAATCTTTCTTTCCCCCTCTCCCTCCCTCATACACACACACACACACACACACACACACAGGGAGGCGCAGGTGGTGGCCGGTCTCCCGCACCTGTTCTCAGTCCAGCAACTTTCGCTACATGCACTGGCAGAGCATAAAAAGATGGACTAATGGTATGCGAACATAGAGGCTTCTCAGCTGCATCCACGGAGAAATGCGTGTTGTGAATAACGTAGGCGCCTCACTGGCGCCACGTGCTTTTCCTCGGTGTGGGGAGGTGGGCGACGTCGGACCTGGTGGTGGAAAATGCTTGAGAGAATCCGCTAAAGGGCTTTCGAAAATATGCCGTTTTGCATCGAAGTAAGCCTGGTGTCTACAGCCATAAATTTCGTAAGGCCGGTCCACATTTATAAAAATTCGCATCGACTGAGAAGCAAGGCATAAAATTTTGCGCGAGCGCATGGATGTGGACGTGATAATTTACGCCGAAATTTTTTCCACACTCAGTGCACACGCTGCAGACTTCTTCGGTTTTGTGACGAACATCAAACTAACTTGCACCTCATCGAGCTCTCCATATGGGCGCTTCCATTTGTTTTTGCCATGCGAATGCACCTGTACCTTACTACTTACGCACTTAACAGCGAGACAACTGTGGCTGAAAGTGTGCAGCCCTTATTGTGTTGTGTGATTTACTGAAACGGACCAGAGAGAAAAAGACACTTTTGGATTAAGGGTCTGTATAGAAAAAGGATATGCAGATGGCGCTTGTCTGTTAAATACACTGAAGAGCCAAAGAAACAGATACACCTGCCTAATATCGAGTAGGGCCACCACGAGCACGCAGAAGTGCTGCAACACGACGTGACATGGACTCGACTAATGTCCCAAGTAGTGTTGGAAGGCGCTGGCACAAAGAATCTTGCAGAGCTGACCATACATCCGTAAGAGTACGATAGGGTGGAATCTCTTCTGAACAGCACGTTGCAAGGCATCCCAGATATGCTCAACAATGTTCATGTCCGGGGAGTTAGGTGGCCAGCGGAAGTTATTAAACTCAGAGGAGAATTCCTGGAGCAGCTCTGTAGCAATTCTGGACGCGTGGGGTGTCGTATTGTCCTGCTGGAATTGCCCAAGTCCACCGAATGCCCAATGGACATGAATAGATGCAGGTGATCAGACAGGATGCTTACATACTTGTCACTTGTCAGAGTCATATCTAGACATATCAGTGGTACCACATCACTCCAGCTGCACATGCCCCACACCATTACAGAGCCTCCACCAGCTTTAACAGTCTCCTGCTGACATGCAGGGTCCATTGCTTCATGAGGTTGTCTCCCTACCCGTACACGTCCATCCGCTAGATACAATTTGAAACAAGACTCGTCAGTCCAGGCAACATGTTTTCCGTCATCAACAGTCCAGCGTCAGAGTTGATGGGCCCAGGCCACATGTCAAGCTTTTTGTCATGCACAAGTGGTACACAAGTGGGCCTTTGGCTCCGAAAGCCCATATCAATGCTGTTTCATTGAGTGGTTCGTATGCTAACAGTTCTTGATTATCCAGCATTGAAATCTGTAGCGATTTGCGGTAGGGTTGCACTTCTGTCACGTTGAACGATTCTCTTCACTCGTCGTTGCCCCTGTTCTTGAAGGATCTTTTTCCAGTCGCAGTAATGTCGGAGATTTGATGTTTTACCAGTTTCCTGATATTCACGGTACACTCAAAATGGTCGGACGGAAAAATCCCCCACTTCATCGTTACCTTGGAGATGCTGTGTTCCATCTCTTGTGCGCCGATTATAACACCATGTTCAAACTCACTAAAATGTTAATAACCTGCGACTGTAGCAGCTGTAACCGATCTAAAAACTGTGCCAGGCACTTGTCTTATATAGGCGATGCCGACCGCAGCACCCTATTCTGCCACTGTATTTGAATAGGCATGTCTGTACCAGTTTCTTTGGCGGTTTAGTGTATATTAGCTATAGGCCAAATTAGAGCCCATTATAAAAAAATTCATCTCTGTCTGGAGAAGATTTTGAATATCTTAATGGTTTGAGTCGACCAACAACTGCGAAACAGAACAATGCATTTAGAGGGTCAATACCAGTAAAGGAAATGTTGACTTTAACATTACGATTTCTAGCTACAGGAGATTCGTACACTAGTCTTCAGTATCTGTTCAAAATATCGAAACAAAGTACATACATCAAACAAAGTTTTGCATCACCCCATTTCGCAGAACTCTTGAAGATAGACGTTGACTGTGGATATTGTATCACAGACACAATCACTTTGACTTTTCAGAGACGTCACTAAACCCGCCCAAAGATGTAAACAGTTTGGGGACATGGCGGGTACAACCCTTAATTACCATTATCCAAGATGGCGGCCACAACGTCAGCTAATGACGGCATCCAAGATGCCGGCTATGACGTCATTCAGGATGCCGGATTTTGGTGGGAAGACAGGTCAATTGGGCTACCTCCACCAACCTAACCGCACATCCCCTCCACTCTCCTCCCCCAGAAAATGTTGGGAAGTTCAAATCCCATCAGGATAACGCATCACACCACAGTTACATCTACTAATCTAAGAAAATGGTGGGAAAATAGATCAGCTGGGCTACCCCCACTAACCTAAGTCACCCGACCGCCACATCCTCCTATGAACCGCCAGGAAGTTTGAATTTTGGCTAGAAGATAGTTCAATTTGTGTATCTCTACTAACCTAAGAAAATGGCACAAAAGAAAGTGCACTTGGGCTACCTCCACTAACCTAAGTCCCATGACCACCACCTCGTCTTAGGAAATGACGTGGTAGAGGACTTGACCTGTGCTGGACATAAGTCTTTATTATTTTGCACCACCAGAGGGCGCTGTCGTCCATTCCGTGACAAGATGGAGGTCATGATGTCAGCTGATAGCTCAAGTACTGTTATCCAAGATGGCGGGAAACGTGTGTTTGCCACAAGGTCTGGACCTAGTACGCAGCACCACCACCACCACCAGAGGGCACTATTTTTGTCTGTTCCATGATGTAATCCGAGATGGCGGGGGAAAATGGAGGTAGACAGCGTGTTCACCATGAAGTCTGGACCGAGGACACAGTTCTGCCACCAGAGAGGACTGTCGTCCATTCTGTGATGTAACCCAAGATGGTGGGGGAAAAAGGTGGGAAAGAGTTCTGCCTGCACAGGACATTAGTCTTTATTTTGCAGGCGGTGTCTCCACCATGAGACCTAGAGTCCAATGACGTAGTACCCAGTACTGCCATCAGAGGGTGCTGTCATCTCTCCCGTAATGTAATCCAAGATGATGGTCTGGAGGGGGAAAATGGCGCGAAAGTGACTCTGCCTGTGCTGGGTTGCTTTAGAGAGTAAGGAAGGAGTGTACTTTATTTATTGTGGAAGAATTTATTTAGGAATTGATTTTGAAAGATAGTAGATTTATCACATCAATACAAAACACATGCTGAGACATGCTTGCGGTTACACCACACAGCCCACAAACCTGTAAACTACTCCTAAATAACGCTATGCTGACATGCAAACAACTCCTTAATTACCCAGATAATTTCAGTACAGCCATGAAAACTCCTCGTAAATAATGCAGTACACTGATGTGCAGACACAAAATCAGCTCATAAACTGTCCAAATAATGCATGGCATAGGCTACAGACCTGCTAGCAAACTAGTGTAACAGTCATGCAATCAACGTGTGCAAGAACTGTCCACCACCCCATGTCCACTGGACCACACAGGAGGCTACTGGCAGCCCTATCGAAGTGACATGGCTGTCAAACCATGCACAGGTGCTCTGAAGCTTGAGGCAGCGACATCCCTTTCATACTTGCTACCTGAGAAATTCGTCTCGAAAATACGTGATCACGTAGGCACCGTTGCTGACACAACTGGACAGGAGCAAAGACATATTTGCCGAGGCCTCCGCCATATGGAAGGCAGTGCCAGCCATCGCTCTCACGCCACTGCTACCTGCAGCCAGCAACCAACAGGTGAATTTTGCTTTTATTTTCTGGTATACAGTTATAGTTCTCTGAGTGTTATACTGATGTCACAGAACTCCAACGTGCACACACACCAGCCCCATATGCGAGACACCTCTGGGCAGCACATGTGTTTCACCTTTGCTGATGCGATACTGACATTACCGAATAGCACAGGGTTGCTAGTGCGACATGTGAGATGTGTCTAACTGCTCAGCATGACCGACGCAATGCCGCGAAGTGCGTGTGCATAGCTACAAACCATTGGAAGCGCATCTAACAAGTCTCTCAATCTTATACTGATGACACATGGCTATGTAACATCAGAACAGAGTCGACCTCTTGGAAACTGTATAGTTTCCCAGAAATAGTTAACACTCACTTTCTTGATGTCTTAGCTTGTATGCGTGGAAATGCTTGCCCTAATGGATTCTGGAGATTAGCACAGAATAACATCAAACGCAGTCTTCCTCGCAGTCCTAATGTGGTACCCCATCCATCATGTGTTACGCTTCCCGCTTTCAACACACACAAACGTTCCCACCACTATGTAGAGACTCCTATACCCCTGCACAAAAGAATGTCTTGTGAACGAATTGAGCATTATGATTGGCTCTTATAGAATTTACCCGCCAAATTCCTGATTCAACTGGTATCAAAGCACCATCCACCTTTTCTTTCTTTCTGTGGGCAAGACTTTCAGTGGGAAAAAAACTATTTTACACAGATCGCCATACTGCACCGACAGAAAAACCCTGCAAAGTGCCCCTACATATTGTCAAATATGGGAAGACTCTTACTCAGTTACACTGCTGTCCTACTGAGGATAGGAGCTTGAATATTAGAGCGGGAAACCGATCTCCAACCCAGCAATATATCATGTTGTATCATGTCGATGTAATAAACATACAATTCCTATTGTGTGCCATACGAAATCATCCCTTCTACATCATACACTCCTCTGCACTAGATATTTCTCTGTGAGTTCGGCAGTCATAACCCCTGACAGGTGACCAGAGCATCCTCAGTAGATCTAAGTTGCTCTCAGAACCGCAAATGCGGGCTCGCTCCCCCTCGACACAAACACATTACTGTTTCTGGTCCAGACCTGCTTG
Source organism: Schistocerca gregaria (assembly GCF_023897955.1). NCBI lineage: Eukaryota > Metazoa > Arthropoda > Insecta > Orthoptera > Acrididae > Schistocerca > Schistocerca gregaria. The sequence continues at coordinate 49,587,606 of NC_064926.1, forward strand.
CTTGCTTTTCTACACCTGTCTCCAGACTCTGGGTTTACAAGAACACATGTATTTTCACATGGTTTGCCATAATATTATACCATTTTGACTGTACTTCTCGATATCAAGCACACAGCAGTAGCCTACGGATCGCTTGTGCAACATCATTCTGAAGGTATAGACTGGAAATTATTTCTCTACAAACCCAAAACTTTAGCACTTATCCCATCTGTGACGACCTTTATGTGAGAACTCGAAACAAATAGAGGAAACTGATATTTCTACTCATGAATACTGATGTCCATGATGTAACAGATTCCAAATCATCCCTATAATTTACAAAGTCAGGAAATGTGATTCTCATGTCTAGAGAACCAGCAAACGTGTCTTTCACCTGCTAGATGCACACACCACAATCCATGTTCCCTTAACGAAATAAGGGCCTGAAATGTGTAGAAACAGTCAATCTGACAATTTAAATTGGAGGGAGTAATGGTCCAGCGTAAACACACGTCCATATTCACTCTTCTCAAATATCCACTTCATCATGAAAGCTATCCAACACATACTAAGTACTAGTTCGCCATTCGGACATCTTGAGGACAACTTAGTTAAGTCATCTACATTCCCACACTCCAACAGCCCTCTCCATTCAGTCAGACCCTACCATTAGCTGGAAATATGAATCATTCCCACCACAGGCGACGCATAGACGTAATCATCCTACGAAACTGGTCACATATATATTTGATTGCTATATGTACAGTTAAATGTTACGATTGCAGTTTCAGTTGAATGACATTTAACAATGAGCGAAGACTCGGAAATACATCCTGCTGACAGCTGTGGCTATGGAAACAGAAATATCTCTACCATTCTTATGATTTGACATACTCTTCCCTCTGCTATCACAGTATTCCACAGTCATCTCCTTTGCACATGTCGGAACACAAACACATACTTTACAAGCCTGATACTGAAGGTGAACCTATCACACATCCCAAACTACTACTAAGTATAATACTTCGTCAATAACTGACTGTCTATAATATGAAATAATACTGAGATAAAATCAGCGATGGGTGGATATGTCTAGTAAGTTTTTCTTGTGAGTGATACCACTGTGTCTTAGAAAGACAGGCTTAATGGTCTCATATGTTAAAAAACCCGACTGCAACAACTACTCAATGTTACTGTCACAAGCGCTCTTGGTTCTACAGGTGCACACAAATATCCATATTAAAAGTTATACTTGCTTTATTAATCGAGGTACGACATTACCTCTGAACGAGGTAGTTTTTTTGTCCGGACATATACCGAGACGGTGATCGCTGGAGGATATATTACCAGACCAGCAGTTCGATTACATGTAGCCCATGATGCAACCTCGTGATAAAACCACAGAATTTTAGAAGTGATTCAGTTAAGGAACCTGGTATTAAACCGCAATCTGCAACTCAATCACACTGCTAGATATTTCTATAGTATTTGTAATGTATTCTGTCTTGACACCATGTAAGAGGTTCTGCAATATATCCACAGAGTTATAGTCGATGGCTGACTGAGATGGGTCACAAACAGTGCTACACTATCCGCTATAAATGATGTCTATGATTTGGAATCAAGTCCCTCCATTCAACCACATACCTGCATTGGATCACAGCCACAAGTGAATCATATTTCTGTCACTCTCATATCTTGAAATGAGTCACCTTTCTCAAACATATCTCCTACAGTAAAATTCCAACGTGATTTTAGTCAGTCCCTACGCATCCTGCAACTGCTCTCATTTCTGTAGCTTTGCACATGTAATCGTCCCAATTTAAGATAGAACTGAGCAGAAGCTGGAGAAAGCCATATCCACCACTTTCTGCAACCCATGTAGAAACAGAACGACCTGACTTAGTCCAACAGGATCGTGTTTTGACCATTTGGTGGAAATGCGCGTATTATGGTGTGTCTAGATACAGATACTACAGCCTGAAGCAGATATGCGTCAATTCACATCTATCAGTCCAACATGCTATCATTGTTATTCTGTACCATTCATCAAAGAAAAATTACAAACTATAAAAGCTCCACTAACTTCATCTAAAATAGAGCTCACCTAGGCACTGTTGCTGGTGCGATGACACCTAGATGCTGCAGGGATCCAGCGCGGAGATGTCAAAATGCTCCCCAGAATAGCATAGGGCACATTTTTCCTAGCATTCCTAACGGGACAACCCATCTATCACTGGATTCACCTGTCAAACTGCTGCTGCCACTGCCCGTGTGGTATGATCCTATTAAATATACAGGTATTGATCCACTGCAGAGGTCAGTTTAAGGTTTCATCACCTCTACTGTAGGAGGATGATCATATCTCATGGACTATACTGTAAATCGCAAGAGACGCTCCCTGTGGCCCTGTCTCATTGTTTGAAACATTATTTGTTTCTGCTGTAGCACGCTTTTTACATCGCCATACATTTTATTTTTCTGCCACGACTTCGAGGTCTGCGTCAAGTTCTGGTCGCGTTGTGGAGAGTTTCCAGACTACAGTCTGAAGGTGATTCACGAGCGCTACATTTAAACTCATCTGCCATAGTCATGGAATAGCTGATGACTCTACGTTCCGTTTCGACTAATTCATCATTTTGCAGTCCTAAGGCTACAGCGTTCTGCACTTCAAATGGGCTGTAATGTTAGATCGCTTGCATTTCCGACCTATCAGTCGTGTGGACTGTAGCGCTGTTAATATTCCAATGTAAGATATATTTCAAGCTCATGACATACATCCTTCTTCCTTTTTTATATATGATAAACTATGTTATCGAACCATAAAACGAAAAACTACTTCTGTAAAATATTTGCTCTGTATGTTATGAGCACAATATAGCTTTCCGGAGACATATAGTGTCCACTGTTCACATCCGATCCTGGTTCAGAAATTATATGATGCCTGCATCAAGCGTATCTAAAATGATCGTTAGTAATGGGGGATACCTCTTACAAGGACACAGATAAATGCATAGCAGCAGCGCCCAACATGTGTGAAAATTACAAGTCATTCACCGACCAACTCTGAAAACACCACATCTGTCACGCAAATGTATACACAGGGATTGCAGTGCCTCACAAACACCTATCGCTAGCTTAGTTAGGAAGCTGAAGGCCCGATTTTACACCCAAGATGCTACAGGGGGATGGGGAACACTGCATAAATCAAAGTTCGTTTAACTGAAAGTGTCACATTTCATCACACATGAGATGGAAATCCTCTGATGACTGACAGGTTTAGCATTAACTATCGCAAGCAGACAGTGCTTTAAATCACATACAGAATACGTGGATATGTACAAGTCGAATGCAGGCTATGTCACGTGACTGATGAATCCTGGCAGAACAGTGGAAAAATTGACCTCAAGCAACTTCTCCCTTTCTAGAATGCATCATCAGTCTACCGTTAAATCGTACCTCATCACATCTCCATCTCAAATGATCATCCCGTCCACTTTCTGTCATCCTCTAACGCAGATGCAACTAAGTTTAGAGGTTGATGGCTCTCTGTCTTCCAGAACAGCATCAAATACAGTAATCAACTCCTGTGTACTACTGGTACCTCAATGGACATACCGTATAATGCTTCCATGACGCAAAAATTTGACTGCTTCCTTGATTCTCTTCACTTCCATGTCAATGTTTCCTTGGATTCCTATTGTTGCTGCATACTTGTCCCCATGTACAAACTGCTCTGTGGGAACCAGAAGATACACAAGTACTTCCTCAATTTCTCGACATTTTGGTGTATATTCGATCAATTTATACCTACTCACTGTCATTTTTCGTAATTCCATCGATTTTTTATCAGTTCTATCCATACAATCATGGCATAACCTTTCGTCCTGTGTCCTAAAACTGCTTGTAAATGTAGCACAGCTGCCAACACCTAGCCCAAAGCCACTGATAGGGTGGCATAATATACCACTGTACTCTATTGTATCCAGTCCCCTCCATATTTGGAGATTGTTTGCTCTATTTTCTGTATGTCTGGGTATATAGATGTGTCGTGGATGGCTCACAGGACCCGTAGTAGACCCGAGTTTGCATTCAAAGGTGGATCCACTGTGCGTTATATGCAGAGTGATGTCGGGATGCAGATCCACAATATGCTACACACGGGATAGGGTTTGAAGGTGGGTCAGCTACACACAATGTACGAAGCGGTGTTGGGATGCATATCCACAATATATCACATCTGAGTTAGTTCAAGTGTAGATCTGCCACGAACTATAAATTCGGACTGATGTTCGGATCTAACACATGGTTGGCCCGCCTGCGAACCCAATCGCAGAAGTGACATGTGGTGGATGCACCTCTGCTCATGCAGGCTTGTGTTTGGTGGTGGCCTATGCAAATAGGTCTTTGTTCCTGTCTCGTTGCATCAACAAGGGTGCCAAGGAATTTCTCGGGTGTCAAGTATGAAAGGGCTGTCACTACATCATGCTTGAGGGCACCTGTGCATCGTTTGACACCTAATGGCAGCACGGGGGCTGCCAGTAGCCTCCTGTGCGGTCTAGCGTACATGGGGTGGTGGACGGTGCTTGCGCATGTTGATTGCATGATTGTTACATTAATTTGCTAGCAGGTCTGTAGCCTGTGCTGTGCTTTATTTGGACAGTTCATGAGTTGATTTCGAGTCTGCACATCAGTGTAGTGCATTATTTAGGAAGAGTTTGCATGTCTGTAATGAAATTATTTGGATATTTAGGAGTTGTCTGCATGTCAGCAGAGCGTTACTTAGGAGTAGTTTACAGGTCTGTGGGCTGTGTAGCGTGCTCCCAAGCATGTCCGAGCATGTGTTTTGTATTGATGTGATAAAGATACTATCTTTCAAAATACATTCCTAAATAAATTGTTCCAAAATAAATAAAGTACACTCCTTCCTTGCTCTCTCCAGTAGCCCAGCGCAGGCAGAGTCACTTTTGCACCATTTCCCCCCCTCCGGACCACCATCTTGGATTACATTACAGGGGAGATGACAACACCCTCTGGTGGTAGTACTGTGTACTAAGTTCAGACTTTATGGTGAACGCACTGTCTACCCCAATTTTCCCCAACCATCCCGGATTACATCATGCAACAGATGACGGCAGCGCCCTTTGGTGGTGGTACTGTGTACTACATCCAGACCTCGTGGCGAACACTTTGTTTCCTGCCATCTATGATAACAGTACTTGCGTCATCACCTAACTTCATGATCGCCATCTTGGATTACATCATGGAATGGATGATGGCGCCTTCTGTGGTGGTACTATGTACTAGGGCAGTCGGAGTCTGGACCTCGTGGTGAACACACTGGATGTGTGTACTGCATCAAATTGTTTAAATAAAGACTGGTGCATGCAAAATAATAAAGTCTTATGTCCGGCACAGGTCGAGTCTTCCCCTATTCCTTTTCCTAGAATGAGGTAGCGACTGGGTGACTTAGGTTAGTGGAGGTAGTCCAAGTGCCCTTTTTTTCGCGCCATTTTCTTAGATTAGTAGAGATACACAAATTGTTCTATCTTCTGGCCAAAATTCAAACTTCCTGGCAGTTCATAGGAGCACATGGCGGTCAGGTGATTTAGGTTAGTGGAGGTTGCCCAATTGATCCATTTTCTCACAATTTGCTTAGGTTGGTAGAGATAACATTCGTGCATTGCATTATCTCGCTGAGGCCGCCCAAGGGCTACTACTGCAATGGATGACCGCTACCTACGGATTATCGCTCAGAGGAAACCTAACAGTAGCGCCACCATGTTGAATAATGGTTTTTGTGCTGCCACACAATGTCATGTTACGACTCAAACTGTGTGCAGTAGGCTGAATGATGCTCAGTTTCACTCCTGACATCCATGGCCAGGCCCATCTTTGCAACCACGACACCAGGCTGCGAGGTACAGATGTGCACAACAACATGTCGAATGGACTGCTCAGAATTCTCTGATGAGTATTGCATATGCCTCAGACAATCGTCAGAGACATGCTTGGAAGCAACCTGGTCAGTCTGGACTCCTTAGACACACTGTCTAGCGAGTGCAGCACGCTGGAGGCTCCCTGCTGTTTTGGGGTGGCATTATGTGTGCCCGACGTACTCTGCTGGTGGTCATGGAACGTACTGTAAAGACTGTACGATACGTGAATGCCATCCTCCGGCTGATACTGCAACCATATCGGCAGCATATTGGCGAGGCATTCGTCTCAATGGACGACAGTCCAGCCCATCTCCCCCCTCCCCCCTCCCCCCTCCCCATCGTGGAAATTTTGCTGTGTTGTGGAAATCTTCCTTCAGGATAACGACATCGCTAGATTAGAGGACTATAGTGGCCAGCATGTTCTCCAGACATGAACCCTATCAAACATGCCTGGCATAGATTGTAATGGACTATTTATCGGCGACGTGATCCACAAATCACTCTGAGGGATCTACGCCGAATGGCCGTTCAGAAGTGGAACAATCTGGACCAACAGTGCCTTGATGAATTTGTGGGTAGTATGGCACAACGAATACAGGCATGCATCAATAGAAGAGGACGTGATATTGGGTATTATAGGTACCGGTGTCTACAGCTGTCTGGATCACCAGCTCTGAAGGTATCGCTGTATGGTGGTACATTATGCAATGTGTGGTTTTCATGAGTAATAAAAAGGACGGAAATGATGTGTTGATTTCTAATTAAATTTTCTGCACTGGTTCTGTAACTCTCGGAACTGAGGTGATGCAAAACTTTTTTTGATGTGTGTATATCTCTCATTGTGCCCAAAGTTCGCAGAGCTCTAGCTAGCACTAAACGATTACATGGAGATGAGTAATCATCAGTTACATTTTTATAAGAATAAATTTTCATATAATATTTTAGGAAGATGGCAAATACACAAACGTATCTAATTGTAATTAAATATTCTCTTGCAAGTTAATCAGCAAAGATGAAGCTGAAATCGATGGATTCACAAATTTTTCATCGCTCACTACGTCAAGACAGTTGTGACAGATGTGCCGGTATTTGCAGATGGAGAATTTGAGTGCGTGGTCATCTCAGCTGTATATGCTAAAATAGTAATGGAAGTTCACTTTGTCATGTAATCTAAATTATTTAGTTTCTCTACAAGGTATTTACCGTATTTGGTATTGGCGTCTTCTGGTTCCACAGACTATCGCAAAATATTATATGCCATATCAATCCTCGGATCCTTCTCGTCGCGAATCCATTTAGATTTCCTGTTTGTTTTTTGAGGCTTTACTGTAGATCCATTTTGATGTTTCTCTGAGCTACACGAAGCAGCACTTAATTTCTCGACTCTCTATCCTGTGACATGGGTTTGAGAATCGCCAGAAATTTGAATCTGAGTGTCTGTTTTCTACAAACAAAGAAACAAGTAAACAAATTTTAATACAAAATTTATATAATTGTGAACTAACTAATACAGTTAAATGTTCAATCAAAACACTGTTGAAATCTTGTTTGGAAAACAAATCAGTAATGAGGGGACGTCTCTATAAAACTGAATGCTCTCTTTTCCTTTGTTATTTGAACAATTATTTTGCTAAATGCTAACAACTGTTGCAGACTGGTTGAAAATAACTGAAGTTTTTTAAAGACTCTGGCAGTTTCCCAGCTGTGCTGGATCACATGATGAAAAGCACATAAGGCTGCAAGCGCCTTTAAATAGTGGCAGTGAATTCATAAATTGCAAACGCTTGATCAGCATTGTACTTTTCGCACCGGTTGATGCTAGTTACAACTTTTTATAAGTTGAAATTGCATGCCAAGGACGGATTTCAGATGGAGGAGTGTTCCGTCATAGGGAATTACATCCCAAAATTAACAACACACTTTAAAATTACCTCTTACAAAGCCCCTTCCTCAAATGCTTAAAGGTGTGCACACAACCTTTTAGGTGGACAAACACAGCTATAACTAATTATTTAATAAAACTGCAGCCAAATAGCCATATACAGTTACTTTACTTAACATTTTACATTTACATTTTACATTTTTGCATATTCATTTAACGATTTCACTCTTTTACTGCACAGTTCCATGTGATATCGTTCACAGGCTTCGTTACACAGTTCACATACACATGTTGTGGTTGGGTCGTGATAAGTTTTGTTTTTGCAGATTAGATGATGAAAGCTGTGAATAGAAAGTCTAGTTACGACATGTCGCTGTTCAAAGTTTGGTGCTGTCATTGAGCGGTTTGTCATTGCTTCGGTGCCATATTTTTTCTCGTTTGTCCTCCATGATCTTCAGTTGCTTTCTGGAAGCCCTGGTGTGTGGCATCATATATCGAAGTCTGATGTCTTCAATTAGGAATGTCTCTCCCGCTAGCAGGTACACGAATCTAGATCTTGTTGTCTTTGTGAGACCTAGTGCTCTTTTTAGATAGGTCGATTTTACCTTTTCTAGTGTTTCTAGATTTTTTCTGTCAGGTGATCCCATATAACCTCTATCCCACAGGCCAGGATTCGCAAGATTTTTTTGTTGGATAATTTCATGGCTGTTTCTAGACTGAGTAGGCGGATGTTTTTGATGTCCTGTATTGCTATTATTGCTTGGGCTGCACGCTCTGTTGTATGTTTTGTGAAGCATTTGGCTGTTGGTTCCAATGTCACTCCTAGGTATTTAAAGTCTGATGAGATATTTATTTTTTGTCCTCTGATAATGATTTCCGCATTCTTGGGTGTTTTGCCTCCTTTCCTGAAAATTGCCATTTCTATCTTTGTTATGTTTATGTGTAGTTTGTGTTCACTGCACCATCTGTCTATTTTTTCAATGATTCTCTGCAGCTTCTGTATATCTGTTGAACCTCCGGCTATGTCGTCAGCATATGCATATACATACACATCTTCTCCATTTTCTCCAATTCGGAGTACTTCTTCGGTGGCAAGAATATACAGCAAAGGGCTTATTGGGTCACCCTGTAAGACTCCGTTCGATTGCAGAATGGGGTTCGAACAAAAGAGGTTGTCTGAAATTGTAATTAAGTTGTATTCGAGGATTGACTTGATTATTCTTACCCATTCCCTATCTTCTCCCATTGTGTTTTCCTGTTTTCGGACTATGAGCTCTCTTTCCAATAGGTCAAAGGCTTTGGTAAAGTCTATGAACACTGTGTAGAACATTTGTTTCTTTTGTAGCGCTTCATCGATGTTGTTTAGAAGAAGTCTGACTGCTATAAGTGTTGATCTTCCAGACCTGAAACCCATTTGTCGTTCTGGGAGATGACTGTCCACAGAGGCTTGGATTTTTTGTGTTATTATCTTTGAAAACATCTTGAATTGAGTATTTTCGAGGGCTATGCCTCTGTACTTGTTTGGGTCCATTGGGTCTCCTCTACCTTTGTAGAACTTTTATTGTCGAGTGTCTGCATTGTGTCGGCATTTGTTAAACAATTTGGTCCATTTGTGTTGGAGGGCCTCTTTTGCATCTTTTATATGTTCATTATATATATTATCAGGTCCTGCTGCTTTCTTGTTCTTCAGTGCTTTTATTACGTCTTTCATGTCTTCTTTATTTAGAGACTCCCCTGCATTGTCATTTTCCTTAGTTTGATGTTGTTTCTCTTTCTTGGGGTATTTTGAGTCCTCGTTTTTTCAGTATCTTACTGAAGCGGTCTTCCCATTCCTTCAGATCTATATTAGGTGTATGAGCCATTTTTCTTGGTCTTGCTGCTATGTATGTGTCTTTCTCTGCTTCTATATTTATGTTTGCCGCTTCTACTAGCATACTATTTTCTTGTTTTATTATTTTTTTGGTGGGCGTCATCCAGGGTTTCAGTTGCATAGATATTCCTCCCATGGGTCGTCCTTTTTCTCCCTTCTTTGCCATTAGGTGATAGTTATGACTAATCGACTAATCATCTTGGGTATTAATAAACCGCTTTAGCTGTATTTAGTCCTTTATTTTTAAATCACTACCTGTTTCGAGGCGTTAAAAGCCACATCTTCAGGTGAACATATGTATAACAATAAATCCACAAGAAATAACAACCCTCAGCGTATGCGCGTGCCGTTTATAGGCAAGCTGTTTGCTTTCTTGCCGTTTGTATGGCACACCGTGATGTTGCGTCGCGTGTTTTCAATTCGATAAAGACTGGAGAAGCGGTAAGTGCGGCTTTCAGGTTGTGCTTTTCCGTCAATAGCTACTTACTTGACGAGGTTGGTGTAGGTAGTTCATTTTGTGGAAATCACTTCTTGGTTTTTCATGGTTATCCCAACTTAGATCTTCATAGTCTCTCATTTACTTTCACATTATCAAAAGATCACTATGGTATTATTTGTTTAGGACCCATCCACCGCATCATTCAGGGATGATAAGTAAGTTTTATTCCATGACAAACCGATTTTCTGTGCCGCCTTTTAGCAGTGTTTTGTTCTGACAGACAACGAATATTGGGTACAAAGTTCCTCACTTTTTAGCACTAATGTTTTAGATACGTGAGTACAAATATTTTAACATCCTCATATAAATGTTATTAACAGAGTTTAAATTGTTTTTTTTTTAATCTTAAAATACTTTTAGGAAGTTTATCATACCAGTGGATGTCCCACGATTATTACTCGTTCTGTATTTATTGTTACACAAATTTTCACCCGAAGATGTGGCTTTTAGTGCAACGAAACCGACAGTGATCTAAAAATGAAGAACTAAATGCAGCTGAAGCGGGTTTATTAGTACCCAAGCATAAAGAAATCCCTTACGTATTTCTCGGTGACGAGGCATTTTCGGTCTAGAGGAATATTTCGATACTAGCTGTCGGCTTTGACCTGTGATCTAATAGCTGGTGTGACTTCACATTTTGCTGCGTATTTTGACTGAATTTCCGTTTAGCCTCACATTCTATCGACCGCACTCTCGTTGGTTTATACGGAAAGTATTTTGTTAATCTTTGTGCGGTATTTGAAATTACTTTACGAGTATAAATATGAAGGCCCAAGTTCTGCTTCTGATTTTGAAGATGTGGCAAATAGTAGGTATGGGGAACAACATATTCCTCAAGTTCGTTTCACTGTTGTAAAACTGAGGGAATCAATGAATGTCATCAGTTTTGCCAGACAGTACAATGGAATTGCTTGCTATTCTAAGTGAAGTGTTTTTGGCAACGAGAAGACATTGTGCAAGGTTTCGAAGAAAAGCATGAGCGATTTGTGTATATGGCGCTGTGCAAAAGAGTGGGGGTGGCAGCCTATTCGTAGAGGAATGTGGTTTGAGAAATCAAGGCTTCTAATGAAAAGTATAACTTTTTTTTTCTTCATGATCTCTTATTTGGTGTGCTCCTCATGAGACAGAAACAGGCTGCGAAACTGTTATAGACTGGTATTCGTTTTGCCGGAAAGTTTGTTCGGATTTTCTTTAGGAAAAGAGGCAAAATTTTTGGCCCAGAGGCTATTATAGAAATTGACCAATCGGAGTTTTTTCAGGGAATCACTTTTCTCCAGATATGATTTTTAAGATAATTAAAGATAGGACAGCTCTTACCATGTTTCATTTACCAAAAAGCTATATAGCAGACGGTTGAGTCATTGTCTGGTGGGTTATAACTGATTAGACGAAATGGGATACATGCTTTTGGCTGTGAATCATTCCGTTGCATTTAGGGGAAAAAACAGGAGTATGTACAAATACAATACAATGATATTGGGGGGGGGGGGGAGGGAGCAATAAAAATGATTACTGAGTTAAGGGAAATGAAAGTTTCAGTACTACAGAGTCACTTAAATGAGTGTTTTTCGAGGAAGGATGTTCCATAAAATCGGTGCTTGTTTGAGTTTTTTTTTGGAAGGTGTGGGGAGTAGATATGCGCCAAAGAAACAGAGTTGAGTTTCTGTTTTGAAGTAGAGGTGCATTTTTCGTTTTCATTCTAATTTTTGCAATTACTTTTATTTTGCTAATTTTGTTTCCTGTTTGGTTTTGATGGATTAGTAGATTGTTTTTTTTCATGGTTCATAGATATCCTTTATTTCTTGGATGTCAACCTATTGAGGATACTAATCTGCTATTGGTAAGTACTGGCGGGCCTGTTACTGTAATTTTCATTTCTATATTAGTTTTATCTAACAGTGACTTGCTGTATTGTGGTTCTTGTGTTGTGTACTGAGGCTGGACTTGGTTGACTTTGGAGTTAGGGAATTAGTAGATAGAAACTAAGTACATGTCCAGTTGGTGGTGGAGTGAAAAGATGTATTTTTTTTAATTAATGAAGAAGTTACGAATTTCCGAGAGACTGGGTACCTCGTGAGTCTATAGAACAGTTTAACATCACGATAATGGATTGGTTTAGCCGGATGTCTAGGTTAGGATGGGATGTGACGATTTAAATGTAAGTTGACAGAGCCAGTAGGCATAGTTTGTGGTAACATACTGATCTGTGGCGTAACTTGCGCTCTAGGTTAAGTTTGAATGCAACATTTTGGCTAGGAGTTGGCGAAGTCAATGAATCTGACAGTGGAAAAGACTTCTGTGGTGACACAATAACATGTTGCGTAGCCTGACACATAGGTTAGGTTGCAATACGACAGTTTAAATGTGATTTGGCGAAGCTAATGAATGTGAGAGTGGGACACACTGATCCGTAGCATATCTTGAGCTCTAGGTTAGGTTAGAATGCAACAGTTTGGCTCTGAGTTGCCATCAAATCTGACAGCAGAAAAGCTTTCTGTGGTAACAGACTGATCTGTAGGTAGCCCGAGATCTAGGTTAGGTTATACTTCCACAGTTTTCTTGTTAAAGCCAAGAAAACTGCAAATGTTAAGAACTTACCTGTAGTGTAGCAAGATATCTGTGTTCAAATTCCATTGATGTTTCGAAGGAAACGAATGCCAAGACAAATGTATGGTGCCCAGTTGATCTGGATCATATGTCGTGAAATGGGATGCTCTTCGCAGTATCCTACTTGTATTTATGACTTTGCAGAATATTGGGACTATATTGTTCAATTACGAGTTATCCGTAGAAAACTGTAGCTGATATTATCTACGAATGAGTGTTGTCATTGAGAACATACTGATTTACAGTTATCAGTTTGTTCGTCGTGATGTTTGTTTGAGTTAGCTCCGAATATGGCTCGATTTAGGAAGCATTACTTATTGGAAATATTTTGCAGTTTCCGAGTATAATATGAGCTACAGTTATTCACGAAGCAAATATTACTTCCCAGAATCATGAGAACCATTATCAACATTAGCGGTCTTTGGAAAAGTCGCTGAGTTTGTTAGTGTATTTCTAGTTTACTTTTTTGTGTGATAGTTTTGACTCTTTTGTTTAATAGCATGGTTTTTTTCACTTATATGGGCTGTATATTGGGAAAATTAATGTATATTTCTTACTGTTGTAGTTTCTTGCGTTTTCAACATATAAAATGGTTACAGTTCTCGATTATCATTCGATTTAGTTTCCAACAGTTCACCTATAGTGTTTGCAAATTTGTAATGAAATACTCTTGGGGATATATGTATATATAAATGAAGTGTATTTTGGAATAGTTTTCATTTTTACCAGAATAATTTCTTTCTACTTCATATCTTACGTTCTGGCGTCCATGTCAGCGGGAGAGTGTGTTTTTACCAAGGAGGTAAGAAAAGAAGGGAGATGTCATTACGTCACGAACGTGAAGCCGATGTCCGCCCAAGACATTAGGTTCAAGGCATTCATACCTCCATGGTTCATCGCTTTGATACTTCCCCATGGCGTCACTCTCACTTATCTGCACCCAGTTTCGACCGCGTTGAGTGCTTTGGTTGTGTGGAGACGTAGTTGTTTCATTAAAAATGCCAGATTACTTTGTTTACAGGGGTACTAATCGATCCGATCGTAGTCTAAAACCCCTACTACACGATGCGCGTAAAACGTACATCTATGCACCAGCGCCCCAAGCGTTCATATCTGTAACTATAGGCTGGTTCAAGTAGACCTATTATTACACCATCCATGCGAGATATACCTGGCGCGCATACGCTGTAGACGGTAATAACGCGTGAAACCCAAACAGAACCGTCTGATCTCTTGTAAAGTGGTTCGTTCTACCGCGCGAAACACAAGGGGGACCGTGTGACATATTGGAACGTCAATTGTTCAAATTATATATGTGAGCTCAAGGTTACTATTTAATAAGAATTTTTTATCATTATTTATTAAGTGATTGTTATTCTCTTATGCAGGTTACTACTGTTCTGAATTACAAATCAACAGTTAGTTTTATATTGCGACACTGTGTTACACAGGTACATGTATATTTAAATTTGCATTTTGCACATGGAAGACCCACTTGTTTTTGGAGCAATTGCCCTGGGAGTGGCAGTTAATCTTCGGATTAGGGCAGAGTGACAAAGAAACCGAAAATCCAGACGTTGTTGAGTTGGTCTCGGGCTGAAAATAAGGAATGAAGCAGCGGATTAGAGAAGGGAGATGAAAATTTAATGGTCATGGGTGACTGGAATTCGATAGTAGGAAAAGGAAGAGAAGGAAACGTAGTAGATGAATATGTATTGAGGGGAAGAAATGAAAGAGGAAGCCACCTGGTAGAGCATAACTTTGCGCAGAGCATAACTTAATCATAGCTAACACTTGGTTCAAGAATCATAAAAGAAGGTTGTATACATGGAAGAAGCCTGGATATACTGACAGGTTTCAGATAGATTATATAATGGTAAGACAGAGATTTAGGAACCAGGTTTTAAATTGTACAACATTTCCAGGGGCCGATGTGCACTATGACCACAATTTATTGGTTATGAACTGTAGATTAAAACTGAAGAAACTGCTAAAGGTGGGAATTTAAGGAGATGGGACCTGGATAAACTGACTAAACCAGAGGTTTTACAGAGTTTCAGCGAGAGCATAAGGGAACAATTGACAACAATGGAGGAAAGAAATACAGTAGAAGAAGAATAGGTAACTATGAGAGATGAAGTAGTGAAGGCAGCAGAGGATCAAGTAGGTAAAAAGAGGAGGGCTTGTAGAAATACGTGGGTGACAGAAAAAGGAATACAAACGTCTCAAAAATAGGATCGACAGGAAGTGCAAAAAGGCCTAGCAGGCATGGCGAGAGGACAAATGTAGAGGCTTATCTCACTAGGGGTAAGATAGATACTGCCTACAGGAAAATTAAAGAGACCTTTGGAGAAAAGAGAACCACTTGTATCAATATCAAGAGCTCAGATGGAAACCCAGTTCTAAGCAAAGAAGGGAAAGCAGAAAGATGGAAGGAATATACAGAGACTCTATACAAGGGCAATGTACTTGAGGGCAATATTATGGAAATGGGAGGGGATGTAGATGAAGATGAAATGGGAGATATGATACTGCATGAAGAGTTTGACCGAGCACTGAAAGACCTAAGTCGAAACAAGGCACTGGGAGTAGACAACATTCCATTAGAACTACTGACGGCCTTGGGAGAGACAGTCCTGACATACCTCTACCATCTGGTGAGCAAGATGTATGAGACAGGCGAAATACCCTCAGAGTTCAAGAAGAATATATAAATTCCAATCCCAAAGAAAGCAGGTGTTGACAGATGTGAAAATTACTGAACTGTCAGTTTATTAAGCCATGGCTGCAAAATACCAACACAAATTATTTGCAAACGAATGGAAAAACTAGTAGAAGCCAACCTCGGGAAAAATCAGTTTGGATTCCGTAGAAATATTGGAACACGTGAGGCAGTACTGACCCTACGACTTATCTTAGAAGCTAGATTAAGGAAAGGCAAACCTATGTTTCTAGCATTTGTAGAAACAGAGAAAGCTTTTGATAACGCTGACTAGAATACTCTCCTTCAAATTCTGAAGGTGGCAGGGGTAAAACACAGGGAGCGAAAGGCTATTTACAATTTGTACAGAAACCAGATGGCAGTTATAAGAGTCGAGGGGCATGAAAGGGAAGCAGTGGTTGGGATGGGAGTGAGACAGGGTTGTAGCCTCTCCCCGATGTTATTCAATCTGTATATTGAGCAAGCAGTAAAGGAAACAAAAGAAAAATTCAGAGTAGGTATTATAATCCATGGTGAAGAAATAAAATCTTTGAGGTTCGCTGATGACATTGTAATTCTGTTAGAGACAGCAAAGGACATGAAAGAACAGTTGAACAGAATGGAGAGTGTCTTGAAAGGAGGATATAAGATAAACATCAACAAAAGCAAAACGAGGATGATGAAATGTAGTCGAGTTAACTCGGGTGGTGCTGAGGGAATTAGATTAGGAAATGAGACACTTAAAGTAGTAAAGGAATTTTGCCATTTGGGGAGCAAAATAACTGATGATGGTCGAAGTAGAGAGGATATAAAATGTAGACTGGCAATGGCAAGGAGAGCGTTTCTGAAGAAGAGAAATTTATTAACATCGATTATACATATAAGTGTCAGGAAGTCGTTTCTGAAAGTATTTGTATGGAGTGTAGCCATTTATGGAAGTGAACCATGGACGATAAATAGTTTGGACAAGAAGAGAATAGAAGTTTTCGAAATGTGGTGCTACAGTAGAATGCTGGAGATTTGATGGGTAGATCACAGAACTAATGAGGAGGTATTGAATAGAATTGGGGAGAAGAGGAGTTTGTGGCACAACTTGACTAAAAGAAGGGATCGGTTGGCAGGGCATGTTCTGAGGCATCAAGGGAACACCAATTTAGTATTGGAGCCCAGAGTGGAGGGTAACAATCGTAGAGGGAGACCAAGAGATGAATACACTAAGCAGATTCAGAAGGATGTAGGCTGCAGTTCGTACTGGGAGATGAAGAAGCTTGCACAGGATAGAATAGCATAGAGAGCGTGTAAGGGATCCGTGATCCCACGAACATAGATGCTAGTATCCGACGCCCAGGTCGATAGTAGACAGGAGTCGATTGTCGAGCGTCGCAGGAGGCAGCGAGCAGAGCGTTGAGTGCGAGTAGTACTGGAGAGTGTCAGCGAGCTGTAGTGTTGGAGAGTCGTGGACGAATGTTGGTCGAGTAAATTCACTGGAGTATGACGAGTGAGCACGTCCCCCTGATCGTCGTGGAGTTGACCTTCACTAATACTGATTCGCGAGTGATATGAAAGAGAAAGTGACAAATGCCGAATTACGTGTTTCGTGTCAATGGCGTCAGCCAGCAACCACCATGGATTGCAGTGAGGATTGTTGTGAATGTTAACCCAGCATTGCGTGTGACGAAGTACTGGAAATCAGCAATCAATGAAAAGATATAACCGTAATTAGACGTGTAAGGCGAAGGTAGCAACTGCCTCAGAATTTGTGTGGTAATAGAAAATATACAGTTTGTACATCGCAACCTTTGTGGTCCTTAATAATAGACAAACTTTCAATCACTCCACTATTCAGTTGCAGACAGCCGCACTCGGTTGAAATACCCCCGAAAATAGCAGAAAAATCGATAGCCTTTCTTCCATTAAGCACACGGTCATATAATTATAATAATTAGCTGTTTGGCGGCTTCCATAAATTACACGTAGTCCAATAAAGGAATTTAAACGGGGGTGTTTCATCTTGGCTTCCGTGAGAGTTGTAATTTTCGGATCCGAACAATGGTTTATTGACCTCAATTTTTCGTTTCAGTGGAAACACATTTGCAATTATCGGACGATGTTATTGCAAGAATAATTCTTTATTGTTGTTACCGTGACTAAAAGCAGAGTGTTTCAACTAGAAACAGTGTAATATAACATGTATGGTGAAATTAGAAATCTCGCGATAGAAGCACATTCTTTAGACAATTCAGTGCAAGAGTGACTTAACAAACAGTAAACAATTTGTTTTTATGAGTTCAAGTGACAAAAGCAGTGGTAATAAACAATATATTGAGGTATGGACATGAGAACCTGCGTGAATTGCTGTAAAATTCACATTCTATGAAAATGCGCGTTTGTGCATAATCTCGAGTGAGCTAGCCAAAACTCCGTTACGAAAATATCAGGAGAATGTTTTCAAGTGACTTTGTATCCGAAATTCTCTTTGAACGGTGTAAATCGCTCAATTTGATGTGGACCCAGAAACTTTTACTGCGTTTGCGAGTGTTGACTGTGGCGTAATTGTTGGATGACGTCACACAGACTGAGCGGCTAGCCTAGTCCCACACGCCGCGAAATTAAGGATTTAGACAGCGGAGATGTACCACACTGACCAGTGACTGCAGCGGGGCCAAGTGGTTGAAGCAGAAAACAACGTCTGCGCGGAGTTCAACATCTAGTGGCGAACCCTCGAAGTATATAACGTCTGCGCCACCTACCCGCCGATCAGCGAAATACGTGACAAGAGCTCCATCCCGTCGCCAACCACCGACCTACGAGACTGCGTCAGCGCGATTCGCCGCGAGCTTCGCTTTGCACACGGCACCATACCAGCTACCACGACGCATCGCCTGACAGCCGCCGCTCCGGAGGAGCCAACGCCAACACGACTGACTAGTAGCGCGACTTCAAACGTCAAAACATCTCGACTTCGACGAGCGTCGAGGGGTGAGTGAAGACGATTTGCTGACGCGAGACTAATTAATATTGCACTATCTTCAGAGCGCGGAAGAAACTTAAAATTAAATTTGTCAATTGCAGAAAACAAAAACAATATATTTTTTTTAAACATTTCATTGCGAATTTTCTCTGAAGCCTGGTATGCTAATATGCGCTTGTTTTCATGCTGTACAGCACAGAATAGTGTCTCATTTGCATTATTTATTTTAAACTACACGTTTAAGTTGTCTGTACGTTACTTCGAGATTTTGTGTATAAGTGCAGTCATTGAAGTTTGATCTGGGTAGGCTTCTGTAATTTATGCTGTTCAATGGAGAGGTATAATTTGCCAGTCTGGGTCAACCTAACATAGCGATGGATTATTTCGTTATTAGCTAATTAGTCAGTGTTTGAATTACTAGGAGGTTATTTTATTTTATTCTTGTCTGTGCTTAGTGAATAGTTGTGAATGGATCCTGAATTGAAAGAAAAGGTTGTGGAGGAGGTAGTGAGAAAAAAGAGGATAAGACCAACCCAGATAATGGAATAGAGTCAGAGATGGTGTAGAGAGCCAGGAACTCTTATGCTGGTATACCAAGTGGCGACTGGTACACTCCCAGCTGGGTGAGACTTTATTTCTTATTTCAAGTTTCACTCCTCTACCATCTTTCTCTATCCTTAGGTTGAGAAGGTTAGTGTCTAGAACTTAGAATAGGTAGTGGTCATGCAAATAATTCAGCCAGGAACCATATACATCAACAGTAACTATTATAAATTTACTAGAGTGTGAGATGTTAGAGTATCAATAAGTCAAAAATCAGTTTAGTGTCAGTACATTACAAAATTCATAATGCCAGAAGTAATAAATGACATCCAGATCAGAAAGTCAATGTTTATAGAATGTGATGGGAAGCTAATTGGTTAAATAAATGTTTGTGTAATCTTATAGAGTTGTTTTATGAGGCATGAAAAGGTCAAACTGTTGTAAGAACATTGAAGTAATTTATCAGCTTGTAATTAGAATGGCATATAAAGAAACAAATACTTGAGGAGACAGTTGTTCGAATAAATGATGTAAAATATGATGAACGGAGATGTAAAATATGATGAACGGAGAAGCCAAAGAGCCTGGAGTAGTATTTTTATGTAGTTATTGCAGCGAATATGGAGGGTTGATGTAGTTTGAAGATGTATTTTTATTAGCAGTTGAAGTTGCTGTTAAGTTGAGGGGGTTATGTTTAATGAAGTGTTTTGAGGATGAGATGTTTGAAGTATTGAAGTATATGAAGCATTGATGTAGGTTGAAGATATATATTTATTTGCAGTTGAAGTTGTTGTTAAGTTGAGGGAGTTATGTGTAATGAAATGTATTGAGTATGAGATGTTTGAAGTATTGAAGTATGTCATTTAGCACATAAGCAACATCTGTTTGCAAGTTATTTGTGGGTATACATGTTTATCTGAAGTGTGCTGAATAAAACACAAAGTGTAACTCATTAGTAATGAGTAATTCATGTATCCAATTAGCTATCGAAGTCAAGTATGGTTGCACTTACATCAAGCTTTAGAAGCAGAATTCTGGCACTGTGTAATGAATATTAAATATCCATATAGCAGATTTGGATTAATGTCAGTATAATAGGAAATATTATATTTTTCATCTGAGCATTAACATATGGCAGTATAAATATTTGGCAAAAGGATCAGTAATTTAAAATATTTCATTTGGTGACCACATTAGTTATAGTGATGCAGATAGTTATGTAAGACATATTTAGTGGTATAATGGAGCATTTAATATTGTTGAATCTGTAGGGGTATGAGGAATTGGAAAATAAGAGCATAAGTCAAGGTATAAATGCTATATTTTGTTCTCATTTTCAGTTTTACTTGTGTTAAAGACTTAAATGGATAAGATGTTAATTTCTTCCTTAACTTTCATGTGTGTTGGCCAAGTGAGTTATAAGTTAGAGTTATAGTAGTATGGACAGCAGGAACCCTGCTGAAAGGATGGCTTTCAACTAGTTTTTTTGTTTTTGCTGTAGCAAATTATAAAAGATTAACAACTAACAAATATGTAGTTAAAAGCTCGTACAAAACTTTGAAAATGAAGATTTTTGGTAATTGAATGTAAGATAAGTTTTATAAAAATATTTACCATGCCATGTTAATTAAGATATATTGATGATGTATACTGTTTCTGTAGGGGCAATTTGCTACCGGAGTCAGTAGGATATTATTTGTGATACGATGTAATTTTCAGTATTTCGACCAACACTTATGTTCCTCATTTTCATTTATATAATATGTGATAACTTTTTCCCATTATTCTTTTTCGCCTGTGGCTACAAAGAAGGTTTTTAGGGCGGGGATGTAAGGTATCCGTGATCCCACAAACATAGATACTAGTATATGACGCCCAGGTCGATAGTAGACAGGAGTCGATTGTCGAGCGCCGCAGGAGGCAGCGAGCAGAGCGTTGAGTGCGAGTAGTACTGGAGAGTGTCGAGCGAGCTGAAGTGTTGAAGAGTTGTGCAAGAATGTTGGTCGAGTAAATTCACCAGAGTATGACGAGTGACCACGTCCCCCTGATTGTCGTGGGGTTGACCCTCACTAATATCGATTCGCGAGTGATATGAAAGAGAAAGTGACAAGTGCCGAATTACGTGTTTCGTGTCAACGGCGTCAGCCAGCAACAACCATGGATTGCAGTGAGGATTGTTGTGAATGTTAACCATCAGCATTGTGTGTGACGAAATACTGGAAATCAGCAATCAATGAAAAGATATAACCGTAATTAGACGTGTAAGGCGAAGGTAGCAACTGCCTCAGAATTTGTGTGGTAGTAGAAAATATACAGTTTGTACATCGCAACCTTTGTGGTCCTTAATAATAGACAAACTTTCAATCATTCCACGATTCAGTTGCAGACAGCCGCACTCTGTTGAAGTAGCCCTGAAACCAGGAGAAAAACTGATAGCCTTTCTTCCATTAAGCACATGGTCATATAATTATAATAATTAGCTGTTTGGCGGCTTCCATAAATTACACTAAATCCAATAAAGGAATTTAAATGAGGGTGTTTTAAGCTGCATCAAACCAGTCTCAGAACTGAAGACCACAACAACGACAACAACAACAACAACAACATATGCTTTGTGAGCGTACCAACCTAGATCACTGATAAAATAATAGTGCATGCCCTGTTATGTTACAGGCTGTTTTGAACATGACACTTCCTGCCGTCTGGGGAATCTTTTAAAGAGTCTGGCTTTTAGCCACAGAATAGCACAGCCCACCATTTCAAAAGTTGTTGTGGGAGCATGCACTGCAATTTGCAACACTTTAAAGGACCTACACTTAAAGGTACACTTGTGTTATTTTTCCAGATTTGGAAAATGGAATGCAATGTGAAATGTGCTACTCAGAATTTTGCAGTCATTGTCTGTCGCACTGGGCGAAACTGAACAGACTTCTCACTATTGCTGCCAGTTTCTCTTTTCCGGTATGCTGAAATAAAGCAAGAGATCCAATCCAATCAAACATGAACTTTCGTAAGCTAAGGCATTATGATACAAATCGGAAATCACCATGTAAAGTAATACTCATTATACTCAGAAAGAAACGAATTCCAAAGTATCGTATTGTGATGCAGTGGGTCAGTGTCTACCTTTCTCCGCTGTGTGCCTGAATTAAGACGCTTAACCCCTCTTTGCCCCATTTTATTTCTATAATACTAGGTAATCAAAAGAAAAAATGATTTCACAAACAATATAACAGAAAGTCTACTGGCAAAAAAAGTTTTTTCAGCATTTATGAAAACCTACTTACTGAAAAAACGAGGAAAATCCCTAACACGGAAACTGAAATTAGCTGTTAGCCACCAAACAATAAGCAAATAACAAGCAGAAAGCACTGAGGTACTCCATTTTGCGCTTGCTCGAGTTATCACTACTTAGTGCACATGCACGGATTGATGGCAGTTTATAAATGCTGTCTTTCTGGTGCACGGATAATGTGTCTGCTAATTTTCGTACTTTCACCTGTTCTACCGCTAGGTGGCTGTCGCACTAGACCAGTACTGTTTGCGGCGGATCATCATGTAATACCCATTTAAAGTTTAAAGGAACCACATTTCATTCGTAAGTGGAGCAATTCCAGCAGTATTTTCTTTTGTATACATGAATTATTGTTTCACTGTTTACTTTTATTGTAAAGATTTTAATCTTGTCATTTGAGTTTAGATGTGTCTTAAGTTACTCAATGTCCATTCTTTCTTCTCTTTCCTGTGTTTTCCATTGCCTTCCAAGTAACAAACGCTCCAACATCCGATCACTCGGTATCAACGGTCTTGTCACCACACAACACTCGGCTACACAATCGCGCATGTGATGCCCTAAATTCCCCTCGCCTATAATTATTAGTCATTGTTCACATTTCCTCTCCCTTTAAAAAAGACTGTGGTTAGAACACCTGGAGCAGCGGTCATCCACTCCATTTCAGCAGGAACAATGACATACATAATTACAATCATCATCTTTGTTTCCCCTCTATCCAACATCTGGTCGGGTTGGGGTATCAACGGTACTTCGCCACTTTACTCGGTCTTTCCACCATTCGTCTTCCACAATTTGGTTCCATAGCAGGTTTGTCAACATTAAACTTATCTTCATTGTCGCAGTCCATCTTGTTCTCGGTCTTGCTCTTGGCCTCTTGCCCTCAATCTTGAACTTCATTACTCATCTTGTTATTCTTCCCTCTCCCATCCTCTTCACATGCCCAAACCATTTTAATCTATTCTTTTCAATTTTCTGAGTCAACTTCGCCACTCCATTTTCCTTCCTAACATCTTCATTTTTCACTCTGTGTCTCCTCATCATCGCTAGCATACTTCTCAAAACTTCATTTCACTGGATTGTATCCTACTCTCCTCTCTTCTAGTCATAGTCAAAGTCTCTGAGTCGTAAATTAGTATGTGTGTGAAGTAACTCTTGTATAGCACCAGCCTGCATCTCATTGGCACTTCCCTTCCCTACACCAAGCCCCCCTTCCCCACACCAAGCCCCTCTCACACTGGTAAAATGTACTACTCTGTTGTATTCTTTTGCTAATTTCTGTCTCCAAACGAGCATTCCCTATTAATACACTTCCCAAATATTTAAAGTAGTCCACTATTTCAATATCCCATCCCTTAATACGAATTTGTCCCTTGCCCTCTCTATCCTCTCTGGTTACCACCATGGTCTTGCTTTTTTCCACACTAAATTTCATTCCATATTTCTCGACCTTATCATGTAGGATGTCTATTTGTTTTTATACTTCCTTACTGCTTCTTCCCCACACCACAATATCATCAGCAAATAGTAACACCTTCATCTCCCTTCCCCTATGGGCTTCTTTCATCTCTCTGACTGTGTCATCCATCCATTATAAATAGTAGTGGTGATATCACACTTCCTTGCCTTAGTCCAGCAACATTCTTAAACCATTCAGTTCTTCCATCTGGTGTCTGCATACAATTAGATTTTTTTTCATATGTTGCCTGGATGACTTCAAGTGTTTACTTTTCAACTCCCTTTCTCTTTAACGTTGCCTATACCTTTTCCCTGGGAACACTGTCGTATGCTCTCACTAGGTTAATAAATGTCATCACCAGATCTTTCCCATACTCCCGATGTCTTTCCATCAACTGTCTCACACTAAAGATTGAGTCCACTGTTGATCTACCATGAAGAAAGCCATACTGCTCCTCTTCTAACTGCCCATCTACTTTTTCTCTCACTCTTCTTTCCACTATCCTCTCCCTTATTTTTGCTACTTGGGATATGAGTGTGATCTCTCAGTAGATGTCACATACTTTCCTGTCATCCTACTTGAAAACTAGGATTATTATTCTTTTCCCCATTCTTCAGGTACACGTTTTTCGGTCCAAATGCATCTTATTAGTCTATATAGCAACTGTAGCCCAACTGGTCCAGCTGCCTTTATCATTTACACAGTAAATTCATCTGTCCCAGGTGCCTTTCCTGTTATCATTTTTCTCAGAGCTAGTTCCACTTCTAACAACGTTATATCCTCCTCTTCTGCCAGACCCCTGCCCCATTGCCGTACTTCTATTCCCTTTCCATTGCCGTTCTTCACATTCAGTAATTTATCAAAGTACTTTTTCTATCTTTTCTTTGTCTCCTCTGGCTGCATTAATAGCTCTCCGCTTTCACTGGTTCTGTGTATGTTTTCTCCTTCCTCATACTCTTTGTAATTCCATATATCATCCTCTTACCACTAGTAACATCTTTTTCTAACTCTCGGGTGAATTTCTCCCAGCTTTTCCTCTTTTCTTCTGCTACCACTTTTTTTACACTTATTTTTAGCATCCTGGTATTTCCTTTTACTTTTAGCTGTTCGGTCTCTGTTCCATTCATGTCAGGCTTTCTTCTTTTCTTTTACTGCCTCCTTCACCCTCTCATTCCACCATGGTGTCTCCTTTCCCTTTACCCTTCCGAACACTCTGCCAAAGGTCTTCCCAGCAAAGCTTACAAACGCTTCTTTGAACTTACCCATTCCTCTTCCACATTGCCATACTCAGTGTTAAATATTTTACATTTAAGTATATCCTTTTCTTGTACCATGCCATCCTTTAGTTTCCACACTTTTATTTCCTTTCCCTTTCTTCCTTTATGTCTTTCAATTCATTGAATCTCATCTTTACCATTCTATGGTCTTCGTCAAAAGCCTCTCCTGGGAGTGCAGTTACACCCATCAACTGTCTCCGATTTTTCTTTTCCACCAGAAAGCAATTGATGAGTGTCTTCGACTGTCTATCACCCAATTCATATCTCGTTATCTTTTGGCTATTCTTTTTACAGAATCAGTCCATTTCTTTCACAGAAATCAAACAATTTCTCCCCTTCCTCATTTTCCCCCCATATACATATGGGCCAATTATCTCCTCCTTCCATAGCCTTTCTTTACCTACCTGCACATTTAGGTCACCCACTATTATTGCTTCCACATCTGTAATTATACTCTCTAATACCTCTAGAAAATCCTTTGTTCTTTATTTCCTGTTTGTGGTGCATATACTTGGATGAAGTCCTTCACTTCATTCCTTGTCCTCAGCTGAATCCTCATCACCCTATCACTTGTGTATTCTACTGCTTCCACATATTCCTTTATGTTTGGTTTTACTATGCTACCTATTCCATTTTTGACTTCTTGTCCACCACTCCAGTAGAGTGTTCCCTTCCATCTAACTTCACTAAGTCCCATCAGTTCTACACTCTCCTTTTCCATGAAGTCTGTCGACTCTTCCATCTTCCCAGTAAAGGTCATCACATTAATGATAGCCACCTTCATTGTGTTGGTGCCTAGCCACCCACTTCTCATAGTTCTCCCAGCACCCCAAGAACTGCACATTGCGTGCAGGGAACGCCCTAACCTTTTCTGAGGCTGGTTTTGAAGTACCATTTCATATAATGGCTATTATTATGCTGGGGTCACCACTCCCAAAGGCATTTTAGGCTGCTGCTAGCATATGTTTAGGCCGTTCCTGACATGGAGAACAGATGCTGTTTGTAGCTGCCCCTCTGGAGTACAGACGCTACAGGAAGTAAGATATGAAGACAGTTTTCCTCTTTTCCACCATTGGGACTTGTAAAATCCTCTTCCACTTTCCAACCGTTGTCTGTCTTCACCTGTTACCCTGGCGAGGGGCCCTTACAGGGTACTACCATCCAAACCAGATGGACCCATGTTTTTTTAACGAGGTTGTTAAGGTTGTTACTCCTCCCCCTTCTCCTTTCTCATCACTTGCAAGGTGAGGCCCCAGGCTTGGGACCAGCTCCTGTGGAGTTACACATTTACAATATCAGAAGAAAAAAATGACATTAAACAGAAAACGTTTCTCTTTGAGAATTCCCCCTATTCCGCAGAAGATTATCTGTTACTGTAATGTGTAAACAGTGATGGGGAGGAATTACTGCCTGTCTTTAATTTAAAAAACGTAAAAACTAATAAATGATTAGGATGGGGATATATTTACAAAAAAAAGATATCAATATATAATGACTCATTCCACAGCATTACGATTTATCGTTAAAATGATACATGGGACATGAAACTAACTATTGATACATCACAGAACATGGTGTGGTCTTATATACTTTAAAAACCTCAAAATGAAATTCAAAAGTAAAATGAAACAGATGATCAAAGAACATATACAGTCCAGTTGTGCTATGTTTGGTTATTCCTGAAAAACTGTCAGAGTTACTGGCGAGATATATTCTGGGAAAAGAAGCACAGAGGTTACAGTTGGGAAGGTGATGTGATACATAACTATAGAAACTGAAATAAAGTACTAGTCCTTTCACTGAGAAAATAAAAAAATAATAATAATTAATATTACACAGGTTATGTTATCATTACTTAAAAGTTACCCACATATATGCTGAAGCAAAATATCCATTTTGAGGGGTCTTAAGCATTTGAGACCACCCCTTACTGACATTTATAGCATACCACAATGCTGGAAGATATTAACAAAATTATTATCTTTTTTTTACGCTGTAAGTTGCTATTATTGGTCACACACTGAATGACACATCATAGGTAAGATTTTAATGTGAGGAGATGGGTAAACTACAGTGATACTAATGCACTGGCAATCTAATAAACAAAGAATTCTTTTCTGTGTGGACGTAAACCTGTACACAGTTCTGTTTATTTGACTTTTCAGTAATCATTCACTTTGTTGACATGCACAAAATATGATAGCATGCAAATGGGAATACTAAAAATGTTGTGCATACTAGTTGAAAGCTGAAAATGTAACGGACGAGAAGCAGTGCCGATAGCCGTAATCAAATAAGCATTGGTTTCGAAGTTCCAATTTCTTTTGCTCTTGATACAAATACAGTAAAAGTGGAATTAAACTGACAGCGAAAGCATACTTTTGACATCACTTTCTTCTGTTTCTGATTATCCAAAATACGGCAGCAAAAAACAACTTACGTTAACAAGTTCAAATGTGTCATACTACTAGGGACTGGTTGTACAATCTCGGGATAAATCCAGAGCTAACTAACCGAGGAATGGATTAACCGGGTTAACTTTGAATGCTCGTTGTACATCGCCATTTTATTCCTCCCGTTAGACTGCGTTCGCAGTGGCACCAACAGTAGTCAGATGCCTTCACCAAAGGTTGCCTAACAACATCGGCCGACACCTTGGTCACTGTGCGTCCGATCTAATTTATCAGTTTTTGATGGGAAGGAAGAGGTTAGAATCTGTTCTGTATGAAGTGGGTTAGATTTCAAACCTCGAATGATGGATACCACAGTGCCTCTGAGCTTGGAAGACGAATGCTGCACGGCGACATTTGCTATTACAAAGATACAGACTGCATGTAATTAAGTTATATCTGTCTGTAAAATAACGTGGCGAGTACTGTACACTTTGTCAACAGTTATTGCAATTACGCGACAACTTTTATGAATATGAGATGGAGGGGAATACGCCATGCTACAAAAGTTAAAAATACTTTAACTTTGTGACAATATTTTTTCCTTCTTCCACCACCGATTCGCATATGAAGCAACTGCTACCTTTCAATATAAAATGCTGTTCTTGATGTGATTCATATTTACTGGTATGTATTAAGAAAATATGTAATTTCAACGATACACCACATAAAGGCTCTCTACCAGACCCGTTGTTGCGAGTATGATTTCTTGTGCAATAATGGTAGGATGTGGGACTTCTGTGTATAAAGGTTTTGCCTATGAGGTTATGAGTACATAATGGTTAAGTTACGTGGTGAAAGTAGATGCTGTTTCTGTTACACTACTGGCCATTAAAATTGCTACACCAAGAAGAAATGCAGATGATAAACGGGTATTCATTGGACAAATATAGTATACTAGAGCTGACATGTGATTACATTTTCACGCAATTTGGGTGCATAGATCCGAGAAATCAGTACCTAGAACAGCCACCTCTGGCCGTAATAACGGCCTTGATACGCCTGGGCATTGAGTCAAACAGAGCTTGGATGGCGTGTACAGGTACAGGTGCCCATGCAGCTTCATCACGATACCACAGTTCATCAAGAGTAGTGACTGGCGCATTGTGCCGAGCCAGTTGCTTGGCCACCATTGACCAGACGTTTTCAATTGGTGAGAGATCTGGAGAATGTGCTGTCCAGCGCAGCAGTCGAACATTTTCTGTATCCAGAAAAGCCCGTACAGGACCTGCAGCTAGGGATGGGCTATGATGGCGCTCGAGAAACGCGCGACGCGAAGGCCATTTCTCGAGAATTTCTCGGGTACGCTCGAGAAGTTGACAGTGCTGCGCTCTCTGAGAAATTGCGCAATCCTTCAGTACACGAAACACTGAGCCGTAGCAGTCGTACTCGTCGTACGTACGTGCTCGGAAAACTTTGAAATTCTATGGTTGATATCAACTGTACTACCGTTATTAATGTCTACTGAAGTATTAGTATATGACTCATAAGACAAAAATCATAGAATTGTTGTTTAAAACAAAGCACAGAATTCGCATAAAACAGAAGCTTTATTCTTACAAAATAAATTACCGTGTACATTTTGCATGTATGAATGTATGCTTAAACGTAAAAGAGAAGTGCTATAGCCTTTTATGTACAGAAACTGCGTACATGAGTTTACTTATTGAAGAAAGAAAGGAAACAAAAGTTGTTCAGCAGAAGGCATTTTTACATCCCATTGCTACACTGCCGTCGATTTTTGTTTAGAAATATGATTTTGTTAACCAATTGGTCTTTTCGTCTGCTTCTTTGTTTGTTTATAAATAGTCCTGTTTTTGAAAATATTCTTTCACTGGAAAGAGAAGTTGCAGGTATTGCAAGATTTTTTTTTGCCACGACAGCATTTTTTTCCATTAGTGTAAAGGATTATCCGTGAGTTGTAGGTACGGTTCTTCCAAATATCGTTGTACTTCCAGGTCTGTGCTATCACAACCGCTTTTCATTAGATTTTTATTGGAAACCTCTTCATCGAAAGAAGCCCATAAGGAACTACTGGCGTTTTGTACGACATGGTACTCGTGGTCTGTGTAGTTAGCAGCCGAATGAGTAGATCGTTCGGTCACTATCACGTTTGTGCACTCTGCAGTTACGCTTGCAGCGGCATGTTTTGAATGAATGAGATTCGTAAATGGTTAAGTTTTGAATCTTGGGTAGAGAACAGTTGCAACGGCATGTACTTTGTTTGTTTCTATTAATTCTAGCCGGGCTATTAGTGAGTTGTGCAGATGTTGCTGTAGCTCTTGCGCTGTCGTGGTAGCCCACTTCCCATTGCATGCGGTTTTGATTAGCTGTCTAATTATGGAATAGCTTTCGAAAGAGAGGTATAGTTTTCAGTTGAGATTTCACTTGTTACCACTTCAAATGGTTCTAATACACACAAACTCCTGAATACAAAGATGATAAACAGGCTGCAATGCATTCCTTTTGCTCCACTAGACGTTGTAGCATATAAAACGTATGTTCCATCGGGTTTCGGTTTCCTGAATCAATTTATGAACAGGTTTTTTCATTAGAGCCTGGATATCACTGAGTTTTTCATTAGCATTGCAACTTGTTTTAATATAGATAACAATTTTTCAGGTCTTTTCCCGCATTATGCAGAGCTCACTGTTGCTGTTCAAAGAACTTTTCACAACTAAATTGATGATGTGTGCTAAACAAGGCACATGTTGCATATCTATGTTGCCACTGTGAATAAGTTCTAGGGCTGCCGTCATGTTACTGGCGTTGTCAGTTGTGATGCTTACAACTTTGTTTTCAATGTGCCATTTTGAAATTACGTTATCTAAGGCCTCACTAATATTTAGCGCTGTATGCTTTTCCGGGAAACGGAATGTCTCGGGAGCTAAAGCTTTCAGGCACCAATTAGTGTTAATGAAATGACCAGTTACAGCAATATATGCCTCACTATTGAGTGAGGTCCAAATATAGGTCGTTAAAGAAACACAAGTAGTCTTCCACGGCCAAGTTTACAGCCTCTTTCTGTTTATGGTAATCGTCCTCAATCATGAGGCGCAACTTTTTACGATTTGGTATCGAGTATTGTGGGTCCAACAGTGAAACAAAACGTCGAAAACCAGTGAAAACGGTTGAAAATCGTCTATTATCATGGCCACTAGTGCTTCATCTAGCTGTTGTTGCGGTTTACTTCCCTCTATGAAGAGAAACGTAAGATTTAGATCAGTGCTCTTGCGAGGGGATACGTTATGCTCGACAGCTAGTCCAATAAAATTACATATCGTATCGTGCAAAAGCTAGGATAGTATAGGTTTGATTTTAGTGTATGTTGTAGATTATCGGAGTACGATTAAAAAAATCAATGTTTTTTAAGCGTGGCGCACCGCTTCGTACACTATCCGAACTTTTGCACGGCATTCACTTTTTGGACCATTTGTACCTGGACATTTTGTCTGCCTCGCACTATTTGAAGAATGAGCTTCTGTATCCACGGACTTCGCTCTTTTATTGCCCGATAAATTGTGCAGTTTAAGATGTCTAATCATGACCGTTGTATTTTTTATACATTACGGAGATTTTTACGACAAATGTTGCAAGTAATGTTATCTCTATGGTCCGTAAAGTATTGCCGGTGCCATGACGTTCGTTTTCGAGTGTCCACCTTGATTTGAATATTTACTCGAATGAAACCTGAGACATACTAGTTACGAGCAGCGAGCGTGTTTGTCTAACGGCGGCATTCAATTCATAAAACAACAGCAGCGCGGCATATGTCGTGGCAGCCAATTGGCGTGCAGCGGCTCACGCCGCCGAGCCGTTTCTCGTGAGCTTCTCGAGGATTGCTTGAGAACTAGAGGCTCGAGAAATTCTCGGTGCGCCGCGCCTCGCCATCCCATCACTGCCTGCAACAAGCGGTCGTTCACTATCCTGCTGAAATGTAGGGTTTCGCAGGGATCGAAGGAAGGGTAGAGCCACGGGTCGTAACACATCTGAAATGTAACGTCCACTGTTCAAAGTGCCATCAATGCAAACAAGAGGTGACCGATACGTGTAACCAATGGCACCCCACACCATCAAGCCAGGTGATTCGCCAGTATGGCGATGACGAATACACGCTTCAATGTGCGTTCAGTGCGATGTCGCCAAACACGGATGCGACCATCATGATGCTGCAAACAGAACCTGGATTCATCCGAAAAAATGACGTTTTGCATTCTTGCTCCCAGGTTCGTCGTTGAGTACATCATCGCAGGCGCTCCTGTCTGTGATGCAGCGTCAAGGGTAACTGCAACCGTGGTCTCCGAGCTGATACTCCCTGCTGCTGCAAACGTCGTCGAACTATTCGTGCAGATGGTTGTTGTCTTGCAATCGCCCCCATCTGTTGACTCAGGGATTGAGATGTGGCTGCATGATCCGTTACAGCCACGTGGATAAGATGCGTGTCATCTCGACTGCTAGTGATACGATAAATCGCAATCGCGATATCAAAGTCGGAAACGTGATGGTACGCATTTCTCCTCCTTACACGAGACATCACAACAACGTTTCAACAGGCAACACCGGTCAACTGCTGTTTGTGTATGAGAAATCGGTTGGAAACTTTCCTCATGTCAGAACGTTGTAGGTGTCGCGACCGGCGTCAACCTTATGTGAATGCTCTGGAAAGCTAATCATCTGCATATCACAGCATCCTCAACCTGTCGGTTAAATTTCGCGTTTGTAGCACGTCATCTTTGTGGTGTAGCAATTTTAATGGCCAGTAGTGTATATGTTTTTTTTTTTTTTGGTCATCAATCTACTGACTGGTTTGATGCGGCCCGCCACGAATTCCTTTCCTGTGCTAACCTCTTCATCTCAGAGTAGCGCTTGCAACATACGTCCTCTATTATTTGCTGGATGTATTCCAATCTCTGTCTTCCTCTACAGTTTTTGCCCTCTACAGCTCCCTCTAGTACCATGGAAGTCATTCCCTCATGTCTTAGCAGATGTCCTATCATCCTGTCCCTTCTCCATGTCAGTGTTTTCCACATATTCCTTTCCTCTCCGATTCTGCGTAGAACCTCCTCATTCCTTACCTTATCAGTCCACCTAATTTTCAACATTCGCCTATAGCACCACATCTCAAATGCTTCGATTCTCTTCTGTTCCGGTTTTCCCACAGTCCATGTTTCACTACCATACAATGCTGTACTCCAGACGTACATCCTCAGAAATTTCTTCCTCAAATTAAGGCCGGTATTTGATATTAGTAGACTTCTCTTGGCCAGAAATGCCTTTTTTGCCATAGCGAGTCTGCTTTTGATGTCCTCCTTGCTCCGTCCGTCATTGGTTTTTTTACTTCCTAGGTAGCAGAATTCCTTAACTTCATCGACTTCGTGACCATAAATCCTGATGTTAAGTTTCACGCTGTTCTCATTTCTACTACTACTCATTACCTTCGTCTTTCTCCGATTTACTCTCAAACCATATTGTGTACTCATTAGACTTCATTCCGTTCAGCAGATCATTTAATTCTTCTTCACTTTCACTCAGGATAGCAATGTCATCAGCGAATCGTATCATTGATATCCTTTCCCCTTGTATTTTAATTCCGCTCCTGAACCTTTCTTTTATTTCCATCATTGCTTCCTCGATGTACAGATTGAAGAAAGGCGAAAGGCTAAAGCCTTGTCTTACTCCCTTCTCAATACGAGCACTTCGTTCTTGATCGTCCACTCTTATTATTCCCTCTTGGTTGTTGTACATATTGTATATGACCCGTCTCTCCCTATAGCTTACCCCTACTTTTTTCAGAATCTTGAACAGCTTGCACCATTTAATATTGTCGAACGCTTTTTCCAGGTCGACAAATCCTATGAACGTGTCTTGATTTTTCTTTAGCCTTGCTTCCATTATTAGCCGTAACGTCAGAATTGCCTCTCTCGTGCCTTTACTTTTCCTAAAGCCAAACTGATCGTCACCTAGCGCATTATCAATTTTCTTTTCCATTCTTCTGTATATTATTCTTGTAAGCAGCTTCGATGCATGAGCTGTTAAACTGATTGTGCGATGATTCTCGCACTTGTCAGCTCTTGCCGTCTTCGGAATTGTGTGGATGATGGTATGTCGCCAGACTCATATATTCTACACACCAACGTGAATAGTCGTTTTGTTGCCACTTCCCCTAATGATTTTAGAAATTCTGATGGAATATTATCTATCCTTTCTGCCTTATTTGACCGTAAGTCCTCCAAAGCTCTTTTAAATTCCGATTCTAATACTGGATCCCCTATCTCTTCTAAATCGACTCCTGTTTCTTCTTCTATCACATCAGACAAATCTTCACCCTCATAGAGGCTTTCAGTGTATTCTTTCCACCTATCTGCTCTCTCCTCTGCATTTAACAGTGGAATTCCCGTTGCACTCTTAATGTTACCTCCGTTGCTTTTAATGTCACCAAAGGTTGTTTTGATTTTCCTGTATGCTGAGTCTGTCCTTCCGACAATCATATCTTTTTCGATGTCTTCACATTTTTCCTGCAGCCATTTCGTCTTAGCTTCCCTGCACTTCCTATTTATTTCATTCCTCAGCGACTTGTATTTCTGTATTCTTGATTTTCCCGGAACATATTTGTACTTTCTCCTTTCATCAATCAACTGAAGTATTTCTTCTGTTACCCATGGTTTCTTCGCAGCTACCTTCTTTGTACCTATGTTTTCCTTCCCAACTTCTGTGATGGCCCTTTTTAGAGACGTCCATTCCTCTTCAACTGTGTTGCCTACTGCACTATTCCTTATAGCTGCATCTATAGCGTTAGAGAACTTCAAACGTATCTCGTCATTCCTTAGAACTTCCGTATCCCACTTCTTAGCGGATTGATTCTTCCTGACTAATGTCTTGAACTTCAGCCTACTCTTCATCACTACTATATTGTGATCTGAGTCTGTATCTGCTCCTGGGTACGCCTTACAATCCAGTATCTGATTTCGGAATCTCTGTCTGACCATGATGTAATCTAATTGAAATCTTCCCGTATCTCCCGGCCTTTTCCAAGTATACCTCCTCTTCTTGTGGTTCTTGAACAGGGTATTCGCTATTACTAGTTGAAACTTGTTACATAACTCAATTAGTCTTTCTCCTCTTTCATTCCTTGTCCCAAGCCCATACTCTCCTGTAACCTTTGCTTCTACTCCTTCCCCTACAACTTCATTCCAGTCGCCAATGACTATTAGATTTTCGTCCCCCTTTACATACTGCATTACCCTTTCAATATCCTCATACACTTTCTCTATCTGTTCATCTTCAGCTTGCGACGTCGGCATGTATACCTGAACTATCGTTGTCGGTGTTGGTCTGCTGTCAATTCTGATTAGAACAACCCGGTCACTGAACTGTTCACAGTAACACACCCTCTGCCCTACCTTCCTATTCATAACGAATCCTACACCTTTTATACCATTTTCTGCTGCTGTTGATATTACCCGATATTCATCTGACCAGAAATCCTTGTCTTCCTTCCACTTCACTTCACTGACCCCTACTATATCTAGATTAAGCCTTTGCATTTCCCTTTTCCGGTTTTCTAGTTTCCCTACCACGTTCAAGCTTCTGACATTCCACGCCCCGACTCGTAGAACGTTATTCTTTCGTTGATTATTCAATCTTTTTCTCATGGTAACCTCCCCTTTGGCAGTCCCCTCCCGGAGATCCGAATGGGGGACTATTCCGGAATCTTTTGCCAATGGAGAGATCATCATGACACTTCTTCAACTACAGGCCACATGTCCTGTGGATACACGTTACGTGTCTTTAATGCAGTGGTTTCCATTGCCTTCTGCATCCTCATGTCGTTGACCATTGCTGATTGGGCAATTTCCCACCCCTAGGACAAGAGAGTGCCCTGAACCTCCATCCGCTCCTCCGCCCTCTTTGACAAGGCCGTTGGCAGAATGAGGCTGACTTCTTATGCCGGAAGTCTTCGGCCGCCAATGCTGACTATTTATCAAAATTTAGGCAATGGCGGGGATCGAACCCAGGATCGAAGACGTTTATGATTATGAATCAAAGACGCTACCCCTAGATCACGGGTGTATATGATACGAGAATATAATTTGTTTGGGAGTAAGGAACAATTATTTAATTAATGAAAGATAGATTTGTTGTTTCTCAGTAACTCACCGTATTCCAAAAATGGTGAAAATTAATTCAGTGGTGGTAGGACATTCAGATAATCAGATTCTAGTATGGAAAACTTCAGTGCTCGTAAAACAGCTGCCCAGCGCTCTTTAAACACTTGCCCAGTGGATTTGACAATGAATGTAACAAGGCTTCTGGTGGCAGTATTATTTCAGATTGAGTGTAGCATTCAATAAAGGAAATCGTCTATAATTTATCACAGTGTGATTTCACCACATTTGCACAAAGCATAGCTTGAAGATCCTGTATACAATAAATGTAACACTTCGTAGTATTTTGCTTGCAAGAGTAAAATATTAGCGTTTAAATGAGTCTTTAGGACATCGTAAATAGCATACAATATATTAAACCAGAACTTAAGTTTTCAGAACGTGACATAGGCTTCAATATTGGAAAGAAGTAATAGCCAGATGTCAGATACCGAAGTTTCATGTCTTTACTTGAGCCAGAACTGAATCTTTAATGTGAGTATCGGTTTTTTTAATTAAACTTGAACTACACCTCTACAAGTACTCGAAATTAGCTTTCATTATCTGAAAGGCTTTCACATATGAGTCGTTGGCTTTACATAGTCAGGATGATTAGTGATGACCCTCAAAAGCGAGATTACAAACTCTACGTTTTGCTGAATTTATCTGACGCTGTGAAGGAATATGTCAATTAACCATAAGTCTATATCACCTAGCATATGTGTGAGAGATAAACAAAGCTTAGAATAAGATACTGCAAACACTTAAAGCAGTGAAAAGTGGATGCACATAACACCACATTTCCAAACCACTTCATGCAACAGAATCACCCCCCTTTCTGGCATACAAATATCAGTAAACACTAATGATAATTTGCAGACAGCTACTGTCCACGTACCACAACATACAAAGGATCCACTGCAATAACTTTAAGATACACCATCCTTCTCATTTGCACGAATTATTTTTTGAGGTTATAATTCACACCTTAAACTTCTGATAAAGGTTTAGCTTACTTGTGGTTCCCTATAAACCTGCGATTTCACTAGACACATTCCGAACTATATTCCGATTATGATATCCTCAGGATGCCACAGACTCATTCTTTCTTGGATTGAACATCAGTTTCTCATGGCTGATATGTGAGAACATCGGTCGATTTGAGCGAAGAAAACACTGATATGAATTTCACTAATTGTCGTCTGAAGTCTATACGTTTGGGCGATGAGATCAGCTACAGTGTTACCGCGTACTGATTTGAAAAGATCGGCCGTCTTCACCGATATTGGTCGTCGGCGGAATTCCCCGATATCGCTCGCTATGACCGCAGCCTCAGTTATTCATGGAACAGTGCTCGTGTCCATTTAAGTTGCCAACAGCTGAAGAGCACTCTGGGTATTTTGGCGTACGCCATTTCATATTTACTTAGTCGTCAGCTGCAGAAACCACCGGCGTGAAAGCTATATGGGTGAAGAGGCAAAAAGCCACGTAGTTCCTTCCAGACCACTAGAGGCACTAAGGGGTCAAACGAAGCTGGAATTGACCAATGAGAGCTGTCCAATGGCGGTTGTTGAATTTCTATCGTCTTTCTCTGCACTGAAGTCTACAGTTACAGTCGGCTTTGTATTTGTTTCATGTTGACATACTATTGATCTTCATTATAAACAGATATTTTACTTTACATTTCATAAAGTAAACCGTGGAGTTGAAGATTTCCTGCACAAAAAATGACCATAATTTATCCAAAGGTAAGATATTTAATTTTCAGTAAATAATCTCATAGCCTATAAATGAAATGTATAATCTTCTATCGTGACGTAAACTGTGTTGTTTCCGTTTGTTTATTTAAATAACTTTGATATGTCAGTAGTAGTTTTATTTAGTGAAGAATTTTATGTTTTTTTTCAGAACATTCAACACAACAAATTGACGTTGCAGTCCTGTAAATTTCCTGAGTGTTCATCTGGATATCAAGTGGGTTCAATAGAGAAAGTTAGCAACAAGCATGTTTCCAAAACAACCCCAAGACTTGCTTCTGAAGTGAAAAAGTGTTTGTAAACCGTCACCTGATGTGAACTGTGATACTTATTTTGCTTGTGAAAATCATTTTTTCGAAGAAGATATTATGAATTAAACTAGGCATATGCTAAACAGGGTGTGTTTCCAAAACATGTGGCAGGTGTTCCTTGTGAAACTGCTAAAATCAGTAGTGAATCTGAAACTGTTGCTAATAGTGCTTGAGAAATAAAAAATGAATTTAGTTTTCATTTCACTGTTTTAATCCACCTTTCCTCTTTTTGGTACTTAATATTGATGTCTTTTCTACGTTGAAGCGTTTACAATTGTATGACATAGGAACATTTTTTAAAATATTAATGATCAGTAATGAGAAATTACTCAGAAATTACAGTCTTCAAACATAGTTGTAACAAATTTTAGAATTCTTTATTAATTAACACTGTGGTAAAGATTTCGTGACTGGGTCTCTTTAACTGCCAGTTATTCTCTTAAGGATACAAGGTACTTATAAACGGTGGAAAAATCGAAATTTTTATGACTTTATTTAATTCTACATTATTTCCTGATTACATTGATATATACAGTATAGGGTTTCAAATGAAAAATGACCTATATATACCAGATTTTAAAGTTAAGGTCATGTATGCCGCTGTAACCCCTTTATTTCTGTTACAGAAACCAGCGTTATTTCGAAAAGAACTGTGAACTTTCTGTTTCCGGCGATTATACGTATGACACATTGTATCTGTTGTAACCGTGCAGGTTTCTAATGTCTGTAAACGAGTATCTTTGCTAGTGTTTACTTTTGTTTCACTGAAGCAGTTTGTTCACGTGTTAATGAATATTTGTTGCCTAAGTGCTACATCTATTTGTGGAAGTACATATCCTTTAGTGTGCAATAAATACGAACTACGCCACACACCAAGAAATTCAGTAAGAGGGAATTCCGTGGAAACCAGTTCACAAACAAACCAAGCCACACTGTTGAATGTAACCTATGTATCAGTTCTTCAGGGAAGAAATTCCCACATGACACGTCACCTGGTGATTCAAATTTTTGCATTAACAATGACGCTGTTTGTAGTGGATTTGTTGATGTTGATGTGCGCATCTTATCTTCTTTGATAAAGGAAGTGGTGAAATGTAAACAATGTGATGATGTAGAGTGAACAATGAAGTGTCAGGAAGGGTTTAGCGTCAAAATTAGTTGTTTTGTGTAGATCCTGCAATAAATGTATCTCGAAAATAACTTCAAACATTATGCATAATTCATCTGATGTGAATTTCATGTTGGTGTACGCAATGCATACAATAGGAAAAGGAAAAAAAAGGCTGCTTAAACGTTTTGTGATTTGATGAACCTTCCTCCTCCTTCCAGTAGACTCAACAAGCACATAAAAATACTTTTAGGTGCCTTGACGGTTGTGTCTAAAGCATCCATGAAGCGTGCAGCAGAAGAAACTGTAAATATTAATGGAACCAGGGACATTGCTCTTGCATTTGATAGGACATGTCAACGCTAGGACATCATTCGTTGAATGGTATTAGAAGCGCTACTTCTCTGGAGAATGGAAAAGTTGTTGATGTTGAGTGCTTAATAACTGCCGCACGTGCCATGGTAACACTGAAGGACATATTCAACATCAGTGTTCTAAGAATTATGATGGTTACAATGGAGATGTGGAGTGTCATGGATCTATAAAAATATTTCAGAGGACTGTGCCCGTTCATAACGTTAGATACACAAGGTACCTAGGCGATGGGGACTATAAAGCTTTCAATAACATTAATGACTGTAATGTTTATGATGATATCTTGGTAACAAAACTGGAGTGTTACGGACATGTGCAAAAGAGGATGGATGCGAGATTGAGGAAGCTACGACGAGAAATGAAACGAAAGTTGCTATCTGATGGAACATCTCTGCATGGTCGAGGCAGATTGACAGAAACTGAAATAGACCTTCTTCAGAGATATTATGGACTGGCCATTATGCGAACTGCACCTCTGAATGATGTTACAGCAATGATGAAAGCTGAATGGGCAGCTACCTTCATAAGTTGTCCACAGATGACCACTGTGCTCACAGACTTTGCCATAAAGGAGCAGATTCTTGGTGTGGTTACCAAAACGCAAAAGAAAGTGGTCAAATATACCATCATAAGCATACTCTTCCTGAGCATGTTAAGAATGAAATAAAACCAATTTTTGGAGACCTGAGTGACCCTGTTTTTCTTGGTAAATGTCTTCCTGGAGGAACTCAGAATACAAATGAAAGTTTCAACCATAGCATATGGAGGAGATGACTCAAGAATGATTTTGTAGGACTAAATACATTAAAAATGGCTCTGAGCACTATGGGACTTAACTGCTGTGGTCATCAGCCCCCTAGAACTTAGAACTACTTAATCCTAACTAACCTAAGGACATCAAACACATCCATGCCCGAGGCAGGATTCGAAACTGCGACCGTAGCGGTCGCGCGGTTCCGGACTGTAGCGCCTAGAACCGCTCTGCCACTCCGGCCAGCCTAATGTATTAAAAGTTGGTGTACTAGATGCAGTGATATGTTTCAATGATGGAGTGATAGTAAGGTAGATCGACCGAGCAGCTACAACAGATGTACGATTATTGTTATTATTATTATTACTATTATTTTAAATACCGTAAATATACCGTAAATATTATGCACAGGAAAGGTAGCAGAGGATACAGATTGATGGTGCCCCTTATGTGGAAAGTAAGTTCAAAACTGTGTAGAATGAAATTCAGGTTTTGATGAAGTTAGCAGAAGGACGCCACAGTGAGTTCGATTCAATTGCAACATTTCTGCACGATAGTAGTTCACCAAATGTGGCTGTATGGTAGATGGTGAATTGTAAGTAGGCACATAATATAGAAGCAACGAAGAAATGCGGTCTGCTTTGTGAAATAATAAGTTTTTTTAGCATCTACAACAAACTGTGACAACACAGAATGGTTTGACCGAAAATTATGAGAGGTGTTACTGACTTAACTTGGTGCTGTATTTACAAGTTAGAATGATTAATTCATTAAAGCAGCAGTGGGTGTTACGCAGAAAATACACTTGTTGAATTATTGATCGCTATTTTTACATCCACTTTTGCAGTTCTTGAGCACACATGAATTCTGTTCTTATCACGTGGTGATTATTGATTATATTGACTATGTACGAAGGATAAGACGACAACATTTACAAGCAACCATAATTTTTTTTTTAATCCTGGGGTGTAAATGTACCGACGTCACATGTAAGACTGGACGCTGTTGTATCTCACCCTAAATGTTTGAGAAACAGTAACTACTTCATACATATTTTGGCTTTGCAATCATTTATAGCAGCTATGGTATATGTAATCCGGGAGGGGAAGGGGAAGTAGCCATGGGCATGACACCTTCACTGTGTTTTTCCTTCCTTTCTTGTCATCTCATCTTAGGACTGTCAGTGTTGTTTTCAGAATAAAAATACCTGTTATAAAATGTGAACGATTTAGCAGAGTTGCAGATAATGCTGCTTCAAAAGTAGCTTCAAAAGAACCAGAGAAGGGAGGAAGAACAGTATTGGTTAAAAAAGTTTTTTTTTTCGCTCACCGATTCTGTGAGTTATGATGAAGAAATTCACATTACATTGATACGACGTCACAGCAGGCATACTATTTAGGACGTTTGTCGAATGTTTCTTTACGTCCCTATCCAAAGCCAATGATTCTTATGATATGAGTAGATGTTTTTTATATATTTTTTATTTATTTACATTTTCTGCGTGAGGGCCATCAAGCTGATGACTTTTGCAAACGTCATACATATGTCAAGTAGATTAATGTAGGTAACCCATTCAGCAGTGGTACACATATTCATCTTAATATTCTAATTAAATTACGCGTTACAACCTAGGGCAAGTAGAATAGAATTCACCGAGTAAATATAAACATTGTTTTTTGTAATAGGGCTTTTAACTCCTTGTGGGACAGCTCCGTTTCACACGTTTTCAAAGCATGTGGCATCTTGTTCAACCATATCTGCCCATTACTATGGCAATTGCCAGTTATGTATAATTTTGTCCTCTGTCTGAAGTAGTTACCCTTACTTCAACTACCCTAATTATGTGTATCACTGCACTTATTTACTTTGGATTTACAATTCAAAAAATGTACTGTTAAACGTTAATGTTGGACAAAGGTTTCATAACATGACCCTCTGGACTTCAGTCCTGTAATACTAATATTCTATTCAGGTGCAGGTATGCCACACAAACCCACAGTTCTGTACCATAATTAAGACATAGTTTAACTGTTCCATAGTAAACAATTTTTAGTGTTTGACTTGAGATTATTTTTGCCAGCTGACTTCTCAAATACAAGCTACTGCTGATTTTCTCACATACCGAAGTAATGGGGTACACCCAATGGAGACTTTTGTCTGGGTGGACACCAAGAAATTTAATGTTATCTTTTTCTGATGATGTAATATCACTAATATTGTTTATTGTAGCCTCATGAGAACCAAGTGATTTAAATGTTATTAGCTGGTATTTACTGATATTCGTGTTTAGACCCTGGTGTAGAAAATATGTTCCGAGTTCGAGTCTCGGTCTGGCACACAGTTTTAATCTGGCAGGAAGTTTCATATCAGTGCACACTCCGCTGCAGAGTGAAAATCTCATTCTGGA
Organism: Schistocerca gregaria; assembly: GCF_023897955.1. Classification (NCBI taxonomy): domain Eukaryota; kingdom Metazoa; phylum Arthropoda; class Insecta; order Orthoptera; family Acrididae; genus Schistocerca; species Schistocerca gregaria. Next base: position 49,629,928 of record NC_064926.1, read on the forward strand.
CAAATATTGTTTATTGTAGCCTCATGAGAACCAAGTGTTTTAAATGTTATTAGCTGGTATTTACTGATATTGGTGTTGAGACCCTGGTGTAGAAAATATGTTGCTACTTCTGTCACACTCTTAGCTGCAGCTAAGTGTAATGTCTTCAAGTTTTTTCATGAAGTAAGAGGGAGATGTCATCAGCATAGGCTACTAGATGTGAGTTGAAGGGTTGTGTCATATAATTGACGTAAACCAAGAAGGAAATGGGACGAAGGGTCGATCCCTGCGGTACCCTCTGGATTACTGTATCACCCTCTGGATTACTGTATCTCTAGAAGACTGGAAATCTATTACCTTATTATCTATTTTACATGAAAATTTAGTACACTATTGCGATTTGTCAAGTATGAGGTGAGTAATTGCAAAGATTAGTCCTTGATGATGTGAGCTTTCTGTTTCTCAGTGAGCAGCCCATGGTTAACTAAGTCGGAAGTTTTGGAAAGATCTAAGAATATGCCTGCTGTGTTCATACCTTGACCTAGGAGGACTACAGTAGTTGTGTACCGATTGTTCCTAAAGCGATGCTGTCGTTCTGTTAACAATATGTTCTTTGAGAAAGGAAAACCATTTCAAAAACTTTACTAAAGATAGAGATCAATAATAGTGGGTGGGAGTTTGAAACCTCTTTTGTGTTCCCCTTCTTAAACAATGGTTTAACAATGCTTATTTTTAGACTACTAGGATAAGTGCTTTCCTAACACTACAGTTTATGAGGCACTTTAGTGGTTTGGTTATTTATTTAATGCATTCTTAAGTACTACGATCAACATACCACCCTATCAAGCTGAGAATTATTTGTCATAATGTGAGCATTATCTTGCTAATATAATTTTCTTTAACCTCATCGTGTTCAAAACTCACTGTTTGAGTAGTGTGAATGGTATCTCTCCTTTTGATGATATGAAATGCTTACTAAAAAGGTTACATAATGCTTTTGGTTCTCATCCTGCATAATGCATAAGGGTTTGATCTCTCTAGTTGTGGAGGTTTCTCGATGATTAATGATCAGTTTCCGGGACGCCTTGCTTATATTTGTAGACTGTGAGATTTCATTATTGTGGACTTGTTTTCTAAGGTTTGAAAGTTCTGCTTTAAAGGTTGTTCTTAGATGTGTTATATTCTTGTTTGAAATTGTGCAGTCTTGTTGATTTGTACAGAACGTCTAGGTCATGAATATTTTGCCCAAGTTTAACAAGGCTGGCAGGAAGTCTGAGATTGTTATTTCGTCTTCTCTGACTGTGTTGGCCTTGTCTTTATTTCTTTAGTGAGACAACAGGAATCTAAGTGTCTCAATAGGATGTTGTAAAATCATTCCATTTGTTATCTGATCCTTCCACATGGTAAATTCTATCCCATTTCTCCTCAGTTTAATTATCAGAGAGGTGATGTTACTATTGCTCATAATTCGTTTCTTTTCTAATTTTTTGGTATTATTTTAGGAGCTGTTTTTCTATGTTCTACCTGTTGGGCAAGGTGGCCTAGGTACTGAAAGTCTATGTTACTATACTTGATAGTGTCTTCACCAGTTTTGTTAATTATTGCATAATCTAGCTGGTTAGAACTAGAATCTGAGACCCTAGTGTCCGTGGTATCAATATTTCTAAGACTAAATGATGTTAATGCATCTACAAATTTCATTTTAGCTATGTTGTTGGAGTTTGCATCAGTGTTAAAGGGCTCCTAGTATAGTAAAGCCATTGGGACCAGTTTGCATAATTATGGTATTCAAGCTGTTGAGAAGATGTCTCAGAGTTGTTATTTGGGCTGATGTTGGACTTCGCGAGCTCACCAGTCGACACTAGGAAACGTTGTATAGCAGGCGATGAAATAAGCACGCTTATGACAAGAGAAGTCCAAACACGCCCCCAAGTTATCCGGCGATAACGCCCCCTGGGCAGCGTGCATATAGGCCCCCACCACCAACCGAGATGTCTAAACCTCTCAATCCCAGTACTTCAGTACTCAGCGTCGGGAGTCAGTTCGCATTTCATGTCAATACGTTGCACTGCGCTCTAGTCTTCCACAGTGATAGCTGTCACCTCCCACCATAGCTAGCTGTGAGAGAACGTTGGTCATTGTATATAGTTGTGATATGGACACAGACAAGATTATAAAAAATTAGTACATGGTAACTGATTTCTGTGAACCACTCAACTTCTGGATGGACATCACTGAAGTTAAGCACTCAGTTGGTTTCTGTAATAAAGTCTATTTAAATCATGAGCGCGTTTTGTGTTGTAGTGAGAGGAAACCGGCCACTCACCTATAATACCACCCCCTCCTCATCCAGCCAGGAACCACAAAACATTGCACGGCCACAACATTAGTCCTTCTGGTTTTATTGTTACGCAAATATTCACCTGAAGCTGTGGCTTTTAGTGGCACGGAACTGGCAGTGATACAAAAATAAAGAGATAAATACAGCTGAAGCGGTTTATTAATACCCAAGCATAAGGATATCCCTTACTCGTTTTTTGGCGATGCGGTATTCCATCAAGCGAAGCAGTTATGAAGCCATATGTAGGAGCGCGTCAGAAGGGATCACGGTACAGAATATTTAACTAGACTGAGCCGAGCTCAACGAGTACTGGGAAATACTTTCAGAATCATTTCACCAGTGTTCAGAAATTTGAGGAAATCTCATGCGCTATCACCTGAAAAAGTTCAGCTGGTACTTACGACCACTGTATGTTTGCGCTACTATTTAAAAAGAAGCAAATCATCCACCAGCAGTTATATTTCTTCAGAAGCTTTAGACAGATGAAAATGAATGCCTGCGAGAGTGTAATTGGAGAAATAGACAATGTGCCGATGCGTTTCAAGATATTTGCAATATGCTACGTAGTGCAACGTAACAGGTGAAAGATATCAGAAAAGAATCTGCGAGCTATTTTTCTACAACAAAAGCAGTTTCATGGCAACCTCTATACTTACAAACAACTGTTCATATACTGTAACAGAAACTAGGCATTAATTGTAAATGATAATGAACATGTAACTTACCTTATATCTTCAGAGATTATACAAAAGAAAAGCGAAACTTTTGAAGTCAAACCAGTCTAATTTGTATACCTCTGTCGCTTCTACAAACCACTCAATGAAAGTTTTTCAAAAATGAGCCACAAACAAATAAATAAATTAATAATTCAGTAACATCTAACAGTCGTTTATTTACCTTTACCTGTGCCAACTGACTTCATCTTTTTTATGTTTCAACACCTGAAAGATCTCTAAAACCTAGCAGTTTCGTTCTTGGCATCTTCAATGCAGAATTATACCGCTTCAGCTATCTCTCAACATTCATTGTTTTTCTTTATGTTATTGAATACTTCTTTGTATTCCTATTTGTTAATCAATGTGATGTTTAATACTCTTTGCTTTGTAGATGTCCATAATTAGAATGCATGTATTTTCCACTTGTAGTTCTTATGATGCCCAACTACTAAGATATTTGTTTTGTTTTAATGAATTGTGAAATAGTTACGTTTCGTTACTCCAATATAATTGTTTAGTTATTTGTCATATAATTAGTGGTTTCTTTATAACATAAGACAAGGATATTTAGTTTACCAACACCATAATTATTTTCTTCACGATATTCAATTTTTTAATTTCACTGGATCATGTTTTATGCACTGGTCGCATGGTATCAATATAAATTTCACGGCAGGGTCGGATGTGTTTTTATGTTGATTAATACTGATACACTCGTGATGCTGTCGGTGAGTTCGGTAAGTAAAATAGGTATTAATATTTTATCCTCATATTCCACAGTTTGTTACCAGGTTATCCAGTTGTTGCCTTTAGTGGTATTGCATGAATTAGTTGCGAAGATTTTTGATTAGTTGGGAAGATTAGTTGGAAAGCTGTCCATTTTTCTGAATACTATTTCCGTTGGTAGATTCTCTTGGTCTGACAGGATACGTGCTTTTGGACCAATGTCTTAAGAACCCCATTCTTCTGCGCAGGGTGGTGAAAGCTGCTGGCCTGCAGAAATAAATCAGTTTTTCTGATTTTTTTAAAAGTAGTATATCCTGAAACGGCAGCTAGGAATTCTTCTCCAGTTCTGTGGTGATCTCGATATTTGGATGGCAGGAATTAAGATGTTCAAGGAACTCATTGAGCCTGTCCTTCCCATTAGGTCAGATCACGAAGGTGTCGTCCACATACCTGAAGAATCATGTGGGTTTATATTTGGTTGTCTGTAATGTCCTCTCCTCAAATCTCTCCACAAACATGTTGGCAACCACAAGAGACAGTGGGCTGGCCATAGCTATGCCTTCAGTTTGCTCGTAATATTGGTTTATATACAGGAAATACGTGGATGTCAATGTATGCCTGAACAGGTCCAACAGAGCACCGTCAAATTTTTCCACAATCAATTTAGTGAGTCTTTCAGTGGGACCCTAGTGATCAGTGATAGCACATCAAAACTAACCATGACGTCTGAACCTGTGATGCATAGTTTCTTGAGGTGTTGCAGGAAGTCTTCTGAGTTTTCGATGTGCTGAACGTATTTCCCCACATTAGACAGCAGATCTTTCAAGTACTTCTGTGTTTCATATGTAGGTGCCCCAATATTACTGATAATTGGGCGCTAGGGCACGCCCTCCTTGTGTATTTTAGACAAATCAGGTAGTCTAGGTGGTACTGGTGCTTTCGCCCGGAGTTGTCTGATGATCTTTTAATGAATTGATATAATGAATAGAAGAACTGAAAGTGTGGATATAGGAAACGATCCTCAGACAGAGTTCCAGGCTCTCTGGACCGAATATGGAACACCCAGGAGCGGGTCCGGTGGGCGCGGACCGTAGAGGAAACGCCAAGAACCGCAGCGGATGGAAAAAGGAATGGCTTCGCTTCACAAATTCACGTAGCTTCATGCTCCGGTGAATTGTAGGATGGGCGGATCACGCCTTTTCTACTTCTCCATGGTGGTGTTTAATGTGGTGTTCTCGTTGGGATCTTCTTCATGGTTGCCTGGCTGCTAGCAGGTCTTTTTTGCTCATATTGCGTCGTTTCGTTACACCAGGAACAGGTCTGGCCATCTCGTGGTCGGGCGCCAGTGTACTTGGTTGCCCAAGTCGCGGACGAGGGCGTTCTCCGACGTCCGCGCGGCCGCATAAAAACATTGCGCCACTTGGCCGGAATCGGTGTTTTAGCATCGGTACTCCTGCTATTCTGTGGAGGTATCCGGTGCTGAAGTCACGTGGCAGGTGAAGCGGTGGCCTAAGCGCCTTGTTCTGGACCATCTGCAGCTTTGCAACTGGCGAGTCAGCCACGTTGCCCCACACCATAGCAGCTATGTCAATAAAGAGGGAAAAACGCATAATTCGGAACATTAGATATAATTTATGCCATGATCTGCATGAACACCATTTTCCCTTCGGTTCTTCCTAATCGCCATAAATTTTCTAATCTTTGATGTAGAAATTTTAATATCTAGAATAGTTTTATGGTGATTGCATTTGAACAGTATTCGCGAATTCCTCGAATATTTGCGACTAAAAGCATGACAATTTCACGTCTCTCAGACAGCGCCTAGCCCATACGTTGCTCGGCCGTATGTAAGCCCTGCGCCACACAGCAGGAACAAGTTGCGTCCGCTTCCCCCGTCGGAACTGGATGAGAGGCATTGCACTTAGCATTCTCTCAATCGTTCTGGTGAGTTTTTTGTCGTTCCAGGGCGGCTTTCTTTCCAGGCAATATGTTTAATGGGTTGCACAAAGCGTCTTGTTCTTGAGTTTTTTGTCCCTCTCTGATTGACTTCCGCAGACCGTAAACAGTATATCACTGACATCAGATGAATCTGTTTGTGCCCCGTCAGCGACAGGATAGATCAGGCCTGTATCCATACATACCTGTGTGATGATCACAGGAAGAGATTAAAGGTGGCACGAGGGAAGGTAGGACTGGTTCTGAGTTCATGACCTCTTCTTAAGGTGAACACACGTGCAGACGCCACCCCTCTCTCCTAGTACCCTTTTTTTGGGGTCGGTGTTTGCTGTAGTTATGTTATTACAATGATACTTCTCAATTACCAGTAAGGTTGTTACATTATGACCTGTTGTTTATGAGTGCTTGTTTTTTTACCATGGCAGTTTCGATGTCAAACAGCGAGACACACAGGCGCTTAATGAAAAGGGATGGCGTTGGGCTCGCGAAGTCATATCTGGCCCTTCGGATGAACTGGGCATTTCAGAAACACGAACAGTTCCAGTACAGGCTACAGTCTCTATGAGTGGCGAAATGCTTCTACAGTCCACCCCACTGCATCATCATTATATCCCTTCTAAGCTTGTCCATTATCACCTCCTTCCATTCCTCATGCAGGAGGGTATAGAAACAGTAATCAGCTGTGTGCTTACAGCTTGTACACTTATTAAACTCCTCTCTGTCCAACACCAACATCTCGTCAGTTGAACACATTTCCCGTCAAAAATAAGATAGTATCCTCCACTCCTACCTTTTTCCTGTCAGTTCAGAAGTGGAGCAGAGAGATTTATTTCCACTTGTATACAAAGGGATCATCCTGTGTAGAGTTATTATTTATTTTGAGTATATCTGCTACTAGATTCGAGCGGTACTGTGAATTATGTTTCCAGCAGCGTAACACCAGCTGTACACCATCGACAGTTTTTGAGCTGTATTGGGATTTTAGGCTTTCTTTGTGTAGCATTATGCATATAGATATGTAAACAGGACCATTCTTTATGATTAATTACATAATTACTTACTTCAGTTTCCCACCCAAAACAAATAACCTCTCTCTCCTGCAGCTGGACAGAGATTGAACATTTACTTGTTTAGAGGGTTTGCACTTAGGCTTTCCACCAGAACGACAGGGGCTCCAGTTCCAGAAAGGGCACCTGCCATTTTGAATTTCCTGCCAATTTCTAGGTGGGTGCAGGACAACCTTGGTACAAAGAAATTCCCGCCATTTTTGAAATGTCCGTAATTTTATGAATTTCCCTCCAAAATTCTAAATTACATGCTATGGGCAGGTGGGGATAGAGAGACAGAGGGAAGGGGAGGGGAAGGGGCACACTAGCTGGCTGGGGAAGACCCATGACGTCATCTGGCGGTGGGGGTAATTAATTTAACAATCAATTGATTTGCATAATAAATTTGAGATCAGTTTGGTATCAAAATTGCCCAGAAACATTTTTGACCTCCTACTTCTAGCGATTGCTGTTTCTTCGTCTGTCACATCATCAGGTAAGTCATCATCCTCATAGACGCCCTCAATGGAGTCTTCCTCCGATCTGCTGTCTCCTCCACATTTAACAGTGGTAAATCCTTAGCCCACTTAACGTTATTGGTCTTGCTTTAAATTGCACCAAAGGTTACTTTGCCTTTTCTACATGTTTCTACATCGATTTCTTTACATTTTTCATGTAGCCATTTCACCTGGCTTCCCTGCAATTCCTATTTTTGTTTCATTACCAAGTGACGTGCATTTCTGTGTTCCTGAATTTCCGTGAACATTTTTGCACTTCCTTCATTCATCGATAACTGAAGTATTTATTCTGTTATGTATCGTCTCTTCGCAGTTACCTTCTTTGTACCTGCATTTTTCTTTCCAGTCTTCCTCTTGAACCAAACTATCTAGTGAGCTATTCATTACAGGAATATCTATAGCCTCACAGAACTTAACGTACAACTCTTCATTCCACTTCATTCCTTATTATTTTTGTATCCCACTTATTTGCACATTGATTCTTCCTAACTAGTCTCTGAAATGTCAGCCTATTCTTCATCATTACCAAATTGTGGTCTGAGCCTTTATCTGCCCCTGGGTACGCTTTATAATCTAATATCTCATTTCAAAATCTGTGCCTGCGCATAACGTTAGCTAACCGAAATCTTTCTGTATCTCCTAGCCTTTCCCAAGCACCCCTCATCCTCTTCGTTATTATCGAACAGAGTATTCCCTATGACTGTCTGAAATTTATTGCAGAGCTCAGTTAACATTTCTTCTCTCTCATTGCTAGTAGCTAGCTCAAATCCTTCAGTAACGCTTTCTTCTGCTTCTTCCGTACACCCGCACTCCAGTGCCCCAAGATTATTAGACTTTAGTCTCCTTTTATATACTGAATTACCAATTCAATATACTCGTATGTTTTCTATGTACCTTGATGCTCTGATTCTGATACATCATCTATACCTGAACTGTTGTTGTCAGTGTTAGTTTGCTGTCGATTCTGATGAGAACAACCCTATCACTGAAATGTTGACAATAACTGACTCGCTGCCTTACCTTCTTATTCACAACTTATCCTAGCCGACTGGTGTGGCCGAGCGGTTCTAGGCGCTACAGTCTGGAACCGTGCGACCGCTACAGTCGCAGATTCGAATCCTGCCTCGGGGCATGGATGTGTGTGATGTCCTTAGGTTAGTTACGTTTAAGTAGTTCTAAGTCTAGGGGACTGATGACCTCCGATGTTAAGTCCCATAATGCTTAGGGCCATTTGAACTATAATGTGTCCTACTCCCTTACACTATTTCCTGAGGCTGTTGACATTACTCTGTATTCGTCTGATCAAAAACCCTGATCTTCTTTCCATTTCACTTCACAAATGCCCTCGATCTTCAGACTGAGCCTAAGCATATTATTTTTCAGACTTTCTAGCTTCCCATAGTTACTTCAGTAAGTTATCAGCAAGTCATAATCAATAAAAGAAGTTACCCACAAGTCATAGTTACTCCATCAAGGTATCAGCAAGTTATACTAACCCCTGACGTCACCTGCTGGGCATTGTTATTCTTGCATGTTAACTGCAAGTCATAGTTGATCCCTCAAGCAACCAGAAAGTCAGAGCAACTCCCACACCTATGCACAAGTCCTAGTTAGTTACTCTTGTAAGATGCCTGTCTGCAGCCAGCTAGCAAGCCATGAAAACTAATATATCCGCCGTCTCCGGATAGGAAAATCTCAGAGTGTGAGCTATAGCGGTTTTACTTAAAGTCTTTCTTCAAAATTTACGAAACAATTTTCTTGAGGTACGACTGATCCTCGAAGCCTACCAATAGCTAAATCAGAGATTCTTCCAAACATAAACTGTCTGTAGTAACCATACAGCTTCACCAAACCAAGCCGTGGGCGTCTCGTGAAGAGCGGCACGGCGTCCACGTTGCGGTCACCTGAGTCCGAGGGCGAGTAGAGGCCGTGCGGGGATGGCTCCGGTACGCTGGCGGCGTTGGACGATGACTCGGCGGTTACGATGACACCAGTGGGCTCGCTCGGCGTGAACCGCCTCTCCAGGTTTTTTTTCCCTTTATTGATTTTCAATTCCCCCCGAAGGGGGCGGGTTGGTAGCAGCTTAGTACGCTGCTCTACAGCCTACACCTTAAAAAAAAAAAGAAAACAGAAGAAGAGAAGAAAAACAGGCGATAAAACGGTGACTTATAGTGAAAATGGCGGAAAAATGCGGAAAGTTAAAACAGAAAGCAAAAGGGGTTGGCAATGTTGATAAAAGACACAGGAATCAGACAAGTAACAGAGTACACACACAATTAAAAAACACGGCGACAGCCTGGTTTCTGTTCGCAAGACATAAAAAGCACACCCAGCGACAGTATGATGGCCGTTCTGAACACTTCCCAAAAAACACGACACAGAACACTCACTGTAGAACACTGCACGAAAATGGCAGCACAAAGATGACACTCCCGAGCCAAAGGCAGATGGGGGGGGGGGGGGGAACTGGAGGAGGGGGAAGAGCAAGAAGGGAGGAAGGAAAAAACGAAAAGGTTGGGGAACCAAGGAGGGAGAGGACTCATAAAGAGGGAGAGGGGCAGGGCAGACACGAGAGGGAATGAGAAGAGGCAGAGGAGGGAAATGCAAAAGGACTAGGGGGAGAGAAGGGGGCAGAGAGAGGGGAGGTGGGGAAAAAAAGAGGATGGAAGGGGGGGGGGGGAGAGGGAGCCCGGGAAAAGAACAGAGGAAAGGAGGGGGAGTGAGGATCAGAGGTGATAGGAGGGATAAATGGAGTGAGGAAGGGCATCATCCAGGAGGGGGAGTTGATGGAAGCTACCTTGGGAAAGGAAATGAAGGGTGTAGAGATGGAGGGTGGGGGGGACACAACAGTGAAGACGTGGCAGGGGCGGGAATGGGAGAGGAGAGGAGCAACCAGGAGATGAGGAGGATCAAGGCGGTGGGAGGTGTAGAGGATGCGGATATGTTCGAGGACCTCTCCAGGCTCCTGCGCCAGCCTAAATAGTGCTCGGCGCATGGATATGGCTGACTCTATTTGAAGTCACGTGTCGAGCGGAAGGAAAGAGGTCCGCGACTGTAGCGACCTCTTGCGGCGGCGTGGACGCCTCCTGGTGGTCTGTGGGAAACGTCTGTGTTTCCGGGACGGCCGGCCAGGCTAACACCTACTCGGTCCGGGGCCCGCTGTACCGGTCTGCTTCGCGGGAAGCGAAAGTTGCAGCCGCTTAGTCTGGACACAGTAAAAACAGCCAGCTAACCTCACAGATAGACAGTAGCCAGACAGCAGCCAGAAATTTGCCTGACCCTTGTGTGGAAGTTACCTTCAAGGTGCCAGCAAGTCAGAAAGTCGTAGTTCCTTCCCCAGAACGTAGTTACTCTTGCAATTTACTAGCAAGTCATTGTTACCACCACAAGTTACGAATTAATAAAAGCTACTCCTGCAAGTTACCCACACATCATCAATAATCTTGCAAGTTACTCAAAAGTCGTAGTTTCTCTTGCAAGTAACTAGCAAGTCATAGTTACTCTTGGAAAAATCTTGGAAGTCATAGTTACTCCCACAAGTTACTCGCAAGTCACACATTCCCCTGTAAGTTACATGTAAGTCTTTGTTACTCACAGAAGTTACACTTAAGCCATATTGCTACACATATATGACTTGCAAATAATAGTTACGCCAGTAAAACAACAGAAACTTATAGTTACTCTCACTAGCTACTCACAAGTAAGAGTTACTCTTTAAAGATAAGCCATAGTTATTCCCACAAGTCACTCGCAATTCATATTTAGCCTTGAAGCATACTCACAGGTAAGAGTAACTGCTGCAAGTTGCTCTCAAGTCATAGTTGCCCCTGTAAGTTATCCTCAAGTCATACTTACTCCTGTAGATTACCTTCAATTCATAGTTACCCCAACAAGTTATGTGCAATTCTTAGTCAGTCCCTCAAGTTAACAAGTCATACTTATAACATATAACTCATAGTTGCTCCAGAAAGACACTTGCAAGTCATCATTACATCTGCAAGTTCCCTGCAAATTACTGTTACTCCCACAAGTATCCTACAGGTCACAGTCACTCCCTCACATTAACCCTGCAAGTCAGTTTCTAGTCACAGTTATTTTTTCACAAGTGGCCCTCAAATTACTACGTGTTGCCAGGCTGTTGCTCTATTGTTGCGCAAATGTTGCTCGACTGTTTTCAATAGCTCTCCGACAGTTGCCTGGTAGTTGCTCGTCAGTTCGCCCTAAAGTACCACAAATTACGCAAAAGTCGTAATTTTTCCCGCAAGTCGTAGTAACTCTCACATGTTACCCATAACAAATGTTTAATCCTGTCAGTTATGTGCAACTCATAGTTAATCCCTCAACTTATCTACAACCACAGTTACTGCCTAAAGTTACCTGCAAGTCTTACTTACTGCTACAAGGTACTCGTATGTCATTGTTACTCCCACAAAATACGTGGAGGGCATAGTTACTCCCAGAAGTTGTCAACAAGTGACAGTTACTGTCGAAAGGTACGTGTGAGTCATCGGAAACCTGCAAGTTATCCTCAAGTTATTGTTACTCTCGCAAGTTACCCACATGCAATTACTCCCGCAAGTTTTCAGCACGTCATATTTACTCCCACAGCTTATTTAGAACTCATAGCTACCAAATGTAACTTGCAAGTTGTATTGAATCCCACAAGCTACGCACAGTTCATATATAGCTTTGCAGGTTACTCCCAAGTCATAGTTCGTCCTGGAAGTTACCTGCGACTCATACATACTCTAGCATGTTATGCACACCTCATACTTAATCCTGCAAGTAGCTCGCAAGCCACAGTGACCTCAGAAGTTACCCACAATTCAGAGTTGCTCTCACAGATTACCCACAAATTATAGTTCCCTGCCAGTCCTAGTTACCCCCACAATTTCTCCACAAGTAATAGTAACTCCTGCAAGTGACTCGGAAGTCGTAGTTGATCGCGCAAGTAACAAGCCAGTCGTATTTATCCCCGTAAGTTCTCGGCAAGTTATAGTCGCTGCTGTATCCTGCTACTAGCGCGCGTGAGTTTGAGTGCGCTGAGTGTAGTGTCCGGCGCGCTTGTGTACTGGCCATTAGAGGGCAGCTATAGGACACATATACACGGCGCTGTCTACCGGCGACTCGCGCCTGTATGCGTGCAGAGCAGCGCTGACTTAGCCCCACTGTGTTTCATTTGTCTGTACCACTCACTTCAGTGGTTTTGTGTATCGTTTATGTTGCACCTCCTCTATGATTCTTTTGTCTTGTTACATATGGAGTTACAAGAGGCTTATTTCTGTTGTGTTCAGAAGTTCATGAATAAAGCGATATCTGTGTTCTGATCCGTATATTATTTCGATCTGTTTCGTATATTACTTGGTTACTATATGATTGGTGACAAGTGTGGAATGGTTTACACGTACTCAGTCTGTAAATGCGGTTTCATCCCGTTTGGTCATTGTGGGCGTCATACTACCGACCCTGACTGAACAGCTTTTAGTCATGTTGCGGCCCGCGTTGGTGCCGTTGGTAGGTTGGCATCGTGTAATAGGAATAGTAGCGTCTCGTTTTCTTCTTGTGTTTACTGGCAACACTATGTTTGCTAGCGTTGTCTGTCCGTGAGTGGCATCAGCAGCGGTTATCGATATCTAGTACGGTGGTACTATCTTTGGAAGGACGTGAAGTGTTTTCCGGGTCGGAGTGTGTCGGGGAGTTCAGTTGGGATGCAGCAGCAGTGAGGTCCGGCAGTGCGAGGGCATGCCGGGACCGCTGGTGGCACGCAGGCACTGCCGGATCGAAGGGCTGTAGTTGCGAGGCCCACAACCTTGTGTCCACCGAACCCAGGACGTATGAGTGGACATTAACCCAGCAGTGAAACCTCCACTATTTTGAGATCACGCCGTTTGTCCGCCCGTTACTGCTTGCAGGGTCGCTGAGACAAAGAGCAACGAGTGGAGTGTTTGGAGTTGGCGAAATTAATTAACCATCCTCCACCTTTTTCTTATTAACCATTGAATTCCTTGTGTTATTATTGGTGAATTTCAACCAGCGGTTTTTTCTCTGCCTAGTGGCCGCCAATACCCCACTCACCTGCCCTGGAGGTTAGCGTATTTTCGCGGCAGTGTAGCTTTCCTCACCTTTCCACTGCTGTTCGGTAAGGCGTGTAGTTCAACAGCCTCCTTGGTTGTGGTTTTGATTTTTTGTTTGTTTTGGACTACCTTGGTCGTAGTGGTTCCTTCTGCTTATGGATGTTCTAAATACCGGATTCTGAAGACGCAGTGCTGTCCACTGGTTCCACCTTTCTGTGTTATTCCATCATTGTATTAGTTATCAGAGATTATGCAGATTTTGTAAGAGTGTTGCTCTGCGTTTAAACTGCAAATAGTTTCAGTTGCCATCCGGTTAAGTGAATACAATTATTGGCTGTCTGTCTCATCATTTACTAAGTTGAGGGACTTTCACAGGTCGATCCTTGGAGCGCTGTCTGAGGTCCGCTTCTCTCTTGATTTGGTCATATTGTGATGATTTGTTTTTTTCTAAATATTATAATTTTCATTTATTACTGTTTGGGCCTTCAGTGGACAAAGAGTTTCAATTTCTTGTTAATAAGGCCTTCAGCTGTGAGTGTAACTTCTCTTAAGAAATTTTAATTAGACAAAATATCTAAACACTGAAATGTTGATGGTTGTTCTTTAAATATCTCTCAAAGAAGTTTAGTTGCTTCTCAAAAATTTGCTACCCAGGCCTTCAGCTGTCCAATTGTTTTTTTAGTTATTACTATTGCGGTCTTCAGCCGACAAATAATTTGAATTTCTTGTCAACACAGCCTTCAGCGCCGTGAATGCAGTTGGTCTTAAGAATTTTTAATTAGATATTGTCTCATAATAGTGAAATTTTGATGATTGTCTTTTTTTAAAAAATATTTTAGTATCTCTTGGAGAAGTTTAACTGGTTCTTAAGAATTTGCTATCCAGGCCTTCAGCTGTTAAATTGTTTTTTGAGTTATTACTATTGGGGCCTTCAGTGAACAATGAATTTGTGGTCAATAAGGACTTCAGCCGTGAGTGCAACTTCTTTAATTTTTTTTAATTAGACATTGTGTCTTAACAGTCAAATTTAATAATTGTTGCTTATTGTCAACTTTATTTGCAATTGTTTCCAAATAAAGTGTACGTGACATTTTTTGAAAAAACTGAGCAACCAACGGTAACTGATTACGGCCCCATCCACACCGAATCCTACCTTTTCCTAAGAAGCAGGTCTCAAGCTTACATTGGCAGTGAGCATTTTGTCGGGTTCAATTAACAGACAGGTTATTGCTCCACTGGTCTATCCCCCACTTTTCCTTTGTATGATAATTCGGTTGAGGATTGGGAAGCTTACGAAAGAAGACTCAGACGCCATTTTTTGGCTTGAGGTACGAGAGACTCGAATTTGTGCAAAACCTTATTCCTCTCATGGATCCCATCTACCAAGGGAAGCTCCCCATCGCACCCCCTTCAGATTTAGTAATAAAAGGAACTAGTGGATAGCCCGTCACAAATTGAACACAGATCAAGCATGAATAAAGGAAGAACTGTAAAAAAAAGCGAAATAGAAATAGTGAACTGTCAAAGATGAACAAGTGCAACATTGAGTAGTCATGGTGTTGGACTCAAAGCGGGCGAGCCGCATTATAACCTCTCTAGTGCCATTTATTTTAATTTTTTTCACGACATTGTGAACTGTCTGTCCGGCCATTGAAGTGTTCGTTCTCTTACTGTAGTCTTGGCACTTTTCGTACTATAGATGGGTTATAGAATATGAGTCATATGGCAAAAATACACTACCGTCGCTAGTAAATGTAATGAACAGTGTGAGCAGGCGAGATACGACATAGGTGTCTCGCAGAAATGAAAACAACAAATAAATTTATGTAAACTATGCTACAAGAAAGGCATTCAAGAGTCAAAACTTCGAAAACGGAACAGAACTTCAAAGACGTTAAAAACACGTGTTTTGGCAGAGCACAGAGAAACTGTGTGATTGTGGAGCTTTTGTGTTCTGAACAACTTTTGTGTTCTGAACAACTACAAGTGGCTTCCGAATGAGAACCGCAAACCTGTGATGACAAGGCAACAAACAAGTCAACCGAATCCTCCACCGGAAAAGACGTCTTGTGCTCCGTAGACGACATTAGCGACAGTACGTGCCTCAATCTCGTATCGACTCACCTGATTTGTACGCCTGGTAAGTGAGTGAGATACGCGTCTTTGCCAGATGTATGTGCTCGTACAAATGTGGTCACTCCCAAGGAAATGATGAAAACATAACAGTTTGCCATATAAGTTGCAACAAATGAACGCAAAAGCTTCACAATCACACAGTTTCTCTGTACTCTTCCCAAACATGTGTTTTGAACATCTTTTAAGTTCCGTTCCGTTTTGCAAGTTTTGACTCTTGAATGCCCTTCTTGTAACATAGTTTACATCCGTTTATTTGTTGTTTTAATTTCTGTGAGACGCCTATGTGGTATCTCTCCTGCTCACACTATTCATCACGTTTACTTGCGACGGTAACGTACTCGTATTCTTGCCACATGACTCATATTCTATAACCAATGTATAGTATGGCAACTGCCAAGACTACAGTAAGAGAACGAGCACTTCAATGGCCGGACAGACAGTTCATAATGTCGTAAAAAAATTAAAATAAATGACACGAGAGAGGTTATAACGCGGATCGCCCGCTTTGAGTCCAACACCATGACCACTCAATGTTACACTTTTTAATCGTGGACCGTTCACTGTTTCTATTTTGCTTTCTTTCATAGTTCAGAACATCTTCTTTCTGTTCTCATGCTTGATCTGTGTTGTTTTTGACTTGCTATCCACTTGGCCATCCCACCGCTAAATCTGAGAGGAGTGCGATAGGGGGGTTCCCTTGTAAGGTGTGTCAGTTACTGCGCCAGCTTGTCCCTCTACAAGAACTGGCAGCTCTTGCTTTTGGTCACATGTGCATTTCATTGTCCAACTGCCGTCGCAAACAAACGCATGTCATAGCAGCGCGAGTAGAATTCTATTGACGCCACAAGAAACCAAGCGAGTCATAGAGGGCCTGGGCACACGAACTTGACAGCCTTTGCTGTAAATGTCAACTCGTTTATGATCCCCATAATGTCTCTTACGCAGGCTCTATGGTGCACGACATAATTATCTGTTTGGCTCCGGACAAGGAAGTGTACCAGATGGCTTTACTCTGTGAAAAGATGTGGTAGAAGTTTTGCAAATACCATAATCTTTTGAAGTTCCTAGGACAGCGGGGACCAAATGGAGCGTGGGGCCATGTGGCGGTAGTGTTACAGGATGTGCGCACTAGGACGACACATAGCTTGCACGATGAAGCGGCAGTGGTGGCGGTAAACCTGCGGACCCAGCGCCGAGCTGACCAAGGCCTTTCTGTTTTGTCCAGCAGGAACGATCGGCGTGCCCTAAGTGCTGGGATACTTGTGATTCGCTAAAGGTTGCTCAGGGTATGGACATGATGTAAAATGAGTGACTCCAATGCCTGTGACTTCTCCGAAGTTATTTATCGAGTTAAGTATTTTTCGCCAAGTTTTCTGCGCTACAGGTCGACCGATACAGGTGGTACAGTGACGTTATTGAATTCTCAAACCTGTATGAGTTTGGGCTCGCCACCATTGACACCTGGACTGTTGTAACGAACAGAACATTGCGCTGTTCGGACAGTTTAGGGCGTCTGCCTGTTACCAGTTAGTCCTTCATTCTATTACATTTTGGTGGTTTGCTGATGCCAGTGTTGAGAACTCGTTTGGGTTGGATGCATTTCAGCCATTTGGATTTTCTGTCACCGTCGCAGTTCACCTTGACTTATCAGGTGCCGTATTCTCACTTGGAAACATTGTGTGAGGAGTTTTCAGACTCGTTTTCGGAATGTCTAGTGTGTGCTACGAATTATCCTACTTTAATCTCTGAAATCCACGGCTCAGCCTGGTTTTGTCGTACGTGTCCTATTCTTGTGGCCCTGAAAGGTCAAGTGAAAGCAGAACTGGACAGACTTCAATCTCTAGAGGTGGTGCAACCTGTTGTGGCTCATGAATCGTCGTCTCCGCTGGGTGTAGCTCGGAAGCCGTTGGGGAAACTTTGCCTCTGTGCCGAGTTCAGTACTACGGTCAACGCTTAGTCGATCGAAGATACGTAACCTCTCCCAAGCCAGGAGGAACTATTGGCGAAAACGTCATGTGACCAGTACTTTTCTAAAATCGATATTTCTGAAGCTCATCTGCAGGTTCCTGTGTACGAAGAGTCTCAGCGAGTTCTGGTTTTGAATTCTCCTTTTGGCCTCTGTCAATATTTGCGCCTTCCTTTTGGCGTGGCTAGCGCCAATGGCACTAACCAACGATTATTAAAGCAACTGACTACACCTGTCCCAGCTTGTATGAATTGTGTGGATAATATTGTTGGAAGTCCTGCACGGCCGATCACGGTGTAACCTCGCGAAAACTGGTATTGTTTATTTGAGGTTCGACGTATCGAGGGATGGTGTTCGCCCTCTGCCAGAAGGCATCTCTGCTGTTACACCTATGCCTCGCCTCTCGTCCATGAAGAAGCTTCAGGTCTTCCTGGGGAAGACAGCCTTCTACCGTGAATTCCTGCCTGTTGCACGGCTTGTTACGCAAGAACGACGTTTTGGATGGAGCCCAGACTGTGAACATCCTTTTGAAATGTTGAAATGTAAACCATTCTCGGCCTTTGTTTATCTACTGTACGTTCTCTGCCGCGCGATGTGGCCGTGCGGACTAAGGCGCCTTGTCATGGATTGCGCGGCCCCTCCCTCCGGAGGTTCGAATCCTCCCTCGGGCATGGGTGTGTGTTGTTCTTGTCATAAGTTAGTTTAAGCAGGGTGTAAATCTAGGGATCGATAACCTTAGTGGTTTGGTCCCTTAGGAATTCGCACACATTTGAACATTTTGTACGTTCACTCTGAACAATCACATAGTTTAGGCAACTGACACCTGTTTACAAAGAACTTGACAGTGTAACGCCACATGCAGTATAACTTTGCATCCATTTTGGCCTGGATGCATACACTGATTCGGATGTGAAGGACGTTATGAAGCCATTGCATCTTCTCCGAAGCCAAACTGGTGCATAGCTGTTGCAAATGGCCGTTTATATATAAGATATTGGTACTGTGACGGAGTCGGTGAATGAGCTATTACCGCACATGTTCCATTCGTGCCAGACCTGGGTATTTGCAGCCAATGAGAGTATCTCAGCATCACGAAGACAATTCACTGAGACACATTTTATGCGTGGAAGAGCATTGTCCAGCTGAAAATTGATAACACAATACTGTCGCACGAGAGGTACCATAAGAGGCTGCAAATGGCCATGATGTATGAAACTAGCGTCAGAATTCAGTCACCATAAGCCGTGACATAGAGTCATATTCGATAGCTCCGTACACTACGACTGCCGGAATAACACCTCAGTGTCTGGAACCGCGTGACCGCTACGGTCGCAGGTTCGAGTCCTGCATGGGACATGGATGTGTGTGATGTCCTTAGGTTAGTTCGGTTTACGTAGTTCTAAGTTCTAGGAGACTGATGACCACAGATGTTAAGTCCTATAGTGCTCAGAGCCATTTGAACCATTTTCGAACACCTCAGTGCTTCCCCAAAACAGCGGAAGAAACTCTCCGACAATGGTCATCCAGCGTGCTAAACAACCTGAACTTCTTCGCTGAACACAATGTGACGCCATTCATATGGATTTCATGCTACTCAGACATGACACCAACTCACACGCAGCCGTTTGCGTTATAGTGCTAACGGTATTCTAGGCATGGGTCTGCAATTCCTTAATCCGGCTGCTGCTGGTTTCCGACCAGTGACGTGGGGTGACGCAGAATGCTGGAAGCCATTACGTGTTCTCAGCTCTTAGACGCAGGCGTGAAGAGGTTACGATGTGCTTGGTGTACAATACGGCAGTGCTCCCTTGTTTATCTACTGTACGTTCTCTGCCGCACGGAGTAGCCGAGCGGTCTCAGGCGCCTTGTCACGGATTGCGCGGCCCCTCCCGACGGAGGTTCGAGTCCTCCCTCGGGCATGGGTGTGTGTTATAAGTGGGTTTAAGTAGTGTGTAAATCTAGGGACCGACGACCTCAGCAGTTTGATCCCTTAGGAATTCACACACATTTGAACATTTTGTACGTTCACTCTGGACAGTCACATAGTTTAGGCGACTGACACCTCACAGAATGGCCTTGGCACGATGTTAGCGCACCAATATGCCGATGGTCGGTCCTGAACAGCCTGTTGCTTCCGCGTCTAGATATTTCTCTCCCGTCCAGCAGCGTTACTCTCAGGTGGAAAAAGAGGCTCGTGCCAAATTGTATGGCTCCAAGTTTCACCGTATTATTGACAATAAACCCTTCGTTTTCTTGTTTGACCGTCACACTTCCTCGCCTTATAAGGCAGCACACCGCCTACAATGGTGGGTATTGTTCTTGTCTCGCTGTAATTACCAAATACATATTCGACCTGTGTGTATGCCAATGCAGACGTCTTGTCCCACCTTACTGTGGGTCCTAATACCGACTTTAATCGTAAAGAATTGCATTGCTCCCATCTTGATTCTCAAACACAAGCTGCCGTCAAGGCTTTCCTAATTACTAGGTGAGGCATATCAACTGCAGTCGCCGCCGACCCAATTCTCCGCCAGGTGGTTGGGTTTGCTCAGTAGGGCTGGCCAGATAAACTGTTGGGTGGCGCTTTGGACCCCTTGAACAGCTATATTTCCTTGCAGTATCGCCTCTCTGCTTTTGACGGTGTTTTGCTGTTTTCACGGAAGATCTCTCCCTCTCAGAATAGTCACTGGTGCCATGTTACAGCGCGAGGTTCTCCGCTTTCTTTGTCGGGGCATTAGGGAGTTTCGGGGACTAAACTGTTAGCGAGGAGACGTGCTTTTCGGCCAGGTATTGACGGCCAAGTTGTCCCTTTTGTCGCAGCTTGTCAGCACTGTGCCCAAATATAGGCAGCTCCTGGGGCGCCTCTGTCTCCCTGGCCTGCATTGCGCCAGTCCTGGGAACGCATTCATGTGGGCTCTGTTAGTCACTTCTTGAAATACTATTGCCCCTTGCTTGTGGATGCATTTTACTGTTTTCCTTACATTCTACAGTGTGTATCAAAGCCAGCTGAGGACACAAGTCGTATGCTTTTGAGGATTTTTTTCTATTGAGCGTTTCTGATAATACGCCCCAGTTCGTTTCTCACACCTTTCAATTGTTTTGTTCCCACCACGGCATTCGTTGTGTTATGGTTCTGCCAGTCCACCCTCAATCAAATGACGAGGTAGAAGGACTAGTGCATACGTATAAGTCCCAGATTAAAAAGTTTCTTGTGGACTCTTCGCTGGACGACGTCTATGTCCATTTTCTAAGAGCCTATTTCTTCATGCCTACAGGGAAGGAGACAGCTGAGTTGCTTCATGGTTGGCAGCCACGTATGCTCCTCCAACTTCTGCGGCCTGCACTGCTCATGTCATCGTCGCGTTCGTCTGGCTACTTCGCACTCGGATCGCCAGTGTTGGCGCGAGGGTTTGGTTGCTGGCCCAAGTGGATACTGGCCACTGGCCACTGGGGGTGCCGCCTTTGTGAGGTTTCTACAGCCAATGGGCTGGTGGCGTGCCAGTTTGATCATTTGCGGCCTTGATCGCCACTGGAACCTACCTGTTCATGGGTGCGGCTCCTGTTGTCACATCCCAACCTGCCCCCTTCTGCCTCAAGCCCATCTTCACCTGCTGTGAAGGCACCCCCTCCCCACTGGCTGCCTCTTCCACCTGTGGCACACTGGGTTTATAGCTGCCCAGTGCCAGTCACCAGTCAGTCTCCAATGTCGGGTCCATCACCATAGCCTTCTGTTCTGGTCAGGCCACTTCCACTGGCTGCCTCTCCATCATCACGTCAGGCATCATCACCGATGTGTCCAGCCCTGTCTCCTCGACACTGAGACCTGCCTGCTGATGATGACACAGAGATAACATTGGCATCCTCCCCACCCACTCTCCCCTAGTGCTGTCATCAGGTGAAGTGCAGCCCCACCACGTGTTGGCATGTCTGCATTTCCATACATTCGGCACTCTGCTGCAGTGTTCACCAAGTCGTCCCACCTCTCCCGACTGCCGCCACTCTGGACCCGATGGATGTGTCTCTTGTCGGACTGCTGGCATCTCCTCCATGTCTAGGTGCATCTCCCACAAAGTACACAAAAGTCGCAGTTACTCCTCCAAGTTGCTCATAAGTAATAGTCATTCTCAGAAGCTACTGTCAAGTCAGAATTTCTTCTGAAAGTTACTCAGAAGCCATAGCTACTCCTGCAAGGTACCTGCAAGTTACACACAAAGTTTCATGCAATTATTGGTTACTTCCACAATTTATCCACAAGTCCCACAAGCTACCTGCAAGTCACAATTACTCCCTCATGTTAATATAAAGTTACCTGTAACTCATGGTTACTTCCATAAGTTACCCCCAAGTCACAGTTACTCCCCAAGTCACAGTTACTCACGCAAACTACCCCTCAAATCATAGTTATTCTCACAAATTACCTACAGATCATAGTTACTCTTGCAATTTACTGGCAAGTCGTAATTACTCAGGTGTGTTACTTGCAATTCATAGTTACTCCCACAATTTCCCGCAAGCCTAGCTACTCCCTAAAATTTCCTGAAAGTCATATCTCCTTCCAAAAGTTATCCATGTGTCATCGTTTTTCCCAATAATACCCGTAGTTCATAGTTGCTCCCGTGTGTTAACTGCAAGTGGGAGTTATCGCCACAAGAAGCATGGTCGTAAAGTACATGTGGTGTCACTGCCAGACACACTTGCTAGTTGGTAGCCTTTAAATCGGCCGCGGTCCGGTAGTATACGTCGGACCAGCGTGTCGCCACTATCAGTGATTGCAGACCGAGCGCCGCCACACGGCAGGTCTAGAGAGACTTCCTAGCACGCACTCGCCCAGTTGTACAGCCGACTTTGCTAGCGATGGTTCACTGACTTCTACGCTCTCATTTGCCGAGACGATAGTTAGCATAGCCTTCAGCTACGTTATTTGCTGCGACCTAGCAAGGCGCCATAGTCAGTTACTATTGATATTGTCAATCATGTATCGTCAAGAACGACGTTCATCCTTAACGGATTGTTAAGTATTCCACCAGCTACGTCCGTTTTTCTGAAGTCTAATTTCCTTGTCCTGTTCCAGACCTCACGCCAGACTGCGTGAGCTAAATCGCGTGCCTTTCCGCCTCCTTTAATAACACGGTGTTGGAACTCCTGCCAACCACAACAGTACATGCTTGAAGAACTTTGAGCACTTGTTCAATAGAAGAAATGTGCTCCACCGTCGGGAGGTTGAACAAGTGCTTATAGTTCTTATGGTATGCATTTACGGCCCATATTTACTGGACATTTCTTCTTGGTCTTGTTCATACTACCTTCTTCCACGAAATGGAGTGCAAAGAGCTTAAATTAAAAGAGGCCCATTATCAGGTGTACCAGGACGATTTTCGCTTATAATTTTCGACACGTTCGGTACTGGGCGAGTTTCCCTTGCCTCAAATTGATGCATTTATCCTTGATTATCTGGGAAACTTTTTAACATTATCACGTAATCATCTTGTATACCAATACCAGCATCAAGCTAGCTATTCGAGTGTGTTACTGTTACACAGTGATCTCTAGTGAACTATGTAGATGTGCATTACCTGTTCCATCTACATCTTCATCTACATACATACTCCGCAAGGTCCTGTACTAGTGCCATTTCTTTTCCTGTTCCACTCGCAAATAGAGTGAGGAGAAAACTACCCGTCAATATACCTCCACACAAGTCCTAATATCTCTAATCTTATCTTCATGGTCGTTAGGTGAAAAGTACGTAGGTGGTAGGCTAATCGTTGTGCAGTCGGCCTCAAATACTGATTCTCTCAGTTCTTTCAGAAGTGCTGCTCGAAAAGAAAGTTGCCTTCCCTCCATTGATTCTCATTTGGGTTCCCGAAGCATCTCCATAATACTTGCATGTTATTCGATCCTATCAACAAGAAATCTAGTGACTTCCTGGTAAATTGCTTTCATGTCTTCCTTTGATCCGGCCTGATGTGGATCCCAAACACTTTGAACAGTACCCAGCAACTGGTAGCGCTAGTGTCATATATGCCACCACAGATGAACCACATTTTTCTAAAGTTCTCTCAATACACCATAATCGACAACTTGCCTTCCCTGCTACAATCCCTACAAAGTGGTTCAGATGGCTCTGAGCACTGTGGGACTTAACATCTGAGGTCATCAGTCCCCTAGACCTAGAACTACTTAAACCTAACTAACCTAAGGACATCACACACATCCATGCCCGAGGCAGGATTCGAACATACGACCGTAGCAGCAGCTTGGATCTGGACTGAAGCGTCTAGAACCGCTCGGCCACAATGGTCAGCTACAATCCCTACATGCTCATTCCATTTTCTTATTGCTTTGCCCATGCTGACACAGCCTTTTTTCCTCCTTGTTGTATAAGGTATCCAGTCTTGAAGTTTTGCCGTCGACTTTTGAAACCCTCTGTGTACCTTTGTCACTATGTCACGTGTCGACAACGACAAAAAGTGGCGTTCAGTTCCACACTGGGCCGTGGTCACAACGTTTTGTCTCAAGAATACATGTGTGTTCCTCTAACACAGCAAAACACTCTCGCATTAACTGATGCACATGACTCACCAGGTGTCCTGGTCAACATAGTTACCAGACTACCATTCACGAGCGTATTTGCCACTTGAACGCAAGTAAATATGGCCGGGTAGAAGAGCGGTATGTTAGTTTATCTTTCAAATTAATATGTACTGTCTCTATGTCTATCTCTAATCATAAATGCAGGCCCATGATGTACCAAGACATGTTTGTATAGAACATGGATGGTGAAACTCCCTGGCAGATTAAAACTGTGTGCCGGAACGAGACTCGTACTCGGGACCGTTGCCTTTCGCGGGAAAGTGCTCTACAAACTGATCTACCTAAGCACGACTAACGCCCCGTCCTCACAGCTTTACTTCTGCTAGTACCTCATCTCCTACCTTCCAAACTTGGGTAGCTCAGTTGGTAGAGCACTTGCCCGCGGAAGGCAAAGGTCCCGAGTTCGAGTCTCGGTCCGTCACACAGTTTTAATCTGCCAGGAAGTTTCATATCAACGCACACTCCTCTGCACAGTGAAAATCTCATTCTGGGCGTTCATCAAGACACTACCTCTGTAGGTGGGAGACTCTTTTATTATCTTCGCACACAAAATTTCGTAGTCTGACCTGTGATACAAGACGTTGTTTTTTAAGTAAATACGGTTTTGAAATTAAAAAAGACGTGCTAAGATATCTCAATTTTATTTTTATATGAAAGCCTCTACCTTAATCTACGCACTGACGCCATTACAATCTGATTCTTCCTTGTTTACGTTGTGTACTGAGTGTTTAACGTGCCTTCGATAATCGTGAGTCCCGCCGACTGTGAAATACGGGCTGTTATAAGATTTCTTAGTGCTAAAGGCCTAAAAGTGATCGATATTCATCGTGAGATCTGTGCAGTTTACGGAGAAAACATTATGAGTGATGGAATGGTAAGAAAGTGGGTGAGAGTATTTAAAGACGGCAGCACAAATGTGCATGATGAATAACGGAGTGGGCGTCCTTCGGTCGTTAATGAAAGTTTGGTGCAGGAAGTGGACAATGAGGTGAGAGAAAACAGACGCTTTACGATTTCCCCTTGCGGGATGACTTTCCTAATGTTTCTCGTAGTGTTTTGTATGGCGTTGTGACCGAGCACTTGAATTACCGAAAACTGTGCGCACGTTGGGTACCGAAAATATTGACGGATGTGCGCAAAACCAAACGTTTAGACAGTGCATTGACTTTCCTTGAGCGGTACCACAACGACGGTGATGATTTCTGAAACAAAATTGTTACGGGCGATGAAACATAGGTGGTCTACGTCACACCAGAATCAAAGCAACAGTGCATGAAAGTTGAGCAAGGGCATCGTCTTGCTGCAAGACAATGCCCGTCCGCATGTGGCGAATCACACCAAAGGTCTCATCACATCTTTTCGCTGGGAAACTCTAGATCATCCTCCGTACAGCCCCGATCTTGCGCCCAGTGACTACCATCTGTCCCTGCACTTGAAGAAGCACCTGGGCGTTCAGCGTCTTGAAGACGATGACGAAGTCAAAACAGTGGTGATGCAGTGGTTGACAAGTCAGGCGGCAGACTTCTGTGAGGAGGTTATTCGAAAACTGGTACAACGTTATGACAAGTGCCTCAGTATTGACGGAAATTATGTAGAAATGTAGTTTAAGGTACAGGCTTTCATGTAAAAATAAAATTATTGAGATGTCTTTGAGCTGTGTGTCGGCTCTCAACATTTATCGCGCTGTAAAGATTGTTATGAGTCTTTCCATTCTATCGTTAATTGATTCTTTCATATTTATCGTTTTGCTGCGTACGATTCTATTTGAGATTCCCCTCTGGCGGCGTGTCTGGTCTTACCGATCTCCGAGTCGTTGCTTGCTGTTAGCCTTGTGTAAGGGAATAAGATCTTTAGGGGGGATGGCCGGTTGGTTGCTTAGCGGTGAAGAGTCTGTCGGTCGGTTTTTAAAATCGGGAATTAGAGAGAATGTCGTACGATGAGACCGCGGCGTGGCGTGGCGGTGGAGAGTTGGCTGTTGTTCCGCGTGGTCTATCCTGGCGGTCGAGGCGAGTGGAACGAGTTGACGGGACAAGGCTGTAAGCTCTTGCTGTGAACACTCGGGGGCCACTGCCGACCGGGGTGGCCGTGCGGTTCTAGGCGCATCAGTCCGGAACCCCGCGACTGCTACGGTCACAGGTTCGAATCCTGCCTCGGGAATGGATGTGTGTGATGTCCTTAGGTTAGCTAGGTTTAAGTAGTTCTAGGTTCTAGGGGACTGATGACCTCAGATGTTAAGTCCCATAGTGCTCAGAGCCATTTTGAACCGGGGGCCACGGCTGTGGCTCCGAGTCACTACTTGGTGGGAGCGGCAATCGATGTCTTTAAATTTTCCGCCTGGAGGCGGGAATGATGGACTGGTAACGCGCCTAACCTGAGGAGTGGTATTACGCCGCCGTGCGTGCCTAGAACACGAGGGCTCCGGTGACAGCGCATGGCTGCGTGACTGTGCCCAGTTGGGTACGCTGGCGACGTGTACACGGTCGGGTTTGAGGAACCTTTGCATCGGAGTTCACCTGCTGTTTCTCTGATAAACTGCAAGTTAAGCTGGCTAAAGGTTTAGATGTTAATTGAAGAATTTTGATTTGTGCAACCAGCGTCTTTTCTCCCTTGTGGCCTCCTGCGTTCGCGTTTAATGTCTCTGCCGCCGGAGTCTTTACAGACAGTGATCTTTTCCACTTCTTGTTGGTACTGCCTGGGAGGAAGTGAATTTTTGGGCAGGGATTATGGTTCCTGATTTGATTTCTCCTCCTCCCCTGGCCTCGCGTGAGATCGATGTGATTGCTGAATGTGAGGTGTTGTGGGTCTGTTAGTCCGCTTCTAGCCTTGGCATCCTTAGCGAGACAATTGTGGACGCCTTTACACCCGGTCGGTTAATTATTCCTATCCCAGGACATTTTGGTGGCAGGACAGGGTATTAAAGTTGTTAGTTATTGTAAAATGTTAAATGGTTGTATTTTACTCTGATTGTTTTTGGCCACTGTTTAAAAAGGTTGAGTTTGCCTTTCATTGGTGGGTTTTTAAAATTACGTGGCTTTAAAATTGTTAGTTATTGTAAAAGGTGAATGATTGCATCTTTACTTTGATTGTTTTAATCTACTTGGTATCGTTTAAAAATGCTAGTTCTGCCTCCCTGTTTGTGAGCCCTTGTAATTTAACATGTTGTTTTGGCAAAGTTTAAAAGAAGTGGCTCCCTACATGTTCGGTAGCGAAGTTGTATGCAAATTGGTGTTTTTGTTTCATTACTAGAAAGGTTTTAATTTTGTTATTAAATGCTTTATCAAAGTCTGTTTTAAGTAAAATCGCTTGGCTATTAACGGTAAACTAAAGTTTTTAATTTCATTACTTGGAAAATTTTGATTTGTTATCAAATGTTTTATCAGAGTCGGTTTTAAGTAAAATGGCTTGGCCGTTAACTGTAAAGTACATTGTTTTGAAAAGGCACTCATGGCTACTAGCTTTATTGAATCTGTTCCGGGTCAAGTGATAAAGAAATGACTTTTAATGGTTGAAGTAATCAATAAAGAAATTGTAAATTGCAACTCGACAGTAACCAACTAATTCTGGCCCCGTTTCCCAACTGGGGGTTAATCGTAACACCCGTCTCAATCTTAGAACGTCTTTTTTATTTCAAAACCGTATTTATGTAAAAAAAACACGTCTAGTATAAGGGACCATTGGTCTCCTGTTGCTCTTTGCAGCGCAGTTGCGTTTCGAGTTTGATTTCTTACCCCCATTTATCTATGCATCTATACTGCATTAAAAGTATTTGCACAAGTGCTCGCAAGATTCCATTCGCTGTTGGTACTTGCTGTTGACAAGAGTAGTGTGCACTTTACTCTTTGCCCTCATGTTTGCAGTCAGTGTTGCTCGGCTGTGTATAAATTTTTTCTTTTATTTGACAACGTTAGTTGTTTATATGAACGTGTGGTGCCCGTTCTTTCGGAAGTGTGCAAACGAACAGACGCCACACGCTCATATAATGCAATGGATCCACCTTCTTCAGTGCAGATGCAGAAATACGTCCGACTTCCTGTGTGAATCTCAGAGTAGCGAGCATGCAGGAAATGGACAGGGACCGTGGGTAGGTGGCGCTCGATGTGGTTGTGAATCGGCCGTGAGGCGTGCCCAGATAGTCCGAGCAGTTGCGATGACGCCGTGTCCTGGATGGCGCAGTTCTAACACAGCTGCCTAGTGTAACTGAGTTTTCTCTTTTGATGCTAGTCAATTGTCAGGATGAGCATTACTGCAAAGGGCATTTGATCCTAAAACATTATGTCAGGGTGAAAAACACTAAATAAATTACTTTTTCTCTCTTAATAACATGTGGGCAGGGTGGGTTGGCTCAGGTATGAGGTAGAATGAAACAGCATTTTTACATAAGATAACTTTTATTGAAGATTTGTACAACGGTTTTTTTTACTGGATTGTTGTGGCTGGGAGAGCGGCAGCTGTGTCGTTTGCGAAGCCTTCTTGCTGCGTGAGCGGCGGAGTCTACGCCTGGCGGTGTGTATCTCGTGTCGCCGTTTCGCCCAGTTGGCTGGAGACGCGTGTCGTGCTGTGGCCCGTTTAATTATTGAAAACGAATTCGTGAATCGGATGGTGATACCTCGGATGTGGCGTCATAGTGTTTCTCTTCTGTATGAAGCCATGTGTGTCAGTGTTGTGCGTCGGCCAGCGGAGCGGCGCGGCGGGGGAAGGCCAGTGTCCCGGACTCGAACAACGGACTCCGGCTTGCCAGTCATCGGCTGTCAGATCTTCATCCCAGCTCACAGGTGACTGTTGATGTGAGGCCGTCTCCTTCCCATCCTCACGAGTCACCCGGGTAGTAAAGATCAGACTTCAAATACCTTTTAACTTCTGTCTTTTGGCAGGGAGGCTGCTGCTTCCTATTCCATTACAGCGGCGGGCTTGGTGCCTCTGTGTACGATGTAGTCTCTTCCTGAATGACGGTCTTCAGCACCGAAAGTGAACTGAAAACCACTCCTCTCGGGCTCACTGCGTCTCGCTCATTTATTCACTTCAGTTCACTGGAAGTGAACGACTTCACGGTCATTGCCTCTTCTGTCACGTTGAAAAGCTTCTCGAAGAATCTTCTTAACGTCGGTCATTGACTCTTGGAATGTAGGCGAGGGCCTTTGATCACATGTGACAATTGAGAAACACATGAGCTGGTCATTGCCTCCTCTGTCACGTTGAAAAGCTTCTCGAAGAATCTTGTTAACGTCGGTCATTGGCTCTTGGAATGTAGGCGAGGGCCTTTGCTCACATGTGACAACTGAGAAACACGTGAGCCGGTCGGGCGATTTCCTGACGGCTGAATCGACAGCTTCTGCTTATGTGGGGAGGGCGATGGCTTCCCCTGACGTGCTGACTTCACTTCTGCTCTGCCCGCTGTTTGCCAGTGTGTAATTCTTCTAAACTAAACTAAGTTTTCATTTATTTTCTAATTTCTACTTCACATTGATTTCACTAATTTCTTTACCTATCTTAAGTACTACCCCAGATCACGTAAGAAACAGATTGCCCGATCGCATGGTCTACCAGGCAACCCTTGTCAGGGAACGGCCACCAGGCGGCAACAGCGTCACACCCTTACTTGTGGAATTAACCACTAGATGGCACTCCGTTCTATGAAATATGTGGCAACATCGGCTGAACGCGTGCAGCTTTCCACTATTTGGCGCCTGTTACGTACAGCTGTTTCTGACATACCCGTGGTAGTGGATCGGGTCGCCATGCCGAGGGCCTGCGAGTAGACGAACAAATCCTGTACTAAAAATGTTCAGATTTCCCGTCAAAGATAAAGAAAGGTCACGCAAGTGGATTTTAAATTCAGGTAAATCAATAAATTAGTTGCGAGTAAGAATTAATGAAGAGCCCGAAGCATTCGATCCTATCTAAATTTTGTCGATCTTATATTCTGATATAACGTGACAGCCCTTCCTGTACAAGAATCACATCATGTAATTTTTAAATGAAATCTTTGTTGCGATTTGGAGTTTTTTAAACTGTTTATCCACTTCACTATCGTAATTTTGGATTTAGAGGCATTTTTCTGTGCAATGTGAAAACTGAAACCAATATAAGATATGGATAACAAAATGCAAAGCATTGTGTGGTAACATTTGGTAAACAATTTAAGAAGCATTACCTTACAAGACCTTTCCCTTGGTACTTTAAAATGGCTCTAGAGCTGAAGTCGCAACAGTGAAATAAATGGATAATAGCCATCATCTAACTGCTAGGTCATCGGTCCCTCTAAATCCTGCTATATACTAGAGTGAACGAAATGAACGAGTGTAAAACCTCGTTTACACTGCTGCAAATGAGTATTCATAGATAATTCACCAATGTTCACTCCTATTCGTTTATACGAGTGAACAAGCGTTTATACTGGAATGAAGGGAAGAGAATAGAAGTGAACGAGCATAGCATGAAAACTATAGACGCTGCCTATTTTAATTTTTTTTTATCTGTACGCTAATAATCCTCACACAGCTTTCACTTGAAAACAACGCTACTCATAGTAACAGGTCTGCGCGAGTGCGGATATCCCCAGTAATAACTGTGTTGCTGATAAAAACGTACGTCTGTTGCGAATATTTGCGGGCTGTCTTTAAACTGTACAAAGTAAATTTTTAAGATAATTATGGTTTGCCGTCTGTGGCTTTTGAAAGTTGACACCACCAAAATATGCTCGAAAAACACGGTTTCTTTTGTATATTACCGCGTTTGCAGCCCCCTTTCAACAACAATCCAAAATTCATCGTTTTGTGCCAATCTTATATCATTTACGATAAGTTACATGCAAAGTAAAAGAATTTAAATTTGAAATGACTGTCACTGAAATATGTCAAGCCTTAATTCGCATCACAACGGAGTGCGGACATCTGCAGACAAAAATTCAACCCAGGCACAAGTCTCTTTTCAGAGCAGTGGTGGATTAAAGTGCTTTACAAAACGTTAATATCTCAGAATGCGGTTAAGCAACTTGGCAGAGGTGGATAATGATGTTGTGGACGCGGTGCACATACGGACGGCGGCATTTTTCTTGTCCGCGCTGACTTCTAGTTACAGCTACGATGTAAATCTTTCATATTGAGATAAGATTATTTTGCCCGGTGGTTTTGACAAAGCAAACAAAGTGGCGTAGGAAAATAAATGTGTTGGTCGCTTAATTTGTTTCGTAGATGTGAAACGCTTGGAAGTAGTGCCAGTGCACTTAACACTGATTTGCAGCTCCAGCCTTCTTTAGATTTATTCCAGAATTTTGCATATATGTTGCCGATCATGGTCTACAGTCAGCTGTGCGACGAATGCAATTCGCGTGCAAACTGTCTAACGTTCAGTGTATCCTCGTCAAATACCGTGACAAGAGCTAACGATCAGCCGACAGCAGAGCATTCTCTCCCAGGTGCAATAATATTGTGGTTGACTAATACAATAACGGTGATACACAGCAGCCTGGATAAGTCTGCTGGTATGCATCACTTGTACGGTTACAGTGAAAGCAATGGAACAGCAGCACAACGGCGCTTTGTTTAGCTTTCGCCACAGCGAGACTAAACTCCACAGCGAGACTAAACTTTTGCAACTGTGGAGTACGTTTTGGTATTTTAGCACTTTTGTTGGTATTTCGATAGATATAATCATGAAATTGGGACTAAAAACCGAATAAAGCATAATTACATTTTACTCTGTAACGAGTCACCGTTGACCGAGGGTTCTTACATCAAAATAAAAATATACCGCCGGTCAACCTCCGAAACTTTGTTGAGCTCGGATTCAACCAGTGAAGCGAACAGTCTCTGTAATGCGTTAACCAAGGCTCAGAGCTGTGGAGGCAAAGCTTTAGGACATTCATTTTTCGTTCCCTACGTGTGTATCACCAGCGTTCACGATAGCTGTTCACCTCTTATATCGGAGCCAATATCTTAAGGAAAAAGTACTCATGTTGCCATGTCATCTCATTCAATCACAGCACATTTACACTGAAGAGCCAAAGGAACTGGTACACCTACCTAATATCGTGTAGGGTCCCAGCGAGCACGCAGAAGTTTGGCAACACGACGTGGCATGGACTCGACTGATGTCTGACGTAGTGCTGGAGGGCTGTCCACAAGTCCGTAAGAATACGGGGAGGTGGAGACCTGTTCTGAACAGCACGTTGCAAGGCATACCTGATATGCACAAAATGTTTATGCCTGGGGAGTTTGGTGGCCAGCGGAAGTATTTAAACTCAGAGGAGTATTCATGGAGCACTGTGCAGCAATACTCGACGTGTGGGGTGTCGCTTGCTGTAACTACCCAAGTCCGTTGGAATGCACGATGGACATGAGTGGATGTAAGTGATCAGACAGGATGCTTACGTATGTGTCACCCGTCAGAGTCGTTTCTAGACATATCAGGGTTCCCGTATCACTGCAACTGCACACGCCCAAACCATTACAGAGCTTCCACCAGCTTGAACAGTCCCCTGCCGACATGCAGGGTCTATGGATTCATGAGGTTGTCTCCATCCGCTCGATACAATTTGAAACGAACTCGTGCGAGCAGGCAACATGTTTCCAGTCATCAACAGTCCAATGTCGGTGTTGACGGGCTCAGGCGAGGCATAAAACTTTATGTCGTGCAGTCATCAAGGGTAGACGAGTGGGTCTTCGACTCCGAAATCCCGTATCGATGATATTTCATTGAATGGTTCACACGCTGACACTTGTTGATGGTCCAGCACTGAAATCAGCAGGAATTTGCGGAAGAGTAACTCTTTTGTCACGTTGAACGATTGTCTTCAGTCGTTGATGGTCCCGTTCTTGCCTGATTTTTCCCGGCCAGAGCGATGTCGGAGATTTGATTTTTATTCCGGATTCCTGATACTCGTATTTGCGGCACACTCGTGAAATAGTCATACAAAAAAATACCCACTTCATCACTTCCATGGAGATGTTCGTACGCCAACGATAACGCCATGTTCAAACTCACTCAAATCTTGATAACCTGCCATAGTAGCAACATTAACCAATCTAACAACTGCTCCAGACACCTGCCGTCTTATACAGACGTTGCCGATTGCAGCGCTGTATTCTGTCTATTTACATATCTGTGTATTTGAATATGCTTGCCTATACCAGTTTATTTGGCGCGTCAGTGTATTTTTCACAAGATCTGTAATTTTCGTAGATTTAAAGACAAAAGAAAGCTTGTTTGTCTTCGTGACTAATATTGTTTTACCTATTCATATGTGTTTATCACCCGTGCAAATACACAGTTCAGCTATAAACATAATTGTATTCTTTTATAATAATGTGTTGTACAGTACAGTAACTAATAAGTTAAAATACTAGCATTATTTTATCTCCCTATAGTTATACAAATATTTTGTGGGATGCGTCAGAGCTCCTTTAATTCAAACCGTAATTGAATTACACTAACATTTAGCATTTATTTACTGGTTGAAATAATTTACGCCAAATCTATCATTGCAATTGACTTCTCCTATGTATCTCTGTCTGATAGTGAGTGAACTGCATTGCACTAAGTAACGAGCCATCAACCAGTAGTTTAACATTGTAATTTAACTTTTTCCGATTACTCAGAAACACTACTTCTCAGATTCTGGAGACGTTTTAGCTCTGTGGGAAACTGGCAGCGTCCGGTGACCATAGTTGTACTTAGATTTCCAGCGATGGTTTAGAGCAGGGCTTAACAACTGGCCGGTTTTGAGCGCGAGTACTCGTGTCTGCTCAGGCACGTGCACGCGAGTAAGTGCAAGGTCGTGGAGTAGGGTGGGGGGTGGGGAGTGAGGGGAAATGTGCGCGCACGTTTGAATAGCGCCGCAGCGTGCCTATTGAATTCGCGCCGACTGTGTAACGTTTGAAGTACTACATCTACATCTACATCTACATCTACATCTACATCCATACTCCGCAAGCCACCTGACGGTGTGTGGCGGAGGGTACCCTGAGTACCTCTATCGGTTCTCCCTTCTATTCCAGTCTCGTATTGTACGTGGAAAGAAGGACTGTCGGTATGCTTCTGTGTGGGCTCTAATCTCTCTGATTTTATCCTCATGGTCTCTTCGCGAGATATACGTAGGAGGGAGCAATATACTGCTTGACTCTTCGGTGAAGGTATGTTCTCGAAACTTTAACAAAAGCCCGTACCGAGCTACTGAGCGTCTCTCCTGCAGAGTCTTCCACTGGAGTTTATCTATCATCTCCGTAACGCTTTCGCAATTACTAAATGACCCTGTAACGAAGCGCGCTGCTCTCCGTTGGATCTTCTCTATCTCTTCTATCAACCCTACCTGGTGCGGATCCCACACTGCTGAGCAGTATTCAAGCATTGGGCGAACAAGCGTACTGTAACCTACTTCCTTTGTTGTCGGATTGCATTTCCTTAGGATTCTTCCAATGAATCTCAGTCTGGCATCTGCTTTACCGACGATCAACTTTTTATGATCATTCCATTTTAAATCACTCCTAATGCGTACTTCCAGATAATTTATGGAATTAACTGCTTCCAGTTGCTGACCTGCTATTTTATAGCTAAATGATAAGGGACCTATCTTTCTATGTATTCGCATTACATTACACTTGTCTACATTGAGATTCAATTGCCATTCCGTGCACCATGCGTCAATTCGCTGCAGATCCTCCTGCATTTCAGTACAATTTTCCATTGTTGCAACCTCTCGATACACTACAGCATCATCTGCAAAAAGCCTCAGTGAACTTCGGATGTCATCCACCAGGTCATTCATGTATATTGTGAATAGCAACGGTCCTATGACACTCCCCTGCGGCACACCTGAAATCACTCTTACTTCGGAAGACTTCTCTCCATTGAGAATGACATGCTGCCTTCTGTTATCTAGGAACTCCTCAATCCAATCATACAATTGATCTGATAGTCCGTATGCTCTTACTTTGTTCATTAAACGACTGTGGGGAACTGTGTCAAACGCTTTGCGGAAGTCAAGAAACACGGCATCTACCTGTGAACCCGTGTCTAAGGCCCTCTGAGTCGACGGATAGCGCGAGCTGGGTTTCACACGACCGTCTTTTTCGAAACGCATGCTGATTCCTACAGAGTAGATTTCTAGTCTCCAGAAAAGACATTATACTCGAACATAAGACGTGTTCCAAAATTCTACAACTGATCGACGTTAGAGATATAGGTCTATAGTTCTGCACATCTGTTCGACGTCCCTTCTTGAAAACGGGGATGACCTGTGCCCTTTTCCAATCCTTTGGAACGCTTCGCTCTTCTAGAGACCTACTGTACACCGCTGCAAGAAGGGGGGAAAGTTCCTTCGCGTACTCTGTGTAAAATCGAACTGGTATCCCATCAGGACCAGCGGCCTTTCCTCTTTTGAGCGATTTTAATTGTTTCTCTATCCCTCTGTCGTCTACTTCGATATCTACCATTTTGTCAACTGTGCGACAATCTAGAGAAGGAAGCACAGTGCAGTCTTCCTCTGTGAAACAGCTTTGGAAGAAGACATTTAGTATTTCGGCCTTTAGTCTGTCATCCTCTGTTTCAGTACCATTTTGGTCACAGAGTGTCTGGACATTTTGTTTTGCAGTCACTTCGCTGGTTAACAATCATGTCAAGTCGCCGTTGTGTAACCCCAACCATGCTTTCGCAGTTCAACCCCCATTGAGAGGAATTGTATCTGTTTACAGAAAAAAGATGGCATTGCAAAATGTTTAGTATGTCGCAAAACGCTGAAATCTTTTAGGAATGTCGTACCACGCGAAAGACTACGAAAATGTGATGGACCAGATCGTGCACAGGAAGTTATTAAACTTAAAAGGAAGCTATCCGAAGAAGATCTGGACGACGAAGAAAAATCAACTGAGGCAGCTCTCAGAATGAGTTACAAAATTGCTTTGCTTTTAGCAAAATCCCTGCGCTCCTTCACTGATGGCGATTTAATAAAAGAATGTTTGGTAGTTGCAGCGGAACATTTGTGCTCATCTCAAGTTGAACAGTTTCGGATTGTGCCATTATCTAACATGACCATTACGCGTCTCATACAGGACATGGCAGACGACGTCCAGAGCCAGCTTGCAAATATCTGTAAAGATTTTATGGCGTATTCTCTAGCTCTGGACGAAAGTGTTGATATCACTGGAACAGCGCAGCTTGCCATATTTATTAGAGGTTTTTATAGAGATCTTCAGGTGAGGGAGGAACTCCTCGATGTAGTAGCCATGAAGAACACTACAACCGGAGGTGATATTTTAAGTAGTGTTGAAGAAAGTGTTGAAAATATAGGGTTGTCGTGGAATTCTTTAGTTTCAGTGTCTACAGAAGGAGCACCAGCGATGACAGGGAAAAATCAGGTTTCGTTACGCTGTTGAAGGAGAAAATGCAAAAACTGATCGTGCCGAATGAAATAAGAGGCGTTCACTGTGTGATCCACCAGGAAAACCTATGTGCAAAGAGTATCACTCTAAAAAAATGTGTTGAGTGTTGTTGTTCGTACAACCAATTGTATAAGGAAGCATGGGCTACAACATAGGCAATTTAAAAGCTTTCTTGATTATGTAGAAAGCCAGTATGGTAGCCTGCCTTATTACAGCGACGTCCGCTGCTTAGTCGTGGCGAATTATTAAATCGATTTTTTTGCCTATTAGATGAGATAAATATGTTCATGGAAATATATAACATGTGTGTTCCTGAACTGAAAGAGCCTTCATGGAAATGTGATCTCGCGTTCTTAGCAGATTTAACTAGCCATCTGAATGCTTTGAACATTTCACTACAAGGTAAAGATCTGCTAATTACTCATTTCATAGCTGGAGACAGGAAATCTAGCTCATTTTCCTAAATTATCATCCATGCAAGATGTTCACAAATACTTTGAACGTTATTCACAGTTTAGTTGCCCTTAAGGAAGAATTTGTTCAACGCTTTCAAGATCTGACAGCACTAGACACTGATTTTGATCTGTTCTCCTCGCCATATTCAGCGAATATTGAAGACATTCGTTCTGAGGTGCAACTAGAAATTATTGACCTGCAGTGTGGCAGAGAATACAGAGACAAATGTCAGAACAAGAAAAGCATTTTGAAATTCTACAAACACTTCCCTCAGGATAGATTTCCTCGTTTGCACAAACTGGCGGCTACAATAATATCAATGTTCGGTTCCACGTATGTTTGTGAACAACTGTTCTCTAAAATGAAATGTAACAAGACGCGCCTGAGAAACGCATTCTCTGATCGAAATTTAAACTGCACGCTGCGCCTACAATGCACAAGAACAATTACTCCGAACATAGACGCAATTGTAAAGGGCAAAAAGTACAAGATAACCGAGAATCCCACACTTCAGTGACACCTTTTATTGTGCAACAGTTCACAAATTAATACGAATGTAGAGGCGTACACTAAGCTAATAAAATTATGTGGCACGTGTACATTCTCCTTTATTTGTTTCATTTGTCGCAGAAATAATTCGTGAGTGATATCCCTGCAGGTGGCGCCGGATTTACATTGACTGGCGGCAGCTGTTGTGTGCACCACGTGACTCTCCCCACTCCCTCTCTGGTCCGGTAGTGGGGGTGGCGTGCTCGCGCAGCTCCGTGCTCGCGCCTTGCTGCTCACAGCTTGCTCCTCAAGCACGCATGTTGTGAAGCCCTGGTTTAGAGATACGTAGTTGTAATTAGAAGTAACAGCAGAAATTTATTACACGACAACAATGTCCCAATGAACACCAACTGAAAATCTTTCCTTGTTGCTCTTTGCAAATTGATATCTTACAGGTAACTGTTACGTAAGAATGGTGGCACATAGTAGCCTGTCTCCGTACGGAATAGATACCGCCTGTTGCTTTAATACTATGCACGGTGATCGTAACTGGCTCTGATGGACAGCTTCTACCGTTTCCATAAGCCAGCGTTTCCACTTCAGGATTTGTGTGCATCGACACATGGGATGTAGTGCTTCTGGCAACCACATGGTCTGTCGATATATCACTGATAATAATTTAGTGACGACGGCTGGAAATCTTACTGAAAGGAAAGCTTATTTAGTGACGGTCTTTTTGTTGTGCCTATCCGCGACTCGAACTACACTCCTGGAAATGGAAAAAAGAACACATTGACACCGGTGTGTCAGACCCACCATACTTGCTCCGGACACTGCGAGAGGGCTGTACAAGCAAAGATCACACGAACGGCACAGCGGACACACCAGGAACCGCGGTGTTGGCCGTCGAATGGCGCTAGCTGCGCAGCATTTGTGCATCGCCGCCGTCAGTGTCAGCCAGTTTGCCGTGGCATACGGAGCTCCATCGCAGTCTTTAACACTGGTAGCATGCCGCGACAGCGTGGATGTGAACCGTATGTGCAGTTGACAGACTTTGAGCGAGGGCGTATAGTGGGCATGCGGGAGGCCGGGTGGACGTAGCGCCGAATTGCTCAACATGTGGGGCGTGAGGTCTCCACAGTACATCGATGTTGTCGCCAGTGGTCGGCGGAAGGTGCACGTGCCCGTCGACCTGGGACCGGACCGCAGCGACGCACGGATGCACGCCAAGACCGTAGGATCCTACGCAGTGCCGTAGGGGAGCGCACCACCACTTCCCAGCAAATTAGGGACACTGTTGCTCCTGGGGTATCGGCGAGGACCATTCGCAACCGTCTCCATGAAGCTGGGCTACGGTCCCGCATACCGTTAGGCCGTATTCCGCTCACGGCCCAACATCGTGCAGCCCGCCTCCAGTGGTGTCCGCGACAGGCGTGAATGGAGGGACGAATGGAGACGTGTCGTCTTCAGCGATGAGAGTCGCTTCTGCCTTGGTGCCAATGATGGCCGTATGCGTGTTTGGCGCCGTGCAGGTGAGCGCCACAATCAGGACTGCATACGACCGAGGCACACAGGGCCAACACCCGGCATCATGGTGTGGGGAGCGATCTCCTACACTGGCCGTACACCTCTGGTGATCGTCGAGGGGACACTGAATAGTGCACGGTACATTCAAACCGTCATCGAACCCATCGTTCTACCATTCCTAGACCGGCAACGGAACTTGCTGTTCCAACAGGACAATGCACGTCCGCATGTATCCCGTGCCACCCAACGTGCTCTAGAAGGTGTAAGTCAACTACCATGGCCAGCAAGATCTCCGGATCTGTCCCCCATTGAGCATGTTTGGGACTGGATGAAGCATCGTCTCACGCGGTCTGCACGTCCAGCACGAACGCTGGTCCAACTGAGGCGCCAGGTGGAAATGGCGTGGCAAGCCGTTCCACAGGACTACATCCAGCATCTCTACGATCGTCTCCATGGGAGAATAGGAGCCTGCATTGCTGCGAAAGGTGGATATACACTGTACTAGTGCCGACATTGTGCATGCTCTGTTGCCTGTGTCTATGTGCGTGTGGTTCTGTCAGTGTGATCATGTGATGTATCTGACCCCAGGAATGTGTCAATAAAGTTTCCCCTTCCTGGGACAATGAATTCACGGTGTTCTTATTTCAATTTCCAGGAGTGTATATGGTAAGTAGCACCTATCCTTTCACATACTTCAAAAAAAAGTTTTGCATTATTCCGGTTGCTGACGATAGACGTTGACTGTGGATATTGTATCACAGACACAGCCCCTTTGACTGTTCATAGATGTCATTAAACCCGCCCAAAGATATAAACAACCACGCATGAGCAGCGTCTATTAGACGGAGAGGTTATGACAGCCGATCAGTTCCAGTCAGTCCACCAGGAAGGAAGTACATGGCTTGTGTTGTCTGTAGTTCAACCACGCCCAGACGGTATATACCGCACTTCGATCTTGTACGCGTTGTTACTTTGTGTCAGGCAGGGCTCTCAACAAGAGAAGTGTCAAGGCGTCTCGGAGTGAACCAAAGCGATGTTGTTCGGAGATGGAGGAGATACAGAGAGACAGGAACTGTCGATGACACGCCTCACTCAGGTCACCCAAGGGCTACTACTGCAGTGGATGACCGCTACGTAAGGATTATGGCTCGGAGGAACCCTGAGAGCAACGCCACCATGTTGAATAATGCTTTTCGTGCAGCCACAGGACGTCATGTAACGACTCAAACTGTGCGCTATAGGCTGCATGATGTGCAACTTCACTCCTGACATCCATGGTGAGGTCCGTCTTTGCAACCACGACAACATGCCGGATGGACCGCTCAAGATTGGCATCTCGTTCTCTTCAACGATGAGTGTCCCATATGCCTTCAACCAGACAATCGTTGTAGACGTGTTTGGAGGCAACCCGGTCAGGCTGAAAGCCTTAGACACCCTGTACAGTGAGTGCAGCAAGGTGGTGGTTCCCTGCGTTTTGGGGTGGCATTATGTGGGGCCAACGTACTCAGCTGGTGGTCACGGAAGGCGCCGTAACGGCTGTACGATACGTGAGTGCCATCTTCCGACCGATAGTGCAAACATATAGGCAGCATATTGGCGAGGCAGTCGTCTTCATGGACAATTCGCGCCCCCATCGTACACATCTTGTGAATGACTTCCTTCAGCATAACTACATCGCTCGACTAGAGTCGTCAGCATGTTCTCCAGACATGAACCCTATCGAACATCCCTAGAATAGATTGAAAAGGGCTGTTTATGGAAGGCGTGGCCCACCAAACACTCTGAGGAATCTACGCCTAATCGCCGTTGGAAATGGGATAATCTGGACCAACAGTGCCTTGATGAACTTGTGGATAGTATGCCACGACGAATACAGGCATGCACCAATGCAAGAGGAAGTGCTACCGGGTATGGGAGGTAACGGTGTGTACAGCAATCTGTACCACCACCTCTGAAGGTCTTGCTGTATGATGATACAACATGCAATGTGTGGTTTTCATGGGCAATAAAAATGGCGGAAATTACGTTGATCTCTCTGCCAATTTTCTGTACGGGTTCCGGAACTCTCGGAACTGAGGTGATGCAAAACTTTTTTTTGATGAGTATAATGTCGTTACGTTCCATACTGGATATTCCGTTGTTTGAAAGTAATATTAGAGATATGTGAAAACACTCGACAACTAGAAAGTTTATTTTCTTTTTACGAATGTTAATTTTTCTAATTGGACTATAGTTTGTTTGACGGCGCAAACATAGACTGATATTATTATTATTATTTTTTATTTTGACTCAGTGGTCTCCTGACTCATTCGATGCGGCACGCCACGAATTCGTTTCTAGTGACAACCCCTTCATTTCAGAGTAGCACTTGCAACTAATAGCCGGCCGCGGTGTTTTAGCGGTTCTCGGCGCTACAGTCTGGAACTGAGCGACCGCTACGGTCGCAAGTCCGAATCCTGCCTCGGGCATGGATGTGTGTGATGTCCTTAGGTTAGTTAGGTTTAAGTAGTTCTAAGTTCTAGGGGACTGATGACCACAGCTGTTAAGTCCCTTAGTGCTCAGAGCCATTTGAACCATTTTGCAACTAATATTCTCAATTATTTGTTGGATATACTCCAATCTGTGTCTTTCCCTGCTGTTTTTCCCGTTACAGCTCTCTCTAGTACCATGGTAGCTATTCCCTTAAACAAATGTATTGTCATCATGTCCCTTCTTCATGACTGCATGACTTTGGCGATTCTCGGGCGCACCTCCTCATTACTCATCTTATCAGTCCACCTAATTTTCAAAATCCTTCTACAGCACTTCATTTCAAAACACCGCGATTCTCTTCTTTTATAATCTTTCCACGGTCCATGATTCACTGCCATCCAATGCTGTGGTCCAAACGTGCATTCTCAGAAATTTCTTTCTCAAATTAGGGCCTATGCTTCATACTAATAGCCTTCTCTTGGCCAGAATGCATTCTTTGCCTGCACTAATATCCTTGTTTTACTCGTTTTTCGTCTGTCATGCATTATTTCGCTGCCAAGATAGCAGAATTTCTTGACTTCATCTACTTTTTGATCACCAGTTTTGATGTTAAGTGTATTTCTAGTGTCATTTCTGCTACTTCTCATTTCTTTCGACTCTCTTTGATCCACATTCTGTGGTCATTAGACTGTTCATTCTATTCAACACGTCCTGCCATTCTCTTCAGTTTCATTGTCATCTGTGAATACGTCTTTCCCTATAGCTTACTCCTAGATTTCTCAAAATATTGAAAACCCTGCACCATTTTACACTGCGAAAACTTTTTTTCATGTCGACAAAACCTACTAGTCTGTCTTGATTCCTCTCAAATCCTGCATACGTTATCAATCGCAACATCAGAACTACCTTTCTAGTGCCCTTACCTTTCCGAAAGTGAAACTCATCTTAACTAACAGATACTCAATCACTCTTTTTTTTTTTCTTTTTGAATTTCAAGCTGGCAGCAGCTTAGTATTCCGCTCTTTAGCCTACAGACTTTGTTAAAAAGATGAAGAGAATAAATAATAAAAACAGGCGATAAAATCGGAGACTTAAAAGAGTAACAAGGCGAAAAAAATCGTGGAACTTAAAGAACAGAGGTATGATGATGCTAATAAAATACATATGAAGCAGACAGGTAAAACAATAGACAGACAATTAAAAAACATGGCGACAGTCTGTTTTCTGTTCGCAACACGAGAAAGACGAACAACACTGAACAGTCACTGGAACACTGCGCTAAATATTTCGCAATGTGGCATACCACAGCCGAGAGCAGGTGGGGGGAAAGTGGACGGATGATGGGAAAATAAAAAAAGGGGAGGGGGAAGAAAAGGAAAAGCGCAGGGGGCGGGGGGAGGCAGGAAAGGAGCCAATGGAGGATGAGGACCCATAAGAGGGGTGGGGGGAGGGGGGTGATCACTCTTTCTGTAGAACGGGTATAAGAAGCTTTATTGGACTAAGCATACACTTTCGAACAGCTGCCAGTTTCATAAATGAAAATCTTGTAGAACCGCTAACTTTGTCAAAGCGCGCAAAATATATCAATCAGACTTTTACTGCGCTGTATACAATAAATAATACGAAATTAAAACATTCTTTTGAAGACTGTAACGAATGGAAAATTTTGTGGAAATAAAATGTGTTATCATGTGTTCGGGAATAATGCAGTTTCAGTGCCCAGAGCAGCCGTGTTGAGGCGTGGCGCGGCACCTGTGGAGTACGTGGTACGGGTAGCGACCGAAAGATGGCTCTGCAGTAGCTGCACACGGTCTATTGATTGTAGCGCCATCTTTCGTGGATGCTGGGCGCTGGACCACCATAAACACAACTTGCTGTCCCGTAGCAGACCATAGTACGTGCCTTCCCGGTGAATATGGACTGAAGAGGCGTGGGTAGGAAAATGGCGAAGAGCGTTTTTCGTTTGTTGTCGCTCTCGTTCTTGTGGAATGGGGTGCTGGGTAAGTGAAAACATTGTAGGAAGTGTGTGCATGCTACGGTACGCAACTTAGATACGCCTGTCTACGTGTCACTGATAGTAAAGAGCTGACAGGCCTTTTGTTCTTTCGTGTGTTTGGTGTTGAAATATGTAATTGGTTGTGTAAGACAGTTCTACTAATATGTCACGTATGAGTAGTCCTATAGAACATTCGGGTTTATTTACGAAACTCCGTTTACAGATCACCTCCGTCGAAGTTTCGAGCACTAAAACGCGTTTTCAAGCCCAAAAAATATTTCTCGTCACATTTGGCATTCTAGAAGAAATAGAATTCGCTTTGGAAGTAACAGTGACATTAATGTGTCACTATTCTAAAAGAATCTTTACGTTGTTTAATGTTTACAAAATGATACTATCGCTTATCTCAATTTCATTCAAATTTGGTTTGTATGCCTGGAGAGCATTCTTGTATTTTCGAAGCGCTAAAAATATTCCTTGGAGTTTTTGCATAACAGTAAGTGTCGGTAACCATCCTGTACGGAAAATTTTTAAAGAATATTGAAGCACGACATGACTGTTTGTGAGAATAGGACGACTTTCATTAGAATAAATTTCGTTGACAAATGTCACGCATCAGAACTACCAGTTGCGAATGTAATTACCTTCAACAGCACAGATAAAATATTAAGTATGCTAACGCTTTGCTACTAGTGTTCTCTTTTCTGCACTTGCACGTATATAATCGCTTTCATGCCTCTAAAACAATATTATCAGCCACAAGAGACGAGAGTGCCGTAGTATTTACAGCCATTAGTTCATAAAAAAGCATATCAAATTGACGGGATGCACTCGCATTGAAACACTAATTTAAAACCGCCTCGCTGATCGTACTGATAGTCTCCAGCGGTATAGAGACAGTAATTAGCTAAGTGTCAAGTAACTAAGAAACTGTCACATTATCGCGAAAGAGTCCCATCACATATAGATAAGAAAATCTACGGTATGTAATGAAATTGCCATTTGCTGCATATTAGTAATCAAAGCTTATGTATTTTTCTTTCAGGAATGGAGTAGTGCATGTCTGTTCACAGAAAGTGGCGCAGACGTTGCATGATAGATGAATTTTATTTTCCTGTTGCTTCTTCGTCTAGCTGTTGATGGAAAAAGATGTAGTATATAATTCAGTGCCATGCTAAGAAACACTGTGAAAGATATTACAATTAAAAATTATTTCAGAGTATCACAGAACATTCTGTCTTCAAAATTAATGTGAAATATAATCCGGTGTATCTTCTCGTGGCACAATTAGATAAGGTGTGAAACTGTTGAGTGGTGACGCTGTTGTCTGCTGGAAAGTATTGTCGTTGGATTCTCCTGAGAAAATGCAGAAAGACTTGGACAAATTTTCTTGTAAATAATCGTCGCTCTTTTTAAAGTGTGTGAAATATAATGGCTATAACAAACAGAAAGAAATAATATCCTATTACAAGATTAGAGGTATACATGTGGACCAAGTCACATTGTATGAGTATTTAGTCAAGACGTTAAAAAACTATGCAGAATGGGACGACCAAGCAGAATCACTATTAGGAAAGGGGAACTGAAGACTTAGATTTGTTGTAAGGGTTCCGGGAAAGTACAG
Source organism: Schistocerca gregaria (assembly GCF_023897955.1). Classification (NCBI taxonomy): domain Eukaryota; kingdom Metazoa; phylum Arthropoda; class Insecta; order Orthoptera; family Acrididae; genus Schistocerca; species Schistocerca gregaria. The sequence goes on from NC_064926.1 coordinate 49,674,918, forward strand.
TGACTCTGTAAAACGAGTACTTTCCTTATTAACCTATGGCTCCAGCGTCCAAGGTCGTTAACACGTTGTCATAACAACATGACAACAAACATCTAACGAATACACAGATGTGGGGGTAGGATAGCAGCAGACCAGTATAACTCATGTGGAAGTTACAGACAGATGTTCGGGGGACTTAAAAAGGTATTCTTGGAACAAGGGGAACGTATTTCTCGGTAAACCCTGTTGGGTATATTTACAGAACCCGTATTAAACGGGAACTGTGCAGTCATTCTATTGCCACAATCGTATATGTCACACAGGATCATTAAAGCAAGGTAAAAGTGATTAGGCCGCGTGCAGAGGAATAGAGACAATCGTCTTCCACTGGCTCAGTATTCGAATACAATGGGGCAGTCAGTCCCTAAAATCGGTGAGAAGTTGCGTCCGCCACGTAATGTACAGTGCACTGCGGTATGTACACGTACATGGCGACATGCGTCATTATAAAGCAGCAATGTTTTTTGGTAATGCGAAATTCCCTATTTCTTCCAGCATATGGTTGTACCCGAATATTAACTCCTTAGTTGCAAGTTCACTGGCTCTCCTGTACAAATTTAAACCACTAGGGTTCGCTAAAAACCACTTGATGAAAACTGAACGTGCTGTGAAGCAGAGAAGGGTGTTGAGAATTTTAAAAATGTTCCTACAGGATGTTTCCAAACTCATGATATCGTAACAATACGAGTCAAGATAGATGTAACGGAACTTGAATAGCGTATTTGCCTGTATGGGTTACGGTAGAGAGATCGATCTTTCGGTCCTGTCTGTATATTTATATATAATATTGCATGAATAAAACCGGGCCGAGTGTAAAGGTATCGTTAAAAACGCACGCCGCGCGATTTGTTACGATTTGGTCAGTCATAATAATAATAATATGCTTTTGAATACAATTAAAATACAACGGCGATACCTGTTTAGTGTTATTGGAAATAATATATAGTAAATTAACGAGTAAGGTAGCCGATCCTATAAGAAGAGGTAAAATTGGGTATATGGAGGTGTTTTGCTTTATATCGACGAAGCCGATGAAAGGCGTCATTTTTTCGTTTACTCAAATAAACAAGTAATGTGTGCTAACTGTGCGTTGTGAAAAAATATAGGGGCGAGTTTTAAATAGCTACGTAATACGATCAGAGTAACAAAAGGACATTTAGTTACACGAAATCGCGGATAGCGAAGTGTGGTCATTAAATTGAGTACGCGTACAGGGCGGTCAATTCCGGGATAAATCCATACGCATCTCACGAGGGACGCGGTATTGAGACCGTTTTTTTAATTATATCGTGGAGAGCTGACTCCAATTAATGAAAAGGAGAAAACGTTAACTCTTACGCGAACCCTTAAAATAGCGGACCGGAGAGAAAAGTGTGTAATTGTATTACGCCTATGGGAGCCTCTATATTCTATGAAGTAACAGCTTTTTCATGAGATGAGAAAACATTTTATTTTCCAAGCACAGATCAAAAACTAACAAGAATAAACAACTCGTAACCAAGCCGACTACGGCAAAGATAATTATCTATCAGCTGCAGCTTTCACCCGCTGATTTTGGCACACCACCAATGACGTCGCCACATCAGCCCCCCTCCTTTTGAAACCGGGTGCACCAGGTATGTAGGGAAACTTGCACTTGATTTTTCTACCAGCTCCCGTGAATACATCTGGTGCAGGCAATGGCTGCTCCTGTTCTGCACTTGCTGCTTCGTTGTCCTCTTCTGAAACCGAGGGCCCGGCGAGACTATCTGCTGTTTCTTTGGCCTCCACGTTTGTGGGTGATTTTGCAGACCGAGGAAGGAGTGTACCCTCTTCGGTGTAAGCAGGTTTAAGCCGCTGAATTGAGACTGTCTCTTCTTTACCATCCTTATCGATTTTGAAACTGTGGCTTCCTCTTACCCTGTATGGTCCAAAGTAAGGCGAAACAAGCGGCGGGCGCACCGTATCATCCCTAAGCCACACTTGGGACGTTGTTTGCAGGTCTTTATGTACAAACACTCTCCGGTCTCCATGTCTGACAGGGTTAGTGGGTTTGATGTTTCTCATTCTAACGCTGAGTTCTCTCGCGAATTGCGTGCATTGCTCAGGGGCGAACGGCTGTGTAGATGCTGGAACGATAAATTCTCCAGGAACCCTCAATTGCTCGCCATAAATCAATTCTGCGGAAGAGCATTGTAAGTCCTCCTTCACGGCCGTTCTCAATCCGAGTAGGACCAGCGGTAGTGCTTCAGGCCATGAAGTAGAACTACACATTAATGCAACTTTGAGCGTTCGGTGTAGTCGTTCCACCATTCCATTACTAGATGGATGATAGCTTGTGGTGCGTAGGTGGTTGCACCAGCACAGTAGTAAAAGTTCATTAAAAAGTTGGCTTTCAAACTGCCTTCCGCGATCTGTTGTTATGTTTTGCGGAACGCCAAACCTGGAGAACCATGAATGCAACAGTGCTTTTGCAACCGACTCCGCAGAAATGTCTTGTATTACAACTACTTCTGGCCACCTGGTAAAACGATCAATGATTGTGAGCAAATAGCGTTGTTCTGAAGAGCATGATAGCGGGCCCACAATGTCCACATGTATATGTGAAAATCTTTCAGATGGCGTCGGGAAGTAAGCAATAGGTGCAAAGACATGTCTGCTGATTTTATTACGCTGACATGTTAGGCATACACGCGCCCATGCACGACAATCTTTTTGTATTCCAGGCCACACTACTTTGGAGGAAACTAACTTGGCTGTAGCTCGTACTCCTGGATGTGATAGGTTATGTAGTGCATTAGAAATCTCGCGACGATATTGTTCTGGTATGTAAGGTCGCTCCTTTCCTTTTGCTATATCACATCAAATTCTGTCTGGAACATTTGGGACAGACACACGTCTGAGCTGTAACGCAGTTCTCTGTTCCTCTATTAGACGGTGCAAGAAAGGATCTTCTCGTTGTTTAGACGCTAACTCGGTCCAACGAACTGAATTTAAACTGGCACAAGTCCTAGACAGGCAACCTGCGACCAGGTTGTCATTTCCTGAAATGTGACGCACGTCAGTTGTGAACTGTGCAATGTACTCGAGTTGCCTGCACTGACGTGGGGAATTGAGCTCTGTGTCTCGTTGAAATATAGCTACTAACGGCTTCTGATCGGTAAAAATTGCAAAGTGCCTCCCTTCGACAGACGTGCGAAAATGCTTTATGTCTAAGTAAATAGCAAGCAACTCACGGTCAATAGCACTCCATTTTTGCTGCTGTTGAGTCAGATTTTTAGAGAAAAATGCGAGCGGCTGCCATCTTCCATCAACGTCTTGTTGTAGCGCTGCACCCACTGCTGTTTGGCTCGCATCAACCATGAACGCTAAAGGAGCGCTCAATCTTGGATGCCGCAGTAGTGTTGCCCGAGAAAGACATTTCTTTAAGTCATGGAAAGCTGCTTCAGCATCTGTACTCCATGGGATTTTACAATTTCCTGTTGTATTTTTTGTTGTGGTTGGCAGGAGAGCCAACACCGTGGTACTAGAGGAGGTCGAAAGGCACGCGTTTTAGCTCACGCAGGCTGGCGTGAGGTCTGGAACAGGACGAGGAAATTAGAATTGAGAAACAACGGACGTAACTGGTGGAATACTTAGCTTTAATCCATTAATGACGAACGTCGCTCTTGACATTACATGATTCACAGTATCAACAGTAACTGATAATGACGCCTTGCTACGTCGTAGCAAATGACGTAGCTGAAGGCTATGCTAACTATCGTCTCGGCAAATGAGAGCGTAGAAGTCAGTGAACCATCGCTAGCAAAGTCGGCTGTACAACTGGGGCGAGTGCTAGGAAGTCTCTCTAGACCTGCCGTGTGGCGGCGCTCGGTCTGCAATCACTGATAGTGGCGACACGCGGGTCCGACGTATACTAACGGACCGCGGCCGATTTAAAGGCTGCCACCTAGCAAGAGTGGTGTCTGGCGGTGACAACACATTTTTACCTGCAAGTAACGTTGTGAGTGGCTCTTGGACGGTACCTAATTTAGGTAAGTGACGTCTGTAATAGTTGAGCATCCCTAAAAATCTGCGAAGTCCTTTGTAAGTTGTGGGAAGGGCCATCTGTTGTACTGCTTCAACCCGCTCAGGCAAAGGTGACAGGCCTGCTGCTGAAACCAAATATCCCAGGAACTTAACCTCGCGTTTTCCAAACGTGCGCTTTGTTTCGTTAATAATTATGCCATACTCTGTCAGACGGCGGAAAAGCTGCCGCAGATGTTCGACATGCTGATATACAGAACCAGAGAATACTAAAATGTCGTCCATAAAACAAAATACGAATGGTAATTCTCGAAGCACCTCATGCATGAATCTTTGCCATGTTTGGGCAGCGTTTCTGAGGCCAAATGGCATACAAACCGAATGATGTGATAACTGCTGTTTTTTTAGTGTCAGATGGAACCATGGGAATCTGGGAAAATGCTTTGGCGCAATCAATCACACTAAATATTTTGTCATTGCTAATCGTTCTGTTAAAATCATTGGGTGCTGGGTAGCGGTCGGGAATTGTGCGGGCATTGAGCGCCCTATAGTCTCCACATACTCTCCATGAATTGTCATTTTTACGCACCATGTGAATTGGAGATGCCCATGAACTATCAGACCTATTTACAATACCTGTTTTTAGAAGTCTGTCGAACTCAGCTCGCGCAGCGAGCAGCTTCTCTGGAGGTAGACGCCGCGGGCGGAAGGCAACGGGTTGACCTTGTGTCGTGCTGATGTGGTGTTGAGTATTGTGTCTGCGGTTGCGTTGACGGGTTAGGTAAGTGCTGGAAAGTCTTGAAGAAGTTTACGAAAAAGTGATACCTCCGACAGTGCTCTGATATTGCCTACAGTATACGAATCGTTACGACTGTCGGGTGTCTTCTTGCGTGACGCACACGTGTGCGCCAAGCTTAGTTGCGGGTACGAAATCGTATCACCATATCCCGACGCGGATGACGCGGTAGAGGAGCCAGAAATCTTCGTGCGGAAAGACACGGGCACATCGCACTGCACTTGAACCGACGCGGAAGACGCAGTAGGCAATATCCCTTCTGTGGGAACTGTCACCAAACGACAGTTAACCAGGTCGGGCATAAGTCGGTAGTTCCGTAAAAAGTCCGCTCCAATTATAGGACTCGGCACATCAGTAACCACAAAAGTCCATTCTGGATGGAAGTTGGAATTCAGATGTAATGCCAACTGTTTCTCACCATAGGTAGATATTCTGGAATTGTTTGCCGCAGTTAGCACATGTTGAGTTGTTGTCGTGAGTATATCACCTCTCTTTCTTGGATAAACACTGACTTTTGAACCTGTGTCAATCAGAAACCTCTCGCCTGAAGAGAGGTCCAACACGAACAATCGGTGTGATTGGTTGACTGCAGATACCGTGGCGTTTTCACCTCTTTGAATCACGCTATAACTCGGGCGCCTATGTTGTTGTTGACGAACGTTAGCGCCCTTTAACGCCCGCCTTTTAAGTTTGCGTAGCTGCAGGGTTGAATACATTGACGGGCAGTGTTGCCGAAGCGTCTGTAGTGCCAGCACCATTGATCTCTCAAATCCTGTTGGATAGCATTTCTTCGTCTTTTCCAACTGCGACTTCGTAGCTGTTGGTGGTGTGAAGTTACTTGCACGATGAGTTTTGGCACTTGTGCTGTCAGTTGTTGTATGGTGGGTTCGGCACTGCTGTTGGGAAGTATTATTGCATGTTCCTGGCTCATTGACGTCAGATTCCATCACGCTACACGTTCTTGGGCCTCTATCCTGGCTGTAGTTGGATTCGGGACACGCAGAAACTTCGGTTAAGGTGTTTGCGATGGTGTCTGCCTTTTTTGCTGACTTGCAATGGTAAGTCTGTTTCTGCTCCAATGACGGCACGGATGTTGGCAGGAAGTTTACGAAGCCATATTAGACGTAAAGACTCTTCAGGTAGGAGTTCCGGGCCGGCTAATGTACGTAAGGCTTTGAGTACTTGTGACGGAGTCTTGTCGCCCAAATCTTCGTATGCGAAATTTGTTTGTAGTCGCAAATCTGGTGACAACGTATAATGCTGTATGAGAGCTTCCTTTAGCACAAAGTAATTTTGTTTGCGACAAGGTTTTTCTACTTGCTCTATCACTTCTAAATTTAGATGTGAAAACACTATATTAAATCTGTCAATATTGTTAGACACCCCACGCTACCGAAATATGCATTCAGCATGCGTAAACCAAAGCTGGGGGTGCGTCGGTCAGAACGCGGAAAGCTTAACATTTCCGTGTCGCGCGTAGGTTCCCATCTTTTGCGTTAGCATCTGTCGTTCCGTTTTGTGGCGAATCAAAGGGCGTGGACCGCGATCCTTGGTCGATCAGACTGTAGTACTCAATCTTGATCCCACTGCCCCATGCTTTTGTCTCTGAATGTATTATTGTCGTCGGTATATATATTTTCTTTATGCTTCTGTTACGATTTTTTCGGGGTCACCACTATGGGAGCCTCTATATTTTATGAAGTAACAGCTTTTTCATGAGATGAGAAAACATTTTATTTTCCAAGCACAGATCAAAAACTAACAAGAATAAACAACTCGTAACCAAGCCGACTACGGCAAAGATAAATATCTATCAGCTGCAGCTTTCACCTGCTGATTTTGGCACAGTGGATAAATGACGTCGCCACACGGCTAACAAACATTCGTGGAGGTTGGTGGCTAAGCTAGAAGAGTCAATTACAAAATACTGTATCATTATCATTGACTGTTGGTGTCGAACAACCAAAACTGTTCATCAAAGGGTTTCGATGAAACTTTGGAGTTAGGGTTCAGGCACTCGCATATACTCCAAATCAGAGAGTGAATGAGTGGTGAGTGCGAAATAAAACTGTGAACAAAGTTACGTTAAATAAAACAGAAGAAACAAGACAGTTTGGTAGTATCTGTTATTATTCCATAAACTGTAACATTTCTTATCGTTGTACGAAGCCTTTATAGACGATCTTTATGACAATTTGCTTCGAAGCGATCTAGTTACGAGTTAAGTTTTGGGACCTGGTCAAGAGGGGGTAGTTCGTAGATCCTAACTACTGCAGCTGTTCTGGAATCAGGTGCTACCGTGACCGTTAAGTGTTGCCAATGACTTAAGGTTACCATACCTCATGCTCTAAGATCGACGCGCCTTTCCACGTGGTATAACGGTGCGTCACGCCAACAACGACAACGCCGACGACGAAGAAAGATACGGTAGAATACACATCTGGAGGTTCTGGATGGGACTTAGTAGATCATAGGAGCCCATGTCTGGAAACGGTTCGTTTCCATGTTACACGGAAAACGAGACGTATAGATTTTACTCCTATTTACTCTGATATTACAACAGCTGTTCGATATGACGACCAACAAGTTCGGTGCAAACAGTGCACCTGCACAAAACGTTTGCGTAAACTCTGTCCAATATGCATTGGTGTATGGTGAATCACTTTTACCGCAGTCTTGATCCGTGAGACCAGATCATCCTCAGACTGGACAGAGGTGGCGCAGTGGTTAGCGCAATGGACTCGCATTCGGTACGACGAGGGTTAAAATCCGCATCTGGCCATCCCGATTTAGGTTTTCCATGACTTCCCTAAATCGATCGACGCAAATGCCGGGATGGTTTCTATGAAAGGGCACGGCCCATTTTCCTCCGCTCTTTGTGCTCCGTCTCTAATGTTCTCGAAGGGACGTTCAACCCAATCTTCCTTTCTTCCGACTGGACAGGGGTCTCGTAAACAAGACTCTTCATGTGGCCACATAAGAAAGAGTCGAAAGAGGTTAAAAGTGGAGATCCTGGTGACTAAGCATGTGGTCCATCTCGACCGATCCACCTGTCCCCGTAGACTACGTTCACATGGTTTCGGACGCGAAGTGCAATATGTATCACATTTCGTGCCGAATGTCCTGTGGCACACCTTCCAAAAACCACGGCAGCATTTTTTGCAGGAATATCAAGTATGTGGCACCCGCTGGGTGGGGTGGAATGATGTACAGCCTAATCACACGACCATCGCAGATACCCGCTCAGATACTGATACCGAAGGTGTGCTGAAATCTTCGTTTACACGCGGCTTTGAGGTTTCCTTGATCCCAAATGTGGCTATTCCGAGCGTTCAGAACACCTTCCCTATCGAAATGCGCTTGGTCGGTGCACAAAATTCACCTTGAAAACTGAGGGAAGTCTACACAACGGCGTAAAAACCACAGAAATTGACAAAATAGCACCAATTTAAGTTTAGTACTCTTGCTTTATCAACTGCAAAAAGCCACAATAAGTTGTCCTGTGCCTATATCCTTTCTTTGATGTATTAGCTAGGCTTCGTCAGCCAAAATTCGATCTGCTGCATGATGTTCTGTGAAACATTGAAAATCGTCTGGCTTGGGATGTTACGGGGACTAACTTACTTGACGAGGCTTGCAAGGATAATTATTTAATGTATGCTGCAAATCAGTTTCGTTCCAAGACAATAGAAACTGTGTCGATGAATATGTTCAACTGGCAGCTCATTGATTATACTACCACCTACTCTATTGATGCGATTCCTATCACTGATGGTACGCTACTGCACTGGCTAAGGTTTGCTCACCCTGTTACATAGCAAATCATGTGCACGTTATGTGATGCTGAAAGCCAAGCGATTTCACTAAAGTCCTGTTCCCATGACGCCTTACAACATGCTCTACAAGAAACACATCTTAAAGGACAGTGTTGGTGAAGAAATTGAGGGGAGTCTTCCACAGAGGAATTACAGAAGTTCTGAAGTGGGCTTAAGTTCTCGGGTGTGTCGTCTGTACTTAGTAGATATAGCCATTTACCAGATAGGAAGATAAGGCTTAGTTCGAAAAGTGTATCATATCACCTAAGTTGAACTTCTGCTTGTCTGGAGTCACCATCTTAATGACTGTGTGCTGTATTTAGTTCATTCCCATGTACATTGATATGCCTTATCTTACTCGTATGATGTTCGATTCGATTATAGTTCCCAATAATCTGTGGAAGAATGCAAAGCCATTTGTATGTACCATGAAGTTTGATAAAAAGGAAAATTATTTAAAATTTTTTTGATCGCCGTTCGAAAAATGTTTATTAAAATTGTTCATGAAGATTGAATTGCATCCACATGTGGATTTTAGTGTTCTGTTCAGATGCTCCACAATACTCGTTTTCATGCGGGAGTGTGTCGAATAGTGGTTTACTCTGTGTCGACCCATTACCAACTTGAAATACTGACTGTAAAATTCACCTCCTTGGTCAGCCTGCAGGTTGTCAGGACACTGATTCGTATAAGTGTGCAAGAATTGCTCAAGAACCTGTGCAACATCCCTCCTAATTTTTTATTCACAGAAAGCGCCTACTCGAATTTGGAATACAGGGTGAGTCAGGAGGGAAGGTACATGCTCTGAGGGACATGGTACTGGTGATGCTGAATAAAAAACTTCAAAAGAACATACGCCCTATTCCTAACCATATTGTTGTTGTTGTTCTTTTCAGTCTACATCCTTCTGAATCTGCTTAATGTATTCATTTCTTAGTCTCCCTCTACGGTTTTTACCCTCCACGCTCCCCTCCAATACTAAGCTGGTGATCCCTTGATGCCTCAGAACTTGTCCTACCAGCCTTTCCCTTCTTGTGGTCAAGTAGTGCAACAGATTCCTCTTCTCCTCAATTATGTTCAGTATCTCCTCATTAGATACGTGCTCTACCTATCTAATCTTCAGTATTCTTGTGTAGCACCACATTTGAAAAGCTTATATTATTCTCTTGTTGTATACACTTTTTATCGTCCATGTTTCACTTCCATACATGGCTACACTCCATACAAATACTTTCAGAAAAGACTTCCTGACGCTTAAATCTATACTCGATGTTAACAATTTTCTTCTTCAGTAACGATTTCCTTGCCATCGCCAGTCTACATGTTATATTATCTATATCTGGATCATCATCTATTATTTTGCTGCCCAAATAGCAAAACCCACCTACTTCTTCAAGTGTCTCATTTGCTAATCTAATTCCCTCAGCATCACCTGATGTAATTCGACTACGTTTCATTATATTCGTTTTATTTTTGTTGATGTTCATCTTATATCCTCCTTTCAAGACATTATCCATTCCGTTCAACTGCTCTTCCAAGTCCTTTGCTGCCTCTGACAGAATTACAATGTCATCGGCGAACCTCAATGTTCTTATTTCTCCTCCATGGACTTTAATACCTACTCCGAATTTTTCTTTTGTTTCCTTCACTGCTTGCTCAATATACAAATTGAATAACAGCGGGGACATGCTGCAACCCTGTCTCACTCCCTTTCCAACCGCTGCTTCCCTTTCATACCCTTCGACTGTTATAACTGCCATCTGGTTTCTGTACAAACTGTTAATAGCCTTTTGCTCCCTGTATTTTACCCCTGGCACCTTCAGAATTTGAAAGAGAGTATTCCAGTCAACATTGTCGAAAGCTTTCTCTAAGTCTAAAACTGCTATAAACATAGGTTTGCCTTTCCTTTATCTTCTAAGATAAGTCGTAGGGTCAGTATTACCACACGTGTTCCTATATTTCTGTGGAATCCAAACTGGTCTTCTCCGAGGTCAGCCTCTACCAGTTTTTCCATTCGTCTGTAAGAAATTCGTGTCAGTATTTTGCAACCGCGACGTATTAAAACTGATAGTTCGGTACTTTTTACACCTGACAGCACCTATTTTCCTTGGAATTGGAATTGTATTCTTTTTGAAAGTTAAGGGTATTTCGCCTGTCTCATATATTTCGCTCACCAGGCGGAAGAGTTTTGTCATGGCTGGTTCTCCGAAGACTATGAGAAGTTCTAACGGAATGTTGTCTACTCCGGGAGCCTTGTTTCGACTCAAGTCTTTCAGTCCTCTGTCAAAGTCATCATGACGTATCATATCTCCCATCTAGTCTTCATCTACGTCCTCTTCCGTTTCCATAATAATGCCCTCAATTACATCGTCCTTGTATAGACCGGTCAATGTACTCCTTTCACCTTTCTGCTTTCCCTTTTTTGCTTAGGATTGGTTTTCTATCTGAGTTCTTGACATACATAGCATCTATCTTACTCTTAGCGACATATACTTCTACATCCTTACATTTATCCTCTAGCCATTTCTGCTTGGCCATTTTGCATTTCTTGTTGATTTCATTTTTGAGACGTTTGTATTTCTTTTCCCCTGCTTGATTTACTGCATTTTTATATTTATTCCTTTCGTCAATTAAGTTCGATATCTCTTGTGTTACGCAAGGATTTTTGCTAGTCCTTGTCATTTTACCTACTTGATCCTCTACTGCCTTCACTATTTCATCTCTCAAAGCTAATCATTCCTCTTTTACTGTATTTCTTTGCCCTGTCCTTGTCAATCGTTCTCTAATGCTCCCTCTGAAACTCTCTATAACCTCTGGTTCTTTCTTTTGTATCCAGGTTCCATCTCCTTAAATTCCTACCTTTTTGCAGTTTCTTCAGTTTTAATCTATAGTTCAAAACCAATAAATTTTGGTCAGAGTCCATATCTGCCTCTATAAATGTCTTACTGTTTAAATCCTGATCCCGAAATCTCTGTCTTACCATTTTGTAACCAATCTGAAACCTTCTGGTGTCTCAGGTCTCTTCCATGTACACAACCTTCCTTCATGATATTTAAACCAAGCGTTAGCGATGATTAAATTATGCTGTGTGCAAAATTCTACCAGGCGGCTTTCTCTTTCATTTCTTTCCCCTCAGTCCATATTCATCTACTACGATCCCATCTATTCCTTTTCCTACTATGGAATTAGACGTCTCAGTGAACATTGTTTTAAATAGAATACAGTATTGCCACAGTTTCGTGAACGACTTTAAAAGAAAATTCTTGAGACAGCCGATCACTTTGCTTCAAAATATGTTCCTAGTCGTAAAAAGAAATGAGAAACATTTTCCATGACTGTTTAGACTCTTTTTTTATCTATTGATAATGGCTAATTTCCTGTAACTGCTTTGTAACAACATAGTTCCCTCAATTTTTCTGATGCACTACGTTCCAACCTTTTAATTACCATTTACTCTAATTCTCCTGTCCTCAAATCTCATTTTTGCCTTCATACAACATTCACAGAAACACTATGATACAATAAAATCAATTTTGCCCAGTTACATCCTTATGCTTCAATTATTTTCGAGAATAGTTCTTTAAATTTTATTTATGCTATTTTACAGTTTCATACTTCCATAATCGATCTACTCTCATCTGATCCTCTGGACAGACGTTGGGAACGTACTCTGTTACCTCTGTGACGCTAGTATCCCTTCAATATTTATTCCCTATAAAACTGGTTCATGTCATTCCTCCCCTGGATACACCTGACCACGGATTAGACTGCCTATCCTTTATTTCTTGACTCCCTATAGATCTGGAGAAACTTCAACTAAAAAAATGTGTAATAGTATGTGCAGTTTCTGACGTCTCCTATGCATTGTTACCAATGTTGAAGTTTCACCTTTGCACAGTAGACTTACCAGGCTATGAAACACATTAACTTTTTTATACTTTCTAATTCGTACTACGTTGCTAACCTACATATTCGAAAATCATTCGCATTGAGCCATTTGTTTCTTATGTTCTTATTTTCAAGGACTGTTTTGTTTTACACTAACAAATGTTTACTACAACGTTCCTCTCTCGTATGTAGTTGCCAAGCACCAAGAGTTGCCACATACTCTTATCTCTGCCTTACTTCCTTACCTCCTGTATTAACATGTTAGGACGTCATTATATCCTTAGCCAGACTCGTGCGTACTGCAATTCAACTTCCCCGCTGAAAATGTGACGTTCCTAACATATGCCTTTAAATTCAAATGGCTCTGAGCACTATGGGACTAACTTCTTAGGTCATCAGTCCCCTAGAACCTAGAACTACTTAAACCTAACTGACCTAAAGACATCACACACATCCATGCCCGAGGCAGGATTCGAACCTGCGGCCGTAGCCGTCGCGCGGTTGCAGACTGTAAACTGCTAGGTCACATCAGCCGTCTGCCCTTAAGTACGACTGAATTATTTTTAACTGTCTGTGCCATCTGTCCATGTCCGTGTATTATAAGTATATTATAAGCGTATTAAGACGGAGGATATTGTTGGTCCTCCTGTTGGAGGAGAAAGAAAGAGAAAGAAAAAGAATGGGCATGTGAATATGAAAGAAAGGATGACGATAGACCCCAAAGACATTCCCTTCACACCCACTACCCCACAGTCCCCTACCTGATGAGTACCTCAAGGTGACGTCGGAGGACAAAGAGTGGTCAGCATGCCCTACAGAACCCACCCGTCATGTTTCCACTCACACAGGCCATGGTGAGTGATCTTGACGCACCTCCACTGACAATCTGTGCAGCCGTGGCACTCACACATTAGTCATCAGCCAGTTGTAGTTGGCCGTCTTAACCTCACTGTCAGTCGCAACTGTCATGTGAAGCATGTCTACGTATTTACGAAATTACACAGTATATTCCGTTATGTAATTTGTATTTTTGTACTTAATGTTTTAAACGATTTGTTCCTTTGCTCTGTGGGAAATTATACATTCATTATGTCTTTATTGCTACTGCTGCACTTGACAATGTGTAGCATTTGTCGCAGGGAATACAGTTCCTCTACAGAGGATGGGGTTCCCCTGGGATTATGAATTTCTTTAAAGTATCAATATTGGAAAGTCGTTTCTCTTGATCTTTTTTGGATGCACCAAAAATACTACTTTAGAATCTGGCATCCCCACTATCTTAAAAGGTCCACTACATCTAGGAAAAAACTTACGCATTTGCTTCTTTAAGTTCGAGCTCTGACAGAATTCTCTCCCTCATTATATTTCCTTTTTCGTAATTCTACTTGTGCATGTAGTCTATCATCTACTACTATCTTATGTACTTCCTTTGACTCCATCTTTCTTAAAGTAGACCTTTTAAATAGTTTTAATAATCATTCATTAATAAAGTTCTTATTCATTGCATCTACAGGGGATAGTTCTTTGGAACTCAGGGATCATCTGTACCCAAGTTGTATGTCCACGAGAACAATATGTCCCGCATAAATGTCAAATCTCTTTCATGACTTGTTCAAATGGGTTTAATTTTGGGTGGTCCTTCAGTATGCAAAAGTGTGTATCTCCTTCCCATGTTAAGAATTCTCAGTATGCAAATATGTATATCTCCTTCCCGTGCCAAGAATTCTTTCAAACTGTTATTGATAAACTGTGACCAACTACACATTTACATGCTTCATGGTTTTACTACATCCACAAAATATTCTGTCAAGTATTTTGTTGCAGAAGTGTCGTAGTTTGCTTAACTGAATATAATTTTACGTATTTGCACCAACATTCCACCAAGATAAAAATGTATGTCACTTCTCCCCTTCCTTTCGCTAACTGACCAAAAAACATGCAGCTGCTATATCATATAGTGCCTTTGGAACTGTAGGATACCATACACTGTTTGTGAGACGTAAATGGTATTTTCTGTGATTCTCTGGTATGCCACACATTTTCTAGATATTTTTCTTATCTTTATACTTAAATTCTTAAAATTATAGAATTTACTCGGATGTTTGGTACACTTTTACATCCCAAAGTGCTTATAGTCTATGCGTATAAACAATATGAGGGTCAGAATGAGATTTTCACTCTGCAGCGGAGTGTGCGCTGATATGAAACTTCCTGGCAGATTAAAACTGTGTGCCCGACCGAGACTCGAACTCGGGACCTTTGCCTTTCGCGGGCAAGTGCTCTACCAACTGAGCTACCGAAGCATGACTCACGTCCGGTACTCACAGCTGTACTTCTGCCAGTATCCGTCTCCTACCTTCCAAACTTTACAGAAGCTCTTCTGCGAACCTTGCAGAACTAGCACTCCTGAAAGAAAGGATACTGTGGAGACATGGCTTAGCCACAGCCTGGGGGATGTTTCCAGAATGAGATTTTCACTCTGCAGCGGAGTGTGCGCTGATATGAAACTTCCTGGCAGATTAAAACTGTGTGCCCGACCGAGACTCGAACTCGGGACCTTTGCCTTTCGCGGGCAAGTGCTCTACCAACTGAGCTACCGAAGCATGACTCACGTCCGGTACTCACAGCAATATGAGGGTCAGTCTCCACAGCTTGTGGAAAGAATAATCTCTACATCTACATCTACATCTATACTCCGCAAGCCACCTGACGGTGTGTGGTGGAGGGTACCCTGAGTACCACTATCGGTTCTCCCTTCTATTCCAGTCTCGTATTGTACGTGGAAAGTAGGATTGTCGGCATGCTTCTGTGTGGGCTCTAATCTCTCTGATTTTATCCTCATGGTCTCTTCGCGAGATATACGTAGGAGGGAGCAATATACTGCTTGACTCTTCGGTGAAGGTATGTTCTCGGAACTTTAACAAAAGCCCGTACCGAGCTACTAAGCGTCTCTCCTGCAGTCTTCCACTGGAGTTTACCTATCATCTCCGTAACGCTTTCGCGATTACTAAATGATCCTGTAACGAAGCGCGCTGCTCTCCGTTGGATCTTCTCTATCTCTTCTATCAACCCTATCTGGTGCGGATCCCACACTGCTGAGCAGTATTCAAGCAGTGGGCGAACAAGCGTACTGTAACCTACTTCCTTTGTTGTCGGATTGCATTTCCTTAGGATTCTTCCAATGAATCTCAGTCTAGCATCTGCTTTGCCGACGATCAACTTTATATGATCATGATTTAAAAATCACTCCTAATGCGTACTCCCAGATAATTTATCGAATTAACTGCTTCCAGCTGCTGACCTGCTATTTTGTAGCTAAATGATTAGGGACCTATCTTTCTATGTATTCGCATCACATTACACTTGTCTACATTGAGATTCAATTGCCATTCAGTGCACCATGCGTCAATTCGCTGCAGATCCTCCTGCATCTCAGTACAATTCTCCATTATGATTTATCAATTTGTAATCTTCTAAACAGTGCATCCTCACCTATCGACCAGTAACTTTGTCTTCTAATAATAATGATGTCTATTCACGTCCTCCTCGCTTATTACCAAAATATTCGTTGGTTTTTACACGTTTTATTCACAATGCCAGTCTCCCCACTTCATCATTAGTGTAGATATATTCAGAAAATTAATTGAAAAGAGAACTGCTGGTTCGCCAGTACATTTAATGTAATTTATGCCTCATGGTAGTCATAACAATATACACTCCTGGAAATTGAAATAAGAACACCGTGAATTCATTGTCCCAGGAAGGGGAAACTTTATTGACACATTCCTGGGGTCAGATACATCACATGATCACACTGACAGAACCACAGGCACATAGACACAGGCAACAGAGCATGCACAATGTCGGCATTAGTACAGTGTATATCCACCTTTCGCAGCAATGCAGGCTGCTATTCTCCCATGAAGACGATCGTAGAGATGCTCGATGTAGTCCTGTGGAACGGCTTGCCATGCCATTTCCACCTGGCGCCTCAGTTGGACCAGCGTTCGTGCTGGACGTGCAGACCGCGTGAGACGACGCTTCATCCAGTCCCAAACATGCTCAATGGGGGACAGATCCGGAGATCTTGCTGGCCAGGGGAGTTGACTTACACGTTCTAGAGCACGTTGGGTGGCACGGGATACATGCGGACGTGCATTGTCCTGTTGAAACAGCAAGTTCCCTTGCCGGTCTAGGAATGGTAGAACGATGGGTTCGATGACGGTTTGGATGTACCGTGCACTATTCAGTGTCCCCTCGACGATCACCAGAGGTGTACGGCCAGTGTAGGAGATCGGCGCTCATCTGTGGCGCTCATCTGCACGGCGCCAAACACGCATACGACCTTCATTAGCACCAAGGCAGAAGCGACTCTCATCGCTGAAGACGACACGTCTCCATTCGTCCCTCCATTCACGCCTGTCGCGACACCACTGGAGGCGGGCTGCACGATGTTGGGGCATGAGCGGAAGACGGCCTAACGGTGTGCGGGACCGTAGCCCAGCTTCGTGGAGACGGTTGCGAAAGGTCCTCGCCGATACCCCAGGAGCAACAGTGTCCCTAATTTGCTGGGAAGTGGCGGTGCGGTCCCCTACGGCACTGCGTAGGATCCTACGGTCTTGGCGTGCATCCGTGCGTCGCTGCG
This sequence comes from Schistocerca gregaria, assembly GCF_023897955.1. Classification (NCBI taxonomy): domain Eukaryota; kingdom Metazoa; phylum Arthropoda; class Insecta; order Orthoptera; family Acrididae; genus Schistocerca; species Schistocerca gregaria. The sequence continues at coordinate 49,692,106 of NC_064926.1, forward strand.
GTCCGGTCCCAGGTCGACGGGCACGTGCACCTTCCGCCGACCACTGGCGACAACATCGATGTACTGTGGAGACCTCACGCCCCACGTGTTGAGCAAGTCGGCGGTACGTCCACCCGGCCTCCCGCATGCCCACTATACGCCCTCGCTCAAAGTCCGTCAACTGCACATACGGTTCACGTCCACGCTGTCGCGGCATGCTACCAATGTTAAAGACTGCGATGGAGCTCCGTATGCCACGGCAAACTGGCTGACACTGACGGCGGCGGTGCACAAATGCTGCGCAGCTAGCGCCATTCGACGGCCAACACCGCGGTTCCTGGTGTGTCCGCTGTGCCGTGCGTGTGATCATTGCTTGTACAGCCCTCTCGCAGTGTCCGGAGCAAGTATGGTGGGTCTGACACACCGGTGTCAATGTGTTCTTTTTTCCATTTCCAGGAGTGTATATGGTACTATATTATCTGAACGTTATGTAATTTATTTCTATATGATAATTCTTATAGACATAAGTCCCAACGCATTTATCTTATATGTAATACTCTGCTTTCAATAAGAAAGGCTGAGGCTTGGTGGTCCATATATATTATGATCTTACATCCCCAAATGTGTATTTGAAACTTTAGTATAGCCCATACAATTACCAACAATACCTTCTCTGTCACTGTGTAGAGAAAGCTACTGTCCTATGACCTCTTAATGTTGGAGTTCACTGTCCACGAAACAATTCACAGGTAATATTATACTCAGAAGCATCTGTTTCTAACTTAAAACCTCCATTCATCGCTGGAAACTCCAGGTAGGAATATCAACAGTGTAGGGAAAAGATTGCTACTTACCGAAAAGAAGACACGTTAAGCTGCATACAGGCATAATTAAAAGACTCTTACATAAAGCTTTAGGCCACAGCTTTCTTCAGCAAAGGACAAACACACACCATTTATACACACAGGCAAGTACACGTCATCCACACATTGCCACCAACTCCGGCATCTCTGACCAGAATACCTGTCTGCAACTTAACGTGCCTTCTTAACGAGAAGTAGCAGTCTGTCTTTTCCTACATTGTTCATTCATTACTGGGTGTTTTAAGATAGGTGCATTGACTAACACTTCTTTAATATTATTAAATGTTTCTGATGCTCCTTCATCCCATATCCACTTCGCTCTTTGTCTTGACAATGATAATATCTTGGATCTTTCACTGGTTGGACGTTTCGATAGAATCCAGACAAACCCAAAAAAGATCATAACTGTTTCACAATATTCGGTTCTGGGCAATCTTTGATGACTCGTACTATTTCTGGATCTGGTCTAATTCCTTTTGTCCCGACCAGATACCCTAGAAATTTTAGTTCTTCCCCTCCTAAGTGCGATTCTGAAAGTTTAAATGTGATGCCTTTGCCATAAAAATTATGACACTTTAGTTAATAGTATACAGTGTTCTTTCCAAGTATTGAATACTATTAGTATACAGTATCCTCAACTTATATACACAGAAACCGATGTGTTTAAACCGAAAGGTAATACTTAAAACTGATAAGATTGACCATTAAAGAGAAAAACAGTATATTTTCCTATCATGCAATTTTACCTGCCATTACCCACCATCAAACCCATCGAGCTGAAGTACATTACTTGCTCAGCTAACAAATCATCGATACATACTGGTCAGCCTCTTTCCGTTTCTGTGTGTTTGTTCACTGCACGAGCATACAAAAGTCAGCACACACCTCCTTTGGCTTTCTCCACTACTAGTGAAGCGTTATTATACAGGCCAAACATTAATAAAGTGGACAAACTGCAGCAGAAAAAAAGTTCTATGAACATGTGTCCAGAAATGCATCGTTACCACGGTAGATAGCGGTGACGGATGAAAGTTCCTCTGACCACGTGCCGCGCTGTAAGCAGGCAGGATGGTCCGGTATTCACGTCGGAAACCAGCCGAGATGGTGTTTGTGTACGGCCAAGCAGATGGAAACGGTCGAGAGCTATACCAATACAAGTACGCTCAGAAATTCCAACCACATCACACAACATTTTAAGCCGTTTCGGACGTTCGTTTGATCATGGGCCCTTAAAAACACGAATTGGCCATCGCGTCTGAAAGCTCATTTCGACTTTGTTTCGTTGAATGGTTCGAACACTGACACTTGTTGATGGCCCAGCATTGAAATCTGCAGAAATTTGGGGAAGGGCTGTACTTCTGTTACGGTGAACGATTCTCTTCAGTCGTCGTTGGTCCCGTTCTTTCAGGATCTTTTTCTGGCCGCAGCGAAATCGGAAATTTGATATTTTACCAGATGTCTGATATTCCGGTACAGTCGTGAAATGGTTGTACGGAAGAATCCCCACTTCATCACTACCTCGGAGATGCTGTGTCCCATCGCTCGTGCGCCGACTGTAACACGACATTCAAACGCACTTAAATCTTGATAACCTGCCATTTTAGCAGTAGTAACCGATCTAACAACTGCGCCAGACGCTTGTCTTATATAGGCGTTGCCGACCACAGCGCCGTATTCTGTCTGTTTACATGTCAGTGTATTTGAATACGCATGCCTATACCAGTTTCTTTGGTGCTTCGGTATACTTTTGCAAAAACCCTGTTTCAGCCAAAAATAGCTATTGAGGAAGTAATGCGCCAGACGTTCCGTGAAAGAAGTGATGTCCTGCTTCCTGAGAAAGTAAAGCCAAACAGTATTCATATTTGATGATATCACAGTCGAAAACCAGGATGAGACCCCGAAGTATTTTTTTCGGCTACCATACGCAAACGTGACTCATTTTATTTGAGCCAGACATACTCTAAGACCCTATAGTGGTCGGCCATGGATAATGCAAACCTTACTACAGCTATCAAACAGGAGAATCTACGTTTAAAACATGTTTATAAATCTCATTTAAGAACCAACAAGTCATTCAATGAATTCGTTACCATATGTAGAAATCGCTTGCCACACTTGCACCATGGCTTTCAAGTTATTGATAAAACTAGAAAATTGAATGAGCTTCGATATAGACGAAACTACGTTGAGTTTCTTCTAAAAGGCAGTGTACCAAAGTATAACTGTGTCAGTATATTTTTGCCTATTGGTAAATTTGCATGGATGCAGTGCACTCATCCCGATGGGACGAATCAAATGGCAAATGGCTCATAAATTAGGGATAATTGCAGAATGTGGTGCCACACAACGTGGCACTACACAAAACTGGCGCTGATAGCATAGGCACATTGGGAACACTCGCGACACAGATCTGTAAGTCCAGGGTATTGGGGATGAGCTGCGAAAACCGTCCCGAAGCACAAAACACCACTGTTTCCTGCGAATGTACCCCGACATCAGTATGGGACATGATCACCATGCACACGTACACAGGACGCACGACGGGTTGGCATACTCTGGATCAGGTGGTCGAGCAGCTGTTGGGGTATAGCTTCCCATTCTTGCACTAGTGCCTGTCAGAGCACGTGAAGTGTCGTAGGGGTTTGAAGACGGGCAGCGATACGTCGACTGAGAGTATCCCATACGTACTCGATGGGATTTACGTCTGGAGAACAGGCAGGCCACTCCATTCGCCTGATATCTTCTGTTTCAGGGTACTCCTCCACCATGGCAGCTCGGTGGGGCCGTGCGTTATCATACATCAGGAGGAAGGTGGGACCCACTGCACCCCTAAAAAGGCGGACATACTGGTGCAAAATGACATCCCGATACACCTGGCCTGTTACAGTTACTCTGTCAAAGACATGCAGGTGTGTACGTGCACGGATCACAATCCTACCTCACACCATCAAACCTCCATACAGGTCCCTTTCAAGGCCATTAAGGGGTTGGTATCTGGCCAGATGAAAACCCGGCGAGAATCACTGTTAAGACTATACCTGGACCCGTCGGTGCACATAATCTGGGACCACTGTTCCAATGACCATGTACTGCGTTCTTGACACTAGGCTTTACCGTCTCTCCTGTGACCAAGGGTCAGTGGAAATATCTTGCAGATCTCCAGGCGAATAAACCATGTCTGTTCAGTCGTGTATAGACTGTGTGTCTGGAGACAACTGTTCCAGTGGCTGCGGTAAGGTCCCGAGCAAGGCTACCTGCAGTACTCCGTGGCCGTCTGCAGGCACTGATGGTGAGATATCGGTCTTCTTGTGGTGTTGTACACTGTGGACGTCCCGTACTGTAGCGCCTGGACACGTTTCCTGTCTGCTGGAATCGTTGCCATAATCTTAAGATCACACTTTGTGGCAAACGGAGGTCCTGTGCTACGACCTGCTGAGTTTGACCAGCCTCCAAGCGCCCTAGTATTCTACCCCTCATAACGTCATCAGTATGTGTTCTTTGAGCCATTTTCAACACACAGTCACCATTAGCACGTCTGAAAACATCTGCACACTTACTCACTGCACCATACTCTAACATGCACCAGCCGGCCAGTGTGGCTGTGCGGTTCCAGGCGCTCCAGTCTGGAACCGCGTGACCGCTACGGTCGCAGGTTCGAATCCTGCCTCGGGCATGAATGTGTGTGATGTCCTTAGGTTAGTTAGCTTTAAGTAGTTCTAAGTTTTAGGTGAATGATGACCACAGATGTTAAATCCCATATTGCTCAGAGCCATTTGAACCATTTAACAGGCACCAACACACTTCTGCAAATGTGCTGCCAGCAACACCGTGCGACGACCGCATGTCAAATGCACCGCATGGTCATACCCCGACTTGATTTAAACCCACAAACCGCCCACCAGAGCGTTGTTTCCCCATGTATCAGCATTATCCTTAATGTATGAGCATAAGTGTGGTAAAAGATATGTTTCCTGCTCAGCACATTTTTAAAGATAATGGTATATGTGGCACGTCGGTTAGCAAGTGCATAAGATGCTACCGACTAAGCCACGGTGTCTACTGCTTTTCAGGAGTTATTATTCCGTTCTTGGTAGAGACATACAGGACCCTTGATCCAACCAGTCCATTAATGAGTGATATGAGACCCTCCCCCACAGGTGAACACTGGTGGATGTTCATCAGAACACCCGATGCGGTACTAGCTTGTGGCTCTCAATGTAAGGTTATTACTAGACAGGAACTCACTTCTGTTCGACTCTTCGACTCGGTGGCAGCGGTAGAGAATGTCACAAGAGGTGGCCGGCAGTGGCAGCGTCCATGGGGCGGCCCCGGGATCACCGGTGATGGCGCCGGCAGAGCCGGACGTACTGTGAGCAGCTGGTGTCGTGTGTGAGCGCTCCGACTCCCTGTAAGAAACTGTATATTTTCTAACAGGTAATGGGGTAGGACAGGGCTGGATGTGGGGCTGCGACTGAAACAACTCGGTAGGTAACACGACAGAGTTTATTCATTACCATCTAGATTCTAGAAGTTTCGTTGCATAGTGGCAGAATAAAATTTTGGAAGTAGTTGCTGTCTGTAGTCCTTAACCTCCGACTGTTAGGAACTTAGACCAATATGTGACATCTTCCGCAGAAGAATTCCATCTTTGCATTCACCCTCTAAAGTCTTTACAGGTTTTACAACTACACACTTTGGCACAGGGGTGTGCAGGAATTTATGAACTGCTCCACTTTGTGTATTGTAAGAGCAGTTTTGTTGAAGTAGTGTTCGATGTTGCGTAGTTCATGTCATCTAATTTCACAACATTCAGGGGCCTCGTCATACATATCAACTATAAAGACTTTACATCCTAACTTTTAAATGTCAAATGGTGTATGGGATGCTTCATACTCGTCTGTCATCTTAATCCACTCATACTTTGAACATTGAACTCTGTAATCAACACATTACGTTATTATCCAGATCCAATCCCACATTTACCCATTTACATCCACACACAGTAATGTCAGATGTGCTGGAGAACAGCAGCACTCATTGTTTGGGTGACTTGCCTGCAGTTCTGAGATCTGTGGCAGCTCAAACGATGGTGGCTGCTGCTTCTGTGGTGGTACAATATAGCTGAACGATAGTGGCTGTTGTCTGCGCCAGTGACACAGAATATCTGAACAACGGCAAGTTGAATAACTTAGAAAGCCAATCTGCGGACTGCTGCTGTTGTGGCCGCGTGTGCATTAATATGTGGGTGTCCTCATCCAACAGTTTCGCTACCACCGGTACAGGGCTGCATTGCACTGCTGGAACAATAACACACCGTAAGCGTAATCGAATATAGTAATAATTATATTACTACTGTTGTTATTAGATAGCTACTTTCATATATAACATTCCTATTCCGCTTGCGTGTGGCTGGTCTGTGCTGCTGATGCTGGTGCTTCATCATCCTCCAACTTTTTATAACAAAGGGAGGGGTGGTGAGAGCTAGTTTCCTATTGGTCCATCCTCCCTATTAGTCCAGGGGAGTGAGAAAGGAGGGCTGTGTGAAGGGGCTACCCTGGATGAGCTTGATCAATTGCCAGTGATTCCAGGGGGGGGGGGGGGGAGGGGGCGGGAGTTGAGCGAGGATTGCCTTGACTATAACTTGTCCAAATATGTAACCCGACACCAGATATGTAGCCTAATAGCCCTTATCATATCAGGTACCGCGAGACAGGATCGTCAGCTTTTCCTGAATTCTCGTTTCTATCGTACTTATAGGCTCCAAAATGCACATTTTAAGATCCATTTGCACTTATTCAGTAAAAGAGACTTGTTTCACAGTAGCGAAAATGAACAAGTCCTCATAGCTCTTAATGTGTGCAACTTAGTGCCCTTGTTTACTGGACTTATTTCCTTGTTTTAGTCTATATTAACGTCTCTGAAAGTTTCCTATCCTACAATCTCAGCAACAAGAATGTCGTTACATGTATTACACAGTTTGAGGTATCAGAAAGATGTTCTGGACACTGATCCCCTGCATCAGATTGATACGTTTACCCTTCCCCTTTGTCCCTGAAAGTTTGAAACATCATCACGGAGTCACTCTATTTAAGAGCCATAAGAAATTAACGGCAGGTAACTGACTGAGTAACACTTCAAATATAAAGCAACGCTGGTGGCTCGCAATCACGTAGTTTACAGCAGTCATACTGCCTTTGGTAACCACTACAGGTGCCACAGCATAATACTACCCCCATCGACTTGCTAATGTGGCGCTGTCGATGTTTCGAACAGCTGTTCGCTTGGCTGACGGTATGTCCGGATGCGACCATCAACCTGGTGTAACAGTGACTCATTCAAAGCACCCCCCTGAAGCCACCGATTCCATATTCTGCTAACAGTCATTCGATCTCGACCAAGGCGAGCAGCAATGTCGCGATACGATAAATCGCAATCGCGATCGGCTACTATCCGACTTTTATCAAAGTCGGAAACGTGATGGTACGCATTTCTCCTCCTTACACGAGTCATCACAACAATGTTTCACCAGGCAACGCCGGTCAACTGCTGTTTGTGTATGAGAAATCGGTTGGAAACTTTCCTCATGTCAGCACGGTTCAGGTATCGCCACCGGTGCCAACCTTGTGTGAATGAAAAACTGGTCATTTGCATATCACAGCATCTTCTTCCTGTCGGTTAAATTTCACGTCTGTAGCACGTCATCTTCGTAGTGGAGCAATTTCAGTGACCAGTAGTGTACATAACGGTCGTCTGCTGAAGAGCTGCGAACTAAGAAATGTGCGACGAACTTATTCCTGCATCAGCACTGTGCTGTGTTGTCAGACATGCCACAGGTTGCACAAAGGACAGCCCTTTGACCGGCACGTTTTGTAATGGCGCGCGGACTTGCCAACACCACGTCGCCCACTCGTGGGTTCACCATCCTCTAACCGCTTTCCGTAGCTGCTCTCGACACCACCACTAACAGCTGACCAGCGTCGCCGTTTTCGAGACGTAGAAGATCATTTCCGTGCGCTGGGCCACTGGAATCTGCCCTTTTAAAAGTCGCTTATGTCACTGTGTTTCCTCACGTGCGGCCCGTATCCCTGCTGGAACGATCGTCCCTGCAGCAACGGTAACCTTTCCTTACCGCGTCTCGCGTCCATAACGCCATGTGGCGCGGTGGGCAGTGGTCATAATGTTTTGGTTGACCAGCGAATGTCCTAACGGGCTGACACAGGTTCGGGTAGGCTGTTTTACGGGGAGTATTTTCTTATAATGAACTGAACTGGAAAATGCAATTCAAAAATAGCTGTTTATTTTTATGAAGAGATCATCTGCACTACTGGCCATTAAAATTGCTACATCACTAGGATGACGTGCTACAGACGCGAAATTTAAGCGACAGGAAGATGATTCTGTGAAATGCAAATGATTAGCTTTTCAGAGCATTCACACAAGGTTGGCGCCGGTGCCGACACCAACAACGTGCTGACACGAGGAAAATTTTCAACCGATTTCTCATACACAAACACCAGTTGACCGGCGTTGCCTGGTGACACGTTGTTGTGATGCCTCGTGTAAGGAGCAGAAGTGCGTACCGTCACGTTTCCGACTTTGATAAATGTCGGATTGTAGCCTATCGCGATTGCGGTTTATCGTATCGCGACATTGCTGCTCGTGTTGGTCGAGATCCAATGACTGTTAGCAGGATATGGAATCGGTGGCTTCAGGAGGGTAATACGGTACGCCGTGCTGGATCCCAACGGCCTCGTATCACTAGCAGTCGATATGACAGGCATCTTATGTGCATGGCTGTAACGGATCGTGTAGCCATGTCTCGATCTCTGAGTCAACAGATAACAACCATCTGCACGAACAGTTCGACGACGTTTGCAGCAGCATGGACTATCAGCTCGGAGACCATGGCTGCGGTTACCCTTGACGCTGCTTCACAGACAGGAACGCCTCTAATGGTATACTCAACCACGAACCTAGGTGCACGTCATTTTTTTCGGATGAATTCAAGTTCTGTTTACAATATCATGATGATCGGATCCGTGTTTGGCGACGTCGCGGTGAACGCACATTGGAAGCGTGTATCGTCTACATCCACATCTACATGACTACTCTGCAATTCACATTTAAGTGCTTGGCAGAGGGTTCATCGAACCACAATCATACTATCTCTCTACTATTCCACTCCCGAACAGCGAGCGGGAAAAACGAACACCTAAACCTTTCTGTTCGAGCTCTGATTTCTCGTATTTTATTTTGATGATCATTCCTACCTATGTAGGTTGGGCCCAACAAAATATTTTCGCATTCGGAAGAGAAAGTTGGTGACTGAAATTTCGTAAAAAGGTCTCGCCGCGACGAAAAACGTCTATGCTGTAATGACTTCCATCCCAACTCGTGTATCATATCTGCCACATTCTCTCCCCTATAACGTGATAATACAAAACGAGCTGCCCTTTTTTGCACCCTTTCGATGTCCTCCGTCAATCCCACCTGGTAAGGATCCCACACCGCGCAGCAATATTCTAACAGAGGACGAACGAGTGTAGTGTAAGCTGTCTCTTTAGTGGACTTGTTGCATCTTCTAAGTGTCCTGCCAATGAAACGCAACCTTTGGCTCGCCTTCCCGACAATATTATTTATGTGGTCCTTCCAACTGAAGTTGTTCGTAATTTTAACACCCAGGTACTTAGTTGAATTGACAGCCTCGAGAATTGTACTATTTATCGAGTAATCGAATTCCAACGGATTTCTTTTGGAACTCATGTGGATCACCTCACACTTTTCGTTATTTAGCGTCAACTGCCACCTGACACACCATACAGCAATCTTTTCTAAATCGCTTTGCAACCGATACTGGTCTTCGGATGATCTTACTAGACGGTAAATTACTGCATCATCTGCGAACAATCTAAGAGAACTGCTCAGATAGTCACCCAGGTCATTTATATAGATCAGGAACAGCAGAGGTCCCAGGACGCTTCCCTGGGGAACACCTGATATCACTTCAGTCGTCATCGCCATAATGGCGTATCACCCGACGTGATGGTATGGGGTGCCATTGGTTACACGTCTTGTTCGCATTGACGGCACTTTGAACAGTGGACGTTACATTTCAGATGTGTTAGGACCCGTGGCTCTACCCTACATTTGATCGCTGCGAAACCCTACATTTCAGCAGGAAAATGCACGAACGCATGTTGCAAGTTCTGTACTGGCCTTTCTGGATACAGAAAATGTTCGACTGCTGCCCTGGCCAGCACATTCTCCAGATCTCTCACCAATTGAAAACGTCTGTTCAATGGTGTCCGAGCAACTGGCTCGTCACAATACGGTAGTCACTACTCTTGATGAACTATGGTATCGTGTTGAAGCTGCATGGGCAGCTGTACCTATACACGTCATCCAAGCTCTGTTTGACTCAATGGCCAGGCGAATCAAGGCCGTTTTTACGGCTAGAGGTAGTTGTTCTGGGTACTGTTTTTTCCGGATCTGTGCACTCAAATTGCGTGAAAATGTAATCACATGTCAGTTCTAGTATAATGTATTTGTCCAATGAATACCCGTTTGTGATCTGCATTTCTTCTTGGTGTAGCAATTTTAATGGTCAGTAGTGTAAAAATACAAAAAAGGAGCATAGAACCGAAGAAGTATGCGACAAACTGGCTAGTAACTGGTTAAAATGTACTCAAGAACCACTTACCATTAAAAATGAAACCAATCTGGAACTAAGTGGTAAATTGAATTCCGATCAGACTATGAAAAACACGGAGCCATACAGTTGATGGAGAAAATATCAACCAAGTGCGCTGATTTCTTTGCGTGAAATGTAAACCCGTACCCTGACAGACACAAACAAAAATGGCAATTATGGATTAAACGCAAATAAAACCATGTATTCTGGTTGGTAGGGAAGCGTGTTCAGTACATCATGACTGAAAACAAACAAGTCTTTGGTAATCCTATAATCTGGTCAAAAATTGTCCGCAGCTCTTGGTCGTGTGGTAGCGTTCTCGCTTCCCGCGCCCGGGTTCCCGGTTTCGATTCCCGGCGGGGTCAGTGATTTTCTCTGCCTCTCGATGACTGGGTGTTATGTGATGTTCTTATGTTAGTTAGGTTTAAGTAGTTCTAAGTTCTAGGGGACTGACGACCATAGATGTTAAGTCCCATAGTGCTCAGAGCCATTTGAATCATTTTGACCAAAAATTGAGGGGAGGAAGATAACCAAATTGAAATTTCACGATAAAAGTAAAAATGTAATGACATCTTCTGGGCGAACCAGATCGTGGTTACTATAACCACGAGTGGAACTGATACTAGTTTTTGCGTTTGCTGTTTTTGTTACGAATAATAATGAACGAATATATCAAACAGAAGAAACACATTTTCTCCTATTAAACTGTAACATCGCTGAAGGTTGTAAGGGTGGTCTAGGAAGAGTGAGTACCGACGCCTAAAGATATTTTTAAGAAGGTTGAGAAGTTTGTCGTTTTGATAACGTATGTGGTGTAACTGGCACTGCCTTGTCGCGAAAGTCGCGAGACGTCCACATTGTTGTCCGAACAAGTGTGTTTCTTCCCACGTGTCAACGGTCGTTTCAGCTGTTGTCGATCGGGGACACTGCCATGTTCTTCCACAGTGAAGCCGCATGCCACGGGAATTCTAGTGTTAACATCGAAAGATCAGACTTCTTTCCTTCAGACAGTGTTTCTTGGCAGCGAATTAATCTTATCAAATAATTCATTAATCTGTACTGTCTTTGTGGATTCACTGGGAACGTAAATCCTAGTTTCTTATGTAAAGTCAGTCCTAAACTAAGCTTTTTTCTTAAATAAGAGTGTAGGCCAGGTACGTTTCACTATGTTGCGTCATTTTTGTCCAGCCTCTCTGCATGGGTATGTTCATAGAAGACAATCTCAAATTTGTTTTGTCCTTCGTCGTCTCCTACAGTTTAAGTGTTTTTGCTTTATGATATGCTTCATAACGTTTTGACTGAATATGCAGTTATTTCCGTTTTAATAATTGCATGAAACTAGTGTGTCGCGGTCACACGAAAATGGAACATGCCACTACAATAAATTAATATTTATTCGAGTAATAGACTCATGCCCGCCCGGTTAGTCGTGCGATCTAACGCAGTGCTTTCCGGGCGGGAAGGCGCGCCGGTCCCCAGCACCAATCCGCCCGGCGGATTAGTGTCGAGGTCCGGTGTGCCAGACAGTCTGTGGATAGTTTTTAGGCGGTTTTCCATCTCCCTCGGCGAGTGCGGGCTGGTTCGCCTTATTCCGCCTCAGTTACACAATGTCGGCGATTGGTGCGCATACAATTTCGTCTCGTACACGCATACCGTTACTGTACGACGCACTTGTGGTTACACTCGTCTGGTGTGAGACGTTCCCGTGAAGTGGGGAGGGGGAGGGGGGGGGGTCCACTGGAGACCGAACCGCACAATAATCGTAGGTTCGGTGTGGGGCGGCGGAGGGGTGAGTGGACTGCTGTAGCATGTTGTGGGGTTGTGTAACACTGAGGCTGTGGTGCGAACGAAGCCCCTCCGTCGTTTCTAGTTCCCCAGTTCAAATACAATACAATCCAGTAGACACAGTATGTAAACAATAGAATACGCTGAAAATTACGGTGACTATACCAAAGATTACTGTTACAGTGACCATTGTTGCCACTACTGCTATTTGTAGAATTATTGCTACATTAAAAATAATAAGAAGAATATAAGCGAACACTAGTAGCATACCAACCTACTGATGAAATTTATCACGCCCTCCATCTACGACCTCACAAACTACGTCTCGTGGTCTGTTACGTCCTTCACATCCAAGAACCAAACATAATTTCAATGGTGGCGGCCATTAAAACAAAACAGCGAATGAGGGTTGGGTTGTTTTGGGGAAGGAGACCAGACAGGAAGGACAGGGAAGGAAGTCAGCTGTGCCCTTTGAAAGGAACCATCCCGGCATTTGCCTGGAGCGATTTAGGGAAATCACGGAAAACCTAAATCAGGATGGCCGGACGCGGGATTGAACCGTCGACCTCCCGAATGCGAGTCCAGTGTCTAACCACTGCGAAAACAGTGAATGACATTTCAGTAATTCACAGGTCATTAAAATGAAACAGCCAGCCATATTAGCCATGTTGAAATATATCTGAATGACCTTGCCTTATTTATAAAAAATTACGTAAAATATGTAACTTTCTACGTCAGAAATACATAAGCTTAAGTGGTTTTTTGCATAAATTGGCGTCAAGTGCAAAATAATTCAATTATTTATAAAAGATACGTAAAAGTATCGATGATATGTTTGCAACTTGGCGCTAGTAGTCTACAGGTAAATTATAAGTTAAGCAGCACTCGTGAACGACCATAGTGTAATCTCAGGACTACACTTGAATCAAGCCACAGTGGTCTCTCAACTAAATATTACCGTATCTAAATTGTTGTATGAAACACATGATGCTTGTCAAGTGTTACAATGTTATGTCCACAACTAAAATGCCGCAAAAAATGCATCACCTACAGAAAAAAGCATTGTTTATGTCAAATGTCAATAGGCACACACATCCGTCAAAATAGATGCCTAAAACAGGGATGTGAACTCTCAAATTAAGTGTCCCCATAATATTTAGACAGCTGAATTATTACCAAATACATGTGGCTAAAAAGTAACATCCTAAGCAGGTAGCAAGAGTTTCTTAGGAGTAGATACCTTAGGGGTTGCGAAGCAACTCAAATCTCTTGATACGGGCAAGTCTTCAGGTCCAGATTGTATACCGATTAGGTTCCTTTCAGATTACGCTGAAACTATAGCTCCCTACTTAGCACTCATATACAACCGCTCGCTCACCGATAGATCTGTACCTACAGATTGGAAAATTGCGCAGGTCGCACCAGTGTTCAAGAAGGGTATTAGGAGTAATCCATCAAACTACAGACCTATATCATTGACGTCGGTTTGCAGTAAGGTTTGGAGCATATACTGTATTCAAACATTATGAATCACCTCGAAGGGAACGATCTATTGATACGTAATCAGCATGGTTTCAGAAAACATCGTTCTTGTGCAACGCAGCTAGCTCTTTATTCGCACGAAGTAATGGCCGCTATCGACAGGGGATCTCAAGTTGATTCCCTATTTCTAGATTTCCGGAAAGCTTTTGACACCGTTTCTCACAAGCGACTTCTAATCAAGCTGTGGGTCTATGGGGTATCGTCTCAGTTGTGCGACTGGATTCGCGATTTTCTGCCAGGAAGGTCGCAGTTCGTAGTAATAGACGGCAAATCATCGAGTAAAACTGAAGTGATATCAGGTGTTCCCCAGGGAAGCGTCCTGGGACCTCTGCGGTTCCTGATCCATATAAATGACCTGGGTGACAATCTGAGCAGTTCTTTTAGGTTGTTCGCAGATGATGCTGTGATTTACCGTCTAGTAAGGTCATCCGAAGACCAGTATCAGTTGAAAGCGATTTAGAAAAGATTGCTGTTTGGTGTGGCAGGTGGCAGTTGACGCTGAATAAAGAAAAGTGTGAGGTGATCCACATGAGTTCCAAAAGAAATCCGTTGGAATTCGATTACTCGATAAATAGTACAATTCTCAAGGCTGTCAATTCAACTAAGTACCTGGATGTTAAAATTACGAACAACGTCAGTTGGAAAGACCACATAGATAATATTGTGGGGAAGGTGAGCCAAAGGTTGCGTTTCATTGACAGGACACTTAGAAGATGCAACAAGTCCACTAAAGAGACAGCTTACACTACACTCGTTCGTTCTCTGTTAGAATATTGCTGGGCGGTGTGGGATCCTTACCAGGTGGGATTGACGGAGGACATCGAAAGGGTGCAAAAAAAGGGCAGCACGTTTTGTATTATCACGTATTAGGGGAGAGAGTGTGGCAGATACGATACGCGAATTGGGATGGAAGTCATTAAAGCAAAGACGTTTTTCATCGCGGCGAGATCTATTTACGAAATTTCAGTCACCAACTTTCTCTTCAGAATGTGAAAATAATTTGTTGAGCTCAACCTACATAGGTAGGAATGATCATCAAAATAAAATACGAGAAATCAGCGCTCGAACAGAAAGGTTTAGGTGTTCGTTTTTCCCGCGCGCTGTGCGGGATTGGATTGGTTGTGGTTCGATGAACCCTCTGCCAAGCACTTAAATGTGAATTGCAGAGTAGTCATGTAGATGTAGATGTAGAGACATTCAATGTGCAGGCTGAAATGAGGCATTGTATGAAAAGGAACCTGAGGAAAGCTATAACGATACAAAACGATTATTGACTAAAGCATTATGTTTGTGTGAATGCCTCCTTATCAACCAAGTAAACAGTCTGATATACTGTCAACTATTGGAGAAATGCAATTACTGTGCGACATTTAATGCACAACTGTGGACTTTCAAATTACATGCCACAATGCTAATTTGATATCTGGATGGGGAAAGAAGAAAAATCCACGTTCACAAACACACACACACACACACACACACACACACACACACACACACACACATACACACACGAATGTTGTTGTTGTCTTCAGTCCTGAGACTGGTTTGATGCAGCTCTCCATGCTTCTCTATCCTGTGCGAGCTTCTTCATCTCCCAGTACTTACTGCTTAGTGTATTCATCTCTTGGTCTCCCTCTACGATTTTTACCCATCATACTGCCCTCCAATGCTAAATTTGTGATCCCTTGATGCATCAGAACATGCTTACCAACCGGTCCCTTCTTCTTGTCAGGTTTACCACAAACTCCTCTTCTCCCCTATTCTGTTCAATACGTCCTCATTAGTTATGTGATCTACCCATCTAATCTTCAGCATTCTTCTGTAGCACCACATTTCGAAAGCTTCTATTCTCTTCTTGTCCAAACTATTTATCGTCCATGTTTCACTTCCATACATGCCTACACTCCATACAAATACTTTCAGAAGCGAATTGCTGACACTTAAGTCTATACTCGATGTTAACAAATTTCTCTTCTTCACAAACGCTTTCCTTGCAATTGCTAGTCTTCATTTTATATCCTCTCTACTTCGACCATCATCAGTTATTTTGCTCCCCAAATAGCAAAACTCCTTTACTACTTTAAGTGTCTCATAGCTTAATGTAATTCCTTCAGCATCATCCGACTTAATTCGATTACATTCCATTATCCTCTTTTTGCTTTTGTTGATGTGCATCTTATATCCTCCTTTCAACACACCGTCCATTCCGTTCAACTGCTCTTCCAAGTCCTTTGCTGTCTCTGACAGAAGTACAATGTCATCGGCGAATCTCAAAGTTTTTATTTCTTCTCCATGGATTTTAATACTTACTCGGAATTTTTCTTTTGTTTCCTTTACTGCACATTACGTATTTTTCATAAATAATTGGATGCTTTTCAACATGACATCAATTTACGCTTAAGTGAAGTGAAGTTTACATAGTTTTGACATGGAAATACTGCAATATACACCTTTTACGTAGTTTTTGTAACTGATTTTGAACGGAACTTAAGTTTCAGATAGTTCGGATACTTCTGGCCATGGTCAAAATGGCAGTTCACTGGGCTACATTCATGGTGACTGGCAGTCTCGCCCGGGTTCCCGGGTTCGATTCCCGGCGGGGTCAGGAATTTTCTCTGCCTCGTGATGATTGGGTGTTGTGTGATGTCCTTAGGTTAGTTAGGTTTAATTAGTTCTAAGTTCTAGGGGACTGGTGACCATAGATGTTAAGTCCCATAGTGCTCAGAGCCATTTGGCAGTCTTGTTTTAATGACCTGTGCGCTACTTGGATGTGATTGACTATTTCGTTGTAATGGCCACGACTGTTTCAAGGAACGTGGTGTGACCTTATCTAAAACATCAAGGATAAGATCGGTATGGCTCGTCACGTGATGATAATGACGTTGAGGTGAGGCTTATGTCATGGGTGAGGGGCGCATGGTAGACACGTGGTGACCTTCGGCAGACAGATGAGTATCAAATTGTATCAGTTACTGCATTGCTGTAGTACTAATATCTGGTGTTCTTAGGATTTTTCGAAAGATACACAACTTAGAATGTTAGAAATTTCTATTCTTCCTATTACCACAGCCAAGATTTCACACAGCCAAATTAGACTCGTAGTACTAAGTTCCAAAAAACGACCCGTTATAAGTCTATTGACTTGTCATCTGTAATGTAACGGCTTCTAGCTATCGAATCTAGATTTATTGAAGTTATTGTATGGAAGTGGCTGAGAATTTTACAAGCACCACTATATCTACCGAGGTACAGGACAGTTTGTTTGTACGAAATGACAATGTAATTTCTTTTGACGTCATTCGAGGGCTCTTAAAACGACGAGTACAGTGATGCAGTACGCATTAACGTTGACAGTAAATCTTTTTGCACAAATAGCATGGAAGTGCTGCAAAACCTGAAGACTGAGGCATAAGTCGTCCCGCTGTCTTTTTGGAGCGATTCCTGCCCCTTACATCGCGTACATTGCCCACCTCTCGCTGTGGGAAACTTTCGGAAAACTTTGAGTGAGTCATATCAGCTTGCTCCGCTGTTGAAGAACTGTAGAGAGTCGCTTGAAAAAGGGATGGTTACGCTGAAATTTCGATGGATAAAATTATTGGGATTATTTAACGTATAGGAAATTCTCAGCACATTACGCACTACCCAATGTAGAAATCACTGATTCAGTATTCACGACTGTATGTGAAACAATAATAGAAATATAGGATCTTATTTTCCTAATTAAGTATGATATTCTTTCCTTGTGGGAACCCTATATTCTATAATCAGTTGATTACCTATTTCTCACTGCATCATGTATTACTCCTCCTTCCAATACCTTTCCTTACTTAATGTTAAACAAATGTGTCTGTGATACTGTTTAGTTTAGAAGAACCGAGATTTTTTTCGTAGAGTTAGAACATAAGGTAAATAATTTTACGATAAAATCTGTGCTTATAGAAAATACTGCAGCTCGCAAGCTATTATCAAGAACTTGTTAAATAGGTTGCGTCTACGATGACGGTGGTCTCAGTCACAGGTAAGTGATGAACAAGACGACGTAACCTCCTAACCCTGACACATCACTGAGACTGAGTTTTCACGCTTTCATCTCGTCACATCACATTTTGCAACTGCACTGCGTTCTCATTCCTTCAATTTATCAATTTACCCTCACGAACGATAGTCAGTCTTTCATCACACTGCTCCATTAAACAGCACCTGGAATGAAACCCCACACTTTCCACACGTCACTGCACACCTTGGAGTAGCACTGAGAGTGGATTCTATCCTTTCATTTTATCACATTAGAATCACAAACAGCATCGGGACTGTATTCCTTCCTTCAACCACTGAAAACTCTAGAAAAGCATGAATAGTGATCCCTCACCTTTTTTTAACCACATTACGCTCTCAAACAGCATTCGGACTGAATTTTCACTTCGTTCGTTTATCTCTGCACACGCTGGACTAGCGCTATTACTTGTTACGCCTTTATTCCTCACGTTACACATTGAAACAACACCCATTCTCGATTTCATTTATCCCTGCACACACTGGAAAACCACGCAGATTGATACGTCGAAGAGCCAAAAAATTATGACTATGACCGCCTGCTTATTGGCATGCTGTACCGCCATTGGGAGACAGTGCAGCAGTAATCGTGCGTGGGCATGGACCCGACAACTCCTTGGTACGTTTGCGAGCTATCTGCACCAGTTGTCTAAGCACAAATCAATTCCCGTAAATTACGGACTGGCGGTATGTGGACACGTAGATGGCGACCGATATTGTCGCCCATGTGCTTCTTCAGGTACGGATAAGGAGAATTTGAGGGGTCAACAGAGCGAAGTGAGTCCTCCATCGGTCTTCTCAAACCAATGTACAACGAATTCGGCCTTGTCAGACGTAGAGCTATCTTGATGGAAGATGCCATCTCCGTTGGGGAAGATACCAAGCATAAAGAGTCCACAATAATATTTACTTAGTCCACAGCCGTTATGGTGCCTTTGGGTACTACAAATGGTCCCATGGGAGCAAAAGTGAGTGTTCCCTATAGCATAGTATGGCCCAAATGGGTGTGCGTCTGCAGCACGGTGTATGTTTTGAGTACTTTAACATAATACTGCCCAAACCGGTGTGCGTCTGTAGCGCGGTGTATGTTTTGAGCACTTTAACATAATACTGCCCAAACCGGTGTGCGTCTGTGGTGCGGTGTATGTTTTGAGCAGCCGTTTGATTAAATGGCGGTGTATCTGGACACGGCCACTGACCTGGTGTAGCCAAAAGCAAGCACGATTCAAAACACTAGGTGATGAGTGTCCTTTGACCCACGTTCCAATATCGGTGATACAGTGCCCACTGTAATCGTACTGTAGGACGTTGTTTGATAAACATTGGAACACGTTGTTGTGCATTACCGTTTTTCAGCAATGTGCACTGAATGGCGTGCTCCGAAATGATTTTCCTGTACCACCATCGTCGTCGGATGTGGTGCGGACGCCGAACACCTGGCCCTCTACTGGTGGCTTCACTGTAGCACACAAACAGCTGACCAGTTTCACCGTTTCTGAGCTTTCGGTCCTGTGCAAAGGATCGTAACAACCTACTCAGTCTATAGTTTGTCAGAATCGCTAATGCCAGTGAATTTCCCCACTGGCGACCCGTACCACCGCTAGAATGATTCTCCATTCATCTCCGCTCGACTTATATACGAGGTATGTCCACAAAGTAAGTTCCGTTTGGTTATATAAAACAAACGTGTACAGATACAGAAAAAAATATTTATTATACAAAAATCTACAACTATTAAACTACTTTTCTACATAGCTTCCGAAATTTTGTACGCACTAGTTATAGCGTGGCACAAGTTTTTGTATGCCTTCTTCATAGAAGGTTGCCGTCTGTATACTCAACCTTGTTGTAACATTTCGTTGTAACATCATTGAAGTGTTGACCACCAAGACCAGATTTTAGCTGTAAGAAGAGATGAAAGTCGCTAGGAGCGAGGTCCGGGCTGTACGGATGACAATCAAACGCCTCCCAGTGAAATTGCCGTAAGAGTTGTTTGGCCAGATTCGCCGTGTTCTTCATCGTGAACTTGATCACGTCCTTCATTGAACTGTCTGATCCATCTTCTAACCATTGAATCACTCGTAGCACTTTGTCCGTAAACCTCGCATATTTGCCGATGAATTTCCTTTGGTTTAAATTTCTTTGTATTTAGAAAACGAATCGCAGATCTAATTTGACGCGCGGAGGCATTTTAAATTACGGCTGACATTATGAACAAGCACTACAAAGCAAACGTTGGCGGCAGCGATCTCAAAATGGCGTATGGCTCTGATCACTATAGGACTTGACATCTGAAGTCATCAGTCTCCTAGACCTTAGAACTACTTAAACCTAACTAACCTAAGGAAATCACACACACCCATGCCCGAGGCAGGACTCGAACCTGCGACCGTAAATGGTCTCGCGGTTCCAGACTAAAGCGCCTAGTACCGGTCGGCTTCACCGGCCGGCAAAATTACGTACGTGTCTTCTTCTTGAGGCACAGCAACTGCCACACACGCTAGGAACTGCGATCGTAGCGCTGCCGCGGATAGAAATACAAACGGAACTTACTTTATGGGCGCCGCTCGTATTTCCCTTACCGCGTAATGGGCCGGCAACGCCAACAGGTGGCTTCAGCCTCGCAGTGGACCGTGGCTCATCAATTTACTTCAAGCCTCTTTTTACATTACAAACTGAATTGTCACCCTTCCAGTTATCACTGTACACCCTGCAACACCAGTAACATTTTACTTTTATCACGTTATACTTCGAAACTGCACCCTTTCTCACTTCGTCCGCTTATCACTGCACATCCTGGGACACCTCCGAGACGGGAGATTCTGAGCTCTTTCTTGCGTCACACGTAATTGGGAACCAGCACCGAGAGTGACATCTCACCCCACGCTTTTAACACACTACACTCGATTACAGCACTGACACTTGTTCTTATCACATTGCGAGGGAGACAGCTAAAAGACATTTTGAAAGTATTGGCGCCTAACACTTCGCAGGGACGGCTTTTGAAGCCAATCCGGACGCGAAGCGGCTGTACGACGACCTGCTGAGCAACTACAACCGGCTGATCCGGCCAGTCACCAACAACTCCGAGACGCTCACCGTCCACCTGGGGCTCAAGCTGTCGCAGCTCATCGAGGTGGTGAGTACTGGCGGCGCGCTGCCTTCTGCCCCAGCCGGCTCTCTCAGCTCCTGTTAGCTCGCCCGTGCAGCGTGCCTGTACCAGCCTTAGACGCCCAGACGGCACTCCTGACAGGGCACAGTTGGTAGTTGTAGAAAGCGTCCAGTGTTTTGTCCTGCGGAGGATAGGGGAATGGGGTTGTAGTTGGGTACTGTCTCTCTTTGTAGTTGGGTACTGTCTCTGTACCCCCCCTCCCCCTCCCAACCCCCAGAAGAAATGTGAAGCAGTCAGGTTTGGAGTCGAAAACGAAGGAAAACGTCATGGAATGAGACGCAGTGTGACGATATTTCATGGTAACTGAATCTTCCGTCGGTACTTGGTAGAACAACATCATAATAAATGAATAGCGCTACTGAGTGTGGGCCACAACTACCAGCCAGAGTCCCATCCGTCACTTGTCAAAGAAAGGCAAAAAAACTCAGTCTGTTGGAAATTAACAAACATCCAGCTCACAGTCCAGATCTAATCTTAAATGATGAGGCACAACTTAATACTTCCCCTCTCTTAAACTTCACATAATCCTCTCTGTTTTACATTACTTCCCACATTGTCTGTTCCTAAATATTCCCCCATTTTCCTGCATTAATCGATTTATTTTATTGAAATTGTCTATGGAATTCATATAGACTGTAGTTACAGTTGTTAACTCTTCTTTTAACTGGTACTTTTATTACTTTCCATAGTAAATACCTTTTGAAGGTGTCTCTTCAAGTACGGCTTTTATTTTACTTGCTTCATTTATTTAATGCAAACTATTCCATAGGCTGAATTTTGAATTTCGTGTTAAAGTATTTCCTGTTTTCGCCGTTTATATTTGTATATTGTTCAACTTCTTAAAATGCAGTACCACCATGCTGTCGAAGATGGCATTTACTGTATCTTCTCTTACACTCCTCCATTTTCCTTCATGTATTCATTTCCATTTATCGTATTGATATTGCTTAAGTTCCTCACATATTGTGTACTTACACTGATAACTCTTTCTTTTAATTGATTTATGTATAACTCTCCGTGTTTCATACCTCCTGAAGTAGTCTTGTCAGTTACTAGTTTTATTTTATTGGTTTTGCTTATTAGTGTAAACTGTTGTGTAGGATTGCTGTTCCAGTTCTGTGCTAAAGTTTTCCTGTTTACTTCATTTATACTTATTTTCTGTTCAACGTTTTACTTTTTACGACCACATTGTCGAAAATGTCATTTACCATAAGTTTCTGCTTCAATCTACTTGTGTAACTTCTTTTCCTATACCGTTGACACACATTCTAACTTCTTTGGCGACAAAGGTCAGTAAATGATTGAAGATGCCCTCGTAAGCCGAAAACCGGTTAACACAATAAAAGTAATACTGTAGAACAAAAGAAAATATCGCTTTTCATTCATTATGATGACATTCAGTGATAACGAAAATGAGTAAAGACCTTGGTGTATGAGTCTGGATGTGTGCGCTAATTCTGTCGGGAAGACTCTCATAAAATCACTTTATTCTGTCCTGAGCCAAGTTGGTAGACAACTGCAGTATCAGAGCCTTCGTATCCTGGGTGCTGGCGCTGCGAGGGAGTTCACTTCTAATCTGTTTTGCCGCAGACAGCTCTGGACATATCTCTGGCCAAGGGAGTACCTCAGCAACACGCAGACAGATAACGGAAACACGTGCCGTATGTGGATGAGCATTGCACTGTTGAAAACTGACACCACGATACCATCCCGTGAGAGGTAACACTACCAGACGCATGATGTCGGTGACGTATCGTGCTGCTGTTAGGGTTACCTAAATCACTGGCAGCTGTGACCGGAAGTTACGTCAAATGAATCCCTACACCATAACATCAGGAGCAACATCGCTCTTACCCTGCGAAACACTGGAAAAATTGGAGCTCTCCGCAGATTAACGCCATGCTCGCCCAAGACGGGCATCCAGGTTAGTGCAGAACAGCGATTCACCACTGGACACAATACGGCGCCATTCGTCAGTAGTTGTAGCTTCCCGGTCACGACACCACTCCAAACGAAGCCGTCTGTGTTGTGGTGTCAACGGCAGCTTACGTATGTGGCGGTAATTACCCAGTACAGCTGCTGCTAGTTTCAGAACAATGGGCAGGACGAAAGAGAATGTCACACGGAGCCCATTACTTACTTTCGGGTAGCAGGCGCTAAAGCGTTGCCTAGTAGGTAGCAGTCGTGCAGGCGGAACACGCCTGAGGCCTAATCAGTGACTGATGTTTACGTTTAGAGCTTTACTGTTAAAATGTGTCCAAAAGAGTGAATGTTTTGGAAGTTATGAAATTCAGAGA
This sequence comes from Schistocerca gregaria, assembly GCF_023897955.1. Classification (NCBI taxonomy): domain Eukaryota; kingdom Metazoa; phylum Arthropoda; class Insecta; order Orthoptera; family Acrididae; genus Schistocerca; species Schistocerca gregaria. The sequence goes on from NC_064926.1 coordinate 49,715,491, forward strand.
GATAACTCCTGAAAACTCAGAATTGTAATAAGAAAACAATCTACGAAATTATACATGCCCTCAACTGCAATCAAATAAGACTAAGAAGGAACCCAAGGAGTGTGAGGTCGCAAGTTCAGCTTTACGTAAGGCTCATATCAAAGTGCTGTGCTAGCAATTATGACATGAAACATACACTGAAAAGCCAAAGAAACTGGTACAGCTGCCTAATATTGCGTAGGACCCCCTCTTGCACGCAGAAGTGGAACGACGTGGCATGGGCTGTACTGATGTCATTGCTGGAGGGTTCAAATGGCTCTGAGCACTATGTGACTTAACATCTGAGGTCATCAGTCCCCTGGAACTAAGAACTACTTAAACCTAACTAACCTATAGACATCACACACATCCATGCCCGAGGCAGGAATCGAACCTGCGGCCGTAGCGCACGCACGGTTCCAGATTGTAGCGCCTAGAACCGCTCGGCCTCTGCGGTCGGCGCTGCTGTAGGAAACTGACACCATGAATCCTACAGGGCTGCCCGTAAATCTGTAAAAGAGTTCGTGGGGGTGCAGCACACTACGTTGCTAGGCATCCCACATACGCTCAGTAATGTTAATGTCTGGGGAGTAAGGTGGCCCGTGGTAGTGTTTTAACTCAGCAGAGTGTTCCTGGAACCACTCTGTAGCAATTATGGGTGTGTGGGGTGTCGCACTGTGCTGCTGGGATTGCCCAAGTCCGTCGGAATGCACAGCGGACATGAATGGATGCAGGTGATCAGACAGACTGCAGCGCCGTATTCTGTATGCATTTGAATACGCATGCCTATACCAGTTTCTTTGGCGCTTCAGGGTATTAGCTGCTAATGACTCCCTGTGTACATCAGAAGGGCGACAGAAAATAAGTGTCCGAAAGGTGCAGAGATCAACCTTATATGCTTATTAAGCTTGACAAAATGAACATCGTCGACACTCAAGAAATGGTCAAATCAAACCATTAACTTGCGCCATGAACACCTATTGTTAAATGCCACGCCACACTGATCACAAAGATTCGAAAAACGGTTCAAATGGCTCTGAGTATTATGGGACTTAACATCTGAGGTCATCAGTCCCCTAGAACACAACTACTTAAACCTAACTAAATGAAAGACATCACACACATCCATGCCCGATTCGACCCTGCGACAGTAGCAGTCGCGCGGTTCGGGACTGAAGCGCATAGAACCGCTCGCCCACCGCGGCCGGCTACAAAGATTCACACCATCAAGAGCGAACGCGAACTCCTTAGGAGTTACAAATCGTTCGGGACGTTCAGCTAGGTATCCACGAGAAAAGAATGCAGGTGGAATCATATTGGTGTAACGCGGTGACGAGAACTGATGAAATATATTAAAAAAAAATTGGAAATTTGTGGTAAGGTCTTACGGGACCAAACTACTGAGGTTATCGGTCTCTAAGCTTACAAACTCCTACTTAAGCTTACAAACTCCCACTTAATCTAACTTAAACTAACTTACACTAACGACAACACACGCACACATGCCCGAGGGGGACTCCAACCACCGTGATGAAATGTGATGGCATGCAACTGAATACGTGAAACTCGCTGTCTTTCAAGGCGACACTGCAGATAGTGCGACAGTATGTTTCCTATACACAGAAAAACAAACAGCCAGAGGCTGAATTTGTTCAATGGTTCCAGATGAATCAACTGCAATGTCACACACTTTTCAAGAGAGATAATGTGCTCTAAAGGAGTATGATTTGTATACGCAGTCAAGGAAGCAAGCAAAAGCTAATTATTTTGACTTGTGTCTGCCAAAATCAGTGTTCAAACGTTAGCTGTAGTTCTCTTACGGTCCTTTTCCCCTCACTTGCTTGCTGTGTCTAAATATTCTGTACTGCCCTTGCAAGGTCACGCACATGAGAAAGAATCGTAGGGGGCAGAACATTCCAACGTCTCGGAGCACCATAAATAAATTTCCAACCAATTTACCTTTCAGATTAACAGTCATCAAAATTGTATACGAATGCCTTAAGGCACCAATGTAACTTGATCTCGGTACAGTTCTCCTGGTACCTCTAATACACAATATTCCTTTCATTTGTATTTCCTCTTCAACACCGATTAGTCGAAGTTGGAATCAAATTCGTTACTGAGCTATGGGATAAATTTGTTTATCTCATCTACAAATTTGTGTTGATGATTTGCTTCAGATTTCGTTGTTTACGTCTTCCAATTCTGTAGCACTATTTGAAGACATGTAACCATTAATTGCTTCCCTTGAAATCAGTGTAAACTATGTCTCCCGCAGTTTGATGTGTATAACGTAGTAGGTCACTATCATGCACATCCTGTAAATTGTACCAAGCATCCTTGAAACCCGCAAACACCAGTTTTTGCAAAAAGTGCGTCTTGTCCTCCCTTGAGTATCAGTTGTTTTTTATGCTCACATTGCTCTGGACTTATTTGAAATCTGTTCGTAGGTGTTATTTTACGATGCTGCGCATGATCTTCCACGTATGTAATTATATTTAGTGTTTAGTATCCGCTTCTTGGATAACGGTTCTCCTTAACTATGTTTCACTGGTCACTGGATTTTTCACTCACTCTGACAAGAATGATGAACTACATGGCTCGACACCGTTTCAGTATCCTTTTCAAAAAATGGTTCAAATGGTTCTGAGCACTATGGGACTTAACACCTGAGGTCATCAGTCCCCTAGAACTTAGAACTACTTAAACCTAACTAACCTAAGGACATCACACACATTCATGCCCGAGGCAGGATTCGAACGTAGCGGTCTCGCGGTTCCAGACTGACGCGCCTAGAACCGCTCGGCCACACTGGCCGGCCCAGTATCCCTTTCACTTGTTAAGCCTGTATCGTCATTATTGTACTCCTCATGTACATTGCACGGCCGAGCGTATGCGGCACCACACATTCCACTGACTCATCTTGCAGAAACGCTAATATTTCGTCTGCCACTTCTTTCTCAGTCTGCGAAATTACTTAGCTTCCTTCCTGACGAAATGTAGATAAAATGCAATATTTGATTTTTTTTATCATTTCCATTGCTGTGCTTCACCACCAGCAGCGTGGCACTGTTGTGAGCTACTAGTCGACTAAGCAGTTCAGCTATGCTCCTAGCCTCAGGCTGTGCTCACCATTCAGCCGGCCGCGGTGGTCTCGCGGTTCTAGGCGCGCAGTCCGGAACCGTGCGACTGCTACGGTCGCAGGTTCGAATCCTGCGTCGGGCATGGATGTGTGTGATGTCCTTAGGTTAGTTAGGTTTAAGTAGTTCTAAGTTCTAGGCGACTGATGACCTCAGTAGTCAAGTCGTATAGTGCTCAGAGCCATTTGAATCATTTTTTTTTGTGCTCACCATTCAATCAGTCCTACCCTGTGTTGCCATTACCAGCCAATATTGTCGGTGGATTATAGACAATATTTGGGGGCACCGTATGCAGTAAACACATTGGCCTTTAACGACCTCGCACTCAAGGGATTCCTTGTCAGTTCTTCTCTGAAACTTCTCTTAGTATTGACTAAACCTCGCTCTATGACCCTAAAAGCGGTTTTGCACAAGCTAAACTCTGTTTTCTCTGCAAATCTAGTCCCGTTCTTCGGTGAACAATCCTTGTAAAGTGCAAGAACATTATGCTCGGTCTAAGCAAATTGCTCAACAATATTCTCAGTTGAATTATTGTTAATTAAGAACATCCTTGGTAAGGAAATTGGGGTTAAAAAAATACCCTTTTGTTCGTAACATATACGAGCAATGGCTGAAGGGTAAGCGAATACTTGGCTACGGTATACTTTATAACAATACATTTAAAATTGCTTAAGTTTCTACGAGTGTCTCATAAAAACTGAGATGAAGCAAGTACCTAAAAACTCGCACATATTTGGGAAAGTAAACAAGAAGGAAGAAATTCTGCATTTGCTTGCGTTCGAAGTGAATTACAAATCAACCATTCGGAAAAATTTGATACATGTGCATGGCGCGTGATCGATACCTAGCCACAAATCCACACCAATATTGTGGTCAGATTATGAACTTATGATGATTAACAAAAGTAAACAGAATACGTACAGAAGTTACTGACGCCATCATACTACTGAAAATTTTGTTGCTAATTCTAACTTATGCGACGCAGTCGAAGGCCACGGGAAACACGTGCAGACCTCCTTCGGCAGACGCAGCAGCGAAAGCGTCTGTTTTTCACAAAGAACTACGCTGAAAAGTAGTCAGTAGACATTACAGAAGCAACCGAAGTCGAACAAACACGTGGCAACGCCCAGGAACATTACCACTGCATGTTTATCTACGGCAGAATATGTCTGTGCATTTGCTCGCTTACTCAGATAGAGCAGTAAGAGCAGCGATGTACGTGTATGTGTATCATCTTATACTGATGAAAGTTTGTTATTGTATGTGCAGCCATCGTTCACTGTATTAATGTAGCTAGTCGGCTGACGCTTTATTTGCTGACTCCACTTTGCTGATATGCTGTAAAACTTACACATAAAATCAATGCACACCCTTATTGATGTATTTACAGCCTTAAGAAATACGAAACAACAGTTTTGCTTTGAGTTTTACTCTGTTCACAAGCGTGTTTTCAGAAATTTTCTATAGCAGACGGGCAATTTTGAAGAACTACGGCAAGGAATGACACCGTGAGTATAATCAGGTAATCATAATCTCGCCGTGTAATCGACTGGTCTTTTCTAGATTATTATGTTCATGTGTTTTAATGGCGTGATATCTTTTAATTTTGTTCTAATAACAAAAGCAAAGAGTATAACAGCTCTTAACCCTTAGTCATTTGACTTTCTTCCATTTATGATGACGTAAGTGATGTTCTTGAATTTTCGTACCACACAAACATAAATACAGACGTAAACCCTTTCGCTTCGAATAATAAAAGATGAGTGAGTAATTTCCGTGCTTCCAAGAATGACACTGATGTGATGCAGTTGTCGTCTGCTTGAGTTCTTTGACATTCGTTGACCTCACCACGATGGAACGAGTTAAACATACAGCAGACCAATAAATCCGGTAGTGATATCTCCCGGAATGTGTTTCCGCAATATCTGTCGTACCTGTCACTGCCACCCGGCACTTAACAGAGTTCCTAACTATTCCAGAGAAACAAACAACTTCGTCTCGGAATCCGAATGCTGAATTAAAAAGAGTATGTAGTGGACAGCACATCGCTGAACTTGGAGCTTTTCCTTTCTTAAGAGGAGGAGCATTTTATTTAAGACCTATTTGTCAGCCACCAACCTAGAGTGATAAATATCATCAGACCAAGAATTTGGACTTAGAATGCAGTTCAGGCGAAGTACTGCATTAACGGCTATGTTAAAAATTCCCTGGGAAAGTTGTGGTACCAGTAGGAAAGTCGTAACTAATCTCTAGATTAGCACCTGGCTGCAGTAAATACACTGAGGTGCAAAACATAAGGTCAAAAGTAACTGTCGCGTGATGTATGACAGCTAAGTAACGTTACTCGGTGAAACTTGGATCATACATGGAAAGCACTTCTACAGCATAGTATATAAGCTAACTGGAAGAAAGACGCAATGAGTCAAACAGAAATGACACTTTTATTTAAAAAAAGTACTAACTACACTAAAGCCACCGAGGTTCATAGTGGTACACAGGATGTTACAAACGTCGGGACCTAGTTTTTAATTGGGAATGTATTCACAACGGGTGGTAGTGCGTGTTCTGCAGCATGCTGCCATGCTTGCAAAATTGTTGGTAAGGAATTCTCTTGGAAGAGCGCTCCAGTCCGTCACAGCGCGTTTGACCACTTCTGGATAGTACGGGGTGTTCAGAAAGTCTCTCCGCAGTGCCGTATGATTGTTAGCAGCGAGCGCCGTACGATTGTTCGCCTGCCTGGGTTACTTCCCTTCAAGTGGACTCTCCCAACATTCCACTGTTTCGTTTATCTCAGCCAGCGTCAGTAGTATCGTTGGTGTGTGTCGTCACGTGTTGACGTGAATGTTTAAGTCTAGTTCCTTGGCTCCTTTGTTTAGTTTTTGTCACTGTTAAAATGCTAACCATTGAAGAAAGCATGTGTTTTTAGTCGAACAAGTGCTCAAAGCTGGCGGTAAGTACGCAGTTTCAGTTCGTCAAACATTTAATTCAGTTTTCCCAGACACAACACTCCCAAATCGCGATACTGTGCGAGATTTGATTAACAAATTCCTATGTACGGGTTCAGTGACGCACCGAGAAGTGGTCGTCCTAGCGTTTTGTCTGATGATAAACTACTCGATATTTCCACTAAAATGTCCATGAGTCTGAACAATTCAGTAAGAAAACTCGCCCAGGAAATCGATATTAGTGTAGGAACGGCTCACACAGCTGTAAGGAAAATATTAGAACTTTCCCATACAAAGTGACAGTCATGCAAGAACTGAAAAATACTGATCATGGTAAAAGACTGCATTATTGTGAATCGTTCAAAATTTTCGTTCAACAAAATGGAAGGGATATTCTTAATGAAACGTTTTTCACTGATGAGGCGTAATCTCATCTATCCGGGTACATGAACTCGCAAAACTCTCGTATGTGGAGTGCTGCAAATCCGTTGTGCGTTCATGAGGAACCACTTCACTCTCTGAAAATAGGAATTTGGATTGCAAGTTTTAGACATCGGATTGTGGGTCCCATATTTTTCAATGAAACAATAAGCGCACAACGATATTGCAGTGATATTCTGTTCCCATTCATAGAACTTGTGTTAAGTGAAATACTGAACGGTTATTTTCAACAAGATGGTGCATGCAGCTCGCGTTTCAATGCCACTGCTTGCTAATGGTTTTTGGTGATCGCATAATTTCACAGGGACTTTGGCCTCAAGGATCATCTGACCTAACACCACCTGACTTTTTCTTCAGGGGTGCAGCGAAAGCAACTGTCTATAAAAACCGTCCAAAATCCATCGATGAATTCAAAACTGCAATATCCACTTTCACTGCTTCTGTTACAGAAGAAATAGTAGAGCTTGTGTTTGGAAACATGATTAAACTAATTGAATTGTGTATTCAAAAACAGTGGGGGGGGGGGCTTTCAACATTTAATGTGAAAATTTGTAAGTAAAACTGAATATTCAATAAATTAATAACCTGAATTCACTGAGTTTCATTTCGGTATATTCACTGCGGAATACGGCACGGGCGGCTAACAATCATACGGCACTGCGGAGAGACTTTTTGAACACCCCGTATTTGATGCCCGTGGACGTGCTGCAATATGTATCCCCAACGGATACCACAAGTGCTCGATGGAGTTTAAGTCGGGGAACCCGGCGGGCCAGTCCATTTGCCAAATAACTTCTCGTTCGAAGAACTACTCCTCTTACGTTGTTAGACGTGCTCGCAAATTGTCGTCAGTAAGAACGAAGTCACCCCTGAAAAGACACTCGGGCGAGGAGCACAGCGTCACAGTTACGTTGTCTATGACTCCATTTTTACTGGTAACAAGGTGTCACCGCATCAAATAGCGCATACGGACATACGGAGTAGCTTTTGGAACGAGAAGATATTCGGCGAATGGACTGACCTGCCCTCACTTGCGATGTAAATCCTGTCGCGCAAGAGAGGCGTGTGCGTGGTGTTGTAGCGCGAATACGTGCACAATCATCCAGCCGCACTGGCGGGGGAATGGAAGCCTCCACCACAACAACTCCTTACCAACTATTCGGCTAGCATAGGATCGCGTTGCAGAGAACGCACCGCCGGCCGTTGTGAACGCATACCCACGTAACAACCATGCCCCACCGATTGTTATGTCCACGAGTCCATCACGAATCGCGGTGACTTCAGCGTAATTATTATGTTTGAACAAAAGGGACATTGTTTCGGTCTCATTGCGTTACCTTCTGTGCTGTACTATAGCAGTTCTTTCTACTTATGAGCCAAGTTTCATCAAGCTATGCTACTTGGTAGTGACACATCATACTAAATTTACCACACCAGTGAACGCTCCGTCACTACGAACACCTCCCTTAAACTCTTTGAACACTTATTATAGTCTACGGAATAAGTTAATATGTCTCAGCGCCAGTTTAAAAACTACAAACTATGCAAAATAATTTGAAAAAAAAATTCATTTTTGTATTGGAAACGACTGATGCACAGAGAATAAGGAGGGACTATTTTGTAATACATTCTTAACAGTTTCTTCCTCTTCTTCATCATCATCTTCATTTATTGTACATAACAGGCCATAGAGGCCCATAACAGAAAGCAAAAGAAATATTACAAACCAGAATAACACACTGTACAAACATCAGTAATACAGTCAGTGACACAGGAACGAGCATTGTCCTGACCACAGTTGCAGGTATTTCCGGCACATGTTGTTCCACTTTACTGTCCATTGCATCTTCCAGCCATGCAACGTCCTCATCACCCTATCTTTCCAGCTAGTCCTTGGACGACCTCTTGGGCGTCTTCCAATCACCTGGGAATTGAACACTCGGTCGGGGATAGATTCTCCAGCTCTTAAGACATGTCCCAAACACTGGAGTCGTCGTCCTCTGATGGTCCCACCAACGTCAGCTTTCCCAAAACGTTGGTACAAGTCCTCTTTTTGCCTTCTTTCCCATCTTCCATTTTCTCTGTTGAATGTAGGCCCATATATCTTTCTGAGCACTTTCCTTTCAACTGTTTGTGAAGTCGCCCATGTCTCGCAGCCATATCATAGAATCTGTTTTACCAGTGCCATGTAAAGTTTGATCTTGCTGTTTTGTGAGACCAAGCGTGACTTGAATAAGTTATTGAGACTAAAAAAGGCACGATTAACATTAATTATTCTCTCTTGAATCTCTTTCTCAACCTCGCTGTTATTAGATGGAATCAATCCCAGGTACCTAATTTTCTCTCCTCGTTCAAAATTGTATCCATCTATATAGATAGTGGTAGGGAAATCCTGTCGGCGTGAGGTGATCATATATTTGGTTTTCCCGTCGTTGACAACTAATCCCACTTTGCTTGCTTCTTTCATGAACCTGGTGGTGTCAGATACTACCTGATTGAATCTCCCATAATCATTACATCATCGGAAAAGACCAAAATTGTGTCAGTTCCTATCGGATCCATCTCCCTCTCATTACCAACTTCACGTCGTACTTTTCCAGTGCAATGTTGAACACCACTGGGGACAAAGGATCTCGTTATCTCAAACCATGTTGAACTGCGAAACGCTCTGAGATTTTGTTTACAAACCATACTTGGCAGCTTGTATCTGTATAAGATGCTTTAATCACTTTGATGTATTTTCTTGTGACGCCCAACTCTTGCATTATCCTCCACAATACCGTCCGATTATTGCTGTCAGTTTCTTCTAAAAGAAAAAAAAAAAAGTTGGCTGATGCGGTATGTAGACACCTGTTGTTTCATGGCGACTGTTCCGCGTGCGTTTCTACCTTATCCACGTTAAGCCCATAGTTAAGTAAGTACGTTTCAAGTCTGCAGAGCAAGCATTTACACACCAATAGTAAATTAAGCGTAAGTGGCAATATATTCATGAAAATACAGTGTTAAATTGTAAAAAAAATGTATTTCATAATGTGGAATTAAAATATATTAAAGTAAGACACCGTTCTTTTTGTTTCTTCTAGAATCTGAAGAATCAAGTAATGACAACAAATGTCTGGGTGGAGCAGGTAAGTCTCATGACACTTAAGTAAAACACTCTCAGATAGCGTTATGTGATGCATTGATTTCATGTTACTGTTGGCCAAAACCTTTCCAATCAATTTTTTGAATAATATTTATTTGCAGAAACAAGTCCTGTTTCATAATATCAACTGTCCAATTTTAGTCTTGTATAGTTTTGCTTGTAATTCAAAGTTTAATGGCAGAACATACAAATGACTTCACTTCTACAAATCGGAAAGACGTATACGTTTACGAGTGATTTCTTCTCGTTTCGAATCTTGTAACTAAGGAATTGTATTTATGTCACCAGAAATGGGTTGATTACAAACTGCGGTGGAATCCGGAAGAATATGGCGGAGTCGAGATGCTGTATGTGCCATCCGAACACATATGGCTACCCGATATCGTGCTCTACAATAAGTAAGTACGTCTGATTTTTCATGTCATTCATAGCTTGAAGAGGAATAGATTAACAGACGAGCGGACGGGTTACGAATCTTAATTGTGGGTGCAATGAACGACTCTACTGCTTTATCAACTTCACTTCGTCAAGAAATTCTTATCTGTAACTTTCTGCAACACATTTCTGAATGTGTCCTATGACAGTGGGCGATCAGTTCTATCTTTACCCTTGCGACGAAATATAGATTCTAATGAAAAGTTTATCAGAGAACTTTTACCTTTTAAGTGATCACACGTATTGTGTATTGACTAAAAATAGTAAAACTAGACGTCATAGATATTGTTTCACCAGCTATAATCAAGAAAGAGAAATTATTAATGTTGTTACATCTTCGTGTGATTGCTTTTGTTACAGAGGTGCCCAAGGCACACATTTTATTAGCATTAATGCATTATACTACATTTTTCGGAAAAAATGTTTCACGTGGAGCTCTGAAAAGTACCCTCGCCAAAGATCTCATATGTTATATTAAATCGTGATATTACATGTTCACTATATCTTCCGAACAATTAAAATGTATATTGCACTGATATTTCTCATTATATCATAGACAAAGATATCACGTGAATCACTGATAGAAAGTGAGGAAATAATTGTTTATAGTGCGTGGAGCCAGTTATTATTGGTCTGTTTCTGCGCGAGTGATACATATGCGTCCCCCAAGGTAGTGATATAGGTCCTTTGGTGTTCCTATCTATATAAACGATTTGGGAGAAAATCTGAGCAGCCGTCTTAGGTTGTTTGCAGATGACGCTGTCGTTTATCGACTAATAAAGTCATCAGAAGATCAAAACATATTCCAAAACGATTTAGAAAAAATATCTGTATGGTGAGCATATTGGCAGTTGACCCTAACTAACGAAAAGTGTGAGGTCATCTACATGAGTGCTCAACATAATCCGTTAAACTTCGATTACACGATAAATCAGTCAAATCTAAAGCCAGGAAATTCAACTAAATACCTAGGAATTACAATTACAAACAACTTAAACTGGAAGGAACACATAGAAAATGTAGCGAGGAAGGATAACCAAAGACTGCGTTTTATTGGCAGGACACTTAGAATATGTAACAGATCTACTAAGGAGAGTGTCTACACTACGCCTATCTGTCCTCTTTTAGAATACTGCTGCGCGGTCTGGGATTACTACTAGATAGTACTGACTGAGTACATCGAAAAGGTTCAAAGAAGGGCAGCACGTTCTGTACTATCGCAAAATAGGGAGAAAGTGTCATTGAAATTGTACAGGGTTTGGGATGGACATTATTAAAACAAAGGCGTTTTTCGTTGCGACGGGATCTTCTCACGAAATTCCAATCACCAGTTTGCTCCTACGATTGAACTATTTTGTTGACACCGACCTATAGAGGGAGAAACGATCACCATTATAAAATAAGGGAAATCAGAGCTCGTACGGAACGCTATAGGTGTTCGTTCTTTCTTCTCGCTATACAAGATACGAATAATAGAGAATTATGAAGGTGATTCGAAGAACCCTCTGTCAGGCACTTAAATGTGATTTGCAGAATATCTGTAGATGTGGATAGGAGGCTTATGACTAAGTCCAAATTTGATTCTCAAAACTTTTCAGGGGCATCTCAGAGGCGTAAGTGTGTAATTACATATTAAGACCTATGTTTCACTTTTATATAAAGGGTGTTACAAAAAGGTACGGCCAAACTTTCGGGAAACATTCCACACACACAAAGAAAGAAAATATGTGGACATGTGTCCGGAAACGCTTACTTTCCATCTTAGAGCTCATTTTATTACTTCTCTTCAAATCACATTAATCATGGAATGGAAACACACAGCAACAGAACGTACCAGCATGACTTCAGACACTTTGTTACAGGAAATGTTCAAAATGTCCTCCGTTAGCGAGGATACATGCATCCACCCTCCATCGCATGGAATCCCTGATCCGCTGATGCAGGCCTGGAGAATCGCGTATTGTATCACAGCCGTCCACAATACGAGCACGAAGTGTCTCTACATTTGGTACCGGGTTTGCGTAGACAAGAGCTTTCCAATGCCCCCATAAATGAAAGTCAAGAGGGTTGAGGTCAGGAGAGCGTGGAGGCCATGGAATTGGTCCGCCTCTACCAATCCATCGGTCACCGAATCTGTTGTTGAGAAGCGTACGAACACTTGGACTGAAATGTGCAGGAGCTCCATCGTGCACGAACCACATGTTGTGTCGTACATGTAAAGGCACATGTTCTAGCAGTACAAGTGGAGTATACCGTATGAAATCATGACAACGTGCTCCATTGAGCGTAGGTGGAAGAACATGGGGCCCAATCAAGACATAACCAACAATGCCTATCCAAACGTTCACAGAAAATATGTGTTGATGACGTGATTGCACAATTGCGTGCGGGTTCTCGTCAGCCCACACTTGTTGATTGTGAAAATTTACAATTTGATCACGTTGGAATGAAGCCTCACCCGTAAAGGGATCATTTGCACTGAAATAAGGATTGACACATTGTTGGATGAACCATTCGCAGAAGTGTACCCGTGGGGGCCAACCAGCTACTGATAGTGCCTGCACACGCAGTACATGGTACGGAAACAACTGGTTCTCCCGTAGCACTCTCCATACAGTGACGTGGTCAACGTTACCTTGTACAGCAGCAACTTCTCTGACGCTGACATTAGGGTTATCGTCAACTGCACGAGGAATTGCCTCGTCCATTGCACGTGTCCTCGTCGTTCCAGGTCTTCCCCCGTCGCGAGTCATAGGCTGGAATGTTCCGTGCTCCCTAAGACGCCGATCAAATTGCTTCGAACGTCTTCCTGTCGGGATACCTTCGTTCTGGAAATCTGTCTCGATACAAACGTACCGCGCCACGGTAATTGCCCCGTGCTAATCCATGCATCAAATGGGCATGTGCCAACTCCGCATTTGTAAACATTGCACTGACTGCAAAACTATGTTCGTGATGAACACTAACCTGTTGATGCTAAGTACTGATGTGCTTGATGCTAGTACTGTAGAGCAATGAGTCGCATGTCGACACAAGCACCGAAGTAAACATTACCTTCCTTCAATTGGGTCAACTGGCGGTGAATCGAGGAAGTACAGTACATACTGACGAAACTAAAATGAGCTCAAACATGGAAATTAAGCGTTTCCGGACACATGTCCACATAACATCTTTTCTTTATTTGTGTGTGAAGAATGTTTCCTAAAAGTTTGGCCGTATCTTTTTGTAACACCCTGTAAATGAGAGAGAGAGAGAGAGAGAGAGAGAGCAAAAATAATATCGAAAGATCGATATGGCACGATGGTGGCAAGACAAGAGAAAGGAATTACTCTCTATTTATTTTTTATTTATATTTCCCTAAGACTCAGTGTGCTTTTACAGCGCCGACGGCAACTACGAGGTGACCCTGATGACGAAAGCGACGCTGAAGTCCACGGGAGAGGTGTTCTGGAAGCCGCCCGCCATCTACAAGTCCTCGTGCGAGATCAATGTCGAGTACTTCCCTTTCGACGAGCAGAGCTGCACGATGAAGTTTGGTTCTTGGACGTACAATGGATTTCAGGTAGAATCCTCTTATAGGAGGTTTGTTCTCTCTATAGTTAAAACACGTCAATCTCAATACATTGATACTCTATGTGATCAAAAGTATACGGATACCCCTAAAAGCATACGTTTGCCACATTAGGTCCATTGTGCTGCCGCCTACTGCCAGGTAATATTAGCGACCTCAGCAGAGAGAGCAGAATGGGACGTTCCTGATTGTCACTTGTGTCATACGTCTGAACGCTCGATTTCCACTCTCCTAAACATCCCTAGTTACACCGTTTCCGATGTGATAGTTAAGTGAAAACGTGGAAGGACACGTGCAGCACAAAAGTAACAGGCTGATCTCGTCTGTTGACTGACAGAGACCGCCGACAGTTGAAGAGCATCGTATTGTGTAGTAGGCAGACATCTATCCAGACCATCACACAGGAATTACAAACTGCATCAGGATCCACTGCGAGTACTATGACAGTTACGCGGGAGGTGAGAAAACTTGGATTTCATGTTCGAGCGGCTGCTCATAAGCCACACATCACGCTGGTAAATGCCAAACGACGCCTCGTTTGCTGTAAGGAGCGTAAACATTGGACGATTGAACAGTGGAAAAACGTTGTGTGAAGTGACGAATGACGATGCACAATGTGGCGATCCAATAGAAGGGTGTTACTATGGCAAATGCCCGGTGATCATCTGCCAGCGTATGCAGTGCCAACAGTAAAATTTGTAAGCAGTGGTGCTACGGTGTGGTCGTGTTTTTCATGGAGGGGGCTTGCACGCCTGGTTGCTTTGCGTGGCAGTGTCACAGCACAGGCCTACATTGATGTTTTAAGCACTTCCTTGCTTCCCACTGTTGAAGAGCAGTTCGGGGATGGCGATTGGATCTTTCAACACGGCCTGTGGCGGAGTGGTTACACGACAATAACATCTCTGTAATTGGCTGGCCTGCACAGGGTCCTGACTTGAATCTTGTAGAAGAGCTTTGGGATGTTTTGGAACGCCGACTTCGTGCCAGGCCCCATCGACCGGCATCGATACCTCTCCTCAGTGCAGTACTCCGTGAAGAGTGGGCTGCCATTCCCCAAGAAACCTTCCAGCACGTGACTGAATGTATGCCTGCGAGAGTGGAATCTGCCATCAAGACTAAGGGTGGGCCAACGCCATATTGATTTCCAGCATTACCAGTGGAGGGCGCCACCAACTTGTAAATCATTTGCAGCCATGTGTCCGGATACGTTTGATCACATAGTGTAGTTGCAGAGTGTTACAATCAGTATGCTACATACCAGCACCAAATACGGTATTTCACATAAAGAAGTTTAGGGATTAACGTCCCGTTGGTGACTGTATCATTATTGATCGAGCATATGCTCGCATATAGCTTGAAAGAAGTCGACAGCTTCGATTCAAAGGATACATCCCGACAATTTCTTGAAGAGATTTAGAGAGAACTGTGAAAACTTAAGTATGTTGGACGGACGGTTATTTGAACTTGTTTTCTCCCGTTTACGATTCCAGAGCTTTAATCCCTGAGCTATCATGTGCAATAATATCATGTATTATAGCACTGAAATAAAATACTGTGCTTGCCTCTGTCTTTAAGAACTGTAAAATATGATTTCCCCTAAACTGTTTTTCAGGACTCGTCTTTCCATTTCAGACCGTTGACTTGCATCTTTTCACTCTTGACGACGAAACTGAGTACTGTTCATGTTTAATTAGAATCCTAAAATGTTTAATAACATTCTCATTTTATTCTGCTACACAAGTTTGGCAGCTGAAATAGACGAGATTATTAGCATCTCAATAATTGTTAGTCTCTAGTAGCCTTCACATACTTACGAGACACGGAAGTGGGAAACAGAAATAGGGGTGTTCGGAAACAGTTCGAGGTTCTAGCTATGCGTGCCCTCACATCAGTTGTTCATGTCACCCCTTTTTGTTCCAGAGCTTTTCGTAATATTAAAGAACGTATTGAAACCTTCCCTTTAAAACTGAACCATCGTTTCAACCGCTGTTTTCTTGAATTTCTTCTAATAATGTAGGTTTAAGCCACATCGTACGAAGATATTGCAATTCTGTGAAATGAGATCAGAAATGTGAATCAGTTTCCACGATAATTTAGAATTCTGTCCTCACTACAGGCCACAGTCTGTGACTGATGATTTATAGGAGAAGATAATTTCGTGTAGCACACTACAGTTTACAAAATAATTTGATGAGGAATTTGTACTATGTTACTTTTCGAGATTCTTTTGGATCTACATGACTACTCTGCAATTCACATTTAAGTGCTTGGCAGAGGGTTCATCGAACCACAATCATACTATCTCTCTACTATTCCACTCCCGAACAGCGAGCGGGAAAAACGAACACCTAAACCTTTCTGTTCGAGCTCTGATTTCTCTTATTTTATTTTGATGATCATTCCTACCTATGTAGGTTGGGCTCAACAAAATATTTTCGCATTCGGAAGAGAAAGTTGGTGACTGAAATTTCGTAAAAAGGTCTCGCCGCGACGAAAAACGTCTATGCTGTAATGACTTCCATTTCAACTCGTGTATCATATCTGCCACACTCTCTCCCCTATAACGCGATAATACAAAACGAGCTGCCCTTTTTTTGCACCCTTTCGATGTCCTCCGTCAATCCCACCTGGTAATTATCCCACACAGCGCAGCAATATTCTAACAGAGGACGAACGAGTGTAGTGTAAGCTGTCTCTTTAGTGGACTTGTTGCATCTTCTAAGTGTCCTGCCAATGAAACGCAACCTTTGGCTCTCCTTCCCGACAATATTATCTATGTGGTCCTTCCAACTGAAGTTGTTCGTAATTTTAACACCCAGGTACTTAGTTGAATTGACAGCCTTGAGAATTGTACTATTTACCGAGAAATCGAATTCCAACGGATTTCTTTTGGAACTCATGTGGATCATCTCACAATTTTCGTTATTTAGCGTCAACTGCCACCTGACACACCATACAGCAATCTTTTCTAAATCGCTTTGCAGCTGATACTGGTCTTCGGATGACCTTACTAGACGGTAAATTACAGTATCATCTGCGAACAGTCTAAGAGAACTGCTCAGATTGTCACCCAGGTCATTTATATAGATCAGGAACAGTAGAGGTCCCAGGAACTTCCCTGGGGAACACCTGATATCACTTCAGTTTTACTCGATGATTTGCCGTCTATTACTACGAACTGCGACCTTCCTGACAGGAAATCAGGAATCCAGTCGCACAACTGAGACGATACCCCATAGCTCCGCAGCTTGATTAGAAGTCGCTTGTGAGGAACGGTGTCAAAAGCTTTCCGGAAATCTAGAAATACGGAATCAACTTGAGATCCCCTGTCGATAGCGGCCATTACTTCGTGCGAATAAAGAGCTAGCTGCGTTGCACAAGAGCGATGTTTTCTGAAGCCATGCTGATTACGTGTCAATAGAGCGTTCCCTTAGAGGTGATTCATAATGTTTGAATAGAGTATATGCTCCAAAACCCTACTGCAAACCGACGTCAATGATATAGGTCTGTAGTTAAATGGATTACACCTACTACCCTTCTTGAACACTAGTGCGACCTGCGCAATTTTCCAATCTGTAGGTACAGATCTATCGGTGAGCGAGCGGTTGTATATGAGTGCTAAGTAGGGAGCTATAGTATCAGCGTAATCTGAAAGGAACCTAATCGGTATACAATCTGGACCTGAAGACTTGCCCGAATCAAGCGATTTGAGTTGCTTCGCAACCCCTAAGGTATCTACTTCTAAGAAACTCATGCTAGCACATGTTCATGTTTCAAATTCTGGAATACTCCATTCGTCTTCCCTGGTGAAGGAATTTCGTAAAACTGCGTTCAATAACTCCGCTTTAGCGGAACAGTCGTCGATAACAGTACCATCGGCACTGCGCAGCGAAGGTATTGACTGCGTCTTGCCGCTTGTGTACTTTACATACGACCAGAATTTCTTCGGATTTTCTACCAAATTTCGAGACAATGTTTCGTTGTGGAACCTATTAAAGGCATCTCGCATCGAAGTACGTGCCAAATTTCGCGCGTCTGTAAATTTTAGCCCATCTTCGGGATTTCGCGTTCTTCTGAACTTCGCGTGCTTTTTCCGTTGTCTCAGCAAAAGCGTTCGGACCTTTTTTGTGTACCACTGGGGATCCGTTCCATCTCTTACCAATTTATGAGGTATGAATATCTCAATTGCTGTTGCTACTATATCTTTGAATTTGAGCCACATCTCGTCTACATTCGCATAGTCAGTTCGGAAGGAATGGAAATTGTCTTTTAGGAAGGCTTCAAGTGGCACTTTATCCGCTTTTTTAAATAAAATTATTTTGCGATTGTTTCTGATGGATTTGGAAGAAATTGTATCGAGCCTAGCTACAACGACCTTGTGATCCCTGTATCACTCATGATGCTCTTTATCAGCTCTGGATTGTTTGTGGCCAAGAGGTCAAGTGTGTTTTCGCAACCATTTACAATTCGCGTGGGTTCGTGGACTAACTGCTCGAAATAATTTTCGGAGAAAGCATTTAGGACAATCTCGGAAGACGTTTTCTGCCTACCACCGCTTTTGAACAAGTATTTTTGCCAACATACCGAGGGTAGGTTGAAGTCCCCACCAACTATAACCGTATGAGTGGGGTATTTATTTGTTACGAGACTCAAACTTTCTCTGAACTGTTCCGCATCTGTATCATCGTAGTCTGGGGTTCGGTAGAAGGAGCCAATTATTAACTTAATTCGGCTGTTAAGTATAACCTCCACCCATACCAATTCGCACGGAGTATCTACTTCGACTTCACTACAAGATAAACCACTACTGACAGACACAAACACTCCACCACCAATTCTGCCTAATCTATCTTTCCTGAACACCGTCTGAGACTTCGTAAAAATTTCTGCAGAACTTATTTCAGGCTTTAGCCAGCTTTCTGTCCCTATAAAGATATCAGCTTCTGTGCTTTCTATTAGCGCTTGAAGCTCAGGGACTTTTCCAGCGCAACTACAACAATTTACAACTATAATTCCGACTGTTCCTTGATCCAAGCACGTCCTGTAATTGCCAAGCACCCTTTGACATTGCAGCCCATCCCGCACTTTCCCGAGGCCTTCTAACCTAAAAAACCGCCCAGTCCACGCCACACAGCCTCCGCTACCCGTGTAGCCGCCAGCTGAGTGTAGTGAACTCCTGACCTATTCAGCGGAACCCGAAACCCCACCACCCTATGGCGCAAGTCAAGGAGTCTGCAGCCAATACGGTCGCAAAACCGTCTGAGCCTCTGATTCAGACCCTCCACCCGGCTCTGCACCAAAGCTCCGCAGTCGGTTCTGTCAACGATGCTGCAGATGGTGAGCTCTGCCTTCATCTCGTAAGCAAGACCGGCAGCCTTCACCAAATCAGATAGCCGCTGGAATCCAGAGAGAATTTCCTCAGATCCAAAGCGACACACGTCATTAGTGCCGACATGTGCCACCACCTGCAGCTGGCTGCACCCTGTGCTCTTCGTGGCATCCGGAAGGACCCTTTCCACATCAGGAATCACTCCTCCCGGAATGCACACGGAGTGCACACTGGATTTCTTCCCCTCCTTAGCCGCCGTATCCCTAAGGGGCCCCATTACGCGCCTAACATTGGAGCTCCCAACTACCAGTAAGCCCACCCTCTGCGATTGCCCGGACCTTGAAGGCTGAGAATGATCCTCTGAAACAGGGCAGGCGGCTGCATCTGGCTCAGCCAGAGACAGTGCCTGAAACCGGTTTGTCAGACGCACCGGGGAGGCTTTCTGATCAGCCTCCGGGGACGCCTTACGCTGCGTGCCACGCCTTGGAACGACCTCCCAATCAACCACAGGCGAGGGCTCAGCCCCACTGCGGGCAGCAACCGGGGCAACCACAGCGGCAGACCGATCTGGGGACAGACGGGACGAGGTTGACATCCCCGTGATACCCAAGTGCGAAAGTGCAGATGCAGTAAACTCATTTTGAGGCGGAATGTGGGTCAACTTGTATTACGACAGTAAAAGGGCTTTTGTTTTCACTCAGCAACCACACCCAACCCTCAGCACTAACCGAAACAAGTCCAGATTTGTTACCAATCTGGACTTGTCTCCGCTGTTAATAAATCTTAAAATTTTATTAAATAAACACAGGATGATTCGCTGATGCACTATGTAGTTTCTTTTTATGGACACGTAGCACAAGATGGGTCTCATTGTTCAGTGCTGTTACAATAATGGTTTGTTAGTATGATACATACATCAAAATACATTCCCTCTATCGCAAATAATCATGCATAGGTTTCGTAATCACTAAACGCAAACTCACAGAAAATTCATAGTCTCACCTTATGGTAGGCCAGTCGTAAAGTTAATTAGTTAGTTTCATGTTCCATGGATTATTTTCTACGATAAATTGTAATGATATAGAACGAATCATTTTACATTCACATCTCAAATTAATTTATAAATACGACTACATGTTGAACATTTATATTTGTTTCATTTTTTTTTATTTATCACTTCCTACCAACCACCATTTACACATTAGAATGACATATTTGTCTTACAGCACGTTTTTGAGCAATGGAGACTTTCTATCTTAAAGAAGAGTTACCCCAATTATATTATTCCATATGACATCATTGAATGAAAATTTGCCATCTTACTGATTCGTCTCTCTCCAAGCTTTGCAATGATTCTAAGTGCAAATATGGCTGATCTAAGTTGTTTTAGAATTTCAAAATTTGATTTTTTCCAGTTTACATTTTTCTCAGTATGGGATCCAGGAATTTTGAAGATTCCATTCTATTTATTGTTTTTTCACCGTGTGTTATACTTGTCACTCATGTTGCAACCCTAGATGTGGAAGAACTGAATATGTTGTGTCCCTTTAAGACTGAGGGTGAGACCATTTCGAAAAATCCAGGCAATGACACTTTTAAAAACGTTGTGTACCATTTCTTCTGTTTCAGTATATATGCATGGATTGATTGCAATAATAATATCATCAACGAAAAGAGTTAATTCTACTATTCTATATAAGATAGAGCATTGTTTACATATATGAGAAACAATCGTGGACCTAAGCCTTGGGGAATCCTAAGCGTAATTTATCCCTAGTCACAATTACGTTCCTGCACTATATTGGTTGAATTACTAAGTAAAACTTTCTGCAATCTTTTGGTTAGATATGATATTATCCAGTGATTGACTATACGATGAGTCACATAAAACTTCTATTTGTCTCGTAGAACATTTTGATTCACACTGTCAAATGCCTCACATAGATGGCGGAAAGTAACAAACGGTGCGTTTTATTATTCAATGCTTGTAAAATATTTCTTATTGGATATGTAAATGGTATTCTCCTGAAATGTAGTGTTCTGCGAATATTATTGTTGCTAAGGTGTTACACTGCTGTTCCAGTAAAACGTAAATGACGCCAGCAGTGGCAACCGAAAATTACGAAGGAGATTAAGTATAGCACAACTGAACGTTGTACCTAAGATATTTTACATAGTTTACCTGAGATCTACCAAGGTTACCTAAAAAATACATTTTGACATAAATTAATTTCTTCATTGCCCGAGACAGTGCAACGGAACGTCGAAACGATACACATCATCTTTCTGGCAGCGTTGATTAATCAAGCACCTAGAATTGGAATTCGGTACCGATGCAACAGCATGCGCTACATTGTATGTGCGAAAACGTTGCGCTAGTTGAGCAAAACTTTTGGTTCTTTTTGCATTTGATATGGTCTACGATAGACCTTTAAGGGGCCTATAGAGGCACTATTAGTTCATGGCAAACTATGAGAACCATAGAAAACTCCAAGAAACTTTTTAGTTTTACAATTTTTCGCACTACAACCGAGCTGCGGAATCCAAGACGCTTTCGCACAGAAAGTGCCTGAGTACATCACGACATATTCCTAAGATCACTTAAACAAATTCCTTTACATGTTTATCCCTTTTAAAACACAGAGGTTCACAACTATTAGCTCATTGGCAGTTTCTTAGAGAGCTCCAGAAAAAGCGTTTTCTTTACCCTTTTTCGTATTATAACCGAGCCGCGGATTCCAAGATGGCTATGCTCAGTAAATGCCTGAAAATACTACTATGTATTTCGATGATCACGACCTAAAACAATCTTGAAAATTTCCTTGCTATCTTTATCCGTTTCGGAGATACAGATGTTCAAAACTACGTTGCATATACACGTAAAATAACAACATGAAATCCGGTGTGAGCGAAATGTAAATCATAAATAACGGCAGCAAATTGCTCAAATTTTAACAATGTGTTCTATGGGAATATATCCAGAAGCGCCATCTTTCATTTTTCAAAATGCTTTATTCTTTATCGAGAAACAACCGAAAAACTTGGCTTTTGGGCACCAAAACCGAACCGCAGTTTACAAGACGGCTATGGATAGAAAATCAGAGTAATTTTTACGATATAATACAGAGATCCCGTTCGTGAACATGCTTCAAAAATTTCTTTATATCTTTCTCCGTTTCCGAGCTACAGACATTCGAATTTACCCTTGTTAGATACGTAAACTACGAACGTAAATTCCAGTGTAAGGTGAAAAAGTAGTTTATAAACCAACGTACCACGGAGGAATATCCTGTGAAGTGTCTACGCTATCATCAGAAGGCTTCTGGGAAGAACACGCAAAATTTTTGTCTGCGTGAAATCAGGTCTGAGGTGTAAAATTAGTTTTGCGTTATTTTAGTTTCACGTAAATAAATTATCAAAACTTTACTGACCCATAAAATTCTTTTCATATGAGTGATATGCCCTACTGTCGAAAGGGAAAGAAGCTAACCAAAGGAAAAATGCTCTTATTGCAGTACAAAAAACGAGAATACACTCTGGTTTAAAAGACTCCGACTACTAAGTCGAGTACTAGCTGCCCTATTCTATCTTCCTCATCACCTGTAAAGATTTTTCCAAAAATGTGGCATGGGAACACATTCGCGTTTTTTTTATGCTGAGAGAGAAGGAGACAATGGAAGTGGGAAAGAGATGGATAAGTAATAAATACTGAAAGATAGTAGACAGTGATTGTGGTATAGAAAGGACGAAGAAGTCAATGGCAGTGTGAGAGAAAGAGGAAGACAGAGTGGCAGTAGAACATAGTTTCAGTGACAGAAGCGTGCTAGGTAAATGGTAAAAGAGATAGTCAAAGTGGGAGAGCAACAAAGAGCAGGAGGAAGTGGAAGAGTGTGAGAGCCAGGGATAAGGAGAGCCAGAGTGTAAAACAAAGACAAGAAGGAAGAGGGAGATAGCTGTATTGAGAAGAGACAGCTGCAGTGGGGAGAAATGAGATAGTAGCAGTAAGACAGCAGGAGAGAAACAGTGATAGTGATAGTGAGAGGAGACAGTAGTACTAGTACAGAAGGAAGATGACTTTGGCTCAGAGATAGGTGTCAGTGACAAAGAGAGACAAAGGAATGACGACAATGAGTTGGGCTGAATGAGTGAGTGAGAGAATGGGAAAGTGGGAGTGGAGAGCCATGACAGACTTATAGCAGTTGACTAATGGGTTTGAGGGGGTTAGGAGAACTTGTGAGAGTGAGAGGTGACTTAAAAAGAGTGCAATTATGTTCGCATGCCAAAAATTTTGGAAATATTTTTAAAGGTACTGAAAAAGGTAGGACGAGGCAGCTGGTATTTCACTTTTCTATCAGTCTTTCAAACAACAGTATATTTTCTGTGGTGCACTATTCTCATCCCAAACGTTACATCCTGGTACATAGTTATGAATATTTCAAAAATTGTATCAAGTCCATTTCTTTATCACCACTTTTAATCAGGTATCTGGCTATTAAACTGTCTCTTTTTAAGCTACAACTATTTAAATATTCTGGCGCAAATGCCAATACAGTTATCTAGTCTCTCTTTTTATGTTGTTTCAGGATGGACGAGGTACACGACAACTTGCATTGTCGTTTTCTTTCTTTCGTCTCAGTTAAAAGTGCTCTCGCGTTTAAACGACGCCTTCTGTCGTTCACTTATTGAGTACCCTCATTGCCATAAAGTGTCAGCAATTTGTATTCGTTGTCATAAAGGCTGCATTACTAATTGTCGGCGAATGTTGTATAATATTGAAGTTTAAAATTCGTTAAAAAGCCGTGAAGAGTTGCAGAACAGATTCCCACTGGAAGATGACCTCTTTGACGCCCAGGGGAAAGATATCCTTAATATAAAATGGCTAAAAGAAAGAAAATGAAGCACAGAGAGCTGAAGGAGGGAACGACGTGAAACATCATGGGCTGAGTGGGTGTATGATGTTATTGCAGTGATTGCAAAACCTAGTCAAACTGAAAAAAAAAAATTAGCAGTTAAAGCCCGATTATCCGAATGGTGTCGCACCCGACCCTCTCCACCCCCCCCCCCCCCCCCCCCAGCCCCAACCTGGCCCAGTTGGACGTACTGATTCCATTGCGAAGGGAGTCAGAAAGCCATTGTATCCTATCCTGAGGCAAGGTGGCCCAGAACTGTTGCCTCTATTCCTCGATATCCTGGGTTCCATCGC
Organism: Schistocerca gregaria; assembly: GCF_023897955.1. Lineage (NCBI taxonomy): Eukaryota > Metazoa > Arthropoda > Insecta > Orthoptera > Acrididae > Schistocerca > Schistocerca gregaria. The sequence continues at coordinate 49,739,718 of NC_064926.1, forward strand.
TGTGATGGCGTTGACGCTCGAGCTCGTTCCACAGATGCTCTATTGAAGACGGATCTGAGGCAACTCCTGGTCAAGGGAGTACCTCAAAATCACGCAGACACTTCATAGAGAAACGTGACTCACGTGGGGGAGCATTGTTCTGATGAAAATGGCACCACGATAGTAATTCATAACAAATAAAACAAATTAATGTAGGATGGTTGCGAGGTACACTTGTGCTCCGAAAGTTGCCTCGTTCGCTAATGGCGATGATCAGAAGTCACATCTAGTGGTTCCCCACACAATGACATCTGGAGCAACACAGCTGCACTTCTCCAAAGCTTTGGGGGACTGAGACCTATCACCAGAGGCTCTATTCTGTAGCGTTCATACCGATCGGTACGGCAAGTTACACCTCGGTAGTGACGTCATTTTTGGTTCTTGAGCGAAAGCTGCTGTTCTGTAAGCTTATGAAACCAATTACCGATCGGTACGCAAGCTGATTTTCTCGCAACTGTACTGAGAGGTGGTTAGGTTTCGGTATGGCCACCCATTTGGTTCGGTGTGATTTGTTTCCAGCTAGAATATGTTATTTCAGAAATACTGAGTGGCTTTAGTTTAGGATTTAGTGATTACTTTTTACTGAAGAGTCACCAGGACGCTTCTGGTGGAAAGTGAATTTATGATAGCCAGTTTCCCTTTGGTAGGGTTATGGTTTTTGTTGTTTCTACTCTGGGCGATTATGACAAAACAATTTTCAGTCGTTTTCTCAAGAAATACCTGTTATTTTTACGTAATTAGGAGTTTAAAAATCATTACGTTTCAAGCGATCTACTCTGCTTACGTACAAGGGACAGGCAAAATAATGTGAACACCTGTACTTACATGGGAATGGTTTATTTACAAGGGGCTGGACCCGTTTGCCCATAATACAGCTGCGATTCTTCTTGGAATACTGTCATATAGTTGTACCGTCTACAGTGAAATGTTATGCCACTTTTCGGTCAGAACCTCTTCTAACTGGTGTAGTGGCGAGGGAGGCGGAAAACTGCTCCGGAGTCTGCGCTCCAATACCGCCCACAAGGGTTCCATAACATTCAGGTGCGGGGACTGTGCTGGCCAGGGATGGCGCTGCAGTTCAGTTGCATGCTCCTCATACCACGATTGTATGGTTCTGCCTGTGTGAAAGAGTTCATTATCGTCCTGAAATATGGCATCATTGTTGGGGAACAACGTTTAAATTATGGGGTGTATATCACATGAGTGTTAACTGAAATAACTAATGATACAGCTGACAGTACATATATAATTTTTCTTGTCACAAGTAATTCACCATTTTTCCGAATACTTAACGGTATCCTTGTTTGTGGTTAGATAAGAGTCTGAGAGCAGAACTTAAATGACTAAGAATGAAACTAGCAGCCGTCATCTTTGTACTCTGGCTTGTCACAAGTATTTATCTGTGATTGACTCTTTAATAACAGTACACAGAGATGAAAGATCGTCGCCGTAATGTTCTTAACTATACCTTCAGACATGAAACATTTTGGTTCATTACATGCATGTCATAAACTACGACGAACTTGAATAGCTGCAGTCACTACACACTCTCGAAGAGCCGTTTTTTAAATTTTGCTTTTAAGTTCCAAAACGTTGATGTGCATTATAGGAAAGTAGGCTACTTCTCATTCGAATCCCCAGTAGCGAGTTACAACCACATTATGTGCATCTTCTTATTCTTTGACACTCTCTTAAATAATTTTTCGGGTGTTTTTAGAGATATATTTGAACAATGTGGTACCACATACCTTTCTTATATCATATTCCTAAACAAGATGTCAGTGTGAATGAGAATAAAATGAAACAGTCTGGCATTTATGAAATTTCCAGAACACAGTAAAATTCCCTCCCGTTTTTATGCATGCTTGGAAACATCTAGTCGGCGAAGTTTGAGCAGTACTACATACTTTACACAAATTATCGGTATTGTGAAGAATAACATGCCTGTGTCAGCTGCTAGTCGCTTTGGCTTCGGGTTTGTGGCGCTGTGCAGCCACTTGATTGGTAGGCGCAAGGAGAACTGACAACAGCGCCTCACGTTGCTAGAACCGTGCGTCATCGCTTCCGAAACGCTTACAGAATAACGTGGGGTCTCTTATTCGAAAACAAGGCCGCTCAGTGCGCTCACCTACCGATCCGATCGGCAGAGCTGGCTGAAAGTACAGAATAGGGCCTCATGTCGACGCCATGCTCGCCGACGATGGTCATCCTCGGTAGTGCAGAACCATGACTCACCGCTCAACACACTGCAACGCCATTCATTACCAGTGTATGCTTCCCAGTCAAGGCGTACTGCAAATGCAGCCGTTTGTGATGTCCCGTTACCGGCAACCTACTCACGGTATGATAATTTTCTAGTGTGGCTGTATTAAAGTCCGACTGACTGTAAAGCAAGACACAGAATGTTTCAGGTTCTCCCTTACTTGTTCTCTGATGGCATATGAACGTGTGAAGCGGTAACGACATGCTCGGTGCACAATACTGTGAACCTCCACTGCAGTGGTCAGACGTTGTCGACGAGAACCTTGCCAGCGAGTGTGCCAGTCTTCACGTTCAGTTTCAGGTCAAATCCAAGTCCACTATAAATCTTTGTAATGGTTCAAACGGCTCTGAGTACCATGGGACTTAACTTCTGAGGTCGTCAGTCCCACAGAACTTAGAACTACTTAAACCTAACTAACCTAAGGACACCACGCACCTCCATGCCCGAGACAGGATTCGAACCTGCGACCATAGCGGTAGCGCTGTTCCAGACTGTAGCGCTTTGAACCGCTCGGCCACCCCGGCCGGGAATCTGTGTAATGCTCAATTCGACCAGCTGGCCTAATGGAGATCCACAATGAAGCCCTTTGCAAAGTATGTCATGTGCTGATAATGCAGTCTCACATGAGCATGCAACACCTCTGTGTCCTTCACAGTGATCACTCAAAGCCTTATACCTCTCACATCCCTTATATCGTACCAGGCTAGTGACAAAACTAAACACGAACAATGTTTATGCACCCCAGTGGTCGTTTCACCTCTCACATAGAATTGCAGCTTTAAACCCTTACACAGCTACCTATGTTTTGTACATGTAGGAAGTTACACTCGTATACTACCATGTCTTCTACAGTGAGGAGCCTATATAGGTTGGATATTTTACTGATAACAATCATAATAACAGCTACTGAGGAAATCTTAGAATCACAAAGAATACAGAAAATCATAAAACAGTATTAATCCACACGTCACATAAAGCTGGAGACAAAAAGTACGTAAATAATTAAAACGGAGTGTCACTTCTGTCAGTGGCGTATAAAATTATGAAAAATTCTCATGACCAGAACTTTATAAACTTAAGACAACCGATCAGGTGGTTTTCGAACGAGAAGATTCTGCAAGTTACAAGTTTTTAACCACGAAACCTAGAGTAGTATCATTTACTGATTTCTATTAAGCATTTGATTGTGTAGCAAGAGAAACAATATATAAGAGTTTAGAGAATTTTATGTCAAAGCAAAATTAGCAAAAATAATTCCGTAAACACTAAAGAAATACTATGTATAAAATGAAATTTATAGGAGAGGTATGTCAGTCATCTGAAACAAAAACTGATGCCAGACAAGGAGGCGGCTTAGTACCATTTCTATCCGTTTTAGAAAATAAAGATGTAAGGATCTGGAATTTAGAGCTGTAATACCAGGAAATGGGACCAATAATTCTTGGCAGGAAATATATAGGGCTTCCAGTGAGTGAACCAAACTTGACACAAGTCGTCCTGAACTTCTTTACATGCTTTCAATTTCCCCCGTAAGTTCTGTTTGGTAAGAGGCCACTCCGTGCTTCGTGAATGTCTCCAGTAGATAATGATATGAAGTGTTAAAATTAATAAGTTGTGGAGAGAGTCGTTATGCATGGAAATGATTGTCTGTGGCGATGCAGGACTGTTTCAAACAACATTTCACTAGACGAATGGGATACGTTGAAAAGGGCGGCGAATGTTCAAGATTATTTTGCAGTTTTATACCTTTTTGAATATTCTACCTTCAGGTACTAATTGTCGAAAGACTGTTATTCACACCCACGGAAGCGCCAAAGAAACTGGTATAGGCATGAGTATTGGAATTCAGAGATATGTAAACAGGCAGAATACGGCATTGCGGTCGGCCACGCCTATGTAAGACAAGTGTCTGGCGCAGTTGTTAGATCGGTTGCTGCTGCTATCAAGATTTAAGTGAGTTTGAACCTGCTGTTATAGTCGGCGCACAAGCGATGGGACATAGCGCCTCCGAGGTAGCGATGATGTGGAAATTCACCTGTACGACCATTTCACGAGCGTGCGTGAATATCAGGAATCAGGAGAAACATCAACATCAAATCTCCAACATCGCTGCGGCCGGAAAAAAAGATGCTGCAAGAACGAGACCAACGACTACTGAAGAGAACCGTTCAACGTGACACAAGTGCAACACTTCCGCAAATTGCTGCAGATTTCAGTGCCAGGCCGTCAACAAGGGACGGCGTGCGAACCATTCAGCGAAAGATCGATATGGGCTTTCAGAGCCGAAGGTGGAGACCACCTCATGAATCCATGGACCCTGCATGTCAGCAGGGGACTGTTCAAGCTGGTGGAGCCTCTGTAATGGTGTGGGGCGTGTGCAGCTGGAGTGATGTGAGAGCCCTCATACGTCTAGATACGAGTCTGGCAAGCGACACGTGCGTAAGCATCCTGTCTGATCACCTGCATCCATTCATATCCATTGTGCATTGGACTTGGGCAATTCTAGCAGAAAAATGCGACACACTACACGTCCAGAGTTGCTACAGAGTGGCTCCAGAGACACGCTTCTGAGTTTACACCTCTCGCTGGCTACCAAACTCCACTGACATGAACATTGTTGAGCATATCTGGGATGCCTTGCAGCGTGCTGTTCACAGGAGATCTCCACCCCCTCCTACTCCTATGGTTTACGGACAGCCCTGCAGGATTCATGGTGTCAGTTCACTCCAGCACAACTTCAGACATTAGTCGAGTCCATGTCACGTCATGTTGCGTCACTTCTGTGTGCTCGCGGGCCCCAGCACGATATTAGGCAGGTGTACCAGTTACTTTGGCTCTTCAGTGTAAATGAATGCATGACGCAGATGTATATAAATGTGATCTTAGAAATCAGAACAGATAGGTAATGTAGATTCTATGACCAGTCAGTTACATGTTTACACTGTATGACAGTTATATGGCCCGCATCTCGTGGTCGTGCGGTAGCGTTCTCGCTTCCCACGCCCGGGTTCCCGGGTTCGATTCCCGGCGGGGTCAGGGATTTTCTCTGCCTCGTGATGGCTGGGTGTTGTGTGATGTCCTTAGGTTAGTTAGGTTTAAGTAGTTATAAGTTCTAGAGGACTGATGACCATAGATGTTAAGTCCCATAGTGCTCAGAGCCATTTGAACCACTTTTGACAGTTATATCGAATATGATCAAGGATTGTCACTACCTAAGATCTGACAGTAGTAAGATACATGACAACCTATATACAAAAGATACAACGGATTTCATATCCTGTTGTATTGACTGACACTCTCCTCACTGTTATAGTTGTGCGTAGATGTAAGTAGATCTATATTTTTGATACTATGTGTACATTTGTCATTTTGCAGAGATCGCTGTAGCCTACATACAGTGTATCACATGCCACTGATGATGGGTTATGAACCTAAAAACCGGTTGTGGCATATAAACATTTCCATTGGAGCTCATGTCCTTTAATAAATATCTTAAAGCAGCGGAGCACCAAGCATTCAAGATTTTCACAACGAAAGCAGCTTTAAGTGTGCCGCAAGGAGAAGTAATAGGATAGTTAATGTTGAAACTTCCTGGTAGACTGAAACTGTGTGCCGGAGAGAGACTCGAACTCGGTAACTTCACCTTTCACACTCAAGTGCTCTAACGAATGAGCTACCCAACCACGACTTACGACGCGTCCTCACAGCTTTGCTCCTGCCGTTACCTCATCTCTTACCTTCCAAACTTCACAGAAGCTGTCCTGAAAATTTCGCAAGACTAGTACTTCTGGAAGGAAGGCTGTTACGAAGACACGGGTTAGTCACAGACTGGGGGATGGCGAATGTAAAGCTGCGAGGACAGGCCGTGAGTCTCAGTCGGCAGAGGTCTCGAGTCTCGGTTCGTCACACAGTTTTGATCTGCCAGAAAGTTTCATACCAGAGCGCACTCCGCTGCGGAGTGAAATTTTCCTTCTGGGGATCCTTAACGTTCTCGGTATACCTAAACGATTTTTCTGATCGGTGCGTCACTTCGACGTTGTTTTCTGATGATGCTGTTCACCACCAGGAGGTATCGTAAATGAATACACAAGGACTTGCAGAAAATTTAATGAACGGCTGTTGTTCTCGAATACGGTTAAAATCCAAGGTAATACCTATAACAGAGAGAAAGAATCCGATTTCATGTTCATCATTGATGAACTTAGGGGACGGCCGGTGTGGCCGAGCGGTTCTAGGCGCTACAGTCTGGAACCGCGTGACCGCTGCGGTCGCAGGTTCTAATCCTGCCTCGGGTATGGATGTGTGTGATGTCCTTAGGTTAGTTAGGTTTAGGTAGTTCTAAGTTCTAGGGGACTGATGACCTCAGAAGTCCCATAGTGGTCAGAGCCATTTGAACCATTTTGAACTTAGGGACACGTTCTGTAGTATGAAGACATTGGTGGTCGTTAAGAATGGAGCACCACAAAGGGGCCTCGCAACAAATCCCAAAGACGCTGATTGGCCCCTGCCCGACACCTCCTGACAGGGTGTTCAACCTGGGTCCAATAAACGGCAATCAGACGTGGTAACCACTTACCTACGAAGAACCATCGCAGGAAGACTCTGGGGGAAGAGTCGATACGTGTCGTAACACGGATATACGCTATGTTCCTGAATGGAGAGGAGATGGAATAGTTGAGCGCACAGTGATTCACGTGATGGAAACGGGAGGCTGGCGGGCGGTGTTCTCCAGAGATCTGGAAGCCCTGCGCGGCGCTTGGCGTAGCGTCTGCGGCTGTGGCCCCCGAGGCTGCGCCATGAAATATTGACGGCGGGCACTCGCTCCGAAAGGAACGGAGTGGTTGCCCGCGGCTGCCTGCCTTCTGCTCCACTCCTAGAAGCGACGAGAACAGCTGCTCTAAGAGTCACCAGGGAAGCAAGCATACACGTAACGAGTCAACGTTGTCGCGTATTTTTCGCACGATTGTAGTTCGTATTTACAGTGATGGGCCAAGACAATAAGACCACTAGTTTAAAAGCGACCTGGTTCGTGTCTGGAAAGCAATACAGTGGCGATTCTGCGTCGCACGGGTCTGAACAAGTCCTCGGTAGGTTTCCGGAGGCAAGTAGCATCAGAAGTCTAAGCAGGCATCACGGAATTACAGGTCGGTGGTTGGTGGGCGCGGAACTTGCACCCGACAAAGACCCAGATGTGTTCCGTCGCCTTCAGATCCTGCTAACTTCACAGTGAGTTACTACACTACTGGCCGTTAAAATTGCTACACCAACAAGAAATGCAGATGATAAACGGGTTTTCATTTGACAAAAATATTATACGAGAACTGACATGTGATTACATTTTCACGCAATTTGGGTGCATAGATTCTGAGAAATCAGTACCCAAAACAACCAGCTCTGGCCGTAATAACGACCTTGATACGCCTGGGCATTGCGTCAAACAGAGTTTGCATGGCGTGTACAGGTACAGCTGCCCATGCAGCCTCAACACGATACCACAGTTCATCACGAGTAGTGACTGTCGTATTGAGACGAGCCAGTTGCTCGGCCACCATTGACCAGACGTTTTCAGTTCGTGAGAGATCTGGAGAATGTGCTGGCCAGGGCAGCAGTCGAACATTTTCTGGATCTATAAAGGCCCGTACAGGACCTGCATTATACTGCTGAAATGTAGAATATCGCCGGGATCGAATGAAGGGTAGAGCCACGGGTCGTGACACATCTGAAATGTAACGTCCACTGTTCAAAGTGCCGTCAATGCGAACAAGAGGTGACCGAGACGTGCAACCAATGGCACCTCACACTATCACGCCTGGTGATACGCTAGTATGGCGATGACGGATACACGGTTCCAATGTGCGTTCACGGCGATGTCGCCAAACGTGGATGCGACCATCATGATGCTGTAAACAGAACCTGGATTCAACCGAAAGAATGACGTTTTGCATCGTGCACCCAGGTTCGTCGTTGAGTACACCATCATAGGCGCTCCTGTCTGTGATACAATGTCAAGGTTAACCGCAGCCGCGGACTCCGAGCTGATAGTCCATGCTGCTGCAAACGTCGTCGAACTGTTCGTGCAGATGGTTGTTGTCTTGCAAACATCCCCATCTGTTGACTCAGGGATCGAGACGTGACTGCACGATCCGTTACAGCCATGCGGATAAGATGCCTGTCATCTCGACTGCTAGTGATGGTGGTGACTAGTGTTTAACGTCCCGTCGACAACGAGGTCATTAGAGACAGAGCGCAAGCTCGGGTTAGGGAAGGATTGGGAAGGAAATCGGCCGTGCCCTTTCAAAGGAACCATCCCGGCATTTGCCTGAAACGATTTAGGGAAATCACAAAAAAACCTATATCAGGATGGCCGGAGACGGGATTGAACTGTCGTCCTCCCGAATGCGAGTCTAGTGTGCTAACCACTGCGCCACCTCGCTCGGTCCGACTGCTAGTGATACGAGGCCGTTGGGATCCAGCACGGCGTTCCGTGTTACCCTCCTGAACTCACGGATTCCACATTGTGCTAACAGTCATTGGACATCGACCAACGCTAGCAGCAATGTCGCGATGCGATAAACCGCAATCGCGATAGGCTACAATCCGACCTTTATCAGACTCGGAAATTTCCCCTTGCGGCTCCGGGGGTTAGAATAGGCCTGAGGTATTCCTGCCTGTCGTAAGAGGCGACTAATAGGAGTCCCTCCCCCTCAAGGGGGTAGTTAGCGCCTGCGTCCGGAGACGGACGGTTCTACGACCTATATTTGAGGTCATTTTGGTTTGTTCACTTCTTCTGGTTTCTTCCTTCCTTTGGTTGGTTCCTTTCTTTGTTCTTCTCCGTCTCACTGTCTTACTTACTCTTTCCCTTGCCTTCTTCTCCTTGCCTTCTGTGGTCTCCGCCTCGGCGTTTGAGACAGTCTGTCCTTTCTTTTTCTCTCCCCTTTCTTTTTCCTCTTCTTCCTTCCTCCCTGTGCGTGCCTGAAGGCCGACCCACGCGTTCGCACGCGTAGCCGGTGACGGGGTAACGCGTAATTCCCCTCCCTGGGTAGACAAGTAAGGCACGCACGTACCCACCCCTTGGTAAAGGCCAGGCCCAGGGAGGGGTGATTACCTGAGCTGACACCTTCCGACCATGCCGATTGGTCCCTCCGTCCGTTTCTCTGGAGGTGTGACCTGAGGTGTGAACAATCACCTAAGGCGGGAGTGCCCTCTGAGTGGGTCCCCACAAGGAAGGAGCGCGCCATCGGAGACGCTGGTAATCATAGTGGATTCCTCCGCAATGGATTTCTCTTCTTCATCTCTCTCGACTTCTGCCCACAAACGGAAACTTGATCAGCCAACAGTGACAAAAGTACTACCGCCTGCCCCACAGTTCCTCGTAGTTTCTCGATCTGAGGACGGAAAGGATTTTTCCTCTGTCAACCCTTTCGTTATCGAGAAGGGCGTAGATGCCATAGCCGGATCGGTCAAGTCTTGTACCAGGTTGCGTAACGGTACCTTGTTACTAGAAACTGAGAGCGCCTTTCAGGCACAAAAACTGCTTCGGGCCACACTCCTGTGCACGTTCCCTGTCCGGGTGGAGGCTCACCACACTTTGAATTCGTCTCGTGGAGTGGTCTATACTAGATCACTCGACGGATTGACTGACGAGGAGATTCAGTCTTTCCTCGCTGAGCAGGGCGTGACGGCTGTCCATAGGGTCATGAAAAAGGTCAACAATGACCTCGTACCGACCTGGACACTTTTCTTGATCTTTGATAGTGTTCAGCTGCCGTCGCGCATCCAGGCGGGCTTCGAGGTTATTTCTGTTCGCCCCTATGTCCCGACACCTACGCGCTGCTACCAGTGTCAGCGTTTAATCACACTCGCCAGTCTTGTTCCAATGCGGCTAAATGTGTCATTTGTGGCAGGGATGCCCATGAGGGTGACTGTCCACCTCCGTCTCCTCGTTGTGTGAACTGTCGCGGTGACCATGCAGCATCCTCCCGCGACTGTCCCATCTACAAGGAAGAACGCTGTATCCAAGAAATTCGTGTCAAAGAGAAAGTGTCCACCTCAGCTGCTCGCAAGCTATTTGCTAGTAGGAAGCCCACGCTGCTCCCAGCGGGGAAATACAGTACTATCCTCGCCTCTCCTCGCACTACCAGGGAGGTGGCGACGCAGACATTCGATCTGACCTTCAGCACTACGGTCGTCCGTTCGGCCAGTGCTAAGGTCGCCCAGTCGACGTCTCCTCTTCCTCCCGTCACCCCTCCGACACAAGCACCTTTATCAGCTTCTGCCAGGACGAAGACCCAGAAGTCAGATGCACGGGCCTTCAAGAAGGAACCGTCTCGTGCAGACCGCCTACGTACCTCGAACTCTCAGCCATCTACCAATACTTCCACAAAACGACCTTTCAATAAGGCTCATAGGAAGCACAGTTCTCCTTCCCCGCCACTGCGCATTTCTTCTCCTGCGCCACCCAGCGGTTGCCACCCCAGGCCGTCATCCGTTTCGCCTGACCGCACCGCTAGTAGCCGAACATCTGGCCGTTCACCAGTGAGGAAGCTCCCCCTCCCGGCCATCTTAACAAGATGGCCGATGAACCTATAGAACAAATGGACGATGACTGTCCGCCTACTGATAGCGGCGGCAGTGCTCGCTCGAAGCCGGGCCCTCAGCGGCCTTCGAGATGACCCCTTCTTGCATCTTCTTCTTCTCACGATGCCACTTATTCACTGGAATATTCGCAGCATTCGCTCCAACCGAGAGGACTTGAAATTGCTGCTCTGCTTGCACCATCCGCTCGTCGTAGCCCTCCAGGAAACGAAGCTACGCCCATGCGATCACATTGCCTTGGCGCACTACACCTCTGTGCGTTTTGACTTATCCCCTGTGGCAGGTATTCCGGCTCATGGAGGGGTTTTGTTGCTGGTCCGGGATGATATCTACTATGATCCCATCACATTGCACACCGGCCTGCAGGCAGTTGCCGTCCGCATTACTCTCCCCACTTTTACATTTTCCATTTGTACCGTTTACACTCCATCGTCGTCTGTCGTTACCAGGGCAGACATGATGCAAATTATTGCTCAGCTACCTGCACCATTTTTGTTAACTGGAGACTTCAATGCTCACCATCCTCTTTGGGGCTCTCCAGCATCCTGTCCGAGAGGCTCCCTGTTAGCAGACGTTTTCAGCCAGCTCAATCTTGTCTGCCTCAATACTGGCGCCTCTACTTTTCTTTCAGACACCTCTCACACCTATTGCCATTTAGACCTCTCTGTATGTACTACCCAACTTGCACGCCAGTTTGAGTGATATGCACTTTCTGATACATATTCGAGCGACCACTTCCCGTGTCTTATCTATCTCCTGCATCATACCCCCTCTCCGTGCTCAACTAGTTGGAACATCTCAAAAGCAGACTGGGGGCTTTTCTCTTCGAGGGCGACCTTTCAGGATCAAACCTTCGCAAGCTGCGATAGTCAGGCCGCACACCTCACGGAAGTCATTCTCACTGCTGCTGAATATTCCATCCCTCACACTACTTCTTCTCCACGTCACGTACCGGTCCCCTGGTGGACCGCAGCATGTAGAGACGCTTTACGTGCTCGTCGACGTGCTTTACGCACCTTTAAACGCCACCCTACAGTGGCGAATTGTATCAATTATAAACGATTACGTGCGCAGTGTCGTCGTATTATTGAAGAGAGCAAGAAAGCCAGCTGGGCTGATTTCACAAGCACCGTCAACAGTTTTACTCCTTCTTCTGTTGTCTGGGGTAGCGTGCGCCGGCTATCTGGCACTAAGGTCCAATCGCCAGTTTCTGGCTTGATGGTCGCGAATGACGTCCTTGTGGCCCCTGAGGATGTCTCCAATGCCTTCGGCCGCTTTTTCGCAGAGGTTTCGAGCTCCACTCATTACCCCCCTGTCTTCCTCCCCCGAAAACAGGCAGAGGAGGCTCGGCCACCTAACTTCGAGTTCTCGAATCGTGAAAGTTACAATGCCCCATTCACCATGCGGGAACTCGGAAATGCACTTGCCCGGTCACGGTCCTCCGCTCCAGGGCCTGATTCTATTCATATTCCGATGCTGAAGAACCTTTCTCCTGCGGGTAAAGGTTTCCTTCTTCGTACTTAGAATCGCATCTGGATTGAGGGACATGTTCCCGCATGCTGGAGCGAGTCTATTGTTGTACCGATTCCTAAGCCGGGGAAGGACAAGCACTTGCCTTCCAGTTATCGACCCATCTCGCTTACCAGCTGTGTCTGTAAGGTGATGGAGCGAATGGTTAACTCTCGTTTGGTTTGCCTACTTACCAATGTACAATGTGGATTTCGTAGGCGCCGCTCTGCTGTTGACCATCTGGTTACCTTGTCGACCTTCATTATGAATAACTTCTTGCGGAAGCGCCCGACCGCAGCTATGTTCTTTGATTTGGAGAAGGCTTACGACACCTGTTGGACGGCGGGCATTCTCCGCACCATGCATACATGGGGCCTCCGCGGTCGCTTCCCTCTTTTATTCGTTCCTTTTTAATGGATCGACAGTTCAGGATACGTGTGGGTTCTGACATGTCAGACACCTTTCGCCAGGAGAATGGGGTGCCACAGGGCTCAGTTTTGAGCGTCGCTCTCTTCGCCATAGCGATCAATCCTATAATGGATTGCCTCCCAGCTGATATATCAGGCTCCCTTTTCGAGGACGATTTTACCATCTATTGCAGCGCTGTCTTCAGCGTTCTCTTGACCGTCTTTATTCCTGGAGTGTCGCCAATGGCTTCCGTTTTTCGCCGAGAAGACGGCCTGTATTAACTTCTGGGCTACAAAGTGTTTCTCCCACAGTCCTTACGATTCGGTCCCGTTGCTCTCCCATTCGTCGAGACAACAAAATTTTTAGGTCTTACATTTGACAGGAAACTTAGCTGGTCTCCACATGTCATATTTGGCTGCCCGTTGTACCCGTTCTCTAAATGCCCTCCGTGTTCTCAGTGGTATGTCGTGGGGAGCGGATCGAACCGTCCTACTTCGCCCATATCGGTCGATCGTCCGCTCCAAGCTGGATTATGGGAGCATCGTAGACCCCTCTGCACGGCCGTCCATCTTACGCCGCCTCAACTCCATACAACATCGGGGTTTACGTCTTGCGATCGGAGCGTTTTATACTAGTCCCGTCGAGAGTCTTAATTCTGAAGCCGGTGAATTGCCACTCACCTACCGGCGCGATATACTGCTTTGTCGTTATGCCTGTCGGCTACTGTCAATGCCCGACCACCCATCGTATCATTCCTTTTTTGACGACTCTCTCGACCGTCAGTACGGGTTGTATGTCTCTGCCCTGCTACCCCCTGGAGTTCGCTTTCATCGCCTCCTTCAACACCTCGATTTTTCACTCCCTGCAACTTTTAGAGTGGGCGAGAGCCACACTCCACCTTGGCTCCAGGCTCAGGTTCGCGTTCACCTTGACCTCAGCTCGCTCCCAAAGGAGGTTACCCCCTGTTCGGTATACCACTCCCGTTTCGTCGAACTTCGTTCGAAGTTCATTAATATGACCTTCATTTATACAGAAGACCAATGACGGGGTCGGGTGTTCTTTTATTGTCGGGCACAAAGTTTCAAATACCGGCTACATGGCCATTGTTTGGTCTTCGCAGCTGAGCTCTTTGCCCTCTACCAGGCTGTTCTTTACGTCTGCCGCCACCGACATTCTGCTTATGTCATCTGCTCCGATTCTCTGAGCGCCATCCAGAGCCTCAGTGATCCGTATCCGGTTCACCCTTTCGTGCACCGGATCCAACGCTCTCTTCAGCAGCTGGTGGACGACGGGTCTCCAGTTAGCTTTATGTGGGTTCCTGGCCATGTCGGTATCCCAGGGAACGAAGCTGCAGATGCCGCGGCCAAGGCTGCGATCCTCCAGCCTCGGACGGCTTCTTGTTGTGTCCCTTCATCAGATTGTAGCAGGGTCACTTGTCGGAGCATTTTATCGCTGTGGCATGCCGATTGGGCTGCACTTACGGACAACAAGCTTCGGGCCTTGAAACCTCTTCCCGCGGCTTGGACAACGTCCTCACGTCCTTCTCGGCGGGAGGAGGTCGTTTTGGCCCGGCTACGAATTGGACACTGCCGGTTCAGCCATCGCCATCTGCTGACGGCTGCGCCGGCGCCGTTCTGTCCATGTGGGCAATTGCTGACGGTCCGGCACATTTTAACGTCCTGTCCGGATTTTACTACACTGCGTCTTGATCTTGGCCTGCCATGTACTCTGGATGCCATTTTAGCGGATGACCCAGGAGCTGCTGCTCGCGTTCTTCGTTTTATCAACTTGACTCACCTGTCAAAGGACGTTTGATTATGCTGTTTTCTTTCTTTTTTTTTTAATCCTATGCCTGTTAATACGTCTTTTATAGTGTTGTCCCTTTTAGTTGCTGTTTTAACCTTGTGCCTCGCGGTACATTCCTAACTTAGTCAGGGCGCTAATGACCATTGTAATTGTGCGCCCTAAAACCACAACAACAAAAAAGTCGGAAACGTGATGGTACGCATTTGTTCTCCTTACACTAGGTATCACAACAACGTTTCACCAGGCAATGCCGGTGAACTGCTGTTCGTGTGTGAGAAATCGGTTGGAAACTTTCCTCATGTCAGCACGTTGTAGGTGTCGCCACCGGCGCCAACCTGGTGTGAATGCTCTGAAAAGCAAACAATTTGCATATCATAGCATCTTCTTCCTGTCAGTTTAATTTCGCGTCTGTAGCACGTCATCTTCGTGGTGTAGCAATTTTCATGGCCAGTAGTGTATCCTCCTCCTCAAAGCACTGTAGTTCGTTTTTGGCCTTGTAACACGGACAGTTATCCTGCTGAAAGATGCGGTCGCCCTTTGGAGAAGAAATGAAGCATGGGGGCATACAGACGATCAACAATAACAGTTACGCAACCCCCAGCTGTCATGGTGCTTAAGATTTTGCTACAGGTCCCATGTAAGCCCAAGTGAGCATTTCTCACAGCGTAAAAGAGCTTCCAACAGCTTGAGTCCATGACGTGGTGCATGTTTCGAGAAGCATTTCGCCTGGATGGCATGGATCCGGAAGAGACCATCGACTTAAAAAGCGTGATTCGCAGCAAACCTGATTCCTCCAACTTGGCGACACGATTTCAGTGACTCACGTTCCAACCTCGTGAAACCTGTGTGCACTGCAGTTTGATTATGTCGTTAGGTAAATATGAAAAGACGTGGATGTCATCATCAGGGGAACCTCATGTTCAGTAATGTTAGCTGAACACTTGAGCATGCACAAGCATCGTCCTGTCGTCAGGTTTGCCACAGATCGGCATCTGTCCTTCTTAACACAGCGGGCAAAGCCTCCATCTCCGCGTTCTTGACTGAGGCTCGGACATACAGCTGCTTGTCGCCCATCCTCCACAAACCCTAGACTTTTTTCGCATTTATGGGACACACTATATACCTTCCTTACTACGTCACAGGCCTGCAACGCCACGTGGCCGCATTGTCTCATACGTGCATTATCTCAGCCGTCCTGCTTCAGTTTAGGTGCCAAGTTCTGCAACAGAACGATCCTTCGGTGATGACAGGAATCGGTTTCCTACGTAACGCTAATACACAACTGACCATTAAAATTGCTACACCAAGAAGAAATGCAGATGATAAACGGGTATTTATTTGACAAATAAATTATACAAGAACTGACATGTGATTTCATTTTCACGCAATTTCTGTGCATAGATCCTGAGAAAGCAGTACCCAGAACAACCACCTCTGGCCGTAATAACGGCCTTGATACGCCTCGGCATTGACTCAAACAGAGCTTGGATGTTTGACTGCTGCCCTGGCCAGCACACTTTCCAGATCTCTCAAAAATTGAAAACATCTGGTCAATGATGGCCGAGCAACTGGCTCGTCACAGTACGCCAGTCACTACTCTTGATGAACTGTGGTATCGTGTTGAAGCAGTATGGGCAGCTGTCTCCCAGCTGATAGTCCACGCTGCTACAAACGTCGTCGAACTCTTCTTGACATGGTTGTTGTCTTGCAAACGTCCCCATCTGTTGACTCAGGGATCGAGAAGCGGCTGCACGATCCGTTACAGCCGTGCGGATAAGATGCCTATCATCTCGACTGCTAGTGACACAAGGCCGTTGGGATACAGTATTACCCTCCTGAACCCACCGATTCCATATTCTGCCAACAGTAATTGGATCTCGAATGGCGCGAGCAGCAGTGTCGCGATACGATAAACCGCAGTCGCGATAGGCTACAATCCGACCTTTATCAAAGTCGGAAAAGTGATGGTATGCATTTCTCCTCCTTACAAGAGGCATCGCAACGACGTTTCACCAGGCAACGCCGGTCAACTGCTGTTTGTGTATGAGAAATCGATTGGAAACTTTCCTCATGTCAGCACGTTGTAGTTGTCGCCACCGTCGCCAACATTGTGTGAAAGCTCTGAAAAGCTAATCGTTTGCATATCACAGCATCCTCTTCCTGTCGGTTAACTTTCGCGTCTGTAGCACGTCATCTTCGTGGTTTAGCAATTTTAATGGCCAATAGTGTAGTAATAGTGCCATGACGACAGGAGAGAATGGACGCCACTTAAAACAATGTCAACGCAAAATCGCTTTTCCTGTGGAATGCTGAAAAACGCTGCCATGCGTTGACGAGTGTTGTAAGAAAATGAGACAGATGGCCATGTGTAGAGCACCGAACGCTGTCTGGCTGAGCGTGTTGCGACGACAACAAAGCTGTCTTACACCTGTGTGCTGTGATGGTGTGGGTTTGGCATGTTAAGTTGATCTGATGCAAGCTGGTGTTTTTTGTAACAAACATGTTTAATACATTGTGCCCACAAAATCGGTCTTTTTTTGTAAGACAGAAAAAAATGCCCTTTCCAAAGCAATGTGCTTTGTAATGTAGTTTAGTGCTAAAGAGACGGAGAGGGGAAGACTGCTGAAAATCCTAACAAGGAGCTCACATGTTACATCGAACCACACGGAGATCTAGCTTAGTTAGTTAGAGTCTGTCTTCTTTGGAAGATTTACAGATTCCAGGGCACGTACTTGCTATCAGCAACACGACTTTGGACGTAGCAACAGTGACAGAGTTCCGTCCGCATTTTACATTTCCTCTGATGTGGAGAGGAAGTACCCTAACAATCAGTGGAACGAGCTCTGTTGTATTGTTTCCACTACAGAACAAGACTCGTTTCCTTAACTGTTTACGTTGTTGTGTCCTTCGTATGTTACTGGCGATAATATAAAGCTGGGTGGCGTCAGTTTTTATGGCGATGGAGACACAAGTAAAGTGACGGAAATATTTGAAGACATCATGTTTTAATAAATTTTGTACCGTGGTTTGGTACACAGAGGCTTCTACGATTAGCGTATAGGGAATAAGCATTCAGCACGACTATTTTCAGTTCACTTTCTGTATAGTGAGATAGAGCTCGTAACTCTTTTTTCATAGTTGGTTATCCTTGTAGAGTCCGCCCCCGGTAGCTGTGTGGTCAGGGCGACAGAATGTCAATCGTAAGGGACCGGATTCGATTCCCGGCTGGGTCGGAGATTTTCTCCGCTCAGGGACTGAGTGTTGTGTTGTCCTAATCATCATAATTTCATCCCCATCGACGCGCAAGTCGCAGAAGTGACGCCAAATCGAAAGACTTGCACCCGGCGAACGGTCTACCCGACGGCAGGCCCCAGTCACACGACATGTACGTGTAATTATTTATCCTTGTAGACAGACGGCAATATTTAAATATCATTAAATGCCATTACTTGGATCTTCTGTATTAAAAAAGAAAAAAAAATCCTCCATCATCAGTGGCATATTAAGCTACGGCTATGTTCCGATTCTGTTGTATAGTACTAGATTATCCTAATTTTTGTCAGTTTTCGACACGAAAACCCTTCAAAGACGTCTCATTTTTTGTTCTTCGTCTTTCCTTCGCATCTACATTTTTCAACGTTTTACATGGCACAGCCTCCGTTGGTTTTGTACTTTCTTTACCAAATGAAACACTCGGATTTCTCAAAGTTCTTCAGTTTCATGCTGTGCACCGCTTGTGATTATTCCTGGCTACTGTGAAGAAGAATTAACCAGCAGTGGAGTAAAAGTAGTACTTGTATTGTATACGAGTGTTCAGGTTTGTGGCGGCACGCTGGGGGAGTACACGTGTGCGGTATGCGGCATCGATCCACTGGCGGACCGCTGATGGTCTGGCAGGCATGTTTTACGGCTCCCGTGGGAACAGCTTTGTCAGGCAAAGAGCAAGCTGCCCCTAATGACCCGCGGCACCCCCACATCACTACCGATACCAGGCATCGGGGACAGTGCGATAACCGTGCTATGATCGGAGGCTTCATCCATCACTCACTTACTGGTCCCTGTTGGCATAGGTTTCGTTCGATCGAGGCAGCTGATTCCCTCGCCGATTCCTTGAACGCCTGTTCGTAATAATTAGGACGTGTGTCTACGTCCACGTCCGTATTCTACGCACATGGGTAAAACAGTCATCCATTTCCAGTTGCGATCTTATTGTCTAACAACTTCTATGGACAACAAAAATTTGGTTTTCCATTTCGTATAATTTTTGTCTGTATTTAAAAATTTAACATGGTGTCAACGTTACGTTATGCGTATTTCACAATAAGGGCAACAAATTGCCTAGAATTTATTAATCTAGTATTTGAAAACGATTGTACCAATCAATTTCCGACAAAATTTACACATAATTTCAAACCTGTTCTAAACTTTTTCTCGATAAAGACCCACGAAAGTGCAATAAAACTTCAACAAAAAGAAAGTTACTTATTAAATACTAACTCTATTCGCAAAACGTTTTTCTGACATAATTCAAATACATTACTGAATGTACCTGTTAAATTATACTATTGTGGATACACATGGCTTATGAAACAGGACACCATGAACACTGAGATGACTGATGAAATAGTTTTCCTCAAAACTGAGTGCGAATTAATCAGCTGATGCTTAGTGGCTTCATTGCTTTTAAAAGTGAAATGCATGTATTTGCATAGACATAATCTCACGTTCTTGTTCTTTTTCTAAAATGTAGTTGTTCATACCATTCGTAATAAATCCTTTTGAACACTGTACTGAGTTGAGTTCCTTTCGTTTTTAATCTCTTTAATTCTTAAATAATATACAGGGCGATTATAATTGAAGTTAAACTTTCAAACCGCTGTAGAAAGAACACCACTGGTCAGAATGACGTCAGATTGCAACGGAATATTGTCGGAGAAGGGGGAACACGTATGGCAGAAGAAAAAGAAATAGTTACAAAATGTAGGAATAGATGGTGCTGAAAGTATCATAATTTAGTAGTGATCAAAAACAAATGACAAATGACTCATACAACAATGCCTAAGTTTGACGTTAAACAAACTGTGCTACTCACTGTGCTCCGGTGTACAGGTGTGATGCTGTTAGTTACGTAAGCCCATCCACCACGGCAAAGTCGTATCACATCGGATGGGAAAAATCGGTTTTTAATTGTCCTGAGGCCAAAAGCCCCCAAAAAAGTCAGTCAAAATCAAATCGGATTATTAATTTCCGTGTGATTGGCGCAAAACATGTTCAATGTGCTGCTACCGTTTTCCGCAACAAGTTGAAATCGAGAAATAGCATGTTCCACAACTGATCGCAGGGTTTCCGGGATCACGTTCAGAATGTGTTGCGCAATGTGTGCCTTCAATTCAGTTAAGTTTGCAATCGGAACACTGAACACAACATCTTTCAGATAGCCCCACAGCCAGAAGTCACATGGATTAAGATAAGGTGATCGGGACGGCCAGGCTGTAGGGAAAAGGCGGCTGATAATTCTACATTTACGAAATGGTTCATCAGCAGTTGATTAACCGGATTTGCAATGTGGGGTACGCGCCATCTTGCATAAAAATGATCTCATCCACACACCTACGCTGTTGGAGAGCTGGAATGACGTTGCGCAAAAGACACTTATAGCGCTTACCAGTGACGGCACAGGTAACAGGATCGGAAGCACCTGTCTCTTCGAAAAAAATATGGCCCTATGATAAATGGTGCCGTAAACCCGCACCTCACAGTGACCTTTTCAGGATGGAGTGGTACTGGTTGATTTGTGTGGGGCAATTTTGTGTATTGACATATCCTGTCCTATGGAAGTGAGCTTCGTCTGTGCACAAAATCTTCCACGGCCAATTATTGTCCACTTCCATGCGAGTAGGAAATTCTAAAGCAAAGGTCTCTTTTGCTCACAGGTCAACAGAAAGCAACTCGTGCACATGGTTCGTTTTGAATGGATAGCGAAGAAGACGTTTCGTAGGCTTTTACACACTGTGGTCATGGGTATGTCCAATGTTCAGGCAATTCTCCGTGCGCTACACGTTTGCACACCACCGCTCGCCTTTTCCTTCATGGCTTGGCCACTGCTTCCACTAACGACGAATCAGTTCGTCTCCTCCCTTTACCACGCTGCACACCAAATGAACCCATCTTTTCGAATTTCCGAGTCATTTTCTCCAGACTCACGGCAGACATCGGACCAACGCCATTTTTCAAACCCTTCAGTGTGCGGAACTTCTACAGAGCAATGTCTGCACACTCACTATTCTTGTAATACAGCTTTACAAGTAGAGCGAGATCTTGGCATTGAGGCAGTCATGGCGAACGTCGCAGATGCGAAAGGACGAAAAACCGTGCACCCGGCGTGTTTATACCAAATTCAAAATGATTCAAATGGCTCTAAGCACTATGGAACTTAACATCTGAGTTCATCAGTCCTCTAGAGTTAAAACTACTTAAACCTAACTAACCTAAGGACATCATACACATCCGTGCCCGAGGCAGGATTCGAACCTGCGACCGTAGCAGCAGCGCGGTTCCGGACTGAAGTGCCTAGAATCGCTCGGCGATAGCGGCCGGCCTACCAAATTCAATGGGTCGTGAGCATGACAGGTGTTTTCATTTACATATTCTGATACATGCGACGCCATCTGTTGATCGATTTTCACACACTTTTTTTTCCTTATGCCGTACGTTTTGCACCTTCTCCGATAATACTCTGTTGCAATTTGACGTCTTTCCGACCAGTGGTGTTATTTATACAGCGTTTTGAAAGTATAATTATAATCACTCTGTATTCTACAGTAACATTTAATGCAATTAAATAAAAACGCTTAAATGTTGTGTTACAGCGATTTAGTTAAAAATTTGCGGCAAATCGCTGTTTTCGCGTGTTATGTACCAAATAAAGAGAGGATGAGCATAGACTCCGTAAATGTTAAATACAGCCTTGCGCGGTATGACCTCGAATTCTTCTGATTGCTAATTCGTGGTCTTTGTGTGAGACGTATATGGCAGGATTCATGATGTCGCAACACTCGCTCGCATAGTTCTAACAGAGAGCCTCACCGTGACGTACATCTCTGTTGTAACGTCTGCCACAACAGTCGCATGTGTGTGTCCGTGACGTTTTCGCGCTCGCTAAGATAACCCGTCACGAAACGCGCTGCTCTCCTTCATATCTTCCCTACTTCTTCTACCAATCCAGCCTGGGGAACAACAGCCAAATAATCGAACGAGGATTTTGTGACCTAACTTCTTCATGGATGGACTACACTTCTGAAGAGCTTCCAATGAGTCGCAGCTTCCATGACGTATAATAGAAGTCACCAGTCCTTGTGCGTTTCGCCAGATTTATTGAAACACTAACAGGTTTTTCCGAATTGTTGTCTTCTGTTGAGGCGAGAGTACCATGTAAAACGGTATCCATTTATAAACTCCAAATTGATCCAAGCAACTTGTTGTTAGAGAAACATTAACAACAGCCAAATTTACAAGTTAATGTTGTCTTTTTTTCTGAACATTACTTTTCAATTTCTAAATATTATTTCAGGGTTACAAAAATCCTACGACACTACGAGTATTTGTGTAATTTAAACACGTTTTAGAATTTATATTTCAGATGCAGTTTACGTAAATAATATTTCAATTTTATCCCAACTCTCCAGTTTTGACAAATATTGAGACGTATTGTGTTTACGCTGTCATCTAAGCTTTTCACAGAATTTAAATTATCAAAAGGTAATAACTTGTTAAAATATGTAAATTTCGATGTAAAATGTTTCATCATATTATATATCAATTTATATTCCTTATTAGTTTAGTTCACTTTTTGTACTTGGTGTTTGTGTTTGTGTGTGTGTGTGTGTGTGTGAATTTGTAAAGGACCTAACTGTCGCGAAATCTTTGTACTTTTTCACAGCACATGGTCAGTGACGAAGTAAATCCATTATTAGTCATAATGAAATAGCTTCCTATGGTTTTATCAATAGGTATGTAGATGCTCGAAAAAAATGGTTGTAATTACTCTAAATACACTATAAATCACAAAACTTTCTTTCTTTTATCAATACACGAGAATACAAATTGAAAACTGTAAAATTCTTTAAGAATGAATATCAAAGATAATAGTGTGATGTGTGTTTCTTCAAATACGGGTTGTCTCTGACGAGGTTTGAGAGTACACAGGAGCATTACAATATCTGCTACATGGCCAGATCTGTTGTAGTATCCGATACACGGCCTTATACGTATTGCAGTCTCCGATACACATCCTAATTCCTTACAAATATCACAGACCAGTGGGATATGGGAGTGAGTGAAGGACCTGGTGCTTGCAGGTGGACTTGAAGCACATGGACCAAGTATCGGGCAGCAACCTGGTGAGTGTGGGAATCGACCTGAGCGAGTTCTACTTGTCCGTCGAATGGGACATCCTGGCTGTGCCCGCCACGCGCAACGAGGAGTATTACCCCTGCTGCGTGGAGCCCTACTCTGGTAAGGGTGCGGCACTAATTTCCATAGTCTGCTCGCTTCAGATTCAATTAGTGGCAGGCAATCTGTTTAATGTGTAAGTAACGTCTGGGTTCGCTAATGCTTTTTATTCATTTTTGAAGAATGTTAGGTTATATTCGATGTTCATACTTTCTGACAGATTAAACCAGTGTGCCATATTGACAATTTTGCGTCTTGTGGACAAGTGTTGACTGATCCCACCTTCACAGCTTCACTTACACCAGAACCTCACGACCTTCCTTCCAGACTGCCCAGAGGTTTTTCTGCACACCTTATGGGACTATCACTCCAGGAAGATACGACTTTGTAGAGTCGAGGCTTAGCTACAACCTGCGGGATTGTTTCGAAAATGAATTTCCATTCTGCAGTGGAGTTTGAACCGATATGAAACTTTCTGACAGATTAAAACTTTGAGCTGGACAAGGACACGCATCTGGGACCTTTGCAAATGTGCCATATTGGAGTCCTCATTCAGCACAATGTTTTGATCTGCCAGGAAGTTTCGTATGAGGGCACATACCACAGGAGAGTTAAAATTCGTTCTGGAAGCCCAGTGCTATTTCACGAACTATACACTACCAAACTGGCATGGCCATAGTAGCTAAACTGGATTAGCTCTATTGTAGCTAGAAATCAAGGAATTAAGAGTCCAATTTTGCTGAAAATATGCTGAGGGACAGTCACAAATGCAAAACAAACACAGAAGATCTGCATACAGCCAGCTAAAAAAAGTACATCTAGGCAGTTCAGGTCAATTGGCATTAATTAGTTTGTAGCGCAAAACCCAGTTACAGCTGAGTGCAAGCCCAAATCATGTTTGTCATAATCCAGTCGACCAAACACTAACACCTTGACGTCAAATCCAGTGTTACAGCAACTTGGCGCTGTGTTACAGCATTGAATCATAGTTCAAAATCCTTTCTGGTTATCCAGACTTAGAAATTTCGTTGTTTTTTTTTTTCAAGTACTTCCAGGCAAGAGTCAGGCTGGTGTCTTTGAAAGGCCATGACTGATTTACTTCTCTATACTTCCCCAATCTAAGATTGTGATCCATCTCCAGTGATCCACCGTCAGTTGGGCCTTAAACCTTAATCTGCCATTTTGGTACTTAATACATTATAAAGTAATTGAAGAAGCCTGAAACTGTGAAAAGAATGGTCTTGTTTGTAATACTACAACATCCCTGCTGCCAGTCACAATTTTTCTTTATTTATTTTCTGTACGAAGCATTTTTGGAACTCATTCCCATTATTAAAATATATATCTAAATAGTCAGAAAGATACGTTACATTTACACAAAGATATCTTACATTTTTCAGCAGAGCTATAATGTTTCACACCATGCACACAGTTTCTTCTGTGTGCAGTTTGAAACCATTGTTCTAGTATATATAAACTAAGGTGATACTTATTTCTGTGTATCACTGTGTCATTTTCTTTATTTTAGAAAGGTGTCGAAGCATGTGAAACGTCCACTAAGTCAATTTTGCGTTTTTCGTTCCATTCCTTTTATCTGAAAGCATCTCCAATTCTTCCTCCAGATCTGTGTCAATTTGTTAGCTTCCTGTCTTTTTTTAATTAGGGATAGATGTACGTGCGTATTCTGACGGTATACAAATGAAGGCGCTCTTCTAACTAAACACTAGAAAAAAATTACGTTTTACCTACACTCCTGGAAATTGAAATAAGAACACCGTGAATTCATTGTCCCAGGAAGGGGAAACTTTATTGACACATTCCTGGGGTCAGATACATCACATGATCACACTGACAGAACCACAGGCACATAGACACAGGCAACAGAGCATGCACAATGTCGGCACTAGTACAGTGTATATCCACCTTTCGCAGCAATGCAGGTTGCTATTCTCCCATGGAGACGATCGTAGAGATGCTGGATGTAGTCCTGTGGAACGGCTTGCCATGCCAAGTATGGTGGGTCTGACACACCGGTGTCAATGTGTTCTTTTTTCCATTTCCAGGAGTGTAGATATTATTTTATTATTATGTGAATTACTGGTCCCTGCTTCCGAAGTTATCAAGGAAATTAACCACTCTACCAAATCATTTGGGTTATTTCAGTAGACATAGTTGATGTCCTTCTGGTGATTTGTTGAGACACTCTTAAATCATGAACACCACTTTTCTCACCAGAAAAAGAAATGTCAGGTACGGCCTTTCCACCATACATTCCCAGAGTGACGGACAGAATCGCCTATAATTTCGCAAACACGGCGTAGAGACGATTTTCAAACCTGCAAGGAAGATCAAAGAGTGTCTTAGATCGACGAAGGAGAAAAGAGACCCACTTGCAATGTCGGGAATATACCGTATACCATGCACATTCGGAAAAATTTGTCAGAATGACTGGGCGATCAATTAACACCAGGATCAAAGAGCATAAGCGACATTGTAGGTTGGGGCAGGTGGAGAAATCTGCCTGAGCGAGACCGACCAGTTAATAGAATTCTGTCTGTAGAGAAGCACTATCACACGCGCTTGTTCAGAGAAGCTGTAGAAATACAAAAACACGCGAACAGTTTGAACAAGAAAGAGGAAAGCCTTAAGGTAAACAGGTCCTGGCTTCCCGTACTGCAGCGAACGACCGTTGCACGTAGCAAGAGGAGAACCGCACCGGAAATGACCGCGGAGAAGCCCTCTGACGTTGGCGCGCCAGGCACATATAGTCTGCAGCCGCGAGCTCGTCTCCGGTTCACCACCGGCAATGGAGGGTGAAGCTTTGACAATGCCAGCCACTCGTGCCGGCGAAACGTCAGAAAAATCATTAGATGAACTTCGGCCGAAGAACCCGAGACAGAAGCCAATAAACAGTTTGTGAACAAGTGGCCACGAAAGCATTAACAATTTTGTATTATAATAATCATCATCTTCTTCTTAGTCTTCTTTCATAATATGCCCACGTTGCGCTTATGGAAATACAATGTAATTTTTGCTCTAACATCTGCTTCTGCTTTCTTTGTCTGCCATCTTATAGCTGTTATTTATCTTCCAGTACAGCTGACCCAATCTCTGTAGCAATTCAGGAACCGGCATTTAAATGCTTTATCTAGTACACAGTCAGTTTAAACTTCTCTTGTTTGCCGCAACAACAATTGCTTCTTGTGTCTACTTCATCGAGATGTCAATAAAACCTGGCGAGATTTTATACATTCAATCTGAGCAAAGCTGCAGTAATGCCTCAATTGGGAATAATATATCTCTGTCAACTTCAAATGAACTGTATTTAATGTTCTTTAGAAGTTGATTCGTTGTTTTTGTTGTGAATGATAGCAATATGTCTGAAAATTAATTGACATCAATTCTTTCTCATAAAATTGCGATTTTCTAACAAATTAACCATAAGAGTTATGTATAGCTATAAACGTTATTACCAGCAGAATCTGTGTTCAGTTTCAACAGAATCATTGCAGTGCCTTAAAGTTCGTTCCATATTTATTAGCTATATTGCACAGTGAAGAACCAGCTATTACTTCTCCTGCAGTTTCACTATATGTTTCTTTTGGTGTTGTGGCTTCGTTTGTCTTCTTTTTGTAACTTCTCATTCTGCTTTCACAAGGAATGAAGGACATTTTTCAGTGTTGCAGAACCAATTTTTTCTGAATTTAGATAAATTTAAAGCACGGTACAGAGATTGGTGTATGCTTGTCTACTAATCTGTAGTTTGTTTCGATATTGCTACAAATATTATTTTAATAAGTTATTCAACTATTTAGATATTGGAGTATTTCATTGGAAGGTCAAATGTGCTAGCAAAGTGTGCTAGGACAATCAAACTTTGTACATCAAGTGCAGTTTAACTTACATTTTTTGTCATTCATGATCTGCAAGTAATGTATGTATTTTTGAAGAAAATCTTGTAGAGTAATTGAATTATAAATGGGGCACATGGGTTTTTTACTTGAAATGTGGCACATGTTGAGAAACAACAAACTTTTATTTTGGTGAAGGTTTGAATATATTTATACTTGCATATTTATACATACAGGCAACATGTGGTTTGTTCTTAAAAATATTAAATAGTTTTATTTTGGTGTCAAAGATGTTTTTTCTAAGATACTGACTTTTCAGTTATCTTATTGGTTTGTCTTTGGCCATAGTTCCTTTCTACCTTGTTCCATGAGCACAACCACCATCACTGACATCTATGGTCCTGTTGTGTGTAAATGTAATTGAAGTTCTGTTTGTGTATAATGAAGTTTAAGTGATACTATGAAGTAAAATCTCGTTGGAACACCTTCTTTCTTCCTTTCTGAAATCGTGTTTCGCCAGTTCATTGTCTTTTGAATATGTTCCAAGTTTGTTTTTGTACACTACCTTTTTAGGTTATATTTTGGGGTTATTTGGTACATCATTAGAGGAGATACAACCTGCAAACGTTTCTGATATGAGTGGCACCATATTTCCGATTAGTAAATATTTCCAGATCTCTAAAAAGTTTATTTTTTGCTTAACCTGTACTGTGAATAGCTCAAATTCAAATAAAGAGCAATATTCGGTCATTAATTGAATTTTCTTGTCAGTGCTTGGCAGAAATTGATAATGGTATTAAATTGGAAAACTCTTCATAATATTCTGACCAAAGACAAACATACACTTCGTCACACTGCTTGCAAGTGATGTTATATACACCACTCTGTGGCAAGGTTTGCTATTTGTATTCACCATTGAATAAATTTTTGTAATATGTTACTGCTATTATAAAATGCAGGTCCATAGTCGTGAGACTAACCTTTTTGCAAGCTTGTGTGAAATATTGGCAACACATGGAATACTGTGCCAGGCTTTGTAAATATCTATATATTGGCAATAAATAGCAAGCCTTCTTACAGTGCAGTGTATATAATATCACTTGCAAGCACTTTGAGAAAGTGTATATTTGTCAAGTCAGGCAGAACTGTGACATTTAGACTACCCTGAACATGAGAACACCTGGAGATGAAGGAACAAAGATTCAACCTTCTGTGATCATCTTTTATCAGGAAACCATTCATATAATGCAGAGTCTGAAGCTTTACATTCCATCAACAAAAGTGAACAGATGAACTCACTGGAAATACTTGCAATCGACAAACACCTGACACAGAATGCCAGCCTAGTATGAAATGAACAGATTGGATATTCGTTTTCCCCTTAGTTAAACTAGACCATAAGTTCATCTTATTTCTCATCATTTTTGAAATCTATCTCTACAAAATCTTTATTTATCCCCTTTTTCAGTTAATGAATTTCATCTCTGTGACAAAAACTGCAATTTTTTCCTATGTGAACACATTGTCATTTTTGTTTCTTCTCTACAAGTAACGTCTGTGTACATCTCACATCGTGGTTACCTGTGTTTGCAACATTCAATTGTCACCTGAAAATGGCCTGAGAGACTGAAGGCCAGTTCATGTCCAAATAAATATAATTTTGCACAACATTAGGAAGTGTTTTTCTTTTTAATGTCAGTGTTAGGCTCTTAATAACATTGATTATATTTTTGACTATTACTATTTGTAGATTTTCTGAAAGAGTATGTTAGAAATAATGATTTTGAAGTATTACTTGTCTCTTTCAATTTGGCATCAGCTATTGGTTTCTCTACTCTGGTAGTAGAGGAAAGCAACACCCTAAAGATAATATTTTCATAGACAAAGATAAATTTAATCAAATTAGCGTCCAACAGCAAACCCAAATATACTTTGAAGCTGATGCACATCTAGTTACAGTATGTTACATAACTTCATACAGTAATGCAAAATGCAAATGGTGCAATCAGTTAACGACTTAAAGAGTGCAAATTTTTGGGAAAACCTGCAACAGTTACACAGTGATGATATGTACCAGGAACCTGATGTTAATTTAAAATGTAACTTTTTCCATGATAGGTTTGTATTTATGAAAATAGTTTCCCTAAGAAAACAGTGAGATATAATTGTACCAATGTAATTTATGTAATTAAAAATCTACGCAACTCTGCTTTCGAAGTTAGGAAAACAATAAACTCACTAAAAAGTAAAGGCTCACATCTCCAACAGAGTACTAAAAGCTTGCTCCGAACAGACAAGTAGGATTCTCAGTCATATATACATATAATAGCACACTAAAACAGGGCATTTTTCCTGATAGTTTGCCATATGCCTTTGTTAAACCTTTCCATAAAAAGTTGAATAGTGTTGGTGCCAATAGCTACAGCCCAATCTCACTTTTGATAGATTCGTCAAAATGTATTGAAAAGTGATGTATTCAAGAGTAGCATCACATATCAGTAAAAATCAAGCACTAACAAAATACTAATTTGGTTTTCACAAAAGCTTTTCAATAGAAAATGCTATATATGCCTTCACTGGTCAAATATTAAATACTATGAATAACCAGACATCGCCAGTTGGGATTTTCTGTGATATCTCAAAGGCTTTTGATCGTGTAATTCATTGAATTGTCTTAGATAAGTGTAAGTATTGTGGTATGAGTGAAACAGTGTACAAATAGTTTAACTCATACTTAACTGGGAGAGTACAGAAGGTTGAAATAAACAGTTTACATAATCCAGGAGAATCAGTAGATTATTCGAAATGGGAAAGTATCATGAGTTATTCCACAAGGTTCATTATTGGGTCCCTTATTGTTCTCAGTATCTGTTTGAGATTTGCCTATCTATATTCATGAATATGCTAAGCTAGTTTTTTGGTTGCTGTTACAAGTATAGTAATCACACCAAACAAGCAAGAATTAGCTAGGTAGCTACAGAAATTGTAAATAATGTCTTTTAGAAAATTATTGCCGGCAAACAGGTTCTATTAAATTTGCATAAAATGGAGTACATACAATACTTTACAGTTAATGGCACAACACAATTAATAACTATAGAGTTTGAACAGGAGTCTATAGCTAAGCCAGAACTTTTAAAATTTTGGTGTGTGCAGTGATGAGACGTTGAACTGGAAGAAAAACATTGTTGATCTGCTGAAACCTTTAAGTTCAGCTGCTTAAGTTGTTACAGTTACTGCACATTTTGACAAACATGTAAGTAAATTAGCGTACTATG
This sequence comes from Schistocerca gregaria, assembly GCF_023897955.1. Lineage (NCBI taxonomy): Eukaryota > Metazoa > Arthropoda > Insecta > Orthoptera > Acrididae > Schistocerca > Schistocerca gregaria. Next base: position 49,769,918 of record NC_064926.1, read on the forward strand.
CCTATTTTAAGTCAGTGCTTTTCAATAGTATCATATATTGGGGTAATTCACCATTAAGGAAAGCAGTTTACATTCCACAAAACTGTGTAATCTGAATAATAGCTGCAACCCAACCAAGATAACCTTGCAGAAATTTATTTGAAGAACTGGGGATATTCACAGTAAATTCACACTACTTCTATTCCCTTATGAAATATGTTATTAATACCCCCCCCCCACAACCTATTTCGAAAGGAATAGCTATGTACATAACTTCAAAACTAGGAGAAAGGCTGGTCTTCACTGCTTTGTGTCAAATCTAATTTTGGCATAGAAAGGTGTGAATTACACTGCCACAAAAACCTGTGGCACTTACCAAATTATTGAAAATCTACAGAGAGCCAACCAACATTTAAAAGCAAATGAAAATAATTTCTGACTAACAACCCCATTTACTCAGTAGATGAATTTTTAGATATAATTAGTAATTTTACAACTAATAAGGAAAAGAAACTTAAATTATGGCATGTAAACAAACCTTTTGTTAAACCGATATGTTCCATATCATTACAAAGTGATCTATGGAGTAAGTATTAACCTAAGCTAAACTAATCTAAGGTGCTTCCTAAAGAGAAATATCACTGATAAAACTTGTGAAACCCCAGCTGATGGCTTTTTATTTTGAACTGGCAATAACATTTCCTCGGATTATAATGAAAACATATTTTATGTATTTGGAAATGGACATACCATTGCATCACTTGACAAGGATCATAGAACAACACAGATGTTGAAATATTTGACTGGAGCATTCATTACACCTTGCACAAAGTGTAAGCCCAAATAATGAAACTAATTATGTTCTACTATTACATGCTTTGTTTGGTTGTATGTTTAGCATCATACTTTAGCTAAGTGTTTCCTTTATTTATAAGCTTCCCCAAGCTAGTTTTGGCACATTGCCTGCTTTAGACATAGTCTGAAATGTCAGATTTCTGTTTATCATGTTATTTTTTAGCCACATGTGTTGTTTAACAGCATTGAGGAATTCACTTTGAGACTCCACAGTGATGTTTTAGACATCACTTTGACCAATGTGTGCATATGAAAAATAACATTGAGATGCCTGTCAAAAAAATGGCGTATTTTGTGTTACTGACACTTTAGATGTGGAAAGAACACCGAGACTTACAGCAAGCACCCTAGAACAGTTTATATGAGGAAGATAATTAATTTAATATCTGTTATGTCTTATATAATGTACATTACAGCAATAGCACTATGAATGCTGCAATGTATTAGCAATGTGAAATAGCAGGAGCATGAAGCACTGTACTTAAAAGTAAAACATATCATTAGCAGCTACATATTTTTAATTCATTAGTGACACTACATGTGTGACTTTTGGCTTTTAATGATGTATAGAAAGTATGTTTTATATTAATTCTCATATTTGATATCAGATGCTGTATATTTCCCATCAAGTTTATAAATGGAAGATGAATTTTACTGATGGGACAGCAGAGTATTTGATATAAGCAGTTTCTTTAGTGTAGTGTGAAAACATAGTGTGCAGTATTTGTTTGGTAAGTTCGCTATTTTGTGCACTTCAGGAGTAGATTACGTATTTAAGTTTGTCTGTTTATTTGTTTGTGTGTGAGTGTGTGTATTTTTTTCTGATGTAAGGCGGTTAATATACTTTTGAGCACAGCCAAGATAGCTGCTCTGGTGCTATGTTATAACTTTATTTGAATTACAATTAAAATACTGTGCAGTTGCAGAAAGTTTAATTTTAATACTGTACTGATATTGGAAAGATAGGGTAAATTGAAGGAGGTACATAGCAGAACTGCCCAGTTGTGCTATTTTGGATTTTTAAATTTCCTGCCATCACTGCCATCTTACGCTTCACTATCATGTATTTTTTAATTTCCCAAGACCTCAATCTTGGATTGTTCAGTGACTCCATCACTGACTTGAACTCTGCTTTAGGTAGTAGATAGCCATACTACTGTTATGATTTCAGAGATCAATGTCTCCTAGTCTCTGAGAATACATAAAAGAAAAGTCAGTACTAAGGTTGTGGTTTTTATAGAAAACTATCAAGTGGAGTACTTCGACGTTTTGCGCTATATTTCTGGGTGAGTGTCCTATGTTCTGTATGTGTGTGGCTATTACTGACATGTCTTTTGGCTCTAATGTGCTCGGTATACCTGATATCCTTGTAAGATCATGGAACATGTCCCACTTACTGTTTTATACATATAGAAATGGCTCCTGATAACACTTTAAGCTGTTTTGCGTTTATTAGGTGTAAGGAATTCAGTTTTTACCTTGTGTGTTTTAAAGAGCACTGTAATCTTTTGTAATGTGTGGATAGTGTCTAAGTTGCTAGATATACATTTGCCTCTACCTTCTTCTCCCTGAAATGTGTTTTTTACCTGGTTCTTTACTTGTTTTGTGCAGATAGCGTTTCAGGACCTGACACAGCTTGAATGTGACCTTATTGAGGGTCTCCAATTCGCTGCCTTGTCGAACTGTGCATATCCACATTTGTGGGGCATTCAGCTGTGGCAATGGGAAGATGTTGGACTGTATGGGAACCTGAAGGCAGACAAAGTCTTAGTGACAGTTTAGATCAGTTACATTTGACCACTGCAGTGGAGGATCGCCATATTGCACACCATACATGTCATGATCCCGTTGCAAAGCTGCTCTGGAACATTCTGTGTCATCCCACAGCCATGGTCAGAGACTAGCAGTAGTTGGGATAGGGTATTATCATCCCATGTGTACCCTGCCATGAACACTACAATAAAAATGGCTGTATTTGGGGGAGTGCTGTGACAGGGAAGCATTGACTACTGATTAGTGACGTCACACAATGTTTCAACAATGAAAAACTGTTCTGAGCTACCCATCGTCAGCAGGTAAGGTGGCGACCTGGAGAGAGGTCATACTATATCACTGTTGTGGAGAGGCACAGTGGTGGTGCTCTTGACGTCATAGTGTGGGTAGCCATCAGTAATTACTTCAGATCATTCATGGTAGTGCTGGAACTCTGGTGGTACAACACCATGCCAAAGATCTCCTGCTACCTCACGTGTCTACATTTTATGTGACTTGATCATGAAGGCATGTTTCAACAGGACAATGCTCGTCCACAAATGGCACATCTCTTTATGAACTGCCTGCTTGCTGTTGATATACTCCCTTGGCCAGCATGGTCCCCAGACAGGAAATCAGCTCAGTACTACAGTCACTGGCTGGGATATCAGGGACTGACTAAAACACTGGTCTGTCTCAGGAAAGGACACAGTGACTTTACAACACAATTATCAATCAAATCAGTGTATATCTTCAGGCTAGATGATGTGCAACGTCAAAAGTGGCCTCCCAGTGCAAAGTTCTTTATAAATTTGATGCAATTTTGTAAGCACTGAAATAATATCACATACACTCTCAACACATGAAGCTCCATTTCGTTTTCAACTCTTTCCTGGTGCTTCACTACGTTTGTCAGGCAGTGTACAAGAAATAGCAACCATGAACTTCCTTCTCCCACAGTACAGTTACTGTTCGTTATTGGAGTGATAACCACAAAACTAAATCCTAATTAAAAGTGGTACAAAAACCAACTTTTTCAGTAATAACCAAATAAAAGACTTTAATGCACCTGATCATCTCCAGACGGATGGGGCCTACGAAAGTTTTGCTCCTTGCAAAGTGTATACAGGAGAAACTGGGAGGACAATAAGACAACACTTATGGAGCATAAAGTCCATACAGGTTTAAAACAAATCTGCAGTAATGTAACACCAGGTAGACTTTCCCAGAATACCGATTTTCATAAAAAGTTTGGAAACATAGTCCTCTTCAAATTGCATGACTATCTTGAACGACATATTTCATTAAGGAACATATCTCTGATATGTTAAAAATATTATGGTCTGAGGGTTTCACGCCTAGCCTGCCACCGAGGCAACTGGCAGATGAGAAAATAGAAAAGAACAATACATCCATTACACAATTTTTTAAAATGTAAATATGGAAATCGTTAAAACAAAACAGGTTTTACTAGATGATTTATAAATCATTTTGTCTGTATCCTATGGCTTTTTGCCATATAGTTTATACAATGGCTTTCATAGAAGTCACGAACTCAATGTGATGTATGTATATTCTTTAATACAGCAACAAGTGAAATTCCTTTCCATTGTGGCTATGAATGGCAGATTAAAACTGAAGAAATTGCAGAAAAGTGGGCATCATAGGATATGGGACCTGGATACATTGAAATTGCTATGGTCGTTAAGAGTTTGAAATGGAGCATTTGGACAACTGTTGTGTGAAAGGAATGCAGTATAAGACGAACTGGTAGTTTTGAGAGATGGTTTGATGAAGGCAAAAGAGTATCAAATAAGCAATGAGACAAGACCGACTAAAATTCTCTCCATAGCTTGTGACATTTTAAATTTAGTTGATGAAAGAATGAAAAATAAATATGCAGAAAATGAGGCTGGCAAAAGTTGACAGTGAGACTGACAGGAAATGCATAATTGCAAAGCAAGAATGGCTACAGAAGGTATACAAAACTATGCTACTATGCTTGAGCTGTGGAAAGATAGATGCAACGAATAAGAAAATTAAAGCAACCTTTTGAAAAAGAGAAGTGACTGTCTAAACATCAGATGCCAGGCCAGTATTTAACAAAGAATTTAATGCTGAAAAATAAAGGAATACAGATAATGGGCAGAAAAAGGAAACAAATTGGAAAACACTTTTTAGAGAGGGAATAGGAAGTATGGGAAGATGGAAATGAGGTAAGGTTATAATACTACAAAAATATTTTGACAAACCAGTGTAAGACCGACGTCAACACAAGCCACCTGGAGATGACAATATCGCCTCGGAGAGATTGAGATTCTTGGCAGAACCAAATACAACAATACATGCCACCTGATATGCAATACATACGAGACTGTGGAAATATCCCTAGATCTCAAGAAAAATCGCTGTTGTAATGGCAGTAGATGCTGAAAGATGTCAATAATAGCAAACTGTCTTTTTAATAGGACATAATCTCTGAAAACTGAAACGAATTTTGTAACAGAACTGTGGAAACATTGATAAAAGATGAACTCAGGAATATCAGTTTGGATTCTGGAGAAATATGAAAACATGGAGGGCAATATCAACACTATGACTTACTTTAGGCAGTAGAACTGAGAAAGTGGTGCAGTGGCAAGCACACTGGAGTCCCGTTTGGGAGGAAGACGGTTCTATCCTGTGTCTGGCTATCCAGATTTAGGTTTCCCGTGAATAGCATGGCCGTCCTTCACCTTATCCAACGAGACTGACGACTTCACTGTCTGGTCTCCTCCCCCAAACACACCAACCCTAGATTATATATATATATATATATATATATATATATATATATATATATATATATATATATATATATATTCACGAAATAAGCATCAAACGAAAAAACTACAAAAAACGAAACTCATCTAGCTTGAAGGGGGAAGCCAGATGGCGCTATGGTTGGCCTGCTAGATGGCGCTGCCATACGTCAAACGGATATCAACTGCGTTTTTTAAAAATAGGAACCCCCATTTTTGTTACATATTCGTGTAGTACGTAAAGAAATATGAACGTTTTAGATGGACCACTTTTTTCGCTTTGTGACAGATGGCGCTGTAATAGTCGCAAACGTATAAGTATTTGGTATCGCGCAACATTCCGCCAATATGAACAGCATTTGCTTCGTGATACATTACCTGTGTTAAAATGGACCGTTTACCAATTGTGGAAAAAGTCGACATCGTATTGATGTATGGCTATTGTGATCAAAATGCCCAATGGGCGTGTGCTATGTATGCTGCTCGGTATCCTGCACGACATCATCCAAGTGTCCGGACCGTTAGCGTATAGTTACGTTATTTAAGGAAACAGGAAGTCTTCAGCCACATGTGAAACGTCAGCCACGACCTGCAACAAATGATAATGCCTAAGTAGGTGTTTTAGCTGCTGTTGCGGCTAATCCGCTTATCAGTAGCAGACTAACTGCGCGAGAATCGGGAATCTCAAAAACGTCGGTGTTGAGAATGTTACATCAACATCGATTGCACCCGTACCATACGTCTATGCACTGGGAATTTTGGCGACGACTTTGAACGTCGTGTACAGTTCTGCCACTAGGCACAAGAGAAATTACGGGACGATGACAGATTTTTTTGCACGCGTTCTATTTGGCGATGAAGCGTCATTCACAAACAGCGGTAACGTAAACCGGCATAATATGCACTATTGTCCAACGGAAAATCCACGATGTCCGCGACAAGTGGAACATCAGCGACCTTGGCGGGTTAATGTATGGTGCGGTAATATGGAAGAAAGGATAATTGGCCCCCATTTTATCGATGGCAATCTAAATGGTGCAATGTATGCTGATTTCCTACATAATGTTCTACCGATGTTACTACAAGATATTTCACTGCATTACAGAATGCCGATGTACTTCCAACAAGATGGATGTCCGGCACAGCTTGCGTGTGGTTGAAGCGCTACTGAATAGCATGTTTCATGACAGGTGGATTGGTCGTCGAAGCACGTTCACCAGATCTGACGTTCCCGAATTTGTTTCTGTGGGGAAAGTTGAAGGATATTTGCTATCATGATCCACCGACAACGCCTAACAACATGCGTCAGCGGATTGTCAATGCATGTGCGAAAATTGCGGAAGTCGAACTACATGCTGTTGAGAGGAATGTCGTTACATGTATTGCCAAATGCATTGAGGTTGACGAACATCATTTTCAGCATTCATTGCATTAATGTGATATTTACAGGTAATCACACTATAACAACATGCGTTCTCATAAATGATAAGTACACAAAGGTACATTTATCACGTTGGAAGAACCGAAATAAAATGTTCAAACGCACCTACGTTCTGTATTTTAACTTAAAAAACCTACTTGTTACCAACTATTCGTCTAAAATTGTGATCTGTATGTTTGTGAATATTACAGCGTAATCTATCACAAAGCAATAAAAGTTGTCCAACTAAAAGATTCGTATTTCTTTACGTACTACACGAATATGTAATAAAAATGGGGGTTCCGATTTTTTAAAAAAAACGCAGTTGATATCGGTTTGACCTATGGCAGCCTCATCTAGCGGGCCAACCATAGCGCCAGACAAGTTTTGTTCTTTGTGGTTTTTTCGTTTTATGCTTATTTCGTGTGATATTTGGCCCTGTCACAGTCAATGGACCACCCTTTATATAATCAGTTTGAAACTGAGCAAACAATAAATAAAACAAACGGTAAATTCGGAAACTGAATTAGAATCTTTTGAGAAGCAAAAAAAAAAAAAAAAAAACTTTAAAGTTTGCTGAATACATTGCATTTCAGTCAGCAAAGAATTTACATAGGTTAGCCTGAATGGAATGGATAATGTCTTGAACATCGACAAGAGTAAAAGTAGGTTAATAGAGTGTAGTCGAATTAAATTATGTTAGTTAGAAGTAATTAGATCAGGCGATGACACAATGAAATTGCAGTTTGGGGAACAGTGTGACAGATATGGCAGAAATAAATGAGATGTAAATTTGAGACCTGCACTGGCAAGAGAGGTAACATGAAATAAAAAAAATGGGTGAGTAAGAAAAGCTGTTCTGACAAATTGATATAAAGTTGTGTGTTAGAAGGTCTTTGCTGGAAGCTGACAGCACTGCATTGTATGGAAGTGTAACATTGTGACAAACAGGACAGAAAGAAAAGAATAGAAGCTACACATTCTGGGACCTGTAGAGCAGTATCAAAGTTGTATTTGATGATATTACTCTACAGAAAAACCTATATCACTGTACTCCTCCACAACCTAGACATCTATCTCTTTGCTTAGTACAGAATGAGTTCCCTGTAATAATGTATTGCAAGAAATCTTACAAAAATGAAATGTAAAAATGAATGAATATATACATACACTAAAAAACTTGGTTTTTTGAGAACTATTTACAAAAATATATACTCATTAATATAGTTGGAACATGTCTACATTGAGAGTTCCCAATTCCTAAAAATTATTGGAGGGTAAATATAATACTAGTGATGCAGTCTCTACAGAGACTTAAAAAATTCATGTTAATACAGAAATTGTGTCTATATATCAGGAAGATACAAATGACAGTAAAATTAGTTATTAATTGAAATAATTATAGCTATATACAAACATCTAATGTATTTATAGCGGCTATTGCTTCTGTAGTCGCCATCAAGAACTATTCAAGTTTCCCTTCATGAGCTGTCAGAGGGCATCCTTCTATGATGTGTTTTATGGTTTGGATTTCACCACATTCGGAGGTTTCTTGCCCCATTTATGGAGGAAATAGGCATTTATATCATGCTGGGTCCGCATTCTGTTAAGAGTTGGTCATGTTTTTTGTGGTAACTTAAAACCAAGCGGCTTTTGGGTAATATATGGAATGGAAACATAGTAGGTGAATATGGATTGGGGCTAAGAAATGAAAGAGGAAGCCGCCTAGTAGAATTTTGCACAGAGCACAACTTAATGATAGCTAACACTTGGTTTAAGAATCATGAAAGAAGGTTGTATACGTGGAAGAACCCTGGAGATACTAAAAGGTATCAGATAGATTATATAATGGTAAGACAGAGATTTAGGAACCAGGTTTTAAGTTGTAAGACATTTCCAGGGGCAGATGTGGACTCTGACCACAATCTATTGGTTATGACCTGTAGATTAAAACTGAAGAAACTGCAAAAATGTGAGAAATTAAGGAGATGGGACCTGGATAAACTGAAAGAACCAGAGGTTGTACAGAGTTTCAGAGAGAGCATAAGGGAACAATTGACAGGAATAGGGGAAAGAAATACAGTAGAAGAAGAATGGGTAGCTCTGAGGGATGTAGTAGTGAAGGCAGCAGAGGATAAAGTAGGTACAAAGACGAGGGCTGCTAGAAATCCTTGGGTAACAGAAGAAATATTGAATTTAATTGATGAAAGGAGAAAATATAAAAATGCAGTAAATGAAGCAGGCAAAAAGGAATACAAACGTCTCAAAAATGAGATCGACAGGAAGTGCAAAATGGCTAAACAGGGATGGCTAGAGGACAAATGTAAGGATGTAGAAGCTTATCTCACTAGGGGTAAGATAGATACTGCCTACAGGAAAATTAAAGAGACCTTTGGAGAGAAGAGAACCACGTGTATGAATATCAAGAGCTCAGATGGCAGCCCAGTTCTAAGCAAAGAAGGGAAGGCAGAAAGGTGGAAGGAGTATATAGAAGGCTTATACAAGGGCGATGTACTTGAGGACAATATTATGGAAATAGAAGAGGATGTAGATGAAGACGAAATGGGAGATACGATACTGCGTGAAGAGTTTGACAGAGCACTGAAAGACCTGAGTCGAAACAAGGCCCCCGGAGTAGACAACATTCCATTAGAACTACTGACGGCCTTGGGAGAGCCAGTCATGACAAAACTCTACCAGCTGGTGAGCAAGATGTATGAGACAGGCGAAATACCCTCAGACTTCAAGAAGAATATAATAATTCCAATCCCAAAGAAAGCAGGTGCTGACAGATGTGAAAATTAGCTAACTATCAGTTTAATAAGCCACGGCTGCAAAATACTAACGCGAATTCTTTACAGACGAATGGAAAAACTGGTAGATGCAGACCTCGGGGAGGATCAGTTTGGATTCCGTCGAAATGTTGGAACACGTGAGGCAATACTGACCTTACGACTTATCTTAGAAGAAAGATTAAGAAAAGGCAAACCTACGTTTCTAGCATTTGTAGACTTAGAGAAAGCTTTTGACAATGTTGAGTGGAATACTCTCTTTCAAATTCTAAAGGTGGCAGGGGTAAAATACAGGGAGCGAAAAGCTATTTATAATTTGTACAGAAACCAGATGGCAGTAATAAGAGTCGAGGGGCATGAAAGGGAAGCAGTGGTTGGGAAAGGAGTGAGACAGGGGTGTAGCCTCTCCCCGATGTTATTCAATCTGTATATTGAGCAAGCAGTAAAGGAAACAAAAGAAAAATTTGGAGTAGGTATTAAAATTCATGGAGACGAAGTAAAAACTTTGAGGTTCGCCGATGACATTGTAATTCTGTCAGAGACGGCAAAGGACTTGGAAGAGCAGTTGAACGGAATGGATAGTGTCTTGAAAGGAGGATATAAGATGAACATCAACAAAAGCAAAACGAGGATAATGGAATGTAGTCAAATTAAATCGGGTGATGCTGAGGGAATTAGATTAGGAAATGAGACACTTAAAGTAGTAAAGGAGTTTTGCTATTTAGGAAGTAAAATAACTGATGATGGTCGAAGTAGAGAGAATATAAAATGTAGACTGGCAATGGCAAGGAAAGCGTTTCTGAAGAAGAGAAATTTGTTAACATCGAATATAGATTTATGTGTCAGGAAGTCGTTTCTGAAAGTATTTGTTTGGAGTGTAGCCATGTATGGAAGTGAAACATGGACGATAACTAGTTTGGACAAGAAGAGAATAGAAGCTTTCGAAATGTGGTGCTACAGAAGAATACTGAAGATAAGGTGGATAGATCACGTAACTAATGAGGAGGTATTGAATAGGATTGGGGAGAAGAGAAGTTTGTGGCACAACTTGACTAGAAGAAGGGATCGGTTGGTAGGACATGTTTTGAGGCATCAAGGGATCACAAATTTAGCATTGGAGGGCAGCGTGGAGGGTAAAAATCGTAGAGGGAGACCGAGAGATGAGTACACTAAGCAGATTCAGAAGGATGTAGGTTGCAGTAGGTACTGGGAGATGAAGCAGCTTGCACAGGATAGAGTAGCATGGAGAGCTGCATCAAACCAGTCTCAGGACTGAAGACAACAACAACAACAACAACATGGAATTTCGTTACTCTGCTTTGCGATCCTTTTTTGAGGCCAGGCTTTAGTCAAGCTGAATTTCTTCTCTATGCCTGTGATGGCCATTTTGATAGCGGACTTTCTGGATCAAAGGCGGCTATAGGTGGCATATTCAATGTCCTCATGTACTGGTAGGTTATTGTTGCTCAAGATCTTGTAATGTCTTGTGAGTGCGTTTATGCGGCGGATATTTGGCGGTGGTATGTGGCTCAGTACTTGCAGACATTCCATGTGGGTAGATCTGATGACTTCTGCGATCACTGTCATAATGTTTTTGAGTTGAACATCAATTTTGTGAGTGTGATGACTGTTAAACCACACTGGCGCACAGTATTCAGCAGTTGAGAAGACAAGGATCAGAGCTGATAAGCATGGGACAGATGCTGATGCTCCCCATATTGTTGTACAGAATTTTTGCAGAATATTGTTCCTCGATTTCAATTTCTCTATTATTTATGCTATATACTCTTTAAGTGTGAAAGTTCTATCGAGTGTCACACCCAGATATTTTGGTGTTTTATTGTGAGTAACTGTATGTAGAACTCCTTTTTGGCTAGTTTGTTGTTTAAGTGAAAGCATGTAACCTCTGTTTTGCTCATGTTTGGTTAGAGGCGCATTTTCGGAAATACCTTCCCAGCTTTTCCAGGTCAGCTGTAAAGACCTTCTCTGATTCCTCAAATGAGCTACATCTTGTTGCAAGTATCCAGTCATCAGTATTGCTGTGCCCTTTAGATCTCGTAACTGGCATGTCTGTGATATATAGTCTGACCAGGAGTGGTGCAAATACCAATCCTTGTGGCAGGCCATTCCTGAGTTATCGTGTTGAGGCTATGATAGATCCCACAATAACCTGAATTGTTCTGTCATTCAATGTGCCATTTAACAAACGAGATACTGTTTTGGTTTGCATTGTATTACATGTACTGTATAGAACATGACATCTCGCCAGACAGTGTTGCAGATGGCTGATAAATCAATGAATGCTGTAGACGTTTTAAACTTTCTTTCAAAGAAAGATTAAAACGTCATATATATATATATATATATATATATATATATATATATATATATATATATATATATGACGTGTGTGTGAACTTGAGCCAATCACAGCTTAAAATCCTTTACTTCATATCTTTTCTTCCCAAAATCTCTCCATTAATCCATTGTGTTTCCTCTTACTGTCATCGGTCCACTGTTTCCCTGTTGTTTCTTCCGTTGAGACATGTTCTTGTTTTTTATTTCACTTCTGAAGTATTCTGTGTCCTCAATTTCTTCTTCTAAATTTTAAATTGTTATTGGCCTTCAATTGTTTCTCATATCTGATTAGTCTTTCATTTTCTTGTATTAGCGATGTCAAACTTTTTTTTTCCTAAGTGTCCATAAAACTGTAGGCATCACTTCTGAAGTTCATCTGCAATGTTGTCTGTGTGTCTGTAGAGCTGCTTTGACCCAAGTTCCATAGTTGAGAACAATGCTGTAGATTTTCCTAAGTTTCGTTCTGATATATATTTTTGTAAGTTTCTTACTTATATATATAAAAGAAAGAAACTTAAAAAAAATCTACAGCATTGTTATGAGAGAGAGATTGCCTCTATGTAGTGGAAATATTATGTGTTTAAGTTGAGGTACTCAAAACAATGATTCTGTAATTCAGTTATGAACGAAGACATGTAAATAGAACTATTTTCTTCATAGCTTGAGTCACATGTCCTGTAGCTTCAGTCACATATAATGGAAATGTATGACAACTATTCCACTTCATTAATTCTGAAATGTGTGTTTTCGAACAGAGGTTTTGTTCTTTACAGAGTAACACTTCCTCTTGTTGTACAGTTATATGAGATGTAGTATAGTGTATACAATCTTCATCATCCATTTTCTCGAATATTAGCAGATTCTTTACACCTCTATTTTCTGTGATTCATTACCTGCTTATTGATGTTGCTATATGTGTTGCCATACACTGCATTATGCAGAATCTGTAATCTCTTTCTCCCTCACCATATATTCCATGCTCCATATCCATGTAACATTGTTTTTATAAATCCCATTTCTTTCTTAAGACATGTCTAATCCATTTTCTTTGTATTATATTCAGGAATTGTCTGTGATCACCATCTAGTCTTATTGCCTGTTTTTTCTCTCTCTGTGCATCCAAATTCCTCTTTCTATCCTCCACAATGTCCACGTATAAAATCCCTCGAACAGTTTTCTCTCCTTCTGCCACAATGTTCACCTTTTTGGTTACTATTTTTTCTCAAACTGCTGCCGAAAATTCTTATTTTTGTATAAAATACCCCATTCTCCATAGATATCGTTGTTTTAAATTCAATGCTGCTCTTCTACAAGGATTTATATCCTGCTTCCTACAATCGATCAGACATTAAATCCTAATCATCCTTCATTTTTTGCTTCATGCATATTTAATGCTCCACACACAGTATGATATTTTCCCTTTCAGCATTATGTTTAAAGTATTCAGTTAATCATTACTGATGAGCCATATCTTTTGAAACATCTGTTCATTTTTTGAATTATTTAGTTAACTATCTTCTCAGTGAAAGTATTGTTGCAACCTGTATTCCTAAATTAGAATTTGAAGAGGAAATCGTTTTGTTCTGATGCCAGTGTAAGCACTTAGGTAAATCAAAACCTAGAATGAACCTGAATTCCAATCTTGTGATGCATGCTGTCTGATTACTCCAGTTTCTGAATGGTGATTGCTATATGATCTTCATGAAATTCACCAAACTGCTTCCTGTCATTCTGACAACATAAAATGCATAACCCTGATATGTCCACTAGTACATAAGATTTTAACTTTGTAGCTATACTAACAGCAGTATTTGTTTTTTGAATAGATTTGTTTGAGAAGTCGAACTACACAGAACTACTCAGACCTTTTAAAGAGATAATTCACTATTTAACTTTTTCTATCATTTAGGTAAATTGTAGCAATCACATAATGCTAAAGAAAATCGATAAATCTAGTTTTATTATCTTATCTAGTGATTTGTATTTGTAATAAACAACAGTCACATTATAATGAAATCTCGTGAAATGACGTTATGAGTTTTTTGCAGGTACTTTTACTCAGTTTTGTGCCACAAGTTTTGAATAATTCTTACAATCTATGAAATGAAATATTTCTTAACTACACATTTCATCCCAATAATACCACTTTATTCTAATAGGAAGTGGAGAATGACATAATAAAATGGCTTGGAAATCTCATAAAAAACTAACTATCGCCATTTTCTTATTAGATGCCTTTAAAAATTGGTAGAGAAACGTGTTAATGATTCTTTAATGTGCACAGCACTTCTTAAAAACAAAAGGGTTTCCTAACCAGAAAGTGAGCTGTTACTGTGAGATATTACGGAAGGATTCTTTGCTTTCTAAGTGTTTTTTTATATTAACAGGCTTCCCATTGAGATAATTTGTTATTCTGTTATTCATATGTTTTCTTGTCTCTTGTAAAATTGTGTTTCTTATAACTTCACTGTGCCAGTTTTTGTTTATATGTGCCTACATACAAAATTCTGAATATCTATGCTCAGTCCATTTGGATAATATTGAGATCCACAGCTAAAGAATGTTTGTTGGCTGCTATTACATGTTAATGCCATTACTTCCGGTATTATATGTATATTTTCGTAGATCTCTTTGTTATTTCTCATTTTCCAACAATCAGTGGTTTGTGTTGTACCTATGTTTTGTCCAGCCTATAGTACATAGTATTTCTGAAAACGAAGATGACAGGGCACGCATTCAGAACCACTGAGACAAGTAGCTTTTGCTGCGATCAGCTCATAGAAGTGTGTGCTTGTGATTAACACTGAAAAATAGGGCACTTTTAATTGTAACTGTATATAGGTTGTCATTGGGAAATTTTGAGTTGTTTACTATGCCATCTGTAAGACAGCAGCAAGTAGGTAATACTCTGTAGTAATTTCAAAGTAGACATTCTAAAGAGTTATTACAGGAAAAATGATCTGGGAACCTCATTTAAATCCTACAATTTAGTCTCAGTGATTAACTTTCCAACACATGTGCTTGTAGATAGGACCCTAATAAATGTTGTCTGTTGAATCTTAGAGCAGGGAAATAACTGTATACCTAGAAACAAATGCTCTCTCTGGTCATGACGTGCAATTAGTGGGAATAAATGGCAAGGTTCTCCTTGACAGCTGTTCTCTTGCATAGAATCTCAAAAAGTTCAAAATGTAGACATATTTACAAATTAATTCGTGATGTGAGTGTAAAATTAGAATTTATTGTCGAAATGATCCATGGAATATGAAACTAACTAAAACCACAATTGGTTTATCGCTAAGACATGCTTTTCTTATGACAGTTGTATAGTGTTTTGTTAGGTATATGTTTATTATTATAACATTTATTGTCAACAATGCTGTTTCCATTATATTAAATTTTACACCTATTGCAAAGTTTTCTATCCCCTTCTGGTGAAGAGTTTCTTTAAGATATTTAAACTTGCTAACTTGCTCTATTTTAGTTATGATTTTTTTGTATTTGTCATGAATTTCATTTTGTCACTTGGAATTTTGATGCCAGGCCTACTCTATATTTGTTTCAGAATATTAATTAAGGAAAGTGCTTCTGTTAGGTTTTTGAAAGTGTTCCAAATTCGTCTGCAAAATGTAAACAGCTCCATTCTTTGTCTTCCCAGATTTAGTGACTGAATTTTTTGATTCTTATCTCCAAATACCAGCTACTTACATTTGTTTCTAAAATACAGTTAAACAGTAAAGACGATAAATGCCAGTTTTTATTTCAGTTGCATGAGATACTTCTGCCATACATTTCACTTTAGATTTTGTATTTGTCAGATTTTCATGAGTTATTTCTGATTTTCTTTAACACTAAATTTTATATTATTTTATCTTTTGTTTCTTTATCTGATACATTAAATGCTTTCTTGAAGTAAATAAATTATACTCTTACAGGTGTACTTACTAACACTCTGTGTAGAATCAAAAAAGTTAAAAATATATTCTGTGCAGCGTCTTCTCTTTAGGGCAAGCCAGGTCGGCTAGGGGTGGCCGAGCGGTTCTAGGCACTACAGTCTGGAACTGCTCGACCAGTATGGACGAAGGCTCGAATCCTGCCTCTGGCATGGATGTGTGTGATGCCTTAGGTTAGTTAGGTTTAAGTAGTTCTCAGTTCTAGGTGACTGATGACTGTAGAAGTTAAGTCCCATAGTGTACAGAGCCAATTGAACCATTTTTTTTGGGAAATGCCCCTGATTATCTCCTAGTTACTTGTTCAGTTCAAGTTTGGATTATGATTTACAAGCCACTGGCAGAAGAGACACTTTTATGTAATTCTTGACATGTTATTTCCCTTCATTGATGTGTAGTGGGTGGGTTAATACTATTGTCAGAACTGTTAGATTATTTTCTGTTTTGGAAATGTACTCAAAAGGCAAGTGGTTCATAGCACTGTACAGATTTTGTTGTAAAGTATTCATCACAATTTTCTTTGTTGTTTTTGAATGGATTGATGGCTTCATCTTCCTCTAAACTTTCTAGTATTGTTGGAAACTCTGATTTAGTTAACGAAATGGGGGAGTATGAAAACCTGTTAAAATTCAGCTAATAATGCATAACTTTCTCATTACTTAAACATATTTGGCAATATTCATCTTTTTTTAAAAAAATATTTGGTTATTGATGCCCTCTGAGTACAAGTTTAAAAGAATGGTAAAAATTTCTAGTATTATTTTTGGTGAAATGTCATTGAAATTTTAAGCTGAGGTTATTCAAACGTTCTTTTGGTTTTTGCAGATTATTTGTGATGTTTCTGTTCTTTGATACCTGAATTTTTCAATGCCTACTTCTTTTTGAATATCTGAAATTTCTCCATTTTGAGCTCTTTGTTACAGTGCTTCTTCACACCCCTCCAGTTCCACCATGTCTACTTTTTATTCTTCGCCTATCCTACTGTGTCTTGTGCAGCTTTAGAGATTTGTACCTGGAATTCATGCTAATCACTGTTTTTAAGGTCTTCAGTTTTCTTTAGTTTCTGCTGGCTCTATTGGCCTTTTGCCTGATTACTTTCTGGACTATCTTTTTAGTTTTGCATTGAAGAAATAGTATTATGGGAATGTATTATTGTTTTACATGAAAGAAATAGTATTCTAATCTTATAGAACTAATGAGCTGAATTATACTCCCCATTTCTGATAAGTTTAATGCTTCATTGTTGTTTCTTATGTAGATAAGGCCCATTTGAAATTCTCCCAAATTTGGATTTGAATATATCAAAGTCTTGAGTTTTCTTGACAGCTGGCAAATATATGTGGGCATCAGTTTGAGTTTGAATGTGTGATCAGCTTTTCACCATTTCTGTTTGTTGTTTCTGATATTTTCCAACCATTTTCGTTCATTGCTTTTCCTCCTCATCAGAGTGATCAAAAAGTGTTGTACATTGTTCTGATTTCAAAACACCCACAAACTGAAATATTTTCTGTAAACCTGTTACCACCATTTGTTGGTGCATGCTACTTTCTGAGGGTAGGGCTTTTATTCCTGCTCTTTAGTGCTACTGATTCTGATGTAAAATATGTTATACTATTTATGGTTGCTTTGTTTACATAAACATTGGTATGATTTCAATTATTTCTAGTGCTGGTTTTCCCTAATAAATTCTGCAATGTTATGTATCAGCTGCATTATCACTTAATAATCTTGATTCCTGCACTAGTAAAATTTGTGTATGGTTCTTCTGTAGAAGAAACTACAATTATTTTTGTTTTCCAATTTTCAGAAAAGAATTCACATTTATTCTGTGAAAGTGTACTTGACCTTAAACTTAGAAAACGGGTCAGTGTTGCCATTTCTTCTCCAACACAAATGTTGGAAGTCCTTAGAATCCTAGGTCCCGTTGTATTACAACATTTAATAGTGGATTCCTCATCAGACGTACACATGGAATAGTACAACCCAAATTTTAATTTTGCCATTTGAAGCTGTAAATTTTAGAGAGCAGGAAATCTAAAAACATCCCTGACGTCCCAAAATAAGGTATGATATTAAAATGGATACTGTAAGAAACTGGTCTCTCAATTCAAAGCAGTAAAGCTAGTTTCAAATGATGATATACAGTCTACAATAATAGGAAATTATTAATTTAACCTCTGATCCTCTAAGTTATATGGTGTCTCTGATAGAACTGCAGTGTCAGTAGCAATCTGTCAAGTTTTAATACGATTGTTTGCATGGCTTCCAAAGTAGGTGCGTTACATTAATTATTTTTATTTCTTGGACAAAAGATTACTGCAATTAAATGGTATTTTTACCAGAAACGTCTTATGTATAATGCGTCTTCTGTGGTCATTCTGGAAATATGGTGCCATATATATAAAATGGTATTAGATTAAAAAGAGCATATGTTTATAATATTGGCATCCAGTTTCCTAATTTTGTTTTTCCCCATTTTTAGATGTTCTGCAAACCACTGCTTCTTCCTTTGTTGAATGTTGAGGTTCCAATCAAAAAAACATTGGTTGAAAATTCAGTTTTGACTATGTTACAATTTTTTGAACTTGCTTCCTCTTACAGTGCACTGATTTATTTTTTTTTTGCAATTCACCTTACATTCGTAAAATCTCATTCATCTGCATTCAGTATAGGGAGTGGTAGTTGCCAAACACTGGATGCTTGTCTTGTTTTTTTTATGTGTGTGTGTGTGTGTGTGTGTGTGTGTGTGTGTGTGTGTGTGTGAGAGAGAGAGAGAGAGACAGGAATGGACCATGGGGTGGTGGGGCCCAAGGAGAGAGTAGAGAGAAAATTTATTTAGTATTATACAAGACTGTCTACCAATTTCGATGTTTTTTGTTACCAGCAAATGAAGGGAAACTGCTCAAAAAAGGTTTTACTGTACAAATAGATGAAAAATACATTGAAAGAATTCAAGTGCAGAAAAACCTTAACAAAACATTGTAGGTAAACATTCGTCTAACGATCCAGCTGATGAGAAAACAAAAAAAAGGAACACGATCATGCAGATGAATAAAAAAAACTGGAAAATTAAGCAATACAGACTCCATAACACTGAAAAAACGCGAAAACAAGCTACAGAAATAAACACCAAAATTATGGAGACTCATAAGGGAAACACAGTAGTAGTAATGAATAATTGCAATGTATTAATAAGCCAGAAGAAATTATCATGAAACTAAAATTATGTACCTACAATCGGATCCATTGAGCTTGTTCCATCTGAAGTTGATAAACACCATGAAGAACAATGACATCGAACACTTACACAACTGAAAAAAGACTGTTCAAAACAAATATCAGTGCACATTCACTCACATCCCAACCAAATATACACAAGAAAGATCTGCCAGTCAGACCCACCTGCAAGGGACCAGTTGTAAAATATTCTACTAATTACAAGAGGAGAGAACTATGAGAAACCCTACACAACTGGTTCATTATATAAAAGAATAACTAGTACGTATTCTAGACACTGTCACTCTCCTCTCAGTCGATGGGGAGAGTATATATTCTTAAGTACCAACTACTGAAACAGTCAAAATTTTATAAGTAAACCTTAATAACACAGTAGACTTTCACATGAATACATCACTGAAACTGTCAAGTAGCTGTAGCTACTATAGAATGGAACTATTTCCCATGCAGAAATGAATTCAATTTACCTTCGCAAAAATATTTTGGAATCATATAGAACAAATTGTAATTAACTATATGGATGAAAACCTGTGCCTGAAACATGAACAAAGCAGTAAAACTAACTAGTTACATGCAAAAAGACATTCAAGATAAATGTAACAAAAATAATTGAATGGAATCCAAACTTTTTGCAGGTTATCATGAAGATTAAGAACAATCAACACAAATTCGACAATACTGAAAATTCACAAAAGATACAATAATACATCAGACAGTAAATTACCCAACTCACACAAATGAGGTCACTTAGGTAGGTATTACACAGACGAAGCACAGTACCATGAGACACAAACAACTATGAAAAGGGGAATATAGCATAGTGTCAACAGCCACAGAAAACGGATACAAAAAACCTAATAACAAAGCTAAACAATATAATAAAGACATAGAAAAAAACACACACTCAGTTACCATCACAAAAAGTGAATGCCATATAAACAAACATTGATGACACAATAGCAGGAACAGCAGAGATTGGGACAGAAGTGAAAGCAAAAGTTGATATAAATGACATACAACCACACATACACAAACAGGATATCAAATGTGTACAGAAAGCTTCGTGTAAAAGCATCTCACCAATCAAAAAATTTAGTTAAAATGCAGTACTTTTTGATATATAAAACAGATCGAGATCTGAAACCAAGGAGTATGTAATACACCTGATGGAAGATGTATAGATCAAACAAGGAGAACATTTGACACCAGATACAGTAGGATGTAAGAGCATGGAAGAATAGGACAACTTATTCAACTTTGACTGAACACTTATAAAAATATCAGCATAAAATTCCCACATGGGGCACAAACTTGTAAATCACAATGATAAAAAACAAACAACACTTGCTTGGCCTACAAGAAAACTGCTACATCTATAAAACCAGAAAAATATAGAAACAACTCATAAATGATCAGACCCATGTGGGAGGCCAAATACTTTCCAAATTAATAGATCACATTATATAGCGTTAAATATAGAGATATCATAAACCTCTAGAAGTGTCACCCACTCACACTCTCCACACCCACTCAGTTCACATTCACCACTATCACATCCTTCATCTTCATTTTCTGGTAATTACCACTCCCCACCAAAGAGAAATAACATTATTTGCCCATTACTCCTTGTTCGATTCACAGCTCTGGTGAATATCTAACATATATTCAGTTATTCACGCTCACACCCACCATCCCATCCACCCACCCACCCTTCTGCCCATCTACCAACCCACTCACCCACACCTATACACACCCACACACACCTAATATGGGCAGGTAAAAAGATGAATACACATGTTGTCAACACTCACATCCTACACTCCTACACAGAATGTAAATGAATAAACAAGTTTTAAAAAATTGAGGAGTTATTGAATAAACCTAATGTAATGTGACAAAATGTGGGTTCAAAAAAGGCGAGTTTTTCCAAAAGTAAATGTACAACCAAGTTTCTTTCAATCTCTACCTCCACCAACAATGAAGGGAAAAGCTATGTTTTGCAGAATATGTAAATAAGAGACAAAAATCCCATAAATAAAATCAACACACATTATGTAGCGAAACATGACTTAAATCTTTACATATCAAATAGTAGAGACCAGTATATACAAATATTCCTGGAATATGATGACAGAAGATGCTTTATAAATAAAAGCGAAATGTATGTGCTCAAAAATACTCTTTAATTGCAGTAAGCTTCAGAACAGGAAACCAATCATAATTGATACTTTCATGTCTTATTTCTTCTGCCTGAGCTTTAATTCAGTTTCATAAGTACTTGTTAGTTTCCTTCATTGTATGATCAACTTACATACGAAATAAGGTGGGGGATAAGCGGATGGCTTCTAACTCCCTTCTTAACCACTGCTTCCTTCTCATATCCTTTGACTCTTATAAGTGCTGTGTCGTTCCTTTATAAGTAGCTGTTAATGGTCTGCCACCTGAATTTAACCATCTAATCTTCAGAATTTCTGATAGTGCAGTACAGTCAAGAACTCTTCAAGTGCTATTTATAAGCCCTTGTATTTTTCAGTACATCTCTTAAGGTAAATTGAAGGTAAGTTTTGCCTCACATGATCTTACATTCCTCCAGAATCAAAACAGATCTGCTAGTTTATCCATTCATCTGTAAATAATTCGTGTTAGTGTTATGTAAGTATGGCCTACTAAATGATTGTTAGGTAATATTCACTGTCATTACGTGCCATATTTGGTACTGGAATTAATACATTCTTCTTGAATTCTGAATGTATTTTGTATGCCTGATTTGTCTTGCATACAGGTTTGAATAGTTTCGTCACTGATGGGTCTCCCAAGGATCTTAAAATGTTGACAGAATGTC
Source organism: Schistocerca gregaria (assembly GCF_023897955.1). Lineage (NCBI taxonomy): Eukaryota > Metazoa > Arthropoda > Insecta > Orthoptera > Acrididae > Schistocerca > Schistocerca gregaria. The sequence continues at coordinate 49,791,904 of NC_064926.1, forward strand.
ATCTACATTAGTTTGATCTAGTTCTTTCAGTGGTTGGTCAAGATCATCTTGCAGAACCATGCACTGCATTTATGATAACCCAGTTTCTCTTCCCTTTCCATAATACTGCCTTAAAGTGTCTTTCCATTATTTAGCCTCTCAGTATATTTTTTCTCCATCCAACCTTTCATTCTTTGTTTAATATGGGCTTTCTATCATAACTGTTGTTGTTCATAAGGCTGCTTCACTTTCCTTTAAACGTTCTTTTAATGTCACAATCTTTCTTACAGTCATAAATCGTTTTACAACTTTGAATGTCTCCTCTAGGTTTTGGACCTTCTGTTAACATTATTTCTTAGACGTCTGTGTTCCATTTTGCACACTTCATTTGGTGCATTTTTATGTTCCTTCTCTCATCCTTTTGATTTAATTTAGCCCTGTGTCATCCAGGATTTCAACCTCCCTCCTTCTCTAATTTTTAGTACTGCCATGTTTACTACACACGTGAAGCTATCAACTTCTATTGTTTTCATTTCTCATCTTGTACTGTGTAATGCTCTCTCTGAAATTTTTATCTGTTGTTGTTTCATCTTATTCAGATGCCATGTCACCTTTTCCCTGTATGTGCAGTTTATTCAGCTATTATTTGCATTTGAGAACTATGGTCAGTGTCCCCATATTAAACTCCAAATGTTCTGCACCTTAAGATATACTTTTTTAAAATATGTTTCATATCCTTATGTAAGATACATGAAACCTTCTACTGTCTCCAGATTTCATTCACATAAGCAGCATTCTTTTGTGACTCTTAAAAGGACTGAATGGTGCTTCATGTGTAGTTCCATCAGCATTTGTCTACTTTCATTCCATGGTTCATGTCCTACTACTACTTCTTCTTCTTCTTTTGCTTTCATCGTATTACAGTCCCCGATCAAAATTACAATTTCATCCTTTCCTTCTTAATGTACTGGGTAATTTATTTGGTTTCATTTCTCTTTTTGTTACTCTTTCTATCACTTGCCTAGCTAATTTACATATACTCTCATATTAGTATGGTTGGTCATAACATTATGTCTCCTTCCATTTCGCAGTCAGTTCATTATATAATTCATAGTAGTTTGTTTGCACTCCTATGTTTTTTAGACATACACCTTCTATATGCGTAATTGATATCATTTTGGTTATACTGTACTTAATTAGTCCTTTATACAATTATTCCTCCCACAATATTTCACACACACACACACACATATATATATATACAAACTCTGCATCTTGAATGCATGACCTGTCTTTTGTGTGACAATATCCTGAGTAACAACTGGTTGGACATATGAGCAGACGACGACTACTCTATCTCCAGAATATTTTACATAAGGATGCTCTCATCATTAAACCATACATTACAGTTGTATGTCACTGGGAAATGTTATTACTGTAGTTTGCCCTTGTTTTTGGCTGTGTTATGTCATGAATGTGTTGGGAATGTCATTAGCCTATATTATTTCATCATCCACACTACTTAATCACACATACTTGTATTTAACTCTTCAGTTTGGCTTTACACATTTTCGTTCCTATTCTATTCTGTATTCTAGTGATCTTGTACTAGATAGTTTTAGGATGCTTGGGTTGCCAACAATTTTCTGTCTCTCTCTTCACAGCTGTGGGTGGTATTATAATCATTGGAGATACTATGTCATGTGTAAATCATTGTTCAGGGTGTTACTGAATGATCTCAGCACTTTCTTTGATTAACCCAGACGGTAACAAGTCTCATATTACTTTGGTATTTCTTCTATTGTTCGCATTATCTTAATTGTTGCTTATTCTTCACCACTTTTTGATTATCATGTCAGTAGTTCCTGGAATCACTGTACTATAAGAAACAGAGTCTCGTTTTATCGTTTTAATTATCCTTATGAACGCAATTGGTACATCAGGCGTTAATTGTGTGATCCATTTCTCGCGTTTTATTGGGGTCAGTGTTGTTACTGACCGATTTTGTGCTTTCACCATCAGAAACACTCATGGTATAGAGATCATTTTACTACAGAAAAATATCCCGAGTATTTTTATTTCTTCCTAAATTGGTGTTCAAACATTGATGTTTTGTAATTCTTCGTCACATCTTTCATAAACTGAATTATGTGCTCAGTACCTGCTTTCTGAAGCTAGATTCTGATGTATAAAACATAGCTCCAGTGCTTTTTTCTGACTTCTTATTTTTCGAGTTTGCCGTTCAACTTCTGCAACCCTTACGATAAACGGCAGTGCGTCTTCTATATCTACAGCTACATCAGTACTCCACAAGCCACCCGACGGTGTGTGGCGGAGGGTATTTTTTGTACTTCTAAATGATCTCCTCTTCCCTGTTCCTCTAGCGAATAGCGCGTGGGAAGAATGATTGTCGCTAAGCATCGGTATTAACTCTAAGTTATCGATTTTTTTAATGATAATTTCGGGAGACGTATTTGAGAGGAAGTAATATGTTGTCCTTCTCATCACAGAAAGAACTACGTGGAAATTTCTTGCAGCGTCTGCTACTGGAGTTTACTCAGTATCTCTGTAACATTCTTCATTTCTTATATCAGTCCCAGATCGACTAAGAATAGATAAGAATCGGTCGAACAAGCGCCTTGTAAGCCATGTCATTAGTAAACGAATTACATTTATTTAAGATTCTTCTTATGAATCTCTGTCTGTCATCTGCTTTTCCGACTATTTCTTTTATGTGATCGTAGCACTTGCTGTCGCTCTGGATTGTTAGTTACTCTTAGTTACTTTACGGTGGTTACTGTTTCCAGCAATTTGTCATTAATACCGTAGTTGTTCAGGACTGGATTTTTTCTTATCCATGCGCAATATGTTGCATTTATTGACGTTCAGGGTCAACTGCCAGAGCCTGCACCATTCATCAATTCTCCGGAAGTCTTCTGAAGTTGCTGCCTTCTTATAGGCAACTGCATCATCTGCAAACAGCCTTAAAGTGATTCAGACGCATTTTACTAGTTTATTTATTTATGTACACTGTAAACAGTAACGGTCCTACCACATTTCCTTGAGGTACTCAGGAAATTACCTTTACATCTACCGTTTTTGTCGCGTTAAGAGCAATGTGTTAAGTTCTGTCTGTAAGGAAGTCTTGAATACCGATACTGGGTAAGATTTTATTTACTGATCAGCAGTGCCGTACAGTGTCATACTTGCCAAAGTCGAGAAACACTGCTTCAACCTGTGAGCCGATATTTACAACGCTGCAGAGCGCATAGAATAACAGAGCGAGCTGAATTTCACAGCACTGCTGTTGACAGAATCCATTATGACTTTTATAGAGAAAATTTTCATTCGCCAAAAACGTCATAATACACCAGCATAAAACATGTTCAATAATTCTACAAAACATCGACTTCAGCGACATAAGCCTACAATTATCTTTCCGGCGGCGCTTCTTTGAAACGGCAATGAGCTCCGTTTTTTCCATTTGCTAAGTACAGTTCCTTTCTCCAGTCACTTACGATATACTGCTGCTGGAAGGGGAACAAGTTCTTTCGTATAATCTCTGTCGAGTCTTACAGATATCTTATTTGGTTCCGATTCGTTTCCATTTAAAAACTTTTGTATTATTTTTCTATACTGAGATCGGTTACCTCAGTAGGTGCCATTTCGGTGTTCGTGCGATGACTGAACGGAGGGATTGTATTTAGAATCTTCCACGGTGAAACAATTTTTGAAGAAAGAAATCAGTTTTTCGGACATCTGTATCCGTTTCGGTGCCGTTATGGTTAGTGAGTGATTAAATAATCGATTGCGAATCACTTGCTTATTTTACGTGGTAGCAAAGTCCCGTAGGGTTTTTAGTCAGATCGGTTCGCAAAATTTTGCTTTCGAAGACAATGAACGCTTCTCGAATTGTTCTCCTTATGTTCATTTTTACTTCGTTCAACTTTTGTTTGTCAGCTATGTTCTTTTCTTAAATCTGTCATGAAGGTCTCTTTGTTGACGTAGTAGTTTTCTAACACGGCTCTTAAACCGTTTAGTACTTTCCTATACTGTAAAACCTTGCTTGAACTAATTTTCTGACAAGACATTCTGAATAACATCACACAAGCCCCTCTCTCTGGCACAAGCTGTAATAGCATCATGGTTTTCCCAATCTTTACCAGCAAGGTGAAGTCACGACTTTTACAACAGCATGAACAAGTAACGTACTTATGAAATTCTTTAAATTTCTCGGTGAAGCGTTGTAACACTCTAGCTTCTGACGAAGGTGTTGTGTAAAAGCATCCGATGACCATTTTTGTCGCACGTTCGATGCTTCACTTTACGCAGATTAATTCACATTCAGAATCCTTGATAACCTCGCTTGATATTATCGAATTACTTAATGCAATAAATACGCCGCCACTATTGGCGACTAGCCCAGCCTTACGATAAATATCCCAATCTGAACTAAGGATTTCGGTGCTGTTCACTTCCTGTTTCAACTTTCTGCTCCTATTACTATCTCGGCATTATAACCTTCAATAAGCGGTATTAATTCTGGGACCTTACTGTGGATGCACCTGCAGTTTCCTAATATCACATTAACCTCTTCTAGTTCCAACCTGCAGGAACGAGCATCCTCTGAGGATAATGTAGCAGATGTATCTTCGACTTTGAGAGGCAAATCATCTCCGGTCCATAGGAAGGGGTTCCTCTAACCTAAAACTATCCTAGGTGCCTCCCACAAATGCTACGCTACCTTAGTTGTCGCTACCTGCACACCTGACCTATTAAGGTGTCGAGAAATCCACAACCGATGGCGTCGCAGTATCGTCTCAGCTGCTTTAGACCGTCCAATCTCATCAAACCAGAGGACGGCGATAGACACTGAGTACGATGCTACATACAAAGAGTGAACTGAGCTCCACCTGCGATGCTACTTCTCCAAATCAGCCATCTGCCTGTAGGAACTGAGGATGGAGTCAGAACCCAAGCGGCAGGTGTCATTTGCGCCGACGTAAACCACCATCTGAAGCCGCTCGCAGCCAGTGCGCTCGGGAGCCGCCAGCAGAGCGTGCTGTACCTGATATCTCGGACGAGATCCCCTGCAAACACAGCGAGTGCACACTGGTATTCTTTCCCGACCTGCCCACTCTTACCTTGTGGGTTTCTGTTACCTGCCTAACGGTGGGGTTCCCTATGACCAATATACGCGCCCTACGCACCTATCCAGGCTCAATAGGAAAATGAGCCACTGGCCACCAGGAGAGGCATCTCGTGCAGGCTCAGAAGTGTTATCAACGCTGAGCAGCGACTCGTACCTGTCGCTAAGGACTGGGGGCCAGCTGTACGGCCTTCCACCCAGAGACCCGCGTACACGCCACTGCCCACCACTCACACTGGTTGGACGTTGCGTATCGGAAGTCGCAGTACATCTTGGTCACTGCGGGATTCCACCGGCACCATAGGTGCCGCAGGTCTCGTTTCCAGTGCCCCGATGTCTTCGCAGCTTTTTGCAGTAGCAAGAGGCCTGTTGTCTGTTGCCAACACAGCTTTCAGCGACCAGTTCCCTTTGTGTATACACACAACAAGCGTATCTTCTATCTCTATCATACTGTGTAAGAAAGTGTATGAAATCTCAAAAGATAGAAAAAGACCACATGAAAAAGAACAAGCAGGCCTCCAGAAATAAGGAAACACGACTGCGACACTACTGAAGATTTTTTCTTGATTTTTCATCTGAATTGTTAACACTAACCTTAAGCTAATATTTCATACGTATCTTCCTTCAAATTACAATAATGGATATCACCCTATGCTTTTTCCTCAAGTCCAGTTTTTTGAGTGGTGTGATGTCAATCTCTAACAAAATTTGCATTTCTATAACTCTGCTGCGCCCAAAATTCGTAATAATCTGATTTAAATATAATGCTATGTGTTGGTCTCTAGAATTTTCCTGATTTAACAGCTCCTGAATGCCCTCACACATCACAATGAACACACCCCTCTTCTGGCAAGCATTTTCCATATTTTCTTCTCCTGGCCTATTGTTATTTTACTTTATTATTTACTATATATGCACATAAAATTTTATCGTACTACAAGCACCTTATATTTGTAATGTTTACTGGCTCCTTTTTCCCAGTTTCCATTAGTCAACATGTCATGTCCAGTCCATATGGTGCCATGATCCCAGCATACTCTTTCAGTAACTCCTTATTTATCTATATCTGACACTACGAAAATCATTTTTCTAAACAAATACTTTTTCAATGCATTAATAGACTTGCGATATTTTCATTGTTCCTGCAATCCTAGATCACAGCACTTCGTATATGAAATAATTATCCACTAGTCCCCAGTGCCTCAGGATCTATTCTGCCAACTTACCTCTTGTTTTAGTCAATTTGTGTCATTACTTTCTCACCTTCTCGATTCGATTCATTATCTCTTGTGTAGCCATGCTATCCAACCAATGTCTAGCATTCTTCTGCAACATTATATTTCAGTAACTTAAATTTTCTTATGTGTAATCCTTACCATCTGATTATCACTTCTGTGTAAAGCTATGCTCCAGATGAATACTACAAGAAAATATTTACAAAGGCTTAAAGTTATATTAGATATTAACATATTTCTCTTTGTCAGAAATGCTTTCCTTATTATTGTAAGGTTGTATTTTATATCTTCTTTATTTCTGCCAACGTCAGTTACTTTGCTCCCAAAATACTATTTCATTGTCTTATTTTCTTATCACATTTCCTCAATATCAGCTGATTTAATTCGCCTGTATGAAATTACAAGTGTAGTTTCATGCAGGTGAATTAAGTCAGCTGATGTTGTTTACTATTGTAGGTTATTATTTTATGACACATCACAAAATATTAAATATTGCGTTCAAGCTGTCTTCCTAGCCCTATGTTGTCTCTGATGGCGTACCTTAAAGCTTATATTTCCTGTGCCACAAATATTTTGTAATATGATTCGGATTTCTTTATCTGGTTGCTCAATGGACAAACTGCCTGCCCTGAGGGACAAGGTACATATCTATCTATTTTGTTCTTAACTACTGTCTGTCTTTTATGAGCATGAATTATTATAATGTAATACGATATTTGAATATCAATGTTAAAAAAATTCGCTCTTCGTTTTTCTATTACTCTTCATTAATTTTGACTGAGTTTCTGCTAAGCATGTCGTCACTTATATTCCACATCGCTTGTAATTCTAGGCTTCAAGGGCTATGTCGTCTGTGACCTTAACAATGGGCATCTGTTCGCCTTGAGTAGTTGTTCCTTATCTACAATTATCTTTCATTGCCTTCACTGATTCTATGACGTATAATTTAAAAGGCGTTAATATTATAATCAACACTATGCTTCCACTTTCCATAGGACAATTTATTTTTCTTTGCTGTCCTCTTTTATTACATCAGCATAGTTTTCGTGGGATAGTATCATGCAAAACGATTATGTGCTCGCTCTGTTTACCTTAATTTATTCCACAGTGATTCTCATGAGCACATTTTAATTTAAAGCCTCTAGCCTCGCCTCTCCTCTGAAGGAATTTTTCCTTTACAGAGCTCTTTGTCAGTTGTTTTATTTACCTCTTTAGTATTTTTCTGATTCCTGTTAATTTTGCTTCTGTCCAAATAGTATGAAAGCTTTGCGATCAGATGTTTGCTTCCTTGCATTTTATTTTTTCCGATATAATTCTGAATATGTCCTTAAGTCAGATCTCCTCTACATTATTGTACCTTTGGGTGCCTGCCCTGCTTATGTTACTTTCTTCCTTATTCCTTTCCACCGTCTTGCTACAGAGCTACTTCAAGCTTGATTTATTATCCGATAAAACGGTCACTTTTTATTAGTTTTAATTTCGTCCTTCGGGAGTAACTGTAAGGATACCATAGTAGTCAATGTTCAGAGTTTAGTATCCCATATAGTTCAGCAAATTGTTTTAAATTTATGCTGATGAAGCGACTTTTCCCTTTCTGCTGCTTGACCAAGAGCACTTTATTCCTTCGTAATTTAGTGAGTTAAAAGTAGACGTCCACTGCAGGCAGCTGAAGTCAAACGTAGAACTCTAAAATCTCCATTTGTCCACAACTCTGACGCCCAGTAGATATTGTGAAGTAATTCTGAATTTCGTCTTCTCTCAGCTGTTTTAGCATTCCAGTCATGCTGGACACCAAAGCTTACCATCCTTAACATACATTATCATTTTGCTTATGTTAACTTATTATTTCTCTAGATTATCAACATTTGCTTCTCGTCCGGCGATATATATTTCGTATTGTGGTTAACGTCGGGTCTGTTTCAGCCACCACAAGAATAATTCATTCACTGAGTTGCTCATCATAGCTCATTGTGTTAACTAACTTCCTACTCATAACAATGCTGTTAGCTTCCACACCATTCAGTTCTGCTGTTTTTATTCCATAATAAGACTCTGATGAGACATCTCTTGATTCATTACATTTCACTTTAGTAGTATTTAACTTCAACCTTCCCAGTAGTCATACTCACTTTACACTTTCGAGTTTTGTTCACGATATTCAGACACCTGACACTTAATCAATAGATATTAGCCTATTTGATACAACTGATAAAATATCCTTGGTAACACCTCCATACATTTTTCTCACATAAATCATTCTTCGTGAAAGACTTTTATTGGGCTATAGATCCTCTGGAGATAGCATGTGTTTCTCTATTTCAGTGGTACACTTTCCATTCAACACTTGCCCCATTCTGTGCCACTGATCATTACTCGTTCTTCAGTGTTTTCAGGATAGTTTCTTTTCTCAAGGCCAAGAAAATGTATTGAGATCAAATGGAAAACTCTCACCTTTAGAAGAGACATATATGTGGGACATATGGTATTACTCTAGGGAGTAATTAATATACCAATGTCATGTTTGGGATTGCACATACTTAGCCAAAGAAATAAATGGCTACTGATCCAATGCTGAACTGTCAGTGATCAAACAATATGACAATTTTTAAACTATATGACATAGGACATTCAAAGTGCATTGTTGGCTGCGGGGTATTATGCAAATTAGTCTGGGCATGTGCACGCGCCTTGTCATTGTTGGCCGTTTGCACCTGAAAACGTCAAGGTACACAGTGTTTGAGCGTATAGTGCTTGTAAACTCGTACTGTGCGACGAGTAACAGACCAACAGTGCATCAAAGGAAGTTTTCGACTGAGTTCAAGCTGAAGACAACCGGTCCAAGTGTGCCAACAATTGAGAATTTGACTCGCAAGTTTGAGAGCTCGGGGAGTGTTCGTAATGGCAGTGTTGACAGTGTCGGTCTTCAAAAAAATGGTTCAAATGGCTCTGAGCACTGTGGGACTTAACATCTGTGGTCATCAGTCCCCTAGAACTTAGAACTACTTAAACCTAACTAACCTAAGGACATCACACACATCCATGCCCGAGGCAGGATTCGACCGTAGCAGTCTCACAGTCCCCTGACTGAGCGCCTAGAACCGCTAGACCACCGCGGCCGGCAGTCGGTCTTCCAAACAGGCTGGAAACGCCTGTAAACATCGAGAAGAGGCGTACTGTTTTTCAAAGCAGCTCGAGGAAATCAATAGGACGGGCTGCACACCAAGTGAGAATCAGCTGGGAGACACTGCAACAAATTGTTGTTGAAGACCTGCAGCTCTTCCCATACAAAATTCAAAATCATCAGCCATTAAACCCAGGCCATGGAACAGCGGTTGTGTTGCGCTAACATTATTGTCCACAGAAATGGCGAACAGGACATTGATGTGAATATAGTTTGGTTTTGCGACGAAGCCCACCTTCATTTGGATGGGTTCGTCAGTAAGCAAAATTTGCGCATTTGGGGGACTGAGAAAACGCATTTCGCGATCAAAAAGTGTCTTCACCCTCAACGGGTGACTGTGTGGAGTGCAGTGTCCAGTCACACAATAATCGGTGCGATATTCCTTCATGACACGTTGACTATAGAGAATTATTCAAAGGTTTTGGAAGATGATTTCATCTCCATTATCTAAAATGGCGCTGATTTCGACAGGGTGAAGTTCATGCAAGTGGGAACTCGACCCCATAGAAGCAGGAGAGTCATGTCCTGGAGGAGCACTTTGGTGACCGCATTCTGGCTCTGGGTTACTCACTGCATGAGCCTTGATTGGCCGCTGCATTCTCCGAATCTGAACACATGCGACTCCTTTTTGTAGGGCTGTATGAAAGACAGGGTGTAGGGCAGTAACCCCAAAACCATTGCTGAGCTGCAAACAACCATTCAGGAGGTCATTGACAGCATCGATATTTCGACACTTCAGAGCCGCATTTTCGTCAATGATGGCAGGCATATCGAACATGTCATAACCTAAATCCGAATAGCTATAGTGACGTTAACATGTTGAATGATGAATAATTTTCACCCTGCAGTTAACGTTGTGTTGACCAACATTCCTTTACAAAGGAAGCTGCCCCTTCAGTCCCTGCTTCAAAGCACGTTATAAGATTTTAGCGACGTATCGAACAGAAAGTCGTTCGTGAGCAAGCCATACAAATTATATTGAAACACTTAAGATTAGGTAAAATGTTGAAAAAAGAAGTCAGAGACACCAATTAGACAAAAGAGTCACTAAAATACCCACAAACATTTCTGTCATTGGATGACTGGAGATACGTTTTGATTACGACCTTAGAACAATTTACAGCTTCACCTGACTTCACCTAATTCACCCATTTACAACTGTTCGAAGGGCGCCAACAACATTCATGTATTTTTAAATCTAATAAATCGCCGTTCCGACGATACGAAAACATAATCCACAATTCAGATTTGCAGAAAGTTTAAAGCATCTATCAATGCTCAATCTAGTTCAGATCATACCGCATCCAGAATGATTACTGGCAATGTTATTATGGGATCATTTGTATTCTAAGACACATTTAGCTGACCGCTTGTCTGAAATGGTACAGAGACTCAGAGTCAAGTCGTTTTATGACCCACAGTTCGCCTTCGAGGCTATTGTGTAACGGTAACTGTTTACAACGTGCCACTGTCATGTGGAGGAAGGGTAGAAGAAAAATCTGATAACTACACTTGTGGTCTATTAAGTTGGGAAACTACCTCAAATTGGCCTACAAAAACTACATAAGCCACAGCGCATACGCGTCACCCAAGATTTTCAATACTATCGACATCCCTTCGTGCAAAATATTAACCTGAGAGGAAAAAAATGGATAAGACCTTTAATGTACTGGGATGCGTTTTCGCTAGAGGCCATAATTTTCGAATTATTCAAGGAATATTTCCAAAACTTATCTTCGAACGCACCCTACACGTACACAAATCCCCCAACTATCGGGTCTGTTAGTATGTTGTTCTTGTCCATCAATTCTGCCACTGCATAAATATCTTCGACTTCACGAATTATTTCCCGTATTCTATCGTTTTTTGATCTTCATAGAAGAAAAGAAAGATATACTTTGAGCATCTCACAGAGGGGGTACTACAGGCTCTGGAATACATGGATGACCTTTTAGTGCAACGATTTAACACAACAATTTAATAGTTTGCTGGCTCAAGTGTCAGTTACGGAAGTGTATTTTTTCCCATTTAGCATTCAGTTCCTCGCATACAAACTTGGCCAAGATTGTCAATTACTAATACGTGCCAGATGGGGGCATAAGATCATCTGTTTTTGGGTAGAGTCCTTCTTGGGCAAATTTAATTACCATTATACACTCCTGGAAATTGAAATAAGAACACCGTGAATTCATTGTCCCAGGAAGGGGAAACTTTATTGACACATTCCTAGGGTCAGATACATCACATGATCACACTGACAGAACCACAGGCACATAGACACAGGCGACAGAGCATGCACAATGTCGGCACTAGTACAGTGTATATCCACCTTTCGCAGCAATGCAGGCTGCTATTCTCCCATGGAGACGATCGTAGAGATGCTGGATGTAGTCCTGTGGAACGGCTTGCCATGCCATTTCCACCTGGCGCCTCAGTAGGACCAGCGTTCGTGCTGGACGTGCAGACCGCGTGAGACGACGCTTCATCCAGTCCCAAACATGCTCAATGGGGTAAAGATGCGGAAATCTTGCTGGCTAGGGTAGTTGACTTACACCTTCTAGAGCACATTGGGTGGCACGGGATACATGCGGACGTGCATTGTCCTGTTGGAACAGCAAGTTCCCTTGCCGGTCTAGGAATGGTAGAACGATGGGTTCGATGACGGTTTGGATGTATCGTGCACTATTCAGTGTCCCCTCGACGATCACCAGAAGTGTACGGCCAGTGTAGGAGATCGCTCCCCACACCATGATGCCGGGTGTTGGCCCTGTGTGCCTCGGTCGTATGCAGTCCTGATTGTGGCGCTCACCTGCACGACGCCAAACACGCATACGACCATCATTGGCACCAAGGCAGAAGCGACTCTCATCGCTGAAGACGACACGTCTCCATTCGTCCCTCCATTCACGCCTGTCGCGACACCACTGGAGGCGGGCTGCACGATGTTGGCGCGTGAGCGGAAGACGGCCTAATGTTGTGTGGGACCGTAGCCCAGCTTCATGGAGACGGTTGCGAATGGTCCTCGCCGATACCCCAGGAGCAACAGTGTCCCTAATTTGCTGGGAAGTGGCGGTGCGGTCCCCTACGGCACTGTGTAGGGTCCTACGGTCTTGGCGTGCATCCGTGCGTTGCTGTGGTCTGGTCCCAGGTCGACGGGCATGTGCAGCTTCCGCCGACCACTGGCGACAACATCGATGTACTGTGGAGACCTCACGCCCCACGTGTTGAGCAATTCGGCGGTACGTCCACCCGGCTTCCAGCATGCCCACTATACGCCCTCGCTCAAAGTCCGTCAACTGCACATACGGTTCACGTCCACGCTGTCGCTGCATGCTACCAGTGTTAAAGACTGCGATGGAGCTCCGTATGCCACGGCAGACTGGCTGACACTGACGGCGGCGGTGCACAAATGCTGCACAGCTAGCGCCATTCGACGGCCAACACCGCGGTTCCTGGTGTGTCCGCTGTGCCGTGCGTGTGATCATTACTTGTACAGCCCTCTCGCAGTGTCCGGAGCAAGTATGGTGGGTCTGACACACCGGTGTCAATGTGTTCTTTTTTCCATTTCGAGGAGTGTAATTTATATTGAGCGCTACACAGGTATCATACCGCTCCAGTCAGCTTAGGAAAAGATCAAATTTTAACGACCACTGGTCAGGCAACATTTTCGAAGTTAAGAACTTATGGGAGAGGCTTTACAATTCGTGGTTGACCCCGTTGTTTCACATACATCCCCCGACGACATAGAGCAGATGATTGCATGCACATCCCAAACCGTAATTTCTGCACAGCCAGGTTTTATCTATGTATAGAAGGAAGGACACTGTACACTGGTGGTATCATAAACTTCCTTAATTCTTATATAGAACACTAATATCGCTATTTGCCACATGAGTGACCCTATCGAACAAGGTCGTGCAGCAACTTCTGTGGTGAGAGCTGTTTTCGAGCAGTATACACTTTGAGATCCACTACCGTCCCATCATTATCCAGGTGCTATGTTTCTAGCAATGGGTCCGTTTGATAAGCAAGAGGCACTTGACTCCAGCCTGATGAAAACATTACGACGTGCTGGACAATTTCCTCTTAATCGCTCAGCAGGTAGATAGATATAAAAGCCTGATCTCAACGATCAGTTATGCGTGTTTTGTGTGGCTGGACCACTTGTCTGATGCTATGGAACAAGCACTGTGGACGGAGGCTCAACAAAATTCATGTGTACTTAAGCTTGGCACAGAAGTGTTCGATTGTTCGGTAGTAACCCAGAATACAGTCCAACATTACATCCTCTATTACCTGAAACTTCGCATCGTACTTGATATACATTGGTGACTAACAAGGATTGCTGGTGCTCACCATGTCTCTTGTATTTTTTCTGTAGACTAATATCGAATATGCTGTACACGCCTGGCGAACATGAGCATGAAACCAGTTACCTTCATGATCTACTCCTGATCAACCATGGATCAGCATAGATATCGATCTTGCAGGTGCCTATGAGTACATGTGGTAGATGCTCTCTCTACCACATGTTGTCCAGATATCATCAATAATATAAGCAGGTATAATGTGAACATTGACAATAGTCTTCAGCACAGAGGGAATACGACAAATTAAAATATCCAACAGAGGTCTGCAATGCACATCAGTCGAGATCCCGTTTGCCAAAAATATTGCTTACCACATGTGACCAGTGGGCATTTTTCCCTTCGTTGAACTTTGAAGCTCAGCAATTGATAATAATGTTAAATGACCTGTGACTTCTGAGGATGTGCAAAAAACTGGATTACCTTGAATTCTTTTGTGGGGTATACAGTCTGCAACTAGAAACATTGGTTATAGGAATTCAACAACAATAATAATGAGGAGATAACGTGCCTGTAAAATGCCACGCAGAAGCAAGTGACTGTCCACCGGACGTGCTGGTCAGAGACTTGATCACACTGTGATGCAGAATAGGGCTCGATCTCTGAGAGATGCTATGACGCAGTACAGTACTGGTGCATGTACAAGTGTTTCAGAACACAGCAATCAGTGCACATCGTTAAACATTTGATTTCGCACCAAATGACACTTACGTGTAGCATTGTGACCCAGCGTTATCGTCGGTGACGACGGCATTAGGAACGGGTCATTGAGACAAGTCCGTAGATCAGCGGAGTCATGTCGCTTTGTCGGATGAATCACGCTTCTTGTTACACCACATCGTGTCCTGATGCGCCGTAATCCAGGCGAACTATTGCTTTAAACATTCATCGCCTCAGGCCGATGTAGGCAGTATCGTGTCATAGGGGACATTCAAATGCACTTCCATGGGATCTGTGCTGTTAACCGAAGGCACCATGATATAGCTGTGCACGTGAGACGCGTTACGAGCTTGCTCCATTTATCTCGAAGTATGTTGTATTGCTAAATGTTCTTTATCAAAGAATTTACACCGCAAGATTAAATGGTGTGGAATACAGTACTCCAACAAAACCTCAAGCTAGTCTATCTAGAATAAATTATGTGCGGGGCCTCAGCTGCTACTTCCATCTTCTGTCGTGTATACCCAAGGAGGCAACAAACTTCGTTTGCTGATAACATCAATACTGGTGGCAATAATGTCTATAAGGGAAATTCCCTGCTCCAATCTGTATTGTAGTAAAGTAAACCGAATGGAAAATTGGCTTCTCCATTCACTCTAGAACTGGTATGGACAACCCGAAGTTTTTGCCAACAATGAAAGTTATCGGAAATATCAGAAACGTCAATTTCAATTCTTGTGAAAGGCTCCCGATAAAGAACGCGGGGGAAAGTAGTTGTAGTGTAACAAATGCGATTGTTTTTGTTAATTTGATTAGTTTGTGAAAATAATAAGTGCAGAGGAAAAGATACCACGTTTTCCTTAAATGTAGGCGTTTATACTGTACATCACGATGCTCTGTTGATATTGACTCAAGCAGAATGAACTTTACAAAGCACATTTTTCGTATTTCGCTCATTTTACTCATTCACTCCTTAGCTTACCTAGAACCAGCTGAATCTGACTACTATCACCCCAAATTGACAACTCACTTATTTTTTTATAATAAATTTCTCATGAAATTAAGGAAAATAAATATTTTTCTTATCAAATTCACATACTATAAAAATATTTTTCTACGAAAGGTAATATATTAAAATAATTAATGACTTATTCTTAATGGAGAAAAATAAAATTATTCAATTATTTTACTGGCTCAAGAGTTCAGTGTATTTCTTATAGAAGGAGAGTATAAGAAAATAAATAAAAACTGTTTTTATATGCTCTATTCCTTACCAAAAATATTTCTACTTCTTTCATCTTGAGTATCCATAAGATTAATATGAGCTGTTGATTTCTCATGTTTTTGTAGTGATTTCTTGAGTACAGGTCTGTCACATTCACATGTTACTTTCTCAGAGTTTTTTCCTTTTTCATGTTTTTTACATACACAACAGAACTCATACCATCGATATTTATTCTTATGCAATTCATTAATATTCTCTTTAATCAAACAATATCCATACTGTTTTAGTTGTTTGGTACTGTCCATTATAATATTTAATGGGAGAAATAAAAATAAATTCCAAATCATGAAATTTTTTATCATTGTATTTAAGTTTATTCATTTATTTCTATCTCAATTTATTATTGTCTTCTTCAAAAAATTGAAGATAGCAATTACTAATTAGTTTTAAACATCTATTAGGTAAAATAATTTTTAAAGTTGTTATTGAGTTTCCAATATATTTTTTCTCTATGTCTGGAAGGTAAATGTTTATAAATGGTAATATTTTGTAAAGCATTTACTTCTAACTTACTAATCTTCTTAAACAAATTAGTATTAGTAATGTTATTGGACTCTTTGAGTAATTTTTCCAACTATGCAGATAAATTTTTATTACATTATTTTGCAATTTTTAATGTCCATCAATAAATCTGTTTCATTTCCTGGGACATATCTATTATTATTCTGAGGACCAATTGCTTTCTTGTTTATATCAGCTGTAGTAGATTACATGTTCTTCGCTTTGAATCAAACTCATCTTCCTATACTGTTCTCTATTGTTAAACAAACAAGCTCTATAAACTTCTAAGCTTATTCCGTTTTTAACAACACATTTTAACTCCTTTAGTCCTTTTTCTATTCCTTGTCAAAAACTTGATACAATTTTCATCTCAAACCATAGAATTCCATTACATTTGTGTTTCGTTTTTCCTAAAATTTTCTTGTTTACTTATGAAATTCCATAAATATTATCTGTTCGATAATCACTCATATCAAAATAATCAAACATCAATTTCATGTCTTTATAGAAATCTTCTATCTGTATATTATATATGTAAGTCTCTGTATCTTGATATCACTACTCCATATTTTCTCCATATTTTAGTTTAATTATCCAGTGGTGAAAATCATACATCAATTCTTCTGATAAATCAAGTGTACTTATTCCAACATAGATGGATTTATTAAGTGAAATTTTAATTTTCTTCACATGAATAGCAACAAGATTTTTATTAAATATAGTTGTTTGTTTAAAGTTTAGTTTAGATATTGATTTATCACACTTATCTTCTTTTGAAGCTAATTTTATATCCACTCTGGTTCTTATATTTTCCATTGTTTTCCAAACACAGTGTTATCTGTCAGTTTGCAAAAGTCTTTTTTAAAATCACTTTTTGATTTCATCCTCATTTCTGTATTTAAGTCTATATATTTTTTCAACTACTCAGACTGCTTAAATTTTAAGACATTATGAAATTTGGTTATTTTCTTTGCTAATGATAGATACTGTGTGAGATTTCTGTAGTGAATACAAAATTGTTTTTCATTGAAAGCAGTTATTAACTTATTTTCTTTAGTTGCTGGCACAAATTTATTTTTAGGAGCTAGTGGTAAATCTTTATGCAAAACATGCAATTCTTTTGGGTATTCTAGATCTACTTCAAATATATGCCTCTGCAGGTTACCTAAAATATCACTTATTTTTCTAGAATCAAAAGAATCAGATTCATCCCATTCAAACACAGCTTATGGTAAATACTGACTGATACCATAACTATATAAATATTTGTATTTAAATTTGCTAAAACTTTGATATATTTTTAATATCATAATGTTTCATACATCTATTATATACTTTTACATTGAGATATTCCTCCTTTTATTCCTTTTCAACTATTAAAGTCATATCATAATCATGGAATATTCCTAGCAGTTGAAGCTTCCTGGCAGATTAAAACTGGTGCCAAGTTCGAGTCTTGGTCCAGCACACAGTTTAATCTGCCACGAAGCTCCATATCAACGCACACTCTGCTGCAGAGTGAAAATCTCATTCTGAATTCCTGCAGTTGTTTGGTCATTTTCAACATTGAAAAAATACGAAGATGGATGTAGATCATTTATACAAGTTTTCTAAAATTTTCACATCAACTAATAACAAAACGTCAATTTTAAGATAAGAGATCATGATATTCGCCAAGTTTTTCAATATTAAATTTTTTTCTTAACTATTTTTGCATGTTTTAAACTTCATCGTTTATTTCTACTCACCCCATTTGCTGTAAGATTCTTCCTTTGCAAGAAATTGTCACTTCCAATGTCTTCTAAGAATCCATGTAATCATACTGAACACACTTTTCTGATCACTAAATTGAATAATTCTGGTGAAAAAATTTTCTAATTTAAAAAAAAACCCTGATCTCTCTTCAGATTTGATGAAAGTTCGTGAAATTAAGAAGCTATAATTCAAATGTGTAGGTAAATCTCATAATGATATTATCTTGCTTATTTTCTTATGTGCTTATCTTCATTGTTAGGTATGAAATCTGTCTTTTTTTATCATATCCAAGTTAATTTACAAACAGATGTGAGAGATTATGTAAATAAATTGTTACAAAACCAGAACATGTCAGTTTCAGATTACAATTATTACATAACACATCCATAAATTTTCCAGTCAAATGATCATGATTGTAAACCTGAGAGTAAATGCATTTACAGTGTGTACAAATTTTTGATTTTGCGCATCTTCATTCTTCTTCGGGCATTAAAGCTTTCATTTCTTTAATTTCAGATTAAATTCTTCCAATATATTTTACTTCTTGTTTTGATATTGAATAAATTTTTTAATACAGTTTGGTCCTATGTATAAACTGGAACTGGATCTCTATAACATCCACTTCTGTACTTTATATGACAACAGAATCCACTGAATTAATGTTTTTGATATTTCATTCTGTATGGATTTTCTGCATTTGGTTGACAGCTATCCCCCTCCAATAGGAAATTTCCGAAATCAGCACACATAGTAAATGCAACTTTTTGTGCATGTTGATGATTTGTAAAATGTATGTATTAATCTTATTCAGACATTTTTACTTTTAATGGTTTGTTAACCAAACAATTTGCGGTGTGGTTATCTAGTTTTTCTTTACTACTGAAATGGAGTACTGTTTTGTGTTTAGTAATTTGACTCAAAGCATATCAAGATAACCTTTTTATATAACAATGCTGTGAATTACTTCTTTTCTTGAAATAAACGAGATCTAATTTTTGATTTATTACATTTGGTAATGGGCACTCTTGATATTTGTCACTAAACGAATAAACATTAATAGATACATAAATTATACTCTCAAGTTTTGGAATATTATCAACAACTATAGGAATTCAATATCTTCAAGTATCTGATTAGTATCAAAAACATTTTTATATTTACTAATTCTTTGTGCATTTATTATCTACATGATGTAATGCAAAATTTTATAGACCATAGAAGTCATTTTCGCTCTTTATTTTTTGCAGTAATAATATTTTTTAATTTTTTATTTCATCTGGTAATTCAGTATAAGATGATCCTCTCAGTGGACAATTATTCCTAATTCCTAGTTATGAACCAATAATTCTATATAATATCCAGCTTAATGCACATGCTTGAAAATTACCTATTCTTGATAAAGTATGTTGTGTATCATTCATACATTTTTTTAATTAACTCTCTTTCTTTTTTGGTCGTGCAGTTTACTGTTTGGATTTTAAATCACATAATATTTTCATTTGTCACAATTTGGTACTCACAAAAAAGTTTAAAAGTTACTTTCAGTCTGTGATGTATTCTTAGATTATCTTTTCCAATTTTCACAGTTTTGCTCTTAAGTTAAATTGATTAGATTCAGTGGAGTCTATTTTATTTTCAATATTTATCTCTAAGCAAATGCTTTGTCAAGTAGATAATCATTGACCGTTTTTCTGTTTTTCTTTGTTTCTGAGAGACATTAGTAGAAAATGGAAATATTTTTTCAGTGACTTATTTTCGTTAGTTTCGAAAATTTTGTCATTATTTTTAATTATACGATAAGGTAATTGTTTCCAAAGGCGTCTACTCAGTGGCACCTGATGTCTGTTAATAAATGCAATTAGCTCAGATTTATTTAATTTACCATAGTGTCTTAAATTATTTCTTTTGCAATAATCATGAAGTTGAACAATGGTGAATATCTACATTTTAGTCATCTATTTATGAGAAATAAGATTTACCAGATTTTTAGAAAACTATTAAAAAATGACCAGAATGAAATCTTATTTAATAGGTATTCAAAAATAAGGTACAAGATTACTTTCGTTTTGTATTCTTCATTTTTTCTAAAACACATTTTTTACAAATACTATTAAGTTTAGCTTTATATGATGGATTTCTATCAAAACAACTTAAATCGTTTATTTCTCCAAAATTTTGTATTTTGTAGATGTATCAGTTTCCCGTTTTCCATCCGTTTTTGTGTATGATAATTTCCGAATATTCTTCCCTACTAATTCGATGTAAAAATTTGTTACAACAATATTTAAGAAATATTTTTCCATATGCTCAAGGAATTCGTTTTTCATTCTACACTTTCACATGATATTCATTGATGCATTGTTTATATATCTTTCTACAACCACGTTTACTATATGTTTTTGAAGTAAAATTATCATCTGACTTTTCAGTGCTATGGTATTTACACAGTTTCATTTTAACCAATTCCATTTATATAAGGAAAGGTTCATTAGATTTTTTATAAAGACTGGCCACTGGCCTAAGCCTGCTTCAGCTGTCACTGCTTCAGCTGACCCAAATTTTCTAATTTTTTTACTGTATCTTTCAGTATATTTCTTACCTATGGAACTAATTCTGATGATTTATTATAATCATACCTAATAAAGATAAAGCAATAGTACCAGTTGTAACAATTTTTTTGTGAATTACTTATATTCACAAAAAGTAATCATCCTTGAAAAATATAATAATCCATTAACATATCTGAATGCAGAATTCAATCCAGTAGGTAAACCTGGAAATTCACTACTTATAATTCCTCATGATTTTCATTTATGATCACATTTAGCTAATTCTGTTAGATAAATTCAGTAAAGAAACAATTATATTAGACTAAGTGTTTACTGCACCATTCAATAATTTTTTTTACATAGTCCCATACAAGTTATTGACTTTGGATATTCAGGGTTTAATTCCAATGTGTTGAATTTTGTCAGATACATCATCAACAAATAAAATAACATCACTATTATGTCTCTCATACACTCCACCTATTTTTTTTAACTCTTGTGGTCCGAATTTTAAACAATTAGTTATTAATTGTGCAATTGTATTATTACCTATCCACACCCACTTCTCATAAAATATGTATAATATTCTATTTGCTAGTAATAAGTGATCGAATGTACAATTTCAAGTACAGCATCAATGGAATCATTTGCATTACATGATGGTACAGCTGGTGTAGATTTTTGTACACACAGTTGTTTTACCATGTTGTTGTTGTGGGAATCAGTCTAGAGACTGGTATGATGCAGCTCTCCATGCTAACCTAACCTGTGCAAGCCTTTTTATCTACTGCAACCCACATCCTTCCGAATCTGCTTTGTGTGTTCATCTCTTGGTCTCTGTCTACAATTTTACCCTCTACGATTCCCTCCAGTACTAAATTCCTGAGGCCTTGAAAGTGTCCACCAACCGATCCCTTCTTTTAGTCAGGTTTTGCCAAAAGTTTCTCTTCTCCCCAGTTCTATTCAGTACTTCCTCATTAGTTATGTGATCTACCTGTCTAATCTTCAGCATTCTCCTGTAGCAGCACATTGTGGAAGCTTCTATTCTCTTCCTGTGTGAAAAATTTATCGTCCATGTTTCACTTCCACACATAGCTACACTCCGCACAAATACTTTCAGAACAGACTTTCTGACTCTTAAATCTACCCTCGATATTAACAAATTTCTCTTCTTCAGAATCGATATTCTTGCCATAGTCAGTCTACATTTAACATAACCTAACCTAACATAACCTAACCTCTCTACTTTGACTGTCATCAGTTATTTTGCTCTCTAAATAGCAAAACTCAAGTACTGCTTTAAGTATGTGATTCCCTAATTTAATTCTCTCAGCATCACCTGATTCAGCTCGACTAAATTCCATTATCCTCGTTTTGCTTTTGTTGATGTTCATCTTATACCCTACTTTCAAGACATAGTCCATTCCATTCAACTTCTCTTCCATGTCCTTTTGCAGTCTCTGACAGAATTACAATGTTATTGGCAAACCTTAAAGCTGCTCTTTCAGGTCCTTTTCTGTCTCTGATAGACTTGCAGTGTCATCAGCAAAGCTCAAAGATTTTATTTCTTCTACATGGATTTTAATTTCTACTCCAAATTTTTCCTTTGTTTGCTTTACTGCTTGCTCAGTATACAGATTGAATAACATGAAGGATAGGCTACAACTCTGTCATACTCTCTTCTCAACCACTGGTTCCCTTTCATGCCACTTGACTCTTATAAATGCAGTCTGGTTTCTGTTCAAATTCTAAATAACCTTTCACTCCCTGTATTTTACTCCTGCTACCTTCAAAAAGAGAGAAATTGTCAAAAGCTTTCTCTAACTCTACATATGCTAGAAATGTAGGTTTGACTTTCTTTAAACTATCTTCTAAGATAAGTTGTAGGGTCAGTATTCCCTCGAGTGTTCCAACATTTCTACAGAATCCAACCTGATCTTCCGTGAGATTAGCTTCTACCAGTTTTTCCCTTTGTCTGTAAAGAATTCATGTTCGTATTTTGCAGCCATGTCTTATTAAATTGATAGTTCAGTAATTTTCACATCTACACGCACTTTCTTCAGGATTGGAATTATTATATTCTCCTTCTCAGTCAGAGGGAATTTCGCCTATCTCATACATATTGCTCACCAATGGTACAGTGTTGTCATGGTTGGCTCTCCCAAGGCTTTCAGTAGTTGTAATGGAATGTTGTCTACTCCCAGGGTCTTTTTTTGACTTAGGACTTTCAGTACTCTGTCAAATTCTTCAAACAATACCATATCTCCCACTTCATCTTTATCTACATCATCTTCCATTTCCATAATTTTACCCTCAATTACATCGCCCTTCTATAGACCCTCTTTATACTCAATCCACATTTCTGCTTACCCTTACTTACTTAGAACTGGGTTTCCATCTGAGCTCTTGATATTCATACAACTGGTTCTCTTTTCTCCGAAGGTCTCTTTAATTTTCCTGTAGGCACTATATATCTTACCTCCAGTGATATATACCTTTACATCCTGACATTTGTCCTCTAGCCATCCTTGATTAACCATTTTGCACTTTATGTCGATCTCATTTTTGAGACATTTGTATTCCTTTTTGCCTACTTCATTTACTGCATTTTCATATTTTCTGCTTTCATCAACTGAATACAGTATCTCTTCTGTAACCCAAGGATTTTTCCCAGCCCTCATCTTATTACCTACTTGATCCCCTACTGCCTTCACTATTGTATTTCTCAAAGCTACCCGTTCTTCTTTTACTATATTTCATTCCCCTGAATTTGTCAAATGTTCCCTAATACTCTCTCTGAAACTCTCTACAACCTCTGGTTCTTTCAGATTATCCAGCTCGCATCTCCTTAAATTCGTACCTTTTTGCACTTTCTCGATGCTTAATTTACAGTTCATAACAAACAGATTGTGGATAGAGTCCACATTTGCCCCTTTAAATGTCTTACAATTTAAAACCTGGCTCCTAAATCCTTGTCTTACCGTTATATAATCTATCTGAAATCTTCCAGTGTGTCCAGGCCTCTTCCATGTGTAAATCTTCTTTCATTATTCTTAAAACAAGCGTTAGCTACGATTAAGTTATTTCTGAACAAAATTCTACCAGGCGGCTTCCTCTTTAATTTCTTACCCCCAGTCCATGTTCACCTATTACTCATCTCTCTCTTCCTTTCCCTACTGTCGAATTCGAGGCCCTCATAACTATTAAATTTTTGGCTCACTTCACTATCTGAATAATTTCTTTTATCTCATCATATATTTCTTCAATCTCTTCATCTGCAGGGGTAGTTGCCATATAACCTTGTACTATGGTGGTAGGCCTGTGCTTCGTGTCTCTCTCGGCTACAATAATGCATACACTATGTTGTTCATAGTAGATTATCTGTGATCCTATTTTTTAATCATTACTTGAGCTACTCCTGCATTATCCATATTTGATTTTTTATTAATAACCCTGTTTTCCCCTAACCAAAAGTCTTGTTCCTAGTGCCACCAAACTTCACTAATTCCCACTATATTTAACTTTAACCTATCCACTTCCCTTTTTAAATTTTCTAACCAACCTGTCCAATTAAGGAATCTGACATTCCATGCTCCAATCCATTTAACGCCAGTTTTGTTTCTCCTGATAACGACATCCTTCTGAGTAATCCCCACCCAGAGGTCCAAATGGTGGACTATTTTACCTCTGCAATATTTTACCCAAGAGGACGCCATCACCATTTAATCATATAGTATAGCTGCATGCCATGAGGACAATTACAGCAGTAGTTTCCCCTCACTTTCAACCATTCACAGTGCACGGACAGCAAGGCCTTATGGTAAATGGTACAATGCCAGATCAGTCAATCATCCAGATTGTTGTCTGTGCAACTAGTGACAAGACTGCTTCCTGTCTTCAGGAGTCACATGTTTGTCTGCCCTCTCAACAGATACCCCTCCACTGTGGTTGCACCTTCATGGGTGCGATTTTTTTACCATACAATTTTTGAATACCATTGACATCATCTTGAAATAATTCTTTGTGCAAACCACTATAGTACGGATACATTATTCATTCACAGACATCTGAGTGAAATAAACCTAATGAGGTCCAATTCCTTGAACTAAAATGTCAGTATTTTTGTCAGTGTTTAAGTACCAGAACTCATTGTCATTGATATGTATTTCTACTGGCTCATTGTTCATATTTGGAAGAAAGGCATTTCCTTTGCCATCCAGACCCTTCATTTCATTTTTATCTATTTGACTTTTATTTGTAATTAATAAATTAGGCTTATTGCTATCCAGGAACACTTTCAATTATTTCTTGCACAAGTACCAAACATTGTATAGGTATCATACATATGTCATTTTGAAGAGAAACCCAGAAATTTTTTTTTATGTATACCGCTACAACCTAGTTTTCTAGCTTGCCGATAGCCAGTGCTAGTCGCAAACATGGCAGCCCTGCTACAGTAAGGGCAGCTCTTTCACGAAATGTCCTCCACTCCTGTGTGACTTTTATCTATAGGGACGCATTAAAGATCTACCATGTGATGTAGCATAACTCTGGGAGAGAACATGTGAAGCAACTGGCAGTCTATGATGCCATGATGGTACAGGTATGGCAAGAATCCGATTACTTTATTGACATAGTCCAGGTCACTCATGATTCAGATATCACTGAAAAAAAACAACTTTATGTTATACCCTGTGGGGCTGAGTTTGGTTGATTTGGGAAGGAGACCAGACAGCGAGGTCCTTGGTCTCATTGGATTAGGGAAAGATGGCGAAGGAAGTCAGCCATGTCATTTTAAAGGGACCGTCATGGCATTTGCCTGGAAAGATTTAGAGAAATAACGGAAAACCTAAATCTGGATGGCCGGATGCAGGAATGAACCGTCACCCTCCAGAATGCAAGTCCAGTGTGCTTGCCAATGTGCTACCTTGCTTGGTGTGTACACTCTGAATTTTTGGCATAATTGAAATGCTTATTATGTTATATCTAAAACTTTGTTAGTTGCTCCTTTATAGAACCACTTCATGTTATTTTTCTTTCATTTATACATACTAGTTTTATAGCTACCAAATGAATCGTTTATGCCACATGCTTGTCACAAAATTTTAAACATTCGTCACTTAACTCACCAGTTATTTCAAGAATGTTTGTTAGGTGAAAAAAACCCTAATTATTCTCTTAATAGACCATCACTCACCTTGGTAATTCATATATCATAATGAATATTTAAGTAACTAAAATCATTGAAATATTCAATTGCTTTATTGTTCTCCATCAATGCTGATATTACTATTTTAGCCAGCAACAATAGCAGAAGTATTTCACTTACATACACTTAAAATATTGCATAATTAATTTATTACATAATTAATTTAAACCAAAACATCAGTGAAATTATTAATGCAATTGTATCTGATCTATATATAATTTTTGTTAGTAAAAATAGAAAATCTCAGACAATTTTTTTTAATAAATGGAGTCGATCACAGATCTTGTCAACAACAAGTTTACATATAACAATTAGCAACTGTTGATGATTATTAATGAAAATAATAATCCATGCTTTAAAGGAATAGATGTTCCTGAACAATTTGAATATAAAGGAACAAAACAAGCAATTAGAAAAATTGTCGATGATGGTGATAGTAAAAAATTAGAAAATTGAAAGGATATGTATCAGATGCCTTTAAAAGGTAATGAAAAATCTTAAATATTTATTTGAATTATATTCTTTAATTTTAAAATCTAAAGAAGATAAAAATGTTAATGAGTTACTCACAGTGTTTTACCTTTAATAAGAAAAATAGGTGAAAGAGCAAAAAACTCACGTAGAAAACTTAAATGAAATTAAAGATGAAGGATGTAAAATTAGAGATAATCACATAGATTACTTAATTCAAGCAGTTGATAATACAACACAAGAAAGAAACAGAGAAATAGATACCTTATTTCCTCATTTTGTTTCTCAAATGGCTAATGAAAATTTATGACCGACTTTTGTTCATTCAAAATTATTCGATGATGACTGTGAATATAATTATTATGTCATTACAACACAACAAAAAGTTACAAAAACTGATATATAGTATCGAAGATATCCTAATTGTGAGAAAATGTTAAGACTTAATTATAAGTCTAACTCAGCAATTGCATACCAAAGTATGAAAGAAACTTTAACAGTTGTTTGTTGCCATAATTATTGCAATATTTTGAATGACTATACAAGAAAACAGTTCGTTAATGATATAATAAAATTAGATTAATTTCTTTTTAAATAACCTTTCTACATATTGGACAACAAAGCATTTTTTCTATCACACTCTTTATTAAGGTTATGATTACAGTTTGATTTTACAAATTGATTATTTTCATTATTTAACCATATACAACAAGATTCAACGCAATCTTAAGAATCTATTATTTCACAAGGATGTTTTAGTTTCTGTATGAGTGATTCAGATTAGTTATGATATTTAAAAATGTTTTTCCATAAACCTTTCCTTCCAATTCCATTATAAATTTTTCTGCTAAATTATTTGTTAATATAATTTACCATCTTAATTAGCTTGAATTTCTCTTACAAAATCTTTGGATAAATTTTGTTCAATGAGTTATCATAACTGATTAATTGGTCTTGAAAGTCTTCTTTTTGAAAACTGCAGATAAATTTTGGCCTCCAGATATCCGACCTCAATCGATTTTGTTTTGAAATTCAGAAATAAAATTTTCTTTATGTTTTTGATTATGTTACATTTTCCCAATCAAATTTGTCTTGAAGTTCTCTGATACAAACTTCAGATAATTTTTGATATCTTGAAATTACTTTCCAATTGTTTTTATCCTTCAATTTATCATAAAATCTTAGGATAATTTTTGGTATCTTGATATGATATCCCACTCTAAACTATCTGGAAGTTCTCTTACAATTTTTCTTCCAATTTAAAACTTGATATTTGTTGTTTCCATTTAAGTTCAGAAAATTGATTTTATTTTTAACATAATCAACAACTTTATTTCCATATGTTTCATTTATTAATTACGATTTTTAGACTGATTAAAATGGAAATTTTGACACATAAGATGAATCATGTGAATTAAGTGTTGTATAATTTTCAGTTCACTCACGTTATTGTTAATATTATTATTCACTTCTGTATTAATATTGCTATTCACTTATAAATTTATATTATTTTTTACTTATTCTTCATTTATATTATTAATAAGTCCAATAAGTTCTAGTTTTCTCAGTTTTGAATAACCAAAA
The DNA here is from genome assembly GCF_023897955.1 of Schistocerca gregaria. Classification (NCBI taxonomy): domain Eukaryota; kingdom Metazoa; phylum Arthropoda; class Insecta; order Orthoptera; family Acrididae; genus Schistocerca; species Schistocerca gregaria. The sequence continues at coordinate 49,819,829 of NC_064926.1, forward strand.
GTCCTACTTATTTTGCTCTTGTTTTTATTTCATTGACTTCAAGACTATTTACACTTGCCAATTATTAGAAAAAATTATTACATTTACACCCTCAGACAGTATTCAGAATGTGAAGTAAAATTTAGCTATTCAGGGCACGAATTATCCCTTTCTGTTAATAGTCCATTATTTGAAAGAAGAATGTATTGTTTACAAATGAAATTTTATTTTTTCTGTAAGGAATTAAAGCAATTTAACAGTTAATCCATCTAGATCCTAAAGGCTAGTTTTGTTCAATTAATTAGTGTAAAATAAAGGAGATAAAATAAAACTGGGAGAAATTTTTAACTCAGAAGTAATTATATAAGAAAAATATAAAGAACTGAAGTGTATTCAGCAGTTACTCATACATTCAGTTTCTTTAATTTAAAAAAAGTTTAATAAAAGTTATGTTTAATAAATGGCAGCTGTTGAAAGTACATCAAATTCAAAATCACCTATGTTAAAATTTTTTGAATTTTTTCAGTTGAATCTAGGTTCTTGCTTTAAAGTCATTTGGTTTCCATTATTCGCAGAACAAAATCCATTGATTAGAAATTAAATTTTATATTTCATTCGTTATGGAATATCAAGAACAGTGCTGCTGAGTAAAACCTCTCTCAATTTAAAAATGTAAAATGGGATTATTTTCATTTAATTAATTAAACAGTATAGTGAATTAACCATTGGTCAATCATGGACACATAATATGAAACGAAACAGAATTTTTTATAAAAGAATCTAAAATATGGAAATGAGAGTCTAATAAAAATTATTTCTAATAAATGGTGGCTCATGTAACTACATCTGAATCTCCTATGACTACATTTGAATCTATTTAAAATAATAATGATTGATACAAAGATTAACAAGTGTACTTGATTGTTGATAAAATCGCGATCTGTGGATAAAAAGACATGCTGAAATATTAATTATACACATATGAAGGAATCAATTTGAGATCATTTTAGAGAAAATCATCATAAAACATTCCAAAATGTAAAGGGGAACTTTTTGCTCCCCTTATGGAAATTACATCCTCAAAATATACCTATTGATGAATTTGATTATATTCATTAATCATTAGCTCAGAAATGAAGTATGCTGAAAAGTTTTAAGATTGTATAGCTGAAGATCTTTCACTTTCAATAAGAAAATATGTTGAGTATAAATTAGAGCAAGAAAAAGAACAAAGGCTTTGAAAATAGATTAAAAATAAAAGAACAATAAGAACAAGAACTCATTAAACAAGTAGAAGAAAAACAATGTTTACATTTAAAAGATGTAACTAGTAATGTCACAGAAATGAAAGATGAAGGAATTACAGTGCAATGACTAAACACTATTCCAGAAAAACTTTAAAGTCGATTGTGTTCAGTTGACACAACATTTACAAGGTTGTTTTACAACTTATAATAGTGGACAATTAGATAATGATACTTTATTTTTTGTATTCACACATAAATGCATTTATTACCGACCACTTGAAAAGTTGGTTAAAAAATATCATGGTGTTCACAAGGATAATAAAGAGAATGAGATGCATCAAATTGATTTTGATAAACTAAAATGTTATATCAAAATATTCTGTGAAGATAGTTAAAAATATATTGATATAACCAGTTCAGATTGCAACTTTATTGACTCTAAGATTCAGAATAAAGTTCCAGTGGAATTCGAGCAGTTGTTATTCAACAAGCAAGTGTTGTTCAATTGAAGATAGGAAACCGAACACGTAAAATAAAAACTTTTGTTTTCAATATTTTACCTAAAGAAACTCTGGCTTCATTTATTTCTGAAGTCATTGAAGATTATTCAGATGAAAATAATGTGTCAAAGAGACATTCTAAGAATTTATAGAGGTGAAGGGGTGTGAAGTCAAGGGAAAAATAAAGATATGGAAAGAGAAAGCATTTTTTTAGAATAAACTTTACACAGTTAACTTGTTTTTAAAGCATTAATAAACAGTACTGATTTCTTCTCCATTTAGGTTATGTAAATAAATCACGTTCAGATCGCTTACATGACTTATGAATTTACAGGCTATATCTTCATCATCAGCATGATAACATTTGGAAAGTAATAATGGAAAACATGATTTTCTCAATTGTATTTGCATGATAAATTCAGTTATAAATTTGTTAATTAGTATTTATAAAATAAGTTAGTTTGTTGACTTGGAGGAAAGGGACCAAACAGCAAGGAACAATCTTAACATTTGCCTGAAACGATTTAGGGAAATTGGTAGTACTTATAAAATAACATCACTTTTATTTATGGAACTGTTGTGTGAATTATCATATCCTAACAATAAAACATATGCTTTATCTCCTCTCTCTTTTACAACTTTACACAAGATTTATATCTGGATGTTTTGTTTTTTTGATCAATAGTTATAAAAATTTCCATTTACTTTTTCACCATGATGCATGATTGGAATACAATGACTAACAAATTCAATCTCAAAAATTTCTTTTGACAAATTGCCTACATATCCTTTTTAAAAAATTACTTGAAGATTTCTGTTTCTAACTTTACTCATTTTTTTTAATTTCGTCTTTTCATTTGAGGACCACAGCTGGTTTGTAATTTTTGTCAGTATCTTCTGTAAACCTCATTTTTATTGTTGACTGTTTTGAGTCATTACATTCATCAACTAACTTCGAGACCATATCAATAGATTTATAATTCCCTTACAAGTCAACATTGTTCCATATTTTTCCTTTAATGTGCTCCTAAATCATTCAATGACAGATGCTTTTAAATTAATAGAAGTTGAATAATGTTTAATGTTACATTTTTCATCAGTTCTTGGTATTCTTTGTAATAAAGTTTTTTTTCGTTATCTATTTGTTGTTGTTGTTATGGTCTTAAGTCCTGAGACTGGTTTGATGCAGCTCTCGATGCTACTCTATCCTGTGCAAGCTTCTTCATCTCCCAGAACTCACTGCAACCCACATCCTTCTGAATCTGCTTAGTGTAGTCATCTCTCAGTCTCCCTCCATGATTTTTACCCTCTACGCTGCCCTCCAATACTAAATTGGTGATCCCTTGATGTCCTACCAACCGATCCCTTCTTCTGGTAAAGTTGTGCCACTAACTTCTCTTCTCCCCAATCCTATTCAACACTTCCTCACTAGTTATGTGATCTACCCATCTAATCTTCAGCATTGTTCTGTAGCGACACATTTCGAAAGCTTCTATTCTCTTCTTGTCCAAACTATTTATCGTCCATTTTTCACTTTCATACATGGCTACACTCCATACAAATACTTTCAGAAATGGCTTCCTGACACTTAAATCTATACTCGATGTATCTATTTGTAAATTTCTATATTTTCTTTTTACCAATATTTTTTTGTTACCTTTGTAACTCGAATAGCGCAAACAAGTTCTAAAAGCGCCAGTTACAGTTATAATATTTATTTTTGCTGTTCCTTTCAGATTATCTGAATCTGTTTTGACTAAATCAGCTTGCCATATATCAGCAGTTCTGAGAGAAATTATATTCTTTTGTTTAAAATTTTTTGTAATGGCTTATGTAAGTCATTAATAAATTCTTCGCCTACAAATATTTTAATGCATTTACTCTTTTTACATTTACAAATTTAACAACGTTCGTCAATTCTTTGTCTTCAATTTTTAGTTGTTACTCGTTGAGCCTCATGTGTTCCAGTAAATTTTGTAAACTTCAAACAGTAGATATAGTTGTGTGGTAACCTAGATAGAGATTTTATAAGAATTTAATTATTGTTGCATTCTTTATTATCATTTGATTCTAAAATAAATTCACCTACCATGAGTAATTTACACGAAACAGATTAAATTAGAATCATAAATATTTTGCCTCTCATTTTTCTTTCAAGTATTGGGTTATCGAACTGAGTTGGATATAAAATTGCCAATTCATCAACATTAGATCTATTTATCTCTTTTTTAAAATCAGTAGGTGACCAATCACCATCTCTATTGGTTCCAAGTAAAACAATTCTCTTGATTTGTACATTGTATTCAGATATATATTTTGATATTTCGTATCCCCTAACAAAATGAAATTCAATTCTTTGTGCGTCTCACATGCTTTCCTGAAGATTACTTAACTGAGTTAGATTCACTGTTAAACCAGCCTTTGAGAAGTAATCTGAAAAAGCTTTCTCTACTTCCTCTTTTGTAAAGTAGTTGGTAAGATTAAATTTATTAAGTTGATTAATCGCTTCAATAAAATGTGTTGTAGTGATGCATTCTGTTTGCAAATATGGTTTTGTGTCTGTATCATAACTACATTTAGGATCTTTTAAATCTACTAATTTTCTAACTAATATGAATATCTCCTTAAGTTACTTTAAAAATAACTCATAATTCTTTATGAAACTGGGGATTAAACTTTCTATTTTTGGATCAGTTTTAGGTTCTAATTCACTTAAGGTTATTTTTCCATAATTATTAATTCGTAGATAGTATTAAATTTATAATTATCTGAGAGCAGTTTTGAAACAAATAAACATAAATGCCTGCAAATGAATTTGGTTCAATTCTGTATTCTTTCAATGTTACAATATAAGTATTTTTTTTCAAATAATTTACTACTTCTTTAGGAGTATTTCCCTCAGATGAATCAAACCATTTTTTAAATTTTTATTCTTATAGTAACAAATTCAGTGAGTACCATCATGATAAGATGCTCATAAATTTACTAATCCACATTCAAGATTTCTTGGTCTATTGGGTGATTTGTCAACCACGAATTCTCCACAAAAGTATTTCAGCTTTGTAATAGTTTCATTGCCTGAGACTGCAGTCATGTTTGTGACTTGCATTTGTGTGTGTGTGTGTGTGTGTGTGTGTGTGTGTGTGTGTGTGTGTGTGTGTGTGTGTGTGTGTGTGTCTATAGCCAAAAGCTATAATTGTGAGAGTCTTTTTGTTGTGCCTATCTGTGACTCACCATATCTTCTGTATAGTGAGTGTTAACTTTTCATAATAGTACCACAAAAGTATTTAATTTTTAATTCCCTGGCTAGTTTTTCTATATCAAAATTACTTCATAGATGTGGATAGAAATCCATCATCTTTTGCATTTTATTTACAATTTTCATTCAAACACCAGCTTTATTTTCCATTGCCAAATTACGCCTTTTTTCCTTCTTCTTCTTCATCAGCTTTCTTTCTATTTGTTGCTGCATTTTCAATGGCTGCAGAACCCCTAGCTAGTGAACCAGTAGTTGCTAGATATGGTAATAGAGCCAATAGTGATGGTTTGTTGATCCAGAACCTTCTTTTCTGACAGATATTCAATAATGTTTTACAATAGACATACCTACAGTTATGATTAAGTTACCACCTGTTTTTGTCGTTTTATGTCTCTTTATTTTCTGTACATCAGTTAAAAAATTATTGATTGTTTTTAATTGTTAATAATTTAATTTTTAATTGATTTTGGTTTCATTTTAACACTAGGTAGCAAAGGATAATCAATGCTGATGTTATTATTTTGTATAGGTAAAATATTTTGTAAATTAGGATACTTAAACTTTTTATATTTCTATTCTGCATAACTCCATAAAAGCTCCTTTTAAGAATCTTTCCTTACTAACATTTATTCTCATTCCCGGATTATTTCTATTTCCTACATTTTCATGCCATTCTGGATCTTGCAAATGTATATGATAATAATCTCTTCTAACTTTACATATTTTATCTTTGGCTCTTGTTTTTACACAATTGTAAGAATATGCTAGCAGTGTGTGCAATAGATTCACTCATCACAATTTTCTATTTCATTTCTGTTCTTCTATTGTAAGTTTTTTCCCTGATGAAACCAGAACAGTTCCACAGCTACAATTCAAAAATTTTCAATTCGAAAGTTTGTCATTTGAGCTGATACAGGTTTTTGATTTTCTTTTTTAGCATTATCTCGATGACATGCTATTCTGACACATAATGGTAGTATTGCTCTCAATACTATTTGTAACCTTATATATTATGCCATATATTGTATTCATTTAAATATAGTAATCTTTATAAAAGAAAATAGTAATTTTATAATCTCTATTCAATTTTATCAACTTCAATGGTCATACCTAATTTTCGTTTTCCAAACATAACACTGCTACTGTGGCATAAGGAAGTCTTCATCTGTTGTTGTATCCTTAAAAGTAATCTTTCTTTTGCAGTCTTATGAGGCTCTTTATCTGCTTCATCTAGTTTTCTAAATCTTGTTGATGTCTATATGAAATGTTTTTGAGTTGAACTCTTTCAGCAATTTATTTATGTAGTGGATTACGTGGGCCCCAGTTGCAGTATGACATAAATGTAAAACCGATATTATGATTTCCAATTTGATTAATAATCCAGTCTATTAATCTTTCTCCATATTTTTCACTTTTACAAAATATATGAGGGAGATTAATTAAAAATATAATCAAGTATGAAATTTCTTTTGGATTGCTGATGATGAAAGCACTAAATGTATTAGTTAATATTCAGCGGAAGAATCAGCAATGATCAACGACATGAGGATGCAGAAGGCAATGGAAACCACTGCATTAAAGACACGTAACGTGTATCCACAGGACATGTGGCCTGTAGTTGAAGAAGTGTCATGATGATCTCTCCATTGGCAAAAGATTCCGGAATAGTCCCCCATTCGGATCTCCGGGAGGGTGTGTCACTGTGAACAGTTCAGTGACCGGGTTGTTCTAATCAGAATCGACAGCAGACCAACAATGACAACGATAGTTCAGGTATATATGCCGACGTCGCAACCTGAAGATGAACAGATAAAGAAAGTGTATGAGGATATTGAAAGGGTAATGCAGTATGTAAAGGGGGACGAAAATCTAATAGTCATGGGCGAATGGAATGCAATTGTAGGGGAAGGAGTAGAAGAAAAGGTTACAGGAGAATATGGGCTTGGGACAAGGAATGAAAGAGGAGAAAGACTAATTGAGTTCTGTAACAAGTTTCAGCTAGTAATAGCGAATACCCTGTTCAAGAATCACAAGAGAAGGAGGTATACTTGGAAAAGGGCGGGAGATACGGGAAGATATCAATTAGATTACATCATGGTCAGACAGAGATTCCACAATCAGATACTGGATTGTAAGGCGTACCCAGGAGCAGATATAGACTCAGATCACAATATAGTAGTGATGAAGAGTAGGCTGAAGTTCAAGACATTAGTCAGGAAGAATCAGTATGCTAAGAAGTGGGATACGGAAGTTCTAAGGACTGACGAGATACGTTTGAAGTTCTCTAACGCTATAGATACACCAATATAGAATAGTGCAGTAGGCAACACAGTTGAAGAGGAATGGACGTCTGTAAAAAGGGTCATCACAGAAGTTGGGAAGGAAAACATTGGTACAAAGAAGGCAGCTGCGAAGAAACTATGGGTAACAGAGGAAATACTTCAGTTGATTGATGAAAGGAGGAAGTACAAACATGTTCCGGGAAAATCAGGAATACGGATATACAAGTCGCTGGAGAATGAAATAAATAGGGCGTGCAGGGAAAATGTGAGGACATCGGAAAAGATATGATTGTCGGAAGGACAGACTCAGCATACAGGAAAGTCAAAACAACCTTTGGTGACATTAAAAGCAACGGTGGTAACATTAAGAGTGCAATGGGAATTCCACTGTTAAATGCAGAGGAGAGAGCAGATAGGTGGAAAGAATACATTGAAAGCCTCTATGAGGGTGAAGATTTGTCTGATGTGATAGAAGAAGAAACAGGAGTCGATTTAGAAGAGATAGGGGATCCAGTGTTAGAATCGGAATTTAAAAGAGCTTTTGAGGACTTACGGTGAAACAAGGCAGAAGGGATAGATAACATTCCATCAGAATTTCTAAAATCATTAGGGGAAATGGCAAAAAAACGACTATTCACGTTGGTGTATAGAATATATGAGTCTGGCGACATACCATCTGACTTTTGGAAAAGCATCATCCACACAATTCCGAAGACGGAAAGAGCTGACAAGTGCGAGAATTATCGGACAATCAGCTTAACAGCATAATATACAGAAGAATGGAAAAGAAAATTGAGAATGCGCTAGGTGACGATCAGTTTGGCTTTAGGAAAAGTAAAGGCACGAGAGAGGCAATTCTGACGTTACTGCTAATAATGGAAGCAAGGCTAAAGAAAAATCAAGACACGTTCATAGGATTTGTCGACCTGGAAAAAACGTTTGGCAGTATAAAACGGTGCAAGCTGTTCAAGATTCTGAAAAAAGTAGGGGTAAGCTATAGGGAGAGACAGGTCATATACAATATGTACAACAACCAAGAGCGAATAATAATAGTGGACGATCAAGAACGAAGTGCCCCTACTAAGAAGGGAGTAAGACAAAGCTGTAGCCTTTCGCCCCTACTCTTCAATCTGTACATCGAGGAAGCAACGATGGAAATAAATGAAAGGTTCAGGAGTGGAATTAAAATACAAGGGGAAAGGATATCAATGATACGATTCACTGATGACATTGCTATCCTGAGTGAAAGTGAAGAAGAATTAAATGAACTGCTGAACGGAATGAACAGTCTAATGAGTAAGTATGGTTTGAGAGTATATCGGAGAAAGACGAAGGTAATGAGAAGTAGTAGAAATGAGAACAGTGAGAAACTTAACATCAGGATTGATGGTCACAAAGTCAGTGAAGTTAAGGAATTCTGCTACGTAGGCAGTAAAATAACCAATGACGGACGGAGCAAGGAGGACATCAAAAGCAGACTCGCTATGGCAAAAAAGGCATTTCTGGCCAAGAGGAGTCTACTAATATCAAATACCGGCCTTAATTTGAGAAAGAAATTTCTGAGGATGTACATCTGGAGTACAGAATTGTATGGTAGTGAAACATGGACTGTGGGAAAACCGGAACAGAAGAGAATCCAAGCATTTGAGATGTGGTGCTATAGACGACTGTTGAAAATTAGGTGGACTGATAAGGTAAGGAATGAGGAGGTTCTACGCAGAATCGGAGAGGAAAGGGATATGTGGAAAACACTGATAAGGAGAAGGGACAGGATGATAGGACATCTGCTAAGACATAAGGGAATGATTTCCATGGTACTAGATGGAGCTGTAGAGGGCTAAAACTGTAGAGGAAGACAGAGACTGGAATACGTCAAGCAAATAATTGAGGACGTAGGTTGCAAGTGCTACTCTGAGATGAAGAGGTTAACACAGGAAAGGAATTCGTGGCGGGCTATATCAAACCAGTCTGTAGACTGATGACCAAAAAAATGGACTTATTCCAGTTTTATTATTATGATAATTTTGTTGTTAATCAATTGATTAAATCTCTGACATCATCCATGTGAACATATTCAACTGGTTTTTCTGTATACCTCTTTATTAAACCTTCACCTGTTTTTTCATCGGAATCTAAACCTGTACTTTCTCTTGTGTTTGGAAAAAAGTCATCATCAGTTTGTTTTATCAAGCCTTTATATTTCTTACCTGTAATTGATTTTATTATTATTTCTGGATTATAATGCTTCTGATTTGAGCAAATATCTGCATAGTTAGATAAATCAACACCATCAAATTTTTCACTGCTAACTACCAACACATTTGTCATTATCCATAAGTTGTATCTTTACATTTGTTGACATACTTTAATATTCTTTCATTTATACTTATTGTTTCAGAGTGATCACTATCCTATATTTTCATATCACTCTTATCTATTTTAACTGCACCCTTAGTTTGAGTTCCCTTTTTCTTTTTGTGTTATGTTACTAAATGCCTCTTGTATTTCTGTTTTATTTAATGTATAGTTACTCTTACCAATACATCTTCAGACCAGTTGTATAGTGGTCTAATTCGTGATGAAACTCCATAATCTGCTGTATGAAAATGATGATAAGGAATCATCTATTTTTCAACCTCTATATTTTCTTCAATAGCTTTCTGAACATTATCACCTAAACCTTCGATTTCTTGTTTTACTTGTTTGTTAGCACCAATAACTGGTTGATCTGCTGCATTACGTTTCTTGTATTCTGGCCATGCTTATTTTGTCCATTTTTAAAGTCTTCTTCCAATTGCTCTATTACTCTTCTGTTTCGTCTGGTTTTTTAACAACATCTGAATCATATTTCGTGAACATCTATAAAATATGAAAAATATTAATGATATATTTTAAACATTTAATGTTTATGTACAACATTCTTTACTCAGAGGCTAGTTCAGCTTTTATGAACTTTCCTTCATTTGGTTTCCTAATCATGTCTATCATAAAAATTCCAAACTGATCATTCCAGTATTCATTCCACATATTTTAAAATCATCAAATTCAAAACCACCTCCAATGTCCTCGTGATACAAATTATTTACATTTGCGTGGCGTTGCCTGAAAATATTCTTAAAAAATTAAGATTATTTCAGACTACTTGTTTTCATATTTTCGAATAAGTGTGAGCTAAGTAAAAACAGTCTGCTCCTTTATACCTACCCCTAGTAAAATATTCTTGACCTATGTGTTGTTTTTCAAAAATGAAGTTGTCAAAAACTACAACTAAATTACTTTGACATATATCTAGTGGAATAATTTATTCACTAATTTCAATAAAAGTAGCAATTTTTTTATTATGTTTATCTTTATTTTTTCACACATTTTTACAATTTCTGAGTATTTAGCTGATGTAAACTTTTATAAAAATTTTATTCCAGTTCAACCATTCAGGTGCTAGAGTGCAATTGTCACTCATTAACATCGATTTTCCACAATTGCTTGGTTGTATTATTGCACATTTAATAGAATTTGGTGAAAATTTGACATGATTATATTTTTGGTTCCTCTTAGGAATTCTCATTTTTTGTTCCAATTAGGTTTCGTATAATTTAATAAAATTTTATCAAAATAATAGATTTTCTATTTCCATTAAGTGATACATCATCTGTTCTCATAAAAAGATTAACTGTACGTATATGAGGCAGCTGTTATAATGTTGCACTTGTTGATTTTTATTATTATATTGTGTCAGGGGAAGGATCGAAATTCCTGTCTGTCAGTGTAGTTTAAAAATCTTAGAAGAATTTATTCATATAAAAAAGCCTAATACAAACATTAAATTAGATGAAATTTTAGACACATTAACTATTGAGGGTACTGTAGAATTATATTTCGATTAAATGTTAGTACTGGAAGCATGCTTTCATTTAGTGGAAAAACTATTGAAGCCAATAAACAGACGATTTGCATCTGAGTTAATTAATATAAATTTTAATCTAGCTAACGGAATGTCTGCAAAACATACTGATCATTTTCATTGACAAACTTATATCATTTCTTCATTCAAGCCTGATGTTGAATCTGAGGGACCAATAATTTATGAACCAAATTACTCTTTATATATTTCAATTTTTGATCATTTTCAAGATTTAGAAATTACTAAAACTGATGAAAATGACAATTTGATTGACTTTAATGGTGTTTTTATCACAGTTGTGTTATAAATGTCTCAATACATTTTTTCTTTAACAAAACATGAACAAAATCGAGACTTATCACTTATACTTATTCTGTGTGAATGAGAAAAGTGAAAATAATTTCAATTAACCCAATATGGATACATAAATTAATATGAATATTGGTGACAGGTGGCTATATTTTCAATAGGCACGATTATATATGAGCTTTGGTATTACTGGAGTTGATGTTACAGATTATCCACCATCTGATGGAAAATCGAATAAAAAATTTATCGATATTTACGTGGCAAATCTGTTTGATTTTATAACTATAAAGAGAGGAAATTATATTTTATCTAGAACTGAACATCCTTTTATTTCTTCATCTGTTCTATTGAATTTGACTTCATCTGTTACTGATAAGTATGGAAGGTCATTTCCTTAATAATGGAAAATGAAGACTAATAAAAATGAAAAACTTCATCCACTAAAATACTTGTCAAGTTTTTAAGGATTATAAGGAAATCATGTGAAAAAGTGATTTGCCTGGAATTTCTACTTGGAGTTCAAGTGTAAATAATTGTGTTCTTAGATGAGCTGTTTATACACTCTTCCAATAGAAGGTAAAATTGTTCTAGAATCTAAGGAAATTTATTTACCAGTTCTTAAATATGAACAACAAGAAAATATACTGAAAACCCAAAAAGTATTCCAGTGCCTATTTATCAACTTCAAACAGTAGATGTTGCAGGATTAAGTGGTAGTAAGATTTTTTAATTACATATTCAAAGTTCTATAACTCTACAGAATTTGATATTCCATACTTTGTGTTTGTTACATTTCAAACAAATCGTAAAAATAATCAGTTATGTGACTCTTCATTATGCGATCACGTTAAGTCACCGAATATATATCTGAAAAAGTGGAAGAATCGAAATTTTCCTATATGAAACGTGAAATATTTGTCTTCCAAACAATTTGTGGAAAGCTTATGATGCATTTCTCGATTTTAAATGAGTTACATTACTCAGATCAGACACAGACATAACTCCATATAATTTCATAAAGAACTATCCTATCTGTATGATTAACATTGCTCCTAAAAAAAATTTTTGTTATAAGTCAGAAGACAAATATGATACTTTACTCAACATTTAATGATAAAATTCCTAATGACATGCTTGCATGTGTACTATTGTATGGTAAAAAGAACTTGATATATGATGCACAGCACAGAATATTAAATGAAAAGTTTTAATACTCATTGTTATGTAGGTTGTGTTAATATATTCAATTTTTAGAATCAGTTGATATTTGGTTATGAAGATAATGTAGTTCAGCGAGTGAGAGAGGAAATGAAATGAAAATAAATCCACAACTGCCAATGTACAGATTAATAAACATGGCTCATACTGAATGTGACAGGAAATGAAGTTTCGTATGTTGCCTAATGTCGGTAGCTCAGTGCCATAGGCGAGTGTGTTTCAAACAATGGAATGTTTGCTAGTGACATTTTGTGGTTCGAATCCTGCTCAACACTGAGTTTATTTAAGAAACTGGGAAGTGTCACCCAGGGTTTCTCCATACGAGACAGGGAGTTTTGCTGAGGAAAAACCGATGTTTCGAGTGCTAAATTACAACTACAAATTTTATTATGTTTTTATTTATTTTCTTACATACACTTTTTATAAAAAATACACTGAACTCATGAACCAGGAAAATAATCAAAGAATTTTATTTTCGCTCCATTACGCGTAATTCATTTATTATTGTCTTATGTACATCTTTTGTACTGGAAAAATATATTTTATAATAAGTGAATGTGATAAGAAAAATATTAATGTCAGAATGAGATTACCACTCTGCAGTGGAGTGTGCGCCGATATGAAATTTCCTGGCAGATTAAAACTGTGGGCCGGACCGAGACTCAAACTCGGGACCTATGCCTTTTGGTCCGGCACACAGTTTTAATCTCCCAGGAAGTTTCATATCAGCGCACACTCCACTACGGAGTGAAAATCTCATTCTGGAAACATCCCCAGGCTGTGGCTAAGCCATGTCTCCATAATATCCTTTCTTTCAGCAGTGCTAGTTCTGCAGGGTTCGCAGGTGAGGTTCTGTTAAGTTTGGAAGGTAGGAGACGAGATACTAGCAGAAGTAAAGCTGTGAGGATGGGGCGTGAGACGTGCTTGGGTAGCTCAGGTGGTAGAAGACTTTCCCGCCAAAGGCAAAGGTACCAAGTTCGAGTCTCGGTCTGGCACATAGTTTTAATCTACCAGGAAGTTTCAATATTAATGTCTCTTGATTTTATTAGTATGCTATTATATATTATACAAAACTGAGCTAGAACGTTATGAATCTAGCTACTTACACTATTATTTAATGTAATTTTGAGTGTCAAGTTGCCACTTCGTATTTGAGCTTGCACCTTTGGAACACTAAAATATAGTATATGCTGATTCCTTAGAAAAATTATTTGATTTTGCTAGTGACTTTATATTGGGTGCATTTTGCATTTATGCTTCTCAATGTTAGGACACATATAATATTTCAACTGTTTCATCAAAAACTTAATATTTGATAACAGAATGTGGTCTTGGCAAATCATGAATTGGAAATACGTGAAAAGAGCACTACCTGCGAAAGATAAAGTTCTGGGTTATAGTCCCAGTCCAGCACATGGGTTTTAATCTGCAAAGAAGTTACAAAACAAGCAAAGTTATTTTCATTGTGGTTTTCTGCAATCAAAAACAGATACAAAAACAACAGAAATAAAACTGCTCAGCTAGCCAAGATCCAGCCACTATTTGGATAATGTTAAGCGTGACTGACAATCTCAGTAGCTGATGAAGCTAATGATTAACTGTTAAGGCTATTACTTCTACGCTCTGCTGCTGACTTAAACGGTAATATTGGAGATGTATTGTACAACTATGTGTCAGACTTCATTCGACTGATTACAGATGTCGTTGTTGTTGTGGTCTTCAGTCCTGAGACTGGTTTGATGCAGCTCTCCATGCTACTCTATCCTGTGCAAGATTCTTCATGTCCCATTACCTACTGCAACCTACATCCTTCTGAATCTGCTTAGTGTAGTCATCTCTTGGTCTCCCTCTACGATTTTACCCTCCACGCTGCCATCCAATAATAAACTGGTGATCCCTTGATGTCGCCCTAACCGCCGTCTGCTTCACGTCTGTTGTGCAGCGAGCTACCTTAATTTAAGTATTATCTGTATTTTTCTTATTTGTCACTTCTTCTTCTGCGTGTTTTTGCTTTTAGGAAGCTTTAATAGTCGAGTGCTATTAAGTGTTCCATAGATCTCGTGTTTGTTTTGAATACAGTCAGAGAGAGTCCCTTTAGTCAGCCATAGTGCCAGTAGTGTCAGTGTCGCCCTAACCGCCGTCTGCTTCACGTCTTCTGTGCAGCGAGCTACCTTAATTTAAGTATTATCTGTATTTTTCTTACTTGTCACTTCTTCTTCTGCGTGTTTTTGCTTTTAGGAAGCTTTAATAGTAGAGTGCTATTAAGTGTTCCATAGATCTCGTGTTTGTTTTGAATACAGTCAGAGAGTCCCTTTAGTCAGCCATAGTGCTAGTAGTGCTAGTGTTTGTTTTCAATACCGTCCAGAGACAGGTAGTGCTATTTTCCTTGTTTCTACAAGAAGTGGTTAGCAATCACAGTTTAGTCAATAATCAACCGCCTTTAGTGAACTAGCAGTCTAGTTAAAAGCTGATTAACACTCTATAGAAAATTGATTTCTTAGGATGGCTAGGATGTGTGGCTGCTGTGTACGGACGCAGGAGGAGCTGGCCACTCTTCGCGAACAGCTGAGCGTGTTGATGGCCGCGGTCAGCCGTCTTCAGGTTGCTGCCTCGGAGTGTAGCGGCAGTGGGGAGTCTGGTGCGTCGCATGGTGCACCCCAGGTGTTAGATGCTTCACCCACTGTCCCTGCTGTCGAGACATCTTCGCGGGTACCGGGCGCGGTTGGGCCACCCTCTCCCCAAGGGGAGTGGCGGGTTCAGCGGCGTTCGCGGCGCACGAGGCGGAGGGTCAATGTGGAGGCTGGCCGTGTGGCATCGCCCGCTCTGCCTGTGAGTGGACATGCGGCTGCTCCTTCAGCAAGGTCCGAGCAGGCACACGGGGGGAGGGGTTTATTAGTTATTGGGAGCTCCAACGTTAGGCGGGTGATGGAGCCTCTTAGGGAAATAGTGGAAAGGTCGGGGAAGAAGGCCAGTGTTCACTCTGTCTGCTTGCCGGGGGGTCTCATCCGAGATGTGGAGGAGGCCCTACCGGCGGCGATAGAGAGCACTGGGTGCACCCGACTGCAAATTGTTGCTCATGTCGGCACCAATGACTCTTGCCGTCTGGGTTCAGAGGTCATCCTCAGTTCGTACAGGCGGTTGGCGGAGTTGGTGAAGGTGGAAAGCCTCGCTCGCGGGGTGGAATCAGAGCTAACTATTTGTAGTATCGTTCCGAGAACCGATCGCGGTCCTCTGGTTTGGAGCCGAGTGGAAGGCTTAAACCAGAGGCTCAGACGATTCTGCGGAGAGCTGGGGTGCAAATTTCTCGACCTCCGCTATCGGGTGGAGAAATGTAGGGTCCCCCTGAATAGGTCAGGCGTGCACTACACGCCGGAAGCGGCTACGAGGGTAGCGGAGTACGTGTGGAGTGCACATGGGGTTTTTTTAGGTTAGAGAATTCCCTCCCTAGGCCCGACAAGACGCCTCCTGAGACGCGGCAAGGCAGGAGTAGGCAAAATGCAACAAGGAATAACAATATTAATGTGCTAATAGTAAACTGCAGGAGCGTCTATAGAAAGGTCCCAGAACTGCTCTCATTAATAAACGGTCACAACGCCCATATAGTACTAGGAACAGAAAGTTGGCTGAAACCAGACGTAAACAGTAATGAAATCCTAAACTCTGATTGGAATGTATACCGCAGAGATAGGCTGGACAGTGAAGGGGGAGGCGTGTTTATAGCGATAAGAAGTGCAATAGTATCGAAGGAAAATGACGGAGATTCGAATTGTGAAATGATTTGGGTGAATGTCACGGTTAAAGCAGGCTCAGACATGGTAATTGGATGTCTCTATAGGCCCCCGGGCTCAGCAGCTGTTGTGGCTCAGCACCTGAAGAATAATTTAGAAAATATTTCGAGTAGATTTCCCCACCATGTTATAGTTCTGGGTGGAGATTTTAATTTGCCGGATATAGACTGGGAGACTCAAACGTTCATAACGGGTGGCAGGGACAAAGAATCCAGTGAAATATTTTTAAGTGCTTTATCTGAAAACTACCTTGAGCAGTTAAACAGAAAACCGACTCGTGGCGATAATATATTAGACCTTCTGGTGACAAACAGACCCGAACTATTTGAATCAGTTAATGCAGAACAGGGAATCAGCGATCATAAAGCGGTTACTGCGTCGATGATTTCAGCCGTAAATAGAAATATTAAAAAAGGTAGGAAGATTTTTCTGTTTAGCAAAAGTGACAAAAAGCAGATTACAGAGTACCTGACCTCTCAACACAAAAGTTTTGTCTCAAGTACAGATAGTGTTGAGGATCAGTGGACAAAGTTCAAAACCATGGTACAATATGCGTTAGATGAGTATGTGCCAAGCAAGATCGTAAGAGATGGAAAAGAGCCACCTTGGTACAACAACCGAGTTAGAAAACTGCTGCGGAAGCAAAGGGAACTTCACAGCAAACATAAACATAGCCAAAGCCTTGCAGACAAACAAAAATTACGCGAAGCGAAATGTAGTGTGAGGAGGGCTATGCGAGAGGCTTTCAATGAATTCGAAAGTAAAGTTCTATGTACTGACTTGGCAGAAAATCCTAAGAAATTTTGGTCCTATGTCAAAGCGGTAGGTGGATCAAAACAAAATGTCCAGACACTCTGTGACCAAAATGGTACTGAAACAGAGGATGACAGACTAAAGGACGAATTACTAAATGTCTTCTTCCAAAGCTGTTTCACAGAGGAAGACTGCACTGTGCTTCCTTCTCTAGATTGTCGCACAGTTGACAAAATGGTAGATATCGAAGTAGACGACAGAGGGATAGAGAAACAATTAAAATCGCTCAAAAGAGGAAAGGCCGCTGGTCCTGATGGGATACCAGTTCGATTTTACACAGAGTACGCGAAGGAACTTGCCCCCCTTCTTGCAGCGGTGTACCGTAGGTCTCTAGAAGAGCGAAGCGTTCCAAAGGATTGGAAAAGGGCACAGGTCATCCCCGTTCTCAAGAAGGGACGTCGAACAGATGTGCAGAACTATAGACCTATATCTCTAACGTCGATCAGTTGTAGAATTTTGGAACACGTATTATGTTCGAGTATAATGTCTTTTCTGGAGACTAGAAATCTACTCTGTAGGAATCAGCATGGGTTTCGAAAAAGACGATCGTGTGAAACCCAGCTCGCGCTATTCGTCCACGAGACTCAGAGGGCCTTAGACACGGGTTCACAGGTAGATGCCGTGTTTCTTGACTTCCGCAAGGCGTTTGACACAGTTCCCCACAGTCGTTTAATGAACAAAGTAAGAGCATACGGACTATCAGATCAATTGTGTGATTGGATTGAGGAGTTCCTAGATAACAGAACGCAGCACGTCATTCTCAATGGAGAGAAGTCTTCCGAAGTAAGAGTGATTTCAGGTGTGCCGCAGGGGAGTGTCATAGGACCGTTGCTATTCACAATATACATAAATGACCTGGTGGATGACATCGGAAGTTCACTGGGGCTTTTTGCAGATGATGCTGTGGTGTATCGAGAGGTTGCAACAATGGAAAATTGTACTGAAATGCAGGAGGATCTGCAGCGAATTGACGCATGGTGCACGGAATGGCAATTGAATCTCAATGTAGCGAAGTGTAATGTGATGCGAATACATAGAAAGATAGGTCCCTTATCATTTAGCTACAAAATAGCAGGTCAGCAACTGGAAGCAGTTAATTCCATAAATTATCTGGGAGTACGCATTAGGAGTGATTTAAAATGGAATGATCATATAAAGTTGATCGTCGGTAAAGCAGATGCCAGACTGAGAGTCATTGGAAGAATCCTAAGGAAATGCAATCCGACAACAAAGGAAGTATGTTACAGTACGCTTGTTCGCCCAATGCTTGAATACTGCTCAGCAGTGTGGGATCCGCACCAGGTAGGGTTGATAGAAGAGATAGAGAAGATCCAACGGAGAGCAGCGCGCTTCGTTACAGGATCATTTAGTAATTGCGAAAGGGTTACGGAGATGATAGATAAACTCCAGTGGAAGACTCTGCAGGAGAGACGCTCAGTAGCTCGGTACGGGCTTTTGTTAAAGTTTCGAGAACATACCTTCACCGAAGAGTCAAGCAGTATATTGCTCCCTCCTACGTATATCTCGCGAAGAGACCATGAGGATAAAATCAGAGAGATTAGAGCACACACAGAAGCATACCGACAATCCTTCTTTCCACGTACAATACGAGACTGGAATAGAAGGGAGAACCGATAAAGGTACTCAGGGTACCCTCCGCCACACACCGTCAGGTGGCTTGCGGAGTACGGATGTAGATGTAGATGTAGATGCCTCAAAACATGCCCTACCAACCGATCCCTTCTTCTGGTCAAGTTGTGCCACAAACTTCTTTTCTCCCCAATCCTCTTCAATACTTCCTCATTAGTTATGTGATCTACCCATCTAATCTTCAGCATTCTTCTGTTCCACCACATTTCGAAAGCTTCTATTCTCTTCTTGTCCAAACTAGTTATCGTCCATGTTTCACTTCCATACATGGCTACACTGCATACAAATACTTTGAGAAATGACTTCCTGACACTTAAACCTATACTCGATGTTAACAAATTTCTCTTCTTCAGAAACGCTTTCCTTGCCATTGCCAGTCTACATTTTATATCCTCTCTACTTCGACCATCATCAGTTATTTTGTTCCCCAAATAGCAAAACTCCTTAACTACTTTAAGTGTCTCATTTCCTAATCTAATTCCCTCAGCATCATCTGACTTAATTCGACTACAATCCATTATGCTCGTATTGCTTTTGTTGATGTTCATCTTATATCCTCATTTCAGGACACTATCCATTCCATTCAACTGCTCTTCCAAGTCCTTTGCTGTGTCTGACAGAATTACGATGTCATCGGCGAACCTCAAAGTTTTTATTTCTTCTCCATGGATTTTAATACCTACTCCGAATTTTTCTTTTGTTTCCCTCACTGCTTGCTCAATATACAGATTGAATAACATCGGGGAGAGACTACAACCCTGTCTCACTCCCTTTCCAACCACTGCTTCCCTTTCATGTCCCTCGACTCTTATAACTGCCATCTGGTTTCTGTACAAGTTGTAAATAGCCTTTCGCTCCCTGTATTTTACCCCTGCCACCTTCAGAATTTGAAAGAGAGTATTCCAGTCAACATTGTTAAAAGCTTTCTCTAAGTCTACAGATACTAGAAAGGTAGGTTTGCCCTTCCTTAATCTAGCTTCTAAGATAAGTCGTAGGGTCAATATTGCCTCACGTGTTCCAACATTTCTACGGAATCCAAACCGATCTTCTCCGAGGTCGGCTTCTAATAATTTTTCCATTCGTCTGTAAAGAATTCGCGTTAGTATTTTGCGGCTGTGACTTTTTAAACTGATAGTTCGTAATTTTCACATCTGTCAACACCTGATTTCGTTGGGATTGGAATTATTATATTATTCTTGAAGCGTGAGGGTATTTCACCCTTCTAATACATCTTGCTCACCAGATGGTTGAGGTTTGTCAGGACTGTCTCTCCCAAGGCTGTCAGTAGTTTGAATGGAATGTTGTCTACTCCGGGGTCCATGTTTCGACTCAGGTCTTTCCGTGCTCTGTCAAACTCTTCACACAGTATCATATCTCCCATTTCATCTTCATCTGCATCCTCTTCCATTTCCATAATATTGTCCTCAAGTACATCGCCCTTGTATAGACGCTCTATATACTCCTTCCACCTTTCTGCTTTCCCCTCTTTCTTAGAACTGGGTTTCCAACTGAGCTCTTGATGTTCATACAAGTGGTTCTCTTATCTCCGAAGGTCTCTTTAATTTTCCTGTAGGCAGTATCTATCTTACCCCTAGTGAGATAAGCCTCTACATCCTTACATTTGTCGTCTAGCCATGCCTGCTTAGCCATTTTGCACTTACTGTCGATCTCATTTTTGAGACGTCTGTATTCCTTTTTGTCTGCTTCATTTACTGCATTTTCATATTTTCTACTTTCATCAATTAAATTCAATATTTCTTCTGTTACCCAAAGATTTCTAGTAGCCCTCGTCTTTTTACCTACTTGATCCTCTGCTGCCTTAACTACTTCATCCCTCAAAGCAATCCATTCTCCTTCTACTGTATTTCTTTCCCCCATTCCTGTCAATTGCTCCCTTATGCTCTCCCTGAAACTCTGTACAACCTATGGTTCTCTCAGTTTATCCAGGTCCCATCTCGTTAAATTTCCACCTTTTTGCAGTTTCTTCAGTTTTAATCTACAGGTCATAACCAATAGATTGTGGTCAGAGTCCACATCTGTACCTGGAAATGTTTTACAATTTAAAACCTGGTTCCTAAATCTCTGTCTTACCATTATATAATCTATCTGAAGCCTGTCAGCATCTGCAGGCTTCTTCCATGTATACAACCTTCTTGTATGATTCTTGAACCAAGTGTTAGCTATGATTAAGTTGTGCTCTTTGCCTAATTCTACCAGGCGGGTTTCTCTTTCATTTCTTTGCCCCAGTCCATATTCACCTACTAGGTTTCCTTCTCTCCCTTTTCCTACTACCGAATTCCAGTCACCCATGACTATTAAATTTTCGTCACCCTTCACTATATGAATAATTTCTTTTATTTCATCATACATTTCTTCAATTTCTTCGTCATCTGCGGAGCTAGTTGGAATATAAACTTGTACCACTGTAGTAGGTGTCGGCTTCGTATCTATCTTGACCACAATAAAGCGTTCACTATGCTGTTTGTAGTAGCTTACCCGCATTCCTATTTTTTTATTCGTTATTAATCCTACTCCAGCATTACACCTATTTGATTTAGTGTTTATAACCCTGTATTCACCTGACCAGAAGTCTTGTTCCTCCTGCTACCGAACTTCACTAATTCCCACTATATCCGACTTTAACCATCCATTTCCCTTTTTAAATTTTCTAACCTACCTGCCCGATTAAGGGCTCTGACATTCCACGCTCCGATCCGTAGAATGCCAGTTTTCTTTCTCCTGATAACGACATCCTCTTGAGTAGTCCCCGCCCGGAGATCCGAATGGGGGACTATTTTACCTCAGGAATATTTTACCCAAGAGGACGCCATCATAATTTAATCATACAGTAAAGCTGCATGTCTTTGGGAAAAATTACGGCCGTAGTTTCCCCTTGCTTTCAACCGTTTGCAGTACCAGCGCAGCAAGGCCGTTTTTGTTATTGATACAAGGCCAGATCAGTCAATGATCCAGACTGTTGGCCCTGCAACTACTGAAAAGGCTGCTACCCCTCTTCAGGAATCACACGTTTGTCTGGCCTCTCAACAGATACCCCTCCGTTGTGGTTGCACCTACGGTACGGCCATCTGTATCACTGAGGCACGCAAGCCTCCCCACCAACGGCAAGGTACATGGTTCATGGTGGGAGGGGTTACAGGTAGGTTACCTATTTACTAACAAACACGGAGGATTAAGGATTTGGTATGGAGAGACTACTTATTAGTACATGACAGAGAGCTCTTCACTTGGGGAATAAGAGAAGAGGATCGATGCAGAAATCCTGCATCACTGGCCTGGGCAATGACCTAGTGCAGGTGGTTTGCCATTGTGTGCGTCCAACCACTTATGAAGTGTCAGGTGTGTATCTGCGTCGTACGTACGGCTGTGACGAGTGTAGTGTTCGGTTTGGCTGGACGAAAGGAATGGGAAGGGGGGGGGGGGGGGGTGAAACACGAGACGCTGGCACACAGCCTACTCCTCATGAATAGATAGCACCTAGGCGACCTCGTAGCTTAGTGTCCCCATCCGTCAGACAGCTCACCATCAACAGTGTCAGATTCGCTCACTTCATGAGACACTGCGGAACAGTTTGGCTTTTAACCCAGTAAACTGACTAGTGATAGAGAAGTGTACGTCACACTTCTCCTCCCATTGCTGACGAAAGGCTCGAACATCACAACACAAGCGTGCGTTAACGATCCCAGCTATGGAGGTGTGTTTATTATCACTACTAGAGATCATACACACGGAAGAGCCAAAGAAATTGGTACGACAGCCTAATATCGTGTAGGGCCCCCGCGAGCACGCAGAAGTGCTGCAATACGACGTCTCATGGACTCGACTAATGTCTGCAGTACTGCTGGAGGAAAGTGACGCCATGAATCGTGTAGGACTCTCTATAAATCCGTAAGAGTACGAGAGGGTGGAGATGTCTTCTGAACGGTACTTTGCAAGGTACCTTAGATATGCTCAGTAATGTTCATATCTAGGGAATTTGGTGGCCAGACGAAATGTTTAAACTCAGAAGAGTGCTCCAGGAGACACTCTGTAGCAATCCTGGACTTGTGGGGTGTCGCATTATCCTGCTGAAATTGCACAAGTCCGTCGGAACGCTCAATGGACATGAATGGATGCGGGTGATCAGACTGGATACTTATGTACCACTTGTCAGAGTTGTAACTAGACGTATTAGGGGTCCCATATCACACCAACTGCACACTCCCCACACCATTACAGACTCTCCACCAGCTTGAACAGTGCCCTACTGACATGCAGGGGACTGATTCACGAGGCTGTCTCCATACTCGTACAAGTCCATCCGCTCGATACAGCTTGAAGAGAAACTCGTTCGACCAGGCAACATGTTTCCAGTCATCAACAGTCCAGTTTCCGTGTTGACGGGCCAACGACAGGGGTAAAGCTTTGTGTCGTGCGGTCATCAAGGATACATGAGTGGGCCTTCGCCTCCGAAAGCCGATACCGATAAGGTTTCGTTGAATGTTTCGCACGATGACACTTGTTGATGGCCCAGCACTGAAATCTGCAGCAACTTACGGAAGTGCTGCACTTCTGTCTCTTTGGTCCCATTCTTGAAGGATCTTTTTCTTGCTGCAGTGATGTCCGAGATTTGCTGTTTCACCGGATTCCTGATATTCACGGTACACTCGTGAAATGGTCGTACGGAAACATCCCCACTTCATCTATACCTCGGTAATGCTGTGTGCCATCGCTCATGCGCTGTCTGTAACACCACGTTCAAACTCACTCAATTACTGATAACTTACCATTGTAGCAGCAGCAACCTATCTGACAACTGCGCCAGACACTTTTAGTCTTGTGTAGACGTTGCCGGCCGCAGCACCGTGTTCTGTCTGTTTACATAACTCTGTATTTGAATATGGATGCCTATACCAGTTTCTTTGGCGCTTCAGTGTGATTACGAAGTTTACCACTTACCCCACCCCTCTCTATCCGCCGGACTACACTGCACTGTCAGATCGACTCCCCTGCGTCAACACTATGATGCCAATGTTAAGTAAACTCTCTTTATTTTCCCTTGGCCATCTGACTGATGCGGGCGCCACGACATACACTCATATGACAACCTATTCATCTCAGAGTAGCACCTACTCCTATTGCGATTCATTGCTTTTTTCGCAATTTCTAAAGTGTTGTGTTAGCAATTACGACAGGTAACATTTTAGCTTACAATAACTTACCGTGTGTATCAGGAGGGCGACAGAAAATGAGTGTCCGGGAGGTGCAGAGATCAAACTTCTGTGGAATTTATGTATTACATTTCACAAAATATACATCGCCGACATTCAAGTAATGTTCAAAACAAACCATCCACTTACACCATGAACACCGAGTGAAAAATGGCACGCAACAGTGACCACAAATGTTCGTACGATCGAGACCGAAGGTGAACTCCTTGGGAGTGCACGACTTTCAGCTACGTACCCACTCATAGAGAATGCGTTAGAATCAAATTGGTATAATGGGATGATAACTGATGCAATGTGATGGCATGCAACCGCTTGCGAAACAGTCCGTCGTGGAGCTTATCGTGAAACTGGCCATCCTTTAATATGTAGCTGCAGATAGTGTGATAATATGTTTTATAGGCACGAAAAAGAAAACATTCAGACCATGAATTTGTCCAGTAGTTCCAGGTCAATGAACTGCAATGTCACACACTTTCCCAGAGGCTTAGTTTGCTCTAAAGGAGTATGATTTTTATACTCAGATCAGGAACAGAGCAAAGAAAATTACTTTGGCCAGCGATTGTCCATAAGCAGTGTTCCTGCCACAGTTGTAGCTATCTTACACCCATTTTCCCACTCTTGCTTGCTATGAAGTAAGTAATCCCTATTGAACTTGTACACGAGAAAGAACTGTAGGGGACAGGGCACTTCTAACTCCTCGCAGCGTCCAGCCAAATTACCATCCAGTCGGAATAATTGTGTACGAATGCATTAAGACAGTGATGTTAGTTGATATTGATGAAACACCTTTTATTTTCCGGAGTTCCTCCCGTATGCATTTTCTCTTGAAATCCCGATTGGTTGGAGTTGAAAACAAATTCCTTACTGAACGATGGGATAAATTTATTTTTCTCATCAACAAATTTTTGTGTATCGTCAAGTAGACTCTTTGTTTGAAATTTGGTTATTTTACGTTTTCCAATTCCTTAGCACTGTTTGAAGTTACGCAACCATCCACTTACACTCGTGAAATCACTGTAATTTATATTGCGCGGAATTTGATGTGCATAACGCAGTAGGTTACTATCATTCGCAACCTGTAAATTGTATCGAGCATCCTTTAAACGCACCAACACCAGTTTTCGTAACAAGTCTGCCTTGTTGTCCCTTGAATATCGTAGCTTTCCTGTTCATAATTTTTTTTACTGTGCTGTGGATGATCTTTTATGTACGTAACTATGTTTAGTACCAACCTCTTGGACAACGGTTGTCATTTATCACGTTTCACTGGAGATGGAGATGGGATTTGTGGCTCCCTGTTCGACAAGGACGGTGAACTACATAGCTCGACACCTGTTTCAATTTCCCTTTCACTTGTTAACCATGTACCGTCATCATTGTACTCCTCGTGTACATTGCGTATACGACACCACACATTCCACTAACTCATCTTTCAGAAATGCTAGTATTTCATCTGACACTTCTTTCTCACTCTGCGAAATTCCTTGGGGTTCCTTTCTGATGAAATGTCAAATTAGGCAACTGTTGCTGTAGGTATAATGAAATGTTTGCTTTGTTTATTGTTGCCATTGCTATGCTTCATGTCAACACCATTAGCACTGTGTCACTATTGTGAGTTACTCGTCGACTAAGCAGTTCAACCCCGCTCCGTAGCTTCGTGCTGTGCTCACCATTCGATACCTCTAGTCCTGCCCCCCTGTGGCCGTTAACAGCCAATATTGTGGTTGCACGGTACACAATATGTGGGGCGTCGAATGTTGTAAGCATCATTGGCCTTTAGCGACCTCACTCTCAAGGAGTCAGAGAGTTCCTTATTAGTGTTTCCTCGCCGTTTCTGCAGAGAAGCGCCACGTATCTTAGGTTATCAGTTCACTTACTTTCCATCCTCTCGTAATAGCACATCTCAAAATCTTTCACATGTAAGGTGTTGCACCAATCAACAACACTATGAAAAGAAGAAGTTATAGTTGGAAAGAAGGACATAAGAGTAACGAGTGCGTACAGGAACAATGGTAATACTTATTGCTGCTTTAGAGGATATATCATTAAATGTCTTCTGAAGCTATATATGTTATTCGGTTCTTTAGAATAATGCGGGAGGTTATTCCAGAGTCGTGTTCCTGCTGCTTAGAACGATTTCGAGAAAGTGCCTGAACGGTGGAGTGGGACAGAAAGTATTTTCTCTGATTGGAACGGGTGTTACTGCCATGTTGTTTAGGCAAGAGCGTTAAAGTAGAGGAAAAGATATGTGAGGTCGTGTTCGTTGATATGACTGTAAAGAAGATAGAGGGTATGGAAATATCTGTGCTTATCAGCGTGCAGCCAGAATAGCTGTGCATATGACGTAAAATATAATCAAAGAGTCCCAGATATAACTAACACAAGCATTCATAACCAGTACCCGCCGCTGCGAGCTTTCCTGAGAAAGGTCTTTCACACTAACGTAGCTGTAATCAGTAGTTGGATTGTTTGTACAAGTTTTTTTTCAGCTTTTTCCATATTGAGGTGACAAGTCATGGGATAGCGATATGCACATATACAGATGGCGGTAGTATCGTATACACAAAGTATGCAAGGGCAATGCATTGAGGGAGCTGTCATTTATACTCAGGCGAATCATGTGAACTGGTTTTCGACGTGATCGTGGTCGCACGACGGGAATGAACTGACTTTCAACGTGAAATGGTAGCTGGAGCTATACAAATCGGACATCACATTTTGAAAATCATTAAGGAATTCAACATTCCGAGCTCTACAAAATTTCAGGCATTGTCTTTTGTCATGAACAATCCAGTGGCTGACGGAATACACTTAACGACCGAGACGTTTGCGCAGAGTTGCCAGTGCTAGCAGACAAGCAAAGCTGCGTGAAATAACCACAGAAATTAGTGGAATGACGTTCTCGATAGCTGTCTTGAGGTTTATTGCTTTTGCACTTAGATACACTCCTGGAAATTGAAATAAGAACACCGTGAATTCATTGTCCCAGGAAGGGGAAACCTTATTGACACATTCGTGGGGTCAGATACATCACATGATCACACTGACAGAACCACAGGCACATAGACACAGGCAACAGAGCATGTACAATGTCGGCACTAGTACAGTGTATATCCACCTTTCGCAGCAATGCAGGCTGCTATTCTCCCATGGAGACGATCGTAGAGATGCTGGATGTAGTCCTGTGGAACGGCTTGCCATGCCATTTCCACCTGGCGCCTCAGTTGGACCAGCGTTCGTGCTGGACGTGCAGACCGCGTGAGACGACGCTTCATCCAGTCCCAAACATGCTCAATGGGGGACAGATCCGGAGATCTTGCTGGCCAGGGTAGTTGACTTACACCTTCTAGAGCACGTTGGGTGGCACGGGATACATGCGGACGTGCATTGTCCTGTTGGAACAGCAAGTTCCCTTGCCGGTCTAGGAATGGTAAAACGATGGGTTCGATGACGGTTTGGATGTACCGTGCACTATTCAGTGTCCCCTCGACGATCACCAGAGGTGTACGGCCAGTGTAGGAGATCGCTCCGCACACCATGATGCCGGGTGTTGGCCCTGTGTGCCTCGGTCGTATGCAGTCCTGATTGTGGCGCTCACCTGCACGGCGCCAAACACGCATACGACCATCATTGGCACCAAGGCAGAAGCGACTCTCATCGCTGAAGACGACACGTCTCCATTCGTCCCTCCATTCACGCCTGTCGCGACACCACTGGAGGCGGGCTGCACGATGTTGGGGCGTGAGCGGAAGACGGCCTAACGATGTGCGGGACCGTAGCCCAGTTCATGGAGACGGTTGCGAATGGTCCTCGCCGATACCCCAGGAGCAACAGTGTCCCTAATTTGCTGGGAAGTGGCGGTGCGGTCCCCTACGGCACTGCATAGGATCCTACAGTCTTGGCGTGCATCCGTGCGTCGCTGCGGTCCGGTCCCAGGTCGACGGGCACGTGCACATTCCGCCGACCACTGGCGACAACATCGATGTACTGTGGAGACCTCACGCCTCACGTGTTGAGCAATTCGGCGGTACGTCCACCCGGCCTCCCGCATGCCCACTATACGCCCTCGCTCAAAGTCCGTCAACTGCACATACGGTTCACGTCCACGCTGTCGCGGCATGCTACCAGTGTTGAAGACTGCGATGGAGTTCCGTATGCCACGGCAAACTGGCTGACACTGACGGCGGCGGTGCACAAATGCTGCGCAGCTAGCGCCATTCGACGGTCAACACCGCGGTTCCTGGTATGTCCACTGTGCCGTGCGTCTGATCATTGCTTGTACAGCCCTCTCGCAGTGTCCGGAGCAAGTATGGTGGGTCTGACACACCGGTGTCAATGTGTTGTTTTTTCCATTTCCAGGAGTGTATAACTTGAGACCATCAGCATACATGTGATATTTATAGCAGGACAAAACTGTTGACACATCGTTTACATACAATTAAAAAGGGTATATGAGCAAATACTGAACCCTGTGGGACGACTGATGCTAACTGCCTCCATTGTGAAAAAAATGGTTCAAATGGCTCTGAGCACTATGGGACTCAACTGCTGTGGTCATAAGTCCCCTAGAACTTAGAACTACTTCAACCTAACTAACCTAAGGACATCACACACATCCATGCCCGAGGCAGGATTCGAACCTGCGACCGTAGCAGTCGCACGGTTCCGGACTGCGCGCCTAGAACCGCGAGACCACCGCGGCCGGCACGCCTCCATTGTGACTTTGTGGTGCCGGACATCATTGCTGGCGAGACGTCACGTCTGAGCGAAACTGTTGCACTACACTCGGCGAAAACTTTAGGCCGCTATATTTGACAAGTAAATGGTCGAAGTCGGCAGTGTCAGAATCTTTGCTGAACTCTAAGAAGCACGTGATAGTTGCGTCTTGTGCATCCATGGCAAGCTTCAAGCCATTTGTTATCTTTATTACAGCAGATGTTGTGCTGCAATGTTTATGGAAACCTGATTGGTATTCGTCTAGGAGGTTGTTTGTAATTAGGCTGTTTATTGCACCCGGTCGTGGATTACATTTTCTAAGGCCTTAGATAGCACAGAAAAAGTGCAAAGAGGTCAGTAATCACATTGTGCTGTGGGGACGTAATTTTTGGGTAGTGGCTTAACTTGTCCCTGTTTTCACGACTCAGGGGAAACACTTGTGGTCAAGACGTTATTGAAGATATCTGTTGCGTACCTGACAAGCATGATGATTTTTTTAATGGTATGTCAACACGCCTTAGGTAGAATTCTTTGCGGCTACGATCATTTACCCCCATGAAGTAACCAATGAGTCTCTGTTTTGTTTGTGGTTCAAGTGCTGTTGTAAGTAATGTGTTCTTCGCTGGGACAATGGGATGAGCTGCAGCTTGTACTTTACTTATACCAAGACCACGCAGATTTTTTCATAGGACAGCTAGTCTATTTCAGTGTTCCTATGATGGCTAGGAGCGAACTGAAGTAGCAACATGACGTCTCCATAACAGTAAACGTCTAACTGCTCAATACAATTTCAAACGAGGCTCGTCCGAGCAGGCAACGGCCATGCCTGAGTTCAGCATTTCTCACAGCTTGACTGGCTCCGTTACGCTTCTGCCTGTAAAGTATATGATTTTATGGCGCGGGGAGCTGTTTGTACAGCCGACGTGCAGAGACTCTCACATTCATGAGGTGTTTTAGTTCTTCAGTTAGGCGAGGTGCAGGTTTCCTTCTTATTTCTCTGTCTGTAGGGGAACACATTTGTCATACAGTTTTCTAGACAACCCATGAAGTTTTTCGTTTATGTTCGAGATGGGAATAGAAGACGTGCCCCAAAATACGTATTATTGCATCTCAGAAGCAAGTTCAGACAAATTAACTCCTTTGAAGTCTCGGTATGTAGCCAGCTGCGGTTTCCTTCTGAGAAATTCTAGCGAGTATGTTATGATGGATGGACATGCCACGTGCAGATATCTGAGAGGTACTAATTAATCTCTTTGGTGATTTCTTTGCAAGTATATCTATAAGAGTGTGACTAGTGTTCCTATGATGGCTAGGAGCGAACTGAAGCAGCAACATGACGTTGTCTCCATAACAGTTAAAGTCTATCTGCTCAATACAATTTCAAACGAGGCTCGTCCGAGCAGGCAACATGTTTCCAGTCACCATCAGTCCAATGTCGGTGTTGACGGGCCCAGGCGAAGCTTAAAGCTTTGCGTCGTGCAGTCATCAAGGACACACGAGTTGGCCTCGGGCTCCGAAAGCCAATATCGAAGATATTTCGTTGAATGGTTGGTATGCTGACACTTGTTGATGGCCCAGAATTAAAATCTGCAGCAATTTGCGAAAGTGTTGCACTTCAGTCAAATTGAATGATTCTCTTCAGTCGTCGTTGGTCCCGTTCTTGCAGGATCGTTTCCCAGCCGCAGCGATGTCGGAGATTTGATATTTTACCGGTTTCCTGATATTCACTGTATACTCTTGAAATGGTCGTATGGGGAAATTTCCATTTCATCGCTACCTCAGAGATACTGTGTCCCATCGCTCGTGAGCCGACAAGAACACCGCGTTCAAACTCACTTGTATCTTGGTAACCTGCAATTGTAGCAGCAGTACCGGAACTAACAACTGCGCCAGACACTTGCTGTCTTATATAGGAGTTGCTGATCGTAGCGCCGTATTGTGCATGTTTACATATCACTTTATTATACGCATGCCTATACCAATTAATCTTTGGCGCTTCAGTGTCTTTATGTATTCACTCTCCTCTACAAGTCCTACAAGTTTGTAAAGGAAATTATAAACAGTCTCTATGTGATGGAACTCGTTAAGATGAGTTGGCAGAGACTGAACGTTTGGGTATGCAATATGGAGTTTAGTGTAGTGCACTCGGATGCAAAGCTCTAAAGGGCGCTGCTGCAAGACATTAGCGACTCTGGGTCAAGGAGGGTGGGCGCACAAAGCATAGTGGGCCGCTCTGCGGTAGGGGAGCAAGGGTTCCCAGAAGTGGAAGCGGCAGGTGTCTTAAAAAGGGCCAGCAGATCTTGATAGCGTTAGTTGAAGAGCCCACTGGTGTCAGGAACACAACCTCGCTGAACAGAGCTCTTCAGGTGCGAATCTCCACTGCTTTTATCTTATTACGGTGGTCTTTTATCCCTATGTAGGCAGGACTCAACAAAATTTTTTGGCATGTGGAGGAGAAAGTCGGCGGTTGTAATATCGTAAAAAAATCCCGCTGTAACGAAAAACTTCTTTGCTCCAGTGTTTGCAAGTCTAAATCACTTAACTTCTATCTGTCTACCTACGTGATCACTCTGCTATTCACAATAAAGTTGCTGGCAGAGCGTTCAATGAACCACCTTCATGCTGTCCCTCTACCGTTCCACTCTCGAACGGCACGCGGGGAAAACGAGCAGTTAAATTTTTCTATGCGAGCCCTGATTTCTCTTATTTTATCGTGATGATCATTTCTCCCTATGTTCGTAGGTGCCAACAGAATGTTTTCGCAGTCGTAGGAGAAAACTGGTGATTGAAATTCCATGAGAAGATCCCGTCGCAACGAAAAACGCCTTTGTTTTAATGATTGCCACTCCAATTCACTTATCATGCCTGTGACACTATCTCCCCCATTTCGCGATAATACAAAACGAGCTGTCCTTCTTTGTACTTTTTCGATGTCATCCGTTAGTCCCACCAGATGCGGATCCCACACCTCGCAGGGGTACTCCAGAATAGGGCAGACAAGCGTAGTGTAAGCAGTCTCTTTGGTAGAGCTGTTGCACCGTCTAAGAATCTAAGTGTTTTGCCAATGAATCGCAGTCTTTGGTTTGCTCTACCCACAATATTATCTATGTGATCGTTCCAATTTAGGTTATTTGTAATTGTAGTCCCTAAGTATTTAGTTGAATTTACATCCCTAAGATTTGTGTGACTCATCGCGTGATTGAAATTTAGCTGATTTCTTTTAGTACGCATGTGAATAACTTCACACTTTTCTTTATTCAGGTTCAATTGCCACTTTTCGCACCATACAGATATCTTATCTATAACATTTTGCATGTCGTTTTGATCACCTGATAACTTTACAAGACGGTAAGTGACAGAATCATCTGCAAACTATCTAAGACGGCTACTCAGATTGTCTCCTATGTCGTTAATGTAGATCAGGAAAAATAGAGGGCCTATAACACTTACTTGGAGAACGCTGGATATTACTTCTGTTTTACTCGATGACTTTACGTCTGTTACTACGAACTGTGACCTTTCTAATAGGAAATCACGAATCCAGTCTCACAACAGAGGTGATACTCCGTTGTGAGGAACGGTGTTGAAAGACTTGTGGAAATCTAAAAATATGGAATCAATTTTACATCCCCTGCCGATAGCACTTATTACTTCATGAGTATAAAGAGCTAGCTGTGTTTCACAAGAACGATATTTTCTGAATCCGTGCCGACTATATGTCAATAAAACGTTTTCTTCGTGGTACTTCATTCTGAGGCATCAAAGGATCAACAATTTAGTGCTGGAGGGCAGCGTGGAGGGTAAAAATCGCAGAGGGAGACCGAGAGATGAACATACTAAGCAGATTCAGAAGGATGTAGGCTGCAGTAGGTAATGTGAGATGAAGAAGCTTGCACAGGATAGAGCAGCATGGAGAGTTGCATCAAACCAGTGTCAGGACTGAAGACCACAACAACAATAACTTCATAATGTTCGAATACAGTATATGTTCTAAAACCCTACTGCAAATCGACGTTAGTGATATGGGCTTGTAGGTCAGCGGATTACTCCTACTTCCCTTTTTGGCTATTGGTGTGACTTGAGCAATTTTCCAGTCTTTAGGTACGGATCTTTCTGTGAGCGAGTGGTTGTATATAACTGCTAAATATGGAGCTATTTTATCAGCGTACTCTGAGAGGAACCTGACTGGTATACAATCTGGACCGGAGGCCTTGCCTTTATTAAGTGACTTTTGTTACACCGAGGATATCTACTCCTATGTTTTTCATCTTGGCTGTTGTTCTTGACTGGAATTCAGGAATATTTACTTCGTCTTCTCTGGTGAAGGAGTTCCGGAAAACTGTGTTTAATAACTCTGCTTTAGTGGCACTGTCATCAGTGGCTTCACCGTTTTTAACGTGCAGTGAAGGTACTGACTGCGTCTTGCCACTTACCCTTGATATTCTCTCCCCCATTTCGCTATAGTTTTAAGCAAAACTGCATAAGAGAACGGTCAAGTGTACCGTACGCAGCATCATCAGCAGATTTGTTGCGTCTTCTAAACGTTCAGCTAATAAAACGCAGTCTTTGCTTACCTTCTGCACTATATTTCATGTAGAGTGGTCGTACCTGTGCCGCAGATATCACGTTCAACATCACGATGCGCCGCAAGACGCTGTTCTACACGGTGAACCTGATCATCCCGTGCGTCGGCATCACCTTCCTGACGGTGCTCGTCTTCTACCTGCCGTCCGACTCGGGCGAGAAGGTGACGCTGTGCATCTCGATCCTGCTGTCGCTGACCGTGTTCTTTCTGCTGCTGGCCGAGATCATCCCGCCCACGTCTCTGGCGGTGCCGCTGCTGGGGAAGTACCTGCTCTTCACCATGATACTCGTCACCCTCTCCATCTCCGTCACCGTCTTCGTCCTCAACGTGCACTTCAGGTAGCGTCGCGCAGGGGCAACCACTCGATGTGTCCAAGCAGACAGACAACTCGTTCTGTAGTAAGCGTAGCTTCCAGTTTTAAAAAATTTCAACTATCTCCGGCTAATAGATATCAAAAAGTTAATTAAAATCTCATTCATAAGCATACATCAGTCAGTTCATAGATTACATTAATATAGTGAAATATTTTATGTTTCGAAGTGACTAATGAGACCACAGTTTTAATGATAAATAGAAAATAACTCTTGTTGCAATAGTGAACTGAATTCTACACTACTGGCCATTAAAATTGCTACACCAAGAAGAAATGCAGATGATAAACGGGTATTCACTGGACGAATATATTATACTAGAACTGACATGTGATTACGTTTTCACGCAATTTTGCTGCATAAATCCTGAGAAATCAGTACCCAGAACAACCACCACTTGCCGTAATAACTGCCTTGATACGCCTGGGCATTGAGTCAAACAGAGCTTGGATGGTGTGTACAGGTACAGCTGCCCACGCAGCTTCAACACGATAGCACAGTTCATCACGAGTAGTGACTGGCGTATTGTGACGAGCCAGTTGCTCGGCCACCATTTACCAGACGTTTTCAGTT
Organism: Schistocerca gregaria; assembly: GCF_023897955.1. Classification (NCBI taxonomy): domain Eukaryota; kingdom Metazoa; phylum Arthropoda; class Insecta; order Orthoptera; family Acrididae; genus Schistocerca; species Schistocerca gregaria. The sequence goes on from NC_064926.1 coordinate 49,854,248, forward strand.
GGTAAGAGATCTGGAGAATGTGCTGGCCAGGGCAGCAGCCGAACATTTTTTGTTTCCAGAAAGGCCCTACAGGACCTGCAACATGCGGTCGTGCTGAAATGTAGCGTTTCGCAGGGATCGAATGAAGGGTAGAGCCACGGGTCGTAACATATCTGAAATGTAACGTGAACTGTTCAAAAGTGCCGTCAATGTGAACAAGAAGTGACCGAAACCTGTAATCAATGGCAACCCATACCATCAAGCCGGGTGACACGCCAGTATGGCGATGACAAATGCACGCTTACAATGTGCGTTCACCGCGATGTCGCCAAACACGGATGGAGCCATCATGCTGCTGTAAACAGAACCTGGATTCATCCGAAAAAAATCATGACGTTTTGCCATTCGTGCACCCATGTTCCTCGTTGAGTACACCGTCGCTGGCGCTCTTGTCTGTGATGCAGCGTCAAGGGTAACCGCAGCCATAGTCTCCGAGCTAATAGTCCATGCTGCTGCAAACGTCGTCGAACTGTTCCTGCAGATGGTTGTTGTCTTGCTAACGTCCGCATCTGTTAACTCAGGGATCGGGACGTGGGTGCACGATCTGTTACAGCCATGCGGATAAGATGCCTGTCATCTCGAGTGCTAGTGATACGAGGCCGTTGGGATCCAGCACGGCGTTCCGTATTGCCCTTCTGAACCCCCGATTCCGTATTCTGCTAACAGTCATTGGATTTCGACCAACGCGAGCAGCAATGTCGCGATATGATAAACCGCAATCGCTGTAGGCTACACTCCGACATTTCTACATCTACATCTACATTCATAGTCCGCAAGCCACCCAACGGTGTGTGGCGGATGGCACTTTACGTGCCATTGTCATTATCTCCCTTTTCTGTTCCAGTCGAGTATGGTTCGCGGGAAGAACAACTGTCTGAAAGCCTCCGTGCGCGCTCGAATCTCTCAAATTTTACATTCGTGATCTCCACGGGAGGTATAAGTAGGGGGAAGCAGTATATTCGATACCTCATCCAGAAACGCACTCTCTCGAAACGTGGCGAGCAAGCTACACTGCGATGCAGAGCGCCTCTCTTGCAGAATCTGCCACTTGAGTTTGCTAAACATCTCCGTAACGCTATCACGGTTACCAAATAACCCTGTGACGAAACGCGCCGCTCTTCTTTGGATCTTCTCTAACCCGATCTGGTACGGATCCCACACTGATGAGCAATACTCAAGTATAGGTCGAACGAGTATTTTGTAAGCCACCTCCTTTGTTGATGGACTACATTTTCTAAGGACTCTCCCAATGTCGGAAACGTGATAGTACGCATTTCTCCTCCTTACACGAGGCATCGCAACAACGTTTCACCAGGCAACGCCGGGCAACTGCTGTTTGTGTATTCGACATAAGCGCGTTTGGAAATTATGCTATTACCAAATACTTCACGGAGAACTTGCAAGGTCTTGTTGGATGTGTGGCATGTCGCACCGTATTGTTGTAAAGTTTCCGTAACGTATTCGTTACGAAAGATGAGGGCTTGCCTGCAAACTACTGTACACACGTTCGATGTTCTCGGTGGTTTGAACGGTTTTCCAAGGTCCGATTGACTTTAGATTCGATGCACTGACAGCTTCATGGAAGCTTCTTACCCAGTTCATTGCTCCTCGAGCAGGAATTGGGTATCACTGCTAAATCTTGAAACTTTTACGAAATGCAAATTCCACGTGCACGAAAGATTCGCCGTAGCGAAAATAGCGCTCCAACGTGAACTCGTGGTATTGCTTCGACCAGTAAGCCATGAATACAACTGACCTGTATACGGGACGAAGCTTGACTCTCCGCACTTTGAAAATTGCGCTGGAAATGGAATAGGTAGTGATAACACATACATATTAACATTTAATCCAATCGCTGGCTTACCGCTGTCGCTCTATCTGGCTTTTAGCGCGCGTTATTCAAATCTGAAATCGCCAACAGATCGTGAAACACTCTGTAGAAGGTAATGACTTTGCTCTATAAGCACTCTATAATTTGACAATGGAGTATGAAACTTCATACGTCATTCCAATAATTCTAGCAGTGAACCTTTAACGTTATGTTAGAACTTTGAGCGTAGCTTACGGATGCTATCCACGTAATACCTTTGACTCTGAGTGTGCAAACGTAACATCATTCTTCAGCAATTTTTCTTGCATGAGTAACAAAACTGAAACCACGTGGACCTGTAGAGGAAGGGTGGAGGTTAAAAGTAGTTGAACGAGTGTTCTCACTGGTACTGAGAGAATATGGATAGCAGTGCGACAACCAAGAAGTACTTACGCAAAAGGGAACAAGTGGGAAAAACCACGCAGAATAACATAATAAGAGCTGGAATGAGGAGACCACTGACTGCAATCACATATGAATAACGGCATCATGAGATGGCAGACTCTGGTGTAGTTGTTCAAAGAACACGCATTAGCAAGATGATTATAAAACTAATGAAAATAATAATGACATGTGCATCTATTCTCTTATTAGATTCATTGCCGTAAATTTCGTAAATAAAGTATCAGAGAATGATGAGTAAGAGATATTGCACTGGAGAACAGACTAGGTAGTGATAACACATATATATTAAGGTTTAATCCGATCGCTGGGTTATCGCTGTCCATTTTTCTTAAAATAATTCGTAGTTGAACGGAATATCGTGACGGCACTGAATCATCTTAATACGAAAAATGGAGTGGCATATCAATACATATTTTATTTCTATTTCGAAACGGTTTTATGAGATTAACGGGATTATGAATACACAATACATACATTCCTTTATGGTACGAGCCGTTTTAAAGACCGTACCCAAGATGCTGATCTGCTGCAACAGTACTTCTTCGTTGAATCCGGACACATTTTACCGGCCAGACGCAGCACAGTGTAGGGATCAAGTGTCTGAAGAGAAGAGGGAGCGACCCTGTACTGACACGACTCCACGTTTCCGTCTGGCGCGCCAATCCTGATCCTGGACCTTGATTTCCTTCAGACGTCATCGCTTGCGGAGAACCTGTCTGAAATACCGACGTCGTCGCACTCACTGTGAGACACATTTCAGCAGGCGGAAATAGTAAACGAACATTTCCTATCAATTAAACTCGGCAATATTGTAAGTAAAATAGCCACCAGTGAAAATGGTTGTCATCGCATTCTTCGTTTTGTATCACGCAAGTATCCAGTGTCCTATTCTGTGTCGGAGGGGTCGGAGGGGGATAGTTCTCTACTCGTTTCCATCAGTACCCCAACACCCTCCCCTTCCTCCGTACGTTACCTGCAGTCACACTCATTTTAACATCCCACATATGCATTTCATTTGAACAATGTTGTTGTTGTTGTTGTGGTCTTCAGTTCTGAAACTGGTTTAATGCTGCTTCAAATGATTCAGATGGCTCTGAGCACTATGGGACCTAACATCTATGGTCATCAGTCCCCTACAACTTAGAACTAATTAAACCTAACTAACCTAAGGACATCACACAACACCCAGTCATCACGAGGCAGAGAAAATCCCTGACCCCGCCTTGAATCCAACCCGGGAACACGGGCGCGGGAAGCGAGAACGCTACCGCACGACTTGATGCAGCTTTCCAAGCTACTCTATCCTGTGCAAGCTACTTCATCTCCCAGTACCTACTGCAGCCTACATCCCTCTGAATCTGCTTAGTGTATTCATCTCATGGTCTCCCTCTACGGACCGAGCGAGGTGGCGCAGTGGTTAGCACAATGGACTCGCATTCGGGAGGACGACGGTTCAATTCCGTCTCTGGCCATCCTGATTTAGGTTTTCCGTGGTTTTCCTAAATCGTTTCAGGCAAATGCCGGGATTGCTCCTTTGAAAGGGCACGGCCGATTTCCTTCCCAATCCTTCCCAAACCCGAGCTTGCGCTCCATCTCTAATGACCTCGATGTCGACGGGACGTTAAACACTAACCACCACCACCACCATCCCTCTATGATTTTTACCCTCCAGAACATGTCCTACCAACCGATCCCTTCTTCTAGTCAAGTTGTGCCACAAACTCCTCTTCTACCCAATCCCATTCAGTACCTCCTCATTATTTAAGTGATCTACCCATCTAATCTTCAGCATTGTTCTGTAGCACCACATTTCGAAAGCTTCTATTCTCTTCTTGTCCAAACTATTTATCGTCCATGTTTCACTTCCACACATGGCTACACTCCATACATATACTTTCAGAAACGACTTCCTGACACTTAAATCTATACTCGATGTTAAAAAATTGCTCTTCTTCACAAACATTTTCCTTGCCATTACCAGTCTACATTTTGTATCCTCTCTACTTCGACCATCATCAGTTATTTGGCTCCCCAAATAGCAAAACTCCTTTACTACTTTAAGTGTCTCATTTCCTAATCTAATTCCCTCAACATCACCCGACTTAATTCGACTATGCCGGCCACGGTGGTCTAGCGGTTCTAGGCGCGCAGTCGGGAACCGCGTGACTGCTACGGTCGCAGGTGCGAATCCCGCCTCGGGCAAGGATGTCTGTTATGCCCTTAGGTTAGTTAGGTTTAATTAGTTCTAAGTTATAGGCGACTGATGACCTCAGATGTTAAGTCCCATAGTGCTCAGAGCCAATTCGACTACATTCGATTATCCTCGTTTTGCTTTTGTTGATGTTCATCTTATACCCTCCTTTCAAGACACCGTCCATTCCGTTCAACTTCTCTTCCAAGTCCTTGGTGTCTCTGACAGAATTACAATGTCATCGGCGAACCTCAAAGTTTTTATTTCTTCTCCATGGGTTTTAATACCTACTCCGAGCTTTTCTTTTGTTTCCTTTATTGCTTGCTCAATATACAGATTCAATAACATCGGGGATAGGCTACAACCCTGTCTCAGTCCGTTCTCCACCACTGCTTCACTTTCATACCCCTCGACTCTTACAACTGCCATCTGGTTTCTTTGAAAATAGTATATAGCCTTTCGCTCTCTGTATTTTACCCCTGCCACCTTCAGAATTTGAAAGAGAGTATTCCAGTCAACACTGTCAAAAGCTTTCTCTAAGTCTACAAATGCTGGAAACGTAGGTTAGCCTTTTCTTAATCCAGCTTCTAAAATAAGTCGTAGGGTCTGTATTGCCTCACGTGTTCCCATATTTCTACGGAATCCAACTGATCTTCCCCAAGGCCGGCTTCTACCAATTTTTCCATTCGTCTGTAAAGAATTCGCGTTAGTATTTTCCAGCCGTGACTTATTAATCTTATAGTTCGGTATTTTTCGCATGTGTCAACACCTGCTTTCTTTGGGATTGGAATTATTATATTATTCTTGAAGGGAGTTTCGCCTGTCTCATACATCTTGCTCATCAGATGGTAGAGGTTTGTCAGGACTGTCTCTCCCAAGGCTGTCAGTAGTTCTAATGCAATGTTGTCTACTCCCGGGGCCTTGTTTCGACTTAGGTCTTTCAGTGCTTTCACCCAGTATCATATCTCCCATTTCATCTTCATCTACATCCTCTTCCATTTCCATAATATTGTCCTCAAGTACATCGCCCTTGTATAGACCCTCTATATACTCCTTCCACCTTTCTGCTTTCCCCTCTTTGCTTAGAACTGGGTTTCCATCTGAGCTCTTGATATTCATACACGTTGTTCTCTTTTCTTCAAATGTCTCTTTAATTTTCCTGTAGGCAGTATCTATCTTGCCCCTAGTGAGATAAGCCTCTACACCCTTACATTTGTCCTCTAGCCATGCCTGCGTAGCCCTTTTGCACTTCCTGTTGATCTCATTTTTGATACGTTTGTATTTGTTTTTGCCTGCTTCATTTACAGCATTTTCATATTTTCTCCTTTCGTCAATTAAATTCAATATTTCTTCTGTCACCAAAGGATTTCTACTAGCCCTCGTCTTTTTACCTACTTGATCCTCTGCTGCCTTCGCTACTTCATTCCTCAAAGCTAGCCATTCTTCTCCTACTGTATTTCTCTCTCCCATTCTTTTTAATTCTTCCCTTATGCTCTCCCTGAAACTCTGTACACCCTCTGCTTTAGTCAGTTTATCCAGGTCCCATTTCCTTAAATTACCAACTTTTTGTAGTTTCTTCAGTTTTAATCTACAGTTCATAACCAGTAGATTGTGGTCAGAGTCCACATCTGCCCCTGGGAATGTCTTACAATTTAAAACCTGGTTCCTAAATCTCTGTCTTCCCATTGTATAATCTATCTGATACCTTCTAGTATCTCTAGGCTTCTTCCATGTATACAACTTACTTTTAGGATTCTTGAACCAAGTGTTAGCTATGGTTAAGTTGTGCTCTGTGCAAAATTCCACCAGGCGCCTTCCTCTTTCATTTCTTAGCCCCAATCCATATTCACCTATTACGTTTCCTTCTCTCCCTTTTCCTACTACAGAATTCCAGTCACCCATGACTGTTACATTTTCGTCTCCCTTCACTATCTGAATAATTTCTTTTATTTCATTATACATTTCTTCAATTTCTTCGTCATCTGCAGAACTAGTTGGCATATAGACTTGTACTAATGTCGTAGGCGTGGGATTCGCGTCTATCTTGGCTACAACAATGCGTTCGATGTGCTGTTTGAAGTAGCTTACCCGCATTCCTATTGTTTTATTCATTATTAAACCTACTCCTGCATTACCCCTATTTGATTTTGAATTTATAACCCTGTATTTACCCGACCAGAAATCTTGTTCCTCGTGCCACCGAACTTCACTAATTCCCACTATATCCGACTTTAACCATCCATTTCCCTTTTTAAATTTTCTAACCTACCTGCCCGATTAAGGATAATATCAACTAAATATGCAAAAGTGTTTAATACAATAATAATAATTCACTTAGATCAGCCCTGTGGCATTTTCTGTATCTGGAGGTGTGTAGGAGTAATTTTAAAAGTGTCTCTGTACTCGCGATAGCGTTCTCGCTTCCCGATCGCGGTGTCCCGGGTTTTTAATCCCGGTGGGGTCAGGGTTTTTCACCTGCCTCGAGATGACTGGGTGTTGTTGTGCCGTCTTCATTATCATCAGCATTCATCCCCATTGCGGTCGGAGAAGGCAATGGCAAACCACCTCCGCTAGGACCTTGCCTAGTACAACAGTGCGGGTCTCCTGCATCGTACCCTACACTCTGTCGAGGAGTATGGGACTTCATCATCATCACTCTCACATTTTCAATCCTCGTTGCTCAATCAACTAGTAACGGCCTAGAACCATGTGTTGTCGCTACTATGATATCTATACATACTTATCCTCTATTAATACGGATCCAATCACACATCGGATTAATTTACGGTATACTACGTTCAATAAGATAACGCCTATTGAAGAAATATGGTTCTCAAACAAGATTGGATCTATGAATGTTTTCTGTTTCTATTTTATACAAATAAATGGAAGACTTAAAGGCAGATAAATGCTATAATAACTAAGAGACATTTGTGAGGTGAGAATTAAGATATAAATTGCACATTAGTCAGATAACATGAATGAAATTACTAGAAATATTACACGTGGTACTTTAAAATAATTGCGATAAGTATACGGTAAAGAGTCCCTGGAGCAACAAATTTAAGACAAATTCTGGCTGAGGGTGTTCCATATAACGACTACAAAGAGTGATCTGGGACGAACCTCTGTGTTGTAGAAGTAGGCAAGATCTTCCACATTCCTGCTCAGTCTCATCTTATAATCTACAAATTCGTTGACGTATTCCAAAGTAACGGTCTCTTGCTGAAGGAGCGTGTGTACCTCGTGAGGCTTCTAATGGAAGTTGTTGTGGTCTTCAGTCCTGAGACTGGTTTGATGCAGCTCTCCATGTTACCCTATCCTGTGCAACCTACATCCTTTTGAATCTGCTAAGTGTATTCATCTCTTGGTCTCCCTCTACGATTTTTACCCTACACACTGCCCTCCAATAATAAACTGGTGATCCCTTGATGACTCAGAACATGTCCTACCAACAGATCCCTTCTTCTAGTCAAGTTGTGCCACAAACTTCTCTTCTCCCCAATCCTATTCAATACCTCCTCATTAGTTATGTGATCTACCCATCTAATCTTCAGCATTCTTCTGTAGCACCACGTTTCGAAACCTTCTATTCTCTTCTTGTCCAAACTATTTATTGTCCATGTTTCACTTCCATACGTGGCCACACTCGATACAAATACTTTCAGAAATGACTTCCTGACACTTAAATCTATATTCGATGTTAACAAATTTCTCTTCTTCAGAAACGCTTTCCTAGCCATTGCCAGTCTACATTTTATTTCCTCTCTACTTCGACCATCATCAGTTATTTTGCTCCCCAAATAGCAAAACTCCTTTACTACTTTAAGTGTCTCATTTCGTAATGTAATGGAAGAACGGTGCGAAGCACTGGCCTGGCACGACGATAAGCGGTTTCCTATGTATTCTTTTGTTTCCACTTTATATTTCCTTCCACTCCCCCTACGTTTTCTGTTCCGTTAATTATTTTTCATTACAGAATATAGCATACTACCTTTCTTCTTCTTCCTTTTCTGTTGCCTTTTTCAGTTTCATCTACAGGGTCTGCATTGTTACTCTTGTTGACGCCATATTGGTGGCAGTTGGTCTCCAGATGCCGCTCCTGATGCGACCGCTCCTCACGGAACAGAATCTGTGTACCCCGTCTGTCTGTCTCTAGAGTAAATTTATCTCCAGGCGTAAGAATGTCTTTGTAAATGTTTTCGTAACGTTTAACTAAGGCGGGACGTGGCTACTAGCCTGGTATTTACGAGTTCCACAAAACTTCAGGCGTGCAGCCGAATAAATTCATACAATGAATTCAGCTTCTTCTTCTAATTTTCGGCTGAATACCGTCCAGCCATCTTCAAATTGAGCCGAGGCGACTGTCGCTCCAGCACTTGCTCCGTCCTTTTAAACTCGAGGACCGAACCACTGCGTATGCTGCCGAAGATACACAATGTGGCAGAGACGTTGATAGGCGGCAGAGAAGTGTAACATATGCATGGAAATAAAATCTATGGCTGAGCAGTCGATCCACACGGTGATATCGATGTGTCACGGAGAGCTGCACCGTCGCGACGTCTTTGTGATTTAATTACAGAAATCGCCGGATTACATGATTTGTCCAAGCTGAAGCAGCTATCTCTATTAATTAAATTTGTCGCCAATCAAATTTCAGTTGCTTCTTTCACTACTGAGTCCCAGAAAGATGAAGTCGAGGCTAAAATTTCGACATTAGCGTACACCATAGAGTGCCCAGTGTCAACATAGTGCTCCGCCACCGCAGATTTATTAGGTTGTGAGAGCCGGGTGTACCTACGGTGCTCTGTGCATCTCTCCTGGATAGCACGTGTCGTATGTCCGACGTATGAAAGGCCGCACTCACAGGGGATCTTGTATACTCCAGGCTTCCGAAGCACCAAATCATCTTTGACGGAACCCAGGAGTGCTGCAGTCTTTGATGGAGGATGAAATCTCCGATCTCGACTGACTACCGTGATTTCAATTTTCTTTCATCAAAATCCAGGTGCAACAGAATATAATACAACCGTCAGAATCAGAAGTACGGATTTTTTGTAACGATATTTTTTTTTTTTTTTTTGCAAATCATCTCCAAATCTTCCACTACGACAATAGTAGCTATATCTATGGCAAATATAATTATTTTTTTTTTTGCTGTTGTAACTGATATTGTATCGATCCTTCATTATTAATTTGTAGTCGATTAAAAAGTAATGAATTCTTGTATAACAGAAGTATTAATATTACTCTTTCTTAATAGCTAAGCTAATTGTACATTTCAGTTGTCAATACCTGAGAAAAGGCCCCATTTAAAAACCAGAAATACGTGCGTAGGAGCCTCCATGTAGCTATTTAACTGTAATAATAGTAATAATAATAATTGCTTCTGTATGTATTGATCTTTTGATCATTTACTACAATGATATGGGTGACCAGCCCTGTAGAAGTTTAAATAATGTATATAATGTAAAATGGGAACTAATTTTTATCTTAACCACGTACAAAAATGATGGAAATTTTGACACACACACACACACACACACACACACACACACACACACACAAACACACGAGACACCATTTAGCTCATATTACTTCACATACATAATTTCAACTACACATTTATAGACAATGAAGACATTAAGATGAGTTCAATAGTTTTTTGAGTACCCGACTGCATGAAACGACGAAAACAGAGTAGGCAAAGGACACAGTAACAGATATCATAGATAGTCTTGAAGAAAATGTCAGACCTATGACGTGTATAAAGGTGAATTATTCATGCATCCCCAACGACATAGACTTCTTAAATACTTGCATGTTTTCATTTCTTTTACAAATATACTTAATGTGTTTTATATTCCTTGCAATGCTCGGAAGGTTGTTTTAGATTTACATAGTATACTTTTCCTATATAGCGCCGCGCTATGTCTTTCTCAACGAAAATTGCTTCTATTTCTAGTTTCATAAATGTGAAATTATTAACAATTCACAAAATGATTAAAGGTAACATCCACGTTCACACGTACAATTCTGGAACAGACAAAGTTTCAAATGCATCAAAAATCTTCTTGCATAATTCCCTCTTGGTTTCAGAAGTTTGAAGAATTTTTTTACAGTCCTTACATTCCGCAGAACATCACACTGTAACATGTGTGTGGTAGGCTCTTAATGTTGTTTCGGTGCCACAGTAGACCTTAAAACATTTGTAATACATTTCGTTTTTTACTCATCTCTGTAAATAGGAATCGGGATGCAATAACATTCAAGTAATCTACTGATTTCTCTTGGTACATCCCACACATATAGTTACACTGAAGTGAGATAAGTCATGGGATAGCGATATGCACGTATACAGGTGGTGTTATTATCGTGTACGCAAGGTATAAAAAGGCAGTGCGCTGGTGGAGCTGTCATTTGTACACAGGTGATTATGGCCGCACAACGAGAATTAACGGACTTGGAACGCGGAATGGTAGTTGGAGCTAGACGTGTGGGACATTCCATTAGGGCAATCGTTAGGGAATTCAATATTCCGAGATTCACAGTGTCAAGAGTGTGCCGAGAATACCAAATTTCAGGCATTACTTCTCACCACGGGCCACGCAGCGGCTGACTGCCTTCACTTGACGACCGAGAGCAGCGGCGTTTGCCGTAAGTTGTCAGTGATAACAGACAAGCAACACGGCCTGAAATAACTGCAGAAATCAGTGTGAAACATACGACAAATGCATATATTATCCCACTGCGGCAACTATGGCGTTAATGGGCTTTGGCAGCAGAAGACAGACACGAGTGCCTTTGCTACCAGAACAAAATCGCCTGTGGTGCTACTCTTGGTCTCATGACCGTACTGTTCGAGCTTAGACGATTGGAAAACCATAGTCTGTGTCTCAGAGGAGTCTCGACTTCATTTGGTTAGAGCTGTTCGTAGAGTTCAAATGTGCTGCAGACCACACGAATCCATGGATCAAAATTCTCAACAAGGCACTGTGCAAGCTCATGATGGCTTGATAATGTTGTGGGCTGTGTTTACATGGAGGATCGGGTCTTGTAGCCCATCTGAATCGATAATAGGCTGATAACAGACAAGTGTGCTGCAAACCACACGAATCCATGGACCAAAATTCTCAACAAGGCACTGTGCAAGCTCATGACGGCTTGATAATGTTGTGGGCTGTGTTTAAATGGAAAGGATCGGGTCCTCTGGCCCATTTGGACCGATAATAGACTGGAAATGCTTATGTTCGCCTATTGGAGACCATTTGCATTTGCTCCCAAACAACGATACCACCGGGCCATAATTGTTCGCGATTGGTTTGAAGAAAATTATGGGCAATTCGAGCGAATCATTTGGCCACTCGTATCACCTGACATGAATCTCGTGACACATTTATGGGACATAATCGAGAGGTCAGTTAGTGTACAAAATACTGCACCAGTTACACTTTCGCAATTATGGTCGCCTGCAGAGGCAGCATGGCGCAATATTTCTGCAGGGGACTTGCAGCGAATTTTTGAATCTGTGCCACGCCGAGTAGTTGCTGCACTTCGCCGGACAAAACAATTTCCGGCTTAATACACTACTGGCCGTTAAAATTGCTACACCAAGAAGAAATGCAGATGATAAACGGATATTCATTGGACAAATACACTCCTGGAAATTGAAGTAAGAACACCGCGAATTCATTGTCCCAGGAAGGGGAAACTCTATTGACACATTCCTGGGGTCAGATACATCACATGATCACACTGACAGAACCACAGGCACATAAACACAGGCAACAGAGCATGCACAATGTCGGCACTAGTACAGTGTATATCCACCTTTCGCAGCAATGCAGGCTGCTATTCTCCCATGGAGACGATCGTAGAGATGCTGGATGTAGTCCTGTGGAACGGCTTGCCATGCCATTTCCACCTGGCGCCTCAGTTGGACCAGCGTTCGTGCTGGACGTGCAGACCGCGTGAGACGACGCTTCATCCAGTCCCAAACATGCTCAATGGGGGACTGATCCGGAGATCTTGCTGGCCAGGGTAGTTGACTTACACCTTCTAGAGCACGTTGGGTGGCACGGGATACAGGCGGACGAGCATTGTCCTGTTGGAACAGCAAGTTCCCTTGCCGGTCTAGGAATGGTAGAACGATGGGTTCGATGACGGTTTGGATGTACCGTGCACTATTCAGTGTCCCCTCGACGATCACCAGAGGTTTACGGCCAGTGTAGGAGATCGCTCCCCACACCATGATGCCGGGTGTTGGCCCTGTGTGCCTCGGTCGTATGCAGTCCTGATTGTGGCGCTCACCTGCACGGCGCCAAACACGCATACGACCATCATTGGCACCAAGGCAGAAGCGACTCTCATCGCTAAAGACGACACGTCTCCATTCGTCCCTCCATTCACGCCTGTCGCGACACCACTGGAGGCGGGCTGCACGATGTTGGGGCGTGAGCGGAAGACGGCCTAACGGTGTGCGGGACCGTAGCCCAGCTTCATGGAGACGGTTGCGAATGGTCCTCGCCGATACCCCAGGAGCAACAGTGTCCCTAATTTGCTGGGAAGTGGCGGTGTGGTCCCCTACGGCACTGCGTAGGATCCTACGGTCTTGGCGTGCATCCGTGCGTCGCTGCGGTGCGGTCCCAGGTCGACGGGCACGTGCACCTTCCGCCGACCACTGACGACAACATCGATGTACTGTGGAGACCTCACGCCCCACGTGTTGAGCAATTCGGCGGTATGTCCACCCGGCCTCCCACATGCCCACTATACGCCCTCGCTCAAAGTCCGTCAGCTGCACATACGGTTCATGTCCGCGCTGTCGCGGCATGGTACCAGTGTTAAAGACTGCGGTGGAGCTCCGTATGCCACGGCAAACTGGCTGACACTGACGGCGGCGGTGCACAAATTCTGCGCAGCTAGCGCCATTCGACGGCCAACACCGCGGTTCCTGGTGTGTCCGCTGTGCCGTGCGTGTGATCATTGCTTGTACAGCCCTCTCGCAGTGTCCGGAGTAAGTATGGTGGGTCTGACACACCGGTGTCAATGTGTTCTTTTCTACATTTCCAGTAGTGTATATTATACTAGAACTGACATGTGATTACATTTTGGCGCAATTTAGGAGCATACATCCTGAGAAATCAGTGCCCAGAACAACCACCTCTGGCCGTAATAACAGCCTTGACAGCCTGGGCATCAAGTCAAACAGAGCTTGGACGGAGTGTACAGTTACAGCTGCTAATGGATCTTCAACACAATACCACAGTTCATCAAGAGTAGTGACTGGCGTATTGTGACGTGCCAGTTGCTCGGCCACCATTTACCAGACGTTTTCAGTTGGTGAGAGATCTGGAGAATGTGCTGGCCACGGCATGAGCCGAACATTTTTTGTATCCAGAAAGACCCTACAGAACCTGCAACATGCGGTCGTGCTGAAATGTAGGGTTTCGCAAGGATCGAATGAAGGGTAGAGCCACGGGTCGTAACACATCTGGAATGTAACGTACACTGTTCAAAGTGTCGTCAATACGAACAAGAGGTGATCAAGACGTGTAACCAATGGCACCCCATACCATCTAGCTGGTTGATACGCCAGTATGACGATGACAAATACACGCTTCCAATGTGCGTTCACCACGATGTCGCCAACATGGATACGACCATCATGATGCTGTAAACAGTCATTCGAAGAAAGGACGTTTTGCCATGTGTGCACCCACGTTCGTAGTTGAGTACACCATTGCAGGTGCTCCTGTCTGTGGGGCAGCGTCAAGTGTAACCGCAGCCATGGTCTCCGAGCTGATAGTCCATGCTGCTGCAAACATCGTTGAACTGTTGCTTGTTGTCTTGCAAACGTCCCCATCTGTTGACTCAGAGATCGAGACGTGGCTGCACGATCTGTTACAGCCATGCGGATAAGATACCTGTCATCTCGACTGCTTGTGATTTGAGGCCGTTGGGATCCAGCACGGCGTTCCGTATTACCCTTCTGAACCCACCGATTCCATATTCTGCTAACAGTCATTGGGCTCGACCAACGCGAGCAGCAATGTCGCGATGCGATAAACCGCAATCACGATAGGCTACAATCCGACCTTTATCAAAGTCGGAAAACGTGATGTACGCATTTCTCCTCCTTACACGAGGCATCACAACAACGTTTCACCAGGCAACGGCGGTCAACTGTTGTTTGTGTATGAGAAATCGGTTGGCAACTTTCCTCATGTCAGCACTTTGTAGGTGTCGCCACCGGCGCCAATCTTGTGCGATTGCTCTGAGTAGCTAATCATTTGTATATCACAGCATCTTCTTCCTGTCAGTTCAATTTCGCGTCTGTAGCACGTGATCTTCGTGATGTAGCAATTTTAATGGCCAGTAGTGTATTAAGAGGCATCCCGTGACTGTTTCCACGTCAGTGTACGTGTAGGGCGCAGCACGCTATCCCCGCATTACGCACGCTGACGTTTCGTTTTGCTGTACCCAGGTCGCCGTCGACGCACCGCATGTCGCCGTGGGTGAAGCGCGTCTTCCTGCACTTCATGCCCCGACTGCTGATGATGCGGCGGCCGCCGTACTCCTCCAGGGACTGCATCGATGACAACAACTTCATCGACAACGGCTACACGAACGACATGGACTTCAGGTAGGTCCCACAGAGGGAAGCACAAACTGTGGCTAGCTGAACGAGTGCCTTTGTACGTTACATTCATGAATCAGTTGTTAGTATCTTTGGATTGAAAGAAAAAACGAATATGACAAAGAAACCATTTCTTAGCTCTAGTTTCTGTCACATACAGTAAGTAGACATACAGGGTGAGTACAAAGTCTTGCCCTGACTATAAAAATTTATAACAGAAAAGCCGTTTGACATAATAAGTTACATTTGATGCCGTTACATAGATTAGTGGTACTAGTTTTTTTAAGACCACTTACATTAGTAAGCCTCAACGTGTGCTCCCTTGGTAGCTCGGAGAATGTCGAGGCGGTATTCCATATCCCGCTAGGTGTTCTATTACAGTACCCACAGCAGCTTGTATCCTAGCCTTCAATTTGTCCACGTCAGCAACTGGTGTGACGAAGACTCTGTCCTTGATATAGCCCTAGAGAAAAAGTCAAGGGGTGTAATGTCTGGAGAGCGGGGTGACCAAGATGTTGGATCGTTCCTTTCCAATCCGGACATTACTCCTCTCTCCAGACATTACGCCCCTTGACTTTTTTTCCGGGGCTATATCAAGGACAGAGTCTTCGTCACACCACTTGATGACGTCGACGAACTGTAGGCTGGGTTACTATTTGCTGTGGGTACTGTGACAGAACACATGTTGCGAAACACCTGGCGGGAACTGGAATACCGCCTCGACATCATCCGAGCTGAGCTACCAAGGGAGCACAGGTCGGGGTTTACTAACGTAAGCGATCTTTAAAAAAAACTACTTACACTAACCTATGTAACGGTATCAAATGTAAATTATTATCTGAAACGGTTATCCTGTAATAAATTGTTATAATCAGGGAAAGACTTTGTGCTCACCCTGTACTTTAAGTTAAAGTATTAAGAGAAATCGATAAATTTTAGTGATATAAGTCATGAGAATTGAAAGCCCATTTGAAATTTTCTTTATGGTACTTACATCTTCAGAGTTCTACATTGGTAGAACAATGCCTGGTAGTTGACTGAAGATAAACAAATTCAAGTGGTGGTTTTATGAAATCGTAGTCTTCTGGGTTGCCCTTTATAAGCGATTTCCAGGGCATCCCTACACACAGACCATTAGTAATCCAGAAGCACCGCTTTATTACAATGCCCCTGATATCGTTGTTCCAGTACAGAAATAGCCTGATGGCATATTTCTCCGAATTTATCACTGCCGACTTCACAACTAGGAGGGCAACAGTCAAAATATGGGTGGAGAAAATTGTTTTTAAGTGGAATGCTTCTGTGCTGATGGTATATTTGGCGAAGTACTGTCTTTTCAACTCTTTTGTTCCCTAAGAATCCACGAATGTCTCCCTTTAAAGCTTCCCACGCTTCCATTTCTTTCCCCTCCAAAATTCCATCAAACGCGGGATCTTTACAGTCGCCAAATTTATGATCAATCACCTTCTTGTACTTAATGTACAAAATTGTGTCTCCTAATTGTATTGTATTGAACTGGGGACCTAGAAACGAGGCTTCGCCCCCGCCGTGGCCCACAGTGGTACACAACCCCACAACAGGTTACAGCAGTCCACTCACCCCACCGCCGCCCCACACCGAACCCAGAGTTACTGTGCGGTTCGGCCCCCAGTGGATTCCTATGGGTACGTCTCGCACCAGACGAGTGTAACCCCAAAGTTTGCGTGGTAGAGTAATTATGGTGTACGCGCAGGCCTACGCGGAGAAAGTGTTCGCGCAGAAATCGCCGACATAGCGTAACTGAGGCGTAATAAAGGGAACCAGCCCGCAATTTCCGAGGCAGATGGAAAACCGCCTTAAAAACCATCCACACACTGGCTGGCACACCGGACCTCGACGCTAATCCGCCTGAGGGTTCGTGCCGGGGACCGGCACTACTTTCCACTCGGAAAAGCACTGCGTTAGACCGCGCGGCTAACCGGGCGGGCTGCCTCTTAATTACTTAAGAGGCCTGTCTTCCCAGGTTTATACTTCCAACAAAATTATTTATCAAACCGAGATTTATACAAAGGGGTGAAAGAAGAACATTTTTTCGGTCGGAAACGAGGCTTTTCTGGCTACATTTAAGATTTCTTGCAGGTCAGTAATCTTCATTGTAATGTGATTTCCTACGCTTTCAGTCCAAAATTCATGAAAAGCAGCACTATTTAGTGTACTCCAATTGCATTCCTAATAGTACAGTGGTGAATATTAGACCACCACATATTTTCCACTAGGACTCTGCAAGTTTGCTGGAGTCGGGGTGGACTGCATGACCAACAACAACAAAAGAACTATGACTACGGTTGTGAAATAATATAGCTTTCAGACGTGGAGCAGTGGCTAGCACACTAGAGTCGCATTCGGGAGGACGATGGTTCAAACTCGCTTCCGGTCATCCTGATTTAGGTTTCCCATTATTTTTCTAAATCGCTCCAGCCAAATGCCGGATATGTTCTTGAAAGGGCACAGCTGATTTTCTTCTCCATCCATTCCTAATCCGAGCCCGTGCTCCGTCGTTAATGACCTCGTTTTCGACGGGACATTAAACATCGATCTCCTCCTCCTCTTCCTCCAGGATTACGATTGAAATTCAGATCAGCTGATTTCTAGCTCTTCTGCTTTTATGCAGCCACAGAATTCATTACCTGTATGACTAATAGAAGCTACTCAATTTTAAATCTTGAGTTTCTAAGGGCTAACGAAACAGTTTATGTACTAGATATGTGTTGACTGGGCATCATCACCATCATCATCAACACCAAGAGATGGCCTCAAAAAGTTCTTGACTCAGTAACTCTTGAACCTCCTTTCTCAAATTTCCTAAATTATCAATTTTGCTGTGCATCCTTTTTCAATTCGCCCAACCTTACTGCCAAGAATGCTTTCCCCTCCTCTAAAACGTTCCTACGGTTCCTGGCAACATAATAACCCTATCCGGCCCACTTATAATCGCGATGTTAAAAACACTTTACGACACATTTTAACTTTCTGTCTGCCCTCTGGATAAAATTATAGTTTTCACTTGTTGTGGTTACGGGGAGTAGGGATTTGAAAATAAAAATTCGCAAAAATAGGAGTTATGGAATATGCATAATTTCTAAACCGTAGAAAGATAAATGTTTCACCCAGGATAAGTTCAGAAAGACTTTTTGGTCCTTTTCTTTTGTATTCAAGTTTTGCAGTGACTCTAACTAAGGTCCAACAAAATTCTACCAATATGCTGCAGTTCGACAGCCGAACAAACCGCTATCCGGTGCTAAAATACCCTGGTGCAAACGTTTTACATGTTCATGAGTTATATCCCCCAACGTCTGAGGGAAAAAGTCAAGAAGGTAATGAAGGAAATGTAACTCTGATGACACTTGAAACTTTATATGTTGGAAACATCTCTTTACTGTCATCAGATTTGTGATTTCCAAGAACGTACACACTGAGCTCAAGGCAATCCATGCATCTTTTTCTTTCTCACTTAAAGATATGGTGAAATAAGTATCTAGCTTAAGTTCTCGTATTTAGGGGCCAATAAATACTATCTCTGCACCGCTGAAATTGGGAAATTTTGTAGTCAGGTGCGCAAAAGCTTCCCCTTCTCTGCTCAAAACTTCTACCCATACTAGTATCGTCATTAACTAGCTTTTAATATACAGAGGTGGGAGATATACTTATTCAGAGTTTACAAAAGATTCCTCCGACACACTAATTTTCCAGGGAAATAAACGTTTCGCTTAGGCCACTGTTTACGTTCGTAATGTTCTTTCTCTTAGCGACTGTCTCACTCGTCCTGAAGGCAGCAGTACTTCTTGTAATCTGGTTGCATGCCAGTCAATAGCCCTGTCACTTTCAGATCTGTACACAATTTCCAGTTATTTAAATCATAGTGCAACTAACTGAGCATTGTTTCATAAGTCTCTCTCTTGCTAACCGAGTATCCGACTGGAACCGAGTCATATTTATTACCATTACCAAAGAGGACTGCCTTTGAACTTGGTTTCGAAGAATCAATAAGGAATTTCCATTCCCCAGGTCGTGAACATGACGCAGAACTCCAGACAAACCACTGATGTTACTACAGTACGCAGACTCATTGCTGGTACAGAAAAAAGTTTCAAAGTCATTCTGGTGTCTCCAACATATCTTCACTTTAACTCCCTGAGCGAGCAAATTCCATCCTTGCAATGGCGAAGCAATAACTGAGACTGTACCTGTGACTGATCAAATCCCTACAGAGGTCGTTAATTTCTCCTTGCGAAATGCGGCGAAGTGATGTTGGTTCTGGCGGAAAATATTCCGGAGCCGGACCAACACGTGCTGTGTTGGCAGCTGCTGCTGTTTCGCTCTCACTGCTGTTGGACACCATAGCTTTACGTTTTTCATCAATGGTCCAATCACTTGGTGTCTTAGGAGGTGGAGAAACGGTATGAGGAACTGACGGCATGGCTGAAGGCAAATTTGGATATTCAATAGCATGTTATGGTTTTGCGGAATAACCTTTGCTATTTTTCTTGACCAAAGTGCGTCAGCGGCCTGATCCTTTATATCGCGCCACACCATTGGTGCCGTAAATGACATTCATGCTGTCGAACCCTGCAACTACTTAAAGGAATTATTTGCACATGTGTCAAAACAAAAATGAGGAACAGAAAACTTATCTTGGTCCCCATCTCTGCAGCCAAGATACAACATGTACACCGTCTTAACTACAGCAGTAAGATGATACCTTTTGCTTTTCACTATATGTGTCATACGTAGGTAACAAGTGAAACTGGAGTTACGGAGCTATTTACATACCGTCTGTTGCTTAGGAATTGCATATGAGTTGAAATTTACTTCAAATAAACTGAAGTATTTTTCTTGACGGAGGAAAAAAATGATGTCCATGTGAAAAATATGTGGTGTAGAAAAACTGGCGTCAAATCTGAATTCAGCTTACGAAAATTAGTCATAATCACTTATTTTTATGCAGAGGTCAAATAAAAAATGTTGTGGAGTGTAATCTGAGGACCCACCTTTGATAAGTGAAGTTTCTTTCTTTCCGTCTGTATTTCATAATCATATAGAAACGTTTGGAGAGTGTTGGTATGGTGGATCTGTTTCTGTCCTCTCTTATATTATCCCATTTAATTTAATATCTGCACCTGTGAGGCGTGTTACCAGGTATCTAAATTTCTGATACGGCTACGTATACTCGGGACTTGTGTGGCTCCATCCTTTACATCTTGTTAAATCCTGTTTCTCTTTCATTAAACTCATATTTGGCTTGATGCACTGCTAGAATACCATCTTCGTAGATTCGCTGTGTACGATGTCTGCTGAACTCCACTTCACTATCGTTCACATGCGTGTATGGCCAAAACAGATTGAGTAAAAGTGAGGATATTGTTTCATCTTGCCTACGCGTATGACATTGTAGACCTTTCAGAAACCTCGCCGGCCGCCGTGACCTAGATGTTCTAGGCGCTTCACTCTGGAACCGCGCTGCTGCTACGGTCGCAGGTTCGAATTCTGCCTCGGGCAAGGGTGTGTGTGATGTCTTTAGGTTAGTTAGGTTTCAGTAGTTCTAAGTCTAAGGGACCGATGACCTCAGATGTTAAGTCACATAGTACTTAGAGCCATTTGAACCATTTGAACCAGAAACCTCTCCATCTTATAGAACCTACATGAAGAACTGGGGTGAAGGAATAGAAAGGAAATGGGGCGAGAAGAGACAGGTAGGAAGTAATGACTTCCAGCCGCGCAGAGCATTGCGGCAATGTAACTCTGACAGTTGGAAATATTTTCTGCCAGACTGCGGCGTGAACCCATTCGGACATGCCTTCGTCAGACTGAAATTCCCAACTCACAGCTCGCATCGCCCATGAACTTACAGATTTCTCATTTCCGTTGGAGTTCGGAAGTTGCTTGTGCATCTGCACTGAAACCTTTCCATCGATCTAGCGTCGCACCTATCAAATTGTAGATATGAGTGATGTCTGATCTGTCAGGCATATGAAAATCAGATGTCGAGTTCATTTGTAATTAGTGTCAAAATACAGGCTGTACATGAAGTCCAGGAACACTTTCAATTATTTACTGCACAAGAACGAAACAGTGTACCACTATCATACATATGTCATTTTGAGAGAAACCCTGAAAATTTTTTTCATGTATACCGCCACAGCGTAGTTTGGTAATTTGCCGGTAGTCAGCGCTAGTCGCAAACATGGTGAGTTCAGGTGCGGTGCGAGCTTTCTGTGTGTTGGGGCTCGACAAAAACAAGTGTGCTACAGCTGTTCAACGGATGCTTAGAACGAAGTACGGGAAGAAGCTACCAACAAGGAAGGCCGTTTACCACTGACAACAAATTCGTCACGACAGGTTGCTTGGGCCTGGCAAAGAAGCGGACGTCCCAGTGTGAGTGAAATGAATGTGGAGCACATACGAGAGACATTAGTAGGAGCCCAAAGAAATCGGTGCGTCGCGCATCCCGTGCACTCGAGATGGCTCCAATGACAGTGTGGGAAGTCCTGCGACAGAAGCTGTCTATGGAACCAGTCGAATTGGAGCTACTGCAGAAGCTCAGCGACGACGACAGAGACAAGAGTTTTGAGTATTGTTCGCAGTTGCAACAATCGAATGAGGATGGGGATCGCATTGTTGATCCCTTAATTTTTAGCGACGAAGTCACCTTGCATACTAATGGGAAACTGAGTAGGCATAACTGTCAAATCTGGGGTACAAAGTACCCACACGAATGCACTGAATTTGAGGGTGATTCACCAAAAGTAAATGTTTTTTTGTGCCTTGTCACGTCGAAAACTGTACGGGCCATTCTTCTTCGCTGGGAGCACAGTCCTACTTGGACATGTGTCAGAAATTGCTGATGTCTCAAATGCAATCAGACTCTTCGTTAGTCTTTCAGCAGGAGGGAGCTCCACCCCAATTTCATAGTAAAGTTCGTGGGTACCTGAACACGGAGCTGCCGCAATGGTGGATCGGCCATGGTACAGAAGGGGACAGCTATTTCATGAAATGACCTCCCCAATCACCAGATCTCACTCCGTGTTATTTTTTTCTGTGGGGATACATTAAAGATCTGGTGTAGCACTGCCTCTACCACGTGATGTAGCAGAGCTCCGGGAGAGAATACGGGAAGCGACTGCCACAGTAGACGATGCTGCGACGGGTATGGCAAGAACTCGACTATCGTATTGACTTTCAGACTTTCTGTTCAAAATGCAATATGTTTGACATCTGTACAATGTTAAGTTCTTGTGTAATAAATAATTGAAAGTGTTCCAGGACTTTATGGGCACCCTGTAATTAAATTATTACGGTATTAGTTACTACTCGCGAATGTGCTCGCTTATCGCTATGTTTTCAAGATGAGTGGTGGATACTATGTACACAAGTAATTTATAAATATCTGGATAGTAGCGATATACATACGTATGTATGCATGTACACTACTGACCATTAAAATTGCCACACCACGATGACGTGCTGCAGCCGCGAAATTAAAGCGACGGGAAGAAGATGCTGTGATATGCAAATCATTAGCTTTTCAGAGCGTTCACAGGGGTTGGCGCCGGTGGTGATACCTACAACGTGCTCACATGAGGAAAGTTTCCAACCGATTTCTCATACACAAACAGCAGTTGACCGGCTTTGCCTGGTGAAACGTTGTTGTGATGCCTCGTGTAAGGAAAAGAAATGTGTACCATCACGTTTCAGATTTTGATAAAGGTCGGATTGTAGCCTATCGGTATTGTGGTTTATCGTATCGCGACATTGCTGCTCGCGTTGGTCGAGATCCAAAGGCTGTTAGCAGAGTATGGAATCGGTGAGTTCAGGAGGGTAATACGGAACGCCGGGCTGGATCCCAACGGCCTCGTATCATTAGCAGTCGAGATGACAGGCACCTTATCCGCACGGCTGTAACGGATCGTCCAGTTACGTCTCGATCCTTGAGTCAACAGATGGGGACGTTTGTAAGACAACAACAATCTGCACGAACAGTTCGACGACGTTTGGAGCAGCATGGACTATCAGCTCGGAGACCATGGCTGCGGTTACCATTGACGCTTCATCACAGACAGGAGCGCCTGCGATGGTGTACTCAACGACGAACCTGGGTGCACGAATGGCAAAACATTTTTTCGGATGAATCCAGGTTATGTTTACAGCATGATTATGGTCGCACCCGTGTTTGGCGACATCGCCGCGAACGCACATTGGAAGCGTGTATTCGTCATCGCCATACTGGCGTATCAGCTGGCGTGATGGTATGGGGTACCATTGGTTACACATCTCGGTCACCTATTGTTCGCATTGACGGCACTTTGAACAGTGGATGTTACATTTCAGATGTGTTACGACCCGTGGCTCTACCCTTCATTCGATCCCTGCGAAACCCGAAACCCTACATTTCAGCAGGATAATACACGACCTCATGTTGCAGGTCCTGTACGGGACTTTCTGGATACAGAAAATGTTCGACTGCTGCTCTGGCCACCACATTCTGCAGATCTCTCACCAACTGAAAACGTCTGGTCAATGGTGGCCGAGCAACTGGCTCACCACAATACGCCAGTCACTACTCTTGACGAACTGTGGTATCGTGTTGAAGCTGCATGGGCAGCTGTACCTGTACACGCCATCCAAGCTCTGTTTAACTCATTGCCCATGCGTATCAAGGCCGTTATTACGGCCAGAGGTGTTTGTTCTAGGTACTGATTTCTCAGGATCTATGCACCAAAATTGCGTGGAAATGTAATCACATGTCAGTTCTAATATAATATATTTGTCCAACGAATACCCATTTATCACCTGCATTTCTTCTTGGTGTAGCAATTTTAGTGGCCAGTAGTGCATGAACAAAATACAGGGTGAGTCAGAAAGAGCGCCACTTTTCAGTTGTCTGTTGTGACTGCAAGTGCCTGCCCAGGTAGTCTGTGACACGGTAGCAGCACTTCAAGGGAGTGGGAAATACAGTTACAGTGGAGAAGCGGAGTGTGCAATACCGTGTCTGTGTGGCAGAGCTTGACACTGAAACGAAGTCAATAGTCGCTACCCAATGAACTTCCTTCAGATTAAATTATCCCTGTCCAATCACGCGGTACCAACAGGACGGTGCAACTACATACACCGCTCTACTGTCAAAGGACGAACTGTGCGAACCGGCTGGCTGTTGTGGCCGAGCGGTTCTAGGCGCTTCAGTCCGGAACTGCGCTGCTGCTACGGTCGCAGGTTCGAATCCTGCCTTGGGCATGACGTTCGTAGGTTAGTTAGGTTTAAATAGTGCTAACTCTAGGGGACTGAAAACCTCAAATGTTAGGTCCCACAGTGCTTGGATCCATTTGATTTGTGTGAACCGTTTCCTGGACGTCTCGTCTCCCGATTTGGTGACGCTGCTTGGCCAGCACCTCCGCCCGATCTCACGGTTCCCGACTTCTTCCTCTGGGCGTATGTTAGGTCCAGAGCGTTCGAAACTCGCCCTGAAAACCTCAGGACGCTGGAAGCTAACATCTGTAGAGAAGCCTTCGGTGTTCCTGTTGCTGTAATGGAAAACACATAGTTCGTCTACACGAGTGCTCCGGTAAAGACAGTGCTCATCTGAGTGATGTGGTCTTTAAGAAGTGAGTGGTATATACAGCATGAAACTCTGAGGTCTCAGTAACAAGTCTGCATTTGTAAATCGTGAACAGTTTAATAGGGGCGTTCTTTTTGCCACACCTCGTGTGTAGCGAGTGTATGTAAGTATGTAATGAATTTATTTGTATTACACGCCTTACTTTGAATCTTAGTTCAAAAATATTAAAAATGACAAAAAATTTTCTTTCTTATCAATTATTTATTGCTTTGCCTAAGGCAGTTCTTTAATGAACACTTTTGGCCTTACCTTCTTTTGCAAGGATGTAAAGATTTCGTCGACTGGTCGATGTGAGCACGCTACATAAAATTGTCCATAAGAAATAAACAGTTTTTCTAAAATCACAGGCAGCTTTGACTGTATGCCCTTGAGTTTTATTTATGGTCATTCCAAAAGCAGCTTTTGGTTTGAATTGCAATAATTTAAAATAAAATAAAAAACACGACATTTGTGTCTTCGATGTGTGGCACTTAAATGGTGCCATCATTGTGGACCTTCAGGAATCTCGGTAGCTATAAATACATGGGACGCTCAGCGTCTAAAACGCGACAGGCTTGTGACTGTTATGATGTGTCTCTAGGTCTACGGTCACATGATATTCTGCATAAATTCAGGTGGATCTGAGACTGCTCCGAGGTTTGTTGGGTTAGAGTAACTTTCAAACCTCGAGCTTTCTAGATCAGACTTTCATTTGCTTGGAATATCGTTAAATAAATATCATTATTTCTTTAGGATTTTCGACACAGTTGTTTTAAGTATGGTTTCTGGGATTAACATTGGATTTTTTCATCGGACCTCCACAGCAATTCGCAATGAAAACTGTAGAGCTTCGTCAGATGATGTGCCGGTTCTTTTTAAAATTTCAAAAAACGCACTGAATTTGCAGTGTCGCAGAAGAATCTATAAACCCTCAAAGTCACCTGCGTGATTAAGATGTTCAGTTCCCTGCTTCACCCTATTAAGGATCAATATATTTTTTTAATTCTTTTCTAAGGTAGCCTGTGCTCCTCCTTTGTGTTCAATGTCTGTCGAAATCATATTTCTGCCCCGTCCGGCCATCCTGATTGAGGTTTTCCGTGATTTCCCTAAGTCGCTTCAGGCAAATGCCGAGATGGTTCCTTTCACAGGGCACGGCTGACTTCCTTCTCAATCCTTCCCTAATCCGATGAGACCGATGACTTCGCTGTTTGGTCTCTTCCCCCGAATCAATCCAATCCATATCATATTTCATAAAAATTTGGCGGTTTAGTCATGAAAATGTTGCAGAGTTGTAGTCATGTTTCTAATATTACTATGGATTAATGTAGCTGTGGGGAGGGGGGGGGGGGAGGATTGGGGAGAGGGAGGGAATCAACGACATTGACCAAGCAAAGACGACAGCAGCAGCAGTGGAAGTAACAGCTGTAGTTGCAGCTGTAACGGCAACAGCAGCAGCAGTAGCGGCAGCATTAGCAACAGCACTGACAGCAGTTATGGCAGAAGTAGCAGTAGCAACAGCAGTAACAGCAGAGGCAGCAGCAGTAACAGCAGCATTGGCGGCAGTAGCAACAGCAGCAGGGGTAGCAGCAGCAGTGCAGTGACAGCAGTAGTAGCAGCATAGCAGCAGCAGTAGTGGTAGCAGCAGCGGCGCAGTAACAGCAGCAGTAGCAGGAGAAGCAGCAGTAGCAGGAGTAGCAGCAGTAGCAGGAGTAGCAGCAGTAGCAGCGGCACACAACAGATGCAGCAGCGGCAGTAGAGCGGCCTGTAGAGTGGTACTCTTAACTGTGCGCGCAGCGAATGCTCCGTGTGCAGGGACAGCATCAGCGACCCCTACCCTCCAGACGTGAAGGGCAGCCCGGGTTTCGAGAGCGTTGCCACTGCCTACAAGTCAGCCCTCAACAACCACGACGACTCCTGCCGCCAGAACCAGCCGCACTCCTCAGGTAACTGCCTTCCTGACTTTGCCACACACCGCTACATGTCAGGTAGGCACGCAGAATGTAACCAGTTTGCTGTCAAGTATTGTTTCTCTAAGATTTATTAATGTGCTGCTAATAACATTCGACATTTTTGCTAACCTCTACGAAACTGAAGAAGAATTACAGAACCTGTCGAAATGAATGATCGTTCTCAACAGAGAGTATGGACTGAGGACTAAACCAAAGAAAAATCGATGTGTTGACGATTAGCAGAAATGAGAGTAACAATCTTAATATCGAAATTAAGGAACAAGCTGTAGGCGAGCTTAAGAAATTCCACTTTGTCAACAAAACAACCCATGATGAACGTAAGGAGGACGAAAGATACTATACCTTTGTGGAAGAATGACTAGAATATGGAGGTGGAATCGATTACTCGCCTATACAGGGTGAAAAGTATTTAAACCGACAAACTCTGGGAGGTTGTAGGGGACATCAAAACAAATATTTTTTCATAATGACATTTTTTCCTATGAGGAGTATTTAAACCGGTACAGGAAGATTTCTATGGCGGCAAATTAATTAAACCTACAAACACTTTTCCATCGTTTTTGTATGACCAAGAGACAACACATTAACAAAACACAATTTCAATGACAGTAGATTTTCAGTAATTCTTCCATTGACACGTAAACAAAGGCTACACCGTCGGATCATGTTCTGTGTGACACGGTCAAAAACCCCAGGAGTATCCTGATTTGTTCCTGCTGCTGCTACTATCCGGGCAACCAGATCCTCTTCTGATGCAACAGGAGTTGCGTAAACAAGGTTGCGCATCTCTCCCCACAAAAAAGTCCAGAGGGGACATATCTGGGGATCGAGCAGGCCATGGTACAGGACCACTTCTGCCAATCCACGTTTCTGGGAACCGTCGGTCCAGGAATGGACGCACACGACGACTGAAATGTGCACGCCCCAACGTTGCTTCATCTGTAAACAACAAAGAGGCTGGAAATGCAGTATGCATTTCACACTGTTCCAGGTAACACTGCAAGAACTGGGTAGATAATCAACTGGTTCCAGGTTGTGGACACGCTGTAAGTGAAATGGAAGTAACAACTGCTGTCGAAGATCTGTTCATAAATTCGTGTGATTCGTCCCGATGTTACGTGCAACTGCATGAGTGCTGATTGAAGGGTCCCGATACACATGTTGCAAGACAGCCTCCTCAAATCGCAGCGTTCTTACCGTGCGACGGCGTCCCTGTCCAGGTAATCGGCTAAATGACCCGGTCTCACCCAGACGTTGGTACACAGCAGCAAAGGTCGTATGATGCGGGATAAGGCGATGAGGATATTTTGTTGATGAACCCGCTATTCAGCTCGTCCGTTGTGGTGCGCTACGTAGTACGTACCAACCATATCAGTGTACTCCTTCCAGGTGTACCGCTCCATTAGTAAACAGAGACAATGCACTACTACACTGATGGACAGTAGTTGCCTTTGCAAGAGAAGAACGTAATACGCCGTGTAACAACTGAAGATCGTAATACGGTCTCTAACAACTGAAGAGCGTAATACGGCCTCCACCGGTTTAAATAATCCTCATAAGAAAAACTGACATTAGGGAAAAATGTTTGTTTTGATGTCTCCCATAACCTCCCAGAGTTTGTCGGTTTAAATACTTTTCACCCTGTATAAGGAGCAGAGCACCGACGCTGATCCCCGTGGCAGCAGAGGCCGCCAGAATGCACCCTTCAGATGAGTAAACACTTCGCTCTCTCAATCGTTTTAAATGATCGCACACTGCAGCATGGAAAGCACTGCACATGAAGCACTCATTTACATACCATTACTGTATGTTGTTGATTACCTCGTTGTCCACTTCTGTCTCAATTTACACTGACCGACAAGAGAAGTGAAGCACCAATAAATGGAGGAGGAAACGGAATGAAACTTCATGGGTTGAGGGGGTTTGTTGTGGTATTTCAGTGATTACGATATCGAGACAATACTACGCAGAACTTGTTAGTATGAGCTCCCTGCGGCCTGGATCCATCAACTGATTCAACCGGTAAAGGTGTGACAAAACCGTTGTATTCTCTGCTGGGTCGTAATAGGCCGCACCTGTTGTAACTGGTCCTTTGACACTTTGGGTATTGTCACTCGGGCATAGCTTAACTAAGAGCTGATACAATGCATCTTCTGTCAGGGACAGTTATGGGGATCTTGCTGGCCAAGCGAGTATGTCAGCATCATGTGGACATTCCATAGAGACAAGTACCTTGTGTATAAGAGCATTGTCTTGTTGAAAAATGGTACCTCAGTACTGTCACATGAGGGGTCGTACATGAGGACGTAGGATGTCCGTTATGTACGTTTGTACTGTCAGTTTATCGTCAATTACTACCAGCCGTGACCTCAAATCGTACTCGATGACTCCCCACATCATTACACCACGAGTACCACCGCTGTGACTCTCACTGAAAGAGTAGGAACTCTTCCCAGGTCCCCGCCGTATTCACCAACGGTGGTCATCCGTGGTAGTGCAGAACATCAGTCCATCAGCAGTTCCTGCTTCCCAGTCGTGGAACAAATGCAAACGCAGCTGTCTGTGTTGCGGTTGGCAGGAGAGCCAACACCGTGTTACTAGAGGAGGACGAAAGGCACGCGTTTTAGCTCACGCAGGCTGCCCTTAGGTCTGGAACAGGAGAAGGAAATTAGAATTTAGAAAAACGGACGTAGCTGGTGGAATACTTAACTTTTATCCATTAATGACGAACGTCGCTCTTGACGGTACATAGTTCACAATATCACTAGTAACTAATAATGGCGCCTTTCTAGGTCGTAGAAAAATGACGTAGCTGAAGGCTATACTAAATTATCGTCTCGGCAAATGAGAGCGTATTTTGTCAGTGAACCATGGCCAGCAAAGTCGGTTGTACAACTGGGACGAGTGCTAGGAAGTCTCTCTAGACCTGCCGTGTGGCGGCGCTCCGTCTGGAATCACTGATAGTGGCGACACGCGGGTCCGACGTATACTACCGGACCGCGGCCGATTTAAAGGCTACCACCTAGCAAGTGTGCTGTCTGGCGGTTACACCACAGTCTGTGTTGAGGCGTTAGCGACAGCTTACGCATGGGCCAGTTATTCCCTAGACAGACTGCTACTAGTCTCTGGCCATTGGCGTAAAATGACACAAATTGTTGCAAGGAGTCCGTACTCGTTCTCGGATGACAGGCGCAGATATGCAGGAGTTGCGATGTGCTTGTAACCAATATAGTGATTCTCCCTTGTGGTGATCAGACGTGATTGAATGGAACCCTGACGACCACTATTTCTCCTTCACATTCCCATGGAGACCAACACTGGGCCAGTGTCTCATCCTAAAGTCCCACAAATCAAGATATTGTACAAATTGATCGTCTTGCCAAATGGAGATCCACAATATGGCCCGACCCAAACTCTGTCAGGTGCTGGTAACGCTGTCTTTGACGAGTACACAGCATCCACATGTCTTTCACAGTGATCACTCAGCATCTAAGGCTATTCACGCGCCTTACGTAGCCTAACAGGCCTGATGAGAACTCTAAACCGGACCAAAATTAATTCACCTCTCACAGAGAAACGCAACTCTCAATCATTTGCATACCCGCCAGTGCTGAGAACGAGAACCAAGTTACATTGATGTTCGACCATTTTACTTTTTTTGCTTCCCTTCTTTGTCAGGCAGTGTAAATACAACGAAGCTATTTATATTGCATCTATGACTCTCTGAAATTTATCGGCTCGCAACTTATTGTGTGAAGTCACAAATGACCGCATCTTCTCTTGTACCATCTGAGAAGGTGTTCTGCACAAGTTTTCTTACTGTGAGAATGAAGAGTAAAATGTGATTGCATCCAATTGTATACAAAAAAAGGAACAGACTTCCTCACGTTAGAAGGTAGTACCTCTCGAAAATAATTCTACTGGCACCAAATATTGGCCACAATTCGAGAAATTCCTGAGAAGTTTCGCCTGGAGCACTGGAGTGTGTGCGGAAGTTGTCAGAGTCGAAATCTTAAATGAAGAGAATAGATGCGTCTGAGATGCAGTGTTGCAGAGGGATTCTGAAGATTTAGTGAAATAGTGAAATAAGAATTGAAGAGAATAACTCCTGGGTCGTCTCAAAGGAATATGTAGAAATGATTAGATGAAAGGATGGAATGAGAAGATTTACGTTAAAACACTAATAAATGACATTATCTGCGCTAGAAGGAGCCATAGAGGGAAAAACTCCAGAAATAGAGAATAAGACAGAAGTTGGAGAATATCCATCAAGTAACTGAGGACGTTGGATGTAAATGCTACTCAGAGATGAATAAGTATCTACTGGAGAGAAACTGTGACCCAACCCATAAAACCAGTCAGAAGATTGTCAACTCGATGAAACTCTGTAACTGAAATGAATCCGTCACAGCTGTTTCGTATCTCCATATTTGACATATGTAGTCACGTTAATAGAGTGTATTATAATTTAATCTTTGTTTCTGTGTTTGAGTATAATCAGAGAAGCATATCGAAGACAGGTAGTTTCAAACACCATTCTAAACGTCATTTACAAACTAATACAGTAGACAGTTTTTGAGGAAAAGCATCAGACTGTTTAGAAGTTGTTATTTTTTTGAATAAATATGTTTTTAATACCTGCAAACTGTAAACGGCATGGAAAATATTTCTTTTACATTTTTACCACTGGCGTTTTTCTCCATCTGTATGTTATCATCCATTAAAATATAGTAGCGATGTAGCTAACCTCGTGTGATCTTATTTTAGGCCTAAAGCCATAACACATGCATCAATTGTTGTGAAGGCTACTTGCCCATTTATGGTGTGTGCTGTAAGTCTAGGATATGAGATGCTATATTCAGAGATTCTTTACTGCGCGACAGAGATTTCTTCCAAAATAGCGAGAAATACTCAGTCGATTTTGTAACCTTAAAAACAAAGAAGAACAGTCTGAATTTCACTGTAGTTAGGCTAGTTTTCTCATTTATCCTATGCTTCTATAGTGTGCGTGAGCTATGTATTTTGAAAATGTTTTCACCTCACCTTAACCACTGATTACGAGGGAATCTCCCCTCGCAGCCCCATTAGATTTAGTGGTAAGATGGCCCAGTGGGTAACCCGCCAAAACCTGAACACAGATCAAGTATGAAAGCGAGAAGAAGGGTACCGAACTGTGAAAAAATAAGCAAAATAGAAACAGTGAACGATCCAAGGTCAAGATGTGAAAAATCGAGCGAACTGCAAGAACAACGGCATCGTCATTGTGTGGTCACAGTATTGGACTGCATGCTGGGATATCCGAGTTCACATCTCCCTCGCATTCCATTTTTTTCACAAAATTATGAACTTTGCGTCCATTTCATTGACGTGTCTGTTCACCTTCTGTAGTCTTGGCAGTTGTTATAGTATACATTGGTTATAGACTATGAGTCGTGTGGTACGAATATATTACCGTCACAAATAAATGTGATGAATAGTGAGATCTGGCGAGATACCGCATAGACCTCTCACAGAAATGACAACAAATAAAATAAAGGAATTGAAGAGAGAAAACTTCCAGAACGGTACTTCTGTAGAACAAATAGGAGGTACGCACATCTGAATGTCCTTCCCTTAAGCCTCAGTGTTGCAAACGGACGTTACACCACGACACAGACACAAATTTGAAAACACTAAACAGACACATCAATGACCGGACAGCCAGTTCATAATTTTATGGAGTACGAAAGAGATTTGAACACGGATCTTTCCTTTTCGCAGTACAACATCGTGTCCACATAACCATGATGGTGACGCGTTTTAGATTTGCTCGACTTACACGTCTTGAGCTAGGACCGTTAACTGTTTCTATTTTGCTTCTGTTTTCACAGTTCAGTACACCTTCTTCCTGTATTCATGCTTGGTCTGTGTTCAGTTTTTGACATGATTTCTGTAGTGTTAGCTGAAGACCCAACACCGTGTTACTAGAGGAGGCCGAAATGCACGCGTTTAGCTCACGCAGGCTGGCGTGAGGAGGGAAGGACTGCACTGACGTGAGGTCTGGAACATGACAAGGAATTAGAATTCAGAAAGCGGAAGTATCTAGTTGATACTTAACTTTAATCCATTTATGATGAACGTCGCTCTTGACGGTACATGATTCACAATATTGTTTGTTCAGATTATAGTAACTGAATATGGCGCCTGCTAGGTCGTGGCAAATGACGTAGCTGAAGGCTATGCTAAACTATCGTCTTTGCAAATGAGAGCGTACGTAGTCAGTGAACCATCGCTAGCAAAGTCAGCTGTACAACTGGGGCGAGTGCTAGGGAGTCTCTCTAGACTAGACCTGCCGTGTGGCGGCGGTCGGTCTGGAATCACTGATAGTGGCGACACGCGGGTCCGACGTATACTAACGGACCGCGGCAGATTTAAAGGCTACCACCCAGAAAGTGTGGTGTCTGGTGGTGACACCATAATTTCTCCTGGGCCATCTTAAAACTAAATCTGAGGGGATGCTATGGGGAGTTTCGCTTGTAAACTTTGATAGTACACAACAAAACGCTCGAACAAGGCATTAGCCAACACGCTTAAGAAGAGATGTTCTGTTATTGGCGTTGAGTAGTTGCAATAAGCTGATTTTAGTCACTATCTGAATGTGTGGTCTGAGTGTGCACGTTGAAGATATAAGTTAATCCAGTGTTTCAGTATGTGTGTGTGTGTGTGTGTGTTTGAGTGCGTGTGGGCGTGTGCGCGTGCGTGTTTATGAAATTACGTACTTCTAATCTTCCCAGAAGGAATCTTCATGCACACAAATTGAGGTGAACTCATTCAGTTTAGTTCCTTCAACATCATCTGAGTATTTGTGGCAATATAAACCTCAAGAAAGGCTTTCTGAATCCACAAAGCATCCATTTCACTCTCACAACCTATCTGTTTAGTATTGAA
The DNA here is from genome assembly GCF_023897955.1 of Schistocerca gregaria. NCBI lineage: Eukaryota > Metazoa > Arthropoda > Insecta > Orthoptera > Acrididae > Schistocerca > Schistocerca gregaria. The sequence goes on from NC_064926.1 coordinate 49,887,917, forward strand.
ATCAAACAATATTGAACCTAAAAAGAAAAATTAGAATCATAAATAATCTTTGTTGTCGGATCGAAGCATTTTCTGAACATTGTGATACTGAAATAAAAAGAATTAGAAATGTCTTACAAGTCTTAATTTTCAGGGCTCATCGCATTTTTCACAGCGGTCTTGTGTGAATTAAAAAGCATAATTTCAAAGTTGTAGTTATGGTCTTAGTCTGAAGGCTGTTTTAATGCAGCTTTCCAAGCTAGTGTATCCTGTGCAAGCCTATTCCTCTACAAAATAACTACTGCCAATACATCCTTGTGAATGTGCTCATTGTCTTCATTCATTGCGCCCTCAATAGTTTTTACCCTCCTCCACCGATCCCACACGTGCACACACACTTCCCCATAATACGTAACTGAAAATTCCTTGATGCCCCATAACGTTTCCGGTCAACCCATCCCTTCTTTTAGTTAAGTTGTGTGACAAATTTCAGTTCTCTCTAGTTCTATTTAGTACCTCCTCTCAGTTACGCGATCTACCTATCTAATCTTCAGCGTTCTTCCGTAGCATCACATTTCAAATGCTTCTGTTTTCTTGTGCAACTGCTTATTGTTCACTTACAAGGCTAAACTCAAGGCAAACACCTTCTGGGAAGAATTCTTAACATTAAAATTTATATTCATTATTAACTATATCCTCTTTTTCAGAAATTATTTTCTTGCTGCAGCCAACCAGTATTTTATAGTCTCTCAACATTCATCATCATCATTTATTTTGCTGCTCAAACAGAAAAGTCATTTACTGACTTTAGTGTCTTATTTCCTACGCTAATTCCCTTAGTATCACCTGATTTAATTCGACTACATTCCATTACATTTGTTTCTCTTTTCTCGATTCTCATAGAGTAACCTATTTTCGAGAAGAAACATTCCATTCAACTACAGTTCAGAGTCCTTTGCTGTTTTTGAGTGAACTACATGCCATCACGAGATATCCATTTTTTCCTTGTCCCTGATCTTTAGTTCTGTCTCCAAACTTTTCTTTGGTTCCCTTCACTGGTTGCTCGGTGTACATATTGAATAACACTGGTGATAGGTTGCAAACCTGCGCTCTTTCTGTCCTTCCTCTCTTATAACTGTCTATTGTTTTCTGTATAAGCTGTACATAAGCTTTCGCTCCCTGCTGCCTTCAGAATTTCTAAGAGTATATTCCAGTAAGCACAGTCCAAATCTTACGCTAAGTCTGCAAGAACTGAAACATAGGTTCGCTGTTCTATAACCTATCTTCTAAGACAAGTTGTAGGGTTGTACTGTCACTGTTCCCTCGAATGTTCCTACATGTCTCCAGAACCCAAAATTATCTATCAGAAGGTCATCTTCCACAAATTTTTCCAATCTTCCGTAAATAATTCGTGTAAGTATTTTGGAAACATGATTTATTAAACTGACAGTTTTGTAATATTCACATACGTCAGTACATGATTTGTTTGGAATTATTACATTCTTCCTGAAGTCTGATGGTACTTCGCCTGTTTCATATATCCTGCACGTTGGGTGGAATAGTTTTGTCATGGCTGGCTTTCCCAAGTATCGCAGTAAGTCTGTAGGAATATCATGTGTGCTGAGAGCCCTGTTTCGACTTAGACCTTCCAGTGCGCAGTGAAACTCTTTCCGCATTATCACATCACTCATCTCATTTTTTCTACTTGCTGCTCCAATACTATGATATTGTCTTCCAGTTCATTCTCCTTGTATAGCTCTCTATGTATTCCTTCCACCTGTCAGCTTTGATTTGTTTCCTTAGTACTGGCTTTCCATCTGTGCGCTTGATATTAATACAGTTGCTTCTCTTTTCTGTCTCTCTAATCTGCCTATAGGCGGTGTCTGTCCCCTACTAACGCAGGATTCTACAGCTTTTCATTCGTCCTCTGGCTTTTCCACCTCAATCATTTTGCACTTGATGCAGTTCACAATTTTTTGACGTCTGTATTCCCTTTATCTTCTTCATTTCCCGCATTTTTCCATGTTCTGCTTCTGTCAGTTAAACTGCAAACATCTTGTGTTACCCAAGGAATTTTACTACTTGTCAAAACATTGTGACCATATGATGTCTTCATTATTTCATCTATATAACTTACAGAAACATCGAATAGGTATTTCTTTCCCCTGTTTCAGTCACTAGTTGCCTAAAGCAATGTTGAAACTCTGAACACTTCTGTTTCTTTCAATTTAGGTAGGTCCCGTCTCCTTAACTTCCTGTTTACAAGTCCTTAAATTATAACGTATGATGCAAAACTAATAGATTGTGGTCAGTGTCCACATATTCCCCAGCAATTATTTTATATTTCAAAATCTGGTTTCGAAGTCTCTGACTTACCACTACACAATCACAACGAAACCTTCTAGTTTCTCTGGCGCTCTTTCACGTTATACTATTCTGAAACAGAGTGGTAGCAGTAGTTAAATTATTTTCTGTACAAAATTCTGCGAGCCAGAAACCTATTTCATTCCTTTTTTCTAGCCTGTTTATTAGCTTAACTGATCTAAAATTCCACACTCCAATCTGTAGAATTCAGTGTTTCCCGTCTGTGATAAGATGAAATTTAAGATTCTATGAAAGAGAATAATATTTTCAAATATTTTCGCAAAGCTAAAATTTATTTTTAGGAAAACAGGGACTTAATTTGAGGATACATCCAGCTATTGCCTCCTTAATAAAGGGCTTAATCTCTAGGTACATGCATATTTACATAATTTGTAATAAAACCACATCTTCATCATCCAAGAAATAAGTAATGTAGACGAATGAAGGAGAAAAACATGCGCCAGAGACTTACAAACTGAGCCCAAAGTTCAGCTTTATATGTTCTTCTCAATACATCATAAACGGCTGACTAACTGATGCAGATTTCTGATTCCTTTATATCTCATCATTCGATGATTACATTTTATGGACTAAATTCCGGAGTAAGTAACCTTAACAGTGAAACGTATTTTAACGTTTCGGAAAGTCTTCCGCCATTCGTTATGCGCATATTATTAAACGATAATTTCAATACAGATCTTTCTTCAGAGCATGAGTTTTGCTTTAGAGCAGGACATTATTACAGCTTTCAGTAACAACAAGTGCTTTGACTCTCTTCAGCCATTATTTGCGTTTGTAAAAATTCTGTTTGAAAGAAACCGATAAAAATGTTCGACAGATATCTACGCGAAAGAACACGTAAAGATGCATGTGTCCTTAAGGCTGCGAGTCGATATATCCATATCATGATTATGGCCAAAGTCTGTTGTTTTCCAAACAAATGTATCACGCCCGCTCGGTTTGTTTGTGCATCAACATTTGCATGCACGGTCATGTCTGTTTGTAGAGATGCTGTTGACAAACCGAATTGGCGTTCATCCCTCTATTTGCTTTTGTAACGAAGCGGGAGTGTCAGTACTCCCTTGGAAGCGATATCTGTAATGAAGCGAGCAAGAGAAACGTTGTGCATTGTACACCAGAAGCTAAACACGCCATTCCCGCTACGTTATAGGTCGCAGGAAGCCAATTTCTGAATTGTTACTCACAGCGGGGAGGTGTGCAATACGAAAAGTGCAACGACGTTATTTAAATTTAAATTAAATTTATAAAACTGAAATGTCGTTACTCTCTAATGAAATCGTTGACTGTTTGTACTTAGTTTATCTTAAATCTGTATATTATTTCAATAACTACTTAATCACATTAACTGAATTATACATATAGTAATGTTAATATCATCTAGGTACTGTACTGCTGTACTAAGGAACTGGTATGCTCTCCCCTTGGTTCACTGTTTAATGTAGTATGACTTATTCTTGCAGGAATCAATGGAAAGGTAACCAAGATGTAATCATGTTGTCATTTGCCATTTTCTTTAATGGGGCACTGGCAATTAAATATAGAATTTTTTAAATGAATATAACACATTTTTTCATTTACATATATCCCTATACTTGTTTTCATTAATATTAGGTGTAATAGGTTATTCATCCAGCTTCTAGCCTGTCTGTCTTTTTGTTTACTTTGTTCATTTTTGTTCGTTTTGTGTGGATGCTTCTGTACTTCCAGTGATTTTAGTGTACCACTAAAGCTAATGGCTATTTCTAAATCATCTGCTTACCTATGTGTTAGCATGTACATTCTACAGAAAAAGTACATTTCTTTTAATTCTACTGCTTGTTCGAGAGCGGTATAAATACTATTGTAATATCACCTGATAAAAAAGGAGTATATAACATTGTGATATTGCATAAGGACGATGGAAGCTGTAAATCATAATGACATGGCCTGTTTCCCAATCACTTGATGCAAATTGACTAGCCCTAATTGATGTTCATTTCGTTCTGAAGAAAATTTTGATACAAAGGTGATGGTATCTACTAGATTCAACCTTCAACTTTGTACTTAAATGTGAAATGTTATGGAACTTCCCACTCAGTTAGTTTCAATGTTCACACTCAAGCAATGATAACCCAAATAAACTACATCTTCATTACATCTTAAGGCTCTCAGAGCTCACAAAATTTCATAAACATCTGGCATGCTTTGAACAAAATAGCTTTCCACATTTTTACCAACATGAAAACTGTTACAGTTACAATTTAATACAAACATTGATGTCACTTAATGTTCCAAAAATAATTGTTTTGAATAATAAATGAATTGTATAAACACATTTGCAAGTTAAAAATTACATATTTTAAAATATTACAAACTGAATTCTCTTTCCAAATGAAATTTGCATGTATGTAATGGTAGTGTATTGACCATACTTACGAAAGTGTCTTCATGAATAAGTCTCAACTGATAGAGTAAGAATTGTTGGATACAGTAAGCACACAAAATTTAGTATCATGACTGAAAGTGTTTCATTTCACATACTTCTGTATGACTATATATTTAATTTTATTTGTTACATGGAAGTAGAAATTCTGTATAAGCTAGTTTTTAGCACTTGATTTTTTAAGGAGACCAATATTTACCATTCAAATACATACTTCCAAAAGCAACTGTTTAGAATGGGAAATGGACAAAAATATGGCAACTTGTAATAACTCAAAATTCAGATTATTATGCAGGATCATACAGTCTCAAACCAGTTTACAATAACCTTTTATCATGACATGGAATATTTATTACTAATGTACTGAACTATATCGATTAACTAGCTGTCAGTATAAAACAATTTAGAGTATTTCTTCAAAATGTCATTCAAAAAGGGGGAAAGTTTTTGAAGAATTAAAGGCAAACGGTAAATTCATATCGTAGAATTCCACTATCCTTAAAGAGTATAATTAGAAAGTAAAATAGGAAGATTATGACAGAACTCATTGAGCAACACCCCATCAATGATATTGCGCACTGGCTCCATAAAAATGTATAAGAAATTCCCACTAAGCGATTGTAATGAGTGTATTGAAATATTGTTTCATTCCTATAATAAATGTGTACGTATGTTCAACAATGGAAAATCCAGGATGGAATTTGGCCTCAGCAGCTAGAGACTGCAGTCGTGTGTGAGTTGCATTTATGTGTGTGTGTGTGTGTGTGTGTGTGTGTGTGTGTGTGTGTGTTTGTGTTTGTGTTCCATCTATTCTATCTCCAAAGAAGGTCTTGTTGGCCAAAAGCTCATTTTCTGGCATTCTTTTTGCTGTACCTATCTGCAGCTCACCATCTCCGCTATACGTATAGTGTTACGTATGTAATTTGGTGGTTTTTTGTCAGAAGGCTGGTGTGATGCATCTCTCCACGCTAATGTATTCTGTGCAAAACTCATCTCTCCATACCTATTGTAACCAACACACATCTGAACCTGCTTCATTCCTTGGTCTCTGTCTACAATTTTTAACCCCAGAAATATTGAGGGTGGAGAGGAGGGGGGGAGGATGTACTTTGGGCCTACCTTCTGAAACTAGTGTATATAGTGATACACTTTATATTTTAAAATTTTGAAAAAATGTTGACTGTTCTTAATGATTTCGTATAGAAGATCCCTTAATTGCTTTAAATTTCTCAGTAAAACTTAGCCTGAAAATTTTGTAGAGGATGTGATTATTCAGAACAAATTTCATGTTGATGTTTTCAGTTTCAGGACTTTTATTACTCACGTATATATCTTTGAAAGATTTGTTGTCAATGGAAATCAGTTAACGAATTTTTAATTTTTTTAATCCTTCTCTATAGTGGTCATAAAATAGCCCACTGCTTCCCTCCCTGTAAATATTATGGAAAATACATTGATATTGCGAAGACTGTACTAAGAGATATTTTCATGTAATGGACCCTACTTATGCATGAGTAGCTACATATAAATCATATTGTAAATAGTCTTCACGTGCTTGCCGCCGGATCACATTGTGCAAATACCACAATGTTTCCTCGGAGCAACTGTCCGACATCTTCAGGTGGTTCAACCTTGCTGGTGGCTAGGTACGACTGACGTCATCTGCCCACCGACGCCCCGTTTATAGAACACGTGCGCGAAGAATGCGCAGCCGCAGAAATCGCGCATGCGCAATGATTTGCATTATTCAAACGCCCTCTGCCGAAAATCGCACAGCGGCTCTCCCGCGAGTGCGCTGTACGCTGCGTTTGTCAGCTGTGCGGTCAGACATTACTCACCAACGGCCGTACTAAGCCAGTGCTGTGACGGGCCTGTTATCGAAGAATCTTGATCTTCGCGTCGTGATTTAACAGCAGCGAATGCTCAGTTGAAAACCCGTTTCCTTGATGATGAGATTATCGGCTGTACGGATATGTATTGCTGCTTCCTTAATGGGGCGATCCCAGAAAGGTTTTCGTCTTATCTTAATCATACGATGTCCTGTATTCAGGCAGTGTTCCGCAATTGCCGACTATTCCGGTTGACGAAGGCGTGTGTGACACTGATGTTCATTGCAGCGTTCTTGTACTGTCCGGCATGTCTGACCTATATACGCTGCCCCACACTGACAAAGAATCTTGTACACACCACATTTTCTCAGGCCAAGGTCATCCTTAACCGAACCGGTTTTGGAAAGACGGAAGTTTTATCCCTGGCATCATCATTCTGGGATTGCGTGAGTAAGGAAGCAATACATATCCGTACAGCCGATAAACTCATCAACATGTTTGTGGGATTTCAACAGGCTGGAACCCTGCATTGGCTGCTATTAAATCACGACGCGAAGATCAAGATTCTTCGATAGCAGGCCCATCATAACATTGGCTTAGTACGACCGTCAGTGAGTGACGTCTGGTCGCACTGTTGACAAACGCAACGTACAGCACACGCGCGGGAGAGCCGCTCTGCGATTTTCGGCAGAGGGCGTTTGAGTATGACAAATCATTGCGCATGCGCGATTTCTGCGACTGCACTTTCTTCGAGCACGTGTTCTACACGCAAGGTTGAATCACCTCAAGACGTCGGACAGTTGCTCCGAGGATATATTGTACAACACATCCGCCGGGAAAGCTTGCAGTGTCACAAAAATCATGTTGTTGATAAAAGTTAACAACAATTAAGGAAATTTTAAACTTTTGTGTGTGGCAGTTGTCTATAGTTCCCTCTGTGCCCCCTTGGTAATACACGTGATGAAAAATGAGTTGGTATTGTTAGGTTTAAATATAACACCTCCTTTCAGTACAGAACTGACAATTCCTTGATGCCTTAAGATGTGTCCTACCAACTGAGCCCTTATTTTAGTCAGGCTATGCTCTAAATTTCCTCATTACCCATTTTGGTTCTGTATGTCCTGATTAGTGGTTTGAGGTAGCCTTTTAATCTTCAACATTTCTTTGTAGCACAACATTTCAAAATCTTATCTATTTTTGTCTGAATAGTTTATTGTACACATTTCACTTTCATACGAGAGTACACTTGAGAAAAATATACTTACATTTATATTAGAAAATGACAATGTTTTCTATTTAAGAACAGCTTTTCTTCTTGTTTCCCTTCAGTATTTTTTATCCCCCCTACTTTCGCCAGTATCAGTTATTTTACTTCTCAGAGCAAAACTGATTTACTCCTTTTTGTTTCTCATTTCCTAATCTGATTCTGTTAGTATCACATGATTTAATTCGGTTACTTTCCGTTACCCTTGCTCTCCTTTTGTTGGTATTCGTCTTATGACAGTATTTCATGGCACTACCAGTTCCACTCAGCTACTCTTCCAAGTCTTATTCCATCTCTGAAAGAATTATAATTTCATCAACAAGAAAGTTTTTATTTCTTCATCCTGAAACTTAACTACTTTTCCAAATACCTCATTGGTTTCCATTACTGCTTTCTCAATGTACCGATTACATTTTCGTAATTATTGCACTCTTTTAGCGTCCTTAATCTTCCCAGCCGCAGTCTGATTTCTGTGAAGTTACGAATGACCTTTCACTTCCTATATTTTATTTCTGAATGTATTCCAGTCACTATCGTCAAACGCTTTCTCTAAATCTATGAATGCTTCGAACAGGTTTGCCTTTCTTTAACCTATTATCTAGGAAAATTCATAGAGGCAGTGCTGACTAGAGTACTCCTCCAGTTTCCTCAGGCCAAACTGGTCTTATACAAGCTCGGATTCTACCAATTTTTCAATTTTAGTTTCAATAATTCGTGTCAGTATTTGGCAGCCATGACTTGCTAGACTGATGGTTCTGTAATATTCACACCTGTGAGCATCTGATATCTTTTTTGGAGTTGGAAATATTGTATTGTTCTTGAAGGTTATTTCGCCTGGTTGAGACATCTGTAGCTCCAGGTGGAAGAGGATTGTCGTGAATTAATGTCTCAAGTATCTCAATAACCCACAAGAAAAGTTATTTCATTTCGATTTAGTTGTATCAAAGCTTTGTCAAACTCTTCTTGCAGTATTGTACCCCCACATTAACTTCATATACTTCCAATTCCATTCCTATAACATTGTTCTGAAGTTCATTTTCCTTGTATAACACTTCTGCACATACCTTTCACCTTTCAGCTTTCTCTTCTTCGATTAGGGCTGTCTTATCTTGTGAATTCTTGATAATTCATATAGTTGTTCTCTTTATCCAAAGATCTCCCTTGTGTTTGACTGCCGCCAAAAATAATTGTCTTACATAAAAACTGACTTCATATTTAGGTTCAGCGCCCCGCCTCTACCTAAAAATGGTTCAAATGGCTCTGAACGCTGTGAGACTAAACATCGGAGGTCATCAGTCCCCCATACTTAGAACTACTCACACCTAACTAACCTAAGGACATCGCACACATCCTTGCCTGAGGTAGGATTCGAACCTGCGACCGTAGCGGTCGCGCAGTTCCAGGCTGAAGCGCCTAGAACCGCTGGGCCACAAAGTCTGGCTTCATGCATATTCTCCAGATGTATTCTTACTGGTATAATTACCACATTAAGTACTCACGCATCCACCACAAGACTGGCCTTCCCTCCAGGTTTTGATACCACTAGCAGCAGACTACAGTAAGGATGGGTAGAAGGTTCTAGGAGATACCACTTCAGCATCCTCCACATCTCTTCATCAATGTCTTACAGTGTTTCCAAGGTATTTGATAGGAACTATGAAAGTACGTGCAATAAGGGGAAACTTATAAATGTCAGATAAATCCCCGTGTTATTTTTGTTTTCTTCTCTAACACCCTTTAGTGCCAATTCAGGAGTTCGGACATTTGGCTTCTTTACTCACTTGTATTGTGTTCTGACTCAGTTGATTTCTGTTGTATGAGGTCTGACAATCCAAGTAAGCCTATTTTATTAACCTGAGACTAGCATGTCGGCTCTTCCTCATAATGAGTCGTTTCTCTGCCCCTTGGAAGTACCTGCCATAAACACCCTCCTCGCTTATCAAATCTACTTGGGCAATAGCTCCATAAATACAGAAATAGACCTTGCCTGAGAAGAAATTAGTTTGTATATCCTTCTCTTGGATTGGTTGAAGGCCAAGAACACATTCAGCCATGAATATGTGTTTAATCACTGCATTTCCAACATTGTGTTCTTGTGCTCTGTGACCCCATACCGGTACCTCAAAAAATTCTACAATTGTGAACTGGAAAAGTGAGTAACTAAATCTTTTGTGATATGTTCCAGAACAAGCTGCTTGATATAGTATTTATGGGCGCCCCAGTGTCTAGCATAACTGTGACTGGAAGGTCTTTTACAGTGGCATGTTTTGCTGTTTTTGGCACTGAGTTTTACAGCTCCTTACATTGATTGACATTTGCAGTGAATCCTTCAGCCATGTTCTTTGCACCGCTATATCGGAAGAACCGAACCGCATATTCATAGCCCCGATTCAAATCCGCAACTGCTTCTCGGGGTTCGATCAGTTTTGTTTAGTTTAACTGGCGCTGCTCATTAGAACGGATAACATCATCCGTGACTTCCATAATAATCACTGGTTCATGTTCTTTCCCGTTATTTCAGTAGACACCCTTCTTCTACTTCTTAAAATGGAGTAACAAGCAACACCTAACTACAACGCCAACTTAGCTTTTCATTAGGTTTCTGTGTTTATTTATCAACTACTGCTGTGTCAAAACCTTTTCAGCACAGTGCTAATGGGGAACATTGTAATTAAGACTTTAGCCTTCTGAAATCCCAGAATTGACCATCCTATTTCTCTTGTTTTCTTTGATAAATTCTGGAGGAATTTCACATCTGTTCCTCTCTCTGTATCAATGCAGGTCATTTTCTTTTGCAGCAAATATTTTGAAAGGAGGTAGCTTCTGTACCGACCATCGGCTGCTGTACTTAGAATATTCTATAGTCAGCACAAGGCTCTTCACGATGCCGTCAGGAATATTAGATTTAATATTGAACTTCTGGCTGCGTGGCACAATAAATCTCCAGATTACTGTAATAAATTGTTTTTCATTGCAAGCGAATACATTTTAGCCCATATTTAGCTGGTTCATTGGGCATCTACTGAATCAATTCACTGCGGCCTCTATTGTGAATTCACACAGGCTGCAAGAGATTTGACACCGTGAAATACTTCCATAAGAATTTCAGACCCCTTATCAATTTTTCTCGTGTAATTCATCGTTTACATCTCATCAAATCACAAATTACGTAGCAGAAAGAGGAGTCTTACGTAAGGAAGAATTTTGTAACTCGTTACAGCCCTAAGATGAAGCGTTACTGATCCATCTCCTGGCCTGAAGTTCTCTAAAGTAACGAACCAAAAAATTGGTCATCATAAAGCCAGTGTGTCCTGTCTTCATGTTATGTTATCATCTTTTTTGAGTGAGAACTGATGTCGGTCTCGCTGCTCATTTGTATACATACAGAGTGTATCGTAATTAATGGCGAAACGCATACAGTTGAAAGTACACGATACTAGAAGCAAAAAAGTCTCACTATACATAGGCTCGAGATACACTTCGGTGCTTTGGAACACAAGTCTTCTAATGAACAAGTGTCATAACTCTTAAGGTATGCATTTTAGAGCACATGTTTACTGGACATTTTTTCTTGTTTTGGTCTGTATTATCACTTCACAAAATATGGAAAGCAAAGAGCTTGCAGTAGAAGAGATTTGCTTCACAGTATTGAAGATAAAAAATTGCTTGTAGCTCCTAAGGTATGCATTTTCGACCCTATGTTTACTGATACTTTGTTGCTTCTAGTATCATGTAGATCGTCACTTTCAACTGTATGTGTTTACGCCATTAATTATGACACACCCTATATGTGTATACTTTGCAATTTCATCAATATTGTCAGTGTTAAGTATTTTCATAAAGGTACTGACTCTACCATTTATATCCATTAAAATGTTTTCTAGACTTGGAAGAATTTTCGATTTTTCCCCCCTTGGTTTGTGACATTTTTGCACACTGGCTTTTCACGAACACAACCAACTTTGTCTTTTTCAATAAAGAACTTCTGAAGACGTGTTATCTCTGTGAGATCATTAGGATTCTCATCTCCCAAATAAAGATGACTGTCATGGTCTTTGCATTCATTGTATTAATCTCTTCTCTTTCCTCCAGGTCTGAAAAGTCTTCATCACCACTTTCTTCTCAGTCTAATAAACCACTTGAATTGGAAATAGTATCAAAATAAAATAATAAATTCCCATGCTAATTATCCAAATTAACATTTCACATACAGCCATTCAAAATGAAAAAAATAGAATATTTCTTATAACTGTGACAACTAAAGTTCATTCTTTCTTCTCAGCCTTATTCATCGAATTTAGGAAGGCAGGATTCTCAATGATTTTTTTGTGTGCAGTTAGATTTTTCTGTTTTAATTCCTTCTCTGCTCAAATTAGATATTTTCCCCATATATGTGTGAAGCCTGATCCATTCTTACAAAGAATAGTTACAAATAGTTTCTTAACTCTCAGCTTGATATCTATTGGGGGCAAGACCATTATCTCTTCCGCAACCAAGATGTCATTGATGGCATTCTATTGCATGCAACGTATGTCTCCTCTTTTCTAACCTAATGTTTTGTCTCTGCTATCCGAGAAGCAAAATAAATGAGGACTTTTAGTGTAGCCACTTTGCTGTCCAAGCAGAAAGTTAATTATTTTTCAGTCTGCACAAATTACACTAATGATCTTCTCCAAGATCGAGTCTCATCTATAGCGCAGGAGGTTACTTAATGTAACAGATATTTGTCCATGTGGTGGATTTCCTAAAATTAAGAAGATGCTAGGCTGACACTTGGACAAATATACTGACAATTGGACAAATATACAGAAACCAATCCAGTGATCTAAGAAAGCAGACCAGGCAGAGAACAACTAACTTCATATTAAGTTTCAGTGCCCCATCTCTACCAAAAAGTCATTTCTAAAATGTTAGCATAAAAAAACAGCTTATTTCCTGTAGGCCTGTAATCGTCTCAAACTCCGTGGATTATAGCCTGTTTCCCTTCTCATTTAAAGGAAACATGTTAGTTGCTTGTTTTAATGTATGTTTGATAAGGTGTTTTTGTTTCAAACAGGAAAGTTCACATATACTGCTCCGATTATTTCTGTAATATGTATTTTTATTAATGTATCACTTTTAGCTACTTTACTTTAACTGCTTTTAATGATATTATATATTTTACAAGTTGTTGCTTATATTCTGGGGTTGCTGTCTGTTGTGGAAGACTTCACCACTTCACTAACTTCATCCAATATAAACCAGGAGCAAGTCATATGTACAAAATTATTGTATTCTCAGTTGAAATGTATCAACAGAATTTTATGTTTCTCAGAGTCTTTACTAACTTGGTTTAAAAGCTGTGTTGTGTGAATTCACATAAAAGCACTAGAATACTAGTGGTAAACTTTGTCAGTAAGGCTTGTTTGCATAAATTATTGACAACACAGTAAATGTTTAGGTATCAATTAATGTATTTTATGGCACTGAAGCTCTCAGACAATGTACACAGCTGCTGGAGTTGTACATCTTGCAATGTTTTATGTTTCAAAAGTATTTATGAGTATTACATTTATTTTCAAACGTCTGTTAGAATTTATTGTGTAGTCTTCCTGATATTGTAGGATAAAAAATTCACTTAATGCGACATTACACTTGAAAACGAAATATATCACAGAATGTCATGACCACAGACCTGATATTATGTGGCATGAAATCTTAGTTTATCTTATGACTATTCTCAAATTATTCATTAGAACTTAATATGTCCCTAACCATAATCTGGTTGAAACACAGAAATACTGAGTTAACAGTGGAAATGAAATCACAGTTTAAAAACAGACAATTGTTAATGAAAGAGTGATGATGTGATTTCCAAGTGATAGCATGTGGTTGAAAGAGACTATAGCTATTTGTTTACCTGTGGGTACTCATTCAAAACTAGATAAATTCTCATTGTATTAGGTAAAAGGCTGAAGAAAACATGAGGCTTGACATAAAGTTCAGCCATTGTAATAGTGTCTTTGCAGTAACATCATAAGCTTCTAGTTTGTTAAACCCTGTGTAGTTATGTAGTAAAACTTAGAAACTGTGGTAGGTATGTGACTATACCAATAGACAGAGTGCTCTTCTCTCATACAATAAATCTGGATTGACAAGGAGAGAAACATAATCTGGTATCACATTTTGGCTGTATTCTTAAACTCAGAAATTTTTGAATTAATGCTCTCACTAAATAAAGTTGGTTAACAGTCAGTGAAAACTATTAACTTACTACATATGAAGATAATTTATTTTAGTAACAGTTGTGATCTCGTGTAAATTTTTGAGGTGTTACGTGTTCTATATGTCATCAAAATATTTAATAATCATTTAGCTCTATCTGGATACGCATTTTCCTGTTCTGCATGTTTCATATTTCATTGTTCTTTCGTTGACAATTTACTCTTTTCTCAACTAGTGTAGTTTCTCTCTTTCTAATTTGCAGACATCATTGATTTACTGCTTACAATCAACATACATTTTAGAACATCAGTACAGTTTCTAAAGTCTTGCCTATATTGTTATATGACAAGTTAAAAGCAAAAAAACATTTTCCTGTATGAACTGGAAAAATATTTAAATTTATGACCAACAAAACCCATATCATGATTTCATGTACAACTGCTACTGATATTTAGCATAATTTGGTAGTTTTATTCCTCAAAAATTGTATTTTGCTTCTTTGGTTGAATTTTGCAAATTTTCCCACAGCCCATGTTAACTTGTATTCATTTTTGTGTTCCTTTCTCCTAGATGTATCGAAATACTGTAGGGCTAAAGAATAACTTTGTCTTCAGTTCTTAGTAAATATGCTACTTACTATATCAGAAAACACAGATCATCAAGCATCGGGTCTTGATTTCTTTATTCAAATGTAAAATCAATAACTGAACTGGCATTGTACTATTATAGAGTCAGTAAGAGAAGTTCCAGTGTCAAACTGTTAACAGTACTTCTTACTCTTTTACCTGGTTATTATTCAGTATTTTTACATATTTAGTATACTTATCACTTGAATGCAACAGAGTTATCAGACATTTTGTCTTCTGCCTTTAGTTATACAGATTTTCTTGAATTGTTTTGGGATATGCATTTCAACGAATTATTACAGATATCATTTACCAAGTGCAATGTGGATAAGATATTTTATTCCCATAACGAAATTGTTATCCTGAAGAAAAGTATTTGTAGTTTTTTATTTACATTGGTCTGTTTTCTGTTGTCAAAACAGCAATCTTTAATTGGAAAAGTTTATTTTACCTTTTCACATTCTAATTCTCCAAGTATAAAACTATTTATTTAAGGGAATATGAGACTACATCAGTACATCATTCCTTAAAACAAAGCAGCAAACGTCATTCCTGCCTTTAGAGCAATTATCATATACCTTACTACTCCCTGGTACTATCCTGTCAGTTTAAAATCATCTGTTGAAACCAAGCAAACTTAGAAAATTACACGTAAAGCATCTGCTTCTGTTTATAGTCAGGTATGTATAAGGCTGATTTGATAAATGGACTGATATCATTTTATATGTGGAGTTTACTCTCCTGACATTTTTAAACGATTAGTTCCATTGCAGTTTGCTTCTTTCGCGTCCAGCAGTAATTTTTATGTTCACCATCGTTTAGAGGTCATGGTAAAGTGTAGCTCCCCTTAGTTAACCAGTTGAAAAGTCACAAGCAGGCAGTGGCATACCACTCCCAATGGGAAGATATCTGGTAGGACAGTATAGTGTTCAAATCAGTTTTCAGGTTAAAGAATTTTATTCGTTGTCAATATACTAAAACCACTGTATCATACAATCATAGTTTATTTGCTTGATACAGCAAAGCTAATCTGGAAAGTTGTGAAGTTGTGATAAACTCAATGGTAAATAAAGTCTTGTTAATCTCTTGTATATCACATAATTGAGGTTGATAATATTTTTCACCAATTGTATGTTTTGTGATCGAACTGCTGTTCTGTCATTGATATATGGTTATTCATATGTGTGCTCATAAGTACCTCAGTAGTTGTTAAGAAAGTTACATATTAATAAATAAGGATGTGTTTGGGCTTTTCTTTCAGATGCTTGTACAAAATAATGCCTTCCTATATTTATGAGCAGTTTTTTTATTTGGGTATATGGTCGTTTTGGTAATATACTAACAATAGTTATAGTTAGTGTACATCAATTTTCCTGTCACTCTGGAAACAACGATCATATTTATTTTAATAGCAGATCCCAATGCTGCTTTCGATTAATGAACATTATTTGTATCAGATGCTAATACATATGATGATAAGAGATACCAAAGATGTTGCTGACCATTGGGTCTTTTGAGAGCTCCAAAAAAAGTTACTGCCATGGTTTCTGAATTTCAACCTGACACTTGTACTGCTGTTGTTTTAATAATATTTATAAAAATAAATGGAAATGATGGTTAACATACTGTCAGATAAAACATGTATTCTATTAATCTGGTTCATTGATTCAGGCAACAGAAAGATTATTTCTTACACACAACATAACGAACTCCTTAGATACTTACATTCTTGGTATATTCTGTCAAATACCCAGCTGAATGTCGCAAAGTTAGCACCATTTCAGTGTAAATTTTAGAAGGGCATTTTCGAAGCTTGATCAACGCATTTTGGAAAGATTTTGTTCGGCATGAAAACTTATTAATTAACTTTTCAGAAATTATTTAGTCAAACTGTGCAGTTTCATCCCTAACTGACAGACCAAGCAGACCAGATCTTACTATGATACATGCAGTAATGTTATTCAAAATTCTTTGTTAGGGTGACCTCCATGGCTCACATTTCCCTTTTTGTTTTTGGTTCCGCCTATCATGAGTATTGACAGCGGAATAAATAGTCAGAAGCAACGAAGTATTGACATGTACAGCTTAACAATGTTCTTCCAGACTGCCTTTCAAGTAATGCTGTGGGAGTTGCAACAGGACTTTCAGACTGCCAAGATGATGGCTGTTTCTCTCGCATTTGCCAGTCTGCATCGGCTGCTACTGGTAGGGAGCCTCGCCCCTCCACTTTCTCTTTCTAAGGCTTATGTACTGTCTTTAGACATTTGTTCTGTTACAGTGGTAGCTTACTGAAATTAATGGTCACCCAGAATCTAGTAAGACCCGAATTCTTAATCTATATACTGCCATTGGATTGTGAATTCCTTGCTTCATTTATTTAGAAATTTGATTAAAGGGAAATTAATTTTTATAAGCTGATATAGTTGCAGCGATCTGGATTCTGTATGGTTTAAGAAACAAAATATGGTGGATATAACATCAGGAATCAGGATATAATGTACCTACCCTTAACCAGCGGCTATCATTCTTCTACAATGTAATTGACTAGGTTGTCATTTTGTAATATTACTGAATGTCGCTTCCTGAGGAGCAAATCTCTTCCTTACATTCCATTTATTTAAGAAATAATTCGACATTGAGCTCAAATGTGTATTCCAGAACAAAAAAAGGGGAGTGAAAGAGAAACAGAATCTTTTTAAATGGAAGAATTTATTCCATTTTCCATTTTTTTCAAGTGTTCTGGAGAATAAACGTCTGCACTGTTGGAGATACCCTAACAATTTATACAATGATCATACAAAATTCATCCTCAGTCTTCGTCCCTCAAATTTAATCAGTTCACAATGGTGAACGCAATATGACATTGGAATTCCCATTTCAGTAAAAATGTGAGATAATCACTGCAAAGCAGTAAAATCCTCTCACTTGTTAAAAAAATTGAGTCTCTGAAGGATTCAGACCAGTTTTCTATTCTGAGGTTATTATCTTAATATTAAACCTGTAACTCGTTCTTCTAAAGTGGCTATGTTTGTTTGGTCTACTCTTCTGTCAATCTTCTGGTACTCGTGGATACTATGTAAGCAATATCTTCTTGATTACCTTGAGAGTAGTTTTCCTATATGAAAGGTTACCATCTTAACATTTAAATATGTAACTAGTTCTTCTAAAGCGGTTGTATTTATTTGGTATATTCTCTGCTGCTAGTCATGGGTACTATGTAAGCAATATATTCTTCCTTATTACTTTGCAGTTATTTGATGTTAAGAATGCAATGAAGGTAAAGTTGCCTTCAAGTATATGTGATTTTTATGGGTTTCACTTACCATAGAATTTGAACCTGCATTGGGAAATTCATTATCACTATATTCGTCTCTTTATATACTACCAGTCATTATAATCATTTTGATAAAGCACCATAGCTTAAACAGTTCAGTTAATTCTTCCATCATAGATGAGATGGTTAACTAATACCGAAGTTCTCATGTTTTCTTGTTCAGTTTTCTGTATTTCATGTGTTCTTTAATCACCATAAAGAAACCAAAGATAGTAAAAGTTAAAAAAATATTCTTCCAAATGTAGAGAATATCCTGTTTAATAATGAATTTTCGGATCAACGTTGGATTAAACTGGTTTCATATTTCCAGTTCATGTCTGTAATGTTATTCATATTATATAGGAAATATGAATGGAAACACATTTCAGTTTAGATTAAGAATTCGGACCATACAAGATCCCGTTTATTGACCTATTCCTTGGCAAGAAATGAAATCATTACATCTGCTCCCATGTATATAATACTCTCTACCTCTTTACGTTTCTAGTAGCATCTAGTTCTACTTATTTCTCTTGTTATCTCGGTGTTTCCATTGCACGTTAGTGCATTACTTGTGAGATGTCCCTCTGTAGCATTGAGAAGTAGCTAGCTCCCAGTCGAACACACAGATTTGTCATTAGTTTTCTTACTTGGGCATATCAGTTTGCTGTCAATTCGTTGTTTCAACTTTTCTCCTAAATGCACGATATATTTCGCAATATTTATTTCTTTGTATTATATTACATCATTTTCTACTTTTGTATATTCTAAGCTACATGTTTTAATCTAGCTTTCTACTTAAACTAATTACATAATCTGTTCTGAATTGATCTTTTCCTTTGCTAGCAAAAATGGAATAGTGTTTAATTTATTTGCAGCATTTCACTTCTACTCACAGAGTAATAGGTAACATTAGTTTATATTAAAGAAGAAATATAGTTTGTTTATTAACAACCTTGATTCTGCTTAGCAAAACCTTGCACGTTCAATACTATGAGCAGCACTGATGTGACTCCTTCTGTAAGTATCATTTTTAGCTTTCTTGTTGTACTTCCTCTCCCCAAACAATTTTCCTGAGCAGTTCTGTTCTCTGTGGGCTAAATTTCATTTATGCATTACCATGATGAATCCATCATAATATATTAATAATTTGCACTGTAACAAAATCTCATTTAGAATGTAATGCTGTTTGTGTACACTATATACTCCACGCTTCTTTATCATCTTATTTGTGAAATTTAATGTGTGAGTGTGATGATTAATCTGCAGGCAGCAAAAAAATGCTGAATGCAACTGTTCTTCCACGTGTTATTTATATTGCAATAATGAAGGTGTAGAAAGTTTCTTAGTAGACAAACCATTTTGTGCTTAACATGTCGATATACTGGACAGTGTTTTTAATGACATTTCACTCTTGATGATAAGTGTCATAATTATTAGAATGAAAATATGAAAGTCAAAATTTTGTGTATTGTGATGCATAACATTTTAATCTTTCAGACAATCTTATAAACGTAATGATATGAACATGTGCTTGACCTTACAGAGACGAAAGTGAAGAAAGGAATGCGTTTTTACCAGGGATCCTAAGACAATAACTTAATTCCAAAGTAATGGCAGAATAATATAGAGATTTATTGAAATGAAACTGGAGTTACTATGACAGATTTAAAGATTTCTACACAAGAATGAAATTAATATTATAAACTTAGCAAAATGAGACAGATAAATTTCACAAATAGGAAATCACATTAAGGAAAACCAGAATGCAATTGCAGGCAGTTGGGTTCTAGCATGAGAGTCTAGAGTTTTTAGAAAACTCAATACAATATGTATACATCTTAAAATTCTAAAGTCACAGGTCATGTAGAAGTGATGAGTAAAGACTAAAATAAATGTTAAGTGAGAGTGATGAGTTGGCTGAAAACACCAATATTACATTAGGTAGAATCAACGCTAAAGAAAACAGAATGGCGACGTAGGAACTACCGAGTACTAATCATACACTAACAGTAACGCTAGCGAGATCGTAATACCAATTCAATTTTGTTTTGAGGCACATACCATTGTTTCGCTGTAGGTAAATAGTTATATTGGACTTAAATAATAAAGATCTCAGCTAGAGTGCGGCAGTACCGGAAGATTTAAGCGTAGGCAGATGTGACTGGCCTGATCTATCAACCTCCATTCTGTGGGACATGGTCTGGTATAGCGCCGCTCATGTTAGGTTCGTACGGATATCCTCGCTGCTGCAATGACTAACCTGGATATCCACACTGCAACAATCTGTATCTGCGACTGTTGCAGCATTCTTCCTTTTTTGAATAAAACACATACAGGCATAGGTACCCAGCTACTGCCAGGATAGCTGTACAGGTGAGACAGTTACACCAAGCGAAATTGCATCTGGCAGGAGCGCGAAATGGATGTCTACCAGCGTTATGTAAGACAGAGGCTGAAATGGATTAAGGTCCATAACTCGGGGTCAGTGGGAAGCTCCCTGAATGGTGGCGAATTTGTACTGCGTTCTGTGATGCCAGTAGCAGGGACTGTTCAGGCTGTGGCCTATCCTTGGAGTTGTATCAGTGTTGTAGTTTCCACACGCTGGTATTTCCAGGAAGAAACACCATCTGATAATGTTTCCGCTGGAATGGGCATCTGGGAATGAAATGTGTCACGTTGGCTGCATACCGCATTCTCTGACTACATCTATGTGGGCCACTGACACCAGTGTCATAGTGGATACCAGTCGGAGTGAGAAAAATAGGCCCACCGGCTAGCGTCAGGACGGTGGACAGTTCTGATGCGGTAGAAACCATCGCGGAGACTGGGTCATCGTGGGCGCGAGCGGCTGTGCTCACGAGTGCTTGGTGTAACCGTGTGCGTTCGCCTAGTGTTGCCAGTCCAGCGTTTTTTTGTGCTTACATGCAAGCATCCAACGTGGGTGCCTTCTTTGTCACCAAAACATGAAGCAGAGGCTTAAGTGTGGGTTCCACTGTGTCTCCATTTGTTGCTGTATTACTGGTAGGCTGGGGTGACTCTGGCGTTTAAGGGCATGCAGTAGCTTAGCTATATGCTTTCTAACAATGCCTATAAGCTAAAAACGGTTCGTAAATAGAGGGAGCGCTTAATAATAGTCTACGCGAAAAGTATTCTATGCGAAAAGTATCTTGTGTAAACTGAGTCTGTGAAAGACAGCAGGTGAATGGGTGAACCTCTTTATACTGATGGGACAGGTTTGCTTAAAGTAGAACGTTTCGGTGCCTTGGATGATCTGTAGAAGAGAATTCGTAATTTTTATACAGAATTACTGACAGACCTATCTGACTGAAAACAAGCTACTTATTTTTGTCTAAATGCCAATGTGCGAGATTTGTGGGCAAGATAGCGTATCTGTATTCTTTCAGATGATGACTAGTGAGTCACTGTCGAACTGAGGATCAGTAGCCACTCAGGAACAGAGCTTACGGTTTTACTTTGGAGCTGTTTCTTTTTTCAGTGTTGCAAATTTTTGCTCCAGATAGTGCTATCTGTAGTCTACTGGAAGATCAAATTTCACTCCAAGTAAATATGTATGCAAACTTTTGAAATTGCTAGTGGCTTTTTTCTTATTTTAAAGTAAGTGTTATACAGACATCACTGTGTAATACAAATAAGTTTCTTGAACATTTTCCCATGCTAAATACCAGTATAGAAAACCATTAATTTCCATTTAAGGTAATTGTAAGACACTAAAAAAGCTTTTAGTTCATTATTTTATCGTCATTGCATGATGGATCACAACGATTAACAATTAGAATCCGATGAAACATGCATTTGTGTCAACTAGGGCAACATATTATCATAGTCAAGTCAGTGACTGTTCCTGACGACACATTTGCCATTACTTTCCAAACAGCCCGTTTTGCAGGCCCATGTTTACTGAAATCATTTTGGTTCTACGAGAAATATACCTTCTCCTATATACACTATGTGATCAAAAGTATCCTGACAGCCCCAAAAACATAGGTGTTTCTTATTAGGTGCATTGTGCTGCCACCTACTGCCAGTTACTCAATATCGGCGACCTCTGTAGTCATTAGACGTCATGAGAGAGGAGAATGGGGCGCTCCACGGAACTCACGGACTACGATCGTGGTCAGGTGATTGGGTGCCATACGTCTGCACGCAAGATTTCCACACTCCCAGACATCCTTAGGGCCACTGTTTCCGATGTTATAGTGAAGTGGAGACGTGAAGGGACACGTACAGCACAAAAGAGTACAGACCGAACTCTGTTGACTGACAGAGACCGCCGAAAGTTGAAGAAGGTCGTAATGTGTAACAGGCAGACATGTATCCAGACATCACACAGGAATTCCAAACTGCATCACGATCCGCTGGAAGTACTACGACAGTTAGGTGGGAGGTGAGAAAACTCTGATTTCATGGTTGAGCGGCTGCTCATAAGCCAAACATCTCGCCCGTAAAGGCCAAACGACGCCTCGCTTGCTGTAAGGAGCGTAAACATTGGACGATTGACACAGTGGAAAAACTTTGTGTGGAGTGACGAATCACGGTACACAATGTGGCGGTCCAATGGCGTTGTGTGAGTATGGCGAATGTCCGGTGAACGCAATCTGCCAGCGTGTGTAGTGCCAACAGCAGAATTCGGAGGCGGTTGTGTTACGGTGTGGTCGTGTTTTTCATGGAGAGGGCTTGCTCCCCTTGTTGTTTTTCGTGGCTCTATCACAGCACAGGCCTACATTGACGTTTTAACCACCTTCTTGCTTCCCAATGTTGAAGAGCCATTCGGGGATGGCGATTGCATCTTTCAACACGATCGAACACCTGTTCATAATGTACAGCCAGTGGTGAAGTGGTTACACGACAATAACATCCCTGTAATGGACTGGCCTGCGCAGAGTCCTGACGTGATCCTATAGAATACCTTTGAGATGTTTGTAACGCCGAATTCGTGCCTCTCCTCAGTGCAGCACTCCCTGGGCTGCCATTCCCCAAGTAACCTCCCAGAACTTGGCTCAACGTATGCCTGCGAGAGTGGAAGCTGTCATCAAGGCTAAGGGTGGGCCAACACCAAACTGAATTCCAGCATTACCGATGGAGGACACCACGAACTTGTAAGTCATTTTCAGCCAGGTGTCCGGATACTTTTGATCACGTAGTGTAAGTTGGTATTAAAGCGTCGCTTATTGCTGACGATACATTTGAATCCGACAAACACCAGCCGTCCAGTACAATGTAACGGGTTCTGCTCACAGAGCATGTAAGTAAATAGAGCGGCCCTTGGAATAAGCGAGGGGTGTCAAGCTTTACCGTGCCTCTGGGTACCTACAACCACAGAGATACTGGTCGCTGCACGCAGCTTCTATCGTACGATACACAGCGAATAAAATTTCAAGTCATCTGCTTTCCCTAAAAAAATGTTTTATGTAGATAAAGTAAAGCATCATCTGTCTCTATATTTAGTTTCCTAGTAAAATTTTTACTTTTGGCATACGAAATAAAAATCACTGTTTTGTGACTCGCACTTGTTCTCCGATATGTTGTCTTTCTGATTTGATTTTGAGCAAACTATTCGGTAAGGAAAGAAAGTGTTTTTCTGCTTGTTATCGCCACAAATCGCAGCTTGATAATGAACGCAGTTTCTTCTCGTTATGACTCATAGTTATTGTGATACTTCAAAGCGAAGTTCAATACTGCGCATATTTTGAAAAGTTTGCAGTGGAAAATGTTCTAGTTGACCAATTTACATTTTGTGCGCTTTGTGCCATACATTACTGTATACAAAATGTAGCAAACACATCGAAATTGTTTTCGACGGTGGGAGCAGAACAACATCTCTTTCCATCATTGACGAAATAAGTGATATAAACTGATGAGGCAAAACATTATGATGTCCACAGCTCGTGGCCTAGTGGGTAGTGTTGCTGCCTCTGGATCACGGGGTCCTGGGTTCGATTCTCGGCTGGATTGGGGATTTTCTCTGCCCGAAGACTGGATGATTGTGTTGTCCTCATAATTTCATGATCATCATCGTCATTCGTGACTGTGGCTAGATTGGACTGTGTAAAAATTGGGACTTCGTACAGGGGTCTTTGAGCGCCCTACAAACCAAATATCATCAAAATATTATGACCACTACCCACCGTGAGGTTGTATGCTGCCTGGCTGGTGGTGCAGAAGGCACGTGGCGTGGTAAGCGAGGTGCAGGAGCGGAGCAGAGACGAATGGGGAATCATTCTAGCGACGACAAGTAGCGCAAGTCCGGAAATCCGCCGACTTAAGCGACTTTGACAAAAGCCAGATTTTTATGGCGCATTCTGTGGGTACGAGCATCTCGTAAACGACGGAGCTGGTCGGCTGTTCTCATTCTGCTGTCGTGGACATCTATGGAAAGTGGTTGAAGAATGCTGAAACCACGAGTAGGCGACAAGAAGTTGGACGTCCACACCTCATCACAGAACGTAATAGTTGGAGGCTTGCCCGCTCTCTAAAGCAGAGTAGTCGGCGACTGTGGCAGATCTGGCGACAGAGTACAGTGCTGGCGCAGGTACGAGTGTTTTGGAGCGCACCGTCCAGCTCTCAGTGTTGAACATCATGTTCCGCAGCAGAGGACCCCTATGTGTTCCCATGTTGACCCAACGAAATCAACAGTTATCATTACAGTAGCCATGGGATCATGGAATCGCATTGCTTGGTCGGATGAAACCCGTTTATTGCTTAACAGCCGGCAGGAGTGGCCGAGCGGTTCTAGGCGCTTCAGTGTGGAACCGCGCAACCGCTACGGTCGCAGGTTCGAATCCAGCCTAGGGCATGGATGTGTGTTTAAGTAGTTCTACGTTCTAGGGGACTGATGACCTCAGATGTTTGTCCCGTAGTACTCAGAGCCATTTGAACAATTTTTTGCTAAACACGTGTATGGTCTAGTCCAAATACACCATCATCCAGTCGAATGGCTGCTCGAAACATTCAGCACGCCACGAGCTCAGGCCGGTGGGAGCAGTATTATGATATGGCGGACATTCACCTGGGCTTACATGGGACCTGCGGTAGTAATCCAAGGCACCGTGACAGCTATGGACTACATGAACATTACTAAGGACTACCTGTAAGCTCTTAGCTTGATGTCGCCCCCAACAACGATGCCATCTTCCAACAGGATATCTGTCGGTGTCACAAGGCCAGCATCGCCCTGCAGTGACTTGAAGAGCATGACAGTGGACACACGTTGATGTCTTGGCCATCAAATTCGGATTGTCTGAATCAGATGAATCTCAACAGGGACGCCATGGCGCGCCATCTCCGCGTCCACAAACCAATCGCCAGAAATTGCGGGAAGTGTGAGAATTATGCGCAGTCGTCTGATCCACAAACATCTGGAAACTTCTCAAGTTATTGTCGAATCCATGGCGCTCAGAAACATTGTTGAATTGCGTTCCAGAAGTGGACCTAGACGCTTTGCCGTTTTAGCTTTTTTGTAGGTAGTCGTAATATTGTGGCTCATCATTGTATATTGGAAATTCTTCGCAGAAAGGTTGATAGCTAACACCCACAGGCCCAGCTATTGCCGCGTGCTGTGCGGAGTCCAGAGCTGCCTCGTATTTCCCTTCTTCATATGCTGCCGACACAAAACGAAGCTGCAAATGAAGGAAAAACTTGATGAGAGGAAAAGGCACAGGGAATCATAAACTCATTATGCTGGCTGGATGTTTTTTCAGTCCATGCTGCTAGTTTCAGGAAACAATGTTACCTACATTATTTTATTCACAAAATTAGCTACATTTATGTATAACCTGTTCACTTTTCAACTGCCGTTTTAGCTGAGCACACTGGGAACTGTAGACGTGTTGTGCTGTTTTTTGTTTCGAATGACGCACGAACGATATCGTTGTGCTCAATCAAAATGCAACAGGCATCCAGAACTGAACTTGGTACATGTGCAGCACATAAATCACGCATTCTGTTAACACATTTTTCTTAAGGAAAATAATCGAAATGAACAATAGGAAAATTTAACTATCGAACGATGGAGCTGTGCGTAGGAGACAATACTTTCGCTTTTAACATGTTCTTTTACAAGAAAGTGTAAAAAATGAAAAAGTAATAATAATCATCAATTAATATTAAATTATTGTGTTATTTACAAATAACTGAAGCGAACATGTATTAAATTTGCTATTAATATATTCTTCTAAATAGGAGACTACGAAATTAAACTGAAACTGTTGTTTACGATCTAATAACTGGAGTCTGGGTTCAGATAACGGTTGTAGGTTTCTTCTCACGTTTCTGTTTTTTCTCTCCGTTATACGAAAGTGTGCATGCCATTATAAAATGTGCTGCCTATCAATCACAAATATTCTACTCTTACTTAAAAAAAAAAACAAGACTCAAGTTTTCGTTTTTGAACTCAACAGAACTGAACTATGTTATTTATCATCACTTTTTCAGTTGGGCATACTCTTCGACAACATATATTTGCACTATGACTACCCATTTCACCAGACGCTACAAGTAGTAACTCACTATGACTATAACACGACTGTATAATGCCGAGCCATGTACGTCTGTTGTGTAGTGTCGACCTCCAGTCGTGTCTGTAAGCAAACTACATTCTGTTGTAGTCAGTTATAAAATGATCAAGTTATAATTAACCTGAATATTAACAAATTTAAATCGAACTCAATAGAAAGGTAAGAGGGGGTAGTGAATAAAAAACGGGCAAACACAGAGAAAACAACAGTTAGACTGGTGCAGCACTAGGAGCAGTAGGTATCCAAGGGGTTGGGGGTCTGGACACACACTGTCTGGTCCTTACTTCTCTAGTCGGATTAAAATTACACTACTGGCCGTTAAAATTGCTACACCAAGAAGAAATGCAGATGATAAACGGGTATTCATTGGACAAATATATTATAATGGAACTGACATGTGATTACATTTTCAGGTAATTTAGGTGCATAGATTCTCAGAAATCAGTACCCAGAATAACCACCTCTGGCCGTAATAACGGACTTAATACGCCTGGGCATTGAGTCAAACAGAGCTTGGATGGTGTGTTCAGGCACAGCCGCCCATGCAGCTTCAACACAATACCACACTTCATCAAGAGTTGTGACTGACGAATTGTAAAGAACCAGTTACTCGGCCACCTTTGACCAGAAGTTGCCAGTAGGGGAGAGATCTGGAGAATGTGCTGGCCAGGGCAGCAGTTGGACAATTTCTGTATCCAGGAAGGCCAGTACAGGACCTGCAACATGCTGTCGTGCATTATCCTGCTGAAATGTAGGGTTTCTCGGGGATCGAATGAAGGGTAGAGCCACGGATCGTAACACATCTGAAATGTAACGTCCACTGTTCAAAGTGCCGTCAATAAGAACAAGACGTGAACGAGAGGCGTAACCAATGGCGCCCCATACCATCACGCTGGGTGATACGCCAGTATGGCGATGACGAATGCACGCTTCCAATGTGCGTTCACCGCGATCTTGACAAAAACGGATGCGACCATCATGATGCTGTAAACAGAACCTGGGTTCATCCGAAAAAGTGACGTTTTGCTATTCGTGCACACAGGGTCGTCGTTGAGTACACCTTAGCAGGCGCTCCTGTCTGTGATGCAGCGTGAAGGGTAATCACAGCCATGGTCTCCGAGCTGATAGTCCATGCTGTTGCAAACGTCATCGAACTGCTCGTGCAGATGGTTGTTGTAGTGCAGACGTCCCCATCTGTTGACTCAGGAATCGAGACGTGGGTGCACGATCCGCAACAGCCATGCAGATAAGATGCCTGCTAGTGGTACGAGGCCATTGGGATCCAGCACGGCGTTCCGTATTACCCTCCTGAACCCACCGATTCCATATTGTACTAACACTAATTGGATCTCGACCAACGCGAGCAGCAATGTCGCGATATGATAAACCGCAATCGCGATAGGCTACAATCCGACAGTTATCAAAGTCGGAAACGTGATGGTACGCATTTCTCCTCCTTACACGAGGCATCACAACAACGTTTCACCAGCCAACGCCGGTCAACTGCTGTTTGCGTATGAGAAGTCGGTTGAAAACTTTCTTCTTTTCAGCACCTTGTAGGTGTCGCCACCGGCGCCATCCTTGTGTGAATAATCTGAAAAACTAATCACTTGCATATCCCAGCATCTACTTCCTGTCGGTTAACTTCCGCGTCTGTAGCGCGTCATGTTCGTGGTGTAGCAATTTTAATGGCCAGTAGTGTATCAGACATGTCTGAAAGAACAGACGTCACGCGTTCGTGTAATTGTCAGGTAATTGTAATCTAATTATATGCTTTGCGATTCTAGTACATAGAAGGTCTTTGAGCTATGTACACGTCTGACAACCTAATCTGTACACTCGGTGGTTTGTTAACGGTGTGCAGCTGAATCATGTCGAAATGGGCAGTTCGCGGCGTCAGCCCCTCTCTGATACCTTGTCGCTCCGTTTCACCAGTCTGTGGTCGCCAAATAAAGGTCAGGTGTAGGGAACGGTAAACGGAGGTTGGACGCGTGACTCTGGCAAACTGAGGCGTTTTGAGGCCGGCCGCAGCGCAGCGGCGCAGCCGGCCAGGAGATCGCCGTAATCGGCCTTGCGGTAATGGGCTCAGTCTGTCCCCGTCCCCCACCTCCCCCCGCCGTCAAACCCGCCCCCTCTGCCGTTTTTGAGCTGTGCCGGCGGTCAGCCAGGCGCGGCCAATCGGCTTAGAGCCCCTCTGTCCGGCCGGCGCTTACTGCCGTATCGTATCAGCTCTAATTAAAGCTGCCGACCGCGTGACAAAGAGGGCTCAGCGGAGCTGCTAATGGACGCCACCGACGTGTGTGTGTGTGTGTGGCGGACCCAGCGGCTGAGTCTGCTGTAGGGTGGCGAGGAACTCGGTGGCTGCGTCTGGCAGGGTTAGGGGGAGACCGGCGCCCAATAGGTTGGAGGCATGTCGATGCGCCGGAGTTAAGGAAGAAATACTGGC
Organism: Schistocerca gregaria; assembly: GCF_023897955.1. NCBI lineage: Eukaryota > Metazoa > Arthropoda > Insecta > Orthoptera > Acrididae > Schistocerca > Schistocerca gregaria. The sequence continues at coordinate 49,916,922 of NC_064926.1, forward strand.
GCCGATCGGCCCCGTCCATTTCGCCCTTCCCGGCCCACTCAGAGAGAGCGACGCTGGCGCCAGTCTAATCGGAGGGGAAAATGTCCGGTCAGCAGTCACACGAGCTGAACAAAAAGCAGGAAGAGCAGCTGCTGCTAACCTGTACTTCCTTCACTCACTTGTGTCTGATCCGCCTTTGCAGATTAAAGCTTGCTAAATGCATGCATTTACCTACTCTGCGCAATACAGTTAGAGGGTAATCAACTGCGAGCGTCTTTCCGAGCACGCGTATTACCTGCTCCCGGCATGATAAATGTCGACTCGAGGTTATCATCAGTGGCGCCTTGCTAGCACCACCCGATGAATTTCTTGTTGCAATAATTTACCAACAGCAGTATGTATTGTAGAAATTTATTTTATGAACTTCTTACGTGGTTCCAGTTTCGGCATTTCACTGATGCCATCTTCAGGCCCCACACGTCATAGTCGTAAAATCGCTATACGCGGAAGGAGCCATATAACTGGATCCATGAATCAAATCGTTATGCAACAGCTCTTCGTGGCCAGACGACACAGGCAATGGACAACGAAGACCACCCGATGATGTCGAGGAGTTGCATAGATGAAATATGGCGTGAGTTACTCAATACGATCCGGTGCCCAACCCGAGAAGCATATTTGCAACACATCCGTCGGGAAAGCATGAAAAGTCACAACTGGTACCTCAACAGGGAGGAGATGGCCAACGACATATGTGAGTTTGACAAGTTACATGATAAGAGAGGTAGACTGCTGTGCACTATGGCGTTTTTATTGAGATGCCGTGACAAGCAAACTGTCCCAACGTTTGCTAAATTTAAAAAAATGGTTCAAATGACTCAGGGCACTATGGGACTTCACATCTGAGGTCATCAGTCCCCTAGAACTTAGAACTACTTAAACCTAACTAACCTAAGGACATAACACACATCCATGCCCGAGACATGATTCGAACCTACGACCGTAGCGGTCGCGCGGTTCCAAACTGTAACTTGTAGAACCGCTCGGTCACTGCGGCCGGCTGCTAAATTTAAACGTCAAATTGAATCTGCGGCCGCTGTTAGAATTAAACGATGGGAAAGTGCAGCCGTAGTGAGAGGGTACTTTATACAAGACGGGAACTGCACATGAAGATCTCTTCGAAACAGTGTTATCCTGGGATTGGATAGATAGCTCCACCTGGGCGCTAACTGACTGGTCAAAACAACAAGCCAAGGTTCGCTAAATGTCAAAGTATTCTCGTCTCGAGACCAAACCGCAAGAAGGGAAAGCACTACGTCGGCACACCGTGTTTAACCCCAAGGGCAGAATCCTGGACGACGCAGCTGTTGCAGTGCTCGAGAAAGGTTTGAACTGTGCACCAACACCACGGGCAATTGCAATCCGAGATGTCTTATCTGACAGACAACAGGCAATTTTCAAGATTTACAGTGACGTTGCAGAAGAGATTAGGAGGGACACCTGCCCGATTGTAACACTAGCCCCAGCAAGAAAGTTCAACATCAGCTGAGCAGACAGGAAGGCTCTGAGAAACTTGAGAGCGGACAAAGAACTCGTCATTTTATCTGCCGAAAAGGGGAACGCCACCCTCCTTTCCTCACGAGTTGAATACAACAGCAAGATGGAAGCACAGCTCGACGACCCTGCCTATCACAAGCTAACACACGATCCGACAGGCAAAATCCAGAGAAAGACATTAGATCTTCTCAAGAAGAGTTCTATTCCTTCTAAGGTGATTAAGAGCCTACTCCAAAAGGACGCAGTTCCTCCAAGGCTGTGCAGCCTACCCAAGATACGTAAAGATGAGATTCCTCTTTTCCCAATAGTAAGCAATATTGGAGCTCCTACCTGTTTTCTGCCCAAACATATTACCGTACTGTTGGTACCTCTCATAGGCAAGTGTGATCACCATATCCAGAATTCAGAGACTCCATAAGACGCCTGAAGACATTTAAGTTACAAGCGTTTGATATTTTGCTTAGTTTTGATGTTTTTAGGAAAGTGCAGGACTCGTTAGAGCTTATCAGCAGCCAGTTTGAGAAAGACATTTCTGGCAAATACAGGATGTACTTGGATCAAAGAACAGTCGGAATTGTAGTTGTAAATTGTTGTAGTTGTGCTGCGAAAGTCCCTGAGCTTCAAGAGCTAATAGAAAGTACAGAAGCTGAAATCGTTATTGGTACAGAAAGCTGGTAAAGCCTGAAATAAGTTCTGCAGAAATTTTTACGAAGTCTCAGACGGTGTTCAGGAAAGATAGATTAGGCAGAATTGGTGGTGGAGTGTTTGTGTCTGTCAGTAGTGGTTTATCTTGTTGTGAAGTCGAAGTAGGTACTCCGTGCGAATTGGTATGGGTGGAGGTTATACTTAACAGCCGAATTAAGTTAATAATTGGTTCCTTCTACCGACCTCCAGACTCCGATGATATAGTTGTTGAACAGTTCAGACAAAATTTGAGTCTCGTAACAAATAAATACCCAACTCATTGACCTCTTAGTCACAAACAATCCAGAGCTAAAAGAGAGGATCATGACTGATAAAGGGATTAGTGATCACAAGGTCGTTGTAGCTAGGCTCAATACCGTTCCTTCCAAATCCACCAGAAGCAAACGAAAAATAATTTTATTTAAGAAGGCGGATAAAGTGTCGCTAGAAGTCTTCCTACGAGACAATCTCCATTCCTTCCGAACTGACTATGCAAATGTAGACGAGATGTGGCTCAAATTCAAAGATATAGTAGCAACAGCAATTGAGAGATTCATACCTCATAAATTGGTAAGAGATGGAACTGATCGCCCATGGTACACAAAACAGGTCCGAACGCTGTTGCAGAGACAACGGAAAAAGTATGGGAAGTTCAGAAGAACGCGAAATCCCGAAGACTAGCTAAAATTTACAGGCGCGCGAAATTTGGCACGGACTTCAATGCGAGATGACTTTAATAGGTTCCACAGGGAAACATTGTCTCGAAATTTGAAAGAAAATCCGAAGAAATTCTGGTCGTATGTAAAGTACACAAGCGGCAAGACACAGTCAATACCTTCGCTACGCAGTGCCGATGGTACTGTTACCGACGACTGTGCCGCTAAAGCTGAGTTATTGATCGCAGTTTTCCGAAATTCCTTCACCAGCGAAGATGAATGGAATATTCCAGAATTTGAAACGCGAACAGCTGCTAGCATGACTTTCTTAGAAGTAGATACCTTAGGGGTTGCGAAGCAACTCAAATCGCTTGATACGAGGAAGTCTTCAGGTCCAGATTGTATATCGATTAGGTTCCTTTCAGATTACGCTGATACAATAGCTCCCAACTTAGCAATCATATACAAACGCTCGCTCACCGATAGATCTGTACCTACAGATTGGAAAATTGCGCAGGTCGCACCATTGTTTAAGAAGGCTAGTAGGAGTAATCCATCGAACTACAGACCTATATCATTGACGTCGGTTTGCAGTAGGGTTTTGGAGCATATACTGTATTCAAACATTATGAATCACCTCGAAGGGAACGATTTATTGACACGTAATCAGCATGGTTTCAGAAAACATCGTTCTTGTGCAACGCAGCTAGCTCTTTATTCCCACGAAGTAATGGCTGCTATCGATAGTGTATTTCAAGTTGATTCCGTATTTCTAGATTTCCGGAAAGCTTTTGACACCGTTCCGCACAAGCGACTTCTAATCAAGCTGCGGGCCTATGGGGTATCGTCTCAGTCGTGCGACTGGATTCGTGATTTCCTGTCAGGAAGGTCGCAGTTCGTAGTAATAGACGGCAAATCATCGAGTAAAATTGAAGTGATATCAGGTGTTACCCAGGGAAGCGTCCTGGGACCTCTGCTGTTCCTGATCTATATAAATGACCTGAGTGACAATCTGAGCAGTTCTCTTAGGTTGTTCTCAGATGATGCTGTAATTTACCGTCTAGTAAGGTCATCCTAAGACCAGAATCAGTTGTGAAGCGATTTAGAAAAGATTTCTGTATGATGTGGCAGGTGGCAGTTGACGCTAAAAAACGAAAAGTGTGAGGTGATCCACATGAGTTCCAAAAGAAATCCGTTGGAATTCGATTACTCGGTAAATAGTACAATTCTGAAGGCTTTCAATTCAACTAAGTACCTGGGTGTTAAAATTACGAACAAATTCAGTTGGAAAGACCACTTAGATAATATTGTGGGGAAGGCGAGCCAAAGGTTGCGTTTCATTGCCAGGACAGTTAGAAGATGCAACAAGTCCACTAAAGAGACAGCTTACACTACACTCGTTCGTCCTCTGTTAGAATATTGCTGCGCGGTGTGGGATCCTTACCAGGTGGGATTGACGGAGGACATCGAAAGGGTGAAAAAAATTGCCGCTCGTTTTGTATTATCACGTAATAGGTGAGAGTGTGGCAGGTATGATAAGCGAGTTGGGATGGAAGTCATTAAAGCAAAGACGTTTTTCATCGCAGCGAGATCTATTTACGAAATTCCAGTCACCAACTTTCTCTTCCGAATGCGAAAATATTTTGTTGAGCCCAACCTACAGAGGTAGGAATGATCATCAAAATAAAATAAGAGAAATCAGAGCTCGAACAGAAAGGTTTCGGTCTTCGTTTTTCCCGCGCGCTGTTCGGGAGTGAAATGATAGGCAGATAGTATGATTGGGGTTCTTTCCCGCGCGCTGTTCGGGAGTGGAATGGTAGGGAGATAGTATGATTGTGGTTCGATGAACCCTCTGCCAAGCACTTAAATGTGAATTGCACAGTAACGATGTAGATGTAGAACGTTCTTGACAACCAATGACGCAGCTAACATCCCCCGGTCGTTTCAACCCTTCTATAAGGACATAGTGGGCTTGCAGCTCCACTGAAAGTGATCGATCTCCTGTGGCGTGTAGCGCGATCGCAGTTTTTGTCTGGTATTCAGAGTGGAACCACGAAATCTGAACGTGACCTAAAACGGCAAAGATGGTATACGATCTCGTGTTCTCGCCCTCCAGCGGCGTGATCAGAGAAGCATGGGATAGACACGTGCATGAATACAAAGGAAAAGGGTACGTCTAAGACACCTCAGTTTGGCTACACCCTCGGAGCCACGCTCGCACTTTCCTTGGACACTTCAAAAATGTCACTCTACAGTGACTGCAATTCACTGATTTCTAGATGGCCGTCTGGTGGGCAGCCATTTCGACACACCTCAAGCGAGTGGTGCCACGTCTCGAACTAGCACCTGGTGCTGTATGCGAAAGCCAAGGGGTGTCGAAGGCAGCGCCTGTCGTTTTCGGTCGCGAACTGTATGGGGATCAACGTCCCAAGGGTAAGGGAGATATCACTGACGCCCTTTATGTCACCCTAGAGGCCTTTCCGAGTCGACTCTGAGTGGAGGAGCGACTGAAATGTTTTTCTCGGCCACCCATAAGAAAACCACGTGATTTCAAGGCTTAGTTGTGACCTCCATCAAGAGAATGGGTGAAATGCGGGTAAGAGGGACTGTGACAACCTCCCCATCGTGTGACACGTCCACAGTTGCGTCGGGCAGAACTGTGGGGTAATCTGATGCCAATGTGGCAAAACTGATGCGCATTATGCGTCACCTGGACATCTGAGCTCTGGTATTTTTTCACTTGTTTGAAGTGTTACCGAGTCATGGTCACAGGGCGCCACGCTTTTGCACCATAGCAAAGCAGTGCTGTAGGCGCCACTGGGCCAAATTACAAACGTTTGTGTATTAATGGGAGGCAGTTACGGGGTTTGCAGAAAAGTGACCCTTTAATTCCGTGTGCGGAGTGTAGTACAAAATCTAGCAAACATTGCCAAATTTTATTTTCTACATCAGCCGTATATATGTGTTACCCAGACTGAATTGTAAATAATGCTCAGTCTTTCAAGGACAGTGGGTTTCAATAATATTTTAACCCCGCACGTACACTTATGAACGAAACATGCTCATCTGCTTTATACTTTTTGAAACATAATACAGCATCGAATCTACTTGCAATGAATTAGAAACATCCTTCGTACGCTTCCGAAGATACGTTGCATCAAATGGCTAAGCGAAGGTGACGAAATACCCGTAAATCATGCGCCGTTGTTTCGTGAACGTGGAGTTGCGGCCGATCGAGTTCTGCGCATGTTCACTCGGGCTAATACCTGGAAAATTTTCTGGTACAGATCTCAGCCTGAGCCCACCATTACGCTCCTCAAAGCAATTCATCGGGGAACACATAAAGGATCGAGGTGTGCAGGCGGTCTGCAATAATGTTCACGCTGTCCGTACTTGTCATAGTGTAGTCAATTACTACGGCAGATCCCATGGCAGGCCAGGTGAAGGTCCTCGAAGGCATAATGCTGCCCCCAGCAGTCTGCGTCTATGGCGCAGTGCATGTTTCCAGTAGTCGTTCGTCTCACGACGGTCTCCCCAGACATGACCATCGACGTGTGTAACAACAAGGTACGTGATTAGCGGAGCAGGTGACGTGTTTTCATTGATACTGACTGCAGTAGCAAGCGAACAGCCCATCAACTTCGTCGTTTTCGAAAAAATTGGAAATTTGTGGTAAGGTCTTATGGGACCAGACTGCTGAGGCCATCGGTCCTTAAGCTTACGTACTACTCAATCCAACATACGCTAAGGACAACTCAACACACCCATGCACGAGGCAGGACTCGAACCTCCCATGGGGGGGGGGGGGGCAGGGGGGGGGGGCAGGGGGGGGCAGGGGGGGGGGCGGACCGTGACAAGGCCACCCCGCGCGGGGCCATTTTCGAGATGCTCGTTGCTAGGTACCAGGTCATAACAGTCTACCCTTTTTCTAAGTCGCTTATCTCAACGGATTTCCCTATTTGCTGCACATATCGTAACTACGCTAGAACGAATCCTCTCTACTACGCTTGTAAACTTTCCTTACAGCGTTGCGAGGCCGAAGTGCTACCGGGCGGCATTCCATCTCGCGGTCTGCAGTGATCATAAAGGCTTGCCTGATGCGTGTTTACTGTATACCGTGAGTCTGTAACTATAACACTTGAAATTGATGTGACGTTCAAAAGCTCATTATAATTTTACACAGTTTTCAGTGTTTTCAAGTCTTATCTCGCATCTCGCTTGGATTTGGTTTAATAGAACAGTGTTCAGGATACGAAATAGTTAAAAATGTTCCCAATCAGCGACACTTTATTACGAAATACATACAATCTCGTGATTAATGGAAATATTTTTAATATTTCATAAATTCTACTGCATATAGACCCTCAGTATGGAGTCACCACTTGTAATTCCCTTATCTATCGAGATAGTGAAGTAGCTTGTGCAGATTTGTATCGCGCTAAGCATCACAGGGCAACCTTATTTTTATCCAAAAAGCATCGCAAAAGACGCCTGTCACTACGTCGAGATTCGAAGGTTCCGTCTGCGCGGTTATAAATCTCTTCGCTATTTTTTTAGAAATCCTTCAATCTCCTAGTTAACATGCGTTTACGGTATTATTTTCCTCCTCAATCTGTTGCAACCAATTAGTACAGAGTATTTCATGTACGAATACCGTAGACGTTTAATATAATGAAAAACTAAAAACACATTGCTTCACATTAATTTATGTGACTGAGAATTCATTCTTTGTCTCCATTTTAATTTATTTTATCATGAAACGTTTTTCGTTAGCAGGACATTGCTATATTCAGTAACTTCCAACTTTTGTACTATTTCGCAAACTTTGAGGCTTCCTTAATAAATCTGCTGTCCTCCTAGCCTTGTTTATGAACTGAATTCTCCTTCTTGCCAACAACGCATACGGAAGTTCGTAGAGGCTCGTTAAGTGAAATTTGATGCAATAGGAAGAGAGCAATTTTTATTACTTAATACGTATATCAGCAGAAGGGAAATGTAATAGTGCTGTAGAATGCTTGAAAATAAATTGGAAAACAAATTATTTTTCAGATTACTGTCTAAAGTCAGTGAGACTGGAATGAGGACATCGGACTATAGGAAGATGGAAAATAAAAGTGGAAGACGTCGAAGAGCTATTCTAATTAAAGGGGATATAATGAAATGATATAGTCATTCTACCAACTGTTCAAACTGTGTTTTTTCCCTTTAGCGTTATTTCATAGCTATTGCTCCATTTGGGCGTCGATGGGTGGGGCTGTACTGGCAGCGGCCCGCTGAACCCACTCTTCAGGCAGTAGACGTTACTCATTAACTTAGATTCTAAACAGAAAATAAGAAGACATTAATACCTTGAATTTAAAATTATTTGAAAATGTGGTATTAATGGAAGAATGTGAAAAATAATGCAATATTCATGAATAGTTTAAAAACAGTGCTAGAAATGTGGACTGACAGCACAGTTAAAAACAACTGAAGAGTACCTGAAGAACATTAAACACTTGAAAAACACTGATCACGACAGAAGAGACACTGACAGTTAAAGAGGGAGCACTGAACACTTTCACTATAACAGAAAAGGTAAAGGTGGGAATGGAGGGAGATAAAAGAGTAGTAGTGATGAGGACTAAGGACTGGTAAGAGGTGGTGATGAGGCAGGGCTATGGGGGACGAGGAAAGAGGGGTATTTGTTATTGGGATCTATACATTGGATAAGAAAGGGGGTGAGAAACGACAGGGATGGGGAAAAGCACGAGGTGTGCTGTGGGGAGGGAGTGAGGAGGGAGTTCCTGAGGGTACAGGTATGGCGGGACTGTTGCGGATTTACTGAATTTAGAATTGGTAGGATGGGTACATGGTGGGGCAGACTTCGTGAAGCGGGAGAAGGAGATGGTTGAAATTTCTTTGAGAGAGAACGTGGATAGTGTGCAAGAGAAGAGTTGTTGGAATTTGCAGGCAGAGGCATGGCAGCACACTACGGTTGGAAAGGAGAGGGGATATAATAGGATTGTTGGAATCGGGTTTGCAGATGGTGTAGGTTATCTAGAGATGTTCAAGTGAGTAAGGAGAGGTGGAAATTTGATTAGTTGATATAGGATCCCTGTGGGGGAAGGTAAGCGGATGCAGAAAGCGAGGCAGAAAGAATGGTGGGACTTGTAGACCTTGCGTGGGGCAGATATCAATGCAACATCTCCATATCAAGGAATGGGGCAGGTCAGGGGTTTGTTTGTATGAAGGACAGTGAAAGGGTGTAGTCTCCATGCTCAGCTAGTCAGTAGGTTAGGATTCCATGTCAATTGCCAGTTGAAGGTTAGTCCAAGGTATTTTAGAGTGTTAGTCAGCTGAATAGGTAGATGACATGGAGACAGAAGGTGTAGGCAGTGAGTACTGTAATTAATGCCTGGGGTTTGGAGAGGTTAATCTTATAGAGCCATTGATTACACCAGGAGGTACACTCATTAAGGTGGATTTCACGACATCGTTGGGATTTCTGGAGCGTAGCAGAGAGGGCGAGGAAAGTGGAGTCACCAGCATACTGAGCCGGCCGGGTGGCCGAACGGTTCTAGGCGCTACGGTCGCAGGTTCTAATCCTGCCTCGGGCATGTATGTGTGTGATGTCCTTAGGTTAGTTAGGTTTAAGTAGTTCTAAGTTCTAGGGGAGTGATGACCTCAGATGTTAAGTCCCGTAGTTCTCAGAGCCATTTGAACCAGCATACTGAAGGAAGTGGATAGCTGGAGATGGTTTGCTCGTATTAGCAGTGTATAAAAGCTAAAGGAGGGAATAGAGATTGAACTTTGAGGAACTCTTGCAGTGGGGTGGAAGGTACAGGAATTGAACAGTACTAAGCTTTCTCTATGCCAAGGGAGAAAAAGATGGCAGACATACCGTTGTTGAGCAATTGGGACAGGAGCTGGGTGAGGTTCAGGAGTTGATCATCAGCAGAGAAGGAAGGAAGCAAGCCACAATGTGTAATAGGATGCAGATGGTGTTGGTGCAGATGCATCAGGAGAGAATGGATTCACAGTTATTGCTAAACACCGAGATGCGGCAGATGGGGCGGAACAATGAGTCGTCAGGATGGGAGTTCCTTCACTTTCAGGAAAAGTAGAATTTTGGAAGTTTTCCACAGGTTGAGACAGTAGCATGTGGAGTGATAGGGGTATATAGGGCTGCAAGGGTAATTATAAAGGAAATGGGGCATTGTTTGAGATACTGATAGGTGATACGCTCATGATCAAGGGATGTGTTACGTTTTCTGTGAAGTACTTGTTTTATGTCCTGTGCTGTGATTGAGGTGTTTAATTCCATTCCTTGTATGCTGTTCAAGCAGCGGAAGCTGAGATACAGGGGTGGGACTGAGGTGTGTGTGCATTTGTGGGTATTGGGAGTATTCAAAGTGAGGCATGTTAAAGTGGAGATGATGTCAGAGAGATAAAACGCTAAGTGATTGGCTTTGCTCAAGTCGTCAGGTAAGGGATAACTGTTGTGAAGCAATGTGTACTGAGGGATGGGTTGGGTGCCTGTATCTCAGTGGAATGGTTTCCAGTACTTGGAACAGTTAACTGGGAGAGTGGCATTGAGTCTGGTGCATGTCTGGCGACAGTCCAGTGTTTTTTGGCATTGAGTAAATTACTAATGTTTTGCTCTATTTCACAGTAGTGTGTAAGAGTATCTGGAAGGGGTGATATAAGCGATGGATTCATGGAGAAGGAATACAGCCTGTTATGAGAGAGTGGAGCATGAGGATGTATGGCTTTAGTAGTTAAATGGGGAGGGATAGCATTTGACAAGGCCTTCTGCAGGAAGGCTGTGGCATGGTGGATGTCAGTGTGTTGCTGGAAGGTTAGGTGGTTGCTCCCTGTCTGGTTATCTATGGATTCCTAGTAGCCATTACAGTTGACATGGGAGCAGTCATGTATAACTTTTGGATGGAGTTTGGGATGGGGTGCATGGCGACTGGGTAGCATGTAGGATATTGTGATGAGGGCAGGTAGGTGGTTCCTTCCAATTGGATCGAGGGCCTTTGCAATGAGGTGACCAAGGAGTCTGGGTGATGCTAGGAGACATGCAGGGTGGTGTTACTTTCAGAATGGATGTGCTGTGGTAGGGGGTGTATGTCACTTCGAAGGGAGTTTGTTAACTGACGCCACCACTAGAGCTCTGCAGGGAATCTACAATGTGTGTTGAGGTTGTCAACTACCATATTCTTGGAGTAGGTACAGTCGATATGAGTAATTCATTGTATGTGTGACAGGTCAAATGTATATTGTGACATAGGCGACAGTTAGGGTTTTGAAGAAGATACTAAGGATAAGATGTTTGTAGGGTTCATTGATTAGGGACTGGTATGCAGTGGTGATGTACCTATAATGGTTAACGGCTACTCCACCTCTCGATTGGAGGAGGGGGTTATCAGTGCAGTGGAGGATATAGGGAGAGGTGCACATGCTGTGGTTTTGATGGAGGAAGGATTCATTGGGGATGAAGGTATCAATGTTGTGCAGGAAAAGGGCGTGTTGGTGAGTAGGGAACAGATGTTGCTGTAGTGCTGTCATGCCATAGTGAGAGCCTAGGAAATGGGTTGTATGGGGAAGGGGTGGAGAGGTTTATTAAAGGGTGTCAAAATGGGTGAAGGTGAAGTGGACTGGTTTCGGGGATATGTGACTTGAGTGTTGAGATGGAATACAGAAGGGGCAGCAGGGGAGATACTGAAGTGTGTGTGTGATCGTTAGAAGGGGTGGTTATTTAGGAGTACAACAGTAAGGAAATGAATGACGGGTGGAGGTAGTTGTAGGGAAGGCAGAGATGCTTAGTAGGATGGAAAGACACCGTTAATGCAGGTTTTATGGGGGGATTTGACATTGCACTTGGCAGAGTTGGTAGAGTGAGCATCATTGCAGGTGTTGCATGTGGAGTGGGGAACCTAGGTTGGGACATTACTTAAGGAAGTAGGATTGCCTACAGTGGGAGCAGGTGGGAGGATTCTTACAATTAGGAGTGAGGTGATCATTACATAGAAGGCGTGTTTGGCAGTAGGATTGAGGGAGTGATTTGGAGGGTTTGACTCTGTGACAGCAGTTGTAGATGAGGAGACAATCAATGGCAGTAGCTTGCTCAATGAATACAAACATGATGAAGGTGGGACTAGAGTCATTCAATATATGGTAGGCAGTGTGGATTTCCCTGGAAGAACTGCAATCGAGTTCAGTGACCACCTTCTCTGTCGTGATGTCAGGGTCAGGCTTCATGATCATGGTAGTGAGGGTGGGAAGATGGTGGGAATGCCTTTGAAGGGGATTGTAGGTAGCTGATTTGACTATGGATGGAGAAGAAGGTAATGTGGGGGAGTAGAAGTAGGACTATGTGGAATTTGGGCTTGGCAAGCGATGATTGGGGTGACAGAAATGTGGTCAGCATATGGATACTTTCAGATTTAGAGGATGAGGAATCTGGCGTTTACGAATTGAGATTCAGGGTGGGACAGAATGACAATGTGGACAGTCAAGGGAGAAGGTGCACGGAATGAAACAGTGTACATGTGTTCAGTGGGGTCTGGGTTGGTCTGTGGGTTTTTGGAGGTAGCGCTGGCTGTGTTGTGTTACTTCTGATGTTTTTGGTACCTATGGGATAGGGTAGAGTTGAGGATTTGGAAAGAGTGGGATATGAGGCTGGGCTGGTCCTTCCAATAGGCTGGACTCTGCATGGATGCTGGTGGAATATATTGTGGCATCTGGTGTTGCGATGATGACACAATACGATTTAATTCATGCAGGTGTCACAGGGGCAGTGGTGAATGTGTGTGGGATTGGGAGTGGACGAGGGGCAAAAGAAAATATTGAGGTGGGGAAGATATCGTGGGGAGGGTAGGGTAGGTAGCTGATTTGACTATGGATGGAGAAGAAACTGTGGTAAAGGGGAGGACATGTGGTGGTGGGCAAGACGAAGCCCTCTATGTAGTGATGGCGGCGGCAGTTGTGCAGTAAGAGTGAGGTGGTGAAAGTAAACCAATGAAATGCAAGGAGATGAGGATGAACACACACAGAAGGAGGTCTTGGCGACACAAGCAGAACTATACAGACGGACAGAACAGACTCAACACTTGGGTGATTGGCCTCTCATAGCCTAAGTGAGACCAGGAGTAGTACCAAACGAACTAATACTGGAGATGTATAGTTAGTTGCTGCCCTGTCGACGTTGAACCTGTACATAAGGAGAAGTAATAACATAAATAAGAAAACGATTTAGAAGTGGGATTAAAATTCTAGGGAACATATGTCAACGATACGACTCGCTGATGACATTGCATGCACTAGGAAAGCGAGGCAGAATTGAAGACCTCGGGTGTAACCTGTGTAAAGAGACACTCAATAGGAAACTGATTTATCGCAGAACATAGTAAACGGTGTTCAAAAATGGTTCAAATGGCTCTGAGCACTATGCGACTTAAGTTCTGAGGTCGTCAGTCTCCCAGAACTTATAACTAATTAAACCTAACTAACCTAAGGACATCACACACATCCATGCCCGAGGCAGGATTCGAACCTGCGATCGTAGCGGTCGCCGGCTCCAGACTGTAGCGCCTAGAACCGCACGGCCACTCCGGCCGGCAACAAACGGTGTGCTGTAGCCTGTTTGCTGGAAGTTCCACGGTAATTCGAGAAGTTGTTGCTCTATCTCTAAATTCAGATTTTAGCTTGTGGCAACTTTGACAGGATGTGCAAGTAGTATAAACAGGTGTGAGTGCCACAAACCTGACTGCCTGAGTCGTAATGTGTGCAGTGGCCGCGACAAGAGAACGCTTTTCACGAACGAGTTGTACGAATCAGAGGGTGGTGTGGATACATATGACTCCGATAAACATCTTCAGTTTGTTCCTGAACGGAAATGCGCATAAAAAGGAGGTACTAATCCGGTGAACTAATCCGGTTACTTCCCGTAGTTTACGTCACAGTGCAATGACAGGCATGTTTAGCGCCCTCGCCAACTTTGTTGATACGTTGTAGTAAGTTTCTTATAAAGCGTTATCTACAGCTGTATCCATTGCTTGAAAAACTTATGAATACAAGTAAAACTATTTACCTGCTTACGAGCGTTACTACCCCATTTATATATTCTACACAGCTGGTGTTACGTGTGTATTTATTTGTATATCTGGCGTATGTATGACGGTGTTGATGAGTAAATGCTACGAACTATTAGGACATTTTATTTCTAAAAAAGAAAGAAACATAACTTAATTTCTCATGGTGAAGTGGCTTGAAGCTGCTACCTGTGTCTCCTACATGATATTAGTTTTATACACTATTACTAATCGCAGAACGCAAGCTTTGTATCGTTTTCCTACAACTCAGTATGGATGCTCTCGAAGTCTGCGACCGAACTTGACCGACCAGGGATAGGCGGCTGGTTAAATCAGCTTTGACAAGGGGCACTGAATTCCGTCTTCCTGGAGGTGTGGCGCTACCAGCTCATTCCATAGGATCTGCAGCTCGTCGTCTAGCGGTTGCGTTCTCGTTTCCCAAGCACGGGGTCCCGGATTCGATTCCCAGTGGGGTCGGGGATTTTTTTACCTGTCTAGAGATGAGTTTGTGTTGTCCTCATTATTTCATCATCATTCATTAAAGTGGCGAGATTGGACTGAGCAAAGCAGAATTTGTACAGGCGCTGATAACCGCATAGTTGAGCGCCACATAAACCACACATCATTATTCCATTGGCGCGCAGGTTAGCGCCTTTTTGATGCCATTTCGTGGCGTTGCTATGGTCGGTGCCTAGTTGATATGTTAAAACTGCACAGGCAGGGACAGGGAAGAGGAGCAGACGAACAGAGAGAAGGGTGAGGGGGATAATAAGAGGGAAAAGCAAGAGGAGGTGATAGAGAGAGAAAGAGGAGAAGATGTAAAGAGAGAGAGAGTTGCAAAGGTTGGCATAGGAGAGAGAAAGTCATGACAGGCTGCATCAAACAAGTCTGAACGCTGATGATGTGTCCCCCCTCCCCTGCCAGAAAAAAGCCTAATAACATAGTGCCTAACTGAGACAAAAACGGCAGAATTTAAAATCACCGGTTACTAGCTGGGCCACACACGATGTGTGTGTCTCAGCGCTGTAAAATCTCTATCAGTTTTTTGCCGCATAAGTTCAGAATGTGAGCTCGATTTATTGGAGACAACAGAGATACGAATGTCTATGAATGTTATTAATTGAGATAATAGTTTTCCTCTCAGCATAGGTTAGCAAGCAGTCTTTGCGGCCACATCAAGAGAGGGGCAGCACCCAGCATCGCGAAGGGCAGCGGTGGATGGCGCACGTGGGTTGTCAGCCAGCTATGTGAACAATGTAGCGGTCTGCTGCCAAAATATTGGAAGAGAGGACAGCGTTTCCGATACGTCGTGCTTGCACTGTCATCTTACGCGGCAGGAAACGGTAGAAGATTTTAGCTCACTTACACACCACGAAAACCTTCATGGACAAAACTAGTGCTACGAAGGAGAAAATTAGAAGATTGTATGTAATTGGTTACTTTATTAAGAATCTGCCCCCGGTAGCTGAGTGGTCAGCTCGACAGAATGTCAATCGTAAGGGCCCTGGTTCGATTCACAACAGGGTCGGAGATTTTCTCCTCTCAAGCACTGGGTGTTGTGTTGTCCTAATCATTATCTTTTCATCCCCGTCGATGCGCAAGTCGCCGAAGTGGTCTCAAATAGAAAGACTTGCACCCGGCGAACTGTCTACCCGACCGAAGGTCCTAGTCACACGACATTTATGTTTATTTACTCCATTAAGAACTTATTGTTCAAGTTCTTATTGCATTTATTTAATTTAAGTGAAAATGAAGTACCTGTAATTGTAAACAGAAAAGCTAGTCAACTGAACCAAGGTGAAACAGCCTGTTATGTGAGATCGGTACATGGAACACTCCATTTAAAACCAACACTCTTCTAAATATGCGATCATTCGTTGCACTTGTAAAAAGCAGCGTTTCTTCCAGGTCGCCGAATTCTCGTCATATACCTATTGGTAGCTTTCGTAGTGGATTCCCTTCTGCAGCTTTCTTTCCTTCGCCTCTGTTGCAGTGACGGATTCGGACAACACGCTGCCCCGCAACCTGTCACCGGACATCCTCTCCGCCCTGGAGGGTGTGCGCTTCATCGCCCAGCACATCAAAGACGCGGACAAAGACAATGAGGTACGTGACCCTGAACTGCATCACAATATAGTTTACCCCAGCTAACATCCATACCTGTGTTTACCTGTTTCTCGGTTTCTTGAACTCTGCTACAGCCACAGACTCGTGTTCTTGACTCTGACGGTACACAGCGGCGTTCAGCTGTCCAATGAACTAACTGTGTTCCGAGCCCTAAGTGAGAAGTGCATACCTCGCTCAGGGCCTTCTTGCCTCCTCCGACTTATCCACACATTCTGCTCTTTCACTGTTCACAATAGCTGGTTCCACAGTATCAGGTTAGAAATGTTATGTTACTGACCCGTTGTGTAAACAAGTGCACTTGTTAGAGCAGAAATCACAGCATCCTTACGTCGACGAAATGCAGATCCAGGAGTTGATAAAACATTTATGTTTTGTGGTAATTGTAAATAATTGTAGGAAGTTGAAACCAGGAATAAATACTTTTTCCTCAGATGTTCTGAATAGCATTTAATTCCTATCGTCAGAATCTCTATCGCATCTGACATAAGGCGTTGTGATTCTTGGCGAAAACTTCCTGCCACATTATGCTCTTGGTCTTTCTAGAATGTTAAAAATTAATTAGCTGTAACTGTGAGATATTTGTAGAAAAGCTTCAGCTGCTGTGGTTGTGGGCTTCAGTCCTGAGTCTGGTTTGATGCAGCTCTCCATACTGCCCTATCCTGTGCGAGCTTCTTCATCTCTCAGTATTTACTGCAACCTACATGCTTCTGAATCTGCTTAGTGTATTCATCTCTTGATCTCCCTCTACGATTTTTACCCTCCACGCTGCCCTCCAATGCTAAATTTGTGATCCCTTGATGCCTCAGAACATGTCCTACCAACCGGTCCCTTCTTCTTGTCAAATTGTGCCACAAAGTCCTCTTCTCCCCAGTTCTATTCAATACATCCTCATTAGTTATGTGATCTACCCATCTAATCTTCAGCATTCTTCTGTAGCACCACATTTCGAAAGCTTCTATTCTTGCCCCAACTATTTATCGTCCATGTTTCACTTCCATACATGGCTACAGTCCATACAAATACTTTCAGAAACGACATCCTGAAACTTAAATCATTATTCGATATTAACAAATTACTCTTCTTCAGAAACGCTTTCCTTGTCATTGGCAATCTACATTTTATATCCTCTCTACTTCGACCATCATCAGTTATTTTGCTCCCCAAATAGCGAAACTCCTTCACTACTTTAAGTTTCTCATTTCCTAATCTAATTCCCTCAGCATCACCCGACTTACTCGACTACTTTCCATTATCCTCGTTTTGCTGTTGTTGATGTTCATCTTATATCCTCCTTTCAAGACACTACCCATTCCGTTCAACTGCTCTTCCAAGTCCTTTGCTGTCTCTGACAGAATTAGAATGTCATCGGCGAACCTCGAAGTTTTTATTTCTTCTCCATGGATTTTAATACCTACTCCGAATATTTCTTTTGTTTCCTTTACGGCTTGCTCAATATACAGATTGAATAACATCGGGGACAGGCTATGACACTGTCTCACTCCCTTCCCAAACCACTGCTTCCTTTTCATGCCCCTCGACTCTTACCACTGTCATCTGGTTTCTGTAAAAATTGTAAATATCCTTTCGCTACCTGTATTTTACCCCTGCCACCTTTAGAATTTGAAAAAGAGTATTCCAGTCAACATTGTCAAAAGCTTTCTCTAAGTCTACAAATGCTAGAAAAGTATATACCATATTTATTCTTGGCCGCTTTCGGTTACTTCACCCATCACCAACTGGAAGAAAAATTATAACATCTGTTGGTTTAAAAATGCACATTTATCATAGCAGACACTTTTTATACCAACAATAACAATAACAAAACGTGGAGTACAACATAAGCAGAATTTGACAATGTCTTGAAAAACTTTGCTAAGTTGAACATATACTCCTGACAGTTACCAGCCATCTCAGGCCTGAGATAATGCATTTTTAAACCAAAAGATGTTATAATTTTTGTAACTGCTGATGGTTGAAACAACCGAAACCTGTCGAGAGTACGTATATCATATACAACTCAGGACAAATACAAATGTCTTTCTATAAACCTCTACAACGTAGGTGTCTGCATGCACATATCTGTAACCTACTGTCATTTCTTCCTTTACTTATGACTGCTTCTGCCGCTGGGGCTTTCTTATCATTGTGTAATGTTGCTTGTTGCTATCTTGGGAAAGTTTCGTGTCCAGTACGTCAACAACTGCACATTTTGTATTTTCTTCTCTTTTTCTTTCTCCTAGTCTAAAACTCGTATCATACTTTAATTTGGATTTCGCAGTGCTAGTGGTATAGAGTGGTGTGATGCCATTCCTCTCGCCACCACTCCCGCCTGCTCCCTGTGGGACCAACTGTACCCTATCTGTTTGCATGTACCATTATCCATGTTACAGGGTGGGAACGTTTTCGGGATGTTTGCCAGTCTGTTAACTGAGGTGGGATGTGGGTACCAGCCCAGTATTCAGATAGTTCGATGGGGAAAACCACCTAAACATCACACCCAAGGTGTCCGCCGCACTGACCTTCGTTGTTAGTCGGCCGAGTGGATTCGCCAGCGCCAGCGCAGCTCCCTGAATCCCGAAGCAGCATGCTAACGTGAGCGACTATTTGGATGGATCCGTTCTGCGTTTCATTAGATAATAATAACTTTCTCCAATGCGTTTCATTCAGCATTTAAGTCGATAAGCACTTGTTGCCATGGCGATTGAGACTTTGGCCAAGATGAAATCGTTTGTGGCGGGCGGATTTTCAGCACAAGTGCAACGTTGAGACGTGTTCTGTTCAATGCGTTTCATTCAGCAAAGTCAATAAGCACTTGTTGCCATGGCGATTGAGACTTTGGCCAAGATGAAAACGTTTGTGGCGGGCCGATTTTCAGCACAAGTGCAACGTTGAGACGTCATCTGTTCAATATGGGCGTCCATGATCAGCCAAATCATCAAATACAGTGCCGACGACGCGCCAACGGTATTTTTTTTTTTTTTTTGAGTGGAGCAACTGCAGCACATCGTTTAGAACACTTTAGGAATAAGCACATTTGCTTTTCCAGAGTCATTCTGCAATAAAATCACTCCGTAGTGGACGGAGAGGCTATGCCGACGAATAGATATTGGAGCACAAAAGAATTCTGAATGTGTCTCACTGAATGAAGCCAAACAGTACCAATGTATCGTAACGAAAGATTCATGGGCACTGTCTGCTTCTGTGGCGTGAGCAATTTTCGTGTAGTTCATTGGAAAAGTCTCTAAAAGTTCAGTGTCCTGCGCATCGATCTGACAACAAGAAGCGGTGGCAGCATCGAATTCAGAATCAGAACCAACAGGAAGGCAAGACAGGGCGTCAGCATTTGCATGGCTGGTACAATATTTCGCACAGATGTTGTGACAATAACATAGCACATCGTTGCATATTCGGAGCCGTGGCGGGAGAGGTTTAGACGGATGAAACAAAGACTGAAGTGGCTAGGTAAAACAGACAACGGTCAAGCTTTGTCACGCCATATATAATAGCGAGCGCTTCCTTCTTGGCTTGCGAATAGTTACATTCAGTCCTGGTAAATTAGTTGGAAACGAAAGCAGTCGGCCTGTCCTTTGAACCAAATCTGTGCATGAGCACAGCACCAATTCCGTACGAAGCAGCGTCCATTGTCACAATCATAGGCTTAGCGGGATCGAAATAAGCAAGGCGACTGTCACTCAGCAAGGCATTTTTAAGTTTCAGGAATGCATCCTGACACTCTTTGGACAAACAAGAGGCACATTCTGCCGGCCCAAAAGACACAACGGAGCCGCGACCTGGGCTGCGCTACGTATAAACCGGATATATTATGACATGTTCCTGAAAACTGACTACAGTTCCGTGACCTTTCGTGGAGCAGGGAGATCTCGGATGGCCAGCAATTGTGAATGAACGGGATAAACACCTTGGCTGTTAACAACAGGAAGTAAGTACTGAATTTCTGTCAAAAAAGGCACGTTTGTCCAGGCGAGGCTTCAAACCTACAGCTGAAAGTACTTGAAAAAGCGTTCAAAGGTTACTGATATGTTCCTCCAGTGTACATCGCGACACCACTTTGTCGTCCATGTAATTTTTGCAGTAAACTATTCTGAGTAGCGTTGGAATATGGCAGGCGTGGAAGTGCTGACAAAGGGTAAGCGCAGAAATTTGAACAACCATAAATCTGTGTTGACCGCAAAGACTTTCTGAAACTACTCTTCTAACGGGTTTTGCAAATACGCATCGAGTAAGTCAATTTTTGAAAAATAGCGGCCTGCACCAAGCCTGTCCAATAATTACTCAGAGGGAGGCGACGGATAAGCATCAATTGTTGATTGTGGATTCACAGTGGATTTAAAATCGACAAAAAGACGAAGTCACTAATGGAGAACTGCACGAGGTACAGGATGCACCCGAAGAAACTTAGGTTGCTCATTGATCACAAACAGGTTGATTGGCTATCGTTGCACAGCACCCGGACAGGGTGAAGGCACATCTTGAATTTGGTCGTTAGTAACGCTGGTAGCAGGTTTAGAAGAAACTACATGCACTACGTGAAAAGATGCTTTGTGCTTATGAGAGCGAACATGGGTAGTATTCTCTTTGTGTGGCAAGCACACAGACTTTAATGACCTGGTCTTCCGCAAGCATAGCAAGATGCGGTCAGCGAAGGGCAATATTGAGCACGGAAAAGCAGCGGGGATATGATTTCACAGCAGACACACGCATTGACACTTTCTAATTTCGTCCACAGTGCAGTGGCCTGTTTGCGGCTGGCGGTCAGTTGCAAGGACGCAGCTGTTTGTCACTTTGCATGACACTGAAAATTGGATCTGACTCAACGTTTTCTACGACACTATCACATGAGTCATGATGTTCAATAATTTGTAACCCTTGTTTCAAAGTAGCATCAGAATGTTTGAGATTTTATTCACGAGTCCTACTGTCTCGCACATTGTATGTAATTGCGTCACGAATCATTGTATCATTCTAGTAGTGTCCACAGCTATACTGAAAACGACACTACCTTGCCGAACCCTGCAGTTCACTGATCCATGTCAGTATGTCTGTTCTGGCATCTACATCTACATCCATATTCCGCAAGCCACCTGACGGTGTGTGGCGGCATTTTCTGCAAGCGAAAGAACTTATAACGAGCTTCAGCAACCTGTACCTGATCCTCATAATACTTATAGTGAGGGTGGAGCCGGCCTACTAGCCGGGAATAACTTCTGAGTGAGGCGATAAACTCCTGTGCCTGCCATTGACAAGAAATGAGAAAGAATCCCAGTACTCTGCACGTGATCCACATCTACACCTACATACATACTCCGCAATCCACCATACGGTGCGAGGAGGAGGGTACCTCGTACCACAACTAGCATCTTCTCTCGCTGTTTCACTCCCAAACAGAACGAGGGAAAAATGACTGCCTATATGCCTCTGTACGAGCCCTAATCTCTCTTACCTTATCTTTGTAGTCTTTCCGGGAAATATAAGTTGGCAGCAGTAAAATTGTACTGCATTCAGCCTCAAATGCTGGTTCTCTAAATTTCCTCAGTAGCGATTCACGAAAAGAACGCCACCTTTCCTCTAGAGACTCCCACCCGAGTTCCTGAAGAATTTCGGTAACACTCGCGTGATGATCAAACCTACCAGTAACAAATCTAGCAACCCGCCTCTGAATGTCCTCCCTCAATCCGACCTGATAGGGATCGCAAACGCTCGAGCAGTACTCAAGAGTAGGTCGTATTAGTGTTTTATAAGCGGTCTCCTTTACAGATGAACCACATCTTCCCAAAATTCTACCAATGAACCGAAGACGACTATCCGCCTTCCCCACAGCTGCCATTACATGCTTGTCACACTTCATATCGCTGAGCAATGTTACGCCTAAATATTTAATCGACGTGTCTGTGTCAAGCGCTACACTGCTAATGAAGTATTCAAACATTACAGGATTATTTTTCCTATTCATCTGCATTAATTTACATTTATCTATATTTAGAGTTAGCTGCCATTCTTTACACAAATCACAAATCCCGTCCACGTAATCTTGTATCCTCCTACAGTCACTCAACGTCGACACCTTCCCGTGCACTACATCATCAGCAAACTGCTGCACATTGCTATTCACCCTATCTAAAAGATCATTTATGTAGATAGAAAACAACAGCGGACCTACCAAACTTCCCTGAGGCACTCGAGATGATACCTTCACCTCCGATGAACACTCACCATCGAGGACAACGTACTGGGTTCTATTACTTAAGAAGTCTTCGAGCCACTCACATACTTGGGAACCAATCTCCTATGCTCGTACCTTAGTTAGGAGTCTGCAGTGGGGCACCGAGTCAAACGCTTTCCGGAAGTCAAGGAATATGGCTTCTGTCTGATACCCTTCATCCATGGTTCGCAAGATATGTGAAAAAAGGACGAGTTGCGTTTCGCAGGAGCGATGCTTTCTAAAGCCGTGCTGATGCATGGACAGTAACTTCTTCGTCTCAAGGAAATTCATTATATTCGAACAAGAGAATATGTTCGAGAATCCTGCAACAAACCGATGTTAAGGATATTGGTGTGTAATTTTGAGGATCCGTTCTTCTACCATTCTTATATACAGGCGTCACCTGCGCTTTTTCCAGTCACTGGGAACTTTACGTTGAGCAAGAGATTCGCGATAAATGCAAGCTAAGTAAGGAGCCAATGCAGTACAGTACTCTCTGTGAGTGAGCGTTAAACTGACCATAGTACTGGTTAAATTCCTCGTGCTGGTCATTCAAATCCCGGATTGGTGGAATGCACAGAGGTGGTTCCACGGATGTAGCTGACTGTTGTCACGGAGTTGATACAGCAGTGGCTTTTGCATCTCTGAGCTGCTGGACTGCTGTCATCAGCTGCAACGTTTAGTGGTTCTGAAACTGAATAAACTGCTTTAGATCAAAGGCACAAGAAACGTAGGCACAGGTGATGTAGGAAGCTGGTTGGAGGCGATTTTAATTAGAGAAGCGCCGCAACAAATTACATGTAGAAGAAAGACCACAATTAGTAGCAATGACCCTCTGAAAGAAAAGAGAAAAATTTAGTGATGCACTATGATGGAGCGGCAAAGAGCATTGGGTCCATTATCCCAATTGCCAAATGTGTCAGCTACTGTGGGAGTCAGCACAGATGCTACCGAGGAAGGAGAGAAAATGCGATGGCCGGTGGCAGGAATCCAAAATGGCCTATACTTCAAACTTGAAAATTAGTTGAACATTTTACCTCTCTCGTGGCTTCCTGTGCCACAACTTTCAGGCACTATTATACACTATTACTACCGGCAGAACTGAGGCTCTCGAAGCCTGCAAGCGAAATGGGGCCGAACAGCGATGAGCGGCTGGTTAAATTAGTGTTGGCAGGGAGCACTGGACTCTGCTTTCCTGGCGGTGTGGAGTTGCGTCTACTGACGTGTGGGTCACCGCCTTCTTGATGTGGTTTTGTGGCGCTACGCTGGTCGCTGTGTAGTCACTGCTTTATTACTTTACAAGAAGGGAACTGTTGAACTCAAACAAAGCAGCAACTCCTTGTACAAAGACCTCCACACGTCCACAAATAATAATTTTACGCATCTGATGGAATAGTAATGGTGTGGTGTAATGTGAATTGCTTCCCTGAAGTGTAATCATCATTGCTTACATTTATTGTCAACACCTGAGACGTCTTGTAGATGCAGTCCAAGAACAACGATCAGGAAGAATGTGTGAGGTGATGCTACCCCACAGTAACCCCAGCCTGTAGTCTGCTAGACTAACAAAAAAGCACTATACAGGAGTTGGATTGGTAAATCATTTCGCACCTACCTCATTCTCCTGATCTTGTGCCCTCAGATTTTCACCTTTTCCTCTCTCTACCGAATAACCTTCAATGAACTTCCTTTGCAGATCAAAATCCGCTCCAAACGTGATTGGACCCGTTCTTCGCCTCCAAACCATGTGGTTTTTACAGTCACGGGATCGAAAAGTTATCACAGCGTTGGCAGACTGTTGTAAACAGTAAAGGAGAATGTATTATTAAAGACTAGAATCTCTGTTCTTTGTATCCGTCATGTTTACTAAACTTACGGAAAAATGCGACCAACTTATGCACCAACCCAAATAGAAACTAAAGTCGCTTGCTCGCATCCATCTTTATATGCAGGCAAATCGCATGAACTGCGGAATGGATTTTGATCAGATGTTGATTGATACATGCACTGATTTATGAGGAAAGTTTCTGTATATAATTTACAAATATTTTGCACAAGTTATCTGAATTATGATAAATTAAAATTATGTAGTGAAAACGATGCTACTGCCACCTAGTGAACAACTGCCATAGCTTGAGAGAGCAGCAGTGCCTCGAGAATGCAACAAGCGAGATGTAATTCACTTCTGGTGCTACGGTCTAGTGGTAGAGCAAATGGTTGGAATCCTGACTGGGTCTCTTTTCCCACTCTCCATTTCAACCTAGAATTCGCTTCTCAGTCATGTGGAAATAAGAATTTAGAAATATGACGACAATTTCAGATTGGGCATCAGATTAGCAATCGCAATTTGCACACTTAATTCACTGTAAATCCTTTGAACCCAGGCAATAATTATAGGACATTTACCTTACCCTTTACAACCGTCCTATCCAGCTGACCAACATACTAAAATATCTTGGTTTAACCCTCCACCAGCAACCAATGTGGAACCCCACCTACTTACCATCTAATAGAAAGCCAACAATAGATTGAAACTACTAACAGGCCGGACTTGGGGATTACATCCCTCCACTATCCTCCACACCTAAAATACCTTGATCCAACCCATTCTTTGTTTGCAAATTTGAGTGGATCTCCACACCACCAAAGTTCTATAAATCCCTCCAAATCCTCGAATGCCATGCATTCCGTCTCGCTTTCCGCGTTCATTTACCTTCCCCCCAATTGGATCCTCTACCATCTCATCAAATTCCCTCCTCTCCTCACTTACATCAAACACCTACACATCTCCTATGCTGCCTGCAAACTAGTCTCCAATAACCCCATTGTCTCCCCTCTGATATCCCCTGCTGCCACACCTTTACCAACACATCCCTCCATCCTTCACCTCCACAAACTCCATATCTTGTTCCAACGTAACTTCAGCGAACTCTCTCTCCAGAGAATCAGACCTGCCCTGATATTTATCCCTCCTACCAACTTTAACCCTTCCCCACCACGTCAGGGATCCTCTCTCCTTTTACCTCTACACTCACCTGTATCCCTTTTTTGTTGTCCCACTACCCTCCCCACACGCCATTACTTCTCCGCACACTCTGTCCTTCCCAATATCTGTATTCCCACAATCTGCTTCGCCTCATACCTCTCATCTCCATAGTTTCTCCACATACCAGACACCTATCTCCTCACCCACCCCCCACCCCCCGCCACCGTACCTCTATGGAACGTTTTCTCTCCACCCAGAATACTTTTTCATCCTGTCCAGGTCCATCAGATCTTCAGTGAAACTGCAGTGCCCCAGTATTTTGTCGTGGAAGAATTTCACCTCATTAAAACTGTGTTTTTAAATTATAAATATTCTTCGTTCTTGTAGCTGTCTGTCATTAATCTTTTTAACTTACCGTGTGATCAGTCCTCATATATTTATTATTGTATCAGTTTTGTACTCTTTTTATGAACACTCCTGTCTGAAGAGCGGAGTATCGTACTGCGGACAGCTCACCACCACCCGCCCACATGGGGAGTGTAGGGATTAAATAAGAATAAAGGGGAAAAAATGGAAGAACGGGCAGTGTAGAAGTATCTTCATAAATATGACCATATCATCAGGCTGTGATGTGCGACATACAGTTCGAAATACTAAAATAATTTAAAATACCATACAGTCGTTTGAGAACAATTACACAGCGAAAAAACACTTAAATCCAAAATACGTGGTGTTTTGTTTTCTGTGGCCCAAGAAAACCGTTTTCCGAAAAAGTGCTTCAACAATATTGATTAATTTGCCTATAGTACGTTCTTTTAGCAGCTCAGCAGATGACTCAACTTCCATATTTCCGCCGGCCGCGGTGGTCTAGCGGTTCCAGGCGCTCAGTCCGGAACCGCGCGACTGCTACGGTCGCAGGTTCGAATCCTGCCTCGGGCATGGACGTGTGTGATGTCCTTAGGTTAGTTAGGTTTAAGTAGTTCTAAGTTCTAGGAGACTGATTACCTCAGATGTTAAGTCCCATAGTGCTCAGAGCCATTTGAACCATTTTTTCCATATTTCCGCCTTCCTTATATCAGAACGACTCTTCACGTGGCAAAGCGAGGAAGTTTCCCTTAAAGAGTCCACGGCAAAGAATTGCGGTAATAAGTCTGAGCAATGTCTTTGTGTTTTATTTTTGCCATTTGAGGCATCTTCCAATAAATACTGAAACACACAGGCAGGCACGCACGCACACACACACACACACACACACACACACACACACACACACGAGACCCATACAATATTTACATTGGCTGTCGGTAAATTACTTATGAACGATGTGCTCACGTCGTTGTCATGGGATGCCACTCCAAACGACAGTTCAATAATTATGTAACATAACATTCTTGCTTCCATATAACTTTCCTAGCGTGTGCATCTTCCATCACGTAAGTGATATGAACATTATGATATTCAGTTACTTAACATTATTCTCTCAAATTTTTAATGACTCTACGTAGTGGCCGGCAGACAAAATACTCTTAGAATAAGGGACTGTGGGAAATGAGTTCCTCAACTGCGTTGACATTGCCTTCTGACGTCGATATCGGTGGCCCTCCTTCGCAACCAACGTCAGCCACGTCTGAGCGGTCCCAGTCAGACTGATGGCATCTTCTCACTACAGGTGGATGCAACATTGCTTTTGGTCCATGTACTGCCAGAATTTCACCCTTGAGTCTGTATACAGTTAATAGGTTTTGCCCGCAAGACTCGATCCTGCGTTTTTCAACTTCGGACTACGTTTCTGGTTGCCGTACCATTTTGTTTGCACACTGTCGTGCACCAGTTAAATATACTGCAGCAGAACTGGGTGCCCAGGCAGCTCAGAATCTTGTGACAGTGCTCCACTCTTATCGTGGGACGGTAAGTGTAACTTACTTTCTAAGGTCCTCTCGTATGCCACAGGCATACCAGTTTGTTTTGCGCTCACTGGCTTTTTCAGTTCGCATTTGTCGCACCTGATTGATTTTGAAAAACAGGAGGATTTAGAACCCTATTCACCACGTGAGGCCGGTGATCTACTCAGGCTCCTTGTAGGAAGAGCCATCTTCCGTCCGTTACTCTGCTATTCCAGACTGGTAATTTTTCATTGGTGTCCGTTACGAAAATGTATTCGTTGTGTCGAACCAGTACTGCTAGTGTTCATAACTTTTTATGTGTATTTCTGCCTCTTTTTTTGTGTTGAATAGTGGTATGGAGTTCTCTCACGTTATTCATTATTTACTTAGGCATTCTTGATATCTCTATGTCAATAGCGTGCTTTTATCCAGCACTACGCTAGCAAGTAGTAGATAATCCCCTGATTAAATGTCGTTGTTAGCACGTGAAGTCCCATTTCTGGAAATAGCTCCTCTATACTCGGTATGTGAAGTTTGATCTCATCTAATGTTTTCATCAGTTCTTAAACGATTAGACATTACACTTTGCATTTTACTGGTCAGTTTTCTTTATTACCCCGTCCTTAGGGTGTGACATGATCGTGTGTTAGTGGTAACATGAATCTGGGGCTTTGCCTCTACACACAGCCATCTTCTGGGTACTGCATTCCCCAGAAGGTGACTCAGCTTCAGTCTCTAACACAAAAATGAATTTCGACCAGCCACTGTGAAGCGTAACCTTGGAGTCACCAGATGCCAACACTGTCGGACAATGGGGTCATTGTAGTATTTAGCTAGGAAGACAAAACGCATTTCCCCCATTACACACGATCTGGCCATCTGTAGAGCAACCTCAAAGTATAAGCAAGCGATAGCGTGCAATCCACGTGCAAACAGCAACAAATCAAGAAGCCAACGAGATGAAGACTGTGGAACGTGGCACATGTTCTTATAATTGTAAAACTGAAGAAGTGAGGCTATCGAGCTTTACAGCAAACAGAATAATAATAATAATAATAATAATAATAATAATAATAATGACATGTTGTTGTTGTTGTGGTCTTCAGCCCTGAGACTGCTTTGATGCAGCTCTCCATGCTACTCTATCCTGTGCAAGCTTCTTTATCTCCCAGTACCTACTGCAGCCTACATCCTTCTGAGTCTGCTTAGTGTATTCATCTCTTGGTCTCCTTGTACGATTTTGGCCTCCACGCTGCCCTCCAGTACTAAATTGGTGATCCCTTGATGCCTCAGAAACATGTCCTACCAACCGATTCCCTCTTCTAGTCAAGTTGTGCCACAAATTCCTCTTATCCCCAATTCTATTCAGTACCTCCTCATTAGTTATGTGATCTACCCATCTAATCTACAGCATTCTTTTGTAGCACCACATTTCGAAAGCTTCTATTCCCTTTTTGTCTAAATTATATATCGTCCATATTTCACTTCCATACATGGCTACACTCCAGGCAAATACTTTCAGAAACGACTTCCTGACACTTAAATCATTATTCGATGTTAAATTTCTCTTCTTCAGAAACGCTTTCCTTGTCATTGGCAGTCTACATTTTATATCCTCTCTACTTCGGCCATCATCAGTTATTCTGCTCCCCAAACAGCAAAACTCCTTTACTACTTTAAGTGTCTCATTTCCTACTCTAATTCCCTCAGCATCACCCGACTTAATTCGACTACATTCCATTATACTAGTTTTGCTTTTGTTGATGTTCATCTTATTTCCTCCTTTCAAGACACTGTCCATTCCGTTCAACTGCTCTTCCAGGTCCTTTGCTGTCTCTGACAGAATTACAATGTCATCGGTGAACCGCAAAGTTTTTATTTCTTCTCCATGGATTTTGATACCTACTCCGAATTTTTCTTTTGTTTCCTTTACTACTTGCTCAATATACAGATTGAATAGCATCAGGGAGAGGCTACAACCCTGTCTCACTCCCTTCCCAACCACTGCTTCCCTTTCATGTCCCTCGACTCTTATTACTGCCATCTCCTTTCTGTACAAATTGTAAATAGCCTTTCGCTCCCTGTATTTTATCTCTGCCACCTTCAGAATTTGAAAGAGGGTATTCCAGTCAACAGCGTCAAAAGCTTTCTCCAAGTCTACCAATGCTGGAAACGTAGGTTTGTCTTTAATCTTTCTTCTAAGATAAGTTGTAGGGTCAGTATTGCCTCATGTGTTCCAACATTTCTACGGAATCCAAACTGATCTTCCCCGAGGTCGGCTTCTACCAGTTTTTCCGTTCGTCTATAAAGAATTCATGTTAGTATTTTGCAGCTGTGACTTATTAAACTGATAGTTGGGTAATTTTCACATCCGTCAACACCTGCTTTCTTTGGGATTGGAATTATTATACTCTTCTTGAAGTCTGAGGGAAATTCGCCTGTCTCATACATCTTACTCGCCAGAGGGTAGAATTTTGTTAGGGCTGGCTCTCCCAAGAGTATAAGTAGTTCTAATGGAATGTTGTCTACTCCCGGGGCCTTGTTTCGACTTAGGTGTTTCAGTGCTCTGACAAACTCTTCATGCAGTATCATATCTCCCATTTCATCTTCATCTACATCCTCTCCCATTTCCATAATATTGTCCTCAAGAACATCGCCCCGGTATAGACCCTTTATATAGTCCTTTCGCCTTTCTGCTTTCCCTTGTTTGCTTAAAACTGGGTTTCCATCTGAGCTTTTGATACTCATGCAAGTGGTTCTCTTTTCTCCAAAGGTCTCTTTAATTTTCCTGTAGGCAGTATTTATCTTACACCTTGTGAGATAAGCCGCTACATCCTCAAATCTGTCCTCTAGCCATCCCTCCTAAGCTATTTTGCATTTCCTGTCGATCTCATTTTTGAGACGTTTGTATTCCTTTTTGCCTGCTTCACTTACTGCATTTTTGTATTTTATTCAGTATTAATTAAATTCAGTATCTCTTTTGTTGCCCAAGGATTTCTACTAGCCCTCGTCTTTTTACCTACTTGATCCCCTGCTTTCTTCACTATTTAATTCCTCAAAGCTACTCATTATACTTCTACTGTATTTGTTTCACCAATTCCTGTCAATTGTTCCCTTATGCTCTCCCTTTCAGTTTATCCAGGTCCCATCTCCTTAAATTTCCACCTTTTGCCGTTTCTTCAGTTTTAATCTACAGTTCATAACGAATAGATTGTGGTCAGAGTCCGCATCTGCCCCTCGAAATGTCTTACAATTTAAAACATGGTTCCTAAATCTCTGTCTTACCATTATATAATCTGAAACCTATCTCCAGGGTTCTTCCATGTATACAACCTTCTTTCATGATTCCTGAACCAAGTGTTAGCTACGATTAAGTTGTTGTCTGTGCAAAATTCTACCAGGCGGCTTCCTCTTTCATTTTTTAGCCCCTATCCATATTCACCTACGTTTCCTTCTCTTCCTTTTCCTACTGTCGAATTCCAGTCACCCATGACTATTAAAGTTTCGACTCCCTTCACTACCTGAATATTTTTTTTTATCTCATCATACATTTCATCAATTTCTTCATCATCTGCAGAGCTATTTGGCATAAAAACTTGTACTACTGTAGTAGGTGTGGGCTTCGTGTATATCTTGGCCAAAATAATGCGTTCGCTATGGTGTTTGTTGTGGCTTACCCGCACTCCTATTTTTTTTATTCATTAATAAACCTTACCCCTATTTGATTTTGTATTTATAACCCTATATTCACCTTACCAAAAGTCTTGTTCCTCCTTCCACCGAACTTCACTAATTCCCACTATATCTAACTAACCTATCCATTTCCCTTTTTAAATTTTGTAACCTACCTGCCCGATTAAGGGTTCTGACATTCCACGCTCAGATCCGTAGAACGCCAGTTTTCTTTCTGCTGATAACGACGTCCCCCTGAGTAGTCCCCGCCCGGAGATACGAATGGGGTACTATTTTACCTCCGGAATATTTTACCCAAGAGGACGCCATCATCATTTAATCATACAGTAAAACCGCATGGCCTCGGGAAAAATTACGACTGTAGTTTCCCCTTGCTTTCAGCCGTTCGCAGTACCAGCACAGCATGGCCGTTTTGCTTAGTGTTACAGGGCCAGATCAGTCAATCATCCAGACTGTTGCCCCTGCAACACGTTTGTCTAGCCTCTAACCAGATACCCCTTCGTTGCGGTTGCACCTGGGGGGGGGGGGGGGGGATAATGACATATCGAAACCATATATACATTAAGAGGAAAATCATATAACTCGAGACCCTCTATAGAAGGGATCTTATCTTTGTAGAGAACGAAATCCACTATCAAAAAGAAAAGATTACAAAAAAATGAGAAAGTTTTGCGTTTCAATATGAAGAGCAGAACGGGAAAAAATACTGCCACATACACTTCAAACAAAACTGAGCCTGTTGACAGGAAAGGTAAAGAGAAGGACTATGAAAAGAATCGTAAAAGTGTTGTAATTTATGCAACTAAATGACAGGTAACAACTATTTAATGGACAAAATAAACTTATGCTTTATTTGCACAACATATTAATACATTTGACTACCAAATTATATTACGTTGCCACAACAGCAAACACGGAACATGTATATTCCACAGAGTCTAATGCACTCTGCACATCATATCTTGTGCTCCACTATGTACGCTGGAAAATGTTTGTTCACATATCCCCAACACTCCCCCTTGAACAAATATTTTTCAGATATTCAACACTACACATCCGAGGTTAAACGATGTTTCACCAGATTCTGAAATTTGTCCTTACTGAGATGGTTGGTTAGTAGATCAGATAACATTTCTTCTGTGCGTATATAACAGAGGATTATATTTCCCCGTTCCACATGATGTCTTATAAAGTGATGTCTTATGTCGATATATTTGGATCTTACGGTGGTGACATTATTTTTTGCAAGTTTAATAGCTCTCATATTGTCACAAAATATCAAAGTAGGCTTTAATGTTGGAGGAGATTCTATTTCACTCATCAGTGTACGGATCCAAAGAGCTTCTTTGATAGTGGAGGACATGGCCATATATTCAGCTTTTACAGTACCCAAAGAAACAGTTCTTTGACTCTTACATGACCATGATATCAATCCTCTCATTAGCCTAAAACAACTTCCAGTGATGGAGTGTCTGCTTACCAGCGCATTTCCGCAGTTTGCATCACTGTATCCTTTCAAATTTACATTTCCAGTTTTAGAATACTTTATCTTATAATCAGCAGTTCCATTTAAATATCTGAATGTTCTCTTGACTGCCATCCAGAGCTTTTCCCTCGGATCACTGCAAAACTTGCTTACTGCATTTGTGGCAAATGCAATGTCTGGTCTGGCAGTCTGTGCTAAGCACAGTAGACTTTCTACAGCTTCCAAATAGGGCACACTTTCTTTATATTTCTTGTCATCATCAGTTATTAGCAGTTTTGCATTGTTTTCCTTACTAGTAGAAATAGGTTTACAATTTTCCATAAGGATCTTCCTTGTGTACAGAGATTGATCAATCCATAATTCTTCTCTGTTGGTACTTCTCAGAATCTTCATGCCTAAGTATTGATTAATTTCTCCTCACCACTGGTGAAGTTTCATTATAATCTACTCCTTTTTTCTGGGAATATTCTTTAACTACCAATCTGGCATTGAATTTTGGTATTGCACTCTCATGATTTTTAATATTATGCACCCATCTTGTTCTTAGTGGCTTTATATTTTCAGGTGTGTCAACCCATTCATATGTATTATTATCCACAAAAGATTGCAGCTCCTTTTCAATAGCCTTTTTACAGTCTTGAGCATTTGAGCTTGCTAAAGCTTCATCAACTGTGATTGGTACATTGTTGATTGCTTGGGCAGCATACATTTCATAATCTGGATATTCTTTTGGTTTTGCTATACGTGAAGACCGCCTTAAACCGACTTCCTCTGCTGAATTATCTTCCTCAATTTTATTCTAGGGTAGCACATCAGGTTCCTCTTTATTCTCGTCTTCCTCTGTTTTAGTTTACATCTCTGTTTCAGCACTATAACACATTATGCTTGGTTGCATTACTGTATCATTTTGACTACTTTCCTTTATTTAAGGTCTATAATCCTCCAGAAATGCTACATCTCTACTACTTATTAACATGTTATTCACAGGATTATAAAATCTGTATCCTTTTCAATCTGTACTACTTATTATAATCTTATTCACAGGATTATAAAATCTGTAGCCTTTTGAATCCTCACAGTAGCCATGAGATTTTGCATCCCACTTTCCTCTTAATTGTTTTTGAAACAAACCATAGCTTCACTTCCAAACATTTTTAAGTGCTTTCATCCGGTTTCTTCCGAGTCCATACTTCATAAGGTGTCTTGTGTCTCACGGCTTTGGTAGGTGATCTGTTAATTAAATACACTGCTGTTGACACAGACTGTGAGCAAAAACACTTTGGTAGTTCAGCATCGCTTAATATACTTCTTGCCTTATCTACAATGGTTCTGTTGGCTCGTTCTGCAACTCCATTCTGAGAAGGACTGTAGCGAATGTTTGTATGATGCCTAATACCCATTCCATTCAACTGTTCCTTGAACCGTCTGTTTACATATTCTGGTCCATTGTCTGATCTAATAATTTTAATTTTCTTCCCAGTCTGTCTTTCGACCATTTTGCAATAAACAACAAATACATCATTCACTTGATCCTTGCTACTTCTAAAATTGACATGCATGTATCTAGAAAAATCATCTACGAATGTCAGGAAATAGAAGCTATTTCCTAAGGATTTATTCCCCATAAGTCCACACAGATCTGAGTGTATGAGTTGGAAGACTTCGGTAGATCTGCTCTGACACGATTTAAATGGCAGTCTAGCCTGCTTCCCTTGCAAACACACTCCACACTGAACATTATTCATTCCATAATTTTCCATCCCAGTTGCCACATTCTTCAGTGAAGTCATACTTTTCCTATTCAAATGTCCAAGTCTTCTATGCCACAAGAAACCTTTTGCAGCATAAACAGAGTGATTTCCTGTTTCACCAGTATTTTGAACTGTATTCACTTTGTAAATATCTCTTACATTACTTGCAGTAGCTACAATATCACCACAAGAGTCTATCACTTTGGCTCCCTCTATATCGAAGATAACTTTATTACCCTTCTTTTCTATTTCCCTTACTGACAACCAATTAGCAGCAATATTCTTTACATAGTGTACATCATGAGCAGTAACAATTTCCTTTTCCCCATTCAGAATATCCACTTTTCCTGCGAGTTCACACCTGAACTTAGATGCGTCAACTGTGGAGATTTCAATGTCAGTTCTTGACTGAACGTTATACAAACCTGCACAGATTCTCCTGAATCTAGGAACCATTTTGCATGATCGGCACTCGCTTCATTAAAGAGTAAAAAACACAGAATGTCTTACCTTTATCGGTAGTCTTTCTCTCAGGACTACTAGAATTAACATGCTTCTTTTCTGTTATACTTAATTTTTCGTTACACTTTGAAGCAATATGTCCAATTTTCTGGCATATGAAACATCTTGTTGGCTTCTTCTTCATGTACTTAGAGAACAAAGCCGAAGCTGTTTCTTTTCCGAAGCATTAGAGTCTGGTTCATTCTTCACGTCCTGTAGAATCTTTGCTTTCACACTGTCCGCTCTAATGGGTATTCCCGAACTTTCCTAACCCATAATCATTGGCGAGTATTTCTCTAGTAGTCGAGCTAACAATAAAGTTTCAATCCATTCATGCTCAATTGCAAAACCAATGTTCCTCAGACAATTGGAGATTGAAATTATTTTATTCGCATATTCACCCTTTTACACTCATTCAATCTTGTGGTTATCAGCTCACGAAGAAATCCTACTTTTCTGGTTAAGCCAACATCTTTAAATGCGTTTTTCAGTTTGCTGACGTAACCTTTTCTATGTGAACATAATTCACTGGATCAATCAAAAGGAATAGTTTTGATGCCGCCTTCCGATCCTTAGTAACAAAACTTGATTCCGTAGGTGCCAATTTACCATTTACGACGTCCCACAAGTCATCCAAGCGCAAATACTTCTCAACGGCAAATTTCTAGGTCACGTAATTTTCGCGCCCTACAAGCCGCTATATTTGCGTTATCTGTGTTGTACCCATTTTACAGTTTTTTTCTTCTTCATATAGCGTACACAATCCAACTTTATACGAACTTCCGCTCACGTTTTGGGTAAGTACACGTCAACTTAAAGCTTATTATTTCGCTTTAAACTAGTTGCTGGTTCCATAACCTATTGTAGTTTATGCAGATTAACGCAGCTAAATGACAGGTAGCAACTATTTAAGGGACAAAATAAACTTATGCTTTATTCGCACAACAGATATTAATACATTTTATTACCAAATTATGTTGCGTTGTACCACCAACAAACACGGAACATGTATATTCCACAGAGTCTAATGTACTCTGCACATCATATCTTGTGCGCCACTATACACGCTGGAAAATGTTTGTTCACATATCCCCAACAAAAAGACAGAAGGACTAGTTTTACTGGAAGTGGCTCAGAAGAAATGAAACCAAGAGTTAGACAACAGGCCTATCTCTAGAGAAGGAAGTCATTAAGACTGACATACACCTAAATTTAGAACGGACTGAAAGTACAACGACTGCAGAGTGTCACATCGAGCGACGTGGTATCGTCCACGGAGTGTGACAATATGCAACATATAATACGGACAGATAAAGACTGTACACAGATAATAGAAGAACCACAAATGACAAGAATTACGAAGATGATATCGACATGAGTATACATCACACTTACAATAAAAGTACTCTGCGATAGGATCCATCACCTACATACGAATACTGAGAAAATTTAAAAAGACAAGATAAGTTGTGGGGAAGGTATGTTGGCCGTAGCAATAAGACACTTTGTTGAACACAACCATCTACGACGTTGCAGCGGTCCACCTGGGTTTTCTTTATTCTCTATTGAAATATGAATTTCAAACATAAGTTAGCAAAATGTTAACTTCAGTTTGATGCTGAGTGATGGTAGAAAAGTGACAAGTAGGGAAAAGTCCTATTGTTAATCAGTTTCGGAAAAAAATGGTGCATGTCGCCAAAAACAAATTTCACAGCAGCCAATCAGCTTTCTTCTTTGCCTTATTTTATTCCCGATTCTCATTTCTTCTATGAATGTCTTCTTGAATGTATATTGATTCAATTCATTCATTTTCTGGCATAGCAACTGGAACATTGTACAGTATCGCTAGCGGCCTCAGAGTTCTAGGCGACTCGCGTATCATTTCTTTATTTAGCAGTGGATTTTTACCAGCTCTGTCCTTTACTTTTCTGTTTCAGCTACAAATACGTAGCTAGCCTCCAAACATGTTTTCGAAAAAAATCTAATTCATTCCTTCTTTGAACTGAATACCCGTGTAACACACGCCTATTCTCCCCGTCTTCAGTGTCCTTAGATCTGCTGAATGACAAGCTACTCTGCTTCGCCTGTGCGGCCTCATTGTGTGCTGTTTTAGCGGGCGTCTGAGCGAGAACTGTTGTCTATGATCACCGCTACCGCCTTGTCTGGCTAGCACTTTCCACGAAGCCCAACTGTGTTGTCCACTTCGAGAGAAACTGATGGCCTGATGACGGCGATCTGGTAAATATCAGAGCAACACTTTCCGGGAACTCTGCTAGCAGACGACACAATGGTGGAAGCTATGTAGTTTACCACCATCGTGTTCGCTCTGAAATACCAGAGCAGCACGCGGATAATAAGACTGTGACTCAGTAACGAGAAAGAGGAAGGACTTCTGTGGGATAGTATTTCGGCTGAAGTACTTCTCATTGTCTCACAATATTATTAAATGATTGTTTTCTGCAGGGACAGGTATCCATATTTTGGGAGGATAAGAATATCATTACATTAAAAAGGGAAACACATAGACAGTATTGTGAAGTGCTCTTTAATTTTTCTTTTTACAACTTTTATTTCAAATTCGTGAGAGCATTTGCAGTACTTAGTTCTTTTGTGCCAAATTCACAGCAGGCTGACTGTGGGGCAGAGGGAAACCCAACTAGTGATGTCTGGAAAGGGCCAATATTCGCCTAATGTCTAAGGGGAACTCCCGTAAACCTTGGATTCACTAGGGGACTGGAACTGTTTTCATGAACTTGTGGAACAATGTTATCCACTGTTACAGACGAAAATTGAGATCTTTGGTATGTGCAGCTTAGCGCACGTAGCTTCTCTCGAGTAGACTTTATGGTCTCTACAGTTTATTTTCGGATTTTTATGTCGTTCGCAAACTGATGCATCTCGTAACCTTTCACACTAAATTATACCATAGAAGCATGGTCTTCCCCGAATGTACTTCTGAAAGCGATTCTGATAGCTGGGGTCAAAGGTTTTTGTTAATCCTGTCTTTTGAGGTCTTCTGCTGATATTTCCATAGAAACAGCTTCCATCCCGTAACACCTGTTTCTTTAGAAGTCAAACACCAATTTTTATAGATTTAGTTTTAAAAATGGTTTCATAATGAAATGTTTTCATATAAATCTTCATCCCCTATTTCACACCATTAAGAGTTGATTTAAAAAAAAATTAAAAAAAACAACTCTGAATCACGTAGCTTTTTATTTCCAGCCGAGAAGCCAAATGCAGAATTTCTAAGATTTAGCTGTAAAAATGCTTTAGTAGTGCTTTAATAATGATTTACTTAAAAAAATTCGCTGGTTATTTTACCCCCTGAAAGGTTGAAATTGCAGAAGTGCTAAATCTCTTATTTCTTTATTTCTGATGGAGGAACGAAATACCAATTGT
The DNA here is from genome assembly GCF_023897955.1 of Schistocerca gregaria. NCBI lineage: Eukaryota > Metazoa > Arthropoda > Insecta > Orthoptera > Acrididae > Schistocerca > Schistocerca gregaria. The sequence continues at coordinate 49,954,925 of NC_064926.1, forward strand.
CAAATAGTTCAAATGGCTCTAAGCACTGTGGGACTTAACATTTGAGGTCATCAGTCCCCTAAACTTGGAATTACTTAAACCTAATTAACTTAAGGACATCACACACATCCATGCCCAAGGCAGGGCTCGAACCTGAGACCGTAGCAGCAGCGCGGTTCCGGACTGAAGCGCCTAGAACGACTCGGCCACAGCGGCCGGCGAAATACCAATTATCGTAGTTTTGGTTTCAAAAATTACCTTATTAGCGATATGTTGTCAAAAAACTGATTATTCGCTGCCTCTAGGGGTGGAATTTGGAACAGTCTGTTACTAAAGACGCCTACAATATAAGATCAACGACCTGTGCAAATTTCACGTTTCCGTCCTTAGCAGTTTGCGCTGGGTGATGATGAGTTAGTAAATCAGTCGGGCCGCATTTCACTCCAGTAGGGGTTTAATTTACAAAAACACTTTAACACGTATTTATTTACTTCCAACCGAGAAGTCAAAGAGCAATTTTTGAAAAGTAGCTTTAAAAGTGCTTTAGTCGTTTCTTAATAATGATTAATAAAAAAATATTCACACACTATTTTACCCCCACAGGGTTTAAGTTTCCTAAAATGCCGAAACACGTGTTTCTTTATTTCTGATCGAGAAGCCAAATACCAGTTTTCGTAGTGAGAGCTTAAAAACTGCGTTTAATAGCGACATATTTTCCAGAAACCTTTCATCCCCTATTTCATCTCCTTGAGAATGGCATTTCGAAAAATTCCTTATTAAACGGTGCCAATACTGTAACATCCACACGGTCTCCAGATTTCAAGTTTCTATCCTTAGCGGTTTGGACTGGGCAGTGAGAAGTCAGCAACCAATCTCCCTTGTAACAGCGGGCGACCAACAGCAATCTACCACTACAACTGCATGTGGGTGACAATCGGTGGTCTTGGAGAAAAGTGTGTTTTTACGCACACACACTTGCCGCGCGCGCGCGGTCAATCTACATCTACATACATACTCCGCAATCCACCATACGGTGCGTGGCGGAGAGGGAAAAATGACTGCCTATAAACCTCTGTACGAGCCCTAATCTCTCTTATCTTATCCTTGTGATCTTTCCGGAAATGTAAGTTGGCGGCAATTGTACTGCAGTCAGCCTCAAATGCTGGTTCTCTATACAGTAGCGATTCACGAAAAGAACGCCTCCTTTCCTCTAGAGACTCCCATCCGAGTCCCTGAAGCATTTCTGTAACACTCGCGTGATGATCAAACCTAGCAGTAACAAATCCAGCAGCCTGCCTCTGAATTGCTTCTGTGTCCTCCCTCAATCCGACCTGATAGGGATCCCAAGCGCTCGAGCAGTACTGAAGAATAGGTCGTATTAGTGTTTTATAAGCGGTCTCCTTTACAGATGAACCACATCTTCCCAAAATTCTACCAATGAACCGAAGACGACTATCCGCCTTCCGCACAACTGCCATTACATGCTTGTCCCACTTCATATCGCTCTGCAATGTTATGCCCAAATATTTGATCGACGTGACTGTGTCATGTGCTACACTACTAATGGAGTATTCAAACATTACTGATTTCTTTTTCCTATTCATCTCCATTAATTTACATTTATCTATATTTAGAGTTAGCTGCCATTCTTTACACGAATCACAAATCCTGTCCAAGTCATCTTGTATCCTCCTACAGTCACTCAACAACGACACCACAGCATCACCAGCAAACAGCCGCACATTGTTATCCACCCTATCCAAAATATCATTTATGTAGATAGAAAACAAGGACAACGTACTGGGTTCTGTTACTTAAGAAGTCTTCGAGCCGCTCACATACTTGGAAACCAATCCTATATGCTCGTATCTTAGTTAGGAGTCTGCAGTGGGGCACCGAGTCAAACGCTTTCCGGAAGTCAAGGAATATGGCATCCGTCTGATACCCTTCATCTGTGGTTCGGAAGATATCACGTGTGTGTGTGTGTGTGTGTGTGTGTGTGTGTGTGTGTGTGTGTGTGAGTGAGTGAGTGAGTAAGTGAGTGGACGGGTGGGTGTCAATTAGCTTGGTACATTCTGTTGCTAAGAGATAGGAAGAGCTAAAATTCAGAATATCTTCCTGAATATAACACACGTTGCGAAGAAGCGGACAGTTCTACCTGCCAACTGCTCTCTTCTTTCTTGTAATCTGTTCTGACGTACGTACGACAGAGAAATTTTCTGTGTCGACAGGTGATCGAAGACTGGAAGTATGTGTCGATGGTGCTGGACCGGTTCTTCCTGTGGATCTTCACTCTGGCGTGCATCGCGGGCACCTGCGGCATAATCTTCCAGGCGCCGTCGCTCTACGATAAGAGGATCCCCATCGACCAGCAGAAGTCTGCCATCTCCCTGAGGCCCAGCTACTACAACATTCCGTTCGACCTCCTCCACCAGAAGCCGATATACTGAGACACGTCTCACAGCTACAGCACACTGACCTGGTTGTTAAATTCTTGAGCTCTCGTAAATGGATGGCCTAAGATTTGTTCTGTCTGGTAAATGGATTTGGTGAGCAGTTGGGTGACATGAGCAGTAAATTTAAGCTGAGATAGGTTGTCAGCTAGGAATGCAGTCTGCCAAAGAGTGCCTGAGAGCTTTCCTTTGATTAACAGCGGTGACCAGAGAATCTGTACTTTTTGTTTAGATCTGCGTGAAGCCGAAATGCAATGGACCATCCGATGGTAAAGGAAACTGTTGAGGGATAACTGAATTACTGGGCGTCTTTTTTGTATTGAAAAACAGTTATATTAATGGTGCCTATAAGAACGTACGTAATGGGCGTCTTTTTTGTACTGAAAAACAGTTATATTAATGGTGCCTATAAGAACGTACGTAATGGGGAAACACCTGAATACCCCATGTACCTAAGAGCATTGCTTAGGAACCTGTTAGTCTGATGCAGGATAAAATCTGTATTGGAAACCTGCAATGCAGTTTCTAAACCTGCCAACTTACAGCTTCCAATAAGCTACATTGGCGACAATCACTTAGTATCTATTGTTACACATTAAACATTATGACAACATAGACATAATAAGGAAAGTGTAGTGAACGAAAGACAATGCTTACTTTTCATATAAAAAAGCCACAGATTAATAAGCGATAGTTATAGCACGTTGCTCATTGTATGCATTAAAATTACGCTGATCGTAGTGATAGCTGACACTGAACAAATGTTTAAAACCTTAGTACTATAAAAAGCACAGCATCGCAGAAAGTGAAAACTAAATTCGAACTTGGCAGTATAAACGATCACATAAAACTTAGTTCTGAACTACTACTTGAAAAAAAAACTTTTACTACGATGGGAAACACTTGTAATAAACATTCACTACAAGAAGTCTCGGCCAATGACAAAATTAGTTTACTTCTCTCACTTTTGCGATGGTTCACTCTTGAAAAGTACCTTATTGTTCAATGAGCTTTAGGTAACAATGGGGAAGTCAAAATTAGACTTCTAGTGGAGAGATTTTTATCTCTCAGGAACTGTTCAGACAACCCAAAATTATCGAAATGAGCAGCCGAATTTTGGGTGAGAAGGAGGAAGTCTTTTTAGAACAACTTTCATAGGAACGTGTCGGATACAATTCATCCTTGCTTGTCTAGAAGAGATAGACAAATGCTCAAATGAAAGAGTGTAGGACGGTCACATGTTGCAGATCATCACAACGAGATCGACTCATCTCGTAGAAAACAAGAATGTACCACCTCGGGAGAAATGTAACAGGAATTTTGTCTGATGAATGAAACTTTCACTATCTATCTGTTACTGACCCTTCTTACAAACTGAAACTACATAGTATACTAGTCGTGGAACTCTGAGCGTCACTGTCTGGTATCAGCTTCACACTAAACCAACTGATGAATTACACTCCTGTTCAACTTCACTGTACTAGTTACAAGAGATGACTGGAAGATTAGTTCCATTTGTCTGGGAGGTAGCTCATCCATCTTTCAGGAAGCCTGTCTCAGTAGGACAAAACATTACGTTCACTGTATTCGAATACCTTTAAAAATCACTATTATTTCTGGCAAACAAACACCGATTGCTGATTGTTACCAATAGCTATCTGACTTATGGTGTTCCATACTGTACTTGTTCAACCGACAGATCTCAACATACTACATAATAAACGTTCTGGCACTGAAGAAATGAACCGAATTGCTATGTACTTACAAATTCGCTCGATACTCCATTTCCTAATGAAACTCTCTGACACAGAACCCTTTTTAAATGAGCAAATGTGATACAAAACGCTTCAAATATCTTGTAAAACTCAGTAGAATTTAAATAAAATGTCACTGCTAGAATTAATCACACAACATTTAGATTTTTCTTCTTTGATGGCGCCTATTATATTTGCGAATTTATAGAAAAGTTATCTTTCCAGTCTCTCTTCGCATGTAAAAGCATCTATTTAAAATATGGTGAAATTTAATCCATTTATAATGGCTCGTTTGATCCACTATCGTCGCAAAACGCGAAGTTTTGATATTAAGTTTTGTGAACCAGCATAGCCGATTTGTAATGTGCGTTCTAACTGCGAAGTAAATCAGTTTCGCCAAGTTAAATTTGCAAAGGGATGGCAGATATGTACTAGATTATCTAAGATGTGAATGGAATATGAAAACCACCCTTTCAGGCCTATGGGCCATATGTGATGTATATCTGTAGAAAAGAAATTATTAAACGAAAATGATATTACATTTGTGATGTTACAGTAATTTAAAAGCAGAGAATGAAACAGGTTGCAATATCAAATGTTTAAAAAAAGACATTCCTGGAAAAGAAAAGAAAAAAACTAGCTAGATTAATGATTTACAAACGGTCAGTAAATGTGGTGCTATCTGTAGGTAAGACTACGTGACGAAAATAATGTTTACAATACTTATATATTGAAAATACTTGTTATTTAAAATTTTAATCTCATAGAAGAATTGTACATAGGCATCTCTTATATGATATTTTGTGTTAACCACTTGAGTTGTGAATTATTTTCAAATCCGAGGTTGTATTTCTTGTCAGTTCCAGTGCAGTAATAATCATCAGTATGCAAATTATCTATAGCACACCACTGAGGAGGCAGCGTGGCTTCTCACGAAGACGTCACATATTTTTATTTTATGGAAAAAAAACGATAAATAACATGTCTGTGTTGAAGTGCCACAAACATTTTGAACAATGGTAACAATCTTCAGAAATGTAAGAGGCACTTTACTGTGAGTACGAAACATCTTTGTTTTTATGACGCAAAATTCTTGCAATCAGACGCGCACAAACTTTTTTCAGTTGTAGCGTAAAATGATGCTGCTAAGGAAAGATAATATTGCTTCTTCCATCAAATTAATTCTGCTGCCAGATGCGTGACACAATACAGAACTCAGGACAATCAATAATTATATTCTTTAAAAGTGAGTTGTCACTTCAGATTGCTAATAATGAAATGCTCTCAGAAAGCTTATACATACACCACAAGGGTCCCTGTTAAGTGCCCGTTTGTTAGGGACCAGAAATTTTTATTGTGATTAAAGTTCATTACTGTAGAATGTTAGTACAAGCTACAGAAACAATGTCAGTTGCTGTACGAAGAAATACAACTCAAAGAAGCAATGTACAAATGTGGACTATCTGTTCATAGAATATTGTTATTGTTACAAAAATGATATCCCTTGCTACAAATTTCTTTCATTTAGATTCGTATTTGTAAGTTGTGCCTTCAGTTCCTGTAATAAAATTTATAAAATTTTTAAATGTATTTCATGCGTTTTCTTTGCAAGAGATCATTGTAAGACACACACTGAGTCGTTTCCCTCTTTAGTCCTATGGTATTCCACCACTTGGAGAGGAATCCTCATCTATTGCTGTACTACACTGGTGTATGCAGCTAGTGCCAAAACACACTCTTAAGCAGAGGAATCAGGATATAAGAACACTCTTGTAAAAGCTCCCTATTTCCAAATCTTGTTTTTCGGAATGGAAAAATGCAATCTCTCCAATTGTCAAGAGCGAGAGTGATCCAATTCAAATTAAAATGGATGCTTCCTTTTGTTGTCAGAGGACCACCAACAAAGAAATTTTCAGTTTCAGGAGAAAATGTCAAACATTTTTAGTAATTGAAAGACCTGGAAAAATGCATGAGCGCAGTGACCCCTGTGCGACCGGGCACTGCACGCACTTTGCAACTGCATGACGCCAGCGCCCCTGCCACAAGAAAAGTCTCCTTCAATGAATTTTTGGGAAGACACTGCGTTCTAGAGTTCCTTCAACCCCCACGCTCGCAGTTCCCCTTTCATCCTGTTGCAGCATCGACGACTTGGTTTTACTCCCTGACTAAGAAGCCACTTGAAAGGACCACGATTTCATACTTTTGACTAAACTCCTGGAAATGGAATAAAGAACACATTGACACCGGTGTGTCAGACCCACCATACTTGCTCCGGACACTGCGAGAGGGCTGTACAAGCAATGATCACACGCACCGCACAGCGGACACACCAGGAACCGTGGTGTTGACCGTCGAATGGCGCTAGCTGCGGAGCATTTGTGCACCGCCGCCGTCAGTGTCAGCCAGTTTGCCGTGGCATACGGAGCTCCATCGCAGTCTTTAACACTGGTAGCATGCCGCGACAGCGTGGACGTGAACCGTATGTGCAGTTGACGGACTTTGAGCGAGGGCGTATAGTGGGCATGCGGGAGGCCGGGTGGACGTACCGCCGAATTGCTCAACAGGTGGGGCGTGAGGTCTCCACAGTACATCGATGTTGTCGCCAGTGGTCGGCGGAAGGTGCACGTGCCCGTCGACCTGGGACCGGACCGCAGCGACGCACGGATGCACGCCAAGACCGTAGGATCCTACGCAGTGCCGTAGGGGACCGCACCGCCACTTCCCAGCAAACTAGGGACACTGTTGCTCCTGGGGTATCGGCGAGGACCATTCGCAACCGTCTCCATGAAGCTGGGCTACGGTCCCGCACACCGTTAGGCCGTCTTCCGCTCACGCCACAACATCGTGCAGCCCGCCTCCAGTGGTGTCGCGACAGGCGTGAATGGAGGGACGAATGGAGACGTGTCGTCTTCAGCGATGAGAGTCGCTTCTGCCTTGGTGCCAATGATGGTCGTATGCGTGTTTGGCGCCGTGCTGGTGAGCGCCACAATCAGGACTGCATACGACCGAGGCACACAGGGCCAACACCCGGCATCATGGTGTGGGGAGCGATCTCCTACACTGGCCGTACACCTCTGGTGATCGTCGAGGGGACACTGAATAGTGCACGGTACATCCAAACCGTCATCGAACCCATCGTTCTACCATTTCTAGACCGGCAAGGGAACTTGCTCTTCCAACAGGACAATGCACGTCCGCATGTATCCCGTGCCACCCAACGTGCTCTAGAAGGTGTAAGTCAACTACCCTGGCCAGCAAGATCTCCGGATCTGTCCCCCATTGAGCATGTTTGGGACTGGATGAAGCGTCGTCTCACGCGGTCTGCACGTCCAGCACGAACGCTGGTCCAACTGAGGCGCCAGGTGGAAATGGCATGGCAAGCCGTTCCACAGGACTACATCCAGCATCTCTACGATCGTCTCCATGGGAGAATAGCAGCCTGCATTGCTGCGAAAGGTGGATATACACTGTACTAGTGCCGACATTGTGCATTCTCTGTTGCCTGTGTCTATGTGGCTGTGTTCTGTCAGTGTGATCATGTGATGTATCTGACCCCAGGAATGTGTCAATAAAGTTTCCCCTTCCTGGGACAATGAATTCACGGTGTTCTGATTTCAATTTCCAGGAGTGTATATCCATACGAGCATGACGGACGAGGTGAAATGTGTTTCAGCACGCGCCTGCCACGATTGCCGTTAAGACTGGAAAGAACGCTATCTTCACTGTTGCACTGAACGGGAGAAGAATGAAATTCATCCCAAAAAAAGAAGTTTCTTTACTTTCTTTAGTTTATCCCTAGTGCCAAGCTGATTTCTTTTGAAGTGGGTAACCTACTCACTAATATACCTGTTAAGGAGTGCCTAAACATACATTTAACGTCACCGCCTGTTAATAGGGATTTAATTATTTTATTTGCAATTAATATGGAAGGCATTGTCGGTTTGTGAACTTTTTTGTGTTAAAATGAAAAGCAATGGCGGCAACGTTAAAGGAAACTACGGCCTCTTTCCTTAAATGACTGACTTAATCCTGAACTTTTACGAAAGTTGATGCAATTTATTCTGAAAGTAGCAATGGTCCACAGTTTTGGCTTGGAGAGCAAACCTTAGGTAAAATTTGTTACTGACTCAGCAAAGTTATTATTAACTGTTTATCTTCGAATTTATTTTTCTTATTTCAGCAGACTGTTCTTCGGCTAGCCGCCGAAAATATGCAATTACGTTTCCCTCTAACCGTGCGCTAATTCGCACAGACTGTTCATTAGAGAAGCGTTCGAAATTAACACCCATTTTTCCTTTCCGTTGATTTGCAGACTGCTTAATATTTTTGTTTATTTTCTCCTGAGTACGCGTACTAATTTGTACGGTCTGCTCTAGCGTAAGGTGTACCAAATTTTCGTTCATTTGTTAGGTTTGTTTTTCGCAAGATGTTCGAAATTTTGCTGTATAAGAGCTGCTTGTGCCTTACACAGTTCGGTAAAGGACCAGATACAGGAGCTGGTAACTCAATCTTGGCTACTAATGCTGCTGATATATCTGATTCAGAGTCCGGAATTTGCTGATTGTCGGTATTTAATTCCGAATCTTGTACATTCTCCTCGTCCTCAACTGTCGGATGCTTTCCCATTTTCGCCGTATGAATAAGTTATGCAGACAAAAATTGTAAACAAAAGAACACACTTTCCTACAAACTGTTAACGTACACCTTAAATCACTTTCAGATGTAATAATTACCAAGAAAGGTAAACAATCTAATTACGCGAATCCACGAATAAATTCCGCCCTGTTGTGGCTCGTAGCTTTCACACACAAATACCTAAAAGTCACACAAATAATTTTATAAATGCACACAGAAAAGGAGTTCAGACCCCTCTAATTTCTAACACAAAGTACAAGATGTAGCATTGAACTGTTTCTCCTTGTTTTACAGATGCAATTTCTTATCACGTTACAGCTATTATTTTCCTTTTCTTGGTTCACTCTCTCTATGGTTCTCAATTGCACGCACTAATTATGTCTTTTATACATAGAACAGAAGATACATATGATTACAAAAATGAAATTGTAACGGTTATGTATACAATAAAATTTCATTTATTATTTATTCCTACGCAGTCCTCGTCTCAGGTCGCCAATTTAACGTCACGGCCCGTTAACTAGGATTTAATTATTTTATTTACAGTTAATATGGAGGGCAGTTTCGGGTTGTTAACTTTTTTTTATATTAAAATGAAAAGCAATGGTGGTGGCGTTACAAGAAGTTGGAGCGTCTTTCATTAAATGACTGACTTAATTCGGAACTTTTACGAAAGTTGATGCAATTTCTTCTGAAAGTAGCAATGGCCCACAGTTTTGGCTTGGAAAGCTAATCTTTCGGTAAAATTTATTAATGACCGTGAATTTAAAAATTTTTCTTGGCGGAAATTAATATTAAATTGACCGTCGGACTTATGTTAAACTGATTGCAGATTCTATCGTATTTCACAAAGAAAGCATTACGGTTCATCAAATGGCTGACGACAAGTATAATAACCAAAAGAAATGCTTCCGCATTTAAGAAAACACACATAGTTATGAATGTACAAAGAGAGGACAGGTTTGTAAGTGAAATATGGTTACACTTTAACAGTACGGTTTTAAGAAATAGAAGTTAGCTTAAGCTATTTCACATAGCAAATATTTGATGCCTAATATTTAAAACAAAAGATCCTCTACACTAACCGCGCAATATTCAAATTCACGCACTTGATATTCTAGTTTAAATAATTAAGCAAAAGCTCAATAAAAGTCTCCTACTACCATTTCACTGAATCCACAGAATTAATTGCGTAACATTAATCAAGGTAACTAAGACTGACTAAGCACAATGGCAAGACAGCAAAGAGCAAAAAGAAAATAGCAAATGAGAGTGGTTCCCTTGTTTCACTGATATTTATACTAAATGCACATTATGATTTTTGTTTGTATGATTATCGATATATTATCCAGAAGTTTCCGGTATAGTTACATTACTTTGCGTAAATTTCGTGTAAAAGTTTATGACGTTATGCACAGACTTACTAGATAAATCAGGAGCTAACCCGATTGTCACAGATGACATAAGGTTAGCTACAGGAACTTGTCTAACGCAAAATTATTTCCGTTTCAATGATAACGATTTGACGGTCTAGCAACGTGATCCACTCTCCCTCCGTCCAGTCTGTGCTGAGATCTTCATGGACAATTCTAAAACATAGTTTCTGGAAAATAATTCACCCTCTTCCATGGTTGGATACTGATTTAGATTCGTTGAAGATGTGTTGTGCTTCTTTGGTAGGTACTAGCCGCCATCTTCAAAAACTCCCGAAGCGGCTAAATTCTAAACACAACAGTATAAAATTCACAATGGAGTTTGGGGGTAATTGCATAAATTATTTGGATCTAACGACAGACACCAGAGACTGTATGCATAATTTAAGATTTATAGGTAATCTGCCACCACACATATAGCAATTCTGGCCAATTGCCAACACCCAGTGACCCATAAACATGCTCCCATTCGTTCTATGGTGCATTGCCTAATATCTATCCCCATGAGTGAAGACAACTTCCAAATGGAATTAAATGCAAGTAAACAAACAGCATCATGCAATGACTATCACCCCTACCACAGCAGGCTCCATAATTCACAAAGAACAGAAACAACAGGTGTACTTCCTTCTTTATCCACCACCACAAGAGCGCACAAATTGTGCACAATTGCATCCTTAGGAAATTACTGACCTGATGATGTAAACAGGAAGCTTAAATTCAGGAATGTAAAAACATCATGTTATGTACACAATACTGCTGGACACTTTTTTCCCTGTGGGAAAGGCAGCAGTCCAGCTGGACTTCTATGGAAGTGAGTCTGGCAGAGCGTAATGTGTCCACTTGAAGGGGCTCCACAGAAGTAGGAAACTTAGGAGAGAAGACACGACTTTTGCAGACCACTTGCTTAAACAAGGCCATAGCTACAAGGTGGAACATGAGATATTACGTCACATCCATAAAGTGAGGGAGGTGAACCATTTTGACATATTGGAAATTAATAGACACATGTCCGTCACCCGAAGCTTGGTACTGAATGACTCGATATAGCTCCCTTACTCGCCGCTTCTAAATGCAGATACCGCTCATGTTGCCATACAAGCCATATTGCAAATTACCTCTCTTACTCACATGCCGCATTTCATTTATTTCAGTTATTATAATTTCTCTCACTGTGTTCAAAAATTTTTACTTCGCATAGTAACAGCTGCTGCAACCACCTGTTTAATATGAGTATTATATCTCATCTTTTTGTAGTTTAGGGTCTATTAAAGACAAGATTATTTTCCAGCCACAAGTTTTGAATATGACATTAATGTTTATTGTTCACTTATTTTCTTCTGTGTACAACTGCTGCAATTTGTCTATAGTTCATTACTTCATTATTTAATGTGTCATATATTTTGTCTTAGTTAAATAATTTTACGTCGCAGTTGCACTGAAGTAATCCCTCTTGTTTTATTCCTTAATCTAACAATAACTTTTTCATCTCTAGAAATAAAGATACCCCGTAAATGCATTAGTTTAAAAACTTTGATCCAACAAAATTACACTGCACCACATACTTATCTTTGTAGCTAATGGTGCTTTAACAGCCAAAAACAGGCTCGTATAACAAATAATAAATATTGTAGAGTATGGCGCCAGTGTTGTGAGTGTTTCATTCATAATGTACACTCCTGGAAATGGAAAAAAGAACACATTGACACCGGTGTGTCAGACCGACCATACTTGCTCCGGACACTGCGAGAGGGGTGTACAAGCAATGATCACACGCACGGCACAGCGGACACACCAGGAACCGCGGTGTTGGCCGTCGAATGGCGCTAGCTGCGCAGCATTTGTGCACCGCCGCCGTCAGTGTCAGCCAGTTTGCCGTGACATACGGAGCTCCATCGCAGTCTTTAACACTGGTAGCATGCCGCGACAGCGTGGACGTGAACCGTATGTGCAGTTGACGGACTTTGAGCGAGGGCGTATAGTGGGCATGCGGGAGGCCGGGTGGACGTACCGCCGAATTGCTCAGCAGGTGGGGCGTGAGGTCTCCACAGTACATCGATGTTGTCGCCAGTGGTCGGCGGAAGGTGCACGTGCCCGTCGACCTGGGACCGGACCGCAGCGACGCACGGATGCACGCCAAGACCGTAGGATCCTACGCAGTGCCGTAGGGGACCGCACCGCCACTTCCCAGCAAATTAGGGACACTGTTGCTCCTGGGGTATCAGCGAGGACCATTCGCAACCGTCTCCATGAAGCTGGGCTACGGTCCCGCACACCGTTAGGCCGTCTTCCGCTCACGCCCCAACATCGTGCAGCCAGCCTCCAGTGGTGTCGCGACAGGCGTGAATGGAGGGACGAATGGAGAGGTGTCGTCTTCAGCGATGAGAGTCGCTTCTGCCTTGGTGCCAATGATGGTCGTATGCGTGTTTGGCGCCGTGCAAGTGAGCGCCACAATCAGGACTGCATACGACCGAGGCAAACAGGGCCAACACCCGGCATCATGGTGTGGGGAGCGATCTCCTACACTGGCCGTACACCTCTGGTGATCGTTGAGGGGACACTGAATAGTGCACGGTACATCCAAACCGTCATCGAACCCATCGTTCTACCATTCCTAGACCGGCAAGGGAACTTGCTGTTCCAACAGGACAATGCACGTCCGCATGTATCCCGTGCCACCCAACGTGCTCTAGAAGGTGTAAGTCAACTACCCTGGCCAGCAAGATCTCCGGATCTGTCCCCCATTGAGCATGTTTGGGACTGGATGAAGCGTCGTCTCACGCGGTCTGCACGTCCAGCACGAACGCTGGTCCAACTGAGGCGCCAGGTGGAAATGGCATGGCAAGCCGTTCCACAGGACTACATCCAGCATCTCTACGATCGTCTCCATGGGAGAATAGCAGCCTGCATTGCTGCGAAAGGTGGATATACACTGTACAAGTGCCGACATTGTGCATGCTCTGTTGCCTGTGTCTATGTGCCTGTGGTTCTGTCAGTGTGATCATGTGATGTATCTGACCCCAGGAATGTGTCAATAAAGTTTCTTCTTCCTGGGACAATGAATTCACAGTGTTCTTATTTCAATTTCCAGGAGTGTATAAAATATTCTACCAAGAACCGACGACCAGTCGATAAATGCGATTTCTTATAATGGGTTCTGTAATAATTTTAATTTTTTCAATGAAATTTAACCCAACGGCTTGTCTTAGTAGGTAATGTGACTTTTCACAACAAAGCATATTATGTTTCCAGATTCAAGACCCTTCTTGCACATGTATATACCCTTAAAAAGTATCTTGTGAGTGAAAGTCAATGACACATAACGAAATTTGCACTTCCTAAGAAAAACTGTTGTTGTGGTCATAAAATGTCGAAAAACGCATTGATATCGCTAAGATTATGCTGTATGATATTTATCGGTTCTGAACTGTACTTAAATACCATTACCTGTTTAAAAACTGTGTTGCTGATAAAAGTTGACAACAAATGACCAAATTATTTTTTATTTTCTATGAGGTGAGCGTAAACACACCTCTCCCACATCAGGTAGTGCACATTATCGTAAATACGCTACATATTAAGTAGATATTAGATTTTGGTTTGTAGAAATAGCACCGTAACTAAGAGATATTGCGCTATTTTGTGACCTGATGACATTTACAATTTCTTTACAGTTGAACTGGCGAAAATGCTTGTGTACGCAAATCTAATGTATCTGCTTTGGATGGTTCATTTTTTCTCATCTATAACATCTAAATCCACATTTATAATCTGAAAACCACTGGGAAGTGCATGGAAGCGCCTTCTGCCTCTCACCAATAATCACTCCAAGTATTCATTACCACAGACACTTCTCGCAGAACCTAAATCATAGCTGATTTCGCTGAGCCCTACATTTGGCTCAGAAATACTAGGTGCATTGTATCCTTCACCCAACACCAGCACAAACTTCCTTCTTCCAAAACTTCTCCCTAGCCGAAGCAGCTTCTTGGTAGATTTAACCTTCTAATGACTATTAACTTTAAGTTATCTTTGTGATGGGACTGGTCTTGAACCCCTTGGTCAGTCTGCACACTTTCGATCACAGTCTCCAGACCAAGAAACTTGTCGGGACGTCGAATTCTACCTTACTTGCAGTGTGTATTAAGTACCTTGTCAGGAAAGTTTGATCACAGCGAAATAATCATACCGCACTATTACCAACAGTTGCTCTGAAACGTTCTAATTCTTCCGGTGCCATTACCGTATTACCTATGAGTTTTAGGATTAACTGCTCCTTCCCCGTACGGCGTTCCCGCAGAGATTAGTGCAACAACTGTAAACGATGTTGCACACTTCCTTCCACACAGTTTTCCTCATAAACAGGGACCGGAAGTGTAGCAAATATTTTTGGCAAAATTCGCGTCTATTTTTGTTGAGATTAGCATCAATTTTCTTTACGAAAGATTAGACGCAGAAATTTAAAGGGCTATCACATGAGTGAAGACAAACAAATTATTAGTTCTTTGAAACTGACAGTTGAAAAAAATGGTGATTGGGAACTTTTTGACTGGAAAGCTTCCTTTAGCAAAAACGTCAACGCTTTTTTCTTACGAAATGGCCTTTGCTTTCTTCATTTGGGTGTATTTAAGTTTTCAAAACTGACTCTTCTGTTGAAAAGTAGCAGTATTTTCCCGCAGGCTACGTGAATACGTCTCTGAAATAAGGTGTCTCTGGACATTATTTGTATTTTTCCGCCGAATTTGAAGATTAAAGTATCTGCAGACTACTAATTTCGACCTTTCGCTGGCTTTCATAACCCTCCGGCCCCTGCTTCACAACGCTACAGATAGAACTGGCGAGGCACTTAGCACAGAAAGAATCGAACGTACAACAACTCGATTTTAGCGTTAGGGGAAAAATTTCAGCGCCGTCGCAGAACGTTACAGATTTTGTTTTCTCATCGAGATAGCGCATAAAACGGGCGCTATAGGGTATAGCCGAAGATGGCCACGAGCGTAAAGAGACTGGAACTTTAAAATTTTGACTGCCACATGAGGAGGAGCGGTGGGGGTGGGGGTGGGGGGGAACAATCCCCGTCTTCATTTCGCTGGGCAGCAGCCTACAGCAGAACTGACACATTGTCACAGGGATGGCCGATTTATTCTGGTGTAAGGGTCATAGTCGAAACCCGTGGGAGACCAGGATTAGTCGCCTCATATATATTAAAAGAAGAAAAGAAAACAACGAGCAACGCATGACACAAATAATTCGGGGACGGGAACTGAGCAGTTGCCTGTTGCACTGAGCAGAGTATTTTTAATGTCGTAGTTGAGAGCCGTACTCTAGCGGTATTAGATGCAACTTCTGTTCAAAATCTGCGCCACCTAATTTGCCACATTAAAACCGTCCGCATTATACTATCTTTTGAGCTTTAGGTAATAAGCAAACTTGCGCGATTCTTTCACATAAAATGCTAGGTCCCTTGGCTGAGTGCTAGACACATAAAAAAAAAGTTATGGATCCCCTCGGTTTCGGAACCTGTACAGAAAATTGGAATGGAGGTCAACATAAACATCATTTGCACCCTTTTTATTGCTCTTGAAAACCACACACTGCATCTTGTACCACCATACACCGAGACCAGAGGTGGTGGTCCAGATTGCTGTACACACCGGTACTCCTAATACCCAACAGCACGTCCTCATTGATGCATGGCTGTATCCAAAAGTTGATCAAGGCACTGTTGGTCCAGACTGTCCCACTCCTCAACTGGGCTTCGGCGTAGATCCCTCAGAGTGGTTGGTGGCTCACGTCGCCCATAAACAGCCCATTTAAATGTCTTCCACGTTTGTTCGGCAGGGTTCATGCCTGGAGAGCATGCTGGCCACTCTAGTCGAGCGCTGTCGTTATCCTGAAGGAAGTCATTCACAAGATGTGCACGATGGGGGTGCGAATTGTCGTCCATGAAGGCGAATGCCACGCCAATATGCTGCCGATGTGGTTGCACAATCGGTCGGAGCGTGACATTCAGTATCGTAGAGCTGTTACGGCGTCTTCCATGACCACCAGCAGCGTACATCTGCCCCACATAATGCCACCCCAAAAAAGCAGGGAACCTCCACCTTACTGCACTCGCTGGACAGTGTGTCTAAGGCGTTCACCCTGCCTGGATTGCCTCCAAATACATGTGCGACGATTGTCTGGTTGAAGGCGTATGCGACACTCATCGGTGAAGAGAACTTGATGCCAATCCTGAGCGGTGCATTCGGCATGTTGTCGGGCCCATCTGTACCGCGCTGCATGGTGTCGTGGTTTGGAAAGATGGACCTCGCCATGGACGTTGGTAGTGAAGCTGCGCATCAAGCGGCCAATTGCGCACAGTTTGAATCGCAACATGACGTCCTTCTCGAGAAGCATTATTCAACAAGGCGGCGTTGCTGCCAGAGTTCTTCCGAGCCATAATCCATAGGTAGCGGTCATCTACTGCAGTAGTAGCTCTTGGGCGGCCTGAGCGAGGCACGTCATCAACCGTTTGTATCTCCTCCATGTCTGAATAACATCGCTTTGGTTCCCTCCGAGACGACTGGTAACTTACCTTGTTGAGAGCCCTTCCTGGCAGAAAGTAACAATGCGGACGCGATCTAACCGTTTGGGCATGGTTGAACTACAGACAACAAGAGCTGTGTACCTCGTTCGTGGTGGAATGATTGGAACTGATGAGCTGCCGGACCCCCTCCGTCTAATAGGGGCTGCCCATACGTGGATGTTTACATCTTTGGGCTGGTTTAGTGACATCTCTGAACATTCATAGGGACTGTCTGTGATACGATATCCACAGTCAACATGTCTTCAGGAGTTCTGGGAACCGGGGTGATGCAAAACTCTTTTTGATGTGTGTACATTGCATTATCTTAAACAGATCATTCAACCTCCCACAATTGGCACGGCACCATATCATTTTGCAAGTACGTTCCTACGCACATTATCTTTCCAAATAGGACTTCGCCACATGATCTATAAAGAAAGTAAATGCTTAAATTTTCTATATTATGTGCAGAGAAGAACACTATTTCTAACTATATCTGACAAATAGCTCATCGTGATACAATTTGCTACGAAACAGCGTCCATTAAATAATTTCGCGTTTTCGCATTTTGAGATCTATTTTTCATTTACGGCAAAATGCGAATTCTTCCAGTACCTACTCGTGAGAAAGGTGTGGGCAGCTTCACTCTTTCGACCATTTCTCAACACATTGTGGCGGTATCTACATTTCTCCACTATCATGACATTCACTTAGCCTAATCCGATTACTCAGTGTTAGCTGTTCAACGGGAAAATACCAATACACAACTTTTGAAAGTTTTATGCAGTCGAAAACGACTCACGTATGACGCTTATTTTGCAGAAAAGACCCCTGTGGACGTTATAAATGTCACGGAAGTCTGGTTACTACATGTTTTCCAAAGAAATATATTTTCTGTACGTGACTCAACTGGCAGTACATCAGAAACAGAGAAGGCCCAATTTACGTTCGCTTCATAAGAATAAAACGAGCAGAAACACTGCAAAAAATAAATAAATAAATAAATAAATAAAAAATAAAAATATCATGATATCAGATTTTGATTTTTGTTCACGACAATACAATAATCATGTTGCGCTCCAGAATTGTATCCTAGGCAAACACTAAAAATTCATTCATGTTCTTCACTGGATACGCTAGAAGTAAAACCGTCTGAGTCAACGACAGTGAAGTCCACCACGCAGCAGCACTGCCAGGCGGTCACTTGCCTGCCCGCCACTACTGAAGGCGTCCACACACTGCCAGTCAAAATCAACTGCCTGTGCCCGTGGTTGTTGGTTTAAGACCGGGGGGGGGGGGGGGGGGGGGGGAACAAACTGCTTGGTCACCAGTCCCTTCTTCCTGATAAACAATTCCACAAAGGAAAGAATGAAACAAAAGACACATACAGCACAATACCGAAAACAGGAGAAACTAAAAAACGAAGGAAAGGCAACAAACACGACAAGGAACAAAAGAGGACAAGAAAGCAACAGAGAGACGCAAGAAACAGTTACAAGAGATTAAAACAAGAAAGCAGATTACAGTGGGTGGCCGACCACGAGAATAAAAAGGAAAATCCAGACAGTCTGCAACACATTAAAGCCTCCACCCTAAGAGCAGTAGGGTGGAGAACACAGAGAGACAAAGGACATGCTCTAAAACTTAGATAAGATGGTAAAACCCACCCTTACGAATAAAATTACCGGCAAAGAGTCCGGTAACCGAAGATTTCGTCGCCGGGCACTCAAAATAGGGCAATGCACCAGAATATGGCCCACTGTCAACTGGGTGCCGCACTGCCACTGAAGCGGGTCTTCACACGGCGCAGGGGATAGGTATGGGTTGCTGAAGCACGGCCAATGCAGAGCAGGCAGAGAACCACAAAGTCCATGCGAGGGGCCCGCATCGAGGACTTCCACATATTCATATTTTTCTTAATAGCACGCAGTTTGTTGTGCATACTGAGATTATGCCATTCCGCCTCCCAAAGCTGAAAAACCTTGCAGCGTAAGACTGAACGCAGGTCACTTTCAGAGATGCCCATCTCCAGAATCATTTTCCGCGTAGCCTGTTTGGCCAGCCTGTTACCAAGTTCGTTGCCTGGGATTCCGACGTGTCTTGGGCTCCAGACAAACACCACAGGACATTTCCAGGGCATGGATGGACTCCTGGATGGCCGCTGCCAAAGGATGACGAGGGTGGCATTGGGCGATAGCTTGTACGCTGCTCAGGGAGGTAGTACAGAGAAGAGACAACTCGCCAGAACATGAACGGATGTACTGACGTGCATGAGATATGGCCACCAACTCTGCAGTGAAGACACTGGAACCATTGGGCAAGGAATGGTGTTCAATATTGCCTCTGTGGACGTAGGCGAAGCCGACATGGCCATCGGCCATCGAGCCATCGTTGTAAAACACTTCAGAGCCCCAGAACATGTCAAGAACAGAGAGGAAGTGTCAAAGAAGAGCCCCAGGAGTAACAAAGTCCTTAGGGCCATGTGAAAGGTCCATCAAAAGCTTCAGCCAAGGTTTACACCATGGTAGTGTACGTGAATGGACATCGAGCAGAGGTGGTAAAGGGAAGTGCGCCAGGTGAGACAGAAGAGACCTGACACGAACCGCAATCGTAAGTCCTGACCGGGGCCGCTGATGTGGGAGATGAAGCGCCGGGGTTAGGAAAAGGATGTGCAGGAGAGTTATGAATGTGTGCAACGAAACTGGCGGGAAGCTCTGAACATCAGATCTGCAATGGAGGTACTCCAGCCTCCACCAGTATGCAGGTCACCTGAATCGTCCTGAAAGCTCCCGTCGCTAGACGAACGCCGCAATGGGCACTGGGTCGAGTAAATGCAACACCGAGAGCAACGCCGAACCATAAACCACACTCCCACAGCCAAGCCTGGATTGAACAAGGGTTCTGTAGAGCTGCGTCGGTAGATAACACGCCATCGATATTAACGCCAGGGACACCTGTTGGGGTCTGGTAGCCAAAAACACGTCTCATCCTTGTACAGACTTGGGAAGGTGATGTATGCACCTGAGCCATGCTGCGGCTCGCGTTGGTGCTGTTTATAGGCTTCCGCCGTCTCTTGGAGGTCAGACGGTATCGTTTAGTTGGCATGGTTGTGGTGAGTGTACTAAGCGTAAGGTGCACAGAGATGCGAGAATGCTGGCTGTTCATGCTAAGGGTAGTGAGTTTGATCTCACTAATCTCCCAGCAGGCCTCTAAACTAGGCGTTTGTGGACAGGTACCCAGAGCTTCTCTGTGATAGATTGGCGGTTACTAATGTTCTTGACAACCATATTCGTCTGTCTGACCATATCCCATCAGGCAGTCCCCACCGCCTGAGATGAAGATACTAAGTGGAAAGATCTCCAAAATGCTCGAGCAGGGAGTTGTTAGGCCTTCTATATCCGCTAATGCCTTCCCTATATTCCTCGTCCCTAAGGATCAGGGGCGGGACTTTCAGCGTGTTGTTGACTACTGTCGCCTAAATAAGAAGGCTCTCCTCAGGTCGATCAGTTTACCTGATGTTCATAACTCTTTTAGTTGGTTTACCGGGGCTAATTGGTTTACTGTCCTCGACATGAATAAAGTCTGTCATCAGATTCCCTTAGCCGAAGAATGTAAACACGTTACAGCATTTTCTACTGATTGGAATCTGTTTGTGTTTAATAGGGTCCGCTTAGGTTTGGCTACTGGCGCAGCCGTCATTACTCGTTTGCTGGATAATATTCTTGGAGACTTGAAGTTAGTCTGTGTATACAATTACCTGGACGATTTGGTAATTTATTGTCGTTCGTTTCAAGAGCATTTGGAACATATCCAGCAAGTCTTTTGCTAGGCTACAGGGGGCCGGTTTGACTGTTAAACCCGATAAGGTGATATTAGCCAGGCAGCAGGTATCCTTCTTAGGTCACCTAGTATCAGGCGAGAGTATTCGCATTGACCATGAGTGGACTAAGGCCTTGAGAACCCTTTCGCCGCCCACTGATAAGCGAGGGATTTCCAAGTTTATGGGGATGGCGAATTATTTTAGGCGTTTTGTTCCTAATTTTGCTCAGCTTGCGCCCCGAAAAGGGGTGCGTTTTGAGTGGGGACGTGCTCAAGAGGCCGCGTTTGAGCACATTAGGGCAGTTATAGCCAATCCCCCGGTTCTAGGAGCGCCTGATTTTAATCAGAAATTTACTGTCCAAACTGACGCATCTAATGCGGGAATTTCGGCAGTCCTCCTCCAGGAGTTCGAGGGCCAAAGGCAACCATTGGCATACGTTTCTCGTCGGTTAACCAGCGCCGAACTTAAATATTCTGTTTACGAATGTGAAGCATTGGCTGTCTTGTTCGCGCTGGATAAGTACCGGTTTGGTATAGAATATAATTTCAGCTAGAGACTGACAATCAAGCCTTAAGATAGGTGCTAACCAGCGTAAAACTGGCTGCTTCGCCAGGTGGGCGGTACGTATTTCGGCGTTTCAGTTCGAGGTTAAGCACATTAGAGGCACAGAGAACCTGCTCGCGGACGTCCTCAGCCGTATGTTTACTGAACAACATCTAGTGAGGGCGCCCAAGAAACTTGGGAAGGCAATCTTACTTGTGTCGTGTTAGGCGGTATTCCTCATTTGTTTGGTGACACTGCCGACCATCAGGATCAGGACCCCATTTGGGGACCCATTAAGAAACGGCGTTTGGTTGAATATATTATCAGAAAAGGCATTTCCTATAAAAGGGTGGGACCTAACAAGGAGATTAAGATCTGTCTACCAGGCACCCTAGTCCGCCCAGTTTTCCATTATCTTTAGAACTCGTTGATTGGCGGGCATTTAGGGACTTACAAGATCTTGCAGAAGATTAAGGAGCATCTGACTTGGCCGTCTATTGACCGAGACGTTAGAGAAATGGTATTTCGATGTCAGTTGTGTCGTGTGGCCAAACCGAAAAACGCTCCTCAACAGGGGTTCCTTAGTTCTGATTGTGAATGGACAAACCCCATATTGATTATGTGGGGCCCTTACCTCGTACCGAAGGAGGCCATCTGTATGTATCAGCTATTATTGACGCGTTTTAGAAGTTTACCTGGCTTCTTCCGAGTCGTAACGATTGCTGCCACAATCATTGCGCATTTAACCAACGTATTTAGTGTTTTTGGACCTCCTACTGAAATCGTTAGTGATAATGCGCTGGTCTATCATTCGGCTCCCTTCAAGGCCTACTGTTTTCAAAGTGGTGTCAAGCATCTAACTAACACTCCGTATTATCCGTAGGGGTCCTTTGCGGAAAGGGTCAATCGTAACCTTAAATCCGCACTGATTATCTTTCATCAAAAGTCTCCCAATAAGTGGGATTCTAGTCTGCCTTGGCTTAGCTTTGCCTTCAATACCACCAGCCATGAGGCTTTGAAGGCTACTCCGGTTTCCTTGATGTTTGCTTATCCTGTTAATTCCCCCCTTTCGAACTTATGGGTGATTCGAGATCTAAATCCTGCGGAGATCACCCCTCAGGTCGTCAAAGAAAACTGGAATCGTGCGGGGCGCAATATTCTCAGGGCCCACAGCAGACAAGCTGGTAATCGACGAGTCTTCTGGGGTAAGATGGGAGATCAGGTGTACGTCCTTAATTTTCCCAGGAGGGAGGTGCGTGTTGGAAACCTTGTTAAGTTTACTCCCCTTTTTCTGGGTCCAGTGATTCCTTTCTCGTTCTGGGCACTCTAAACACTGTATTCTGGGGACGTAGTGCAGACCGCCGGTTCCAGCTTTGGAGTACTGTTCCATCGTTGCATTTGGTTTATCGGACGTCAGGTAGCTTGAGAAAGATTATCATTTGTCGTTCGTTAGACTGCCACTAGTCTGAGTTACCATCTTGTGAAGTAAACGCAAGTCTTGGATGCCTATCTCATCGCTCGCGAAAGTGTTTGATGCCGGACCTTCTCAGAGATCGATTCTTGGAGTACCGTCTGTGACCCCTTGGTTTTTGTAAGACATGTGTGTTCTAAAAGGAGGTCTGATGGCCAGTAGTTCAATGTAAAGCTCCTACAGTGCACGCCTTCTGCAGCTATAATCTGCCTTAGTACCCTTTAAGGAAGTTAAATACTGGTGCTTGTGTTTATTATTGTATTATTTATTGCAATAACTAGTAATGCCTACATTAAAGGCAATATATGTCTAGTTAATAATTCTGGTCGCCTTCTGGGATAAACTAGCAGTGTAGTGTTCAGTGGATGTTAAGGGTTGTGTTACAAAGTTTACCATCATCTTATTTTACCCGTTCCCTGGCGTGTAGGGCCTTCAGCCGTGATTGTGGTCGCCTTCAAGTTCTAATTTTATATTTGTATTTACGCAGTAAGCCGTTAAAACTTTATTTACTACCATTCCTGACGTCTGATGCCGACTGCTGTGTTTGTGGCGACATGCCTTTAATACTTCAATACCTAATTTGTAAGTTGCAGTGAGTTTTAAACAATTCTTAATTTATTGCCATTCTTGGCGTGTAAGGCCTTCTGCCCAGATCACAGTGTCTTGCCTTTAATGCATTATCTACTGTACCTGTATTTAATGGTGATTTTCTAAATTGTAACCCACTGAAAATACTATTATTTACACAATTGTTTATTGTTTCATTAATAATGTGTGGTATTTTTATTTATCGTTGACTCTGGACTTACTGGTTTCAAATAAATTATCTGTAGCTGTAAAAGGCAACCAATAGTTACTGATTACGGCCCGTCCACAATCGCAACCGAATCCTGCCTCCCCTTGAGTACCAGGTCTCAGCACCCAATGGTCGAGACGTACCTCTCCCAGCTGTCCCGTTTCTGTCTTTTTATAAGCTGGCGAACACGAGCACAGAGCCGTTTAAATGCTATTAGGTGTACTAGGGAAGGTTGCCACTTATATCGTTGTAGGACCCGCCTACGCCCTTTAATCTCCTCAGCAATTTCCGGTGACCACCAACGTACTGTGTTTCATTGGGGGAACACTAAGGAACAAGGGATCAGAATCTCCTCCGCACAAACGATCGCCCTAGTGACACACTCAACCATCACATCGATGTTACCGTGTGAGGCAGATTCAACGGTGACCGCAGAGGTGAAAGCTTCTCATTCTGCCTTGTTTAAAGCCTATCTGGGTAGGCGTCCGTCTGCCTGACACCGGGGCAGTGAAAGGAAGATGGGCAAGTGGTCACTACCACACAAGTCATCGTGGGCCCTCCAGTGGACAGATGGGAGAAGTCCTGGCCTGCCAAGTTATAAATCAACGGCGGAGTAACTATCATCAGCCAGGCTGAAATGTGTGGGGGGCCCCAGTATTTAAGAGGCAGAAGACGAATTGAGACAGTAAAGCTTCGACATTTCTACCTCAGCCAGTAAGCGTGGTGCCACACCACAAGGAGTTATGGGCGTTAAAATCTCCCAATAGTAGGAAAGTGCAGCCAATACGTTCAGGGGTACTGCACCATCTGCAGAAAGATATACATTGCAGACAGTTGTTTCCTGCTTCATCCTCATCCTGACAGCCACAGTTTCAAGAGAGTTTGAAGGGGCACAGTTTCTCTACATCCTGAGTTCAGGACAGAGGCATACTCCACCTGATACTCTGTTATAGTCGCTACGGTTCCTGTAATATCCGTTATAGCCACGGAGGGCAGGGGTCGGCATTGCTGGGAACCATGTTTCCTGGAGGGAAATGCAGAAAGCAGGTGTAAAGCTTAACAGTTGCCGTAGTTCAACCAGACGGTGGAAAAAAGCGTCGTAATTCCACTGGAGGATGACGTGATCGTGAGGCTCGGAAGGCATTGAACATTCAATGAGGCATTTAACGGCTCAGGGTGACCTGCTGCCATCAACTTAGTTCTCGAGCAGTCTATATACATTTTGTCTGAGGCTCCGGCGAGATCTAGGTCCTCACTGGACGACGGAATCTCCACCTCATCCTCAGATGCAGAGTTTGTATTTAGCAGTGGCCAGGGTGCCACCGCAATTTCGTTGGTTTTGGGGGCCTTCTTTTTTAATTTATCTCGCTGATCCTTGGGCTTCGTGGCCAGGGAGGGCTTCACTGATTCAGTCTTTGGGCTGGGGAGGATCGTGAAGGCCTACAACCAGCTGCTTTTGAGCACTTTAGCACATGGCAGGTGTCATCTTTCCCAATAGTAGAAACCTGGGAACGGAGGGACACAAGAAACCCCTTCCTAGCGAGAGGAGTGAAAGAAGACTTACACTTCTCTGGCTGAGAAGTGGGGAATAATGTCCTGGATAGTTGAAGGGGGGGGGGGGGGGCGGCAGGGCTCCCAAGGTAGATGGTGTGGGAACAACAGGAAGGGAACTGTCCACTACCATCAAGGGGGCAGGTGTATTCTTGTGGCTCTGAGAGCCGACTGGAACACACTGAACAGAAGGAGCTCTTAGCCTCAGTGTAGGTCAGTCAGTCCAGGGTCTTGTATTCCATTACTTTCCTTTCTTTCTGTAAAATCCTGTAGTCTGCCCAGCAAGGCGAATGGTTCTGTCTGCAGTTGACACAGATGGGAGGCAGTGCACATGGAGTAGTGAGATGTTATGGAGGTCAACAATCTCGTGACTTGATGCTGGAAGTTCAGTGGGAAGACATATGCCCAAACTTCCAGCTCTTGTAGCACCACATTGGGGGAGGGATAATGGCTTGACATCCCAGTGGTAGACCGTCACCTTCACCTTCTCGGATAATGTGCCGTCCTCGAAGGCCAAGATAAAAACATGAGTGGCAACCTGATTATCCTTTGCACCCCGATGGATGCGCTGGAGAAAGTTAACACCACTCCAAATTGGGGCGCAGCTAGACTGGAAAAGAAGGTCCCTGTGGAATAAAATACCCTGGACCATACGGGGCTTGATGGTAACAGGATCATCGTCCATCTTGTCACAGGTGAGTAATGCCCATGACTGAGCAGAGGATGCTGTTTTTATCAAGACTGAATCAGATCGCGTTTTCGAAAATCTCTCCTGCTCCCCCACACATGTCCTCTAAATGCTCAACAAAAAACTGAGGCTTCATCGACATAAAGGATTCCCCATCAGCTCTCGTACATCCAAGATATCAGGGCGAATAAGATCTGCTGCCAACTATAGCCAGGCGTTTCTCCCATGTTGTGGCCAGGGAGGGGAACGTTTTGGAGTCATACTTTTGTGCATTAAATTGAGCGGTTGAACGCTTAGAGAGTGCTGGTCCACCAGCAAGAGATGATGTAGTACTCTTCATGGTGTGTCATCCACCCTGATGCCACCCTCTGACGAAGGCCTTCCCCAAGGGTCCACTCAGCCTCAGCAAAGGCCACTTGGCAGGAAGGTCATTGCCATAAAGCGGTGGCCTACCCCTGACCCTTATGCAAGCAGGATTTTAGGTTGGCATTGATCAATACATCTACATCTACATTTATACTCCGCAAGCCAACCAACGGTGCGTGGCGGAGAAGGAACCATAACTGATTTAATGAGCCATTCGCGGTTTCACCTTAATGCGGCTTGTACTGAGACATGCATGGCTTAATCTTTGAAACAAGCATATGACTACTGGCAGGATCAACCAGGGAGCTGCGTCAACTAGATCTGAGCAGCAGGCCTCCTGGGAGTGTGTCCCGGGGGCCCGCGCGAACACGCAAGCGTCCGCTCAATTATTCTGCAAACAGAAGGAGGCTGAGCTCCCCTGCACGGTACACCTCGAAACCCTCTCAGGTCCCGGCGGCGCGCAGCGCCGTCCTAAGAGCATGGTCGGGTTCGAGAGAGGCGCAGTCGCCCGGAGTTAGGCGAGTAGACGCTTTCAGCGCGAACACACGTGCTCCCAACTGAGCTTGCCGCTGCCGACAGAGGCCCGGGAGCGTGCTGTCGTGGTGTTGCCGGCGGGAAACAACACGCCCCACCTACGGTGACCGGCAGCTCCAACGCCAGCGCCACAGAAGGGCAAAGCCCCACTTGGGTGCCAAAGCGAACTCTCCCAGCACAGGTGCGATACAAACCGCCAGTGAGAACCACTGGGGCGACCGAGCAGCAGACGGCGTCGCGGCGCCGAGTGCCGGGCGGCAGCGCACCCTCAACGCACACAACCCTCAATAGGACCAGCACACTGCAGATGTCCACCGCGCTTCGCTTGTTAGATGTCCTCCTGCGGAATATCGTGGCAAATTCCGTCCAAACAACGCATTACATTGTGCAAATCACAGCTAATTGTACATCCCTGCCCACAGTGCTGACATCTGGTGACCTTACTGGCGAAGGTAGTGGTTGGAACACACATTAAGCCAAGCAGCAGAAACTCTCGCTGTGTGCGTGTGGCCATTATCTGGCGGAAATGTGAGTGCTTGATGGTTTGCCATGTAGGGCAAGAAAATGGCACGGTTCCAGACTGAAGCGCCTAGAACCACTCGGCTACTGCGGCCGGCTGACCGGTATGGATTAAGCCCTAATAAATCATTGCATAGTTAAAACGTAGCACTTCCTCGAATCTCAGCCTTCACCCTTCTGGTGAGGCCCTTAAACCGCTCCCCTCCCCCACCCCCTTCTGCTCCCCAGAAACTTGCCTTTGGGCTCGACATCAATTTTACGATGCCTGCTGGCCGTTCCGAAAGGAACTGTTCATAAAATGCATCCGCGCCGGATGCCAGTCAAGAAATGTGTATTCGCGCCGGGAAGTCGGCAGCTCAGGGCCTTCCTGGACCGTAAAATCTTCAAGAGCAGGAGCGCAATTCAGCGTCCGTTGTGCTAAGATATATAGCGGCCCCCAGAGGCTTTACGGCACCGTAAACGGGCATTCTCGCGGCGCTGCCGTGCGCAAACGCATCTCGATAAGCGAGTTCCGCTTGTCGGAAAGCAATCAATGGCAACACTTTTATGCAGACGGAGGAAATGATGGCAGTCATCGTACAGTGAGGTCGAATACCCAAAACGTACCCGAAACCCCAACAAGACGTTTAATTTAGGCAAAACGCATCATGCAGGGATTTTTGTGACCGCTGCTTACGAATTTGATGTTAAAGATAGAGGATTTGGAGACAGTTAACACAGTGACAACGTGATTTGTTTATTAAATCAAAATAACAGAATAGTAGTCGAAAATGTATTGGGCAATAACAGTTCTTCGATACAACAAAAATTGCCATACAATAATGGAACAAATTTCAAAGTCGATGGTTACGTGCGACTAATAAACATAATACTGTAATCAAAGATATAAGTAATTGTTGTGATAATAATACCAACAACACTAATATGAGTAGCTATTGAAGACAGTCAGTCTTAGCATTCAAAATCTGATTGATGTTGAAGATGTTGTTCTGTTGCATGCAAAATGATGTGATTGAATTAATATCGCTCTCGATGTCCTCAGATTCAAAATCCACATAGGAATCTTCTATGGTCGGTTGTGGTGTGCTTGGAACTGCAGGGGACAGTACATCTACACCTATACCTACCATCACATGTAAGTGCTTGGTAGAGGGATCATCGAACCACCTTCAAAAATTGTTCAAATGGCTCTGAGCGCTATGGGACTTAACACTTGAGGTCATCAGTTCTCTAGAACTTAGAACTGCTTAAACCTAACTAACCTAAGGACATCACACACATCTATGCCCGAGGCAGGATTCGAACCTGCGACCATAGTGGTCGCGCGGTTCCAGACCGAAGCGCCTAGAACCGTTCGGCCACACCGGCCGGCGAACCACCTTCATAATAATTCTCTATTATTCCAATCTCGTACAGCGCTTGGAACTCTGATTCCCTTATTATATTATGGTGATCGTTTGTTCCTAAGTAGGTCGGCGTCAACAAAATATTGTTGCATTCAGAGGAGAAAATTGGTGGTTGAAGAAGATTAATCTGCAACGAAAAACGCCTTTGTTTTAATGATGTCCACCCCAAATAGTTTATCATTTCAATGACACTCTCTCCCATATTTCGCCATACTACAAAACGTGCTGCCCTTCTTGGAACTTTCTCGATGCAGTCCGTCAACGCTATTTGGTATGGATCCCACAGAGCACAGCAGTATTCTAAAAGAGGACGGACAAGCATAGTGTAGGTAGCCTCTTTAGCAGATTACGAATTAGAGGTTAAAAATTACCTAAGCAAAATGGCGGATCCAATATACCAATGAGACGCAGTAATAGTTCTATTGTCTCCTCCGATAAAGGTTTCATATGTTTTTGTGGCAGTTTTCTAATAACTGGAAATATATGGATCGGAAGTTACCAGATTCCGCTTGAAAACGTCATGCATGGTTTTTACCTGTGGACATTTTATCGCGATATCTTTTAATATCTTTGTCCCCCGCTTTCTGTGCTTTTTCGGGTAATTGACAGATTGACAACAATCCTTGGGCTGTTGTTTGCGGTCTGTGAATCAGTAGTGGACATATAATACCATTGACACAGCTCAACCAATTTTCTCGCAGTTGCCAGCGTACAAATGAATTTATCAGAATTGATTTCATGTCCACTCGAACTGACTTGTAAGATTAAGTGAAACCGCTCTATGAAATCTATGTCCATTGGTGTTTTGAAAGCAGATGTATCCGAATTTTCAAAAATGTGTCGAGCTGTATTTCCATCGTTGAAATTTCCGTATCCAGGTTTCGGACGATCGACAGTAAGCCCCAGTTTTGAGCTGAATTCCTTTTGAATGATCTTCTTGCACTTTTCTACAATTTCTTTTTCTTCGGCACTACGTGCTCACCATTGTTTAATCCCAAGATGTGTAACAAATGCAAGTATGTAATAGTCCAAACCTCAGATATTGGGCTTTGACTTCTTTTTGCAAAACATCATCGATGTTACTGAAATCTTTACTAGTACTTCCACACAAATAGCACCGTTGTGAAGAGTATTATCGATGCGAGTGCGTTGCATACATTGCCATCGATCATCATGGACTCCATATTGTACGAAATCGTGATTTCTTTTGAATGTATTGTGTTTTCAAAGTAAACAAGTGACTTTATCTGCTTTTCAACATATTGACCGTAGTTTCTGTGCTTTGGTGCAAAACTTGTAGTCTCAATTGTGTACAAAATCGAGGAGACGAAGATCGAAGATTCTTACAAATCACGTCTGCTGCCTCTGATTAAGGATCCACAGAAATAAGTTGAAAGGGTACCACAGACGTAAAGAAAATACATTCATATGTAATATGCACTCATCCTCAAATATTTGTTTATATTCACTTCGTCAATAACTTCCGTTACAACCCAATTTGTAAATGTATAGCATATGAATAACGTTCGCTTGATCCATACTACGAATGATATCCTCTGGGGATAATAAAATACGGTCGATTGTATGTTCCAGTAAAGCTTGTTGCTAAACTTCAGCCATATTTCCTGTGATGGTGCTAGCAGTATTAGGTGGATAGCAACGTTTCTTTGCCCCCGCCAATTTCTTGTGGGAAGGATACAGCCAACAGTTATTCTCCTTATACACTCCTGGAAATGGAAAAAAAGAACACATTGACACCGGTGTGTCAGACCAACCATACTTGCTCCGGACACTGCGAGAGGGCTGTACAAGCAATGATCACACGCACGGCACTGCGGACACACCAGGAACCGCGGTGTTGGCCGTCGAATGGCGCTAGCTGCGCAGCATTTGTGCACCGCCGCCGTCAGTGTCAGCCAGTTTGCCGTGGCATACGGAGCTCCATCGCAGTCTTTAAAACTGATAGCATGCCGCGACAGCGTGGACGTGAACCGTATGTGCAGTTGACGGACTTTGAGCGAGAGCGTATAGTGGAAATGCGGGAGGCCGGGTGGACGTACCGCCGAATTGCTCAACACGTGGGGCGTGAGGTCTCCACAGTACATCGATGTTGTCGCCAGTGGTTGGCGGAAGGTGCACGTACCCGTCGACCTGGGACCGGACCGCAGCGACGCTCGGATGCACGCCAAGACCGTAGGATCCTACGCAGTGCCGTAGGGGACCGCACCGCCACTTCCCAGCAAATTAGGGACACTGTTGCTCCTGCGGTATCGGCGAGGACCATTCGCAACCGTCTCCATGAAGCTGCGCTACGGTCCAGCACACCGTTAGGCCGTCTTCCGCTCACGCCCCAACATCGTGCAGCCGGCCTCCAGTGGTGTCGCGACAGGCGTGAATGGAGGGAGACGTGTCGTCTTCAGCGATGAGAGTCGCTTCTGCCTTGGTGCCAATGATGGTCGTATGCGTGTTTGGCGCCGTGCTGGTGAGCGCCACAATCAGGACTGCATACGACCGAGGCACACAGGGCCAACACCCGGCATCATGGTGTGGGGAGCGATCTCCTACACTGGCCGTACACCTCTGGTGATCGTCGAGGGGACACTGAATAGTGCACGGTACATCCAAACCGTCATCGAACCCATCGTTCTACCATTCCTAGACGGGCAAGGGAACTTGCTGTTCCAACAGGACAATGCACATCCGCATGTATCCCGTGCCACCCAACGTGCTCTAGAAGGTGTAAGTCAACTACCCTGGCCAGCAAGATCTCCGGATCTGCCTCCCATTGAGCATGTTTGGGACTGGATGAAGCGTCGTCTCACGCGGTCTGCACGTCCAGCACGAACGCTGGTCCAACTGAGGCGCCAGGTGGAAATGGCATGGCAAGCCGTTCCACAGGACTACATCCAGCATCTCTACGATCGTCTCCATGGGAGAATAGCAGCCTGCATTGCTGCGAAAGGTGGATATACACTGTACTAGTGCCGACATTGTGCATGCTCTGTTGCCTGTGTTTATGTGCCTGTGGTTTTGTCAGTGTGATCATGTGATGTATCTGACCCCAGGAATGTGTCAATAAAGTTTCCTCTTCCTGGGACAACGAATTCACGGTGTTCTTATTTCAATTTCCAGGAGTGTATGTTCTCAACCCCTGATATTGACTCTTTGTGAATTTGTGTTCAACGCACAGTGAAAGTGCGGCTTCGGCGGACAAAGTTTTCTCGCTTATCACGGTCGAGTCAAAGGCCCGTCATTGCCTGGACGCTCTCGATGTCTCAAAAAATCGTTCAAATGGCTCTGAGCACTATGGGATTTAACATCTGAGATCACCAGTCCCATAGAACTTTAAAACTACTTAAACCTAACTAACCTAAAGACATCACACATATCAATGCCCGAGGTAGGATTCGAACCTGCGTCCGTAGCGGTCGCGCGGTTTAAAACTGACATGCCTACAACCGCTCGGCCACACCGGCCGGCCTCGATGTCTCATAAACAACCTTTGCAGCATCCAATTGACCTGGTGATCATAGGCTGATCTGAGTAGCAGATGCTAACTCTTGTGACGTCAATGTCTCACGAACTGACTGAGTTCTTCTGCGTTTCGACCTGTTGCTCAATGACGTGAACTATCCTGAATGGCGGCCGCTGCATTTACAAGTCAATGGCAGATCACATCAGCCACTTCCTTGCCACTAACAGTAAGTAACGGAAATGAAACGCGTGCATTAATTCATTCAGTGTTTTGTTTCAAAAAGAGGTCCACTGTCCCGTTAGCCTTTTGCCACCTTGTTCTCAATTTTCGCTTTCATATATTCCGGTACCTGCAACGGTCGGCCAATTTTCTTGGAAAGCTATACAGCCAGGTAAGGGATTAATGCAGGAGGGATCCTTCAACCCATGTGACCGTGACGCAGCGCCGTGTTGTGATAGGATATGTGTGGTGCAAGGGCCCTAGGAAACATTCAGAACAGGCAGATTTAGGCAGGTGATTTTTGTTAATTCCATCAGATAATTGATCAATCTATAATCTGTAATTCCACGGTGTATTGCGGTATATGCTACTTTTGCTTCCACCGAAAATATGAGTTTGACAAATCATGGTCGTTTTGTGCAAGCATCGAAAAAGATATAATCTAAATAGGATAACCGCGAGATGTAGACTGAATCTTCACTCACTAATCGAGTGTAAATTTGTCTAGCTGTGACAGCGACGCGTGTGCTCTCGACGGTCGACTTTGAACTGACGTGATTCGACAGCTATCGAAGGTAGGGACCTATCCTTTTGGGGTGAGATGCACCAATCCTTCCCGTATACAACACACCTCTCCAAATTCCAAGACTCGAATATTCGTTTTTCGAAGATGTGGCCACGCAAGTTGGAAAAAAAATTGAAGGCAAACATGCCAACCTCATACAATGCAGTGTCACATTTAGCATCCAAAACTTCCAGAATACAAAGGAAATATACCATTTGAGTAGCATCCAGCAGGAGTTTAGACAGAGCTTAGAAGTTAAACTATCAATTATCCAGAGTTGTAGGCGGAGATAAGTGGCAGTATATCGTTCAAATGAGGTAATTTTGAAGTTCCGCAAGAAATCTCATTAGGTTCACTTTCCTAGTGAATAGGTTTTGGACTTAAAAATGAGGGTGTAATTATAACGTCAAGAAGAAAGTAAAGTTCTCACAATGGTAGAAGAAAACGAAATGAAACTTCACGTGTAATTCACTGTGATCCCTGAATACCTGACACTGTTGACGTGCCAATTGTACCCTATCAGGTCTGGTAAGAAAACTAGACATTGAAACCGATTTATTTAATTATTTCTGTTTGTTGATGTTGTCTATCTAAACTGGTCGCCATTCTGAAACTGTGTATTTGTGCTGTAATGTGAACGTCAAGAACGCAAGTGATGTTCTTACGTATACGGTACATGATAATCAGGGTCACCAAATCAGTTTGAGACTGTACAACTGTATTGCAATGAACTTTTACCAAACACAATTAGAAAACTTAAAACTGTTTACTAAATAAGATATACAGTGAAGTTTTGTACTGTGCAGCGCAGTCAACAGTTCTACAATGTGTGACGTCACAAATCGTATTTTGAAAGAATAAATGCCCAACATGCTTTTATTAAAATGCCCTGTAATTTTACGTTCGCGGACTAAGTAAAATCCTGAACACTGAATGACACACATACACACTGTACCGTAAGAAAAAAATTGTCTGATAAAGCAAACGAGATGTGAACTAAACTTCACTAAACTGAACCTGAAAATGATTGTTGAGTGCAAAGCTTGGCGTGAACCCAAAGCTCTCACTTTACTTCTCACTGAATACCACACTAGCAACGACAATGCTACTAAAAATCAACATCACACTCATGTTAAACTGACCATAACAAATTTTCATTACTTACCTTGTGACAACGGGAAGTCGACACTCCTCTAAAGCGGTGAATATTAAAATACAGCGCCGCAGCAAACAAGCTAAAGAAAAATCTTGCCAAATACAGTGCAAGGAGAAACAGCTATGTTAAGTACATCATGCTTTAATTTGAGTGACTGTGTTCCGTGGAATCCAATGCTGCGACACACACTTATAAAGCAAAATTTTCCTGGGGAGACGGTGGAAGAAATTAAACTTACTGAATGACTGAAAAGGTTCTAGCATTCAAAATTGTATTACGTACCTCATTTCATAACAGTTACAGCCATTATCACAAAAATAACTTCCCAAAAAAAAGTGACATTGCCATGAAATTAGTTAATGAAATGATAAAGGAGTTGTGGATCTGTAATCCTTGAGTATAACCGAAGAGAACAGATAACTCTGCTTAATTTCGTCCTGAATCAATAAAGAAAAAATTGAGCTAAATATTTGTCTTCGTCAAACTCATGATAAATTACCTTCCTCAAAGTCATGATAAATTACGTGCAGGCAAGGGATACAGCGATAGTGTTACCGAAATATCTTCACACTTCTCAAATCAATCTGTACAAAATCATATTTCCAAAAAGCCACATAGTATGCTTTTGCATCTCCGTGTTCCGATAGGTATTCCAGATCGGTCAGCAACGTGACCAACACCCAGATCTCTGACTTATTTCTCACTGAATACCACACTGGCAACGATAATGCTACTGACAATCAAAGATCACACTGCTTGTACTCAGAACCTCTGTAGCATAACCGGTCAACTACTGAGATATCTGCTCGAGAAATATCCAGTGTACAGGTATCAAGTATGATAAATCGAATAAAAAGAGGACTCATATTACTTTCTTTGAATACCGAACATAAGCAAGAAACCTTACAACACGAACGAAACTAATTCACCCTGGTTGTATTCTACCTGTTATTGAGAACTGCAGTTCCAATCTTTTACGTACCCAATGATGATGTCTGTGTGTACGAAGTTACACTGACGTCCGACCATGTATCACTTTCTTTGTTAGGTAGTGTGTTTCTGAAGTTGTATTACCATACTGGGAACGTTTCCAGAATACGTACATAGACATCTAATGTTATATCATTTTCCGTAGTAGTTCTCGTTCGTCGCTTGTAGGAATAAAAATAGCATACACCTCGGAATTTCTTGCAACACTGGAGCGTCTTCTTCGCAATTACGTAATTTAAGAGAGGCGAGGAGGAGATGGATGAGTGTTTAACGTCCCGTCGACAACGAGGTCATTAGAGACGGAGTGTACAGCTCGGATTAGGGAATGGCGGAGAAGGAATTCGGCCGTACCCTTTTGAAGGAACACCCGGAATTTGGCTAATTTGGCTGAAGCGATTTAGGGAAATCACGGAAAACCTAAATCAAGATGACCGGACGCGGGTTTGAAGCGTCGTCCTCAATGCGAGCCGAGTGTGTTAACCACAGCCCACCTCGGTCGGTTTTAAGAGAGGCGTGGCATCTGTAGCTCCGCTGTCAGAGTTTAGTTTAACCCTTTGTACGATTGTCATTGACGCAATATTTTCTGGAAAATATTACACTCAGGAATTACTACCATGGTGATGGTAATCCTACTTAAGGCAGCAAATCATTTTGCGATGAAGTCTGTCTTCCGTGGAAAGTTAAGTTATGAAACGTCCCCTTAGAAAAATTTTATACACGACTGGTCTACGTGAAACGTCCTCTTTGAACAATTATACACGAATGTGCTTAAACTGACACACAATATTTTTTTGCGCAACGCAATCTGACTTTCAGTAATCCCTACAAGAGAATGGCCCTGACTAACATTAACCTATATGTTTCACAAATCACTTACCTCACAAAAATCTTCGTTACTCGAACTACTGCAATACAGCGAGCGCCACTACCGCCAGCTAACTAAAAGATTCAAACTACAGAAGTCACTAACTACTGAGGCACAGTTAGCAAATGAAAGATTTTAATAGAGAACAATAAATGTATTTACCTTAATAGTCAATATATATATATATATATATATATATATATATATATATATATATATATATATCATTTCATGACACCAATTCTTACAAATTTCAAAACTCCGCCATCTCTCTCCCCACGTCCACCACTGCTGGCGGCTCACCTCCAACTGCGCAACGCTACGCGCTGTTAGCATCCAGCTGCCACTGCCCGACACTACAATGGCAGACAACAATGCAAACTAGCCACAGACTGCGCACAGCACAGCCAGTGATTTTTCATACAGAGCGCTACGTGGCGTTACCAATAAGAAAATGTAAACAGCCTACTTACATAGCCTCCATGCTCCCCACAAAAAAATTTACAAATTGTTTTGGGCAGTGGCCAATACAGATTTGAAAATTTTTTTCATAATTACAATAACAAAGAAATGAAATGCACACACTTATCGATACAATGTTGGTCAAAAGCTAAAATTTTCTCACAGTCCATATAGACAGTCCTGATCATTCATCACAGTAAAATAGTAGTGTTTTCCTCAAAGTCTTAGTAGTAAAAGAAAATGCACACAGAAGTAGTGGATTTCCATGCAGTCTTGAAGAAGTAGTGTTGTCCTTTCAACGGAAAGTCAGTGCTGACTCTTGACATGCAGACAGGTAATGGGCCACAACAGAGTCAGTCGACGTTGAAGACTATCGGTAGGTAGGTCATCGCAGAGCAGACCCACTGTAGTCCTGGTAGAGATTACGGTATTGGTGGGCCACCAGAGATGCAGACCCACTGCAGTCCTTGTAGAAATAATGGTATTGGTGGGTCATCAAAGGTGTAGACCCACTGTAGTCCTTGTAGAGATGGCCAGCAGCCATCTGTTTGACTGTGCAGGCGCACAATCACCATTGAAGAGTCTTGCGGATAATATAACAAGTCCATAACCACCACTTGTCCAGTCACAAAGAATTTGTTTGAAATGTCCTTAGAACCAGCAATGCTGTTAACCAGTCCCTTGCTGAATTATCAATACACTTGCAAACACTATCAATCCCTACTTCTCATATATTGTGCATATACTATGACCAACAGAAACATGTGCAGTGAAATGTAATTTAAGGCCTATACGAAGCATACAATGGTGGTAGCTTTACTATCACACAGTTTTCTAAGAAGAAGAAGAAAATGTCGCTTTTATTCCAAAGATTCCTGTATAAGTAATTCAAACTTCCTTATTACACATTCATATGTGCTATACCGATCTGTGATATGTAAGACAGCTACTGGTGAGGCACTATCTCTATATACATTTGTAAACGCTTCTTTGCAGTAGTATGTGTGCTGTTGCCTCGTTTTATTGTATTTAAATTAATTACAGTCCGTTCATGGCAGTTGCTGCTTGACAGTCACGTAAGAACGGAAACTGACCAACAGCAAAATTAAACAACACATACAGTAGATGACGGAATCATGTCTTTCGGAAATTTTATAGGGCTGTTGTAGAGGACATAATAAAACGTGAAACTATCTAAATAGCTTTGAGCACTCGTTCACAATATAAGTTATAAGGTGTTTCCAACAGTGAGTACACATTTCCTAAGTATACACGAGGACAAGTAATCTACAGAAATTTAGAGAAAATAATAAAGATAGGCGATAAAAAATGTTCGTTTTCAGATGTATGCAGGCTCGTGTTGTAGCGTACCAGCACAGTTGTCAAGTTCTGTGTGAAAGAAAATTTGAACGAAACTTTGGAAACGCAATGAAACTGCAAAGGGAAATCGAGAGATGCTTATATGTCCTGTTAAGAGTTGTAAAACACATAATTTTCAAATAAATATTGGGAGCAGAAGGAATGAAAGTTTATCCTATCTGGGAAGCAAGGTTATGCGGTTTTGTCAGGAGCTGAAAACTTTGAGGAAGTGAAGCCCAGATAATGAGCAGAAGAGGAAGAACAAGAAGAATATGGAAGTGAAAGCAGTACTAATCAGTGCCATTACACCAGAAGGTGCAAATAAGGTGCGATACGAGGGGGCCTAAAGTATGGTAGGCGAGGGAAACAGTGTAGGTAAACTCCTTACCAGTGAAAGTGGTAACTTAATGAGACATCCGCTGCGCCGTAATGTATGAACTATTTCTTATTAGCTGCAAAAGAGGAGGAGGAGGGAATTTTAGAGTCAGATAAGAATATCGAAAACAGGTTGTTGAATGCGTTCTATGTAGTAGCTACATAGAGATAAGAAAATACGAAATGCGGTGTCTGACAAATAGTACTTAGATTCCCGTCTGGTAGTGCAGATTTAGATTTCCGTCTTTTCCCTACCTTGTTCTAGGAAAAGGTCGGGTTGGATCCTCTGCTGAGGGCACGGCCCATTTTCTTTTTCGTCCATCCCTAATCCCAGCCTACCTATCGACTGTAACGACCTCTCTGTCGAAGAGAGACTTTTTTTTTATCTTGATTCCTTCTTTTTTAGCCCAAGTCAGGAAAAGATGAAGGAGGGTCTTGGACGTGACAGCATACTTACGAGAAAAAACAATGACTGGAAGTAAAAGAGCGCCAGGAGCAATGACTGTGCAGTATGTTGTTTACACGAATTCTCGCAAAGAAAATCCAACGAAAAAGTGAATAGTCTTACGCTGTATGTGCTGCCCGTAAATGTCTCACAAAGTAAGCACAGGTTGAGTATGCGGCATCGGCAATCTTTACAGTTTCCGGAGAGCCTATTCCACGAAATTGTTACACAACGAGAAACGTAGCAAACTAGAGCGTTCACACTTTGATGTCACCCCGAGAGTAGATAAATTTTATATTTTTTCCGTTTTGGCGTTTTACATTAAGACAAGACAAAGCTTTAAATAACAAAATTACCTCGCAGGTTATATTGTCCTGATTGTTATTATTCGGACAGTAATTAATGTTTTGGCGATTCCCACGTTGCAACGGATTTCGTTAAGCTACTTCTAATTAGCACAGCAACTTGAAATTTAAAATTTCGTAGCATCATGCGCTGTAAAAATTTGGAGACAACTATTCAAAATTTGCTGGAACAGACCTATGTCGATTTAAAGTAATAGGTTTTAAATAAATGTGTTCGATTACACCTAATATTTCATAATTCTGAAGTTACCTTAATTTAAAGATTGCACTGAATGAATACTGCTTATTTCTATTAGTTAAATTTTAAAAATAAATATGATTGACTGAGACACACTCACGTTAGTAATTAAAATTATGCTGTTATAGACTTTGTGAATGAGCCTATTTACATACTTTTGGAAATGTTGGTGATACCTCACAACTAGGCTTGGGATAGAATCAGATTTTCACTCTGCAGCGGAGTGTGCGCTGATATGAAACTTCCTGGAAGATTAAAACTGTGTGCCCGATCGAGACTAGAACTCGGGAACTTTGCCTTTCGCGGGCAAGTGCTCTACCAACTGAGCTACCGAAGCACCACTCACGCCTGGTACTCACAGCTTTACTTCTGCCATTACCTCGTCTCCTACCTTCCAAACTTCACAGAAGCTCTCCTGCGAACCTCTCCCGCGATAGGCAAAGGTCCCGAGTTCGAGTCTCTGTCGGGCACACAGTTTTAATCTGCCAGGAAGTTTCAGGCTTGGGTAGCTTAAGGGGAAAACATGGAATGTAGACCGACACATTTGTCATTTGTTGTTTCTTCTAATATATTTTATTACTTAATGGCAATATTAACAAAAAAATGGCTCTGAGCACTATTGGACTCAACTCTTGAGGTCATCAGTCCCCTAGAACTTAGAACTATTTAAACCTAACTAACCTAAGGACATCAAACACAGGATTCGAACCTGCAACCATAGCGGTCGCGCGGTTCCAGGCTGTAGCTCCTA
This sequence comes from Schistocerca gregaria, assembly GCF_023897955.1. Taxonomy (NCBI): domain Eukaryota; kingdom Metazoa; phylum Arthropoda; class Insecta; order Orthoptera; family Acrididae; genus Schistocerca; species Schistocerca gregaria. The sequence goes on from NC_064926.1 coordinate 49,994,706, forward strand.
GAACTACTCGGCCACCCCGGCCGGCCCAATATTAACATTACAAATTACAATCTTATTAAAGGAATGAAAAATCTAAAACAAAGATTGAAACGGCTCAAATTTTTTTAAAGAAGACTTTAACAATTATACTATTAAAACGAGGACACGAAAAACTGAAGTACAGAGTTCCCAAAAGCAAGAATGTTACATCAACTGAGCGTGGCTAAAAGCAGGTTCACCCAACAATGGTTCAAATGGCTCTGAGCACTATGGGACTTAATTTGTGAGGTTATCAGTACCCTAGAACTTAGAACTACTTAAACCTAACTAACCTAGGGACATCACACACATCCATGACCGACGCAGGATTCGAACCTGCGACTGCAACGGTCGTGCGGTTCCAAACTGTAGCGCCTAGAGCCGCTCGGCCACTCCGGCCGGCTAGCATGGAACGAGCAGCCAAATTTCGTAGTAACGACAGTAGCTAATGACTGTGTATCAAGGCTATATTCGGGAGTTGAAACAGCTCTTAAACTGTACAGGATGAGAAGTACTGGTAAGGGTGCCTACTTTAAAGAAGAGAGGTATGAGGAAAAAACCTCAGGCTTGGTAAATACGCCTTAAGCTCCTGAGCTCTTTAAATTCACCGAACAGATCTAACTACTGATCCCCGCAAGTACGACGACACCCCGCCGTGGCACGCATGAAAGGGGCGGCCGATTGCCGACCAACCCAGACGCCGTGTGACGACCAGAGTGCCTCGGCGCGAACAGATAAACACGCCTCTGCTCCGGGCCGAGGGAACAGGAACGCGCCGTCTGCCGCTAAATCTGCCCTGCCAACACAGATGAAAAGGCAACAGCAATCTGCGGAAATAAAGCTTCACACAAGAATGGCCGGGGAGTAAAAGGAAATATATAAATTAATTGAAAGCTGGTACCAATAAGTTACATTTAACACTCCTTAAAATTACTAATATTCACAACCAAACATGTCAGCACCCGCTTATTCAATAACACAAACATACACATATCCACCTTGGTTCCCACACTGATTGAATAGAAATCATTCCCTTCACGAAACCTATCACAGGGAAGACTCTGAGACTTGCGCGAAATATGGACGTGGAACACAAATTGGAATTACTAACACTGACCGATGGTCATGAGCTCAAACACTGGTAGGTGTGCTAACATAACAGTCCATATTCCGTATAATACAGGCATGGCTTTATAATATCAAGTGGTCAAAATAAGGAAATAACTCATAACTCCGCTTATGTGAGAAGGAGCTGCGACTTTCAGGATTCCAGCTATGCGGTTATTGCTTCCAACCCACACGTACGATGTTCGAGGTGGCGTAGACCTTACGTTTGCAGAGTAAGTCGTGAACTTGTCGACCAAGTTGCATGCGACGTCCGTCTATTCTCGCGACGCCCGCCGCTACCAATTCTTAAACGAGCCGGCGAATCTTGCCGCAGCCGGCCGGAGTGACCGTGCGGTTCTAGGCGCTAAAGTCTGGAGCCGAGCAACCGCTACGGTCGCAGGTTCGAATCGTGCCTTGGGCATGGATGTGTGCGATGTCCTTAGGTTAGTTAGCTTTAATTAGTTCTAAGTTCCAGGCGACTGATGACCTCAGAAGTTAAGTCACATAGTGCTCAGAGCCATTTGAACCATTTGAATCTTGCCCCGACGGATTTAACGTTACGCCGTAATATAGACCACCCGCGCCGCAGCTGAAGGCCCCGAAAAACCACCACTCGCCAAGCACGTGCCCCTCCGCCAACTGTCTTCCGCAGGCCTTGCCAAACCAACAACACACACACACACACACACACACACACACACACATACCTCGACTTGGCGACACAGGATCGACTCTACATTGGCAACCTAGACAGCTAGTGGCACCAGTGGAACGCCATACCGCCAATGTTAGAGCCGCCACTGCTCAGTTTCGTTTAACATGCTCCAACGCTGACTTCATTGGGAACCAAGAAACAAAGTGAAATGGGAGAGCACTGCTAGTGACTGCTATGAAAAGAGTATTACAGTTTTAGAATGTGTACAATGCTATCTACTCAGTGACCAGTAGATGTGTTAACCATTGGTACAATCCTTCGCCATGTCTATAGCAACAATTCTGCACTGCAGCCCCGTAGCGGCAACTAAAGTTTTTTGTATGCACTATAAATGTATGCTGTAGCATACAGAGAAGTTGCAGCATTAGAAAATTGCAGCGAAATGCAGGAAGATCTGCAGCGGATACGCACTTGGTGCAGGGCGTGGCAGCTGACCCTTAGCGTGGACAAATGTAATGTATTGCAAATACATAGAAAGAAGGATCCTTTACTGTATGATTATATGATAGGAGAACAAACACTAGTAGCAGTTACTTCTGTAAAATATCTGGGAGTATGCGTGCGGAACGATTTGAAGTGGAATGATCATATAAAATTAATTGTTGGTAAGGCGGATGCCAGGTTGAGATTCATCGGGAGAGTCCTTAGAAATTGTAGTCCATCAACAAAGGAGGTGGCTTACAAAACACTAGTTCGACCTATACTTGAGTATTGCTCATCAGTGTGGGATCCGTACCAAATACGGTTGACAGAGGAGATACAGAAGATCCAAAGGAGAGCGGCGCGTTTCGTCACAGGGTTATTTGGTGAGCGCGATAGCGTTACGGAGATGTTTAACATACTCAAGTGGCAGACTCTGCAAGAGAGGCGCTCTGCATCGCGGTGTAGCTTGCTGTCCAGGTTTCGAGACAGTGTGTTTCTGGATGAGGTATCGAATGTATTGCTTCCCACTACTTGTACCTGCCGAGGAGATCACGAATGTAAAATTAGAGAGATTCGAGCGCGCACGGAGGCTTTCCGACAGTCGTTCTTCCCGCGGACCATACGCGGCTGGAATAGGAGGGTGAAGTAATAAGGGTGGCACGTGGAGTGCCCTCCGCCACACACCGTTGGATGGCTTGCGGAGTATAAATGTAGATGTTGATGTAGAAAACTGTTTCAGTGCGTTATTTTTCGGGCAGTCATCTACTGATGTAGGACAGAGATTCGGATCTCGTCGAGACACTCACTTTTAACCTGCCAGAAAGTTGCAAACACGCGCTCACTCAACTGCAGAGAGAAAATAAGTTCTGGATACATTGATATACATACTATAAAATCATTTCGATTGAAACACAGAAGTTGTTGAACAGCGATGTATTATTTGTGAAAACCTGTACTATAATCTCTGAACCTTATTGAAGCGGCGAAGTCCCATTACTAGTAGAACACTGGACTTAAGTACCGTAAATCGGGCATACATTCACCGCCATGGTTACTTTGACCACTCAGACATCAGATGTTTTATGGCTCTCTCCTGATTTTCGGTCGGTTGTTAAGAACGTACTGTTTGGTGGTAAGGTTCCGTCAGTACACGAATAGCACCATGCAGTGCTAGCCTAGCTGGCGAACCTGTTGCGACTTAAAATTATATAGGAAAAGTGTGTTAAAATCAAGTTGTGCAAAATCCACCGATATCATTTAACTGCAAAGCGATCGGTGTTTTCAAATGTATCGTCTACATTACTGGATTAATTATCACAATGGCTCACTGATTAGTTATTTGTTCACATATATATGTCTGCCACTATATTACAATTTCTGAGTTCATGCATACTTCCTCTCTTTCGGGGTTACTTTGACTACTGTCTTTGCCGTCGAGGATTACAGACAGACAATTTATTAAACAATGTTGATGCTAATGGCAATGCGGGACTCTGGAATACATACATTAACCATCAGTATATAGATGATAGCTGATTGGTAACTGTTAATGTGCGTACAACTAACAAAAACAAATGTCAGTCATATATAGCTCAAATCGAAAGCTGTTGTGGTTCAAGCAGTGATTCAGGTACGACATATAATGTCAAATATCTTCGTAAACAAGGAACGAGATTTGTTTGTCCACAAGTGCCACATGTTGTTTTGGTAAACGGAGAATATATCATCTTAATTGTAATGGCAATGAATGTTTCGAAACGATGATTTAGGTCTAAGATGGATGAAATTGAAGGTATTATACTCAGGAAAATTTGGAGCTATGTGTGGTACTCTATCTTACTACCTTTCATTATATTTATAATTTTGGTGACGAAACGCTCTCATTTATGTACTGTAGTAGTATTTTTTCTTATATGACGCTTAAGAGAACACTTAAGAAAGTGTATTTATATCTGGGTACTCAAAGTATCATTGTGTTTTTGAAATGTTGACCAGAAAAGGAATAGTAACTGACACTTGTTGTGGACGTAAAGACTGCTCAATGTATCTTCAAATCGTTGCTAAATTTGACCACCTACATGTTTTACCATTACTTCTTCTGCACTTTATAAAATGTTTTGTACTAATTAGTATGTAATTCTTTCATACAAGCCCCTGTGTTAACTAACAAGTAGTGAATTTCTACATTCAAATCTACTGTTAGCAACTGACGCTGCGACTACAGCAACAAACTTATTTTTTCATTATTTGATGTTAGATTAAGAATAAATTACGCTGAAGAGCCGAAGACATTGGTACATCTGCCTAATATCGTGAAGGGCCCTCGCGAGCACGCGTAAATGCCGCAACACGACGTGGCGTGGTTCAAATGGCTCTGAGCACTATGGGACTTAACTTCTGAGGTCATCAGTCCCCTAGAACTTAGAACTACTTAAACCTAACTAACCTAAGGACATCACACACACACCAATGCCCGAGGAAGGATTCGAACCTGCGACCGTAGTGGTCGCGCGGTTCCAGACTGTAGCGCCAAGAACCGCTCGGCCACTCTGGCCGGCGACGTGGCATGGATTCGACTATTGTATCAGGTAGTGCTGGAGGGAACTGACACCATGAATCCTGCAGGGCTGTCCATTAATCCGTAAGAGTAAGAGGGGATGGAGATCTCTTCTGAACAGCATGTTGCATCCCGGATATGATCAATAATGTTCATGTATGGGGAGTTTGGTGGCCAGCGGAAGTGTTTAAACTCAGAAGAGTGTTTCTGGAGCCACTCTGTGGCAATTCTGGACGTGTAGGGTATCGCAGTGTCTTTCTGGAATTGCCCAAGTCCGTCAGAATCCACAATGCACATGTATCGATGCAGGTAATCAAACAGGTTGCTTGCGTACGTATCACATGTCAGAATCGTATCTAGACTGGGCACTCCTCACACCATTACAGAGCCTCCAGCAGCTTGAACAGTCCACAGCTGACATGTAGGGTCCATGGTTTCATGATATTGTTTTTATACCCGTACACGTCCATCTGCACGATATAGTTTGGAAAGAGACTCGTCCGACCAGGCAACATATTTCCAGTCATCTACAATCCAATATCGGTGTTGACGGGCCCAGGCGAGGCGTAAAGGTTTGTGTCTCGGAGTCATCAAGGGTACACGAGTGGGCCTTCGGCTCCGAAGGGCCATATCGATCACGTTTCGTTGAATAGTTCGCACGCTGACACCTGTTGATGGCGCAGCATTAAAACCAGCAGCCTGGTTGCACTTCTGGAACGCTGAACGGTTCTCTTCTTTCGTCGTTGGTCCCGTTCTTACAGTATCCTTTTCCGGCCGCAGTGATGTTGCAAATTTGATGTTTTACCGGGCTCCTTATATTCACGGTTCACTCGTGGCAAGGTCGTACGGGAAAATCCCCACTTCATTGCGATCTCGGAGATTCTGTGCCCCATTGCTCGTGCGCCGACTGTAACACGACGTTCAAACTCACTTAAATCTTGACAAAGTGCCATCGTAGTAGCAGTAACCTATCTAACAATTGCGCCAGACACTTGCTGTCTTATATAGGCGTTGTCGACCGCAGCGCCGTATTCTGCCTGTTTACGTGTCTCTGTATTTGAATAAGTTTGTCTATACCAGTTTCTTTGTCCTTTCACGCTGATAAAAAACAAACCTACTTCTCCGCTGCAGTGACAGCTGGCGCTGTGAATATGGATTTGACCGGGGAGAGACTACGTTGCAGTGCAAATATGGTGGAAGACGAATCTCAGTGGCAACGGCAGTGGCTTTTGTGCAGACTGGAAAACGCGCTAGATGTTTGGTATGTTGACTTTTATTGCAGCAAAAAAATATAACTTTGGCTGACACAGCAGTTGAAAAAAAATGTGACATGTATAACAATATGCAAGGAGGTGACCGTTTGCAACTAACTGCAGAGCTAGATGAATCCGTTGGCAAATTAGTGAGCTCTTTCATTTCAGTTAACTTCATATCAACTACTAATGTTATTAGTTGTGTGTTGCAAGTTTATTTATCCGAAAAACAATTCGAAATTACTAACTCTATCAGTGTCAAGACCCGATAGCAATTCATCTACTTTGCCTTTCATCTTCCAAGACATAATCTTATTGCATCAGGTGATCTGTTCATGGACAGCATCTACTCCTCTCTCCCGCATGCACAGAGCGTGCAATGAAAGTTATAACAGAACAAGCTTCGTTATGCTTTGTTTAGTGACCAGGCTCATTACGTGTCCATACAGAAAATGTCTATCAGGTCCTTACTGTATAACTTGTTGCATAAATTATCTCTAATGCTTACATCACGCGTCCATCAGTTTTAACATGATATCGGGACTTATCCTGAACCCACCATTTACGTTAGAGGGAGTAATCAATCACGCAACCACCTTAAACTCGTTCACTCTGCTTCACAGCGCAGCTGGCTAGGCTCTCGCAATGTAGCCTTTTATGACAGTTATCAACAGGACAGTAAATTACACAGTCCAGTCACATCAGTAACCACCCCCTATGTTCGACGTCAGTGTGCAATAACGACACAGACCGCAAGGGCGTAGCAGCGGTACAGGATATACACTACTGGCCATTAAAATTGCTACACCAAGAAGAAATGCAGATGATAAACGAGTATTCATTGGACAAATATATTATAGTAGAACTGACATGTCATTACATTTTCACGCAATTTGGGTGCATAGATCCTGAGAAATCAGTACCCAGAACAACCACCTCTGGCCGTAATAACGGCCTTGATACGGCTGGGCATTGAGTCAAACAGAACTTGGATGACGTGTACAGGCACAGCTGCGCATGCGGCTTCAACACGATACCACAGTTCATCAAGAGTAGTGACTGGCATATTGTAACGAGCCAGTTGCTCGGCCACCATTGACCAGACGTTTTCAGTTGGTGAGAGATTTGGAGAATGTGTTGGCCAGGGCACCAGTCGAACATTTTCTGTATCCAGAAAGGCCCATACAGAGCCTGTAACATGAGGTCGTGCATTATCCTGCTGAAATGTAGGGTTTCGCAGGGATCAAATGAATAGAGCCACGGGTCGTAACACATCTGATTTTGTAACGTCCACTGTTCAAAGTGCCGTCAGTGCCAACAAGAGGTGACCGGGACGTATGGTCTCCGAGCTGATAGTTCTTGCTGCTGCAAACGTCGTCGAACTGTTCGTACAGATGGTTGTTGTCTTGCAAACGTCCCCATTTGTTGACTCGGAGACGCGGCTGCAGGATCCGTTACAGCCACGCGGATAAGATGCTTGTCATCTCGGTTGCTAGTGATACGAGGCCGTTGGGATCCAGCACGACGTTCCGTATTACCCTTCTGAACCCACCGTTTCCATATTCTGCTAACAGTTATTGAATCTTGACCAATGCGAGCACCAATGTCGCGATACGATAAACCGCAATCGCGATAGGCTACAATCTGACCTTTATTAAAGTCGGAAACGTGATGATACGCATTTCTCCTCCTTACACGAGCTATCACAACAACGTTTCACCAGGCAACGCCGGTCAACTGCTGTTTGTGTTTGAGAAACCTGTTGGACATTTTCCTCAGGTCAGCACGTTGAAGGTGTCGCCTCCCGCGCCAACCTTGTGTAAATGATCTGAAAAGCTAATCATTTGCGTATCACAGCATCTTCTTGCAGTCGGTTAAATTTCGCGTCTGTAGCACGTCATCTTCGTGGTGTAGCAATTTCAATGGCCAGTAGTGTATAAAGTCGATTTGTCTGACGTCCAAAATGGCACTATCATTGGCTTCCGAGCTAAGAGGGCACACACCCAGAGGCGGCTAAGTTTGTAAACTGTTCTCGAGCCGCCGTGATTGAAGTATACCGTCCATGGAAAAATGGCGCTATCCAAAACTGGCGTCTAAGCAGCTGTGATACACCATGAGCCATAGATGGCAGAGGTGAACGATGGTTGCGGGGATGTGTAGGGGCGAATAGATGTGTAACTGTTCCGCACCTGGCAGCCCAGATCAGCCAAGGGGCTTCCAGCAGTGTCACCTCAACGACCGTTCAGCGAACGCTGCTACGTATGGAGTTCCGGAGCTGGCGCCTGGTTCCTGCCTTCATACCGACTGCTGTCTATGGGCGACGAAGGTTGGAATACGCACGCCAACGCGGCAACTTGATTTTAAAAAAATGTGCAAATGTGTGTGAAATCTTATGGGACAACTGCTAAGGTCATCAGTCCCTAAACTTACACACTACTTAACGAAAATTATCCTAAGGACAAATACACACACCCATGCCGAGGGAGGACTCGAACCCCCGCCGCGACCAAACTGGATTTCCACTAAATGGCGACAAGGTAGCCTTTTCAGATCAATCATGATTTATGCTTCATCGGAAAGGTTGGTTGGTTGGTTTAAAGACTGGAGAAGGAACCAAACTACGAGGTCATCGATCCCTTGTTCCTAATAAAACAATGCCACAAGGGTGAGAATAAAACGGACGAAACATATAACACAAAACGGAAAGAAAGGAAAAGCCCCAAGAACGAAGAGAAGGCAACGAACACTAAAAGAAACAACAGAGAACAGGAAAACAACAGAGAGACGCTAGAAACAAGAGTGTAAAACTTGAAAGCAGATTACAGTGGCTGGCCAACCACGAGAATAAAAAGGGAAAGCCAGCCACTCTGCAACACATTAAAACCTCCACCATAAAAGCAATAGGGTGGACGATACAGGGGGACAAAGGACATGCGCTAAAACGTACATAAAAGTATAAAACCCATTCTCAAAAATGACTCTGAGCACTATGGGACAACTCTAAGGTCATCAGTCCCTTAGAACTTAGAACTACTTAAACCTAACTAACCAGAGGACATCACACACATCCATGCCCGAGGCAGGATTCGGAACTGCGACCGTAGCGGTCGCTCGGTTCCAGACTGTAGCGCGAGAACCGCTCGGCCACCTCTGCCGGCAGACCCATTCGTGCGGATGAAACCTAAAACTAAAACAGGTGAAAAAATTGTGACATGTATAACAATGTGCAAGGAGACGACCTTTTTCAACTAACTACAGAGCTTAAAGAATCCGTCGGGAATGTAGTGAGCTCTTTCATTTCAATTAACTTCATATCAACTACTAATGTTATTAGTTGTATGCACAACTTTATTTATCCGAAAGTTTTATTTCTAACAATTCGAAACTAGAAACTCTATCTGTGTCAAGACCTGATAGCAATTGATCTACTTTGCCTTTAATCTTCTATGCATTTTGATGACATAATCTTATTGCACCTCGTGATCTGGATTCCCCAATTACTGAAGTATCTGGCTGGACAAAGGAACCTTGTTCACGCTGGAATATCTCATACCTGACTTCATACTAGGAAGGGTCTATACCTCCCACATTGTCACTTCAGTTTTTCCTTGAGTGAGCTTACCTTCTATAAGGTAATTTATGAGTTTCACCAGCCACCACCACAAAACCTTATATCAGTGTGGGCCGTGTACTAGTATAGTATGATATGACGTTTCTAACACTGGATCTAAACATACCGAATAATGTAACTACTGGTGTCCTAGAATCGCGTTCCGTTTGAACTCGCTGAGTTTTTTTTTTTTTTTTGAACAATATTTGAAAGTAGACTTTTATCAAGAAGACAAGGTCTCACACTAGAAACTATTCCTCCATAGTTTTCTACACAAAATACTTCCTGATGAGTTGAATTCGATCCTCTCTTAAGCTGCTTTATAAAGTCTCACACGAGGCCCACTACTACCTTTCTTAGGCCGCGCGGGGGAGCCACGTTGTATCAAGCGCTTTGCCACGGTTTGCGCCCCCCCCCCCCCCCCCTCCGTCGAAGTGCAAGTACTCCCTCGGGCATGGGTGTGTGTTTTGTTCACAGCGTAAGTGAAGTTAGATTAAGTAGTGTGTAAGCCTAGGGAACTTACCATAAATTTCCAAACTAAATTGCCTACTACCATTACGTAATCTCTGAGCGCGCCATGTAAGACTGATAAATTAGGTCGCTACAGTCGGCTGGTCACTTGTTGTTAAAATGTTTATTCTTGAAGCCGCGTGCACGTCGTGCTTGTTCTCCCACGATGATTTGGCCAATGTCAATTTTGGCGGGTGCTCTGATGGTGGGCTACGCCGGAAATGTGGCAGCAAGTAACAGTTTTTCTAACAAGTGATCTACTGGTTTTAACGACCTGATAATGCAGTGTGCCTAGAAATACGATCATGTTAGGCCCTTCCCAAGTCATGTATCACAGCAGTGAGCGATTGATTCACTGCCCTCCATTTTTCTCATTTTTCATTGTCATAGTAACATTTCAGCTCTTACTTAATACTTCTCATTGCATACAACCAGGATTCAAAGTTTATGTCACTAGACACTGTTTTACAATTTTTTTTTGTATACCGGGTTATTAGGGCACCGATACTTATTTCGTAGTACCTGTCCGTAGTACCTATCAGTTTCAATTTGTCATACATGTTTAGCGGAAAATCTTATACACATAAAAACCATATTGCGGTGATGAAGTTTTGCTAGAAGCACAACATTTTTCAGTCCATAGCTTGTGTTCTAGTGGCTAGCGTTGCAGTCTTTGGATCACAGGATCACGGGTTCGGTTCCTGAGCGGGTTGGGGGATTTTCTCTGCCCCGGGACTAAGTGTTTGTTTTGGGCTCACCATTTCGGCATCATCATCATTCGTGACAGTAGCTCGAGTGGCTGTGACAAAAATTGGGACTTTGTACTGGCGCTGATGATCGTGCAGTTTTTGTTGTTGTGGTCTTTAGTCCTGAGAATGGTTTGATGCAGCTCTCCATGCTAATCTATCCTGTGCAAGCTCCTTCATCTCCCAGTAACTTCTGCAACCTACATCCTTCTGAATCTGCTTAGTGTATTCATCTCTTGTTCTGCCTCTACGATTTTTACCCTCCACACTGCCCTCCAATGCTAAATTTGTGATCCCTTGATGCCCCAGAATATGTCCTACCAACCGATCCCTTCTTCTAGTCAAGTTGTGCCATAAACTTCTCTTCTCCCCGATCCTATTCAATACCTCCTCATTAGTTACGTGGTCTACCCATCTAATCTTCAGCATTCTTCTATAGCACCACATTTCAAAAGCTCTCTTTTTGTCTAAATTGTATATCGTCCATGTTTCACTTCCATACATGGCTACACTCCATACAAATACTTTCAGAAATGACTTCCTGACACTTAAATCTATACTCGATGTTAACAAATTTCTCTTCTTCAGAAATGTTTTCCTTGCCATTGCCAGTCTACATTTTATATCCTCTCTACTGCGACCATCATCAGTTATTTTGCTCACCAAATAGCAAAAATCCTTTACTTCTTTAAGGGTCTCATTTCCTAATCTAATTCCCTCAGCATCACCCAACTTAATTCGACTACGTCCCATTATTCTCGTTTTGCTTTTGTTGATGTACATCTTATATCCTCCTTTCAAGACACTGTCCATTCTGTTCAACTGTTCTTCCAAGTCCTTTGCTGTCTCTGACAGAATTACAATGTCATCGGCGAACCTCAAAGTTTGTGTATCTTCTCCCTGGATTTGAGCGCTCTACAAACCAAACATCGTCAACGTCAAACAACATTTTCACAGAAATTACTAAACACATTGCACTTAAAAAAGGAAGATTCGAGTTGAGACAGCATTTTTAAACCGCAGGGTTTTGCCTTTCGAGAAAAGTGTTTATAGGGCATCCTCTGACTACGTTCGATGTGAGTTAGTCCACATAAAACGTTTGCAACAGCGGAAAGCAAGAACGAGCAGCAATGGAGTGTGGTACTTCTCGGTGATAAGTGGAACGAATTTATATACTGTTATCCCACATCCTCGAAGCATAAATAACCGATTTAACGTAGATTTTATCGCTAGTTAACGGAATTCCAAGCCATAATTAAGGTTACGACGTAATGCAAGTTTTAACGATATCGCCATTATCGGTACGAAGCGGCGTAATTGCCGTTTTATTGGAAAGCGTTCTGTCTTGTCTATTTTTCTTTTTTTTGTCGATTTTGTCGCTGGCTACAGTCCAATGTTTGAAACTGTGGTTGTAAGGAAATAAAGTGCTTCACAAAGGTACCACCAGATTCTTGCGGTAATTTCCTACATTATTACGCTTCTGCACCGATAGGGAAAACCAATGTTTAAGAATCCAAAGTGCTGTAATTCACACTTAATGTCCTGCGAGTACCCATAGTCTGCCCTAGTCGTTTACCCTCTCAGAACGCCGCAGTTTGAGTGAGCCAAGTTTGCAAGGTTTTCACACACCGATCTACAGGACACGTATAACTACTACTGCCTGCGGCAGACTTAAAACTTTTGCGCCCCTAGACACATTATATTATATGCCCCCCCCCCCCATAAAAAAAAGAAAACCCTGTTTTAAATGATAACTACTACCAAATCACTTCACAGTTGCCGTTTTGGATGGGAGCGCTGTGAGCTGTTTCCGTAATCTGCTGTTCTGAAGGACGCGTCAGCGGTCTATTCGCGCTCAATCAAAATGTAATATGGTTCCTGAACTGTACTTGGTGTACGGCAGCCGATAAAATCAACTTAAAACTGCATTGTGTTAACACATTCTTCTGTCGAAAGACAACAGAAACGAACACAAGGAAAATAACTTCTCTTTTATGGCCTAAAAATTCAGCAGAGCGAGTAGGACACAACGGATTTTTGTTATACATTCGCTTATAATATGTTCTTTTACACGAAACCGTTGAAAATGAAAATAAAAAAAGTTGTGTTACGATCTAAAAATTGAAGCGAACGTGTCTCACATTAGAAATTAACACTTTTACGGAGGTGCGTTCAAAATTAAATTTAAATTGTCGTTTTAGGATCTAATAACTTGAATGTTTAGCAGATAAAAAAACACGCTCGGTATTAATACATGAATCTATAGTTAAGCGTAAGAAACGAAAATGAAATATAGATTTCGGTGCAGGAACTAATAACTGAATACAGACGAACAAACACAGAACTGGATTTGTTATTACATAATTTTACAGACCAGTATGAAATAATCAAATGGTTCAAATGACTCTGAGCACTATGGGAATTAACATCTGAGGTCATCAGTCCCATAGAACTTAGAACTACTTAAACCTAACTAACCTAAGGACATCAACACATCCATGCCCGAGGCAGGATTCGAACCTGCGACCGTAGCAGCCGCGCGGTTCCGGACTGAAGTGCCTAGAAACGCTCGGCCACAGCGGCCGGCGTGTCTAAAAATCAATTTTGTTTTATAATCTAATCGTTAACGTGCAAAGAATTAAGGGTCTGTGTAGCAAGATGCTGCATAATAAGTGTACACTATACCTTTAATCGCTGTAAGGGTTGAACAGTTTTGTACAGTAGCTACGGCTCTCACCATAGCTCCTTCTAATGGTATTAGCAAAGCTTTTGCTTATTTATCGACAGAACTGAACTACGTTATTTATTCCTTTTCATCTGAGCGTAAGCTCCGATAACGTATATTTCCTCGATAACTATACATATCAGCAGACGCCAATAATACGCATCAGTTGTAATATGTTACAGTGTCAGCATGAAGTGATTGTACAGCGCCGAGCGACCTGTCATTAGTAATTCTCCGCCTCCTTCGGTCACGTATGCTCGTAAACGAGGTTTACTGCCATCGGCAGTTGTAAAATAAACAGTTAATACGTACTCTGTAAATCCAATGAATGTGCTCAAAGTTATAATAAAAATCACATTACAATCTTAGATTTTTAAAACTAATATGAATAAATAAACAGACTCACCAGTCAGCAAAGTTTGCGTCTCGCTTTGACTGCAGAAAACACGTCGATCATATATTCATAATTAAGACGGTTACCAGTTAAGCAGTAGACCCGTGCTCTAGGGGTAGCCTCTCTGATTCGTAATCAAGAATGTCTTCGGTCCCGGGTTCGATCCCCGCCACTGCGTAAATTTTCATAAATAATCGGCATTGGCGGCCGAAGACTTCCGGCATAAGAAGTCAGCCTCATTCTGCCAACGGCCTTGTCAAAGAGGGCGGAGGAGTGGATAGAGGTTCAGGGCACTCTATTGTCCTAGGGGTGGGAAATTGCCCCTAAAGGTGGATGAATCAGCAATGATCAACGACATGAGGATGCAGAAGGCAATGGAAACCACTGCATTAAAGACACGTAACGTGTATCCGCAGGACATGTGGCCTGTAGTTGAAGAAGTGTCATGATGATCTCTCCATTGGCAAAAGATTCCGGAATAGTCCCCCATTCGGATCTCCGGTAGGGGACTGCCAAGGGGAAGGTTACCATGAGAAAAAGATTGAATAATCAACGAAAGGATAATGTTCTACGAATCGAGGCGTGGAATGTCAGAAGCTTGAACGTGGTAGGGAAACTAGAAAATCTGAAAAGGGAAATGCAAAGGCTCCATCTAGATATAGTAGGGGTCAGTGAGGTAAAGTGGAACGAAGACAAGGATTTCTGGTCAGATGAGTAATGGGGAAATATTAACAGCAGCAGAAAATGGTATAACAGGTGTAGGATTCGTTATGAGTAGGAAGGTAGGGCAGAGGGTGTGTTACTGTGAACAGTTCAGTGACTGGGTTGTTCTAATCAGATTCGACAGCCGACCAACACCGACAACGATAGTTCAGGTATACATGCCGTCGTCGCAAGCTGAAGATGAACAGATAGAGAAAGTGTGTGAGGATATTGAAAGGGTAATGCAGTATGTAAAGGGGGACGAAAATCTAATAGTCATTGGCGACTGGAATGCAGTTGTAGGGGAAGGTCTAGAAGAAAATGTTACAGGAGAAAATGGGCTTGGGACAAGGAATGAAAGAGGAGAAAGACTAATTGAGTTCTGTAACAGGTTTCAGCTAGTAATAGCGAATACTCTGTTCAAGAATCACAAGAGGAGGAGGTATACTTGGAAATGGCCGGAAGATACGGAAAGAATTCAATTAGATTACATCATGGTCAGACAGAAGTTCCGAAATCAGATACTGGATTGCAAGGCGTACCCAGGAGCAGATATAGACTCAGATCACAATATAGTAGTGATGAAGAGTAGGCTGAAGTTCAAGACATTAGTCAGGAAGAATCAATACGCAAAGAAGTGGGATACGGAAGTACTAAGGAATGACGAGATACGTTTGAAGTTCTCTAACGCTATAGATACAGCAATAAGGAATAGCGCAGTAGGCATTACAGTTGAAGAGGAATGGAAATCTCTAAAAAGGGTCATCACAGAAGTTGGCAAGGAAAACATAGGTACAAAGAAGGTATCTGCGAAGAAACCATGTGTTATAGATGAAATACTTCAGCTGATTGATGAAAGGAGGAAGTACAAATATGTTCCGGGAAAATCAGGAATACAGAAACACAAGTCGCTGAGGAATGAAATAAATAGCAAGTGCAGGGAAGCTAAGACGAAATGGCTGCAGGAAAAATGTGAAGACAGTATACTAGAAAATCACCCAAAGTTGATTCACCATTTCAAAGTTTACGGTAAAATACATTTCTACATCTACATCTACATGACTACTCTGCAATTCACATTTAAGTGCTTGGCAGAGGGTTCATCGAACCACAATCATACTATCTCTCTACTATTCCACTCCCGAACAGCGAGCGGGAAAAACGAACACCTAAACCTTTCTGTTCGAGCTCTGATTTCTCTTATTTTATTTTGATGATCATTCCTACCTATGTAGGTTGGGCTCAACAAAATATTTTCGCATTCGGAAGAGAAAGTTGGTGACTGAAATTTCGTAAAAAGGTCTCGCCGCGACGAAAAACGTCTATGCTGTAATGACTTCCATCCCAACTCGTGTATCATATCTGCCACACTCTCTCCCCTATAACGCGATAATACAAAACGAGCTGCCCTTCTTTGCACCCTCTCGATGTCCTCCGTCAATCCCACCTGGTAAGGATCCCACACCGCGCAGCAATATTCTAACAGAGGACGAACGAGTGTAGTGTAAGCTGTCTCTTTAGTGGACTTGTTGCATCTTCTAAGTGTCCTGCCAATGAAACGCAACCTTTGGCTCGCCTTCCCAACAATATTATCTATGTGGTCCTTCCAACTGAAGTTGTTTGTAATTTTAACACCCAGGTACTTAGTTGAATTGACAGCCTTGAGAATTGTACTATTTATCGAGTAATCGAATTCCAACGGATTTCTTTTGGAACTCATGTGGATCATCTCACACTTTTCGTTATTTAGCGTCAACTGCCACCTGACACACCATACAGCAATCTTTTCTAAATCGCTTTGCAGCTGATACTGGTCTTCGGATGACCTTACTAGACGGTAAATTACAGCATCATCTGCGAACAACCTAAGAGAACTGCTCAGATTGTCACCCAGGTCATTTATATAGATCAGGAACAGTAGAGGTCCCAGGACGCTTCCCTGGGGAACACCTGATATCACTTCAGTTTTACTCGATGATTTGCCGTCTATTACTACGAACTGCGACCTTCCTGACAGGAAATCACGAATCCAGTCGCACAACTGAGACGATACCCCATAGCTCCGCAGCTTGATTAGAAGTCGCTTGTGAGGAACGGTGTCAAAAGCTTTCCGGAAATCTAGAAATACGGAATCAACTTGAGATCCCCTGTCGATAGCGGCCATTACTTCGTGCGAATAAAGAGCTAGCTGCGTTGCACAAGAGCGATGTTTTCTGAAGCCATGCTGATTACGTGTCAATAGATCGTTCCCTTCGAGGTGATTCATAATGTTTGAATACAGTATATGCTCCAAAACCCTACTGCAAACCGTCGTCAATGATATAGGTCTGTAGTTAAATGGATTACTCCTACTACCCTTCTTGAACACTGGTGCGACCTGCGCAATTTTCCAATCTGTAGGTACAGATCTATCGGTGAGCGAGCGGTTGTATATGAGTGCTAAGTAGGGAGCTATAGTATCAGCGTAATCTGAAAGGAACCTAATCGGTATACAATCTGGACCTGAAGACTTGCCCGTATCAAGCGATTTGAGTTGCTTCGCAACCCCTAAGGTATCTACTTCTAAGAAACTCATGCTAGCAGATGTTCGTGTTTCAAATTCTGGAATATTCCATTCGTCTTCCCTGGTGAAGGAATTTCGGAAAACTGCGTTCAATAACTCCGCTTTAGCGGCGCAGTCGTCGATAACAGTACCATCGGCACTGCGCAGCGAAGGTATTGACTGCATTTTTGTTCAAACATTTGGTTTTATTGCCTATTGATCTACTTGAATTAGAAAAAATCACCGTTACAATTTTGATTAATGCCACGTTGTAAGAGAATGTCAATTGTTGGTTCACTGACACACCATTCTGCAGGATCATCACTAATGAGGTTATTTCTTTTTGTGATGTCTGACTCGACACTTATTTTTTCGTGAAGGTCGAAATCAGGAACAATTTGCTTTTCTTCATTTTAAACTTTTGCTTCGTCTGTATTTACTTCTTTTACAACAGCTGCAGTGCCAGAAGTATCATCTGTACCACTTGGACTCGAAGTCGAACCAGCAACATTTTTTGCGAAAAATTTATGTGCTCTGCCACGCGTTTTTAGAACAATTTCCTTTGACAATTTGCGAAATGCCGCCCGACTTCAATTCTCACGTTTGATTTTTTCGCTGTTATTCATGTTAAGGCACTTACAAGATTGTCAACCAACAGTCAACACAAAAGGAAAAAAAATTGTAAAAGGAAAGAAAGAAGGACTGTATCCAATTCGAATCGTACTATACCGCACACGAGCACAAAGATTTTTCCTTTAAACACGGAGCGAAGAACCGACCACCTCGGACTATTCGACTAACTGTGCTATGGAAGAACGACAACGCAGAATAATTTAATTTCTTTGTCGCCTCTTTCTCTGTTGTTAGTGAACAGTAGAAGCTCACCTGCCGACTGTAAAGAAAACGGGACAGTCCCTATTTTGGTTTCTGTGACCCGCGTCGACGGAATTTTGGATGGGACGCAAATATGTTCTGAATATTCTTGACACTGTCTTTCTAATTTAAAACGCACATAATTTTTCAATTTCTTGCAGTGAGGTGTGCTAAATCGACTCTTATCCCACTTATTCTCCTAACATTTTAGCGATTTCTGTGGGCAGAGAAGACAGACTACAAAGTTTAAGTAGTGTAGTTGGCAGTTGGTGTGGCGTATTGTGATTTGTGTGAACACTGATGTTATGTCTACACGCAAATGCACCTTTTTTCCAACATAAAGTAAAAATGATCTTTCCTCGAAGAAAAAAAAGCTTAGTTAAGAAGTTTAATATAAGATTTGCAGTGCCACTTATTATTCGATTGCGCGGAGTGGGAACTTTGATATTGTGCAGGTTGGAAAAGGAAGTTGGTTTCTTCTTCTTTCGACAAAAAAGTAACTAAGTAAATAAATAAATAAAATTTTTAAACTGTTGCTAAGTGTATTTCACACGTTATTAGATATTCTGCTTATGTTTTTTCCGTATAAACATGTGTTTAAAAATGTAAAACATTCTCAGTATCAACAATTTAAACGGGTGTCATTAAGTCAATGCTCAGATATTGAAGACCACAGAGCTTTCTCATTAATTAAAGTAATGGAGGGTTGACTTGATACTTACCCGTAATTTCTACAAGAAATGTAAGTAGAGTCGGGTTTTACATACTGAGGCGCACACATGTTACAGTATTTAAGAAACTGCAGATTAGTTTATCACAGCTCTTCAGGAGCCCCGGTATTTCCACGGAGAAAATATGGTAGAGTTAAGTAAAATCCGACAACATTCCCAGTATAATAACGTTTCAAACATTGCATTGTAGACTGTAGTCCTGATAGCTTACTTCAGAATATGTCATGAAGATGTTACCAGACAAAAACCCAATGTTAAATTTTCATTCAGTCACCAAGTAAACTATGTATATTTCCAAGCTTATATTGTCGAATTTCGTTCTTAAGGCTGATTTAAACTAGCAAGTTCTTTAACAATATTTAAAAAAAATTGTCGTTTGTAAGCGCAGTTATTTTAAAATGTAAAAGTTTAAAATGAGTACAGAACAAAAAATGCCGCCACCATTAATGTGCAGCCCCTAGGCTTGTGGCCAGTGGGACTATATGTAAATCCGCCACTGTTTACTGCGAAGATTATTTATTTTTATTTATTTTATTTATTTATTTATTTAACCTGGCAAGATTAGGGCCATCAGGCCCTCTCTTACATCTAATCAGGCATTCTGCTTATTTTACAGTCATATGTTTCAGTAGGCATGTTAAACTACATCTAATACAAAAAGTGAGATAAACAATTAGAAAGGTACACCTCGAAAAATACATTATTGAAGAGAAAGATTTAAGATAGGAGTGCTGGCAGCAGGGAGTATGAGGGAGACTCATGGTGAAGGGAGGAGAAGAATAGAGAGACATGATGAAACATAATTAAGGAAAATATAAAGGAAAAGGAGACTGCGTGGCTAATAGAGATAGATGAAGAGGAAGGCATCTCAGCAGCAAGATAGGAGACGCTAGCTTTGCTATTTGACAGATGAGAGGATTGGCCTTGCACATTAATTTTGTGGAGAATTTTATGCGGATGATAGTAGGAAATGCTTCAACTTCTTCTTCAAAGCAACAGGAGATTGAATTTTCCTCAAGGTAAGGGGCAGTTTGTTCCAGAGGCGGACAGCGGCAACTGAGAAGAAGTTTGCAAAAGTTTTTGTTTTGTGAGTGGGCACAGTTAGGATACCAGATAAGAGTGACCTCGTGTTTCGATTATGATGGCATGACAGGTTTTTAATCTCTGAAGCTAGGTACTGGGGTGCTTGCGCGATGAGGAGTCGGTGAAGTAGACATAGAGTGTGGTAGTCACGCAGTTTGTCCGGCCGCAGCCACCCTAGCTCGGAGTATGAAGCACTAACATGATCATATCGGCGAATGGGTGCTGGGAGCGCTTGAAAGTTTCCTTCCACATACATGTTGCATCAGTTAGCGAATTCTGTGTGCTGTCAAAATCACTCCGCATTATAGCATTTGCTGCTCATGTGTACAATGACGCATACGAGAGCAAAGAAGAATCTGTGCTTCCTCATTTTTCCTCATAAACAGAATATTCATCTGTTCTCGATGGACACGATGTATATACAAAGATCTACACATGTCGACCTTTAATTTAATGCTTCAAGCCATCGGAGTTCTTCGTAAGACAACGTGGTGGAGGAGTACAGTCCACATAACTTCACGCACAATTAGACATGTACACCGCTGTAAAACGGCAACAGTTACGCAAAATATCTGATAGCCCGCTAACAAAGTTACAAGAACTTACTTTAAATGGTGACTCTCCAAATATTGTACAACCCACTACATATTTGTAGAGACTGTAAGACCAAGATTAGTTTAGTTACAGCAAGCACAGAGGTATTTAAATAATCAGTCTTCCCGCACTTCATACGTGTATGAAACGGAAACAAACTCTAATAACTCCTACAACGAGGCGTATCCTCTGCCATGAATTTAGTAGTTGTTTGCAGAGTATAGATATACGTATAGCAGTAGATATAGTAATCGGAACGATAAATTCATCGGCGTAAGTGGAACAGACCGAGTGCAGGAAATCTACCAGCGTGCTTTTTAATTCAGGGATCTAAATCTGAGAAAACCAAATTTTACCGGACATAGTTCATTGCCAAAAAAATTTATAGTGCTATCCATTTTTGGGTTCACTATACTCTACATGTATCCGAGATTATTATAAAATACAAGACACTAAACCGAGCGAGGTGGCGCAGACACTGGACTCGCATTCGGGAGGACGAAGGTTCAATCCCGCGTCCGCGTCCGCGTTTTAGGTTTTTCGTGATTCGCTCCAAGCAAATGCCGGGATGGTTCCTTTGAAAGTGGACGGCCGACATCCTTCCCCGTCCTTCCCTAATCCGATGAGACCGATGACCTCGCTGTCTGGTCTCCTTCCTCAAAACAACCCAACCCAAGAAACCAAAAAGCGGTAGCTTACTGTACTTTAATGAACCCCACTTGGTTTCTAAGCTAATAAATCATTGTTGCAAACGAACTGTTTCAAAGTACAATCTTCTAAACACTTGAAAAATTTGAAAATGGAAGTAACGCGTCCAGTATTGCTCTTTCCATCATCTTCATTATAATGTGCACAGTATGGTACCGTTATAAGAATGGTAAAATTATTAGAAGAAAGATATTAAGTTCAAAGTAGCTCTGAGCACTATGGGACTTAACTTCCGAGGTCATCAGTCCCCTAACTAACCTAAGGATATCACACACATCCACGCCCGAGGCAAGATTCGAACCTGCGACCGTAGCGGTCGCGCGGTTCCAGACTGTAGCGCCTACAACCGCTCGGCCAACCCGGCCAGCAGATATTAAGTGTGGTTTTTATTGTTTCAGTGCAGTATGATCGTCCTTTCAGAAAACGATAATGGTCGTTAAGTGTAATCTTAGTAATACGAAAATGTCCAACTGCAGGCTCTCTTTGATGTTTAGGTCTTCTCCCTTGTGTAATTCCTCTACTTTTTCCACGCGTCTAGTTGCGATGTGGTATTTTTGCAGGATATTACTGGGCGAGTTTTCCAAGCCTTTACCATGTTTTTTTCGTTTCTTCCCAACGATAGCTGTAGCATTTACCACCATTTTCTGTTAAACCATTGTCAATTTCGTATTTCCTAACGTTCGAATATTCTAATGTCATTAATTTTATTAGTGACGGTATCAGACCCACTTTAGTTTCATAGCACAGGGTTCTAACATAATGCAGAGATCTTGGAACCGTTATACGTAGTATATACACCAGCCAGAATATTATCTACCTAATAGCCGGTGTGTCCACCTTTGGACGGGAAACAGCGGTGACACGTCGTGGCATGGAAGTGGTGAGGCCTTGGTAGGTTGCTGGAGGGAGTTGACACCACACATACACACAAAGGTCAACTAATTCTCGTAAATTCCAGGAGCTGACGATGAGCTCTGACGCCATGTTCGATCAGTCGCCAGACGTGTTCGATAGGGTTCAGATATGGTGAGTTTGGGGCCAGCACATTAATGTGCCTCTGCCGTCGGGAAACACGATCGTCACGAAGGGGCGTACGTTGTCTGTAATCAGTGTACGATACCCTTCGGCAATCATGGTACCTCGCACGAGCTCCACTGGACACAAGGATGCCCACGTGAATGTTTCCCAGAGCATAATGGAGCCGGCGCGGTACAAGTGTGAAGGAGGTGTTACCCCTATCGGTATGGTGAAGATTGCATCGGGATTCGCCAGACCATACTACGCTCCGCCACTTCACCACCGTCCAATCCCGATGATTACGTTTCCATTCCAGTAGCAGCAGCCAATTTTGTGGTGTTAGCATTGGCACGTGCATGGGTCGTCGGCTGTGGAGGCCCATTGTTAGGAGCGTTCGGTGCTCTGTGTGTTTAGACACACTTGTGCTCTGAGCAGCATTAAAGCCTGATCTTGGTTCCGGCACAGTTTGCTGCCTGTCCTCTTTTACCAATCTGCCCAGCGTACGATTTCCAAAATCTGTAATTCTCGGTGGCAGCCAACCTCACGGCATCTGGACGTGTTTTCACCCTGGTTTTGCCACATGCTGAAGATATTCACCACAGCACTCCTAGAACACCAAACAAGTTGTGCGTTTGTAAAAGAAACAGATTTCAGCTATCAGTTGCCCTTTTTAAATTTTATTTGCAGATCTAGGTTTCAGCTAGAAATTAGCCATTCCCAATGCACTATCATTTTTTATCAATGCGTGTAATGCCTGTTGGTCGGGATTCATCCACAGTTTGGTGCTTCAATGAACTGTGGATGAAGCCCGACCAACAGATATTACATGCATTGATCAAAAATGATAGTGCATTGAGAATGGCTAGTTTCTAGCTGAAACCTAGATCTGCCAATAAAATTTAAAATTATAGTGCATTGAGAATGGCTAGTTTCTAGCTGAAACTTAGATCTGCCAATAAAATTTAAAAAGGACGACTGATAGCTGAAACCTATTATTTACAAGTCAATATAAGAGTCGCTGAGTGCAACAGTCTTCTGAATGGAAGGTAACCTGATGAAGGTGTTCATTTCCCGCAATGCTCTTGCCGAGCCTCCGGGCCATCGCAATCTTGCCCTCGGTCAAACCCAAACCCAGATAGATATCGCGCCTTCCCCATTCTACACCTGAGCACCACGCTCAGTGATACTGCCTGCGCCGTACGTGTGTCTTACTAGCACTTGTTCCTCGCCCTGGTGACGCTACTATTGTCTAAACTGGTTTATATCGACAGCAGATCGGTTGATACGATGTTCTAATAAGTGTATATTAGGACCAACGACTTCAGGTGACTTGCATTTGTCAATTATAAAACTATAAGACTTGTACCTTTTATTTCAGAAAATATATTCGCCTTTACTATTTAATTCCTACACTTTTTCGGTTGTTATCCGTAACTAGTACCTAAAAATCACTTTACAATGATTTCAAATGTAGATAAACAGATATAGTGGGAGAAAACGTGCGACTGCTAGTTCTCAATATCACTCACGTAGTGTACGAGTCTCTTTCACTCTATTTTGAACAAAGTTCCCACAACGTCTGCATTACACGCGCTCAGTACAGAGACTCGCTAACAACTAATTATAACAAGGTGACTCCACAGCCACAAGTACTAAATATTTTCTATTCTTTATTAATACAATTTTCATGAATCATGTATTTGAGAGGTTTACACAGCATTCACTGTTTCTCACATCAAGTGCATCAGAAGTCTCTAATAGACACGTATCTACTGCTTGCTGACAATGCCCAACTGCTATGTTTGTCCACACGTTTTCGTCAATCTTTTAGGTAACTTAAATGTTCTGTAAACACATAATCTCGCCTTCTGTTTTACTAACTTAGATACAATCATGGCGGGTATTATCGACCTACAAACGATCTACTATAAAAACACAAACTCCAAAGTGAAGTGACTGAAATAAATACTCGGAACAGAACAGATTTTTCATTAAACTGTACATGAAACAACTGCAGAACAGAAACGTTTGTGATATGTGTCTTTCCATAATGATCACCAGACAAAAAAAATTATTGAAGTGTTCAGGTCTCTCGCGCAACTGCTACGGTCGCAGGTTCGAATCCTGCCTCGGGCATGGATGTGTGTGATGTCCTTAGGTTAGTTAGTTTTAAGTAGTTCTAAGTTCTAGGGGACTGATGACCACAGATGTTAAGTCCCATAGTGCTCAGAGCCATTTTTTGTTGAGGTCTCTTCTTCCATACTAGCTGAATGACTTGTCGCATCAAAGATAAGTTTTAAATAAATTCCCCGATCTACATGTGAATAAAATAGAAATCATTTATAATCATATCAAAACGGGATGATTTCTGCAGAAGCAGGGGTAGGAGTCAGGGACATCTTACTATTCCTCGTCATTCAGGAGGAATTTAATTTCCTCTTTTTTTTTTTTTTTTTTTTTTTTTTTTTTTTTGAGGCTGCTTTTCCTGCTCAGTATTCCTAAGAAATGCAATCCACAGCAGTCTCTTTGGATCCACCCTAACTTCTTTTTATGGTATATTTAGTACGTTCTCCATCTGTGATACTGTGCAACTCTGCTTCCTCTCATTACCTCCCTCAGAGGCTTTTAATTTCCTCTCTGGTTTTTTATTTTTTCCCGTAATAGTTGTGTAAGATTTTTGTTAATGTAATTTCTTATCGGTTAACCCCGCATGTAGCTTTTACTTGCTGCACTACCTTCCGTCGCTTATGTTATACAACTGTAAACGAGAGGTAGCGCTGTAAGAATATCCCGTCTATGACAAATATGTATGAAATGGGTGTGAAAAGGGAGCATTCAGAATCTCGGTTTAGGGGAAGGGGGGTGGGAAGGAGATGCTACGAGGGGGGGGGGGGGGGGGCGTTGGTGCTAGGTTCCTACTTGAATTAGGAGCATGGGGTAAAAGTTTTCATTTTAACTCTGATCAGCGGCCATTCGAATCACCTATATCACTATAATTATGTTACAGTGTATTAAGCAAGTTTTGAACGACGAACTAGAGCTGGCGCCCAGGCATATTGTGTGAGTCGATTGTCCTTCTGAAAAAGATTTTAGACAGGCTGAAATTAATGCTCAGGTTATGGCATCATTTGTGTGTGCATCGAATCTTGCTTGGAAGACATTCACCCCTAAAAAACTCCGGACTGGAGCGATACTGATGGTTAAAATTTGGTCCACGGGACCTTGGTCTGACATAAGTTTTAACCGTTTGAGAAAGTGCTGCTTCATTTGCATTTTACCTGCAAGGAACACGTTTTTCTGGGAAGTTTTTGAAGCTCGCCACTTCTACATCTTAAGCTTGTGCAAATCGGTTCCTACTTTTCACGAAGGTAGGTTAATGGATAAAGTCAAAACCAACTATTTTCTCCAATGATCTTTATCCGTAATCGAGATACAGTGATTTAAACTGTATATACATGGACCACGTAAAATGCAGTCTTACCTGAACTGAATAGGCGGGAACGGTTAAACTGAATGAAATAAAATTTAAAAAAATCATTATTAAGATAAAACTGAAAAGTCTCTTTCAAAAATCTGCCTTCATTCGGATTTACGTGCAAGAAACAGATTTTACACGCGGGGCAGTTCTGTTTTTCAGACTTGTGTGAATCAGTTAAATTTTTGTAGTGAGTCAGACAAATACGCTAGAAATTAATGGTCGTCCTGTTGTTTTATGAACGCTTTATTTGTTGTCACGATACAGTGGTCTTAATTTCACATAAAATTCGGATTTACGCGAATCGCACGTATTGAAACGGTTTAAAGTGCTGCAAATGACAATAAAAAATAGCCTTATGGTAATGATAAAAAGGATGTGTAAAAATCTTCCACAGTTCCAATTTTACATGCATAAAATCACGCGTTAACACAAGAAAACGTGTTTCGTAAAAGTTGCGTTGCGTTTTAAGTGTTACATTTGGATACAACTTAAAGAAATGATTATCAGAGGTGATCAGCATTTCATTGTTAAGATTTTATTCACCAGTGGCTGAAAAATCATCGAAAAATCTTTGGACGTGGAAAACAAACCAGAATTATGCCCAGCCATGTACAAAATGTTATATTGTTTGGTCAAGTATTTGAAGCTTTATCGACAATCATGCAGAAATTTAAACTAACCCGAAAATTTCCATAAAAATAACTGTCAGAAAAAAAGATCACCTTCTTTCTGCACAACAGAAAATGTTTTACTGTTCTTTCTTCAAAAGCTACTTTACTGTCTCGTATAAAATTTATTTTCGAACAAGGCACTCACAAGTTCGTCAATTTTAATTTCTTGGTTTGAAAAACTCGCGGTGTTTTGTCCCGCATGCACTGTTTCGCAGTTCTTCAGCTTATTTCAGGCAGTCATACTCAACTCGAATTTGCTAACGCAACACTTCGCTCCGAATTTATTGAAGTCAGTTTCTCTAGCGGCGGTTTCTTATGTTTCAGTTTTTATTATTGCAGAGTTTAAATAGACAATGACAAGAATTTTAAGATAGCATGTATGCTTTTCAATAGTTAATTATTTGTTGCATAAATCGTTCAGCTTGCCATAAGGCATGCTTCTAAGTGAGTTTATGGGTGTAAAATGGTCGTATCGTAAGTTTATCTATGTAATATAAACTATTTACGTACATTATTGCCATAAACTTTCCACAGTATTTAATACTTCGTTCAGCATTAGATTTATGTTTACTGTTATTTTGTGCTCTGTGTTAAATATTTATGGGTATTTTTCATGTGTTTGCGTATACTTTCTGATGCGTACATGAATTAAAAGTGTGTAATCATAAAGAAAAAAATTTAAAAATGAAAAATTACACACCACTTTATAAAAGTAACAAATATGAAAGAAAGTAACAAAATAATTAAAATAATAAATAATAAGAACATGAAAATTATTTAAAAAATATAACAGAAACCTCCTGTGGACGTGTGACCTTAAATAATGGCGAGGTTTGTGTACTCAGTTGGCGCATGTCATGTGATGCGTTTATTCTGTCTCCACTGTCCGCTAAGTCTCATGTGTTGCAGACGTCTATGACGGAAACAAAGATGGAACAACACAGTCATTTTGTAATACATACCACGAGATGTTTTGCTGTAATGAACATACATTGTACTGACTGTCTTTTTAATCTACGCGTTCTTACACCCTTTCTTCACCCTGCACATATGGGTGTCTCCGAAACAATGAACGAGCAAAGAACTTCGAGGAATTTCTTATAAATATCCACTAGATATTCCTTCTACCCTTCGGTCATAAAGCTAGGAAGAATTGTTCTTGCGACTCAACATATCTTTCGTTTATTTCCTTAAATGAATTACATGTACATATAGATTAGAATTTCTACTTCTTTTTTCGCAGTTAGATGATGGTTAGCAGTAACAGTCACATTATTTGCGAAACACGACGATCACTGGTTCTGGTGTAATAACTTCGTGATCGACTCTTGCCTGCAACAGGGTGACGACTACTTTTCACTCAGGAGAACCATTCATAAAACTAGCGTCGACCCAGAAACGTGTCTGCGTAACCTTGCATCAAAGATTTAAACGCTCACAGAAATGAAACTTCCTGGCAGATTAAAACTGTGTGCCCGACCGAGACTCGAACTCGGGACCTTTGCCTTTCGCGGGCAAGTGCTCTACCAACTGAGCTACCGAAGCACGACACACGCACGGTACTCACAGCTTCACTTCTGCCAGTACCTCGTCTCCTACCTTCCAAACTTTACAGAAGCTCTCCTGTGAGACATGCAGAACTAGCACTCCTGAAAGAAAGGATATTGCGGAGACATGGCTTAGCCACAGCCTGGGGGATGTTTCCAGAATGAGATTTTCACTCTGCAGCGGAGTGTGCGCTGATATGAAACTTCCTGGCAGATTAAAACTGTGTGCCAGACCGAGACATTAGGTTTATAAGTGATCAGCGATTTGAATCGCAATTTGCAAGGAGTCTGTTGAAATCAATGGTGACGAAGACGAATAGACAGTATGTTGTAATATTGCTGACTGTGACCAGTTTGTCTAACTATGCATTATGGTTCTGTAGAATTGTTTCATTTTGCTATGACCATGTGCGGTAATGACTTCATGACACTTTTATAGAGTTATTCAAATGTGTGAAATCTTATGGGACTTAACTGCCAAGGTCATCAGTCCCTAAGCTTACACACTACTAGACCCAGGTTATCCTAAGGACAAACACAAACACCCATGCCCGAGGGAGGACTCGAACCTCCGCCAGGACCAGCCGCACAGTGCATGACTATAGCGCCCCAGACCACTCAGCTAATCCCGCGCGGTTATAGAGTTATTCAAGAGCACGAAATTCTCCATGTAGACGAGAGGGGGGCAGTAATCTACCGTACATTTTATGTCCAATTTACGGCCACAAAAGTGATTAGCGCCTCCAGTTTATGGCGATTGTCACTACGTTCGTAGGACCAGTGGCTTTATCTGGGCCGCGGCGGGAGACCTTGAGGAGCGCCATGTCTTCCCACAGAAAACTGTATGCCGACTCCAGTTTAGCTTGACTTCTCCAGAATGGTTTCTTAATCGCTGCCTGTTATCCCATAAGGGACGTAACACCTAAAATTTCATCTTTCCGGAAGCAATGGTTCACAATGGGCATCGACACGCCAAAATATATCTGAACTCACATTAAAAAATTCCTTTATATGCTACATAAAGAATGCTTGCTCCAAATTTCATGTTTCTAGAACTACAGAGGTTTAGGATGCACAATGTTGTGTTGGTCAATCAGTTTCTTTTTTTTCTAGTGCACGGATTCATATTAACCAACGCCAGGAAGCACATTCCCCGTACCGATGGCTGCTCGCAGAATGTGATACCTGTAGCCAGAAGCCGTTCATTCCGTTGCTACTGTCGGTAACCGAGCTTTGGCGGAGCTAAGCCGCATAAAACATTCGTGGTGTTAAAATATTAATGCTGTGGTAATCCACTGTGTGTGTAATGTTGCTGTGTTGGGATGCGCTATGAATTTTTCAACACGGGTGTAATCTCCTGTTTCATAAATGCCAACGTTGATCATATACAAGTTTTTTTTAATTTTGTTCGTAGGCGTGGGACAGAAGAGGGCTAATTTATTCTTTCAAAACTTATATCCATTTATAGGCGCTATCACAGTGCTGCCGTAATTTATTCGCACGGGAGAGGATTTATTAATTGGTTAAATTAACTACACCTGCTATCATGTTCCATATACCATAGCAGGGCGCGTGGTGAAGAATAGATTGTACCATTCTTAGTCATTCCCCTCCCCGTTCTAGGCTCAAAGAGTGTGAGGGAGGAGCTACTGTCTATATGCTTCCGCACAGGCCCTGATTTCTCTTGTCTTGCCTTCGTGATCCTTATGCGACAGTAGGACAAAACTGCAGTCTTTCCCAGATGTCGGCGTTTGTCAATACAGCTTCACGAATACAACCAGAAATTCCCATTTGTGTTTACATAGTATTTTCCGTAACACTCACGTTCACTTTGGTCCTACCTGCAACTTAGCTCGGCTCCTTCAGTGTCTCCCTTTAATACGACCAGGAGGGGATCTCAAATGGTATTCAGGAACAGTTCGTTTTGTGTTAGCAGAAGAGCCAACACCGTGTTACGAGTGGAGGCCGAAATGCACGCGTTTTAGCTCACGCAGGCTGGCGTGAGGAGGGAAGAACTATACTGACATGAGGTCTGGAACATGACAAGGAATGAGAATTCAGAAAGCGGACGTAATTGGTTTGGTACTTAACTTTAATCCATTAATGATAAACGCCGCTCTTGACGGTACATGATTCACAATATTATCTGTTCATAATACATTCTTGAAGTAATTACAGTAACTGAATATGGCGCCTTGCTAGGTCGTAGCAAATGACGTAGCTGAAGGCTATGATAACTGTCGTCTCGGCAAATAAGAGCGTAGAAGTCAGTGAACCATCGCTATCAAAGTCGGCTGTACAACTGGGGCGAGTGCTAGGTAGTCTCTCTAGACTAGACCTGCCGTGTGGCGTCGCTCAGTCTGCAATCACTGATAGTGGCGACACGGGGCTCCGACGTATACTAACGGACCGCGGCCGATTTAAAGGCTACCACCTAGCAAGTGTGGTGTCTGGCGGTGACACCTCAGTTCGTACAAGTGCTCTCTTCGCGGTCGCCTGTATGGATGAGCTACACATTCCTAGAAGCCCCCTTCAACCGATCTGTTGCTCCGATGTCCAATACTCTATAGTATATGCAGATGACATAGTCATGTATATTTCAAATCCAAGTCTTGAAAACCATGAATTGGCAAAACGCATGACCGTTCGTAGATCCCGCAACCGAGCGTGTTGCTGCATTGTCAAGTACCCACGATAACTGCACAAAATGATCGTACTGCAGTCTTTATTTTCTAACTTACAGACCCAAGGAAAACACTTTGTTTTCCTTTTTCTACTGACATGCGTGTCTTGGGAAGCTGTTGACATAATTAAATGTATATCTGTGTTTCACCAACAAACTGATTGTGCATCATGAATGTATCGGGCGCGCTAAAGTTGATTTTTTTCTGACTGGTTTGATGCGACCCGCCAAGAATTCCTCTCCTGTGCCAATCTTTTCATCTCAGAGTGGCAACTGCAGACTACGTCCTCAATTATTTGTTGCATATATTCCAATCTCTGGCTTCCTCTAAGGTTTTCACCCTATGTGGCTCCCTCTAATATCATGGAAATTATTCCTTGACCTCCTTGCTATATGAGTCCACTAATTTTCAACATTATTCTGTAGCGCCACATCTGAAATGCTGCGATTCTCTCTGTTCTGGTTTTCCCACAGTGTACGTTCAACTACTGTGCTCCAAACGCACATTCTCATAAATTTCTTCCTTACATTAAAACCTATGTTTGTTACTAGCGGACTTCTGTTGGCAAGCATGCCCTTTTTTCCAGTGGTAGTCCACTTTCTGTGCGTTCCTTGCTCCGTCCGCAATGCGTTATTTTGCTGCCTTGGTCTTTGAATTCCTAAACATCATTCACTTCGTGATCAGCAGCCACGGTGTTGAGTTTCTCAATTTTCTCATTTCTTGTTCTTCTCATTACTTTCGTATTTCTTCGATTTACTCTCAGTCCACTTTTTGTACTCATTGGACTGCCCATTCCACTCAACAGATCATGCAATACTTCTTCACTTTCACTGAGGATAGCAATTTTGTCAGCGAATCTTAACTTTGATATCCTTTGAGTTGAAATTTTAATCCCACTCTTCAATCTTTCTTTTATTTCCGTTATTGCATCTTTGACGTATAGATTGAATAGAAGTGACGGAAGACTACATCTCTACCCTTTTTAATCCGTGCATTTAATTCTTGATCTTTCACTCTTATTGTTATCTCATGGTTCTTGTACAAATTGTGTATTACCCGTCTTTCTGCATATCTTACCCTTATTTTTCTTAGGATTTCGAGCATCTTGCACTATTTAAATTGTCTAACCCTTCTTTCAGGACGAAAAATCCTATTAACATGTCTTGATTATTCTTTAGTCTTGTTTCCATAATCAACACCGCATCGTCAGAACTGCCTGTCTAGTGCCTTCATCTTTCCTAAAGCCAAACTGATGTCATCTAACACGTTCTCAATTTTCTTTTCCATTCTTCTGTATATTATTCTTGTCATCAACTTGGATGCATGAGCTGTTAAGCCGATAGTTCTCGCACTTGTAAACTCTTGCAGTCTTCGGAATTGTGAGGATGCTATTTTTCCGAAAGTCAGATGGTATGTTGCCAGATCCATACGCTCTACACATCAACGTGAAGCGTCGTTTTGTTGGCACTTGTCCCAATGACTTTAGAAATTCTAATGGATGTTATCTATCCCTTCAGCCTTATCTGATCTTAAGTCCTCCAAAGCTCTCTTAAATTCTCATTCTAATATTGGATCCGCTATGTCTTCTAAATCGACTCCTGTTGCTTCTTCTATCACATTAGACGAACCTTCCCCCTCATTATGGCCTTCAATGTACTCTTTCCACCTTTCACTCTCTCTTCTACGTTTAACAGTGGAGTTTCCATTGCGCTCCTAATGTTACCACCCTTGCTTTTTATGTGACAAAATACTGTTTTGAGTTTCCTGTACGCCGAGTCAGTCCGTCCGACAATTATTTCTTTTTCGATTACTTCACGGTTTTCATACAGCCATTTCGCATTAGCTTCCCGACACTTCCAGTTTCTTTCGCTGCTAAGTGTCTTATATTCCTGAATTTCGTTTAACATTTTTGTACTTTCACCTTTTCTTGATAAAATGAAGTATTTCTTTTGTTATCCATAGTTTCTTCGCAGTTATCTTCCTTGTACTTACGGTTTTATTTGCAGCTATACAACGGTTCTAGTATCCAATATAGCAATAAATTGAAGTTCCATTTCTGGAAAAGTACCGCAAGGCATGTTATGTATGTGTGACAGAGAGTAGTTGTGGCGTCACTGTCTTCTGCCCCCCCCCCCCTTTTTCTGATAGATTTACGTATGATACGTGCGAAGGAGGAATGTCGATACACTTTTCTAAGAAATGTATCTTCTCTAATTTTTAATTCATGGCCAGTTTGAGGACACGCATGGCTGCTGACTCTTCTTGCAATGTTCACTCTCCGTTTTTCAACAGTAAACCTTTTCACGATGATCCACACTTCTTCTAGATTATACGGACACTTCTGTCATTCCCAGTAATACTACTATTTACCTACGATATCACCAATAACTTTCATTTTATTATTATATTTATGTTTGATGATAGGCATTATTATTTTACATCCATATGTATGCAGGCTCAGAGAGTCAGGAGGAAACTGACATATTAAACTTTTGAGTAGTACATCTATGGTCACTCAGGCACACTTTGCTTACATTGGGCATTCTGGCTCTCTCTGTTTATATTTTTTGACTAAGCCAAGTCTTCCTTTTGTGTATGCAATCATCATCATCATCATCACATGACTAGGCCCACCACCTGCATTCCCACTGTTATCCTCACCCCTCCCACCTACTTGCTCCCAACACCCTCCTCTCCAGCCCATCGCAGTGTAGTTTTAAAATCACACAGCCAATCAGAATGTAGCTTCAATAAGTAAATAAAATCCAAGATTGTGGAACTAGCCTATTTATGCTTTGTGTGCCTTTCCCCTTCCCACCAGTCCAATCAATCAAAGTGTAGTATTACAATGTCGTGTAAAAATTGTACTAATTTCAAAGATATGCATTATTTCTGAAACTTTCACTTGAAAACTGTACCATCCTGTCCCCAAAATGTATCCGTTTGTTCATAAATGTAAGAACTTACACACAAAGGTATCAAAATACCCCAGAACTGTTGGTTGGTTGGTTTGGGTTATAAAGGGACCAAATTACAGGCTCACAGGCTCATAAGTCCCTTTTCCCTGATGTAAACAAGACTCAGGGTAAGACAACACCCAAAGCAAAAGGGCGAAGAGGAATGTTGAATCACACCTAAAAAGAAAACGAATAGAACGAATAAAAACGAACAAAAGGTACACTACAAGCAAAAATAGAAAAAGGTATTAAAGCCATAGAGCAGAAGGTCTGGACTGGCAGATCACAAGGATAAAAGAGGATTAGTCTGCCACCCCGCAACACACTAAAATGTCAACCCCAAAAGATAAGGCAAGATGGATGCATGAAGGGTCAAGACGAACACCAAGACAAACAAATGTAAAGAAAGGGTGACAGAGAGCTAAAATGGAGGGAGGGTGGAGGCCCCAGAGAGAAGGCCAAACGCCCACCCTTAGATGGTACGATAAAAAAAAGAAACCCTCACAGCTAGAACGTAAAACTGCTGTTGACCCATTGTCGCCAAACAGCGAAGGTAGGGTGCCGGGAAGGTTAAAAGTCCACCACAGAGCGGCTAAAATTGGCAGTCTAGCAACATGTAAACGACAGTCATTGGAGACCCACAGCAACGTGCCTTCATGATAGAGGAGGTAACCATGTGTTAGCCACATATGGCCAATGCAGAGCCAGCAGAGAACCACAGAGTCTCTGCGAGAGACTCCCACACATTCGTATTCTCCTTAATGATACGCAGTTTGTTATGTGTACTGAGATTATGTCATACCGTCTCCCAAAGCTGAAAAACCTTGCGGCTTAATACTGAACGCAGGTCAGGTTCAGACATGCCCTTCCCCAGAAGCAATTTTCGCGTAGCCTGTTTGCCAGTCTGTGAGCAAGTTGGTTGTCAGAGATTCCGACGTGTCCCAGGGTCCAGACAAACACCACGGAACGACTGGACCGATCCAGAGAGTAAATAGACTTCTGGATGATCGCTACCAAGAGATGGAGGTTGTAGCACTGGTCGATAGCTTGGAGACTGCTCAAGGAGTCGGTATGAAGAAGAAACGACTCGCCAGGGATTGAGCGGATGGCCTCAAGAGCACAAGATATTTTCTCCAGCTCTGTAGTGAAAACACTGCAACCATCTGAAAAGGAATGCTGTTCAACATGCCCTCTGTGCACAGAGGCGAAGCCAACATGACCATCATCCAACGATCTGTAAGTGTAAACCACTTCAGAACCCTGGGACATGGCAAGAATAGAGAGGAAATAAAAGCGGAACTGTCCTTAGGGCCATGCAAAATGTCCAGATGAAGCCGCGCCTAGGTATACAGCGTGGAGGTGTACGCTAATTGACCCAGAGGGTAGGTGGTAAAGGAAAGCACGCCAGTTCACGTACCGGGTTCGAACTATGATCGTAAGCCCTGACCTGGGCCGCCGATGCGGGAGATGAACCGCTGTGG
The DNA here is from genome assembly GCF_023897955.1 of Schistocerca gregaria. Lineage (NCBI taxonomy): Eukaryota > Metazoa > Arthropoda > Insecta > Orthoptera > Acrididae > Schistocerca > Schistocerca gregaria. The sequence continues at coordinate 50,029,832 of NC_064926.1, forward strand.
TTGGGTAAAGGAGACGCAATATGGATGCTCAGGAGAACTACTAATGTGTGCAACGTAAATGTCCAGCGGTTGTGCACGCCTAACCTTCAATGGAGATTCTATTCTCCACCAAGACGCTGCTCACCGGACTCATCCTAAAAGCTCCTGTCGCCAGGCGAACGCTACAGTGGTGCACTGGGTTTAGTAAAAGCAACGCTGAGGGCGCTGCTGAACAATAAACCAGACTCCCATAATCAAGGTGGGATGAACAAGGGGTCTGTAGAATTGCAGCAGCGAGGAGGAGGAGGAGGTTAGTTTTTAACGTTCCGTCGACAACGAGGTCATTAGAAACGGAGCGCAAGCTCGGGTGAGGGAAGAATGGGGAAGGAAATCGGCCGTGCCCTTTCAAAGCAACCATCCCGGCATTTCCTGAAGCGATTTAGGGAAATCAGGGAAAACCTAAATCAGGATGGCCGGAGACGGGATTTAACCGTCGTCCTCCCGAATGCAGTTGCAGCAGCGAGAGCGAGCTGCATCCAAGTTGGTGATGCTGAGGCAGCGGAGGGCGTTGTGGTGCTGCCACCACTTCCGCTTGAGCTGATGAAGGTGAGGAATCCAAGTCAGTCGGGCGTCGAAAACCAGTCCTGAATCGATATGTTCCCACAACAGTGAGTGGATCGTCATTGAGGTAAAGTTATAGTTCCAGATGAACGGTACGATGCCAACAGAAGTGCATGACACACGATTTTTCGGCTGAAAACTGAAACCCGTGGGCTACAGCTCATGAATGCGCCTTGTGGATGGCTCCCTGTATGCGCCGCTCAGCAACACCAGTACTCGAGGAGCAGTACGAAATGCAGAAGTCGTCTGCACACGGAGAAGGTGAGACGGTCGGCCCTACAGCTACTGCACTAAAAATATACATTCAATACAGGACCCTGCAGGACCCCATTCTCCTGGATATGGGGACACTATGGGAGGCACAAACGTGGACGCAGAAAGTACAGCGCAACAGGAAATTTTGTATAAAAACCAGAAGCAGGCCCCGGAGACCCCACTCATATAACGCGGCAAGGATATGATGTTGCCAGGTCGTGTCGTAAGCATTTCGTAAATTAAAGAAAAGAAGGAACTAGGTTTTGGCGTCTGGAAAAGACAGACTCGAGGGACACTATATTACCAGTGGTAGAGAGACCCTGGCGGCACCCCCCCCCCCCCCCCCCCCCTGGGGACTGCAGGACCCAACACAACTGCCGGCTTACCATTCATTCTAGCAGCTTCGAAAGAATGTTGGTGAGGCTGATGGGCCGATAGGTAACCACTTCAGGCGGGTTTTTACCGGCCTTGAGCACTGGAACGATGGTGCTCTCCCTCCATTGCGAAGGAAAGACGCCATCGCTCCAGATCCGGTTGAAGACAACGAGGAGATGTTGCTTTTAGTCGGGCGAACGATGCTTAAGCATCTCACTGTGGATCTGATCTGGTCCAGGAGCTGTGTTGGGCAGAGTGCAAGGGCGCTGAGGAGCTCCCATTCTGTAAATGGGGCATTATAAGGTTCATTGTGGCGTGTAGTGGACGAGAGGACCATACCTTTCATCTGCAGTTTGAGGGTAATTCGCTGATGCAGAATCTCGAGCATTTGCGTCAGTAGATAACACGCCATCGATGACAACACCAGGGACACCTGTTGGGGTCTGGAACTCAAAAACACATCTGATCTTCGTCCAGACTTAGGAAGGTGACGTTTGGCACTCAACGGTCAAGACGTAACTCTCCTAAAACTCTCGTTTCCATCTTTTTTTTTAAGTTGGCGAACGTGGCACGGAGCCGTTTAAAATCCATTAGATGCTCCAGGGAAAGGTGCCGCTTATGTCACTGTAGAGCCCACCTATGCTCTCTAAGTGCTTTAGCAATTTCCGTCGACGACTAAGTTACTGACTTCCGCTGGGGCCACGTTAAGGAACAAGCGATCGCGTTTTCCGCCGCAGAAACGATCTTTAGAGTTACCAGCTCAAACACCACTTCGATGGCACCATGTGGGGGAGATTGGATTGTGACGCCAGAGGTAAAAGCTTCTCAGTCTGCCTTATTTAAAGCCCATATGGGTTGTCATCAGTGGGCATGATGCTGGGCGAGTGATAGGAAGATGGGAAAGTGGTCACTACCACACAAGGCATCATGGGCTCTCCAGTGGACAGATGGGAGAAGTCCTGGCCTGCAAAGTGATAAATCAATGTCCGAGTAACTGCCATGAGCCACACTGAAATGTGTGGCGACCGCAGTATTCAGGAGGCAGAGGTCGAGCTGAGACAGTAAATCTTCGATATCTCTACTTCGGCCAGTAAGCACGGTGCTACCCCACAAAGGGTTATGGGTGTTAAAATCTTCCAAAAGTAGGAAAAGCTTAGGGAGTTGATGAATCAGTGCAGTCAATACGTTCAGGGATTCTGCAGCATCTGGAGGGAGATATACAGTACAGACAGCTATTTCCAGTGCTGTCTGTATCCTGGTAGCCACAGCATCAAGAAGAGTTTGAATGGGCACTATATACCGAGTTCCGGACATAGACGCAAACTCCACCTGATTATTATATTCGCTATGGTTCTTGTAATATTCCCTATAGCCGCAGAGGGCAGCGTCCGCATTGCTGGGAACCAAGTTTCCTGGAGCGCGATGCAGAAAGCAGGTGTAAAGCTTAACTGTTGCCGTAGCTCAGCCAGGTGGTGGAAAAAACCGCAACAATTCCACTGGAGGATGACGTTATCGTGGGACTAGGAAGGCATGAAGCACGCAAGGAAGCAGGTTACGCCTCAGGGTCACCTGCTGCCACCGACTGAGTATTTATATCCATTCCCATTTCGTATGAGGCATCACTGAGATCCAGGTTCTCAGGGGATGCTAAAATCTCCACCTCATACTCAGATGGAGAATTTATAGGTGCCGTCGGAGGGTCCTATTTCTTAGCTGTCTTCTTCTTGGATTGCTTGTCCTTTCGGCTCTCTTTAGGAGCTTGCTGAGAGGACTTCTTCGAAATAGCTTCATCATGGAGGAAGACCGTGAAGCTCTTCGTCCAGCAGCTTTTGGTTCCGTTAGCCACTGGTTAGCTTCCGCTGTAGCATTAGTGGAAACCTTGCGAAAGAGGGCCCCAAGGGACCCCTTTCGGCACGAAAGGAGCCAGAGGAGAGTGTTGCTTCTCTGGCTGCGGACGTTCCCTGTGTTTTTTTGGGGGGGTGGGGGGTGGGGGGGGCTTGCTCCCGAAGTAGGTACTTTGGGAGCAACAGGTGGAGACTTTCCCCCTACCACCAAGGGGGTGGATGGATTCTGGCGGCGTGGGAGGCCCACTGTTCGTGGCATAGAGTGTAGTGTGACTGGTACTTTTGAGGGCGACGGTAAAGTAGCTGCAGCATATGTGGACATGAACTAAATGGGGTGTAATCGTTCAAATTTACATTTAGCCTCTTGGTAAGTCAAATGGCCCATGGTCTTGTACTCCATGATCTTCCACTCCCTTTGGAGTACTAGGCAGTCTGTAGAGCAGGGAGAGTGGTGCTCTCCACAGTTGATACAAATGAGAGGAGGTGCACATGGAGTATCTGGTTGCAGTGGACTTCCGCATTCTCGATATGTGGCGCTGGAAGTGCAGTAGGAAGAGGTGTGCCCGAATTTCCAGAAGTTAATTCAGCGCATAGGGGGAGGGACGTATGGAATAGTGTCACAGCGGTAAACCATCACCTTGACTTTTTCAGGCAATGAATCAACCTTAAAGGCTAAGATAAAGGCACCAGTAGCTACAGTGTTGTCTTTGGTCCCCTGTAAATGCGTCGGATGAAACGAACACTCCACTGCTCTAGATTGGTGCGGAGCACGTCGTCAGTATGCAATGGGAGATCGCGATGGAAAATAATCCCCTGGACCATGTTGAGGCTTTTATGAGGAGCGATGGAAACAGGAATATCACTCAGCTGGTCACAAGCGAGTAACGCCTGGGATTGGGCCGAGGATGTTGTCTGAATCAAGACTGCACTGTTTCCAATCTTGGACGGCACTGTGACTTCCCCGAACTTATCTTCACAGGATGTTCAAGGAAAAACTACACTCCTGGAAATTGAAATAAGAATACCGTGAATTCATTGTCCCAGGAAGGGGAAACTTTATTGACACATTCCTGGGGTCAGATACATCACATGATCACACTGACAGAACCACAGGCACATAGACACAGGCAACAGAGCATGCACAATGTCGGCACAAGTACAGTGTATATCCACCTTTCGCAGCAATGCAGGCTGCTATTCTCCCATGGAGACGATCGTAGAGATGCTGGATGTAGTCCTGTGGAACGGCTTGCCATGCCATTTCCACCTGGCGCCTCAGTTGGACCAGCGTTCGTGCTGGACGTGCAGACCGCGTGAGACGACGCTTCATCCAGTCCCAAACATGCTCAATGGGGGACAGATCCGGAGATCTTGCTGGTCAGGGTAGTTGACTTACACCTTCTAGAGCACGTTGGGTGGCACGGGATACATGCGGACGTGCATTGTCCTGTTGGAACAGCAAGTTCCCTTGCCGGTCTAGGAATAGTAGAACGATGGGTTCGATGACGGTTTGGATGTACCGTGCACTATTCATTGTCCCCTCGACGATCACCAGAGGTGTACGGCCAGTGTAGGAGATCGCTCCCCACACCATGATGCCGGGTGTTGGCCCTGTGTGCCTCGCTCTTATGCAGTCCTGATTGTGGCGCTCACCTGAACGGCGCCAAACACGCATACGACCATCATTGGCACCAAGGCAGAAGCGACTGTCATCGCTGAAGACGACACGTCTCCATTCGTCCCTCCATTGACGCTTGTCGCGACACCACTGGAGGCGGGCTGCACGATGGTGGGGCGTGAGCGGAAGACGGCCTAACGGTGTGAGGGACCGTAGCCCAGCTTCATGGAGACGGTTGCGAATGGTCCTCGCCGATACTCCAGGAGCAACAGTGTCCCTAATTTGCTGGGAAGTGGCGGTGCGGTCCCCTACGGCACTGCGTAGGATCCTACGGTCTTGGCGTGCATCCGTGCGTCGCTGCAGTCCGGTCCCAGGTCGACGGGCACGTGCACCTTCCACCGACCACTGGCGACAACATCGATGTACTGTGGAGACCTCACGCCCCACGTGTTGAGCAATTCGGCGGTACGTCGACCCGCCCTCCCGCATGCCCACTATACGCCCTCGCCCAAAGTCCGTCAACTGCACACACGGTTCACGTCCACGCTGTCGCGGCATGCTACCAGTGTTAAAGACTGCGATGGAGCTCCGTATGCCACGGCAAACTGGCTGACACTGACGGCGGCGGTGCACAAATGCTGCGCAGCTAGCGCCATTCGACGGCCAACACCGCGGATCCTGGTGTGTCCGCTGTGCCGTGCGTGTGATCATTGCTTGTACAGCCCTCTCGCAGTGTCCGGAGCAAGTATGGTGGGTCTGACACACCGGTGTCAATGTGTTCTTTTTTCCATTTCCAGGAGTGTACATCTTCATGGGTAGAAAGGAGTTCCCATACATTCTAATGCAGACTAAATATCAAGGCAAATATGGCTCTCTTCTTTCTTTAGTCCTATGCTCCTCCCATGGTGTAGCCAAACGATGTAGTGTCATACCTGCCGGCATTGTACTCGATCGTGCCCTTCTCAGAGACTGCTGCCGCCAAACGGTCACCAGAAGGAGATGACTTAGTCCGCTCCATTGAGAGTCATCTGCCCTGATGTTACCCACTCCGATCAGGGGCTGCTCTCCCCACAGGCATCACCCAACCACAGCAAAGGACGCCTGGTGTGATGTCCATTGCTGGGAGTCCTGATGCCTCAGGAAGACAGGCATCTACTCCTTGGCAGACATGGAGAGTTTACAGTTCAGGCAGAACCAGAGCAATCCCTGTGTTGTCAGTGGGCTACCACCAAATGGGTACATGACGGCCCCACCACAGTGGACCGGCTACCGTACTGGATATTGGGCACTGAGAAATCCAACATTGTCACGGAGGCGGAAGTGGACAAGAGACAACGGAAGAAGATGACATACCCCGTAAAGTGTCCTCGCCCAATAGCTGAACTGCAGGTGAAAATGCCGAGCCATGACAAGACGTTCAGGAGATCGAATATAAGGACACTATAGGTAATTCGTGCATGTAAGGCGTCCTTCCCCATATGGCCTGCGCTTCTGTAGAATTTGGAAAGTGGCAGGTCAAACCATAGAATATGACGTGAACTTATAGGGCCAAAAAGTGTGAGACTCCTTTTAGTCGCTTCTTACGACAGGCAGGAATACATTGGGCCTATTCTAACCCCCAGACCCGCAGAGGGAACAGAACTGTACCAACTTGCTTTGACGATGTATCAGCTTGATCCCACAAAATATATCAACATATCCAAAAATGTATCAAATCTGCCCAAAGAAGTATCAAATGGCTCTAAAAATGTACCAACATAGCCTCGCTCGAAAACCGTATCAACTAACAGCAAACGTATATCAACTTGGAAGTATGAAATAGTGTCATTGTTTACTTTGTTAATTCTTAGAGCACATCAAGCCGTAAGTTAGTGCACGCGCCTACAAAATATCTGATAAATAATCGAATACTTTTCAGTATGGTGTGGAAACAAAAATAGAAAAGTGTATGTGTATGGAATACTTTATGCCTTTTTATGTCAAGATTTTTTAAGATGATGTTAAGTGAAGTTAAAGTAATTTTTTTCAAAAATACTGCATATGTCGTATATCCAAACTTACAGAATTTTGTGTGTGTGTGTGTGTGTGTGTGTGTGTGTGTGTGTGTGTGTGTGTGTGTGTCCGTGCAGTTCACAGGTATATATCTTACACCGTTTTATGCATATATCTCAGACATTGACACCTATTCAAGTGAAGATTAATGAAATAAAACATATCTTTGAACTTTGAGTCATTTTTATGCCTCATTTTAATACTATTCTCTGATTGTCTAGAGAGGAGGGGAAGGGGTACAAAGCAGAAATGGGTTAGTTCCACACCCTTAAATTTTTTTCATGTACTTTAGGTATTTATTAAAACTACATTCAGATTGGGTGCCCCATTTTAATACTGCACTGCGATCAGCTGGAGATGAGGAGAGCAGGGGGTGGTAGAAGAGGGAGGGGAGGGTTGATTGGGAGGGGAAGAGTGGAAGAGGGAAAGGGTGGGAGAGGAGAAGTGTGAGGCAGAAATGAGAGGTCAATGTCATAGATAAAAGACGAGTACGAGGCCAATGTCATAGATAAAAGGAAGTGAGGCATCAACGCAAAATGTAAACAAAGCTAGCCGGAATACCAAATGCAAACAAAGTTTGTCGGAATGCGTACAGATACAGTTTCGTTGGTTCCAACAAGTCACGTAGTGGTAACATTTTTCTGACGTCATTTCTTGGCGCGTATGTTCAGTGGCATTTCTTTATGGTGCTGTTTGTTGTAGTAATTTCGTTTGTTTCGATAGAAATTCAATGTTTAATGTCTGCTGCGTGTGAGAAACTAGATACTATCTCTTCTGTTTGGGAAGAAATTTTAATATGTAGTCATTTATGGGTCTTTATTTCTTTGCAATAATTTTTGTTTTAGGGCTTTTCTACAGTACTCGCTTCACATTGCTTCCGAGAAATATTCAAAGTTCATGTGAAGTAACTGTTTAAATTACTACTGACTCATACATACACGGTGATTCTTATTAATGTTTAAAAACCTCCAAAGCGATGAATATGACGCTAAGACAAGTAACCTAACACACGTACAGGTCACAAATGGAGGGAAATACCCCATGTTTGGATGAAAAATGCCGAACACGGAACGTCACCAGATGAGTTACTTCGCCGCGCGTGCAACGGATGAGCCTATCGGTCTGTAGCACTTGATCCTCCCAACCCAAGTCAAGCATTCATGTCAGTGTGGTTCTGGAACAAAGTGGGCGACTGTAGCTAGTGGAACTCACGGTTCGAGCCCTGCGTCTGGCGTTCAGCATCTTTTCATTGCGTTACACAGTTATGTGTTTACATTGAGGTCAGATTTATTATTTTTTTACCTGTCTCGCGGTCTCTGCTGGTATAATGCAAAGTACACTACAACAAAAACACAGCGTATTGCGTGACAAGTAAATGAGTATAAGATCGGAACTGCGTCGTTACCAAGGGATGATCTACATTATCTTTACCAAATGAAACCTGTAAATAAAAGAAAAGGAGGAAACAAATATAACATAAAAATTTTACTTGGTTACAGCGAAGATAATAATTTCGTAATTTATGAGTGCACAATAGATCATATTTACAAAAGGTATGTGAAATTTGCACCGTTTGCTCGAATGCGAGTACTGCATCACTCAGTCACTCCTTCGTGCCCCAGCCCAATCGCTGCACCTGGGGCGGGCTACGTCATCTGGTGACGTCACGTGTTCAACATTTCTCATCCAGTTTTGGGTACTTCCCGACATTTTCCGCGTGTCTTCCACTAAATTAACAGTCTCAGATTCAGCTACGTCACTTTAGGCGTTTTTAAACGTTAACTGCGTACTGTAGTCACCACTTGAGCCGAATCGGTAAAGTTTTTTCCTTCCTATACTAACTTCGATTTCTTCACGATGCGTATTTTATTTTTTAGTGATTCAAGATGTCCACCACAGCCGTAGAACACTCTTTCCGATAGTCATTCATCTTTTTTCAATAATTAGTTAAAGCTAAACTTGTGATAATCATTACCCGCTGGGTTAGCCAAGCGCGCTAATGCGCTGCTTCCTAGACTCGGGTAGGCGCGCCAGCCCCGGATCGGGCCGGTGTGCCGGACGAGGGCTGGTGTGCCGGCCAGCCTGGATGTGGTTTTTAGGTGGTTTTACACATTCCTTTAGATGAATACTGGGCTGATCCCCATGTCCCGCCTCGGTTACATGACACACACACATTTGAACACATCCGCATTTCTCCATGATTTACACTACATGCAGACAAATGGGGTACTCTGATTCCATCCCGGGGGGGGGGGGGGGGTGTGTGTACCGGATGGTGACAGGAAGGGCATCCGGCCAGCCCTTCAAATTAACATGCCAAATCCGATTTAACCACGCCAACCCCGCGCACAATGCGGGAAAATGGCGCAAGCGATAGATAGCTAGAACTCTTGTATGTAATTCTCAACTTGAGAAACAAAGCTCAAGTGTATTTCTCGAAAAGTGAGCCGTGTATCGAGTCGTGCTACACCTTGTGTTTACATTGCATTGGTTTTCCTTTTCTTCCCCTGTTGTTGAAGTTGGTTTGTGTGTATAACTGTTTAGACGACTTGGTCATCTATAGTAAGTCATTTGAAGAACATCATGAGCATATCCGTCAGGTATTCATTAGGCTGCAGAGTGCCGGTTTGACAGTCAAACCCGAAAAGGTCACCTTCGCTCGGCCGCAGGTCTCGTTTTTGGGACACCTGGTTTTGGGCCGAAGTATACGTATTGACCAGGACTATACAAAGGCCTTAAGGACACTACCACCCGCTAGAGATAAAAGGGGAAATGCCAAATTTATTGGCATGGCTAATTATTTTAGGCGCTTTGTCCCCCGCTTTTCTCAATTGGCGGCATCCCTTAATGAACTTCGTCGGAAGGGAGTTAAGTTTGAATGGGGAACCGCACAGCAGACGGCCTTCGACCAGATCAAAGAAGCGATTGCGAGTCCTCCGGTATTGGGCGTTCCTGAGTTTAGTAAGAGATTTATTGTGCAAACTGACGCTTATAACTCCGTGGTTTCTGTGGTTCTTCGTAAAGAAGGGGATGGGCAGAGGCAGCCGCTAGCATATACGTCGCGCCAGTTAACAAATGCTGAACTCAAGTATTCAGTGTATGAGTGCGAGGCGTTGGTGGTTCTCTTTGCTTTAGAAAAGTATCGATTCTATTTGGAGCATCGACCCTTTGATCTTGAAACTGATAATCAGGCCCTGAGTTGCGTTTTAGCTCGATCACGTAAAACAGGGAGAATCGCGAGGTGGACTGTGCGAATTTCCGCCTTTCAATTTACTGCTAAACATATCAGGGGGACTGACAATGTCGTGGCCGACGTGCTAAGTCGGATGTTTGATAGTTCACCCAGCGTTGATCACAATCAGGAGAGCAGGGAAGAGGTTTTTAGTTGTATGGTGTTGGGAGAGATTCCCCAGCTTTTCGTCGATCTATGTACGCAACAGGAACAAGACCCTAACCTTGGTGACATTAGGAGAAGGCCGAAAGCGAGTGAGGACGTAGGCCCCTATGCTGTGAACAAAGGAGTTCTATGTAAAAAAGAGGGAGATGGTTGGAAACTTAGAACTTGTATACCAGCAACCTTAGCACGACCAGTGTTTCAGTATTTTCATGAATTTGTTGTCGGGGGACATTTAGGCACCTATAAGACATTACAGAAAGTGAAGAAACTCCTCACTTGGCCTCGTATGGAGCGAGATATAAGACAGATGGTAGCAGTGTCGGGAATGCTCTATTTCTAAGCCTAGTAATGCATTGGGGCAAGGGTTGCTCAGTTCGGAGCGTGAGGCTTACCCTATGGACAAATTGTACATCGATTATGTGGGTCAGTTACCCCGGACTAAGCAGGGTAATCAATATGTTCTGGTAGTGACAGATGCATTTTCTAGGTTTGCTTGGTTTATACCGAGTCGAAATGTAAATGCTGTCACTACCATTGCTCACGTACTCAACATCTTCAGTGTATTTGGACTGCCTAAACAATTGGTTAGCGATAACGCTCCCGGTTTTCTTTCGGCTCAGTTTAGAACATTTACCTTCAAGAACGGGATAAAGCATATTACCACAACTCCATATTATCTTCAGGGATCTTTTGCGGAAAGCGTGAACTGCAATTTGAAACCCGCTCTTATTATTTAGCATCAGGATTCTCCTAGAAAGTGGGATTCAAATCTCCGGTGAATTACTTTCGCCTTTAACACCGCGTAGCATGAATCCATCAAGGCAACCCCTGCTTCTCTGATGTTTACTTTTCCTGTTAAGTTTCGCCTTACTAATTTGTGGAAGATTCAAGACCTAATTCCGGCAGTTATTACTCCCCAGCTTATTAAAGAAAACTGGGGTAGGGCCAGGAGTAATATTCTCACTGCTCACAACAGACAAGCTGTTCGTTATAACTGGGGTCGGCGTCAGTTTCAGGGCAAGCCTTGTGATCAAGTTTATATTCATAACTACCCGGGGAGAGACGAGTCGACAGGCTGGGAAAATTGACTCCTCGTTTTATTGGGCCATGTACCATTGAGAGACGATTGGGTCCAGTGAATCTCTTAGTTCGGGACAATCAAGCGGGAAGGCAGTTTCGAGTTCATCTGAGTCAGGTTGAGGTGAACATTTCTCCTTGTAGGGTTTGGGAAGCTATACTTCCAGTTTAAAAGGGGGAGGTTGAAGTGTGTATCAAGTAGTGCTACACCTTGTGTTTAGATTGCATTGGTTTTCCTTTTCTTCTCTGACATGTTTGTTTCATATGTTGTCTGTCATTAAGTGGCTGCTTGGTTGTCTTTTCCCTTTGCTATCGATATCTGCGTTTTTGCTTCCGGGAAATGCTATGGAGGAAATGAGATCTTTGATAGGTTGTAACCTCGTGTGGTGGCGCGGAAGTAGGGAGTGTGGTGGACACGGGAGGGCAGTGTGGCTCTCCAGCGCGAAGCAGGCGTGGTCGGTTGTACCGAGTCGCCACGTGATGTATGTCGGTTGTGTGTAACGAGCGGGTCGAGTTGGAGGAAGAGCTCCCCGCTTGTTGGTTGTATACAGAATCGCCCCACGAGTAGTTGCTGTACATTTCGCCTTGGTGGGACGTTAACAAGCTTCTTTAAATCCTCCGTTTCAACACTGGAGTTTAAAAGGAGACACCTAACATGAAGGAGCGGTCACTACCCGTCAACGTTGCAGAGAAGACGTGAACTCCGGTTACAGAGCGTGTTGTCGCGTGACTGTGGCATGTTGGGTACGCTGGCGACGCGTGCGCGGTCGGATGTGTGGATCCTTTTCATCGGAGGTCGTGTACTGCCTTTTTGAGCATAATTGCAAGAAGTTCGTGGAAGGTTTAATAATTAAGTAATAATTTTGTGTAATCAGCGTCTCTTCTGCCTTGTGGCCTCTAACGACCGGGTTTCCTGTCCCTGGCACCAGTGTAATTGAAGACCGTGATCTTTCCTCCTACTCTCATTACTGTACGATGGGAGGTGCAGTTTTGGCAGTTTAATTGTTTCGCTATTCTGTTGTGGGTTATGAGTAAACTCATGCTTCTTATTGGGTGATCATGTGGTCGCTCATTCAGGACTGTGTGGTGTAATGTTTCCTTGCACGAGGTTAGCTCTAATTCTGTCAGCAAGTGAAGCCATCTTATAACAAGTTTTCGCTGGCTGAAAGTGGGTGCAGTGACCAGCCTGAGAGTGGCAATTGTGTTTACGGGCGTGTTTAAATTGGTCAGTATTCTGTCTAGCCTAAGTTTTCCTGAGTGCGTGATTTGTGGCCGCCTTACACGGGTCCGTCATATCTGTTATGTTCTAACGATATTCCAGGACACTTTTTTTAAAAAAAATTTTAAATCCTCCACGTTAGTAAATTACTTTTATTGCCCTTAATCGTGTGTTTGCTGAAACCTTTTTTAAATTTTTTAAATGGCGGTGTTGGTAGCTTCACTATACCACCGTACTTTATTAACAAAGTTCTGTATTTACTTTAGTAGCCTATTTAGTAATTTTCTTTAAATGTTTTTAAATGGTTGTATTTCTATAAATTACTTGGTTGCCGTTAGCGGGGTGTTTAAAAGGCTGTTTATTGCCGTAGTGCTAGTTTCTGTAAAATATAAGTAAAAAAAAAAAAATGGTTCAATGGCTCTGAGCACTATGGGACTCAACTACTGAGATCATCAGTCGCCTAGAACTTAGAACTACTCAAATCTAACTAACCTAAGGACATCACACACATCCATGCCCGAGGCAGGATTCGAACCTGTGACCATAGTGGTCGCGCGGTACCAGACTGTAGCGCCTAGAACTGCTCAGTCACTCAAGTCGGCTACGAATAAATCATTTGTGAAAATTTCAACTTGACGGTAAACTCCTAGAAATTTGGCCCCGTTTCCCAACTTGTGGTGTGACTTGTAGTAACCGTAACCACTGTGTAACCCGGAAGCAAATCCGATTTAACCACGCCAACCCCACGCGGAATTCGGGACAACGGCGCAAGCTATAGATAGATAGAATTCTTACACGTAATTCTCAACTTGAGAAACAAAGCTCAAGTGTATTTCTCGAAAAGATTTATTTACGATACTATTTTAATTGTTATTACAGTGTGTCGTGCTACACTATGTGATCAAAAATATCCGGACACCCTCATAAACATACGTTTTTCATATAAGATGCATTGTGCTGCCACCTACTGCCAGGTACTTCATATTAGCGACCTCAGAAGTCATTAGACAACGTGAGACAGAATGGGGAGCAGTGCAGAACTCACGGACTTAGAACGTGGTCAGGTGATTGGGTGTCACTTGTGTCATACGTCTGTACTCGAGATTTCTACTCTCCTAAACATTTCTAGGTCCACTGTTTCCGATGTGATAGTGTCGAAACGTGAAGGGACATGTACAACACAGAGAAACCTACAGGCCGACCTCGTCTGTTGACTGACAGAGACCACCAATAGTTAAAGACGTTCGTGATGTGCGATTGACAGACATCTGTTCAGGCCATAACATAGGAACTCCAAACTGCATCAAGATCCACTGCAAGTACTATGACAGTTTGGCGGAAGGTGAGAAAACTTGGATATCATGATGGAGCGGCTGCGCGTAAGCCACACATCACGCCGGTAAACGACAAACGATGCATTGCTTGGTATAAGGAGCGTAAACATTGGACGATTGAACAGAGGAAAAACGTTGTGTAGAGTAACGAATCACGGTGCACAACGTGGCGGTCCGATGGCTGGGTGTGGGTATGACGAATGCACGGTGGACGTCATCTGCCAGCATGTGTAGTACCAACAGTAAAAATCGAAGGCGGTGATGTTATGGTGTTGTCGTGTTTTTCATGGAGGGGTCTTGCACTCCTTGTTGTTTTGCGTGGAGGTATCACAGCAAAAGCCTCCATTGATGTTTTAACCACCTTTTTCCTTCCCACTGTTGATGAGAAACTCGGGGATGGTGATTGCATCTTTCAGTACAATCGAGGACCTGTTGATAATGCTCGGCCTGGGGCGGAGTGGTTAGACCACAATAACGTCCCTGTAATGGACTGGCCTGAAAGAGTCCTGACATGAACCCTATAGAAAACCTTTGGTATGTTTTGGAACGCCGACTTCCTGCCAGGCCACGCCGACGGACATCGATACCTCTCCTCAAGTGCAGCACTCCGTGAGGAATGGGCTGCCATTTCCCAAGCAAGCTTCCAGCACCTGACTGAACGTATGCCGAGGAGAGTAGAAGCTGTCGTCAAGGCTGAGTGGGCCAAAACCATATTGAATTCCAGCATTATCAATGTAGGGCGCCACGAACTTATAAGTCATTTTCAGCCAAGTGTCCGGATACTTTTGACAACATACTGTACCTGCAACAGCTATAGAACCTCTTTTTATGATAATTGCTTTTTCCTTCCAGGAAGTATTTATTATGTAGATGTGGTTCAAGTACTACACAATCAGGTCGTAAACATCCGGATTCTCAATGACAACCATATGAGGTGTCTCCACCCTTTGCCATTGTAACGACATGGACTCTGATAGCTATTGTTGGACGCTGCGGCTGGAGCGAAATCGACGTTGTAATTCACTCCAAAGGTATTGCATTGGGTTAAGTTCGAGACTCTTGCGAGGCCTGTCCATTCCAGGAGTATTGTTGTCCACAAACCATTGCTTCACAAATGGTGCGTGGTCTCAGGCGCCATGCCACGGTTAGTGCGGCTCACCCTCTGAGGTTTGAGCCCTCCCTCGGGCACAGGTGTGTGTGTTGTTTTGAGCATAAGTTAGTTTATGTTAGATTAAGTAGTGAGTAAGCTTAGGGGCCGATGACCTCAGCAGTGTGGTTCCATAGGATCTCACAAAAATAAAGAAGAAAAGGATGACAGATGTTGTTTTATGCATTGTCATGCTTATGCAGTCGTCATCTCCGACTGGTCGCCCACTGCACAAGATGCACAATGATGTAAAATCTATTCATATCATTCCACGTTCAGCGATTTCTTAAGCACAATATGGGGAGCACACGCTATCCACGAAAAACACCATCTCCTATGTATATCAGTGTTGGCACTACACGTTACAGCATTCTGCAGGCATTCGCCTCACCCAAACCTTTCTATCAGGCTGCTACTTGGTATAGCGTGATTCAGTACCCAAAATCACTCGTTTCCATTAATCCACCACCAAGTGGTGTCCCTCTTCACACATCCTCAAGCAGCGCGCAGACTACAGAAAAGTGTGAATTTTGAGAAGCTGCTCGTCCATTGTGCTTCATTATTTTTAACTTCTGATGCACTATCATTGTGCTAAATGGACTGCTGGTAACATTTTGGAACTCAGGAGTAATTCCTTGCGAGAATTCCGTGCGAATTTTTACAACTACGCTCCCCAGTGGTTGTCTGTCGCTGTTCGTCAGTATATGAGGCCTTCCTGATCTTGGTTTAACTGTGATTGTACCTTGTTTTTCCACGTCACAATCGCATCACCATAAATCGATGTGGGCAGTTTCAGAAGGCATGAAATATCCCTGATGGGTTTGTTACTGAGATAACATCCAACGATTATTCCATGTTCAAAGTCAGCATGCTCTCCCTAAACGAACCATTGATCTCACACTGCATCTCGCCCGCCAACAGTGTCCGCCTTTTTTTACACTAGCAGGTCTGCTGGTCGGATCACCTGATGTTCAATTCCGCATTAGATAGGAGTGACCAGATAGTTTTAATGAGATAGCCTAATTGTAATTTAATTTTTTTCTGATGTAGTGAATAATCGCAATAAGAGTTGTGCCTCTTGTTTATGTTTCAGTATATGCCAATGACATGGCATTATAATCGCATTGCAGTTTACATCGTTTGTTACATGTTTACTATGTCATTAAGCAAAATCGAAATTTCCCGTGTATCTCCTCAGAGGATAATAATGAAATCAGTAATAAGTTTCATTTTATTATCATGTTTACACTACTGCCCATTAAAATTGCTACACCAAGAAGAAATGCAGATGATAAACGGGTATTCATTAGACAAATATATTATACTAGAACTGACATAGGATTACATTTTCAGGCAATTTATTGCATAGATCCTGAGATATCAGTACCCCGAACAACCACCTCTGACCTTAATAACGGCCTTGATACGCCTGGGCATTGAGTAAAACAGAGCTTGGATGGCGTGTACAGGTACAGCTGCCCATGCAGCTTAAACACGATACCACAGTTCATCAACAATAGTGACTGAAGTATTGTGACGAGCCAGTTGCTCTGCCACCAATGACCAGACGTTTTCAATTGGTGACAGATCTGTAGAATGTGCTGGCCAGGGCAGCAGTGGAACATTTTCTGTATCCATAAAGGCCCGTACAGGACCTGCAACATGAGGTCGTGCATTATCCTGCTGAAGTGTAGGGTTTCGCAGGGATCGAATGAAGGATAGAGCCACGAGTCGTAACACATCTGAATTGTAACGTCTACTCTTCAAAGTGCCGTCAGTGTGAACATGAGGTGATCGAGACGTGTAACCAATGGCACACCGTACTATCACGCCTGTTGATACGCCAATACGGCGATGAAGAATACACGCTTCCAATATGCGCGACGTCACCAAACACTGATGCGACCATCATGATGCTGTAAACAGAACCTGGATTCATCCGAAAATATGACGTTTTGCACCAAGGTTCATCGTTGAGTACACCATCACTGGCGCTCCTGTCTGTGATGCAGCGTCAAGGGTAACCGCAGCCATGGTCTCCGAGCTGCTGCTAACGTCGTCGAATAGTTTGTGCAGATGGTTGTTGTCTTGCAAACGTCCCTATCTGTTGACTCAGGGATCGACACGTGGCTGCACGATCCGTTACAGCCATGCGGATAAGATGCCTGTCATCTCGACTGCTAGTGATACGAGGCAGCTGGGATCCAGCACGGCGTTCCGTATTACCCTCCTGAATCCATCGATTCTATATTCTACTAACAGTCATTGGAACCCGACCAACGCGAGCAGCAATGTCGCGATACGATAAACCGCAATCGCAATAGGCTACAATCTGACCTTTATCAAAGTCGGAAACGTGATGTTACGCATTTCTCCTCCTTACACGAGGCTTCAGAACAACGTTTCACCAGGCAACGGCGGTTAACTGCTATTTGTGTATGAGAAATCGGTTGGGGACGTTCTTCATGTCAGCATGTTGTAGGTGTCGCTACCGGCGCCAACGTTGTGTGAATGCTCTGAAAAGCTAATCATTTGCCTATCACAGCATCTTCTTCCTGGCGGTTAAATTTCGCGTCTGTAGCACGTCATCTTCGTGGTGTACCAATTGTAATGGCCAGTAGTGTATTTTTGATAGACGGTACTAGTATTTCTGTTCTACCTATGTGTAAGCCCAGCAGTAGTAGTAGTAGTTTACTTGTGACAAGTGTCGGCAGCAAATGTCTTTCCTATTCGATTTACTGCCTTCGTAACACTAAAATGCCGCGGCGACAAGTAACGACTGACAGGCGTAGTTTCGCTGCACGAACGACCTGCGGCACTTCCGGCTTTGCTATTCCGCGTCGGTGGCCCGAGTTGCGGCTGCGCTTCGGGCAGAACTGCTGCTGCCAGTTTTGGGAGCCACTCGCCACTCGCCGCGGCAACCACTGGCTGCCAGGGGCGCCCTCCACGTCAGTAGCGTGCTCCCCACTCCCACCTGAGAGTGCGGGTGCCGAGTTTGTGCCCGCAGGGCGCTGGTACTACCGTCTGCTCCGAGGGCCGCACCGCCGACCGTAAACGCTCATGTCGGTAATTAAAAGTTTCACACATCAAAGAAATAGCTGATAAAATAAACTCTGTACCTTCGCCCCCGAGCTGAAACTCTCGGAAGTTCCTTTAGTGACACTGCCAACGGGCAAAATACTTAGTATCCTTAAGCAAAGCTATGTCTATCGAGAGAGCACACTGCGGCAACAGAAAGAATGCAGCTTCACACTGAAGGGACAGTACGGCACGATGGTACAAAAGCTGTAGACCTCTAAAGTTGTATTACAAATCAACATACTACTGTGGTGACTGACACAGGGAAGCAACTAACAGCGACACTAAAAACAAACAGAGGGTCGGATAAGACTGCTGTCTCTCCCTTTTTAATATCTACATCGGCGAGGTCATAGTAAGATGGTGCGAAGTCATAGTAAGATGGAAACAAATTTTTAGGTGTAGTGTAAAGTAGTAAGAATTAAATACTGCCGGCCGGAGTGGCCGAGCGGTTCTAGGCGCTACAGTCTGGAACCGCGCGACCGCTACGGTCGCAGGTTCGAATCCTGCCTCGGGCATGGATGTGTGTGATGTCCTTAGGTTAGTTAGGTTTAAGTAGTTCTAAGTTCTAGGGGGATTCATGACCTCAGAAGTTAAGCCCCATAGTGCTCAGAGCCATTTGAATTAAATACTGTTTTATATGCAGACGATGTTGTTATTGTGCAACAGACAGAAGATAATTTACAAACAAATGTGGAACAACAATATGGACCGACAATATCGAACATATTTCAGTAGAAATGAAATTTCTGAGGAAGAACACGATAAGATCCAAAACTGAAATAAATGACAAAATATTCGAGCAGATATCCACCTCTAACCATCTTGTCTATGAAATATTCCCAACAATACATAGCGACATTAATACAAAACTTTGCACATTGAAGCGTATATGAGAACAATTCGCAAAACTCTGTAAGGAAACTAATCTGAATATTTGTAGAGGAATGATGTTATCTGTAGTATTACATGGAAGTGAATCGTCGGTACTTTCGAAGAAGGACAAAAGGGAAATTACGCCAGCTGAGATGAAATTTATCAGAGCAGTCAAAGGTCACTCACTGATGGACGAAATGCGAATGAGAGAAATAAGACAAGAGCTTAAGACTTTCGTTATACACTACTGGCGATCAAAATTGCTACACCAAGAAGAAATGCAATTGATCAACAGGTATTCATTGGACAAATGTATTATACTAGAACTGACATGTGATTACATGTTCACGCAGTTTGGGTGCATACATCCTGAGAGATCAGTACCCAGAACAACCATCTCTGGCCGTAATGACGGCCTTGATACGCCTGGACATTGAGTCAAACAGAGCTTGGATGAATTGTACAGATACAGCTGCCCATGCAGCTTCAACACGATACCACAGTTCATCATGAGTAGTGACTGGCGCATTGTGACGAGCCAGTTGTTCGGCCACCATTGACCAATCGTTTTCAATTGGTGAGAGATCTAGAGAATGTGCTGGCCAGGGCAGCAGTCGAACATTTTCTGTATCCAGAAAGGCCCCTACAGGACCTGCAACATGCGGTCGTGCATTATCCTATTGAAATGTAAGGTTTCGCAGGGATCGAATAAAGGGTAGAGCCACGGGTCGTAACACATCTGAATTGTAACGTCCGCTGTTGAAAGAGCCGTCATTGTGAACAAGAGGTGACCGATACGTGCACCCAATGGCACCCCATACCATCACGCCGGGTGATGACCAATACACGCTTCCAGTGTGCATTCACGGGGATATCGCCAAACACGGATGCGACACCATGATGCTGTAAACAGAACCTGGATTCATCCGAAAAAATGACGTTTTGCACCAACGGTCGTCGTTGAGTACACCATCGCAGGCGCTCCTGTCTGTGATGCAGCATCAAGGGTAACCGCACCAACGGTCTCCGAGACGACATGTCAGTACGTTGTAGGTGTCGCCAGCGGCGCCAACCCGTGTGAATGCTCTGAAAGGCTAATCATTTGCATATCACAGCATTTTCTTCCTGTTGGTTAAATCTCGCGCCTGTAGTCATCTTCGTGGTGTAGCAATTTTAATGGCCAGTAGTGTATCTACATCGGCGAGGTCATAGTACGATGGTGCTAGGTCACAGTAAGATTGAAACAAACTTTCAGGCTTGGTGTAAGGCAGTACGAATTAAGTACTGTTTTATATGCAGTTGAAGTTGTTATTTTGCAACAGACAGAAGATAATTTACAAACAAATGTGGAAGAATGGTATGGACGGATAATATCTGAACATATTTCAATAGAATTGACAATTCTGGAGAAGTAATGTGATAAACCCAGTTGTTCACAGTGTTCCATAAAAATATGTAAAATATGTGCACGTCGCTCGTAATTTTTTCCTTGTTTCCATATATGTCAGTATATCTGAGTGAACACATCACATCTTACATTACATTATATTCAAATATTAAAACTATATGAATGTATAAGCCAAGAATGTGAGTAAAGGTACAATCCACTATGTCGCATGGATAAACTAGTGAATTTGACGAAGAGATCGAAAGAAACGAGGGTGGAGAGAGAAGTCTATGTAACTATTATAAGTGCTGCTAAGGGTCTATGGGCCTCATGCAGGCCCCGTAGGCCGCCATCTGTTTTGTTTCGGTCAGGCGATGATTGCCAGTGGTCGCAGATGTTACCGCTAGATATGGTGGTCAGCACAGTGTGAGAGTCCACTGGCTCCATTTTAAAATCCCTGTATAATGCAATACACGTTGCAGTTTTCTCTGCTGGAACTTCCTCCTCTAAGATTAATGTTAGAGGGCAGGTACTGAACTGGGACCTGAAACAAAATTTTGTAGTTGTAGCCGTAGTGGCATACCGTATCCTCCCATTGTTATTTAAAAACAAACACTTTATTACTGTGCATATAGTTGGCTCAACACATCATCTCTCGTCCACATTCGTCTAGAGGACGACACCCAAGATCGCCCTAGCATCTCACTTCCTCTATCGAAGTCGGGAACTGGAGCTCTCACAGTACAGGCCTTTCCCACCATTGGAAAGCAGCGATCTGAGCACTGCGCTCGTTCTTCTAAGAACTTGTATGCTTCAGTTCTGTGTAGTAGCACGAGTTGACGCGTCTAAAACAGTGAGGCAGTAGCCATTATTGTCAGGAATACTTTCTTTCTCTCAGTTCTCAACCCCTGTTCCTGTTGGCATGTCATCCTCTTGCAGTGGAGATTTACTGTGATCATTACCCGGTGACATTTCAGTCCCAGTCTCACTGGCAACACGCACTTCATTAATTATATTTTCAAGGTCATTCTCAGAGTCGACGTTCATCAGTGCTTCAGGAGGTAAACGTGCTGAAGACAAACCATGTTTAGGAGGTCAACCACACATCGCTTCTTACTGAGGCCTTTTAATTCCAAAATGTACCGCGCTATCTTCATTAGCTGGACAAATCTTAATTCACTGCTCCACTCCATGGCGTTGTGCTCCTATATCCATGTAGTTAACATACTTTCTATGTCTTGATTTGCTCGTTCTGCATTGGCTCTGACCGTGTCTAGGTTTACCGTGGACTCTCTAAAAATTAGGCCATAGTTCAGTTATGCTGCTCATTATTTTGCTAACTAACTCTCTACCATTGTCAGACTGAAATACTGAGGGAGCGCCTCACAACGTAAAAATATCAATAATGTTATCGCATACCTCTTCAGCTGGTTTGGACTTCAGTGGCCTGAGAACAAGGAATTTAGTGAGTTGATCCTGAGAAACGGTTACTATTTTGTGATCTCCATTTTGTTGCGATTGTAAATCCAAAGATTGCTGGGCACTTTACGACAATATCGATACAAACCACGATCTTAATGTAATACCTAAAGAGATTCTGTAATGACTGGCTACGGTGGACACCACCGAATGGCCGGACGGTGTGGCCGAGAGGCTCTAGACGCTTCAGTCTGGAACCGCGCGACCGCTACGGTCGCAGGTTAGAATCCTGCCTCGGTCAAGGATGTGTTTGATGTCCTTAGGTTAGTTAAGTTCAAGTAATTCTAAGTTCTAGGGGACTGATCACCTCAGATGTTAAGTCCCATAGTGCTCAGAGCCATTTCAACCATTTGAACAACCGAATGATGAAATTCTTGAAGTCCAAGTCCTGTAATATAATATACCATACAGTGATGTTCAAACTTATCTTAGTTTGTGTGAGCCTTTCTTACAAAAGCTATATTCCAGATGTCAAGTTGATCTCATCTATGAATTCCCGCTGAAGACAAGCTGACTATCTATTTAGTATTAAGTTATGCGGCGATGGCCTAAGGAACCGAAATCCGGTTCATAACGAACTCATAAATAAATATTATTGTGTAACGTAAATTCTATGTACTCAAGTTATGAATATGTCTATGTTCCCTTAAAAACCGAGAGACTATTCCATAATTTGAGAAAGGGCTTGATACAAAAACCTGTGACTACAGGCAAAACGACGCCTCGATCATCTCGCTTCCAAATCGAGCCCTGTGAGCTCTTTGTCTGCCCGTTTTAAAGGACAGACACTCTCGAAATATCTGCAAACATCTATTGCAAACATTCAGCAACCGATGGACAGACACGACCATGAATTCGGGGGAAAAGATCGTTCTACTTACGTGCACCAAGTCAAGTCAGAGTTGATGTCCTCTACCACCATGTCTGTCGTTCTTTGATTTCTCCCCCTGCTATTGTCCTGCGCATTCCAACGGTTTAGCCCTCGTTGTCTAAGCTTGGAGACAGCAGAAATGTTTCAAATGGCTCTCAGCACTATGGGGCTTAACATCTGAGGTCATTAGTCCCCTAGAACTTAGAACTACTTGAACCTAACTAACCTAAGGACGTCACACACATCCATGCCCGAGGCAGTATTCGAATCTGCGACAGTAGCGGTTGCGCGGTTCCAGACTGAAGCGCCTAGAACCGCTCGGCCACACCGGCCGGAGGAGACAGCAGAAAATTCGTCTTAGCCGTCAGTCAGACTAAGAGATTGGATTTCATGCAAGACAGGAAGGTCTAAAAATGAATTCTGGATTAAATAAAACATATTCCCCCAATTTAATTTTTTAACTTATGGATCCTAGTAGAAACTGATAAACATAGCTCATAAAAATTATGAATATTAAAATTATATAAATGTTGTTGTTGTTGTGGTCTTCAGTCCTAAAACTGGTTTGATGCAGCTCTCCATGCTACTCTATCCTGTGCAAGCTTCTTCATCTCCCAGTACCTACTGCAACCTACGTCCTTCTGAATCTGCTTATTGTAGTCATCTCTTGGTCTCCCTCTACGATTATTACCCTCCACGCTGCCCTCCAATACTAAATTGGTGATCCCTTGATGCCTCAGAACATGTCCTACCAACCGATCCCTTCTTCTGGTTAAGTTGTGCCACAAACTTCTCTTCTCCCCAATCCGACTCAATACTTCCTCATTAGTTATGTGATCTACCCATCTAATCTTCAGCATTCTTCTGTAGCACCACATTTCGAAAGCTTCTATTCTCTTCTTCTCCAAACTATTTATCGTCCATGATTCACTTCCATACATGGCTACATTCCACACTAATACTTTCAGAAATGACTTCCTGACACTTAAATCTATACTCGATGTTAACAAACTTCTCTTCTTCAGAAACGCTTTTCTTGCCATTGCCAGTCTACATTTTATATCCTCTCTACTTCGACCATTATCAGTTATTTTGCTCCCCAAATAGCAAAACTCCTTTACTACTTTAAGTGTATCACTTCCTAATCTAATTCCCTCAGCATCACCCGACTTAATTCGACTACATTTCATTATCCTCGTTTTGCTTTTGTTGATGGTCTTCTTATATCCTCCTTTCAAGACACTATCCATTCCGTTCAACTGCTCTTCCAAGTCCTTTGCTCTCTCTGACAGAATTACGATGTCATCGGCGAACCTCAAAGTTTTTATTTCTTCTCCATGGATTTTAATACCTACTCCGAATTTTTCTTTTGTTTCCTTTACTGCTTGCTCAATATAGAGATTGAATAACATCGGGGATAGGCTACAACCCTGTCTTACTCCCTTCCCCACCACTGCTTCCCTTTCATGCCCCTCGACTCTTATAACTGCCATCTGGTTTCTGTACAAATTGTAAATAGCCTTTCGCTCCTTGTATTTTACCCCTGCCACCTTCAGAATTTGAAGGAGAGTATTCCAGTCAACATTGTCAAAAGCTTTCTCTAAGTCTACAAATGCTAGAAACGTAGGTTTGCCTTTTCTTAATCTAGCTTCTAAGATAAGCCGTAGGGTCAGTATTGCCTCACGTGCTCCAACATTTCTACGGAATCCAAACTGATCTTCCCCGAGGTCGGCTTCTACCAGTTTTTCCATTCGTCTGTAAAGAACTCGCGTTAGTATTTTACAGCTGTGACTTATTAAACTGATAGTTCGGTAATTTTCACATCTGTCAACACCTGCTTTCTTTGGGATTGGAATTATTACATTCTTCCTGAAGTCTGAGGGTATTTCGCCTGTCTCATACATCTTGCTCACCAGATGGTAGAGTTTTGTCAAGACTGGCTCTCCCAAGGCTGTCAGTAGTTCCAATGGAATGTTGTCGACTCCGGGGGCCTTGTTTCGACTCAGGTCTTTCAGTGTTCTGTCAAACTCTTCACGAAGTATCGTATCTCCCATTTCATCTTCATCTACATCCTCTTCCACTTCCATAATATTGTCCTCAAGCACATCGCCCTTATATAGTCCCTCTATATACTCCTTCCACCTTTCCGCCTTCCCTTCTTTGCTTAGAACTGGGTTTCCATCTGAGCTCTTGATATTCATACAAGTGGCTCTCTTTTCTCCAAAGGTCTCTTTAATTTTCCTGTAGGCAGTATCAATCTTACCTCTAGTGAGATAAGCCTCTACATCCTTACATTTGTCCTCTAGCCATCCCTGCTTAGCCATTTTGCACTTCCTGTCGATCTCATTTTTGAGACGTTTGTATTCCTTTTTGCCTGATTCATTTACTGCATTTTTATATTTTCTCCTTTCATCAATTAAATTCAATATTTCTTCTGTTACCCAAGGATTTCTACTAGCCCTAGTCTTTTTACCTACTTGATCCTCTGCTGCCTTCACTACTTCATCCCTCAAAGCTACCCATTCTTCTTCTATTGTATTTCTTTCCCCCATTCCTGTCAATTGCTCCCTTATGCTCTCCTTGAAACTCAGTACAGCCTCTGGTTCTTTTAGTTTATCCAGGTCCCATCTCCTTAAATTCCCACCTTTTTGCAGTTTCTTCAGTTTTAATCTACAGGTCATAACCAATAGATTGTGGTCAGAGTCCACATCTGCCCCTGGAAATGTCTTACAATTTAAAACCTGGTTCCTAAATCTCGGTCGTACCATTATATAATCTATCTGAAACCTGTCAGTATCTCCAGGCTCTTTCCATGTATACAGCCTTCTTTTATGATTCTTGAACCAAGTGTTACCTATGATTAAGTTGTGCTCTGTGCAAAATTCTACCAGGCGGCTTCCTCTTTCATTTCTTTGCCCCAGTCCATATCGACCTACTACGTTTCCTTCTCTCCCTTTTCCTACTACCGAAGTCCAGTCACCCATGACTATTAAATTTTCGTCACCCTTCACTATCTGAATAATTTCTTTTATTTGATCATACATTTCTTCAATTTCTTCGTCATCTGCAGAGCTAGATGGCATATAAACTTGTACTACTGTAGTAGGTGTGGGCTTCGTATCTATCTTGGCCACAATAATGCGTTCACTATGCTGTTTGTAGTAGCTTACTCGCATTCCTATTTTCCTATTCATTATTAAACCTACTCCTGCATTACCCCTATTTGACTTTGTGTTTATAACCCTGTAGTCACCTGACCAGAAGTCTTGTTCCTCTTGCCACCGAACTTCACTAATTCTCACTATATCTAACTTTAACCTATCCATTTCCCTTTTTAAATTTTCTAACCTACCTGCCCGATTAAGGGATCTGACATTCCACGCTCCGACCCGTAGAACGCCAGTTTTCTTTCTACTGATAACGACATCCTCTTGAGTAGTCCCCGCCCGGAGATCCGAATGGGGGACTATTTTACCTCCTTAATATTTTACCCAAGAGGATGCCATCATCATTTAATCATACATTAAAGCTGCATGCCCTCGGGAAAAATTACGGCTGTAGTTTCCCCTTGCTTTCAGCCGTTCGCAGTACCAGCACAGCAAGGCTGTTTTGGTTATTGTTACAAGGCCAGATAAGTCAATCATCCAGACTGTTGCCCCTGCAACTACTGAAAAGGCTGCTGCCCCTCTTCAGGAACCACACGTTTGTCTGGCCTCTCAACAGATACCCCTCCAAGACAAAAATGTGAGTAAAGACATAGGCCACTATGTCGCATGGACAAACTATTGAATGTGACGAACAGATCGAAAAAATCGAGGGGGAGACAGAAGTCTATGTAACTAGCTGTCTGTTTCTGTGACAAGTGCTGCTAAGTTGATAGGCTAGACTCTAATTAGAGTTGCACTCAGATAAACACACGTCTTTCACTACGTTCTACTTATTGACCCCATTTTCTCCTTCAGTCACGGCGTCATCTGACAAGTCTTCGTAGTCACAGAGGCCTTCATAGGACTCTTTCGAGTCATCCGTTCTCTCCTCAGGATTTAAAACACATGTAAAACAGAGACGATGATCTGGAAAGAAAACTGTGTAGATAAATTGTCAAAGTATAGAACTTGGAAATAGCTGTATCCAAAACTAGAGAAGGATCATTTTACGGAATACATCTAGTCAACTCAAAGGTAATTTCAAGAGAAAACCCTTAGAACAGACCTCCCATTTCTGCTACCTAGAAGCAGATATAAGAAAGCAATAATGATCGAAATAATGAAACTAACATTCAACGCTTTGAACGAATATGGGGTAATTTAATCAGGAAGTTCAATAACAAGACGAGGAAGGATACTAGACTCAAAACTAAACATTGTTCTGTGAGTGTGCTACTTGGCTGCCGTCATAGAAGTACACGAGTAAGATCCAAACTGTGGGAATGAGATTTTTAAGAGAGGTTAAAGAATGGTCAAGATTAGATAGAATGTGTAACGAAAACACAAGAACAGGACTTAATGTCTGTAATGTTGCGGAAAG
Organism: Schistocerca gregaria; assembly: GCF_023897955.1. NCBI lineage: Eukaryota > Metazoa > Arthropoda > Insecta > Orthoptera > Acrididae > Schistocerca > Schistocerca gregaria. Next base: position 50,056,968 of record NC_064926.1, read on the forward strand.
AGAGAATGGACTATTGAAAGAACGTATTGACAGAACGACTGGAAGGCAAATTGCGAAAACAGAGTAGGCTCTATAAACCAAAAGGGTGAAGAGATCCTGGAAGATGTAGGAAAGGATAGGAGCAACTCTGAAGGTGAAGTCGTAACAAGGGTTTTGCTCAGACTACCAAGTGTAGAAGAAGAAGACGACAAATGTGTATCGGAGTGAATGCTGGGGATTCGGTGACTGCGTGTCTCTGGGTCCAGCGTAGTCCTCACAGGCGGCTTGGCTTGCCGGCGCGGCGCTGAAGTACGCGGACATTACTCGCCCGGTGCTGACCGCGACACAGGGAGACTGCATGCAATCAGGCGGGTTGCGCAGGCTCCCCTTTGAGCTCGGCAACAGGCCGCTATTAGCCCGTCGCGCCAACTTCTGCCAGGTAAAAGGAGCCGCCTGCTACCCGGTCTGTGTGGGTGCGCGCGCGCAGGGCACAAAGGGCTACCGCGGTTTACGCAATCTGCACGCGTCTCCGCTTTCGAGCAAGTTGCAGAATTCGCTCCACACTGCTCGGCTAACCGTGTGGTAGCCAGCCGTGGCAATGACCTGTTCTGGAGTGATTCTACGCCATCCTAACTCAGGCGCTCTGAGAACACTCGTAACAGTAGAGGTCTGCACGGATAAGAGGAGAACTCTGCACATCTGCGTTGCCTCTGCTAGTCCACTACGCGAATTAGCGAGTGTCTTATCCACGTCCGCGCATGCATCAACGGGTATTTAAGACTTCGTGGCCAAAATTTACATCAATTTCAAAAAGAAAAGGTCAGAAACTGCCTTCCACTATAATAAATAATACGCTTTCACCAAAAAAAGTATTTTAAATTGACTGATGTTGATAATAGGCAAACTGGGAAACATTTTTCATACGACCCTTATAGGGTTTCGTCTCTGAATAGAATAACATATCCTGGTAGCGTCAGCACGTAAGACATTCCTATACTACCAAAATGTATGTGATCCTGCCAGTGATCATATACGTTAGACGTTACTGTCCTCGCTGTTCTAGGCTGAACTGCCATCTAAGACGTTCCCCCTTCTAATTCTTCCTGTGATTCTGGCATGGGTCACAACACGAAATACAATGCCGTAACTTGTAAATAATAGATTTCAGCTATCAGTTGTCCTTTGGAATTTTTATTGACAGATCTAGATTTCAGATTCAATGAATTGTGGATGAAGCCCGACCAACAGCCACTACATGCATTGATCAAAAATGATAGTGCATTGAGAATGGCTAGTTTCTAGCTAAAATCTAGATCTACCAATAAAAATTCCACAGGACGACTGATAGCTGAAATATATTATTTACAAGTCAAGATAACAGTCGGAGCAAGCAACAGCCTCTGACTGGAGGGTAACCTGACAATTCTGTAATCTCAGTAACAGAACAAATGCTTATTTGATGCACTGGTTCACATACTACATGTATCTGGTAATGGTTTTTATAAGATAACTTAATAATTTGGTCAAAGAATGCCATACCCAAAATTACTTGTAAAACTTTTATCGTATTTCTTGATGGATGCATGGGATATAGGACGGGATTGAAAGATGTACGACGATACGAAGTGTTACTTGTGTTGTTGTTGTTGTTGTTGTTGTTCTTGTCTTCAGTCCTGAGACTGGTTTGATGCAGCTCTCCATGATACTTAGTGTATTCATCTCTTGCTCTCCCTCTACGATTTTTACCCTCCACGCTGCCCTCCAATGCTAAATTTGTGATCCCTTGATGCCTCAAAACATGTCCTACTAACCGATCCCTTCTTCTAATCAAGTTGTGCCACAAACTTCTCCCTAATCCTATTCATTACCTCCTCATTAGTTACATGATCTATCCACCTGATCTTCAGCATTCTTCTGTAGCATCACATTTCGAAAGCTTCTATTCTCTTCTTGTCCAAACTAGTTATCGTCCATGTTTCACTTCCATACATGGCTACACTCCAAACAAATACTTTCAGAAACGACTTCCTGATACATAAATCTATATTCGATGTTAACACATTTCTCGTCTTCAGAAACGCTTTCCTGGCCATTGCCAGTCTACATTTTATATCCTCTCTACTTCGACCATCGTCAGTTATTTTACTTCCTAAATAGCAAAACTCCTTTATACTTTAAGTGTCTCATTTCCTAATCTAATTCCCTCAGCATCACCCGATTTAATTTGACTACATTCCATTATCCTCGTTTTGCTTTTGTTGATGTTAGTCTTATACCCTCCTTTCAAAACACTGTCCATTCCGTTCAACTGCTCTTCCAAGTCCGTTGCCGTCTCTGACAGAATTACAATGTCATCGGCGAACCTCAAAGTTTTTACTTCTTCTCCATGAATTTTAATACCTACTCCGAATTTTTCTTTTGTTTCCTTTACTGCTTGCTCAATATACAGATTGAATAACATCGGGGAGAGACTACAACCCTGTCTCACTCCTTTCCCAACCACTGCTTCCCTTTCATGCCCCTAGACTCTTATTACTGCCATCTCGTTTCTGTACAAATTGCAAATAGCCTTTCGCTCCCTGTATTTTATCCCTGCCACTATCAGAATTTGAAAGAGAGTATTCCAGTCAACATTGTCAAAAGCTATCTCTAAGTCTACAAATGCTAGAAACGTAGGTTTCCCTTTTCTTAATCTTTCTTCTAAGAAAAGTCGTAAGGTCAGTACTGCCTCACGTGTTCCAACATTTCTACGGAATCCAAACTGATCCTCCCCGAGGTCCGCATCTACCAGTTTTTCCATTCGTCTGTAAAGAATTCGCGTTAGTATTTTGCAGCTGTGACTTATTAAACTGATAGTTCGGTAATTTTCACATCTGTCAGCACCTGATTTCTTTGGGATTGGAATTATTATATTATTCTTGAAGTCTGAGGATATTTCGCCTGTCTCATCCATCTTGCTCACCAGCTGGTAGAGTTTTGTCATGACTGTCTCTCCCAAGGCTTTCAGTAGTTTGAATGGAATGTTGTCTACTCCGGGCGCCTTGTTCCGACTCAGGTCTTTCAGTGCTCTGTCAAACTCTTCACGCAGTATCTTATCTCCCATTTCGTCTTCATCTACATCCTCTTCCATTTCCATAATATTGTCCTCAAGTACCTTCTATATACTCCTTCCATCTTTCTGCTTTCCCTTCTTTGTTTAGAACTGGGTTGCCATCTGAGCTCTTGATATTCATACACGTGGTTCTCTTCTCTCCAAAGGTCTCTTTAATTTTCCTGTAGGCAGTATCTATCTTACCCCTAGTGAGATAAGCTTCTACATCCTTACATTTGTCCTCTAGCTATCACTGCTTAGCCATTTTGCACTTCCTGTCGATCTCATTTTTGAGACGTTTTTATTCCTTTTTGCCTGCTTCATTTACTGTATTTTTATATTTTCTCCTTTCATCAATTAAATTCAATATTTCTTCTGTTACCCAAGGATTTCTAGCAGCCCTCGTCTTTTTACCTACTTTATCCTCTGCTGCCTTCACTACTTCATCCCTCAGAGCTACCCATTCTTCTTCTACTGTGTTTCTTTCCCCCATTCCTGTCAATTGCTCCCTTATGCTCCCCTTGAAACTCTGTACAACCTCTGGTTCTTTCAGCTTATCCAGATCCCATGTCCTTAAATTCCCACCTTTTTGCAGTTTCTTCAGTTTTAACCTACCGATCATAACCAATAGATTGTGGCCAGAGTCCACATCTGCCCCTGGAAATGTCCTACTATTTAAAACCTGATTCCTAAATCTCTGTCTTACCATTATATAATCTATCTGATACCTTTTAGTATCTCCAGGATTCTTCCATGTATGTGTTACTTGTAGAAATTTTATATTATTTCTTCACTGATACATTGAGCATGGGACGGGATTGTAATAAGCAAGCCAGGGCTGTCTTTCAAACATTCGATCTGAATGATTTATTGATCAAATAGTTAGTTATCAGCAAGTATACACAGACCAGCATCATTAATGTGTTCGATCACCTGTCAAAAGCCTAAATAAACAAATTTTCCATGACGGACCTCTTGAGAAAGTTCATGAAGAGAGTCAGTGGGGTATGGAGGGTACAGGCAGGGCCTTAGGCCATTCCAACTACAGTTTAAATGGCTCTGAACACTATGGGATTTATCATCTGAGATCATCAGTCCCCTAGACTTAAGAACTACTTAAACCTAACTAACCTAAGGACATCACACACATCCATGTGCGAGGCAGGATACGAACCTGCGACCGTAGCAGTAGTGTTGTTCCGGACTGGAGCGCCTAGAACCGCTCGGCCATAACGGCCGGCCCGACTACAGCGATATTTCCAAATGCACCAGTTTCCTTGGTTGAGGATCCTTGGCGCGAGCAGCCTGATCAAAGTGGTCCCACATATTCTCAACTGAGTTTACATCAAGGGAGTCTAGGAGTACGGTAAACTAATCCTGGTGCACTTCGAACCACATGCATACCCGGCGAGCTGTGTGATACGTCACACAGTTCTGCTGGTAGATGCCGTTGTACCCAAGAACGCCAAATAGCGTCAGGGCTGGACATGCTCCAAGGATACATGGATACTTGTACCTTCCAGAATGACAAGAACCCTGAGGGAATGTCCCGAAAATATTCCCCAGACCATAACCGACGCAGTGTGCTTTCATTCGTTTCACGCCGTACATGACAGTCTGCCATCTGCCCCATTAAGCACAAAACGTTTCTTCTGAAAAGTCCTCCTGTCGCCAGTTGTGGTACTGGAGTGGGAATTCCAGCCTTCGTCGCCAATGAACATAAGTCAGCATGGAAATGTGAAACAGGAGCCTGTTTGAAGGCTCATACGCTGCAACTTTCGTTGGACAGTCATTGAGGAGACACTGTTCGTAGCCCCTTGGTTCATTTGGACACTCAGTTCCTTAACAGTTGCATGTCCATTTGCCTGTTAACATCTTCTCAGATGTCATTTATCCCTGTCATCTAACAAATACGGAAAAAAGTATAACAAGGTACAGAAGGTGCAAGTGTTTACTGAAAACTAAATAAGGAATAGTCTTAAATCATACTACTGATCATGTGGGATGACAGTTGAAAAAGTCATCAATTTTCATGCCCCCAAAAATTCATGAAATACAGAAAATTCAAATCTGATCTACTTAGTATTACACTATTGGCCATTAAAATTGCTACACCACGAAGATGACGGGCTACAGACGCGAAATTTAACCGACAGGAAGAAGATGCTGTGATATGAAAATGATTAGCTTTTCAGAGCATTCACACAACGTTGGCGTCGGTAGTGACACCTACAACGTGCTGACATGAGGAACTTTCCCAACCGATTTCTCATACACAAACAGCAGTTGACCGGCGTTGCCTGGTTAAACGTTGTTGTGATGCCTCGTGTAAGGAGGAGAAATGCGTACCATCACGTTTCCGTCTTTGATAAAGGTCGGATTGTAGCCTATCGCGATTGCGGTTTATCGTATCGCAACATTGCTGCTCGCGTTGGTCGAGATCCAATGTCTGTTAGTAGAATATGGAATCGGTGGGTTCAGGAGGGTAATACGGAACGCCGTGCTGGATCCTAACGGCCTCGTATCACCAGCAGTCGAGATGACAGGCATCTTATCCGCATGGCTGTAACGGATCGTGCAGCCACGTCTCGAACCCTGAGTCAACAGATGGGGACGTTTGCAAGACAACAACCATCTGGACGAACAGTTCGTTTGCAGCAGCATGGACTATCAGCTCGGAGACCATGGCTGCGGTTACCTTTGACGCTACATCACAGACAGGAGCGCCTGCCATGATGTACTCAACGATGAACCTGGGTGCACGAATGGCAAAACGTCATTTTTTCGGATGAATCCTGGTTCTGTTTACAGCATCCTGATGGTCGCAACCGTGTTTGACGACATCGCAGTAAACGAACACTGGAAGCGTGTATTCGTCATCGCCAAACTGGCGTATCACCCGGCATGATGGTGTGGGGTGCCATTGGTTACAGGTCTCAGTCACCTCTTGTTCGCACTGACGGCACTTTGAACAGTGGACGTTACATTTCAGATGTGTTACGACCCGTGGCTCTACCCTTCATTCGATCCCTGCGAAACCCTACATTTCAGCACGACCGCATGTTGCAAGTCCTGTAGGGCCTTTCTGGATACAAAAAATGTTCGGCTGCTGCCCTGGCCAGCACATTCTCCAAATCTCTCACCAATTGGAAACGGCCGGTCGATGGTGGCCGAACAACTCGCTCGTCACAATACGCCAGTCACTGCTCTTGATGAACTGTGGTATCGTGTAGAAGCTGCGTGGGCAGCTGTACCTGTACACGCCATCCAAGCTCTGTTTGACTCAATGCCCAGGCGTATCAAGGCCGTTATTATGGCCAGAGGTAGTTGTTCTGGGTACTGATTTCTCAGGATCTATGCACCTAAACTGCGTGAAAATGTAATCACATGTCAATTCTAGTATAATATATTTGTCCAATGGATACCCGTTTATCATCTGCATTTCTTCTTAGTGTAGCAATTTTAATGGCCAGTAGTGTACATTCCACAAATACGCTGCACATCCAGCAACTGCATTTTAGAATGACGTTTCTTTGTACAGTACCAAAAGAGGTAACCAAATCATGCACATATTGTTCCCTGCCAAAACCCCAAAAATAATGATAAATGCATGTACGAAATTTCTCCTGCCATAACTAACACATCTAAATAGCTGAAATAAAGGTGATTAAATATAACACACTAAATACAGTCCAGTACCTCTATCTACATAATGTCTGAAGGACACCTGTTATTATCTGTCCTCAGCGTCAGATTGCCATACTGGACGAACGGTAATCGCTTTCCAGTATCCAGAGGAGACGGGAGTAAGAGAGCTAGGGCGGTGTGGCCCTACTGATGTCATCCAAGAAGTCGGCCATGACTTCAGCTGATGACACGAGTACGTGATGACGGGAGTACCTTTATCCAAGATGGCGGTCGAGACGTCAGCTGATGACGCGAGTACTGTCATCAAAGATGGCGACTATTGGCGGGTTGGCGGCAAAGTGTCATGCCGCCCTGGCAGAAAGTTTGAATTTTGGTGGAAAATTGAATTATGTGTTTCTATGGATTCCCCCCACCCTACTTTTTTGCATGATGGTGCGTCATCCTCTTGGAACATGGGAGGGAATTTCGAATTCTGCTCTAAGAGCTAACTCCTGCAGCTGAGGGGAGTTAGTACGGTGCCTCCTCTATAGGCTGCTCATGATGTCATTCAGTTCAAATATAATTTGTTTAAATTTGTTTAAGTCGCATAAATGTGTTTAAATTTGTTATCTACCTACAGCTGTAGTGGCTTAGTTTGGTGTTACCACCACAAGACGTTGAGATATCAGTTGTCATGTGGAAGGAGCATGAGGACATGTTGGTGCCATATTCCCCACATCATGACGCTTCATTCGAATCCAAACTCGATAAGATAAAGCCAATGTTGTATGAATTCATGTAAACAATATGCAGATAACAAGTAAATCGCCAGTACGCACGGAGGGTGAAATACTCGAGGCTGGTGTACACACACAGATTCAAGACATGACGGTCACAAAAGATTTTAGTTCAGGAGAGGCAAACAGCACGCCAGGAGGCTGGTCCCTTCAGAGGATGAGTCAACCTATCTACATCAGCCGGCGACCACCCATAGAGCAGACAGCATTTGCCCTAGTGAAAGGGAGAATGACCCCATGTTCTGTATAAAAGCAAATTCCGCTACATTGTGTGGGAGTGAGCAGCCTACACATTCTTTACAAAGATAGCACACAGTTTCAGAGGTTTTCACAAGGAGACAGCAAACGCCAAACGCCGATTGATCGCCTTCAATGGAACATCATTCTCCCGTTTTAGAAGACCAATGCTAAATGGCTGACAATATTCCTAACACCTTGAGCTGAAGGAATAATGGAAGAGACCAAAACATATACCCCTTCATGTCTGGCATGGAGAGGGGCCGTTCCGTTGTTGCTCTTGGAGCGAGAACACGTTACGAGAGCGTGTGCACTTGTACGTGTACTCAAAGAGCGAGGAACAAGTCTCTCCTCAGTACTTCACTGGGAGAGCACTTCTGTCGAGAGCAAACCGGAGTGCGACTCTATATTGAGTCCTTGCGATTAAGCGTTGTTCACTGTGTTGGCTGCCACACTTATTGTGCAGTGTGAATGGACAGACTTATAGTTAAACGCCTGCGAGCGAATTTTTGAGTGGCATCGCGGTGGACTGGTTATCTGACCGGTGTACCACACCAATAGTTAGACTAGAGACGAATACGAGTCCTGGACGTCATCAAGGTGTAGGGAGAGTTTGATTGGCAAAGGTCAATCCAGATAGAAAGAGAGTTATCTTATTTGTGAGCAGCGAGGGGCGCAGACAGCAGTCATCGCAGCTTACGGTATTGTGCGCTACAGCTCTTGCGAGCTCCATATTTCCTCCACAACAGTATACTTCACTGCATTACACACGTGACTGTCTCGACCGTAACTAGCAACATTTTAACGGATAATTATTCAAGTTGAGTAGGTGCGGCTCTCAGCCATTCTGCCAAGTCAATAACAATCTTTAACTTTGTATAGAAATATCCTTACGAGGTAACTTCACATTCCGAAAAGAACCCAGAAATAACTTGTTCAGTTCATAACTGAAAGTGCCTTTGCAATTTCCCAGAATTTTTCCAAAATTAAAAAAAAAATTATAATTTTCGTTAGTTTCATGTTTTTTTTCACTAACTAGCGCTAGTCCAGTACCCAAGTATCCAAGTAGTTATGTAATTTTTGTGTCATTTCCTTACAGCGGACGACTCCAGAAGATATTATTTATTGGTGGAAACTGCGTCTTGCAGGAGCTACAGGGTAAAGGGTACTTCTCTGATTAATCCGTTGCGCAGAATGACAGGATAGCACCCACACGCTCACAACTAAGCATGTCCCCAACACCACTCGGTCTCGGATGGAAAACAATATTGTTTAGCACTCCAGTAGGGGTCGCACTCTCGTAGGGAACTTGGCCGCCATTCTGCGCTCAGTTGTTTAACATCAACTCGACTCCTATAAAAAGCAAGTATTAAAAAAAAACATTCGTGATGATAATACATCTCCTCTTTCCACGAAAATTTTCAGTTAGTTTTATGGACAAAATTGGTATAGTCTTTTACGTTTGACTGCACTCGCATCTCATTGTTTTGTGACGTCCAGTGAAGCGTACCGCCACCGATCACAAATGATTAGCAGAGAGAAACTTATCCCATCTGCGAAGACCTGTGCATGGAAACTCGAAAAATAAAATAGATGAAACTGATATTTCCACTTGTGAACACCAATGCTAGTTATGTAATAGATTCCAAATCACCTCTATAATTTACAAAGTCAAATAAGGTGTTACTCATGTCTAGAGAACCAGCAAACGTGTCTTCCACCTGCTAGATCCGCACACCACAATCGATGTTCTCTCAACTAAATAAAGACGCGAAATGTGAAGAAGCTGTCAACTGAACAATTTACATTGGAAGGAATAATGGCTCAGTGCAAAAACGTCCATAATGAATCCTTATCAAATTCCCACTTGATCACGAAAGCTGTCCAACACATACTGAGTATTAGTTCACTATTCGGCTGTCTAGAGGACTACACGGATAAGTCAACTACACTCCTGGAAATTGAAATAAGAACACCGTGAATTCATTGTCCCAGGAAGGGGAAACTTTATTGACACATTCCTGGGGTCAGATACATCACATGATCACACTGACAGAGCCACAGACACATAGACACAGGCAACAGAGCATGCACAATGTCGGCACTAGTAAAGTGTATATCCACCTTTCACAGCAATGCAGGCTGCTATTCTCCCATGGAGACGATCGTAGAGATGCTCGATGTAGTCCTGTGGAACGGCTTGCCATGCCATTTCCACCTGGCGCCTCAGTTGGACCAGCGTTCGTGCTGGACGTGCAGACCTCGTGAGACGACGCTTCATCCAGTCCCAAACATGCTCAATGGGGGACAGATCCGGAGATCTTGCTGGCCAGGGTAGTTGACTTACACCTTCTAGAGCACGTTGGGTGGCACGGGATACATGCGGACGTGCATTGTCCTGTTGGAACAGCAAGTTCCCTTGCCGGTCTAGGAATGGTAGAACGATGGGTTCGATGACGGTTTGGATGTACCGTGCACTATTCAGTGTCCCCTCGACGATCACCAGAGTTGTACGGCCAGTGTAGGAGATCGCTCCCCACACCATGATGCCGGGTGTTGGCCCTGTGTGCCTCGGTCGTGTGCAGTCCTGATTGTGGCGTTCACCTGCACGGCGCCAAACACGCATACGACCATCATTGGCACCAAGGCAGAAGCGACTCTCATCGCTGAAGACGACACGTCTCCATTCGTCCCTCCATTCACGCCTGTCGCGACACCACTGGAGGCGGGCTGCACTATGTTGGGGCGTGAGCGGAAGACGGCCTAACGGTGTGCGGGACCGTAGCCCAGCTTCATGGAGACGGTTGCGAATGGTCCTCGCCGATATCCCAGGAGCAACAGTGTCCCTAATTTGCTGGGAAGTGGCGGTGCGGTCCCCTACGGCACTGCGTAGGATCCTACTGTCTTGGCGTGCATCCGTGCGTCGCTGCGGTCCGGTCCCAGGTCGACCGGCACGTGCACCTTCCGCCGACCACTGGCGACAACATCGATGTACTGTGGAGACCTCACGCCCCACGTGTTGAGCAATTCGGCGGTACGTCCACCCGGCCTCCCGCATGCCCACTACACGCCCTTGCTCAAAGTCCGTCAACTGCACACACGGTTCACGTCCACGCTGTCGCGGCATGCTACCAGTGTTAAAGACTGCGATGGAGTTCCGTATGCCACGGCAAACTGGCTGACACTGACGGCGGCGGTGCACAAATGTTGTGCAGCTAGCGCCATTCGACGGCCAACACCGAGGTTCCTGGTGTGTCCGCTGTGCCGTGCGTGTGATCATTGCTAGTACAGCCCTCTCGCAGTGTCCGGAGCAAGTATGGTGGGTCTGACACACCGGTGTCAATGTGTTCTTTTTTCCATTTCCAGGAGTGTACATTCCTGCAATGCAACAGGACTCTCCATTCAGACGGCTCCTGCCGTTATTGGGGAATGTATATCATTCCCGTCACAGGCCACCCACACACCAAGCATGCATAGACAGAATCATCCTACTAAATCGGTCGCATATATATATGATTGCTATACTTATAATAAAATGTTAAGATTGCGTTTTCAGATTGAACGACATTTGATAATGAAAGAAGTATCAGGAATACACCCTGCTCACGGCTGTGGTTCTGGAAATAGAAATATCTGTACCATTCTTATGTCTTGACATACTCCTCTTCCCTTTGCTATCACAGTATTCCACGTGAGGTCCATACCTTCCCTACCACTCGAAATAGTTATTTTCTTTGCACATGTGTGAACACAAACACATACTTTATAAGCCTGATGATCAAGGTGAATCTATCACACATTCCCTACCACTAAGTGAAATACTTCGTCAATAACTGGTTGATTGCAATACGAAATAATACTGACCAAAAATCAACGATGAGTGGGCATGTCTAATAAGTTTTCTTGCAAAGAGAGGTGTAATCATCTTACAAACAGTAAGATGTTTAAAAAAAAAAACAAATCACCATCACAAGCAGTCTTGGTTCTACAGTTGCATACAGGTATCCATGTTAAAAGCTATACTCGCTTTATAAATCGCGGTATGGCATAACCCCTGAATGAAGTGTTTTTTTTTTTCAGATAATTACTGTGACACTGAATATTGCCATTGGTCGCCGGAGTGTATAGTATCAAAATAACAGTGTGGTTATATGTCGCCAACGGTGCAATCTCGTAATAAAATTACCGAATTTTGAAAGTGATTCAGCTAAATGGTTCAAATGGCTCTGAGCACTATGGGACTTAACATCGGAGCTCATCAGTCGCATAGAACTTAGAACTACTTAAACCTAACTAACCTAAGGACATCACACACATACATGCCTGAGGCAGGATTGGAGCCTGTAACAGTAGCATTCGCATGGTTCCAGACTGAAGCGCCTAGTACCACTCGGCCACACCAGCCGGCGATTCAGCTAAGGAGCATGGTATGAAACAGCTATTTGCAACTCCCTCTCGCCGCCGCCACTAGATATTTCCCCCAGTATTTGTAATACGTTCTGTCTCAGAGGTTCACTGATATATCAACTGGGTTATAGGTGATGGTTGATTGAGAAGGATCACAAACAGTAGTAGATGATGTGCTGATTGAAACTAGCGTTTCAGATCTCTAGTGCTACGCTTTCAGTAGAAATGCTGTTTGGGATTTGGAACCAAGTCTTTCCATTCAAGCACATACCAGCGTTGGATCACATGGAGAAGTCCTTTAATGATTACAGCCACTAGTGAATTGTATTTGTGGCACTCTCATATCTCGAAACGAGTCTCCTTTATGTGCTACAGTAAAATTCCAACCTCGTTTTAGGTAGTTCCTATGAATCCTGCAACTGCACCCTCAGACTCTGAGCTACTATCCCTGCAGCTTTGAGCATGTGATCGTTCCAATGTAAGTCGGAACTGAGCAGAAGTCGGAAAAAACGATATCTACCACCTTCTGCATCCCATGTAGAAACAGACTAAACTGCGTTACTGCAACAGAACTGTGTTTCGGCCATTCGATGGAAACGGGAATTGGGAGAAGGATGAGGATTTTGGCTAATGCACTGTGGTGTGTCCCCAAACTACATACAAGGACTACAGATCCGCGACCCTTAGGGCCCATTCACCCTAACATGCTTATCTTCGTTATTCTGTACCGTCCAACAGAGAAAAACTATAAAAGCTCCACTATCTAATAGGGAACTCAATAAGTATCTCACAGCATCTCTCTCCACACATATATCGAAAACAAATACCGCATGTGTTCCGGCATCGAGCACATGTGGCGATCCTGTTAAATATACAGGTATTGATCAACTGCACAGACCAGTTTAAAGTTTCATCACCTTTACTGTAGGAGGATGATCGTATCCTGTGGACTATACTGTAAGTCGCAAGAGAAGCCCCCTGTGACCCTGTCTCGTTTTTTGAAACATTGTTTGTTTCTGCTCTAACACACTTTGTACACTGACATACACTTCGTGTTTCCGCCACGACTTGGAGGTCCGTGTCAGGTTCTATACTAACATTAACACGTTCTGACCCATGGCCTCTCTTAGAAAACCAGACGTCGCACAGCGTAAATCATGTTGCTACTGTTGCTGTCATAACACACCACAGACACTGGATGATTTAAAAAAAAAAAGTCAGTTACAACATATGGAAACTGGGAGAGTTTTGCGCAGTTGTCGAGAGTTTCCAAACTACACTCTGAAGGTGACTGACGATGTCTATGTTTAAACTCATCTGTCACAGTGATGGAATAGCTGATGGCTCTGCATTCCGTTTCGACTGATTCCTCATATTGCAGTCAGGTACGTGATCACTGTTTCGGTGCTAGCCATCCCCAGAAAGTGTTGCCCCCTCCACAAAACTTTTTCTCCAACTCAAACAAGAGTTGTCAGTCAGTCATTATGTGGTAACCAATAGTGTGCCAGTGGACCGATGGGATCGAAAAGACATCGTTGATGTTCTGAAACAATAAGCATCATAAGTGAGAGTGCGAGCAGGTTTAGCAATTTACAGTAATTTAAACACTGACCAATGATGCGACAGCATGTTTCACAACTTCACTTTGCAAGTGTCATTGCGAATGTAGATAGATGACTGTGCAGTGCATCCATTCACTGTTAATTCTCGAACGCATTCATCGTCAAAGCATACCGGACAGCGCTCTACATATTTCTAACACCTCGAGCATACTGTTTAATTAATGATCTATCTCTATGTAGATGGGAGTCACAAAGAATTCTCGCAGTCTTAGGATAAAATTAGAGACAGAAAGTGCCCCCCACACTGTCATTGAGCAACCCCTCCTGCAGCACCACCACCGATTTAATCTGCAATTGACCAGAAGCAGAGCGCTACATTCTGCGTCTCGTGAATGAGTGGAGCTTGCCAAGTCCTCTCTCATCCAAGTGCATAACATTCCTCGAGATGCGCCCATGTCGAGGAGGTTAGCACTCCTCATCGATGTATAGTATCAGATTTGAAATTGTTGTGATGTAATAGCGGACGGTTAAGAAGAAAAAGAAACGGGTAATTTTTACGTGTGATGGAGTCCCAGAAGGATTGAGTTCGAAGCATTTTTACGTAAATCAACCACGCTATCAATTTTAAAGTATTGTTCTACAGTCTAGGAAGGTATTGGTAAGAGAGAACAGAAAAACATGCACTTCTAAGGCTGCAACCTTCCACATTTAAAACAAAGTATAATGTTAGATCGCTTGAGTTTCCGACCTGTCAGTCGTATGGAATATATTTCAAGTGCATGACATACATCCTTCTTCCCGGTTTCCCTACGATAAAATATGGTAGCGGACCGTAATACGAAAAAACTACTTTCTTAAAACATTAGCTCTGTGTGATAGGAGCACAATGTAGCTTTCCAGAGATGTATAGGGTCCACTGTTCAAATCCGATCACGGTTCAGAAATTATACTATGCCTGCATCAGTCATATACAAAATAACGGGGAATTCCTCTTACAAGGAAACAGATAAACGCATAGCAGCAGTGTGAAATTACAAGTCATTCCTCCACAGCTCTGTAAACAGCATATCTGTCAGGCAAAAATATACATGGGGATTACAGTGCCTTAGAAACACCTATGGCTGACTTAGATTCATCTTAATTATGAAGCTGAATTCTCGATTTTACACCCAATATGCGACTGGGGGATGGAGTACATCGCATAAATCATAGTTCATTTAGAGGGATGTGTCACGTTTCATCACACATGAGATGGAAGTCCTCTGATGACCAACAGGTTGGCAGTTAACGATCGCAAGTAGACAGTGCTCTAAATTACATACAGAGCACGTGGCTGCATCAGAGTCGAACGCGACTGATGCATCCTGACAGAACAGCGGAAAAATTGACCTGAAGCAACTTCTCCCTCTCTAAAATGCATCATCAGTCTACCATTTTATCGTAGCACGTTACAGCTCCATCTCAATCGATCACCCTGTCCACCCTCTGTTATCCTGTAACGCAGGTGCATGTAAGATTAGAGGCAGATGGTTCTCTGTTTTCCTGAAACGCGCCAAATACAGTAGTCAACTCACGTGCATCACTGTTACCTCAATAGACATACAGTGTACTGCTGCCTCGATGGAAAAAAAGTGACTGTATCCCTGGTTCAATTCGCCTCCATGTCGAAGTTTCCTCGGATTCCTCTTGCTGTCACATACTTCTTATCTACAAATAGTTTTTTTTCAAAAAGCTTTAATAATCCCAACAAGCAAGGGGTTCATCTATGTACTGATGTAAAAGATCGGTCCACTTTGACCATGATTTATTACTAAACTGTTGTGTCAAAGACATAACAGAAATTCATTTTCAGTAATATAACACAATCTTTATGGACAATGGGCAATCTAAATTAATGATTCATTCACTTGACAAGACCGCAAAGAATAAGGCACAGGGAAAAATTAGAATAAGGCACAGGGAAAAATTATCATCTTCGAAATCACTGATAAAAAGAAATGATCGTGACGTCTGCACAGTGATTGCTCCGGCCTTGTGATAGAACATGCCGTTAACGCTAATGAGCCTTGGAACCCCTGATCAATTGTATCTCTGAATCTAACTTAGTGAAAACGTAGCGCATACCAAACGATTGCTAACTCTCATTCCCGGTCGCCTCTGGTGCAGTTTCTCACCAAGATTTTCGCTTTATAAACTATCTTTCGCCAGCGGTAACGCTCCCTTAAATTTCGTCCAGAAAAAAAAAAAACCTGTTCGTAACGAAGTTGCTAAACAGCTATGCGACGAAAAATTTTATCAGGCAGCCAACGGCTTGCTTTTCCGTGAGCACATTTCCTAAATATTAAACGCAAAATTTCCACTCTTCACAATTTTTGATATCATCCAATCCGCGTTTCTAAAGCGTCTGTAATTCTCAGAAAGTGGGCTAGTATCTCCCAACCTCTGGTAATTTCTAAGGGAGCCAATTGAGCTTTTTGCTGCGTTTTCTACGGCATGAGAGGTCACTCACCCTGCTTGGAGAAGACGTCCGGCTGACGACACATTGATTCCACCAAGGGAGAAACGAAATCTTAAATGAACTCAAGTATTTCTCTTCCTATTAAGGCCGGCCGTGGTGGCCGAGCGGTTCTAGGCGCTACAGTCTGGAACCGCGCGACCGCTGCGGTAGCAGGTTCGAATCCTGCCTCGGGCATGGGTGCTTGTGATGTCCTTAGGTTAGTTAGGTTTAAGTAGTTCTATGTTCCAGGGGATTGATGACCACAGCAGTTAAGTCCCATCGTGCTCAGAGCCATTTGAACCATTCTTCCTATTAAAACTGTAGAGATGTCAATCTGCGAGTATAGTCCCACTTTCCTGCTTTCTAGGAAGGTTGCCGGCCTCTATAAACCAAATTCTATAAAGCTTTGCTCTGACCGAGTATCTTAGGCTTGTAAAAATTGGCTGAAATTCTGCACTTGGCCAAGTTTTAGTCACGGCCCATTTTACGGGGATTCTAAGGTGGAGTCCGTGGACTCTCATCTCGGCTGATCACCAAATCTAGCGGATACGGCTGCGAGTAATAGCAGTCAGCGAGTGGCCTAAACAAAACAGATGGCGGGCTGTGTGGCCTACACATGGCCCACCGACCCTTAGCGGCACCTGCTATAGAAACCGCCCCCGCCTCTTCTCTGGGGCCTACCCCTGGAGTTTTCGAACTTCACCTCTCCCTTCCTTAGCTCATTACTCGATCCAGGCATATAGATACAGGAATATTTCATGTGCAATATTTACGCAGTGTGGAGAGAATATTAAAACGGCAACCTTCATATTACTCATTCAAATCATCGAGGATACTCATAACCAGCAATGATATATTCACTCGGCACGAGAACGGCTCATATGCGAAAAAGCAATTCAATAAATGAAATACTGTCGATCCAGAATAAACTACGCATCAAAATAACAAGATTAAACAAAGTAAAGGAAAGTGAATAGTTCACTGGACGTATCGCGAATCTAGAAAATAATTCCCCAAAAATTGCCTTTAGGTTTAACTGTTATATAATAAAACAGGTCATACCAAAGGTTACAGCAGAATACTGTAAGAAACTCTAAAGCACACTCACTACTGAACTTTACGAAACTGCTTCTACTTTTGTACCATGAGTATCGAGGTTAAACTTCACGAAAATACAGTATCACACACCTCTTGATACAAGGTACACAACAGATCACCAACAGGCCTAAACACGAAAGATAGGGGACACAAATTTGGAAATGTCTAGCATGGAGACATTACATAAATTAAAAAATGGCCCACAGTAATTTACAAGTGTGACAAGCATATTCAACAGAATATCATTATCAAAAAGATGGTTCATTCAACTGATTTAATTAAAAGCTTTTCAACTATACTAAAAAAGTAGCAAACGTAATCAGTACCTTGGTGGCGATCACTACATTACTCACTTTGCTGAAAAACTAATTAGATTTATTAAATTACACTAATCTACAGAATCTACGTTAGTGTACATGTTTACACTATTCCCTTTAGTGTCTCAAATAATATCAGTAAATTTAACATTTACGCGATACGCTACTTTACCATCTCGTCTCTCCACTGTATACAAAAAAAAAAAAAAAAAAAAAAAAAAAAAAAAAAAAAAAAAAAGAAAAAAACACGTTCATGTGCCAAAAGTAAACGAGATTTGACCTACCTGATGTTATTTTAATGCCTGTTTAAAAACGTAGTGGACGTTAATAGAATCGCTGATGAAGGATATATTGGTTATCTGTGCATTATATTACCGTATCACTTCCTGTCCCAAAAGAAAAGAACAGTTTGTTAAGCAGCAGGTTTTTATACTTTATTTCTCTTGTGTCCTATCATAAATGGCCAATTATTCTGCACGGTTTTCATCCGGATATTTTTCTACACCTACTTAATAATAATCACGAGATTTCTTTTTAAAAAGTATGTAATTTCTTCATGCTCTGGCGACTTTGTACGTCGAAGCAACTGTGGAATAACACACCACGACAGTAAAATCGTTATCATGGCACACTTCACTCTTTCGGGCTTCCATACGAACAGTAATTCCACTTTTATTCAAATGAGCCTACGTATGCATCGAGATACGCTATGTGCCATGCTTTCGGATCTCAGAACTTCGAAAATATGTAAAGTTCTCCAGCTACAGAGATATAAGGTTTGTATGAATATATTCAGTAGCTTCGGAAGTCTGCAGAGTAATATGAGAAACTTTTTCCCGCGTAGTTTTCGATGCATATCATGTATTTCAGATGTGCTTCTTTAGTAGGTTGAGTTTCTGCGTAGCACCTGCTGAATGAATAACAAGCGATCGCCGACGGGTTTCTCTCTTACTGCCTCGCAGCAACTATGGAAGCAAATATGAAGCCTAAACCTGTCAAGGGAGGCCAATGTCTTGTTAATGTTCGTGCTGATATATGAGTTTATAAAGTTTCGAAGTGAGCACAAACGCTGCAGCTCTCAGCTGCGCGAGTGTATATGCATGGAAAGAATCCACAGTAATTTACAAGTCTGTTACAAAATAATGAACCCTCAATCCTGCCAAAAATGAGCTATTTTTCTCTTTGTTATACACAATCTGATCATTTATGTCATTCGATTATGATTCTGAAATTGTGTAAAGCAAGTGTCATTTCAGAGGTTGCACACGATTTAATTATAAATTTTCTCAATACGAAATATTTTCATCAAGAGGAAAATTCCTAATTTGTTACTTTGTCCCAGACAAGATGACAGAATCAAGAGGTATTATCAGGAACTAATATTGTTTTTACATCGATTTTTTTCAGTAATTTCAGACGTTAGTATTTATTAATTATATTTATATAAAATTATAATCAAGCAGATGAGGTACTCGTAGCCTGGATCTCGGGACTGTATTAGTAATAGTCATAAAATTGTAGTTTATTGTGCCTTCAGCGTGTTTTATTACCTCATGATACAACCATCAAATACGTGGTTAAAATGTTTTAAGAAGGGCAGGCGAGGACGTGGAAAATAAAGAAAGAAAGAGAAATAGAAAAAGACGAAAGAAAAGTGTGAACTGCAGTGTCAATTGCTGCCCACACAATTCATAAATTAAATCAATACAGACACAGTGTTAACAGAACACTTTTGATTAGGAAAGGGGAACAACTGGTAAATACTTGGGAAGTCAGAAGATATTAAGCTAGACTAGGTAACAAAACTCCCTCCATAGTTGAAAAGGCTCTGAGCACTATGAGACTTAACATCTATGGTCATCAGTCCCCTAGAACTAAGAACTACTTAAACCTAACTAACCTAAGGACAACACACAACACCCAGTCATCACGAGGCAGAGAAAATCCCTGACCCCGCCGGGAATCGAACCCGGGAACCCGGGCGCGGGAAGCGAGTACGCTACCGCACGACCACGAGATGCGGGCCCCGCCATAGTATTTTTCAGTACTATAATTATTTTTAAGTTACCTTGCCTCATGGGGTATAATTTGAGACACTGGGATCTGTATACACAGGAACACTGTGCTTAATCTGCGATTGATTGTCTTGACATCCCTTTCAGGTGAGTTTCAGTCGTATTCCAGGACGGTTTCTGCAGCAAAACAAATGTTGATTTCCCCTCACAAAAGCGTACGTGTGTGTTGTAGTCTGTATTTTGTTATCTCGACGTCGATTTGACTTTAAACGTGACACTGTGAAAGTTTTGAAATGTGAAGGTTTTATTTTCATTAGCCTTGAGATATTTTTGATTGTGACCATCCTAACGTTTTATTTATCATTTTGATTAAAAACTAACTTTACATGAAATTAAAGAAAAATGTTGCTAGATTAAACTAGTCTTTCGGTTTGATTTGAAAGGCTACAGGCGACTGTAAGTTTACACTCTGACGGCATTCACTTTATCTTGTAACTCTTCCACTTGTCTACCTGGCCACGAATCTGCTAAATTGATTCTGCCCTCTGACAGTGGTTGTTGCTGCTAGCCTGTATTAGAGGTAATCACTTTTATCAGAATCTTAAATAAAACTTGAATGCTGAAATAATTTAATGAAATGATAGCCATGTCATATCATTCCAATTATTGATCAGTGATTAATATAGCAGCACGTTATTAATCTTTTATAAAAACGGCAAGAGTTTATTGATCATAAAACAGGACGAACAGCACAAGTTAAGCGTGATGACAAATAAACCATGAACTGTTGACAGCACAAATAGAGGCATCAAATAATTAGCACTTGGTTTGGTTGGCAAAGACAAAAGTTTATCTGTTTCTTATATTTAAACTGGCTCAATACATAGGTTATGCAATCTGAAATTATTTTACGCTGACCAGACTTCGATGGATTTATTTTACACAGGAGTTACAGTCTTGATTGTTGCCAGCATCATATTTAAAGTACCAGGGAAGCAGGTTGCTAGCCTTCGGGTCCCATTGAGCTTTACCCCTAACGGATGAAGGACTAACCGGTGGATTTGGTAGTCTTTGCCGTGTAAGCACAAAGTTTACCATGACTCAGAATATCCGAGATGAGCAGCCTTATTCCAAAGTAACTGGTATCCCGACCGTCAGGACCACTTGCTTGGCCAATCGTACGTTGCCCGTGGTTCATGAACTAGGACATGACAACAGGAACCCACACCATGAACCACCATGTATCTATGCTTTATAGATCTAGAAAAGGCATATGACCGGGTTCCTAGGAGGAAGTTATTGTCTGTTCTACGAGACTA
The DNA here is from genome assembly GCF_023897955.1 of Schistocerca gregaria. NCBI lineage: Eukaryota > Metazoa > Arthropoda > Insecta > Orthoptera > Acrididae > Schistocerca > Schistocerca gregaria. The sequence goes on from NC_064926.1 coordinate 50,077,914, forward strand.
AGGAATGGGAGGCAAACTTTTGCGAGTAATTAAAGGTCTTTACATAGATAGTCAGGCAGCAGTTAGAGTTGACGGTAAATTGAGTTCATGGTTCAGAGTAGTTTCAGGGGTAAGACAAGGCTGCAACCTATCTCCACTGTTGTTCATATTATTTATGTATCATATGTTGAAAACAATAGGCTGGCTGGGTGAGATTAATATATGTGAACACAAAGTAAGCAGTCTCGCATATGCGGATGACTTAGTTGTGATGGAAGATTCGATTGAAACTTTGCAAAGTAATATTTCAGAGCTAGATCAGAAATGTAAGGAATATGGTATGAAGATTAGCATCTCCAAAACGAAAGTAATGTCAGTGGGAAAGAGATATAAACGGATTGAGTGCCAAATAGGAGGAATGAAGTTAGAACAGGTGGACGGTTTCAAGTACTTAGGATGCATATTCTCACAGAATAGCAACACAGTGAAAGAACTGGAAGCGAGGTGCAGGAAAGCTAATGCAGTGAGCGCTCAGCTACGATCTACTCTCTTCTGCAAGAAGGAAGTCAGTACCAAGACTAAGTTATCTGTACACCGTCCAATCTTTCGACCAACTTTGTTGTTTGGGAGAGAAAGCTAAGTGGATTCAGGCTACCTTATCAATAAGGTTGAGGTTACGGATATGAAAGTAGCTAGCATGGATGATTGCAGGTACTAGTGGATGGGAATAATGGCAGGAGGGTGTCCATAATGAGTAAATCAAAGAAAAACTGTGAATGAACTCTATAGAAGTAGCAGTCAGGGCGAAGAGGCTTAGATGGTGGGGTCATGGTACACGCATGGAAGAAGCAAGGTTACCCAAGAGACTCATGGGTTCAGAAGTAGAAGATAGGAGGAGTCGGGGTAGACCAAGGAGAAGGTACCTGGATTCGGTTAAGAATAATTCTGAAGTAATAGGCTTAACATCAGAGGAGGCACCAATGTTAGCACTGAATAGGGGATCATGGAAGAATTTTATAAGGGGGACTATGCTCCAGACTGAACGCTGAAAGACATAATCAGTCTTAAATGATGATGATGAGGAGGAGGAGGAGCTACATTGGTGAAGCTGAGAACAAATGGCGATACTGAGATCCTGTATACGTTAACAAGCCAGAACAGCGATACTATATCCACCAAGGAGATCAAACATCACAACTGCAGACCTGATACAAATAAGATTGTCCTCAGCACAGCGAATTGTCCGAGATGGCTGAGGTGTAAGCTGTAGATATAAATAAGACTTCAGCACAGGCTCTCCAGTGAAGAACCACTGCCAGTGTGAAGTCACGCTTAACACGAATCTCCCAAGTGCAACCCACTTATAACAAGACCTCTCCCCAGAGTCTGAATCAGAAGCCCCCTTTCTCCCCCATACCTTTCTATCAAAGGGCTTCATCCCAATCACAAGACTCCACAAGCGCCATGTCTTCAATCTAGGTCGTCTGCCCTACTTTCCGACTAATCCTAACCAAAGTTAATAATGTTCCTTTCCCTTCTGGCCACTCTCTGACTCGTGAATATCCGTGCAGGGAGGAAAATACTTTACACTCCTGGTTTTTACTATGGCCACATTAGGCAGTATGTTTCCAGTTTTTGTTTGGACCTAAAGTGATTAAAACGTTTATCACAGCGAGCATTATCTTGACAGGTTGAACGTTACATCATGTCTGACCATGGGCCTTGACTAAACTAAGAGAAGTACTTTTGTTTTTGCTAACATAGACCATTTAGGAGCCACTATAAATGTGGCATTCTATCCTAAAATTCTTCTGATGGCCTGAAGCTTTCCAGAAAACTCGGTAGGCACAGGGACAACGTCACCTGATCGCTCCATCGACAGCGTCCGGTCCAAGATGAACAGGGAAACTTATGGATTTTTATGGACGCCAACTCTTTACACAGTGGGCGTTTACGACACTGTCAAAACGCCTTGCCTGTGTGACTCACATCTGTTCTGCGCCCCTGCCCCTGACATGGTCAGAAACGCCAGCAGGTAGAAGCAGGTAAGCAGTTTTTGCCTCTTTGGCTAAAAATATTTCCTGCAGACGGGTGCGAGAACGTCTTGGGAGAACTTCTTGAGATGTTCCTCTTCCGAACAGCTGCACCTGGATTCAAGCCCCAAATTCCAATGCAAGATTTTCTGCTAAATAAGTAGGTCACCTGTTTGTTTCCAACTCCAGAAAATTCTATTTGAAGGGGATCCCACACGCATTAACAAGGTATGTGATCATATCAGTGCCTGTTCATGCTGATAACTCCCTGACGTCTCAAAAAATGATGACTACAGGATAATAGCAACATTTAAGAATAGCCTTGAATATGAAAAAAATAAGAGAGAGAGTGACATGTTCTTTCTCACTGCCTCCCCCCCCCTCCCAGCCAGTATAGTGACTCATTTAAAAATATTATAGAGTGTGACTCAGAACAGAGGACATCATTGAATATTGTTGAGATCTTGCAACGATAATATAAGTGACAGAGGCAACTTTGCTAACTATGACCGCACGTGAAAAAATAATCCTTACTTGACGTCATTCAGCACAGGCGTCATTGACTTTCACAAGTCTGTTTGCCTGCAAGAAGAACATATGAACATTATTGAGTGTAGTGTGTTTCATGAGGACCCTAAGGTCGTTGCTACACCACAGCCCTGGCATTGAGCTAGTGTGCCCTGTGACTCCAGGAGCCAGCCGGCTTACCATATGTTCTAACAGCTTACAGAGAACGTTGAGCCAAGCAGGGTAGCCACGAAGTCTGAGGTGTCTTGTCACTGTCCGGGCAGCTCCACCCATGGGAGGTTTGAGTCCTCCCTTGTGCATGGGTGTGTGTTGTCCTTAGTGTAAGTTAGTTTAAGTTAGATTAAGTAGTGTGTCATCTGAGGAACCGATGACCTCAGTAGTTTGGTGCCATAAGACCTTATCACAAATTTCCAAAGAACGTTGATGAGCTGATGGACCAATAGCGATCCACATTAAGCGGGTCTTTACTAGGTTTGAGCACTGGAATGATGGTGCTCTCCCTCCATTGCGATGGAAAGAGCCCATTGCACCAGATCCGGTTGAAGATGATCAGCAGATGTAGCTTGTAGTTGGACGAGGGACCGTTAATCATCTGACTATGGATCCAATCTGGCCCTGGAGTTTGTCAGGGCAATGTGCAAGGACACTGTGGAACTCCCATTCTGAAAATGGAGTGTTGTAGGGTTCACTGTGGCGTGTAGTGAACGAGAGGGCTTTCCCTTCCAACCGCCATTTGAAGGTGCGAAAGACTTCGGGGGGGGGGGGGGGAGGGGGGGGCAGGAGGGGTAATTCTCTGTCACAGAGGCTTGAGCATAATGCTCAGCAAAGTGCTCGGCAATCTTCCCAGTCTGCCTTGTTTAAAGCCCAACTGGATAGATGTCTGGGGGAAAGACGCTGGGGGACTGACGGGAAAGTGTTCACTACCACACGAGACATCGTGGCCTCTCCAGTGGACAGGTGGGAGAAGTCCTGGGCTGCAAAGTGATAAATCAATGGCCTAGTAAGTACCATGAGCCACACTGAAAAGTGTAATGGCCCCAGTATTTAGGAGGCAGAGGATGACTTGTGACAACAAATTTTCGAAATCTCTACCGTGACTAGTAAGCACAGTGCCATCGTACAAAATGTTATGGGCGTTAAAAACTCCCAAAAGTAGGGAAGGTTTAGGGAGTTGATGAATCAGTGCAACCAATACGTTCACGAGTACTGCACAATCTCGGGGAAGATATACCTTGCAGACAGTTAGTAACTGTGTCATCCTTATCCTGAAAGCCATCGCTTCAAGAGGGGTTTCAAGGGGCAGCCTGTTATAGTCGCTATGGTTCTAGAAGTATCCACTATAGATGGAGAGGGCAAGGGGCCGCATTGCCAGGAATCAGGTGTAGAGCTCAGCAATTGCCGTAGCTCGCCCAGGCGGTAAAAAAAACCGCCGCAATTCCGCTGGAGGATGACGTGATCGTGAGGCTGGGAAGGCATGAACCGTCAATTGGGCATTTTTGCACCACAGGGTCACCTACTGCCACCGATTTGTAATTGAGCAGTTTATAATCGTCGTGTCTGAGGATCCAGCGAGATCTAGGTCCTCAGCAGACGCCAAAATCTCCATCTCATCCTGAGACGTAGAGCTTATAGGTGGCGTTAGTGTGGGTGCCATTGCTATTTTTGGATTTCTCCTTGGGTTTCTCTGGCTGGGAGGGCCTCACTGATTCAGTCTCCAAGATTGTAAAGCCCCACGACCAGTTGTTATGGGCCACAATAGCCACTGGTGGGCGTCATCTCTCTCACTAGTAGAAATCTGGGAATGAAGGGACGCAAAGGACTCCTTCCTAGCGAGAGTAGCTGAAGAACACTTGCGCATCTTCAGCTGAGAAGTGGGGACTGGTGTTCTCGATGGTTGGGTGTGGGGGAGGGGGGGGGGCAGAGCTCCCGAGGTAGGTGGTGTGAGTGCGACAGGAAGATAATTGCCCCCACCATGAAGGTGGCAGGTGTAGTCTTACAGCTCTGTGAGCTGACTCGAATTCGTGGAACTGATGTTACAACTGTTCTTGCAGCGGCAGTATAAGAAGATGTCATAGGCACAGGATGCAGGTGCTCAAATTTCTTCCTAGCCTCAGTTGGTCTAGTGTGTCGTATTCCATGATTTTCCTTTCTTTCTGGTTAGTCCTGCAGTCCATTGAGCAAGGGCAATGGTGCTCTCTGCAGCTGACACAGACGGTAGGCAGGGCACATGAGTTTCGGGATGTGATGGACGTCCACAGTCACAACATATGATGCTGGAAGTACAGTGGGAAGACATATGCCCGAACTTCTTCCAGCACTTATGGCTCTGCGTCAGTGTAGGAATATATGGGTTGACATCACGCCAGTAGACCATCACCTTTATCTTCTCGGGTAATGTATCACCCTCTAAGCACAAGCTAAAGGCACCAGTGACTACTTGATTGTCCTTTGGATCCCTATGTATGTGCCAGACGAAATGAACACCTCGTCACTCTAAATTGGCCCGCGGCTTGTCATCAAACTGCAAAAGAAGATTCACGTGAACTGTAATAACCTGGACCATATTTAAGATGTTATGGGGCCTGATGGAAACACAAACGTCCCCCAGCTTCTCACAAACGAGGAGTACCTGTGACTGGGCAGAGGATGCTGTTTTCATCAAGACGGACCCATCTCGCATTTTTGACAATCCCTCCACCTACCCAAACTTGTCCTGTAAATGCTCCACAAAAAATTGAGGCTACATCGACATGAAGGACGCTCTCATACGCACAATGTACCGGGGAGAGTAAGATTCGTTGCCACCCTTAGCCTGCCGCTCCTTCCATGGCATGGCCAAGGAAGGGAACGATTTTGGGTGATTAATCTTTGTGTTGTAGTTAGACCACAGCCACTTAGAGACTGCTGGCGTTGGGTCACCAGCAAGAGATGATGTACCACATTTCATGTCGTGTCATCCACTCTGATGATACCTACTTCATCCAGGGGCGACACCCCACAGGCACCACCCAGCCTCAGCAAAGGCGACCTGACAGGATGGCCATTGCCAGGAGTCCTGATGATCTGGAGAGATAGCCATCTACTCCTTGGCATATGTGGTGAGTTAACGGCACAGGCATCAGAGCGATCCCTGTGTAGTCAGGGGGCTATGACCATTAGGGTAAATGGCGTCCCCACCACAACAGACTGGCTACTATGTTGGATTTGAGATGCAAAGTAGTCCATGGTCATCGTCGGCGCAGAAAACAACACTGCATAGTGGATGGAGGAAAACGCATCCAGGAAGGTGTCCTCATCCAAGAGACGGAGATTGAGCGGAATTGCAAAGCCATGATGATGAAGAATGCTGAAGGCGCCATCCCCCAATTGGCTCCCTATTCGGGAATATTTTGAGAAGTGGAGATCAGATCTTGCAGGGGACCATCACATAAAGGTCGAAACATGTGCTTCTAGTCGCCTCTCACAACAGGCAGGAATACCTCAGGTCTGTCCTTACTCTTGGACCAGTGGAGCGATTGTATTTTTGTGATACAGAACTTCCACTTATGCCTTATTGTACCCTGTCTTGATCCATGTTTCATCTCTGCCTTGTTCAATCACCGCATTAAGTCACGTTGGGTAGTATTTAAAGGTTTCGTATTATGATGCTCTCTTTCTGTATTACGAAAATATGGGGTTTAAATATTATGCTGGAACAATATTTTGGCAAAAGTTCCCTCCTTCGTAGAACCGTGTTTGGTCAGTTAGCGATGTCTATGGTTGCTAAGGGGACCAAACTGTTGCGTCATCGGTCCCTTTCTCCAATTAAAACAGGGCCACAAGGGTGAGAATAAAAGAAACAAGACTTACAACAAAAAACGGGGAGAACGGAAAAATCAAAAGAACGACAGAACGGCAACAAACACTACAATGGGCAAAAGAGAACAAGAAGATCACAGAGATATCCAAGAAACAGTTAATAGAGATTAAAACAAGAAAGAAAATTACCTTGAAACTTCCTGGCATATTAAAACTGTGTGCTGGACCGAGATTGGAACTCGGGATCTTTGCCTTTCGAGGGCAAGTGCTCTACCAGTTACCATGGCTGGCTGACCATGAGAATTGAAAGGTGAAGACACCCACTCTACATCCCATTAAAAACTCAAGCCTTAAAACGTAAAACCAAATCAGCCGATGAGGCGTTATCTGCTACAATCAATGATTATGACTCTGGCAACCAAAAATGATGTCGCAAGGCAGCCAGAGTAGGATAGTGCAGAAGAATATGAGCCACTGTCCACAGGGCGCATCACTGAGGTGGTCTTCACAGCGCAGGAGATAGCCGTGGGTCGCCCCAGCGTGACCAATGCCAAGCCAGCAGAGTCCCTGCGACAGGCCCTCATCGAGGACTTTCATACATTCGTAGTCTCCTTAATGGCTCGCAGTTGGTTGAGCGTACTGAGACTACACCATTCCGTCTCCCAAAGCTGAAAAACGTTGTGCGTAATAACGAACGCAGGTCAGTTACAGGGATGCAGAAGCGGTTTCCGTGTTGCCTGTTTGGCCAGCCTGACGGCAAGTTCATTTCCTGGAATTCCGACGTGACCTGGGATCCAGTCAAACGCCACTGAATGACTGGACCGTTCCGTTCGCTACCAAGGGAAGGCGAGGGTAGAACTGGTCGATAGCTTGGAGGCTGCTGAAGCAGTCGGTACAGAGAAGAAACGACTCACCAGGGCGGAACGGATGTGTTCAAAAGCTCGAGATATGGCCGCCAGCTCTGCAGTGAAAACACTGCGGCCATCTGGCAATGAGTGCTGTTCAATATGTCTCAATGAACATACGTGAAACCAACGTGACGTTCACCCACCGATCGGTCGGCGTAAACCACATCATGGCCCTGTACATGTCAAGAATCGAGTGGAAGTGCCAGTGGAGAGCCACAGGAGTAACTGAGTCCTTAGGGCCATGTGAAAGGTCCATACGAAGCTTCAGCGTAGGCTTACACAATGGAGGTGTACGTGCATGCACCTCGAGTAGAGGTGGTAAAGGGAAGGGATCGGATGCAAACTGAAATTGTAATCCTTGAACTGGGCCGCCGATGTGGGAGATGAACCGCTGTGGGTGGGAAAAGGGGATGGTAATTCAGATTCTCAGGAGATGGTTGGCTGGTTGGTATAAAGGAGGGGGAGGAGAAGGGACCACACTATAAGGTGATTGGTTCCTTGTTTTGAAGCAAACAATGCCACAAGGGTGAGAATAAAACGAACGAGACTCACAAAACGGAATGAAAGGAAAAACCACAACAATGACAGAAGGGCAACAAACACTTAAATAGACAAAAGGGTACAAGAAAACTACATAGACGCATGAAATAAGAAAGCAGGTTACCATGGCTGGCTGACCATGAGAATAAAAAGGAGCAGCCATCCACTCTGCAACACAATAAACCACACTTATAGCACTAGGGTGGAGGAAGCACAGGGACAAAGGATATGTGCTAAAACTTAGATCAATTGATAAAACCCACCCTCACGAATAAAATCTAAAACTAAATCAGCCAATGAGGCGATGACAGATAAAATTAGCGGCAACGATTCTGGAAACCTAAGATTTCATCGCAGGGCAGTGAAATCAGGACAGTGCACCAGAAGATGGGCCGCTCTCAACCCGTTGCCTCGTCGACATAGAGCCGGGTCTTAACGGCGTACGTGCTAGCCAGGTGTCGCCCAAGAATGGCTGACGCGGAGCCGGCAGGGAACCACAGAACTCTGGCGAGAGGTCCGAACTGAGGACTTCCACAGATTCGTAGGCTCCTTAATGGCACACAGTTTGTTGTCGCTACTGAGAGTATGTCATTCTGTCTAAAAAAGGTGAAAAATCTTGTGGCGTAATAATGATCGCAGGTCAGTTACGAGGATGCCGATCTCCAGAAGCGATTTTCGTGTTGCCTGTTTCTCCAGACTGTCGGAAAGTTCATTTCCAAGGATTCCAATGTGGCCTGGGATCCACATAAACACCACCGAACCACTGGATTGTTCCAGGGCATACAGGGTATCCTGGGTGGTCGGTACCATAGGATGGCGAACGTAGCACTGGTCGATAGCATGTAGGCTGCTCACGGAGTCAGTAGACACAAGAAACGACTTCCCAGGGCATGAATGTATATACTGAGGTGCACACCGGTCACCGGTTCTGCAGTGAATACACTGCAGCCATCTGGAAAGAAATGCTGTTTAATATGGCCTCTGTGGGCGTAGGCGAAGCCAACATCGCCATCAGAGCCCCACAACACATCAAGAATCTAGAGAGAAGCACAGCGAAGAACTGCGGTAGTAACTGACTACTTAGAGGAATGCGAAAGATCTAGACGAATCTGCGGTCTAGGCATACATCATGTACGTGTATGCAGATGGACCTGGGTTGGCGATGGAAAAGGGAAGGATTACCTGAAGGAATTGGATGTGAACCGCAATCATAAGCCCTGAACTGGGCCGCCAATGCGGGAGATGAACTGCCCAGGGTGGGAAAAGTATGTTGTAATTCGGATGCTCAGGAGAACTATGAATGTATGCAACATAACTGGTCAGCAATTGTGCATGTAGGATCTGCAATGGAGGTACTCCGTCCTCCACTAGGACCGTGTTCACTGGACTCGTTCTAAGACCTCTTGTCGCTAGGCGAACCCCACAATGGTGCACTGGGTCGAGTAAACGCAACACCGAAACATAAACCAGTCTCTCATAGTCAAGGCGGGACTGAAGAAGGTCTCTGTAGAGCTGCAGCAGCGACGAGCGATCTGCACCCCACCTTGTGTTGCTCAGGCAACAGAGGGCATTGAGGTGCTGCCTGCACTTCCTCTTAAGCAGACAAAGGTGAGGTCGCTATGTCAATTGGGCCTAGTAAACCAGTCCTAAGAATCGATATGTCTCCGCTACAGAAAGTGGATCGTCAGCAAGGTAAGGATCTGGTTCCAGATGAATGGTGCGACGCCGACAGAAGTGCATGACATACGACTTTGCGGTTGAAAACTGGAAGCCGTGCGCTAGAGCCACGTAACTGCAGGACCTAATCCAACTGCCGACACCCCGTACATTCTAGCAGCTTACAAAGAACATTGGTGAGGCTGATGGCCCGATAGCTATCCACATCAAGCGGGTTTTTACCGGGTTTGAGCATGGGAATGATAGTAATCTCCTGCTATTGCGATGGAAAGACGCCATCGCACCAGGCCCAGTTGATGAGGACGAGCAGATTTCCCTTGTAATAGGATAAGAAATGTTTAATCGTACTGTGGGTCCGATCTTCCCTAGGAGCTGTGTCAGGGCAATTTGCAAGGGCGCTGAGGAGCACCCACTCTGAAAATGGGGCATTATATGTTTCACTGTGGCTCGTAGTAAACGAGTGGACTTTCCCTTCAATCCGCCATTTGATGGTGCGAAAGGCTGGGGGGTAATTCTCTGATGCAGAGGCTCGAACATACTGCTCAGCAAAATGCTCAGCAATCACGTTTGCGTCGCTAGATAACACGCCAATGATGTTAGTGACACAGATACGTGTTGGGGTCCAAAACATGTCTGATCTTCATCCAAACTTGGGAAGGTGAGGAATGGCACGCAATGGTCGAGATGTACCTCTCCCAACACTCCTGTTTCCATTTTAAGCTGGCGATCGCAGGCAAGGTTCTCCAGAGAATAGTGCTGCTTATGTTACTGTAGAGCCTGCCTACACTCTTTAATGGCCTCAGCATTTTCCATCGACCACCAAGGTACTATATTTCACCGGGGGCACCCTGACGAACAAGGGATCGCGTTTTCCGCCGCAGAAACGATCGTTCTAGTGACCCGCTCAACCACCACATCGATGATACCATGCGGGGGAGATTCAATGGTGACAGCAGAGAAGAATGCTTCCCACTCTGCCTTGTTTAAAGCCAATCTGTGTATCGTCCATGGGCATGTCGCCGGGGGTGTGACAGGAAGATGGGGAAGTGATAACTACTACACAAGACATAGTGGGCTGTCCAGTGAACAGATGGGAGAAATCTGGGGCAGCAAAGTGATAAATCAATGTCTGAGTAAGTACCATGAATCACACTGAAATGTGTGGGGGCCCCATTATTTAGGAGGCAGAGGTCGAGGTGAGACATTAAGCATGATGTCACCCCACAAGGGGTTATGGGCATTAAAAGCTCCCAAAAGTGGGAAATGTTTTCAGAGTTGATGAATCAGTGCAGTCAATATGTTAAGGGGTACTACACCATCTGGAGGAAGATATACATTGCAGACAGTTATTCCCTGCGTCGTCCTTACCCTTACAGCTACAGCCTAAAGAGAAAATGAAGAGGCGCAGGTTCACTACATACTAAGTTCAGAACATAGATCCAAACTCCACCTGATGCTCAATTGTAGTCGCTATGGTTCTTGTAATATCTCCTGTAGCCGCGAAGTGCAGCGGTCCCCATTGCCAGGAACCTGGTTTGCTGGAGGGCAATACAGAAAGCAGGTGTAAAGCTTAACAGTTGCCTTAGACAGGCGGTGGAAAAAACCGTCTCAATTCCACTGGAGGATAACGTGATCGTGAGGATGGGAAGGCATGGATCCTCAAGGAAGCGGTTTACGCCTCAGGGTCACCTGCTGCCACTGACTTAGTACCTGAGCAGTCTATGACTATTGTGTCTGAGGGTCCAGCGTGATCTAGGTCCTCAGCAGACAGTAGAATATCCACGTGATCCTCAGATGCAGAGCTTGTAGGTAGCAGTGGTTTGAGTGCCACCGTTATTTCCGTGTTCTTGGGGGTCTTCTTATGGATCTCTCTCGCTGTTCCTTGCGTTTTCCTGGCTGGGAGGTTTTCACTGATTCAGTCTCTGGAACTGAAGAGGATCTTGAAGCCCTATGCTGCTGTTTGGAACTTCAGCCACTAGTGGGCGTCATCTCTCCCACTAGTAGAAACCTGGGAAGGGAGAGAGACAAGGAACCCATTCCTAGGGAGAGGAACCACAGAAGACCTACGTTCTTCCCATTGAGAAGTGGGCACTGGTCTCCACGATAATTGGGGGGGACGTGCTGCCGAGCTAGGTGGTGCGGGCACCCCGCACTATCAAGCGGGCAGGTGGCCAGGTGTAGTCTTATGGCAGTGAGGGCCAACTGAAATTGACTGAATGGATGGGGCTAGGACTGTTGTCGTAAGCTAACATCAGAGGCATGGGATGTAGGCATTTAAATTTCCTCTTAGCCTCAGTGTAGGTCATTCGGTCCAGGGTCTTAATTTGCATGAGTTTACATTTTTTTGGAGAATCCCTCACTGTGTGAGAAGGGGGAATGGTGCTCTCCGCAGTTAATACAGCTGGGAGGTGGGGCACATGAAGTATTGGGAGAGTCGCGACATATGACACTGGAAAGACAGAGGGAAGACATATGCAAAAACTTCCAGCACTTGAAGTACTGCATCAAAGGAGGGATATATGTCTTGACATCAGAGCGGTATACCATCATCTTGACTTTCTCGGTTAATGTAGAACCCTTGAAGTAGAATAGAAGGCACTGGTGACAACCTGACCATCCTTTTGGAACCTGATGTATGGGCAGGACGAAATGAACTCCTCGTCGCTCTAGGTTAGCGTGCAGCTTATCATCAAACTGTAAAAGAAAATCCATGTGAAATATAATACCCTGGACCATATTTAAGCTCTTATGGAGCGTCATGGAAACACAAACATCCCCCAACTTGTCACAGGTGAGGAGTCCTCGTGATTGGGCAGAGGACGCTGTTTTTATCTCGCATTTTGGACAATCCCTTCACCACCAGACTTGTCTTCTAAATGCTCCACAATGCTTCTTCATATTGTAATTAGCCCTCGACCTCTTCGAGACTACTGGCTTTGTACCACCAGCAATAGATGATGTTCTATGCTTCTTGGCACCCACTCCGATCAGGGTTCCTCCCTATCGGAGCCACCCTGCCGCAGCAGAGGTCACCTGGTAGGGTGTCCACTGATGGGAGTCCTGATGCCCCAGGGTGATGGACATCTACTCCTTGGCATACGTGGGGCGTTAATGGCACTGGCATCAGCAGAGCTTTTGCTGTGTAGTCAGAGGGCTACAACCAACAGAATACATGGTGGCCCCACCACAACGGACTGGCTACTGTGCTGGATATGATGTCATGGTCATCGGCGGCGCAAAAAACGACACTGCATAGTGGATGGAGGAAAACTCACCCAGGAATGTGTCCTCGTCCAAGAAATGGAGAATGACTGGAACTGCAAATGTGATAAAGAATGAAAGTCTCAGTGTACAGTAGACACCATGTAAGGCGCCCTTCCCCAATTGGCTCGCTGTTCGAGAAAATTTGGAACAGGGGAGCTCAAACCCTATAGTTTACCCTCACATAAAGACCGAAACTTGCGAGACTCCTTTTAGTCGCCTCATACGACAGACAGCAATACTTCCGGCCTGTTCTAACCACTGGACCCGCAGGGGTATGCGATTCTGTGTGACAGCAGGAGCACTCTCATGGTTATCCCAAGCACCACAACTGCAAAACTGTACGTCAGTCTGGTGATTCGACTTATTTTGCTATTACTCACGAACAGCGGGCGTTTCCAACAGGATAACGCTCGTCCCCATACAGATTTAGTAACCCAACATGCTCTACAGAGTGTTAACATGTTGCCTTCGCATCTTCGATCACCACACGTGTCTCCAGCTAGGCACATGTGGAAGTTCATCCGACGACAGCACCAGCATCATCAACAAAAAGGCATTACACGTCAGTGCATGGAACGACTAAGAGCAACAGGTATGGAACTCCATCCCACAAACTCACATCTGGGACCAGTACAACAGATTGCATTCACATTTGCATGCTTGCATTTTACATTGTGGTGGTTATACCGGTTATTAACGTAACAGCACGTCACATTTGCAGTGATTTATCTCGCCCTTACATTGACTTGTGGTCTTGAAGTGTTAACACGTAAATACGTTAAGTAGACAAAGTATTCTCGGAATTTCACTACTCTGCATTTTTGGTGTTGTTGTATGTGTAGTCAGTGGTAAGCGACGCTGGAGTTGGTGCAGTAGATGACTGGGAATGAGTGCTTTGCAATGATTTATTACGCTTTGGCAGTCCGATGGTTTGGGTTCGGTGAATCGCTAGAGACATCATGTGTAGTGCCAACAATGAACTACAGAGAAGATGTTGTGGTATGGGGATGTTTTTCCTGTAGTCCCTTATTAGAGCTTTCCCCATCGCCTGACAGCGGCCATGACAGCGATCGGCGCCATCTAGGCGTCAGTGGTGTGAGTGCCACGCGCCCTGAGCTGAAGCGCCAGCAGCGGCACCTGCCACGAGAATAAAGTGACCACCCAACAATGGTTCAAATGGTTCTGAGCACTACGGGACTTAACATATGTGGTCATCAGTCCACTAGAACTCAGAACTACTTAAACCTAACTAACCTAAGGACATCACACACATCCATGCCCGAGGCAGGATTCAAACCTGCGACCGTAGCAGTCGCGCGGTTCCGGACTGCGCGCCTAGAACCGCTAGACCACCGTGGCCGGCTGTGACCACCCATTTACGGCTTAGGAAGTCCCTGTGCAGCCGATGTCGTGAGAATTCCTAAAGAGCTGTAACTGAGTAGTTGTGTGGCTCCAATATACAGGGTGGTACATTGATAAGCATCAAACGAAAAAACTAAAAAGGACGAAACTCGTCTTGCTTGAAGGGGGAAACCAGATGGTGCTCTAGTTGTCCCGCTAGATGGCGCTGCCATAGGTCAAACGGATATCAACAGCTTCTTGAAATAGAAACCCCCATTTTTTGTTACATATTCGTGTACTATGTAGAGAAATATGAATGTTATAGTTGGATTACTTCTTTTTTGCTTTGTGATAGATGGCACTGTAATAGTCACAAAAGTATAAATACGTGGTATCACGTAACATTCCGCCAGTTCGGACGGTATTTGCTTCGTGATGCATTACCCTTATTAAAATGGACCGTTTACCAACTGCGGAAAAGGTCGATATCGTGTTGATGTACGGCTGTTGTGATCAAAATGCTCAACGGGCGTGTGCTATGTATGCTTCTCGGTATCCTAGACGACATCATCCAAGTGTCCGGATAGTTACGTTATTTAAGGAAACAGGAAGTGTTCAGACACATGTGAAACGTCAGTCACGACCTGTAACAAATGATGATGCCCAAGTTGGTGCTTTAGCTGCTGTCGCGGCTAATCCGCACATCAGTAACAGACAAATTGAATGCTACATCAACATCGATTGCACCCGTACCATATTTCTATGCACCAGGAATTGCATGGCGACGACTTTGAACGTCGTGTACAGTTCTGCCACTGGGCACAAGAGAAATTAAGACACGATGACACATTTTTTGCACGCGTTCTATTTAGCGACGAAGCGTCATTCACCAACAGCGGTGCATAATATGCACTATTGGGAAACGGAAAATCCTCGATGGCTGCGACAAGTGGAACATCAGCGACCTTGGCGGGTTAATGTATGGCGCTGCATTATGGGAGGAAGAATAAATGGCCCCCATTTTATCGATGGCAATCCAAATGGTGCAATATTTATCTGATTTCCTACGTAATGTTCTCCCGATGTTACTACAAGATGTTTCAGTGCATGACAGAATGGCGATGTACTTCCAACAAGATGGGTGTCCGGCACATAGCTCACGTGCGGTTGAAGCGGTATTGAATAGCATATTACATGACAGGTGGATTGATCGTCGAAGCACCATACCATGGGCCGCACGTTCATCGGATCTGACGTCCCCTTTCTGTGGGGAAAGTTGAAGGATATTTGCTATCGTGATCCACCGACAACGCCTGACAACATGCGTCAGCGCACTGTCAATGAATGTGCGAACATTACGGAAGGCGAACTACTCGTTGTTGAGAGGAATGTCGATACAGGTATTTCCAAATGCATTGCGGTTGACGGACATCACTTTGAGCATTTGTTGCATTAATGTGGTATTTACAGGTAATCACCCTGTAACAGCATGCGTTCTCATAAATGATTAGTTCACAAAGGTACATGTATCACATTAGAACAACCGGAATAAAGTGTTCAAACATACCTACGTTCTGTATTTTAATCTAAAAAATCTACCTGTTACCAACCAACTGTTCGTCTAAAATTGTAAGACATATGTTTGTTACTATTACAGCGCCATGTATCACAAAGCGAGGAAAGTGGTCCAACTAAAACATTCATATTTCTTTACGTACTACACGAGCATATAATGAAAATGTGGGCTCCATTTTAAAAAAACGCAGTTGATATCCGTTCGACCTATGGCAGCGCCATCTAGCGGGCCAACCATAGCTCCATCTGATTTCTCCCTTCAAGTTAGACAATTTTCGTGCTTTGTAGTTTTCTCTTTTGACGCTTATTTCGTGAGATATTTGGCCCGGTTACGATCAATGGACAACCCTGTAGAGCACTCTAGTACTGTCATAGTGGACATGTGAATTTCTCCACGGAAGTCATACCTCAGAACTGGCCTCCAGACTTAAGTTTAATTATGAACAGTCAATGTTTTTAACTTGTATCGTCATTTAACAAGAATTTGTATATGGATTTCGACGAAGACTCAGTGTACGAAAGTTGAGGGTAGTAATACTTTTTCTCGGCCTCAGAACACAGTCCGTCCCGACGGGGTGTTGTAATTTTGGTGACGAGGTTTTCTTGGTGATTGTAGTATTACATACATCCTCGACTTCGCTGCAGAACTCAACGTCTGACTACTACCTTCTCTTGTTTCATCTCTTGAGGACAACGGGCTGGTATTCCTCCACATACATCCAGACGTGTTCTTGAGAGTGTCCCATACAGAGTACAAACGATTGTAAAGGCGGATTGTGGACACCCACTGTATTAATGTGCAACAATAGGTATCCCGGTAGTTTTGATCAAACAGCATATATTGTGAAAACAGTGGTCCTGCGACACGTCTATAGCTCACAAAATTAGGTACGGTAATCATTTCCTTTTGTAAAAAACTCCATTAATACGATTTGATTGAATTGTTGTCTAACCATACGAGAAAGCAGCTTTCCTAGGCACCCTATATTGGACAAGTGGCCAGAACACAACATTTATGTCTCTGTGAGAATGATATACGGCGTTCTGTTTGCTACAAATTCAGATCATGGAGCCCGAGGAATGGAATATGATGTAGCGGCAGAGAGAATTTCGCCGACGAGTGGAGAACGCATTTCGACAGTGTAGAACATAATTCCACCCACAGCTCCTCCCAGACAGAAACTTGGAAATTCGAAGAAATATTCTGCTGACGTATCGGAGGAAGCGCAGTGGCCCACATTCGTCCCAGGATGACGACTGACGCTTCAGTATCTCAGACGGAGGTCTACCGCAGACGGCGCTAGGAATTCTCCGGCAGCGATGTGCAGGGCCCGGCGTCTTTTATCGCCGCCTGTCTGGGTCGCGGGGAACGCACGTCCTCGATACGAAGGAACGTCCGCAAAGCAGCGCGTCGTCCTGTCGGCGACTGGCGGGCGGAATTCGCCCTCGCCGAGCTGATGCACGGGCCAATAACGGCGAGCGGGCAGTTCAGCGAACGCGAATAGCGGCGCCCGGCCTGTATCACTGCCCGAGCGGCCCGGCAATAAAGGCGCGCCTCGCCCCTGTAACAGCGGCCATCAGTCAGCTGCGGGGTCGGTTGTCCTCCCCTGAGTCCAAGCACATCAGTAGGCTGAGTCCGCGAGCGCACTTCTCGGCCTAGCCGCCAGTTACGTGTCTGCAGAACGGCAGGATTCGAAGTGTAGTCTCCGACAGCTGTAACTGTAAGGAGTAAGTAAGACTTTATGGTGTATGTAGCGAGCACAGCATAATGGGACCATATGAGACGTTCATTTCAGTGAGATAATTGACTTCGCCCCTCCCCCCACCCCTCAATGAACCATGGACCTTGCCGTTGGTGGGGAGGCTTGCGTGCCTCAGCGACACAGATAGCCGTACCGTATGTGCAACCATAACGGAGGGGTATCTGTTGAGAGGCCAGGCAAACGCGTGGTTCCTGAAGACGGGCAACAGCCTTTTCAAAAGTTGCAGGGGCAACAGTCTGGATGATTGACTGATCTGGCCTTGTAACACTAACGAAAACGGCCTCGCTGTGCTGGTACTGCGAACGGTTGAAAGCAAGGGGAAATTACAGCTGTGTGCAAAGGAAAAAGCATAGGCGGACCGCGTGTGTCAGAGGATGATGTCCGACGGATTCCGGAAAGTTCTGTCTCCAATCGCAGTAAGTCTATCAATAGAGGCGGTCGAAAACTTGGAATACCCCATCCAACTGTATGGAAAGTTCTGAGACGGCGTTTGCTGTACAGGCCCTACCGATTGCAACATATGCAGTCTCTCAACCCCAATGACAAAAAGAAGCGTCTTGCATTTTATGGTTATGTGCTAGTAAAATCGGAGGATGACGCATTTCTACATCGTGAATTTTTAGCGATGAAGCGATGTTACACCTTAGCGGAAAAGTCGAGAGATACAACGTTCGCATATAGGGTTTGGAAAACCCACATTCACCATTGCAACACGAAGGAGGCTCTCAGAAGACCAACGTGTTCTGTGCCGTATCCCATATAAAGTTTTATTGACTACTTTTCTTTGCAGAAAGAACTGTAATGGGAATCATGTTCCTGTACATGTTGGAACAATGGCTGTTGCCTTGAGTTATGGAAGATTCCCAGGACTTCATTTTCCAACAGGATGTAATTCCGTCCCATTGACATTATGATGTACGAAGCTTTTTGAATGACGCCCTTCCTCAGCTCTGGATCGGTCGCAGGAGACTGGATGACGTTGCTCTGAACTTCTGGCCACAGAGATCTCCTTCTGTCTAACACTGCTACTATTTCTTATGGGGTTATGTTAAGCAAGCTGTTTACATCCCGCCTCTGCCAACCACTCTGAACGATATGTGGAATCGGACCGCTTTCGCATGCGTGGGATGTGTTTGGCTACTGTGTCGATGTTTGCCGTGCCGCCAACGCAGGCCACATTGAACATTTATAACATTTATCATCTTCCCCCCATGAACCATGGACCTTGCCGTTGGTGGAGAGGCTTGCGTGCCTCAGCGATACAGATAGCCGTACCGTATTTACAACCACAACGGATGGGTATCTGTTCAGAGGCCAGACAAACGTGTGGTTCCTGAAGAGGGGCAGCAGCTTTTTCAGCAATTGCAGCGGCAACAGTCTGGATGATTGACTGATCTGGCCCTGTAACAATAACCAAAACGGCCTTGCTGTGCTGGTACTGCGAACGACTGAAAGCAAGGGGAAACTACGGCCGTAATTTTTCCCGAGGGCATGTAGCTTTACTGTATGGTAAAATGATGATAGTGTCCTCTTGGGTAAAATATTCCGGAAGTAAAATAGTCCCCCATTGGGATCACCGGGCGGGGACTACTCACGAGGACGTCGTTATCAGGGGAAAGAAAACTGGCGTTCTACAGATCGGAGCGTGGAATGTCAGATGCCTTAATCGGGCAGGTAGGTTAGAAAATTTAGGTTAAAGTTAGATATAGTGAGAATTAGTGAAGTTCGGTGGCAGGAGGAACAAGACTTTTGGTCAGGTGAATACAGGGTTACAAATACAAAGCCAAATAGGGGTAATGCAGAAGTAGCTTTAATAATGAGTAAAAAAATAGGAGTGCGGGTAAGCTACTACAAACAACATAGTGAACTCATTATTGTGGCCTAGATAGACACGAACCCCACGCCTACAACAGTAGTACACGTTTATATGCCAACTAGCTTTGCAGATTATGAAGAAATTGATGAAATGTATAATGAGATAAAAGAAATTATTCAGATAGTGAAGGAAACGAAAATTTAATAGTCATGGGTGACTGGAATTCTAGTGTAGGAAAAGGGAGAGAACGTGAATATGGATTGGGGGTAAGAAATGAAAGAGGAAGCCGTCTGTTAGAATTTTGCACAGAGCATAACTAAATCATAGCTGGTTCAACAATCATAAAAGAAGGTTGTGTGTATGGAAGAATCCCGGAGATACTAAAAGGTATCAGATAGATTGTATAATGGTAAGACAGAGATTTACAAACCAGGTTTGAAATTGTAAGACATTTCGAAGGGCAGATGTGGACTCTGACCACCATCTATTGGTTATGAACTGCAGATTAAAACTGAAAAAACTGCAAAAAGGTGGGAATTTAAGGAGATGGGACCTGGATAAACTGACTAAATCAGAAGTTGTACAGAGTTTCAGGGAGAGCATAAGGGAGCAATTGACAGCAGTGGGGGAAAGAAATACAGTAGAAGACGAAAGGATAGCTCTGAGAGATGAAGTAGTGAAGGCAGCAGAGGATCAAGTAGGTAAAAAGATGGCAGTTATAAGAGTTGAGGGCCATTAAAGGGAAGCAGTGGTTGGAGAGGCAGTGGGACAGGGTTGTAGTCTCTCCCCGATGTTATTCAATCTGTATATTAAGCAAGCAGTAAAGGAAACAAAAGAAAAATTCGGAGTAGATGTTAAAATCCATGGAGAAGAAATAAAAACTTTGAGGTTTGCTGATGACATTGTAGTTCGGTCAGAGACAGCAAAGGACCTGGAAGATCAGTTGAACGGAATGGACAGTGTCTTGAAGGGAGGATATAAGATGAACATCAACAAAAACAATACGAGGGTAATGGATTGTAGTCGAATTAAGTCGGGTGATGCTGAGGGAATTAGATTAGGAAATGAGACACTTAAAGTAGTAAAGGAGCTTTGATATTTGGGGAGCAAAATAACTGAAGATGGCAGAAGTAGAGAAGATATAAAATGTAGATTGGCATTGGCAAGGAAAGCGTTTCTGAAGAAGAGAAATTTGTTAACATCGAGTATAGATATAAGTGTCAGGAAGTCGTTTCTGAAAGTATATGGATGGAGTGTAGCCATGTATGGAAGTGAAACATGGACGATAAATAGTTTGGACAAGAAGAGAATAGAAGCTTTCGAAATGTGGTGCTACAGAAGAATGCTGAAGATTAGATGGGTAAATCACATAACAAATGAGGAGGTACTGAATAGAATTGGGGAGATGAGGAGTTTGTGGCACAACTTGACAAGAAGAAGAGACCGGTTTGTAGAACATATTCTGAGGCCTCAAGGAATCACAAATTTAACATTGGAGTGCATCGTGGAGGGTAATAATCGTAGAGGGAGACCAAGAGATGAAAACACTAAGCGGATTCAGAAGGATGTAGGTTGCAGTAGGTACTGGGAGATGAAGAAGCTTGCACAGGATAGAGTAGTATGGTGACCTGCATCAAATCAGTCTCAGGGCTGAAGACCACAACAACAACAACATGAGACGTTTATTTCATTGAGGTAAAATACTTTGGTGGCTATCTGCTAAATATAAAATCTACAGTAACAAAGCATTATGGGTACACATGTGCTGTATGCGTCAACATAGAAGTGTTATGTAAGGGGTGATGTAATAGTACTGTATTATAAAGTCTGATGTGCGTATCTGCGTGTCTTCCGCGTCTCCTTCTAAGACATCTCCTCCTAAACCACTTGACTGATGGACACATACATACATGTCAGAAGAAGCTTTGCATCATACTTCTTAACAACACTGGCACTGTAATATAGTATTTATCTGCCGACAGGCAAGTGAATTTAAATTAAAAAGTATCTCATATATGCGAACATACACTGAAGAGGCACAGAAACACCTGCTTAATATAGTGTAGGGCCCTGGCGAGCACGCGAAAGTACCGCAACACGACATGACATAGACTCGACAAATGATGTCTGAAGTAGGGCTGGAGGGAACTGACATCATGAATCCTGCAGGGGTGTCCATAAATCAGTAGGAATAAGAGAGGGTGGAGATCTCTTCTGAACAGCATTTTGCAAGGCATCCAGATAAGCTCAATAATGTTCATGTTTGGAGAGTCTGGTGGCCAGAGGAAGTGTTTAAACTCAGAAGAGTGTTCCTGAAGGTACTCTCTAGCAATTTTGGATGTCGCACTGACCTCCTCAAATTGCCCAAGTCCGTCGGAATTCACAATGGGCATGAATGGATGCAGGTTATCAGACAGGATGCTTATGTAAGCGTCACCTGTCGCAGACGTGTCTAGACCTATCAGGGGTCTTACATCACTCCAACTGCACATACCCCACACCATTACAGAGTCTCAACCAGGTTTAACAGTGCCCTGCTGACATGCAGAGACCATGGATTCATGTGGTTGTCTCCATACCCGAACACGTCCATCGGGTCGATACAATTTGAAGCGAGATTCGTCCGACCAGGCAACATGTTTCCAGTCATCAACAGTCCAATGTCAGTGTTGACGGGCCCAAAATGGATCTGGGCACTATGGGACTTGACATCTAAGGTCCTCAGTCCCCTAGAACTTAGAACTACTTAAACCTAACTAACCTAAGGACATCACACACATCCATGTCCGAGGCAGGATTCGAACATGTGACCGTAGCGGTCGCGTGGTTCCAGTCTGAAGTGCATAAAACCGCTGGGCCACACAGGCCGGTTTGACGGGCCCAGTCGAGGCGTAAAGCTTTGTGTCGTGTAGTCATCAAGGGTACACGAGTTGGCTTTCGGCTCCAAAAGCTCACATCTATGATGTTTCCTTCAATGGTTCGAATGCTGATACTTGTTGATGGCCGAGCACTGAAATCTGTAGCAATCTGCCAAAGGGTTGCGCTTCTGTCACGTTGAAAAATCCTCTTCACTCATCTTTGGTCCCTTTCTTGCAGGATCTTTTCCTGGCTGCAGTGATGTCGGAGATTTGATGTTTTACCGGTTTCCTTATATTTATGATACACTCGTGAAATGCTCATACGGGAAAACCCCCAGTTCATCGCTACTTCGGAGATACTGTGTCCCATCACTCGTGCGCCGACTATATCACCACGTTCAAACTCACTTAAATCTTGATAACCTGCCATTGTAGCAGCAGTAAGTGAGCTAAAACCGCGCCAGACACTTGTTGTCTTACATAGACGTTGCCGACCACGGCTCCGTGTTCTGACTGTTTACATATTTCTGTATTTGAATATGAATGCCTGTACTAGTTTCTTTGGCGCTTCAGTGTATGTAACAGATGAATGCATGCACGTTGTAGACACCTAGTTGACGACATTTGGAAGTTTTGGTCTCGCTGTCAGCTGTGCTCGGAAACCATAATGGTAATTCGACTGCTCGTGACAAACAGCAAATCCGGGTTCTCTTCGTTGATCCACTATGGATTGTGGGACGACGGCTGGCATGAACTTCATGATGCAATAGTTTACCAACAGCCCTATGTATTATAGAAATTTATTTTCTCTTAAGAACTTCTATGTGCTACCAGTTTCGGCATTACATCGATGCCATCTTCAGGCCCCACTCGTCATAGTTGTAAAATCGCTATGCACGAAAGGAGCCATATAACTGGATCCGTGAATCAAATCGTCCTGCAGCAGCTATTGGTGGCCAGGCGACACAGACTGACTTGATAATCTGCCACTGTAGTAGCAGTTACTGATGTAACAACCGCGCCAGACACTTGTCTTATATAGGCGTTGCCGACCGCACCGCCTTATTCTGCCTGTTTACTTATCTCTTTAATTGAATATGCATGCCTATACTAGTTACGTGATTCAAGAAACGTTAGTCTTTGTCACCTGGCCACCAAGAGCTGTTGCAGGACGATTGATTCACGGGTCCAGTTACATGGCTCCTTCCGTGTATAGCGATTTTACGACTGTGACGAGTGGGGCCTGAAGATGGCATCAATGTGCCGAAACTGGTAGCACATAGAAATTCATAAAATAAAATAAATTTCTACAATACATAGGGCTGTTGGTAGATTATTGCATCAAGAAAATCCGGCTTCTGGTCCCAGTCTGGCACAAATTAACATGAGTGTGTGTCTTAGGGAACACTGAATCGTACTTCTGAACAACATAGGCACTCCACTATCATACACCTAGTTCATGTGTCATGACGTCATAATACTGAGATGAGTGAAAAATTGTGACATTGCGCATGATGTTTAAATTTATTACTTCTTTGCCACTTAGTCTATTTCCAACACATGTTGCAGAGAGTGTAAACATACGTCGCTGAATGTACTTACACAGAGATACAAGTTTATTCTAATTGACAGACCCATTTTAAAAACTTCGTATTAGTGAAGTACAAATGCAAAATGAACAAGCTTTATACCAATGAAAAGAAGAAGTCTCAAAGTTTTTTCGTGATGTTGGATATCAAATTGATAAATTTAATAATTTCTAATTAATTATTTAAAAATGAGAAATGTGATAAATGTTGTTTGTTGTTGTGGTCTTCAGTCCTGAGACTGGTTTGATGCAGCTCTCCATGCTACTCTATCTTGTGCAAGCTTCTTTATCTCCCAGTACTTACTGCAACCTACATCCTTCTGCATCTGCTTAGTGTAGTCATCTCTTTGTCTCCCTCTACGATTTTTCCCCTCCACGCTGCCCTCCAATACTAAATTGGTGATCCCTTGATGCCTCAGAACATGTCCTACCAACCGATCCCTTATTCTGGTCAAGTTGTGCCAAAAACTTCTCTTCTCCCCAATCCTATTCAATACTTCCTCATTAGTTATGTGATCTACCCATCTACTCTTCAGCATTCTTCTGTAGCACCACATTTCGAAAGCTTCTATTCTCTTCTTGTCCAAACTATTTATCATCCATGTTTCACTTCCATACATGGATACACTCCATACAAATACTTTCAGAAATGACTTCCTGACACTTAAATCTATGCTCGATGTTAACAAATTTCTCTTCTTCAGAAACGCTTTACTTGCCATTGCCAGTCTACATTTTATATCCTCTCTACGTCGACCATCATCAGTTATTTTGCTCCCCAAATAGCAAAACTCCTTTACTACTTTAAGTGTCTCATTTTCTAATTTAATTCCCTCAGCAACACCCGACTTAATTCGACTACATTCCATT
Source organism: Schistocerca gregaria (assembly GCF_023897955.1). NCBI lineage: Eukaryota > Metazoa > Arthropoda > Insecta > Orthoptera > Acrididae > Schistocerca > Schistocerca gregaria. The sequence continues at coordinate 50,102,452 of NC_064926.1, forward strand.
ATCCTGGTTTTGCTTTTGTTGATGTTCATCTTATATCCTCCTTTCAAGACACTATCTATTCCGTTCAACTGCTCTTCCAAGTCCTTTGCTGTCTCTGACAGTATTACAATGTCATCAGCGAACCTCAAAGTTTTCATTACTTTTCCATGGATTTTGACACCTACTCCGTATTTTTCTTTTGTTTCCTTCATTGCTTGCTCAATATGCAGATTGAATTACATCGGGGAGACGCTACAAGCCTGTCTCACTCCCTTCCCAACCACTCCCTCCCCTTCATGCCCCTCAACTCTTACAACTGCCATTTGGTTTCCATACAAATTGTAAATAGCCTTTCGCTCCCGGTATTTTAGCCCTGCTACCTACAGAATTTGAAAGAGAGTATTCCAGTCAACATTGTCAAAAGCTTCCTCTAAGTCTACAAATGCTAGAAAAGTAGGTTTGCCTTTTCTTAATCTAGCTTCTAAGATAAGTCTTAGGATCAGTATTGCCTCATGTGTTCCAGTATTTCTTCGGAACCCAAACTGATCCTCCCCTAGGTCGGCTTCCACCATTTTTTCCATTAGTCTGTAAAGAATTCGCGTTAGTATTTTGTAGCCGTGACTTATTAAACTGATAGTTCGGTAATTTTCACATCTGTCAACACCTGCTTTCTTTGGGATTGGAATTATTATATTCTTCTTGAAGTCTGAGGGTATTTCGCCTGTCTCAAACATCTTCCTCACCAGATGGTAGAGTCTCGTCAGGACTGGCTCTCTCAAGGACGTCACTAGTTCTAATGGAGTGTTGTCTACTCCGGAGGCCTTGTTTCGACTCAGGTCTTTCAGTGCTCTGCCAAACTCTTCACGCAGTATCGTATCTCCCATTTCATCTTCATCTACATCCTCTTCCATTTCCATAATATTGTCTTCAAGTACATCGCCTTGTACAGACCCTCTATATACTCCTTCCACCTTTCTGCTTTCCCTTCTTTGCTTAGAACTGGGTTTCCATCTGAGCTCTTAATATTCATACACGTGGTTCTCTTTTCTCCAAAGGTCTCTTTAATTTTCCTGTAGGCAGTATCTATCTTATCCCTAGTGAGATAAGCCTCTACATCCTTACATTTATCCTCTAGCCATCCCTGCTTAGCCATTTTGCACTTCCTATCGATCTTATTTTTGAGACGTTTGCATTCCTTTTCGCCGGTACATTCACTGTATTTTTATATTTTCTCCTTTCATCAATTAAATTCAATATTTCTTCTGTTACCCAAGGATTTCTACTAGCCCTCGTCTTTTTACCTACTTGATCCTCTGCTGCCTTCACTAATTCATCTCTCAGAGCTATTCATTCGTCTTCTACTGTATTTCTTTCCCCCACTGCTGTCAATTGCTCCCTTATGCTCTCCCTGAGACTCTGTACAACTTCTGATTTAGTCAGTTTATCCAGGTCCCATCTCCTTAAATTCCCACATTTTTGCAGTTTCTTCAATTTTAATCTGCAGTTCATAACCAATAGATTGTGGTCAGAGTCCACATCTGCCCTTGGAAATGTCTTACAATTTCAAACCTGGTTTGTAAATCTCTGTCTTACCATTATATAATCTATCTGATACCTTTTAGTATCTCCGGGATTCTTCCATGCACACAACCTTCTTTTATGATTCTTGAACCAAGTGTTAGCTATGATTAAGTTAAGCTCTGTGCAAAATTCTAACAGACGGCTTCCTCTTTCATTTCTTACCCCCAATCCATATTCACGTTCTCTCCCTTTTCCAACACTAGAATTCCAGTCACCCATGACTATTAAATTTTCGTTTCCTTCACTATCTGAATAATTTCTTTTATCTCATTATACATTTAATCAATTTCTTCATAATCTGCAAAGCTAGTTGGCATATAAACGTGTACTACTGTAGTAGGCGTGGGGTTCGTGTCTATCTTGGCCACTATAATGAGTTCACTATGCTGTTTGTAGTAGCTCACCCGCATTCCTAGGTTTTTTATTCATTATTAAACCTACTCCAGCATTACCCCTATTTGACTTTGTATTTATAACCCTGTATTCGCCTGACCAAAAGTCTTGTTCCTCCCGGCACCAAACTTCACTAATTCCCACTGTATCTAACTTTAACCTATCCATTTCCCTTTTTAAATTTTCTAACATACCTGCCCGTATAAGGGATCTGACATTCCACGCTCCGATCCGTAGAACGCCAGTTTTCTTTCTCCTGATAACGACGTCCTCGTGAGTAGTCCCCGCCCGGTGATCCCAATGGGGGACTATTTTACTTCCGGAATATTTTACCCAAGAGGACACCATCATCATTTTACCATACAGTAAAGCTACATGCCCTCGGGAAAAATTACGGCCGTAGTTTCCCATTGCTTTCAGTCGTTTGCAGTACCAGCACAGCAAGGCCGTTTTGGTTAGTGTTACAAGGCCAGATCAGTCAATCATCTAGACTGTTGCCCCTGCTACTACTGAAAAGGCTGCTACCCCACTTCAGGAACCACGCGTTTGCCTGGCCTCTCAACAGATACCCTTCCGTTATGGTTGCACATACGGTACGGCTATCTGTGTCGCTGAGGCACGCAAGCCTCCCCGCCAACAACAATGTCCATGGTTCACTGCGTGTTAGCAATGAAAATACTATTGATGAAATTGCTGCTACAGCAGAATTACTAAAAACAACCTTCGGAAATGCCTTCACCAAAGAAGTCGAAGTAAGTATTTCAGACTTCGAATTAAGAACAGCTGCCAACAAGAGTAACTTAGAAATACATATCCTCGGAATCGTGAAGCGACTTGTTTCAATAAAAACAAGTCTTCCTGGCCAGACTCTGTTCCGGTTACGTTCCTGTTAGAGTGTGCTGATGCAATAGCTCCATACTTAACAAACATATGCGACCCCTCGCTCAACAAAAAATTCGTACCCATAGACTGGATGGTTACACAGGTCACATCAATAGTCGAGAAAGATAATAGGAGTAATCCACTAAATTACAGGCTCATATCATTAACGGGTAGCAGTATTTTGGAAGGGTCCACGGGAAAAGTAGGGTAAGTTAGTTCTTCTAAATTTTTCAGGAAAGAAGATTTTGACACCACACCTTCTGTACCAAATGCTATTTTTAGCCAATGTTCTTGAAATTTTTGTTCAGTGTAGCCTTACTTATAGTCGTTAGATACCTCTACGGGGTTTTTGTGTAAACGTTCTGTAACAACCTAAAGAAAATACACTCCTGGAAATTGAAATAAGAACACCGTGAATTCATTGTCCCAGGAAGGGGAAACTTTATTGACACATGCCTGGGGTCAGATACATCACATGATCACACTGACAGAACCACAGGCACATAGACACAGGCAACTGAGCATGCACAATGTCGGCACTAGTACAGTGTATATCCACCTTTCGCAGCAATGCAGGCTGCTATTCTCCCATGGAGACGATCGTAGAGATGCTGGATGTAGTCCTGTGGAACGGCTTGCCATGCCATTTCCACCTGGCGCCTCAGTTGGACCAGCGTTCGTGCTGGATGTGCAGGCCGCGTGAGACGACGCTTCATCCACTCACAAACATGCTCAATGGGGGACAGATCCGGAGATCTTGCTGGCCAGGGTAGTTGACTTACACCTTCTAGAGCACGTTGGGTGGCACGGGATACATGCGGACGTGCATTGTCCTGTTGGAACAGCAAGTTCCCTTGCCGGTCTAGGAATGGTAGAACGATGGGTTCGATGACGGTTTGGATGTACCGTGTACTATTCAGTGTCCCCTCGACGATCACCAGAGGTGTACGGCCAGTGTAGCAGATCGCTCCCCACACCATGATGCCGGGTGTTGGCCCTTTGTGCCTCGGTCGTATGCAGTCCTGATTGTGGCGCTCACCTGCACGGCGCCAAACACGCATACGACCATCATTGGCACCAAGGCTGAAGACGACACGTATCCATTCGTTCCTCCATTCACGCCTGTCACGACACCACTGGAGGCGGGCTGCACGATGTTGGGGCGTGAGCGGAAGACGGCCTAACAGTGTGCGGGACCGTAGCCCAGCTTCATGGAGATGGTTGCGAATGGTCCTCGCCGATACCCCAAGAGCAAAAGTGTCCCTAATTTGCTGGGAAGTGGTGGTCCGGTCCCCTACGGCACTGCGTAGGATCCTACGGTCTTGGCGTGCATCCGTGCGTCGCTGCGGTCCGGTCCCAGGTCGACGGGCACGTGCACCTTCCGCCGACCACTGGCGACAACATCGATGTACTGTGGAGACCTCACGTCCCACGTGTTGAGCAATTCGGCGGTACGTCCACCCGGCCTCCCGCATGCCCACTATACACCCTCGCTCAAAGTCCGTCAACTGCACATACGGTTCACGTCCACGCTGTCGCGGCATGCTACCAGTGTTAAAGACTGCGATGAAGCTCTGTATGCCACGGCAAACTGGCTGACACTGACGGCGGCGGTGCACAAATGCTGCGCAGCTAGCGCCATTCGACGGCCAACACCGCGGTTCCTGGTGTGTCGGCTGTGCCGTGCGTGTGATCATTGCTTGTACAGCCCTCTCGCAGTGTCCGGAGCAAGTATGGTGGGTCTGACACACCGGTGTCAATGTGTTCTTTTTTCCATTTCCAGGAGTGTATTATATCGAATAACTTCAATTTCTTAATTTGGTGCAGGGAAAAAGGGGATAAGCAGTTATAAAAGGGCGGGGGGGGGGGGGGGGGGGGGTCAGCAAATCTCGCTAATTCGTTGAATTAGAACTAATTACCAGTAGTCGTTAAAATGGAGCAAATGTATATGCATAAATTTATTAGCTACGAAAAAAACATAAAAACCATAAGGCAGAAAATTAAGCGTTGGACTCGAAGCCCCACTGCAGACTCCTAACTAAGGTACGAGCTTACGGGAGTGGCTCGAAGACTTCTTAAGCAATAGAACCCAGTACATTGTCCTCAATGGTGAGTGTTCATTGGAGGTAAGGGTATCATTTGGAGTGCCCCAGGGAAGTGTAGTAGGTCCGTTGTTGTTTTCTATCTACATAAATGATCTTTTGGATAGGTTGGATAGCAATGTGCGAGTGTTTGCTGATGATGCTGTGGTGTACGTGAAGGTGTTGTCGTTGAGTGACTGTAGGAGGATACAAGATGACTTGGACCGGATTTGTGATTGGTGTAAAGAATGGCAGCTAACTCTAAATATAGATAAATCTAAATTAATGCGGATGAATAGGAAACAGAACCCCGTAATGTTTGAATACTCCATTAGTAGTGTATCGCTTGACACACTCACGTCGATTAAATATTTGGGCATGACATTGCAGAGCGATATGAAGTGGAACAAGCATGTAATGGCAGTTGTGGGGAAGACGGATAGTTGTCTTCGGTTCATTGATAGAATTTTGGGAAGATGTGGTTCATTTGTAAAGGAGACCGCTTATAAAACATTAATACGACCTATGCTTGAGTACTGCTCGAGCGTTGGGGATCCCTATCAGGTCGGATTGAGGGAGGACATACAGGTAGAAGCAATTCAGAGGCGGGCTGATAGATTTGTTACTGATAGGTTTGATCATCACGCGAGTGTTACGGAAATGCTTCAGGAACTCGGGTGGGAGTCTCTAGAGGAAAGGAGGCGTTCTTTTCGTGAATCGCTACTGAGGAAATTTAGAGAACCAGCATTTGAGGCTGCCTGCAGTCCAATTTTACTGCCGCCAAGTTACATTTCGCGGAAAGATAAGAGAGAGTAGGGCTCGTACAGAGGCATATAGGCAATCATTTTTCTTGTTTGGGAGTGGAACAGTAAGAGAAAATTCTAGTTGTTGTACGAGGTACCCCCCGCCAAGCACCGTATGGTGGATTGCGGAGTATGCATGTAGATGTAGAGTAGAATTAATTCTTTATATTCAGAACAAAACCTTGTAGACCCAAACAGTTGCTTGGTAAATTATGTTCATTCATTGTTTATTCATTTCCGTTGGGTATGCTTCTTAGCACTTGCACTTATTGGTTTTGAAAAAAAACAGTGTCATCTTGATGACACCGTTTCTTGTTATGCTTTTGTCCAATGTTAAGTCCAAATTAATGAATTCAGTGCTTCATTATTGTTGTACGTGTAAGTTCCAAGGCATCTCTTCATCAAACTGTTGTCAATTAGATGTTTGTACACGTCAGCAATAACTCCAATAACTTCTCTCCTCAGTGTCCCGTTCATCTCAGCTTGCTCCCACTTGTACCAACTTTCACAACAGTATTCATGCTCCGGATTGTCATTCGTTGTAACCACTTTTTTCATTTCACTTTTGTGGAAGCATATACTTGAGACATCTGTTGACCATGGGAACACCTTGCTATGGTGGCCAGGGTAACGATGCGCGATTCGCACTCCAACTACGCTGCACAGGCAAGGGACGGCACCGCTCACTCACGCGGCCGCGACATCGCTGGACGCCTAAGTTACTGGCAAGCCACCAGGAGGCGTACCAGGGGTGAGGAGCCTCATCAGACGTACCTAGCATGAATGAAATTCAGTAAAGTGCAAAGATTATGAAAATAAAATCGCTTATGTGGCTTGGTAACACTGAAGTAGCGTTGCACATAAACACTGAATTACAATGTGGAATGACCATCCCCTCTATATCTTTGACTTTGGACATATCATTTAAAGAGAAAAATATGAACAAAGTGTCGCAATAAACTTAAATATGTACACTACTGGCCATTCAAACTGCTACACCAAGAAGAAATGCAGATGACAAACGGGTATCATTGGACAAAATATATTATACTACAACTGACCCGTGATTACATTTTCACACAATTTGGGTGCATAGATCCTGAGAAATCAGGACCCAGAACAACCACCTTTGGCCGTAATAACGGCCTTGATGCGCCTGGGCATTGAGTCAAACAGAGCTTAGATGGCGTGTACATGTACAGCTGACCTTGCAGCTTGAACACAATGCCACAGTTCATCAAGAGTAGTGACGAGCCAGTTGCTCTGCCACCATTGACCAGACGTTTTCAGTTGGTTACAAATCTGGAGAATGTGCTGGCCAGGACAGCAGTCCAACATTTTCTGTATCCAGAAAGGCCCGTACAGGATCTGCAACATGCGGTCGTGCATTATCCTGCTGAAATGTAAGGTTTCGCAGAGATCGAATGAAGGGTAGAGCCACGGGTCGTAACACATCAGAAATGAAACTTCCACTGTTCAAAGTGCCGTCAATGTGAACAAGAGGTGACCGAGACGTGTACCCAATGGCACCTCATACCATCACGCCGGGTGATACGCCAGAATGGCGATGACCAATACACGCTTAAAGTGTGCATTCACGGGGATGTCGCCAAACACGAATGCGACACCATGATGCTGTAAACAGAACCTGGATTCATCCGAAAAAATGACGTTTTGCCATTCGTGCACCCAGGTTCGTCGTTGAGTGGCAGGCGCTCTTGTCTATGATGCAGCGTTAAGGGTAACCACAGCCATTGTCTCCGAGCTAATAGTCCATTCTGCTGCAAACGTCGTCGAAGTGTTCGCGCAGATGGTTGTTCTTGCAAACGTCCTCATCTGTTGACGCAGGGATCGAGACGTGGCTGCACGATCCGTTACACCCGTGCAGATAAGATGCCTGTCATCTCGACTGCTAGTGATACGAGGCAGTTGGGATCCAACACGGCGTTCCGTATTACCCTCCTAAACCCACCGATTCTACACTCCTGGAAATGGAAAAAAGAACACATTGACACCGGTGTGTCAGACCCACCATACTTCCTCCGGACACTGCGAGAGGGCTGTACAAGCAATGATCACACACAAGGCACAGCGGACACACCAGGAACCGCGGTGTTGGCCGTCGAATGGCGCTAGCTGCGCAGCATTTGTGTACCGCCGCCGTCAGTGTCAGCCAGTTTGCCGTGGCATACGGAGCTCCATCGCAGTCTTTAACGCTGGTAGCATGCCACGACAGTGTGGACGTGAACCGTATGTGCAGTTGACGGACTTTGAGCGAGGCTGTATAGTGGGCATGCGGGAGGCCGGGTGGACGTACCGCCGAATTGCTCAACACGTGGGGCGTGAGGTCTCCACAGTACATCGATGTTGTCGCCAGTGGTCGGCGGAAGGTGCACGTGCCCGTCGACCTAGGACCGGACCGCAGCGACGCACGGATGCACGCCAAGACCGTAGGATCCTACGCAGTGCCGTAGGGGACCGCACCGCCACTTCCCAGCAAATTAGGGACACTGTTGCTCCTGGGGTATCGGCGAGGACCATTCGCAACCGTCTCCATGAAGCTGGGCTACGGTCCCGCACACCGTTAGGCCGTCTTCCGCTCACGCCCCAACATCGTGCAGCCCGCCTCCAGTGGTGTCGCGACAGGCGTGAATGGAGGGACGAATGGAGACGTGTCGTCTTCAGCGATTAGAGTCGCTTCTGCCTTGGTGCCAATGATGATCGTATGCGTGTTTGGCGCCGTGCAGGTGAGCGCCACAATCAGGACTGCATACGACCGAGGCACAAAGGGCCAACACCCGGCATCATGGTGTGGGGAGCGATCTCCTACACTGGCCGTACACCTCTGGTGATCGTCGAGGGGACACTGAATAGTGCACAGTACATCCAAACCGTCATCGAACCCATCGTTCTACCATTCCTAGACCGGCAAGGGAACTTGCTGTTCCAACAGGACATTGCACGTCCGCATGTATCCCGTGCCACCCAACGTGCTCTAGAAGGTGTAAGTCAACTACCCTGGCCAGCAAGGTCTCCGGATCAGTACCCCATTGAGCATGTTTGGGACTGGATGAAGCGTCGTCTCACGCGGTCTGCACGTCCAGCACGAACGCTGGTCCAACTGAGGCGCCAGGTGGAAATTGCATGGCAAGCCGTTCCACAGGACTACATCCAGCATCTCTACGATCGTCTCCATGGGAGAATAGCAGCCTGCATTGCTGCGAAAGGTGGATATACACTGTACTAGTGCCGACATTGTGCATGCTCTGTTGCCTGTGTCTATGTGCCTGTGGTTCTGTCAGTGTTATCATGTGATGTATCTGACCCCAGGAATGTGTCAATAAAGTTTCCCCTTCCTGGGACAATGAATTCACGGTGTTCTTATTTCAATTTCCAGGAGTGTATATTCAGCTAACAGTCATTGGATCTCGACCAACGCGAGCAGCAATGTCGCGATACGATAAACCGCAATCGCGATAGGCTACAATCCGACCTTTATAAAAGTCAGAAACATGATGGTACGCATTTCTCTTCCTTACACGAGGCATTACAACAACTTTTCACCAGGGAACGCAAGTCAACTGCTGTTTTTGTATGAGATTGGAAACGTTTCTCATGTCAACAGGTTGTAGGTGTCGCCACTGGCGCCAACCTTGTGTGAATGCTCTGATAAGCTAATCATTTGCATATCACAGCATCTTCTTCCTGTCGGTTAAATTTCGCGTCTGTAGCCCGTCATCTTCGTTGTGTAGTAATTTTAATGGCGAGTAGTGTATATTACGTTGCTACAATATTTAAGTATTTAATTTGTTGGATATACAAAATGCGATTGTAGAAGTCTCCACTGGTCTTTTTTTGCATGGCGTCATCGTTAAAATATTAGTTGTCTTCGCAGATCGAAATCATATATGTATGTGAGTGCAGTAGCAAAAAGATTCTCGTTTCTTTCTGAGAACTATATCCTCTAAGTTATATTTATTTGTGAATTTACATTGAGGAACAGCAGGAAAGTAGTCCAAATTTACGTCTTCTGCTTTCCTGAAACTTTACCATTTCTTTGCATAAACAGGCAAGCGACCATAGACCCATTAGACAAACCATTAATGAACTTGATACAGAAAGGTCCTAGATTAAGCATTATTTCATTTTCACTACGTTTCTTTCTAACAGATAGAAAGCTATATGAATGCATAGTGTCTGTTCTTTCGGACATGTCCGAAAGCAAATAGAGCATGCAGAATCCGCAGCTATTGTACATTATACGTAAATTGAAGGTGGAGATGGGGAGAAAACGAAGGGAAGGGAGGGGACCACTGCTGTCAGTTGCACAGGGACATAACACGGAATTTGCGGCGACGAGTGAAAATGTATAACAGACCGGGATTCGAACCTGCGATCTCCTGCTTACTAGGCAGATGCGCTAACCACTGCTCCATCTGGGACACTGCACCGCCGCAACTGCACGGACTGTTTCAACATGCCCCATGGCTGATCCACTTTCCATCGAGGGCCACTGATCTGCAGTCCCTGTCTATTTCCTCCATGTCTGCCCTCTGAGATTCCGACAGGAGGTCGGCCGTGTTTGTGCATCCACACAGAAGGACGTGGATCCCAGCTAGAGCGATCAGATAATATGAATGCGTGATGTTTGTTCTTTCGGACATGTCCGAAAAAGCACACACCATGTATTCATATAATTTGATTGGTCTAGCTGGGCAGTGGATCCACGTTCATCTGTGTGGATGCACAAACACGGCCGACCTCCTGTCGCCATCTCAGAGGGCAGACATGGAGGAAATAGGCAGGGACTGCAGAGCAGTGGCCCTCGATGGGAAGGTGGATCAGTTGTGAGGTGTGCCAGGATAGTCAGCGCAGTTGCAATGACACTGTGTCTCGGACGGCGCTGTGGTTAATGTACCTGTCTAGAAAGTAGGAGATCGCAGGTTCGATTCCCAGTCTGGTACACATTTTCACTGCTCACCCCAAATTCTGTGATGTCCCAATGCAACTGACAGCAGTAATCCATTCCCTTTCCTTCCCCCCCCCCCCCCCCTCTCCACTAATTTCCATATAAAACTAGAAAAACCTCAGTAAAAGGAACTAATAGTCTGATTTCCATATTCGTTACTCATACGTCGCGGTCAAATCCTGTAAAACGTTAACACACTATATGCACAAATACTTGTGTAATAGTGTTACACTTGGCTATTTTATTAGCAGGACTATTTGCTCTATTGAAGTATAGTGCTATAGCTAGAAAGGGCTGTTGTAGTAAAGTCTGTCACATCAAAGCCATGTATTACTGAAAAAAATCTCACTACAGTTACTGTTGTGGTAGAAGTGACGGGTTTAAATTAGAAGGTGCAGCGTACTGTTTGAAAAAATGCACACACGAAGTTATGGTTTGGAACACTTTTCTTCATATTTTAGGATATTTCCGATATAAATAACGCACAATTTGACTATATTGGCCCTTGTTTAGATAAACGTTACTGTATGCACTTATATATACCAATTTCAGTTCAAAGTTAGGAAAAGAAGGATAGCTTGTTACTATTATTTTGTTTCGTTAACAGCGTAATTGTAAGTAAAAATGGGCACCTCACAGTATTGCTACAAGTCTGCAGCTGGCATGTAGCTTATAGTTGTTGATCTATGTAAACAGCAATTTTGCTAACCTGTAAATTATTTACGAAAGAATCCTAATTTTATGTGATTAGATGAAATTTAGTTTAAGTGTCAAATGAGCTGTAAGCAAATATTAATCAGATAACAATCTGACGAGTAGCAGTCATCACAAACACATACAAACAATGTGAATTATGAGGCAACTTTATTACATTATAATACAACACTGCAGTAAAAAAATTTTAAAAAATATTAGTGTCATACAAAAAATCACACATTATTAGCATTTTTGTTCTTTCAATCTTTTATTTTTTTCTCTTAGGGTCATAATCTTTAAATATTTTATACTCAGGTCCTCCTCATGTTCTGCCTTCAGTTTTTCCATTCTCTTCTTGCCCATATTCTCAATAACAGTCCCAGAACCTGCGGGCCCTGGTTTTTCAGGCATCCTGCGACGATACCACGTATTTTTCGATGTGTAAAGATTTTCTTGGAGTGGATCAGGAGGTTGCAAAACAGATTGCAGGTGGCTAACGTCCACCAGAATATTCACTGATGTCTCTGGAGTTTGCAGTATGTTGGGAGTGTGGGAAGTGCTAGGCTGTGTGCACTCTGTTAACTGCACAAAACAGGTGGTGTGTTCTCACTGCACTGCACTGCCTACAGTTGACTCCATATCAACATCCACATCAAAAATCATGCTGAACTGTGCATCAGAATCATATGTATTCGTTAATGGTTTCATTGAGGAACCAATAGTTTCAAGTAGTTTCAAATGATCATGAATGTTTGTTTTTGGGGCTTCGCCCCCTTTCCGCCCCCCCCCCCCCTAACCAACCTGCTTTTCTTCTGCCAGATTTCCCTTTCACTGCCTTCTTTTCGTATTTTCGTAAAAGGTGTCGACCCTCTCACAGGATCTTATTGTCACATCTGAAATTAAATAAATGTTGTAATTTGCAGTACATTAAATTAATTCTCACAGTATATACATTCATTAAGTGCATTTTGCATTTTCAGGCTCTTAACATATAACTGCAATAGAAGTCTAAACTCTATTCATTGCTTTTGTTTACATTTCAGTTGATAAAACAAGTGGTATAGGAGTATCTAAAGAATACGGCACAGGGCTAATTGACGAAACTATGTTCATTGTTTTGAGCAAGAAAGCTGCCATTATACATGTAATATTTAATTAATAGTAGTAAGGCATTGTATTTGAAATGTTAAACAAACAAAACAATTCCCACTGTAAATGTTCCTAGCCCTATCATGTATTTCCGTGGTAAGCCAATAATACTTTACAATTTAAAATTGAAACCCAAAGTATACTAAGACAGGCTGAAGGCATCGTGTGCCATATCCTGTGCTTATGATGGACCCAGAATTATCATTAATTTGTGAGTGAACTTACTGGGGGGTAGAATTACATGTGACCACATTGCCTGTTTCACTTTTAAATTTATTTTCAAGAAAGGATGCAGTTGCCGCACTGGTTCAACAAGTACATCTACCTCGTACCTCAAGAAATTAGGCAACCTGCTTTTATTTTCCATTATACGTGAAATAAACAGACTAGCAAGCTATGTACCAACACTTCTGTTTCTTGATGAAGAAAAAAAACCGGTAAAGAGAGCATGGGACAAGAAGTCACTCACCAACGATTGTCTGTGCAATTTCATGTCTATTATCGCTTTTGCATCTGTAGGGTACGTTCCATTGCAGTATACAGAATTTACCGCAGTCAAATGCACGGTTGGCTGATGTCGGTTTGCTGACTGGCGATTAACGTTGGTGGACTGCAGAGTTGTTTTAACACAGTTTACTTTTAACTGACCTTGGTTTTCTTGATTTTTGACTGGGGTTGGTACACTTGGGCATGAGTATGGCAGAAGGAGCCACAATGGACACGCGTTTTCTTCCACTGGAGCCAGCTTGGGTAGCTTATCGCGAAGAAGTCACGTGCCTGGGTTAAAGGTAACCAGAAGAGAGAGACTGAAGTGTCCAAATTAATGAAGCAAATTCCTTAGGCAGTTATTGTGAGACAGAGAAGAAATCTATAAGAGAGAGAGAGAGAGAGAGAGAGAGAGAAGCTTCTACCATACACCATGATAAGCCAATGGAAGGTTTAGGATATATTTGGTGGTCCTATAGTGGAAAACCTCCTAACCTTTCCACACAGCATCTGGGTAATAACTGAAGAATAATAAATAAGGTAGCCAGTTTTGCCTTAGACGTTACATCACGCCACGGACTGGCATTGTCTAAGGGTTGGTGAACGAAATGGTGGGATTGACTGATCCAGTGAGAGATTCGTTATGGGCAGTAACGGAGGAAAGCAAGCAGTTTCAGTGGAGTTAGGTGCTTGTGAGAAGCAGTCGCGGGCAGAGGAAGCTAGAGTGTTATGCTCATTTTAGTGGGCTGGAAGTAGATAGCTGCAAGGCTCTGTTGATCAGATTCAAATGGGGGCCTCAGTTAGTAGGTAGAACAGTGATAGTCACTGTCTCTGTGAAAAGACTTCACTTTAGTGAGGAGAAACCTCAGTTAGGTAGGTACGTTTGTACAAAGATTCGGAATAAACTTCAATGTTAATTACTAGTTTCGAGTGCTTATTCTCTTCGTCATACTCCCGCTCCTAAATCCTGTCCCGGAATTTGCGCCGAACGATCAATTCTCCGTCTCTATTCGGTCAACGACAAAATTTCCTGTAGCACGAACTCCTGTCGATCAATCCTAGGGAAAACCTATGTGACGCTGAGCAGACTTGGACAGAAGTTGACAAGTAATGCGTCACGGAATTCTCTATATATATGGAGTATCATATCAAGATCTGACACATATATATATATATATATATATATATATATATATATATATATATATATATATATAGCAGTTTCACCTTCTAAGAAGCCGCAAATAAACTCTGTCCAAAGAACCCATGATCAGGTAGGTGGAAAGTATTGGTCGAATCCCTCTATATAGACATTAGGGTGTAATATATTCCCGCTACCCTCGCATTTCAAAAATTGACATATGGCGAGGAAATGCTTATTCTCGAACGGCTCTGTCTTCACCAATATCGTTTACGCCCTACCTTGGAAGCAATGACCACCCGTCTAGCAAAATGACGTCAAGTAACTTAAACTTTCTTTTCTATATTCCCCGTGAACCTGGAGCGAGAGTACTTGCTTCCATTATGATAAATGACAAACAGTTATGGGCCCTCGCAGTATCACTGTCCTTCCCTAACACTTCCCCTGATTTTACTGGGAGGCCTCCCGAATCCTTTGGATGTTTAATGTGCTCTTGATCCAATTTTTTCTGCTGCGTCTTAAGTTCTAATATGGCCTGTACTTCCAAGGCCACGGGAATTGGTACCACATACGTGCTCCCCGATACATCGTGTAACTTCCTTACCTCCTCTGTTATGAATTCCTGATTATCGATCATAAGTCGCTCATAATGCCATTCAAATTGTATGGTAGGTTGTTGAGTATCATCCCCCAGTGAGACCAACTACTGGTCAATCCTTTTCATCTGATTCCCTAATGCGTCTTGGTGGTTTACAAGTACGTCACCCTGTTTTAGACCTTCTATCTAGTTCTCTTGCGCCTCTTGGCCATTTTCTACGTAGCAACCTCGTTGCGTAATTTTCGGTAGCTGTTCCAGGAATCGAGACGTTTGGTTACAATCTTTGGCTCCTTAAACAACGCACGCTCAGGTGACGACGGCACTGGCGACTTTGCTTGATCATTATGCGAAGATAAGTTGGAGGTTTCTACAACGTCACCTGACTCCTGATCTGGAATATACGCTACTGCATTTGTTAGCTACCCAGTCTTTTCTGAAACTGTCCCCTAACATATTTTAGAATATGTTATCTTCATTTCCCTTGATCAAATAGTCGATTACTGAAGGTGCGTATAATAAATGCTGTCGAGATTCGGTAGCTCCAGTGACTTGTTCGTTTCTTGGTTTCTGCTGGCTTTCTGCTCACTTCTCTTTCTCAGTGCCGTGGAGGGACTGCACAGCTTGGAGCCTATGGGATGGCCAGCGGCAGATGAGAATCCCTTCAAAACGAGTTTGCCACTATAAAACTGTTCAGAACCGAGGCGACGTCGTAGCCGAATGATGTCAATCGGTCGCATTCTGACGAAAAAACGTATAATTAATCCTCGTAGCATCTTAGCAAGATAAGAAATCTTTTACCAGAAGTCGCTTCCCAGACGAGCGTGTGAATTTCGCTACGACATCTCACAATAACGTTCGGTTTAAAATTGCAGAATGCACCGTTCTGGTTGGTTCTTACTGTATTTCTTCGTAGAACACGCAATTTTTCGAACTCATCTACGGATCAGACTTCTTTTAAGTCCTCTTGAGTATTCTGCATGTAATAGGAGAGATTTTCTCCTCTTTTCCGCCACAGTATTTCCTTGAAAACATAAAAAATCTGCAAGAGTTTTATTGGATAGAACTCGCATTCTTTACCGTTTTTGGCTAGGGAGTTTCTGTTCTCACAAAAAAGAAGCCAAGTTACAGAGCGTCAAACGAGGGAACATTTCATGTCAGATTACGGAAGAGCTAGGACGGAGGGTACTGGACGACTGATAAGCCGAACCTTGCGATCGCACTAGAGGAGGTTTTATAACGATATATTGACGTAATGTGTTTACATAAACATACAATTATAAATGTCCCCGTTCGTAGTCGCTAGTTATAAAAATATGTTTACTTTTGTGCTGTAACATATAGCTATAATGAGCGGTGGAAATATATTTGCGAACGCCGACCGTATGCGGCTGTTTCTTGTTGGATCGTCTGATCAGTCGGAAGTTGCATTGCAGAGGAGAGTAAATGCGTATTCAAAATATAATTATTTTTGGATAGCCCAAAATGAATTTCCTAAAGGACGGGAGTTTATCATGCATTTACGAGTAGAATATGGCGCGGAGACAATAATTCGCCGCATGCAACTTCCGTCCAATTTCGATGAAAGAATTCGTGACTGTGAACTCTCTATTTGGCAGAAACATAAAGAAAATAAAATAACTTCATAAAGGAGTGAGACATAGATTCTATACTAAATAAATAGTCCATACACCAGTTCCATTTAACTCTGAATTTATGGCAATTAATAGATGAACTTACACTGCAATGAAGGATTTAACATGGATGCCCTTTTGACTGGCACTTCTCGTAATGAAAATAATTCCTTTGACGTTTTCAAATACACAACGCACAATAAAACTACTGCTATGCAGTATTGCACTTTTCGTATTGCGCTTTTAATTTACGCTAAAATAATAAAGAGAAAAATGAGTAACTGAGTAACTGTTCATCGAGAATATCTCGTACATCAAAAGAATGTGTAAAAGTGTTCTTCTTCTGTCCATTTTTCGCTCCGCGGTTTTCAAAGTCAGTAACTCACTGCATCTCTGAAGGCGCTTCGACAATAAACACGTCACGTCACAGGTCGTTCACCTTTTACATTCTCGCAACATTAGTTGCTAACTGTAGCTGTTGCCGAGCGACTGCTCGATTAGTGAATGATTTAAAATGATAAGGCAATCACATAATGTTACAGTTTCCACTCGACTACTGAGGACAGAAAGAATGCTGAACTCTGAATAGCCAGCCACTACTGCCACCGCCTCCCGCATAACGCTAGAATCGTCGAAATATGTACCAACTTTTCAATCCGTATTTCCGTGGTGACGCCATATTTATTCAGCCCTTTTAGGGCTCAGTTAGTCCGTTTTGATACTTCGCAGCCAGCTAGTTAGCTTCCAGTATGGGCTTTCGCGATACCACTGGTATTCGACCCTATTTTTTCATGTTCTTTCCATAATTCACTATCCATGGCTACTGTCACTGGTCGTATTCATGTCATATTTGGATAACGTTGCGTTTATCGTGCCCACGCTTCTCTAGGTGTTTAACGCTGAGTTTTTTATATCAGCGGTTAACTCATTTGTTTTACTTTACGAGAATAAATCTAATTCTTACAGTGAGTATTTGTTCTTTTTTTATTTTATTTTTTTAATACAGTAGATGAGCCCTCCTCATTAATATGTGTATGCGGGTGGTGTGGTACCGATATTGTCATGTCTGATGGGACCGATTCTCTTAATTTCCATCTAGTGACACGTTTCCTTTGTGCACCTTATGTTCCTTTAATTAATTTGTATGAGCCTATGACTTGCTTCCCTTCTCTGTAGGTCTTCAGAGACTGGACTTCAGCATCGTAGGGGTACGTAGAACAGCACAACCTACTGGGTAAGGAACAATCGCTTCCTCATTCCCATCCAAACTACCATTTATCGGACTATCATCATCGACACTTTTACTCGAAACCTCCAGTTCCACAGCCAAGACATCCTGCTCGTCAAGTGGTGCCATCTTACGTTAGCACTATCAGTTAACAAAGTGACAACCTGAATATTCCTCCTACGACTTCCCTCTAACCTCGCCTGACTTCGAATACGTATTCAGCACTCCTATGAGACGTGACGGCAAATTAAGCGCCACAACAGAGCTATAAATCCTCATCATCTAACCTACTAGCATCAACAGACACGGCACGTCGAAAAACCGACCCCTCCAAAAATTTTACGACGTCGAGACCCAACAAAACCAAAAGCGCGAACAAGATATAATACAACACTCGACAAAAAGAGAATAAAACATGAACAACCTCAATAACATCGAAACACGATGCAAGAAAAGCGAATATTAATCAAATTTACACAAAATATATAGAGCTTGCAACGTGTTGAGTGCTATTGATATCGGATTTCAGATCGATTCCATATTTCTGGATTTTCGGAAGGTTTCTCACATTGTACTACACAAGCGGCTCCTAGTGAAACTGCGTGCTTATGGAAAATCGTCTCAGTTATATGAGTGGATTCGCGTTTTCGTACCTGCGAGGTCAAAGTTCGTAGTAATTGACAGAAAGTCACCGAGTGAAACAGAAGTGATTTCTGGCGTTCCCCAAGGTAGTGTTACAGGCCCTTTGCTGTTTCTTATATGTATAAACGATTTGGAGATAACCTGAGTACCCGCCTTAGGTAGTTTGCAGATGACGCTGTCGTTTATCGACTAATAAAGTAACCAGAAATTTAAAACAAATTGCAAAACGATTTAGAAAATATATCTGAATGGTGTGAAAATTCGCAATTGACCCTAAATAACGAAAAGTGTGAGGTCATCCACATGAGTACTAAAAGGAATCCGTTAAACTTTGCTTACACGATAAATCAGTCAAATCTAAAGGTCGTAATTACAATTACAAACAATTTAAATTGGAACGAATACACAGATAATGTTGTGGGAAAGGCTAACCAAAGACTGCGTTTTATTGGCAGGATACTTAGAAAATCTAACAGATCTACTAAAGATACTGCCTGCACTGCGCTTGTCCATCCTCTTTTAGAATACTGCTGAGCGGTGTGGTATCCTTACCGGATAGGATTGACGGAGTACATCGAGAAAGTTCAAAGAAGGGTAGCACGTTTTCTATTAGCGGTAAATAGATGAGAGAGTGTCACTGAAGCGATGCAGGATTTAGGGTGGACATCATTAAAACAAAGGGGTTTTTCGTCACAGCGTAATCTTCTCACGAAATTCCAATCACCAATTTTCTCCTGCGAATGCGAAAATATCTTGTTGGCACCGACCTACATAGGGAGAAACGGTCACTGTGATAAAATAAGAGAAATCAGAGCTCGTACGGAAAGATATACTTGTTCGTTCTTTCCGCGCGCTACACGAGATTGGAATAATAGTGAATTGTGAAGGTGGTTCGATGAAACCTCTGCCAGTCACTTAAATCTGATTTGCAGAGTATCCTTGTAGAGGTAAATATGAACAGTGCCAGAACAGTTATGAATTTCATTTTGCCCATGGGTGTAAGCATGGTTCACAACAAACTATCCTGCCGCGTTTCGTAGTCAAATGGTTCAAATAGCTCTGAGCACTATGGGACTTAACATCTGAGGTCATCAGTCCCCTAGAACTTAGAACTACTTAAACCTACCTAACCTAAGGACATCATACACATCCCTGCCCGAGGCAGGATTCGAACCTGCGACCGTAGCGGTAGCGCGGTTCCGGACTAAAGCGCCTAGAACCGCTTGGCCACCGCGGCCGGCGTTTCGTAGTCGCTTGTTCAATTTCAAGAGAGAAGTTGTAGCTCTAATTTTGTGAATGTCAAATGCCCAAGATAAGGAACTGAAATAAGAAAATACTAGTTGACTCGAAGTTATATACAATATATACAATGACTGGAAAAGCATGAAATTACTCAGCCATACAAAGAGCCCCATAAAGAAAAAAAAATTGTTGTTAAATTTGCAACACGAATTAAAACCTAAAAATTCTATGGTTATTAATGACCAACACTATACAAGAATTTTGGCAAAAGGGAACTCATATCAGGGAATATTAATTCTAAATTATGTTTACACAGCGGCTAGATAACGAGGACTTCCACGCATTAAAATTATCTCTAACACATTGTGGAAGATAGAGAATTCTAACGAATCAACAGATCTCACGTTAAGGAAGGGACGAATGCTCGTAGATTCACAAACGTGAAAAAGGATGGAAAGAGCCATTGGGAAGGGATGGAGCTATCTACCGAGACGTAGAAGATCACAAAAGACGGTAACAGATTAATAACCTCAATATGAAACTCTTATGACTGACACCACTTGTTGAACACCTTCACTACCGCGATCATAAATCAGCCGTAGCCTTTAGACTTCGCTCGTCGAAAGAGTAGCCCCGGTAAATGTTCACCTGATTTAACTCGGAAAGGCCTTCCAGCCTAATTACCTGTTGTTCCTCACGTTCCTCACATATTTCCCCTCTGGAGTCGTTGGCGATACCGTCTCTTTGAACAACCATTTGCTAAGGCTAATATCTCTAAAGTTTCCGGTGTGAATGGCTTTTAGATAGTTGAGACCAGAAACTCGCGACATTTCACACAGCACGCTTACAACTGAGGCAGCGGTGAAACTGATGTCAGTGCGAGACCTACCCTTCTTATTACGCTTTAACAGTTTATTGATTATCTGGAGTGACGTCATCGTACAACTGTCTCATGAATATATACTGAGAATGTTACGCACCATTTCTCAAACGTGTAATATCTTTAGCACAACATAATTCGGGACTTTGTTACCCCGTTATCAAGTGCTTCAAAGCAAGGAAACAGCTCAGTACATGGCAATTTTACACATAGTGGAAGGTTGCACAAGTCACACCAATTAAGAAAACTGGTATTACATACTCATATCACTAACGTCGATTTACAGTGGGATTTTGGTGCATAAACTGTGCTAAAACATTGTGAATCACCTAGAAAAAAAAAAGAAACGATTTATTGAAACACGACTAGCTCTTTACTCTCACGAGGTAATGAATTGCCTGCCTCTGGAATGCCGTCTCAGTTGCGTCAATGGATACGTCATTTCCTATCAGGAAGGTCGCAGTTCGTAATGACTGACGGAAAGTCATCGAGTAACACAGAAGTAATGTCTGGAGCTCCCCAAGGAAGTGTTATGGGCCCTCTGTTGTAGCTGACTTAAATAAACAATTTAGGAAACGACCTGAGCAGCCCTCTTAGAACGTTTGCAGATAATGCTGTCGTTTACTGTCATGTCAAGTCATCAGATTAAAAACGATTTGCGAAATTATTTAGACTAGATATCTGTATGGTGCAAAAAGTGGAAATGGACTCTAATTCATGTAAAGTGTGAGGTCACCGTATGAGTGCTAAAAGGAATCCGCGAAATTCCGGTTGCACTATAAATCACACTAAGTACGTAGGCATTACAATTACGAATAGCTTAAGTGGGAACAATCACATAGATATGTTGCAGGAAAAGCAAACCAAAGACTGCGATTTATTGGCAGAACACAAAATGTAACAGCTCTAGTGAAGAGACTGCTTACAACTAGGCTTGTCCACCTTCTTCTGGAATACTACAGTGCGGTGTGTCATCCACATCAGGGAGAAATGATCATCGCAATAAAATAAGAGAAACCAGAGCACGCATGGAAAGATTAAAGTGTTCGTTTCTCCTGCTCTCTGCTCGAGAGTGGAACAGTAGAAAAGTAGCTTAAAGATGGTTCGATGAACTCTATGTCAGGCACTTAATTTCGAATTGCACGGTAATCATGTAGATATAGATAAGACGGCAGTGTACAATCTTAAAGCTTCTGTACCATTGTCTTTTTTCTGATTGGTTTGATACGGCTCGCCAAAAGTAAAATCCCATTCCTTGAACGCCCTATTTTGGCGCGCCACACTCTCACAAGACTCTTCACCTACCAGAGACAGAAAACGAAAGGGACAGCGCCCCAGTGATGCTACTGAAGAATATTTGAACGCTGTGTGTCAAGTCCCGGCAAATTCTAAAAACCAACACTACACCTATGTTCTAATGTGTCTATTCATATATAATGACCCAAACCGAAAAGATTAAACCTATCGCCACGAATTATAATAGAGTAGTAGCTACCTCTAAAGGAGGATATCGCTAAAGGGAGCTAGAAATGCCACTTGGACACGTCTGTCTTCTCATTTAACACATTGACGTATTCCTCTCATAAAGCGCAGATCATCTCAACTTCCTCGAAATTTTGCAACAACCACCCTCTATCCTCAAACTGCAACACCGCCATGCTGCTCATTCTTGAAGTGCTTCGGCCTCGCCGATGAGCCATTCTCCTTATTTTTTTGCCTTTTAAATCAGGCATGAAAATTTTTTCCCCTATTTCAGAATTCTGATACCTTTTTACATAAACTCCCGTCTACCTAATCTAGTTCTCTCCTGTGACACTCTCATTATTCCGCCTCTTCTCCAGGTTTTTGACTGTCCTTTGAACAATTTTAACCCTTTTGATGTTAAATAATGTCGACAAACTGTATGAGATAATTCCCCAGTATGACATTATGTTACTGCGAATATATCTCGGTTTGTTGCTTTCTGTGCACTACTGCTGCAGCAATCCTATCTACACTGAAGAGCCAAAGAAACTGGTACACCTGTCCAATTTCGGGTAGAGCCCCAGCGAGCACGCAAAAGTGCCGCAAACGATGTGCCATGGACTCGAATAAT
The DNA here is from genome assembly GCF_023897955.1 of Schistocerca gregaria. NCBI lineage: Eukaryota > Metazoa > Arthropoda > Insecta > Orthoptera > Acrididae > Schistocerca > Schistocerca gregaria. Next base: position 50,124,928 of record NC_064926.1, read on the forward strand.
GTCTGAAGTAATGCTGGAGGGAGTTGACACCATGAATCCTGCAGCGCTGTCCATAAATCGGTAAAAGTACGTGAGGGTGAAAATCTCTTCTGAACAGCATCTTGCAAGGCATCCTAGATAATCTCTATAATGTCTGGGGAGTTTGGTGGCCAGCGGAAGTGTTCAAGCTCAGAACAGTGTTCCTGGAGCCACTCTGTAGCAATTCTGGACATTGTGTCTCATTGTCCTGCTGGAATTGTCAGTCTGTCGGAATTCTCAATGGACATGAAAGGATGCAGGTGATCGGACAAGATGATTGCGTACGTGTCACCTGTCAGAGTCGTATCTAGACATATAAGCGTTCCCATACCACTCCAACTGTACAGGCCCCACACCTTTGCAGAGCCTCCACTAGCTTGAACTCTGCTAACATGCAGAGTCAATGGATTCATGAGGTTGTCTCCATACCTGTACACATCCATCTGGTCGATACAACTTGCAAAGAGAGTTGTCCGACCAGGCAACATATTTCCAGTCATCAACAGTCCAATGCCGGTGTTAGGGGGGAGAGAGGGGGGGGGGGTTCAGGCGAGGCGTAAAACTCCGTGTCGTGTGGTCATCAAGTATACACGACTGGTCCTTTGGCTCCGAAAGCTCATATCAACGATGTTTCGTTGAAGTGTTCGCACGCTGACACATGTTGAAGCTCCAGCGCTGAAATCTGCAGCAATTTGCGGAAAAGTTCCACTTCTGCCACGTTGAACGATTCTCTTCAGTCGTCGTTGGTCCCGTTCTTGCAGGAACTTTTTCCGGCCGCAGCGATGTCGGAAATTTGGTGTTTTACCGGATTCCTGATATTCACGGTACACTCGTAAAATGGTCGTATAGGAAAATCCCAACATCATCGCTACCTCGGAGACGCTGTGTACCATCTCTCGTGCGCCGACTGTAACACCACGTTCGAACTCACTTAAGTCTTGATAACCGACGGCGCCAGACTTTTGTCGACTTATATAGGAGTTGCCGACCGCAGCGCCGTATTCTGCCTGTTTACATATAACTCTATTTGAATATGCATGCCTATACCAGTTTCTTCGGCACTTCAGTGTATTAAACCCGAATCAAAACCATTTTATATTCGTCTTGATACTGATAGTTTGTGACCACCAAACTCTGATGCAACTGATTCCACAGGCAGACAAGAACAGGGGAAAAAAAAGGCTGCACTTGAATGCATCACAGTCCAAAAGAGGAGCACATCAATTACACACATCAAAAAAAGTTTTACATCACCTCGGTTCGGAGAGTTGCGGAAACTGTACAGAAAATTGGAATAAAGATCAACATAAACATCATTTCCGCCATTTTCATTGCTAATGGAAACTACAAATTGCATATGGTACCACCATACAGACAGACAGACCTTCAGAGGTGGTGGTCCAGATTGCTGTACACACCGGTACCTCTAATACCCTGTAGCACATACTCTTGCAGTGATGCATGCCTCTATTCATCGTGGCATACTGTCTACAAGTTCATCAAATGGTTCAAATGGCTCTGAGCACTATGGGACTTAACTTCAAAGGTCGCCAGTCCCCTAGAACTTAGAACTACTTAAACCTAACTAACCTAAGGACATCACACACATCCATGCCCGAGGCAGGATTCGAACCTCCGACCGTAGCGGTCGCACGGTTCCAGACTGTAGCGCCTAGAACCGCTCGGCCACTCCAGCCGGCAGTTCATCAAGGCACTGTTGGTTCAGATTGTCCCACTCCTCAATGGCGATCCGGCGTAGACCCCTCAGAATAGTTGGTGGGTCACGTCGTCCATAAACAGCCCTTTCCAATCTCTCTCAGGCATAATCGATAGGGTTCATGTCTGGAGAACATGCTGGCCACTCTAGTCGAGCGATGTTATCCTGAAGTCATTCACAAGATGTGCACGATGGGGGCGCGAATTTTCGTCCATGAAGACGATATGGCTATACTATCGGTCGGAGGATGGAATTTACGTATCGTGCAGCCGTTACGGCACCTTCCACGACCACCTGCGGCGTACGTCGGCCCCACATAATATCACCCCAAAACATCAGGAAACCTCCACCTTGGTGCCCTCGCTGGACAGTGTGTCTAAGGCGCTCAGTCTGAACGGGTTGCCTCCAAAATCGTCCCCGACGATTGTATGGTTGAAGGTATATGAGACACTCATCGGTGAAGAGAACGTGATGCCAATTCTGAGCGGTCCTTTCGGCATGTTGTTGGGCCCATCTGTACCGCGCTGGTTGGTGTCGTGGTTGCAAAGATGGACCTCGGCATGGACGTCGGGAGTGAAGTTGCGTATCATGCAGCCTACTGTGCATAGTTTGAGTCGTAACACGACGTCCTGTGGCTGCACGACAAGCATTATCCAACATGGTGGCGTCTGAGTCAGGGTTTCTCCGAGCTGTTATCCGTAGGTAGTGGCTCATCCACTGCCCAAACCGCTAAGGATAGAAACATGAAATTTGGAGAAGGTGTGGATCCCGTACTGCAGGTGTCAACTAAGAAGGGATTTTCCGAAATTCCAAGCCTACGTGAGTGAAATAGGAGACGAAGGGCTCCTGAAAAATGTCGCTATTAAGGCAATTTTGAAGCTACACATGTGAAAATTCGTATTTGGTTTCTCGGTTAGAAATAAAGAAATGCATGTTTCAGCATTTTTGTAAATTTAACCCTATGGGGGTGAAACAGTGAGTGAAAACTTTTTGAAAATATGTCTTTATTAAAGAGCTACTAAAGTATTTTAACGCAACATCTATAAATACTGGTATTTGGCTTCTCAGTTACAAATAAAAAAAAATTACGCCTTTCAGTGTTTTTGGAAATTGCATCCCTAAAAGTGTGAAATAGGGGATGAGATTTTGTACTCAAATATTTATTATGAAAACTTTTTTAAAGCTAAATCTGTGTAATTTTAATGTGGATTCTTAGTTATAAATTTAAAAAGTACCTGTTTCACTGCTTTTGTATATTCAACCCCTATTGAGGTGAAACGGGACATGAAAGTTTTCATGAGAATACTTTATCGTGAAAGCGTTTTTAAAGCTGAACCTTTGAAAATTGGTAATTGGCTTCTCGGTTAGATATGGAAAAACACATATTTCACTATTTTTGGAAACTCAGCTCCTAAGGGGGAGACATAGGGTCAGACTGATTCACTGACCCATCACTACCCAGCCCAAATCGTTAAGGATAGAAATTTTAAGTTTGGAGATAGTGTGGATCTTTATATTTTAGGTACAGTTTAAGAAGAGATTGTCCGAAATTCCATCCCTATGGGATGAAATAGGGGATAAAAGGCTTCTTGGAAGTTGGGTTGGGCTGTTTTGGGGAGGAGACCAAACAGCGAGGTCATAGGTCTATGTCGCTATTAAGGGATTTTTTAAGCTACAACTACAAAAACTGGTATTTAGTTTGTCAGTCGGAAAATAAAAACACATGTTTTTGTATGTTTGAAAATTAAGGAAGTAAAACAGTGAAAATAAATAGTTACTAAAGAACTACTGAAGGATTTTTAAGGCTACGTCTATGAAAATTGGTATTTCACTTCTCTGCCAGAAATAAAGAAATACGTGTTTCAGTGTTTCTGGAAGTACAACTCCTAAGGGAGTGGAATGAAGGATGAAAATTTCCAGAAAATATTTCGGTACATTAAAAAAATTTTGAAGCCTAATTTATGAAAATTGGTATTTTGGTTCGCGGTCGGATATAAAGAAATATTTGTTAGGGGATGAAAGTTGCTGCGGAAGTATCTCCACAAGAACGCAAAAGGCTTGATTAACAAAACAGTTATCAGAATCGCCTTTTAGTGACAAGTGCATTAGGTAATGACCATGGCCTTAATTAGCGTGAAAATCTTAGGTGTTGCAGTTTGTGAACAACATAAAAATTTGATTAAATAAAAACAAAACAAAATAACTCTGGTGGCCGTACAGTCTACGCAAGCGGAACAGCGAGATCTAAGCTGTTCTCTTTTGCAGTATCTCTGTTTTACACCGTAAAATAGTTTTGTAAGCAGCTTATTGCGTAGACGAGTCAAGTTTCCTTAAAATTAATCCTATAAAACTCGGTCTAGCATCCGCTTTTCGTATCATTTGTTTTATGTGGCCATTCCGTTTAGTGTCGCTCCGGATGGTTAGATAGTTTGTAGCAATTACGGTTTCCAGCAGTTTGTTACAAACAGAGTAACTGTCCAGTAGTAGATTTCTCCTCATATATATATGCGCGATATATTACGTTTATAACCGCCAGTCCGTGCACCATTCATCATTTCCCTGCAGGTCATTCTGCAGTTCGCTACCTGTTTCGATGTTGCTAGCTTTTTACTGATCATCATCTAAAAACAGCCTCCCGGAGCTTTAGACGTTATGCATTACATCATTTAAACACAGGGCGTCCCAAAAATGTTTCGACAAACTTTCAGGGGTTGTCGAGAGTGTTTTGAGGAAGTAATCGAGAATAGGAACCCCTGTCTGGAAACGTCATCCAACGACACTTCAGAGCGCTGCAGTTGCAGCCGCCTTCGCCTGTCACCAGGTCAGTCGTGCAGTAGAAAACGCGACTTCCTACGCAAACCGAATGTCGGTGGAGCGTCTCGCAGTCTTGTTTGTTATTCAGTGACGGTGACTGATGGCCACGATCGCCAGAGGAGAAAATGGAGCTAGCTGCTGCGTAGACAGGCCTTGTGTTCTATGAATGCGTAAATCTGTTGCCTTGGTGGACGATAGTTTATTTGTCTCCTGTATACTGAAAAATATTGTATATTTTAGAGGTCTATCTTGAGATGGAAACCAGCGTCCGGAACATTGTGTTATTTTATAGCGTTTGGAAGTTTAACTTTATTTATAATTACCCTGTATATAAACTCCGTTTGCGGAGTTGTCATTTCCAGGAAAATAGAATTACTTAGTGGTTAATACAAAAATCGATACTATTATGTAAAAAATTCTTGCTGACATGAGCTTCTGAACCAGTTTTGAAATTTTTTCTCGCTTACACCCCGCACAAAACAGTGAAAGGGAAACCGTTCACCGACCACTACTTTTGTACTGTTCAGGCTGTAAAACTGCAGCATGAAGCATGGCGTTTCAGTTTTTAATTCCTTACCTTATGGTTAAGAGTTTGATTTTTTTTCTTTTAGAGAGTATTTCTTGGTAATATAGAAGGCGTCCCTGTTGGAGGTGTATAAAGCAGATTCTATTGACGTCTCACTATTTTAAAGGTACATGAAGTAAATAGGAAATAAACAACAAAGTATGTTAAAACATGGTTGGATACAATTGTGAAACGTGCAGGCTACAATTTACTCCTAGTTTTCCAGACTACAACGGCGCTGTTGCCGCCCTGCGCAGAGCAGCCGTGTGTGTGTGTAGCTCGTGAGTGCCGTCGAACGGGAGATAGTTTCCGCCCTGAATCAGACCCTTCTCTCCGTCCCAAGACAGCGACTGTTCGGCTGGTGTGATCGTAGTCGACGGCGGCGCTGTGCGGCGCGGTACGGCGATAAGTTCTCCTCCGGCCGAAGCGGTGCTCCCGAGGCGTGGGGCTTTAGGCGGGGGTAAGAGGGACCTCTTGAAGGCAGCGGCATCACAAGCCGCGCATCGATTCTCTTCAGGAGCTGCTCCAGTCTTCTGAAGTCTCGCTATGTAGCCAGCAAGTCGATAAAAGGAGACAACAGAAACAGCCAAACAGGTAAACTGAATTAAATTCTAGGTGTAGTTGCTAGAGCGTTGTTTGTGAAATTTATCGTAATGGAAAAGGAACCTATCGGCTTGATACTTACAGTCGCTTCAATACTCAGATGGACACTGCAGCTCGCGTACGCTATATCGCTCCCGCTGGCTACGCTGAAAATTCTAAGTAACTTATCAGCTTTCTTACGTAGGTGCTCAGTATATAAGCGGCCAACGCAGACCAGCGGAATCATTCCGCTGTGAGCTATATCTGCAACAGCACAGAAGCACTATGCCTCGTCGACGTGTGTATCGTCAACGTCGTCATTGGATGCCAGTCTACGGACATATAATAAGCCTGGAGAGTGAGCTTGGCATGAATGGAACTGCACCGGGTGTCATATTGAATGGGCGGATTTTTTTCCGTGGATGTAGAGTTAATTTCAGTCTTGACGTTGGCCCCGGTAGTACTGGAAGTGGATGGTTTACCCTCGCTATCGTCCGATGTGAGAACGCCTCTCTACCTGGATTGGAATCATTTTCCGACCGAGATGTTATCGCTTACAAGACCTGGCATTGTGGAAGAGATACTAAGACCCAATCTAGACCTAGTTATGTATATAGTAATGTTCCTTTTTCATTGTATACCCGCTCCTGTCGTAAAGTCAGTAATGATGAATAAATAGATGTATGGATGAAAGGACATGGTGTACGTGCAGATAATGTAACTGTAACTGGTGATGTAGCTTTGTACTATAATTATTAATCAAGTCTGATCTGTAGCGTCAGACGCCAATCGCTAGACGTACATCTGGTGAACGGGGGCTCAAGGATGCAATAATCTAACAAAAATCCAAAACATAGTGCCGCGTTGGCCGATGAGCGCCTTCGAGGCTGCATGATGCAACCCGCTTGGGTCGGCTCGCCAGCGGGTACGCGCGCTGATGGGCATTTTCAACAGTTGAACGCGAATTCACGTATCCCCACTAAAGCTGATTATGAAAATTTTACACTGAAACGTCAAAGAAACTGGTACATCCATCTAAAATTAAAATCGTGTAGGATCGTCGCGAGCACGCAGGAGTGCCGCGACACGAAGTGGCATGGTCTCGACTAATATCTGAAGTAGTACTGGAGGGAACTGACACCATGAATCCTGCAGGGCTGTCCATAGATCCGTAAGAGTACGGCAGGGTGGAGATCTCCTCTGAACAGCACGTTGCAAAAATCTCAGACAAACTCAATAATGTTTATGTCTGGGGAGTTTGGTGGCCAGTGGATGTGTTTAAACTCAAACGAGTGTTCCTCGAGCCACTCTGTAGCAATTCTGGATGTATGGGCTTCGCATTGTTCTGCTGGAATTGCCCAAGTCCGTCGCAATGCACAATGGACATGAATGGATGCAGGTGATCTGACAGGACGCCTACGTACGTGTCACCTGTTAGAGTCGTATCTAGACCTAGCAGGGGTCCTATGCCACTCCAACTGCACACGCCCCACACCAGCTGGAACAGTCCCCTGCTGACGCACTGGGTCCGTGATCGGTGTTGACGGGTCGAGGCGTGGCGTAAAGCTTGGTGTCGTGCAGTCATCCAGGGTACACGAGTGGGTCTTCGTCTCCGAAAGCACATATCGATGATGTTTCGTTGAATGGTTCGCTCACTGATAATTATTGATGGGCCGGCATTAAAATCTGTAGCAATTTTCGGAAGAGTTTCTGTCACGTTCAACAATTTTCTTCAGTCGTTGTTGGTCGCGTTCTTGCAGGATCTTTCCTCGGCCGTAGCGATGTCATAGATTCCTGATATTCACGGTACACTTATGAAATTGTCGCACGGGAAAATTCCCACTTCATCGCCACCTCAGAGATGCTGTGTCCCATCACTCGTATGCAGACTATAACACCACGTTCAAACTTACTTAAATCTTGATAACTTGCCATCGTAACATTTGGAACCGATCTAACAACTGCGCCAGACATTTGAGCCGTGTGACTCGTGCTACACCTTGTGTTTTAATTGCATTGTTGGTTTTCCTTTTCTTCCACTGACTCTGTCATTAAGTGGCTGCTTGGTTGTCTTTGCCCATCTGCTATCGATCTGCGTTTTGCTTCTGGGAAACTGCTATGGAGGAAGCGAGATCTTTGATCGGAAGTAGGGGTGTGCGCTGAGAGAGCCTGGTGGACATGGGAGGGCAGTGTGGCTCGCCAGCGCGAACCTGGCGTGGTCGGATGTACCGAGTCGCCACGTGATGTGTGTCGGTTGTGTGTAACAAGAGGGTCGAGTTGACGGAAGAGCTCCACGCGTGTTGGTTGTATACAGAATCGCCACAAGAGTAGTTGCTGTTCATTCCGTCTTGGTGGGACGTTAACAAGCTTCTTTAAGTTCTCCGTTTCAACACTGGAGTTTAAAAAGGAGACACCTAACATGAAGGAGCGGCCACGGCCCGCCAACGTTGCAGAGAAGACGTGAACTCCGGTGACAGAGCGTGTTGTCACGTGACCGTGGCGTGTTGGGTACACTGGCGACGCGCGCGCCGTCGGATGTGTCGATCCTTGCCATCGGAGGTCGTGTACTGCCTGTTCCAGCATAGTTGCAAATTAAGTTCGTGGAAGATTTAATCATTAAGTAATAAGTTTGCGTAACCAGTGTCTCTTCTGCCTTGTGGCCTCCGGCGATCGGGTTTCCTGTCCCCGACACCGGTGTAATTGAAAACAGTGATCTTTCCTCCTACTCTCATTACTGCCCGATGGGAGGTGTACTTTTGGCAGTCTAATTGTTGCTCTATTCTGTCGTGTGTTATGAGTAAATTCATGCTTCTTGTTGGTTGATCATGTGGTCGCTCATTCAGGACTGTGTGGTGTAATGTTTCCTTGCACGAGGTTAGCTATAATTTTGTCAACAAGTTAAGCCATGTTATAACAAGTTTTCGCTCGCTAAAAGTCGGTGCAGTAACCAGCCTGAGAGTGGAAATTGTGTTTACGGACGTATTTAAATTCGTCAGTATTCTGCCTAACCTGAGCATCTTTGAGTGGGTGATTTGTGGCCAGCTTACACGGGTCCGTCATATCTGTTATGTTCTAATGATATTCCAGGACACTTTTGTTTAAAAACTTTTTAATTTCCTGTATTCCTTTATTGCCATTAATTATGTGTTTGCTGAGACCTTTGATTTTTTTTTAATGGTGGTGTTGGTAGCTTCACTACCTCACCATACTTCATTAACAAAGTTCTGTATTTACTTTAGTAGCCTGTTTACTAATGTTTTTTTAATTTTTTTTAAAGGTTGCATTGCTATAAATTTTTTGATTGCCGTTAGCGACGTGTTTTGAAAGGCTGTTATTGCCATACTGCTAGCTATTGTGTTTTTTTTAAATAGAATTTTTTTTAATTGTGGTATTGCTATAAATTACTTGATTGCCGTTAGCGGCGTGTTTTGAATGGCTGTTATTGCCGTACTTTTAGCTTCTGTGTTTTTTAAAAAAATTTAAACTGTTGTATTGATATAAATGACTTGATTGCCGTTTTTAAAAGAAATTTTTAAACTGCTGCATTGCTATAAATTACTTGATTGCCGTTAGCGGCCTGTTTTGAAAGGTTGTTGATTGCCGTACTGCTAGTTTCTGTAAGATATGAATGAATCACTTGTGTGTGAAAATCTCAACTCGACAGTAAACTACTAGAAATTTGGCCCCGTTTCCCAACTTGTGGTGTGGCTTGTAGTAGCCGTAACAACAGTGTGTATCAACATTTAATTTTCTTATATAGACATTGCCGACCGCAGCGCCGTATTCTGACTGCTTACATACCTCTGTATTTGAATACGCATGCCTATTCCAGTTTCATTGGATCTTCAGTGTAGGTGCAGTCGAATGTGAATATTGTGTTATTCGTCCATAACAACATTACTAGAAAAGCAGGAAAGTCGCATTGTTGGGTAAACCACCGACGGAACATAGGCCTAAATCTTGCAGGAAAATTCACAGGTGTCAAAGTGGTATGGATACAGATGTTGTTCACGTAGAAGTCTCTAGACAGTGTTGTGATGGCCACCCGTCCTCTTGCTCCAGGGATATGCGTGAAACTGCCAGGCTCACATGCGTGGCGGTGGACGGGACGTCTTGGAATATTTTGGCGGTGCAAATGACGAGCTTCTGCACCACTGCTATTCGGGAGCCCATACATGAATCACACGGCATATGACTGCACTACTGGCGTATGGCGTACATACAGTATAATCAGCGGTCACAGTACAACATTACATTAGCGTACAATCTGTCCCTGGAGAAACTCAACTTACGACGGCGGCTGAGGTATGCGTGCTGACAGTTCATACCATGTTGTCTACCACAGAACTCTGCAGGTCCCTCCACCAGGTACAGTAGTTACTGCCCTGCTGCTGTCAGCAGAGACTGATGCTGTCAGCAGTTAGGGCGAGTTTGGAGGGAGCGACGGTAACCGACGTCCATATCCTACATCTGAACAAACATCCATTTCCACACCCCTGTTCGTGCGACTTTGTTTTTATTTCCTGCATCTGCTGTACCTCGTCCTGAAATAGGAACGTGTATTTCTGGAACAACCTGTTTCTTTCTTTCTTTGCCAGGGTGGCCGAGCGGTTCCAGGCGCTACAGTCTGGAACTGCGCGGCCGCTACGGTCGCCGGTTCGAATCATGCCTCAGGCATGGATGTGTGTGATGTCCTTAGGTTACTTAGGTTTAAGTAGTTCTAAGTTCTAGGGGACTGATGACCTTAGAAGTTAAGTCCCATAGTGCTCAGAGCCATTTGAACCATTTGACCCATTTCTTTCTTTCTTTCTTTTGCTTGCGCCATAGTCCCGCATCGATCGCAGGATCAGCGTGGTTGCACGGATTTGGCAATGTTAGTGTTAGCGATGGCTGGATGCCCTTCCTGCTGCCACCCCGTAGCCCCCAGGACAGAAACAGTGCACCCCAACTGTCTGCGTATAGTGTAAATCGTGGAATAGGGCGGACCTGTTTCAAATGTCTGCCACGCGTGTAACTAAGGCGGAACGTGGGGAACAGTCCGGTATTCACCTAGCAGGATGTAGAAAACCGCCTAAAAACCACATCCAGGCTGGCTGGCGCACCGGCGGCCCTCGTCGTTAATCAGCCGGGCGGATTCGATCTGGGGCCGGCGCGCCTACCTGAGTACAGGAAGCAGCGCGTTAGCGCTCTCTGCTACCCTGTCGGGCTATTTCTGGAACAGCCTGTATATAATGCAAAATAACTGCCTGAAATGCATGTTAGAGCAGTTTCCCTTTCAGTTTTGCAACAAAATGCGATAGCAAAATTTGCAAAAAAGCTTAATGTGCAATCTCTGTGTTTCAAACTCTCTCTGCCTAATGAAATTTTTCAGGTTTGTTAGGTATGCCCTTTCAGCATCTTGCAGTTCATATCATAATTGAAAATGCAAGATGATCTTTCATTTCATTATCTCTGGAGCGCACGTATAGGTCTTTTGTGAAAATATCAGTGTGACACATGCAGCATAAGTGCCAATGAGATTTCATAGGACGACTGTCCGAAAACTACGAAACATACAACAAAATGGATATATTGGTGGACAGAGCATCCTATCCTGTTTCGACTGGAAGGTTGGTTTAAAGGGGGGAGGGGGGGGGGGGGGGGGGAGGGACGAGACTGCCTCGTCGTCGGTCCCTTGTTCCTATTAGCGCAATTCCACAAGGGAAAGAAGAAGAGAAACGATACTTACAGCACAAAACCGAGAGAAAGAAAAAAAACACAAGAACGATAGAAGGGCAACAAACACTACAATGGACAAAGTAGGACAAGAAAAACACAGAGAGAGGCAAGAAACAAGTAGAAGGGATTAAAACAAGAGAGCAGATGACCTCTGCAACACATTAAAGCCTCCAACCAAAAAGCACTAGGGTAGAGAACACAGCATCCTGTTTCGGTTCGTAATTCACGTCACGATGTAGTTGCACTGAGGGAGAGGCTTGTCAGAATACATAGACAGATCTTCCACTCTTTTCTTTCGCATCTAAGTGGTTTTCACCTGCAGAGAGGCAATCCCGTAAACAGATCTGCAAAGCAGGATTCTGTCGTGCCCTGCCAGACAATTTGTGTCAAAGAATTGGTTCAAATGGCTCTGAGCACTATGGGACTTAATATCTGAGGTCATCAGTCCCCTAGAACTTAGAACTACTTAAACCTAACTAACCTAAGGACATCACACACATCCATTCCCGAGGCAGGATTCCAACCTGCGACCGTAGCGGTCGTCCTTTCCAGACTGTAGAGCCTAGAACCGCTCGGCCACTTCGGCCAGTTGTGTCAAAGAATTACACGTACGTATTGATATTTTCTCTGTCACGAAAGGCATCCATATTGAGCAGATGTAATGTGGGTTAAAGCTTTTCGAGGAGCTCTATTCACTGATGTGTGTATGTGTCCGGTATGTCTTGCAGTTTTTGCGCAGTAGTCTTCTGAATCTCCCCCAACTTTTCCATTTTGGGAAAACAAATGACGAGAAATACTTTTTTCTTATTGTTACTTCTGACAGCGACATTAACCATATATACTAATGTTTCTCATTCGAAAAATATGGTACTGAAAGGATTAAATTCTACTTTAATCATCCCATTGCTCACCAAAGATAATAGTGGTCTGTATCTTGTCAGAAAAGTCATGATCGGTGATGAAATGTTCGGTTGGGTCTCAAAAACATATTCGTCGTCATTTCTGAAACATTTAGTTAAAAAAGAGAAATTGAAAGCAAAATATAACCTTATTCACCAGCTAAATCAGGCTGAATCATCATTTGACTGAAAATGGATGAGTTAGCTGCTCTGAAACAAATCAAATCTTATAGCTTAAAACCTTAGCACTAACAGAAAATAGAGGGCAGCCCCAACTAAATTTTCTTCTACGTATGGCACTGAATGACGTGCCCTCCAGAGTATGAAGCCGTACATTAGCACACTGTGGCCTATACAGAGGCTTCTAGGGCACTAGAGGAATAGGATGTGATGATTAACATTATGCTTCGAAGATACCTGATAAGCTTTAATGCCCTCAGGGATGGCTTGGGAACCAAATGCAGTATATTCATTGGGAAGGTGAATCATCAGAAACAGGGTGATGGATAACGACTGAAGTGCGTAAGAAAGACACGTGCTTTAAGTCATCTGTCTATACCGTATTAAAATAGTGATGTCTGTTGAAAGTGTAAGGAAACCCATACGTAATAACAAAAGCTGCAGAACATTCCTTCTTAAAATATGTCACATCTAAACTAATTACGGACCTCTTACGATGTCACGATGCTGATGTAAAACTTTACAATGAGCTACACACTTCCTGCTGTCCCAAAACACTCGCTGCTCGCAATCAGTTACTCAAAAGCAGGTGCATTTGTTGACGAGGAACGGTAAGGTATACAGGTGTATTTGGCACATATGCTGTTTTACAAGCCAGCTAGACTATATTAAGTGGTTGGTTGGTTCAAAGAGGAGGGAAGGGACCAGACTGCTAGGTCATCGGTGCCTTGTTCCTATAAAAACAATTCCACAAGGATGAGAATGAAACAAACGAGACTTACAACACAAAACAGGGAGATAGGGAAAATACACAATGATGACAGAAGGGCAAAAAATACTACAATGGACAAAATAGCACATGAAAACCACAGAGACGCGAGAAAAATGTAGAAGAAATTAAAACAAACGAGCAGATGACCATGGATGGCTGACCACGAGACTATAAAGGAGAAGCCAGCCACTAAGCAGCCTTCTGGAGCAGCCAGCCTAAAAGCACTAGGGTGGAGGACACATAGGGACATAGGACAGGCGCTAAAATTGAGATCGAATGATAAAACCCACCCTCACGAATAAACTGTAAAACCATGGCAGCCGATGAGGCGTTGTCTGCTAACATTAATGGTAATGAGTCCAGTAGCAGAAGATCATGACACAGGGCAACCAGAGTAGGACCTCTCAACGATATATGGGCCACTGTCAGCCGGGCGCTGCACTGGCACACAGGTGGGTCTCCATCGCGCCCAAGCATGGCCAATGGTTGGTTGGTTGGTTTAAGAGGGGGGGAAGGGGACCAAACTGCTTGGTCGTCGGTCCTTTGTTTCTGCCAAACAAGCCCACAAGGGAAAGAATAAAACAAAAGACACCTACAGCACAAGGAGAAACCACAAGAACGAAGGAAAGGCAACAAGCACTACAAGGAACAAAGGAGTACAATAAAACAACAGAGAGACGCAAGAAACAGTAAGAAGAGATTAAAACAAGAAAGCAGACTATCCTGGCCGGCCGACCACGAGAACAAAAAGGAGAAGCCAGCCAGTCTGCAACACACTGAAACTTACCAACATAAAAGCAGTAGAGGAGAGAAAAAGAGGGACAAACGACAAGCGCTAAAACAAGAATAGAAGGACAAGGCGCTGTTTGCTAAAATTAGCTGTAGCGTGTCTGGTAAACGACGTTTCCGACGCAGGGCAGCCAAAGGACAGCTGGAAAGTATGTGGGCCACTGTCAACCAGGCGCCGCACCGGCACGGAGGTGGGTCTTCACAGAGCAGGAGGTAACCGTGGGTTGCCCAAGCGTAGCCAATTCGTCTCTGTGAGAGGCCCGCATGGAGGACTTCGACACATTCGTAGTCTCCTTAATGGCACGCAGTTTGTTGTGCGTACTGAGACTATGCCATTCCGTCTCCCAAAGTCGAAAAACCTTGTGGCGTAATAATGAACGCAGGTCAGGTATTGCAATGCCAATCTCCATAAGTGGTTTCCGTGTACACTGTCTGGCTAGCGTATCGGCAAGTTCGTTGCCTGGAATTCCGACGTGACCTGGAGTCCAGAAAAACACCACTGAACGACTGGAACATTCCAGGGCATAGATGGACCCCTGGATGGTCGCTACCAAAGGATGTCGGGGGCAGCGGCTGGTCGATAGCTTCTAGGTTGCTCAGGGAGACAGTTCACAAAAGAAACGACTCCAAAGGTGAATGGATGTGCTCAAGAGCACGAGATACAGCCGCCAACTTTGCAGTGAAAACACTGCAGTCATGAGGCAAGGAATGCTGTTCAATATGGCCTCTCTGAGCGTAGGTGAAGTCAGCGTGACCATCAGATATCGAGCCGTTGGTGTAAACCACTTCAGAGCCCCGGAACACGTCAAGAATTGGGAGGAAGTCCTGAGGGCCATGTGAAAGGCCCAGGCGTAGCTTCAACTGAGGTTTGCACCATGGAGATGTACAGGAATGGACTTCGAGTAGAGGAGATAAGGGGGAGGACTCCAATTCAGAGAGAAGCGATCGGTTTCGAACCGCAATCGTGAGCCCTGACCTGGGCTGCCAATGCGGGAGATGAACCGCAGCGGTTGGGAAAACGAGATAGTAATTAGGATGCACAGAAGAACTACAAATGTGTGCATTGTTACTTGTGAGCAGTTGTGCAAGCCTAATCTTCAGTGAGGAGACTCCAGCTTCCACCAGGACACTGGTCACCCGACTCGTCCTAAAAGCTCCTGTCGCTAGTGGAACGCTACAGTGGTGCACTGGGTCGGGCCGGCCGCGGTGCCCGGCGGTTCTAAGCGCTTCAGTCCGGAACCGCCTGACTGCTACGGTCGCAGGTTCGAATCCTGCCTCGGGCATGGATGTGTGTGATGTCCTTAGGTTAGTTAGGTTTAAGTAGTTCTATGTCTAGGGGACTGATGACCTCAGATGCTAAGTGCCATAGTGCTTTGAGCCACTTCAACCATTTTTTTATGTTCCATAAAATTTACATCAGGTGAATTTGGTCGCCGAGAAATCAACGTGAGTTCACTACAGTGCTCCTCAAATGACTGTAGCACGGTTATGGCTTCGAGACACCGACAATTGTGCTGCTGAAATATGACATCGCCGTTGGGAAGGACATAACGCATGAAGGGATGCAGGTAGTTCGCAGGTGTCAGCGTGTCTTCGATTACCACCAAGGGTCCCATGCAAGCTCAGGATAATGTTTCCCATAGCGTAATACTGCTCCCACCAGCTTGCGTTCGTGGTGCGCTGCACGTTTCAAGCCACACTTCACCTCGATGATGGCGGTTGTGGAAACCACCAGTGACTAATGTAACAAAAGTGTGATTCACCCGAAAAGCCGGCACGTTTACATTGACCGAAAGTCGAATCCCTGTGCTCCCATGCACACGTAATTGTAATTGACAATTTCGTTGGGTCAGCATGTGAGCACGTAAGGGTGGTCTGCAGCAGAACTCCGTGTTCAACACCGCACGGTGA
This sequence comes from Schistocerca gregaria, assembly GCF_023897955.1. Taxonomy (NCBI): domain Eukaryota; kingdom Metazoa; phylum Arthropoda; class Insecta; order Orthoptera; family Acrididae; genus Schistocerca; species Schistocerca gregaria. The sequence continues at coordinate 50,140,893 of NC_064926.1, forward strand.
ATGGTTTGCTCCGAAACACTTGTGCGTCCATCAGCATTGTGCTCTTCTGGCAGGTAATTTTTGGAATCCACTTCACAGAGCAGGCAAGTTTCCGAACTCCACATTATGTGAAAAATAAGCGACGTCTTCACACGGCTAGTGGTAGTTTCTACCTCTTCCCGCAGATGCTCACGACAGTAGCACGTGAGTATTCGACTAGCTTCGCCGTTTTCGAGATACTGGTTCACAGGCTGTGCATAATAATAATCTGCCGTTTGACAAAGTCGTTTTTTGAGTGGATTTACCGTATGCAGCCCATATCTTCGCAAGGGTTGTCCCCATACATAATTTTCATAGCGCGCCATGTGCCTGTGACGTTACCCAGTGGCATCCAACCTTGCGATGGACTGTAGTCATAAGTTTTTGGCTTATCAGTGTATATATTCTCGGAGGGCTGGGTTTGTCGAAGTAGAGAGGATATAAAATGTAGACTGTTAATGGCAAGGAAAACGTTTCTGAAGAACAGAAATTTGTTAACATCGAGTATAGATTTATTTGTCAGGAAGTTGTTTCTGAAAGTATTTGTATGGAGTGTAGCCATGTATGGAAGTGAAACATGGACGATAAATAGTTTGGACAAGAAGAGAATAGAAGCTTTCGAAATGTGGTGCTACAGAAGAATGCTGAAGATTAGATTGGTAGTTCACGTAACTAATGAGGAAGTATTGAATAAAATTGGGGAGGTGTTTGTGGCACAACTTACAATAAGAAGGGACCGGTTGGTAGGACATGTTCTGAGGCATCAAGGGATGACAAATTTAGCATTGGAGGGCAGTGTAAAAATCGTAGAGGGAGACCAAGAGATGAATACACTAAGCAGATCCAGAAGTATGTAGGTTGCAGTAGGTACTGGGAGATAAAGGAGCTTGCACAGGATAGAGTAGCATGGAGAGCTGCATCAAACCAGTCTCAGGACTGAAGACAACAACAACATGTTGATAGTATGGTAGCTATCAGAATAGTTAGCAACACAATAATCATTTCTCGTCATAGCTTTCTTTAACATGAAGAACACAATGAAAGTCTAATTCCCGAGGGTAATGTACTGATAAAAACTTGGAGAGGGCACGGATAGCCGCAATGAGAATGAGAATTCTCGTAGACAACTGAATTATTGACTTAGGTTCCATATCTGGTTCGGTTGAAATGTCTAGGGTATAGGCGGAAGCACTTAGCGCTGCAGCAGGTAGGGCAGCGATGAATTATTGATGAGTTAGCGGCGTGGTTGGTGAAATTAATGTTTCGTAAATCGTGGCTACATCAGCAGAGGAATATCTCACTTCCTCTGCCACCGAAACCTTGTTAAACTTGCCCGCCGTCCTGTGTAGGATAACACACCAACATGGACATCCTAGGATAGCATCTCTGCTACTTAGGTTCCATCTCCTTTGTAATACACAGTTATGTAAAGGAAGAAGTGGAAATAGCGACCAATCAGTGACATAACTGCTACAGACAGAGTAGAGGTTGAAAGTTCAGTAGCGAGAACGTTACTTGAGCAGGTAAATGAGACGCTACTTGCTGCAATATATAAATTTCCGTTTCATTCGATTCTGTCAACTACTGACCATGAAGCCAGTTTTACGGGAGACGGGACATTTAACTCTAATCTTCCTTCCTTCCGTTTTACTCGAGTGACTTTTTTGTAAAATCGACTCCTCGGTGCTGGTGCGCGTCACATGACAGCTCGCAATTCAGCCGCGAACAACGTCACGAGTGGACGAGTGTCGTCGAAGAAGAATTGACAGCGCCGAGTATGGAGTTCTTAAATATTGAGTATGCTGGAGACTGCGTATGGGCAGAAACAAGGCATTGTGGTGTCATCTGCGAACACAGGAAGTTAACTTGTTCTCGTTGAGCTTAGACATATTACAGTAATGGATTTTGGGGTTTGAGTCTGCTAAACTTTTATATTGTTCATTATAGCTGACGTAACGTCGGTGGCTCTAACTAGGTAAAATGTGTCGCTGACGCAACTACTTAGATCTGAAGCTGATCCAGACTAATCGAAACATGTAATCTAATTAAAAGTGCACAACTGAGACGGAACAATATATGAGTATTAACTTAATTTTGTACAGTTATTTGTTCAGTTATCGTGACATTGCAAATGTTCCACGAGGGAGTTATATTTTTCTTACTATCATTCTCAAGAAAGAGATTCAAATTCTCCCTGTTTCCAAGCATTCATCACGACTTGTGGGGTCTACTGGTTAGTTGGATGTGGCATGTTAATTTTAAGGGATGGCTGGATGCCCTTCCTGTCGCCACCCCGTACTTCCCGAGAAGGAACTAGTGTACCCCAACTGTCTGCATCTAGTGTAACCCATGGAATTGTGCGAATGTGTCCAGATGTCTGTGAGCCTTATAACTGAGGCGGAACGTGGGGACCAGCCCAGTATTCACCGAGTGGGATGTGGAAAACCGCCTAAAAACTACATCCTCGTTGGCTGGCACACCGGCCCTCGTCGATAATCCGCAAGGGGCCGGCGTGCCTACCGGAGTCCAGGAAGCAGCGCATTAGCGCTCTCGGCTACCCTGGTGGGTCGAAAGAGATTCGAATTATCTGAAAGTAAAAGGATATTTCAGTTTTACAGTTCCTGGACAAGGGAAAAACATCCACCAGGCATGAATAAGAATGTAATGTTGAAATAACTTACAGCAGGGCCGCCAGGTGACTTAGTCGACGACCGTCGAAATTCGACAGGTGCACATACTGTCATGTTCAAGACAAAGCTGTCATTGCCAATTTACTTGTGAAAGACTTCGATGAACGTGCCTTGGAGTCGGCGGCTTTCAAACTAGCGTATATTTCACAGAAATGTAGATGATACTTTTGTTGTTTTGCCTCATGGAAGTGAGAATCTGAACGACTTTCTGGAACACATGAATTCAGTCCATCCGAATATCTGTTTCACCACGGTGGTGGAAAATGATGGCTGCCTTCCCTTCGTTGATGCATTGCTCAGGAGAAAGGTTGATGGTACATTGGGCCTGCCTTTAATAGGAAGCGTGCTCGTACTGACTTGTATCTAGAGGAGGACAGTTGCCACCATATGGCTCCGCGTGAAAAAGTACTTCATACCATGGTTCACAGGTTCCACGTCGTTTCAGACCCTGAACGTTTGTCAGCTGAGTTAGTCCTTTTTGATGTCACCTGTCGTTAGAATTGTTACAGTGAAAGACAGATCAGTGGTGCATTGCTCTGGCGATCAATCCTGCACTGGGTGGGTGATGATAATACCAAGTTGGCAACAAAATATGCGGTCGTTTTGCTTTACGCTTGGAACATTTCAACAGAACTGGCCGTATGTTGCGGAAATATGATACGAAATGTGTTTTTTGTTCACCATCTAAGATTATGGTCCTTTTGGGTTCAGTAAAGGATTATCTGGTTCGCGTTAGCCGGGTGTTTAAGGTATTCCTTGCAGTTGTGGCACATGCTGCTCACACTGTCAGGACTGTGGAGTTCCGAAATACTGAACATAAGCATAGCACACACACAAGCACGCAGGAAATCTGCTACTGTGGAATATTGACGTGGCACCAGTCATCCTATAGAATATGACAACACGTAGATTCTGGCATGGACTTCTACCTGTTTAGATAGTCTCATTAAGGAAACAGTTGAAAATAAATTAGCAAGCGACCATGTAAATAGAGGTGGAGGTTTTTATTTAAAGTCTGCATGGAATCCTGCTCTCTCCATTGCCAAAAACTGGTGGGGCAGAGTTAATGCTGTTTCTCCTGGTGGTTACCAATTTTCAATATCGATAACTTCTGACATCTGTGACCTTCGGTTGCTTCATGGCGCTAGTGTTTACAGTGTGTGTGTGTGTGTGTGTGTGTGTGTGTGCGTGTGTGTGTGTGTGTGTGCGTTATCTTTCCGGAATTTCTCTGCAAACCGAGGTTTTAAATTGTCTTGCTGAGCGCTTACTTGCTGCAGTTTTCCCTTGAAAGTGACTGGACGTCCACCTGTCGAAATAGCGGGAATTGTCGACGACGTGTCCCTGCTGCGTTTCTGCAAATTATTTTTTTAACATTTTACATGCCGCGAGACTTTAAGGTCTCAAGAGCGTAAATGGGTGAACGCTTCTTTACGGAAATTGTTTCAACAATGAAAAAGTGGGATATGCTTTTCATACCTGGAAAAGGAAAGAAAGCATACAAAGGATAAAGTAAAATTGTGCTATGTATTGCCTCCTAAAATTGGTTTAACGTATCTGTAATAATATATCGTCTCGAACAAATAGGTGTAGATGTTGTGCAATGCTAGGACGATCCTCTAACCATTATTTCTGTTCTCAATTTGCTATACGACTCTCGTCAACAACGTCCAGTACGAATTTTGCGTTAGTGATTATTATTGCTTATTCCGCTCCTTACTTGATTGGTTAGCGCGGCTGACTGCCATGCAGTGGGTCCGGGGTTTGACTCCCTGCGGGTCGGAGATTTTTTCTGCTCGGGGACTGGCTATTGTGTTGCCCCATCATCAGTTCATCATCATGTCGACTGAACTAAAACGACTTGCCAACCGGCGGCCGAATTTCCCCAGGAGGAGACTGATACCCACGATGTTCGCCCCTGGTATCTGAGTGGTCAGGGCGACGGAATGTCATACTGTGACACCCTAATGAACCCCAAAACCCAATTACGAAAGACGATCATGATGTAAAGTAGGGAAAAGTTATCCTGCCAGGTAAGACAACTTTGTCGATGATATAAAACCAGAAAGTCTTTATAAACACCAACATTAAGCATTACAGAGTGTGTTTTGGTAGAAAGAAAGAAGAAAGAAAGATCGTCTTCAGTTATTTGCCAAACATCTAAGTAATAATTGCAAATTAATACCATGACAGTTAAGTCCAAAGAAATTTCGGTCAGAGATAACTTTTATGTGGAAAAGAGTTATAAACGCAACGAAGAAATTCAACGCGTCTACAATACTCATTCGCGGAAAAAGCAACTGGCTTGCTAGCTATCGTGCTATGAAGTCATACGAAAGCAGCTCTTGCCATAGTTGAGCGAACGGAGTGCGACGAGATTGTTTTACTTTCAACAGTCGTTGTTGCATGACGTAGACGCACGGATTTTATGAACTGATATACAGACTAGAGACTTGAACCGTGATTGTATGCTGACTGTATATACCGAGTTGTTGGTCTTTATTAACGGAAGTAGGCAATATTGGACTCAACATTCATGTAAGTGAGCTTATATAAAGAAATGGACAAAGTTTCAAAAGACTATAACACACGTTTAGTCTCGATTAGGAGACATTGACACGAATACATGAAGAAGATACAATTACGCTGAGGGTTAAAGCTGTCGCAATTGTCACGATACTTGAAACTAACAGAACTGCCAGTGCTAATTAACCGTGTGTGCGTATGGCGTGATGTTTATAAAGCATTTAGTGATAAGGAACAAAAAATTGTTCATCAAAAGTGGAAATTCAACGTACCGCTTCATCATTCTATGAATATTTGGTAATTGCTCATCAAAAGATAATGAACAGTGACTATTTAACTTGGAAGTCAATTCTTGGACTGTTAATTGTGACAAGGAAGGTTTGGACATACATAATATTACGACGCAAGATAATTAAGACAGTGTTAAAGACCATCTGTGGATCACGCGTAATGTTGTTGTGGTGGTGGTCTTCAGTCCTGAGACTGCTTTGATGCAGCTCTTCATGCTACTCTATCCTGTGCAAGCTTCTTCATCTCCCAGTACCTACTGCAACCTACATCCTTCTGAATCTGCTTGGTGTATTCATCTCTTCGTCTCCCTATACGATTTTTACCCCCCCCCACGCTGCCCTCAAATGCTAAATTGGTGATCCCTTGATGCCTCAGAACATGTCCTACCAATCGATCCCTTCTTCTAGTCAAGTTGTACCACAAGCTCCTCTTCTCCCCAATTCTATTCAATACCTCCTCATTAGTTATGTGATCTACCCATCTAATGTTCAGCATTCTTCTGTAGCACCACATTTCGAAAGCTTCTATTCTCTTCTTGTCCAAACTATTTACCGTCCATGTTTCACTTCCATACATGGCTACAATCCATACAAATACTTTCCGAAATGACTTCCTGACACTTAAATCTATAGTTGATGTTAACAAATTTCTCTTCTTCAGAAACACTTTCCTTGCAATTGCCAGTCTACATTTTATATCCTCTCTACTTTTACCATCATCAGTTATTTTGCTCCCCAAATAGCAAAACTCCTTTACTACTTTAAGTATCTCATTTCCTAATCAAATACCCTCAGCATCTCCTGACTTAGTTCGACTACATTCCATTATCCTCGTTTTGCTTTTGTTCATGTTCATCGTACACCCTCCTTTCAAGACGCTATCCATTCCGTTCAACTGCTCTTCCAAGTCCTTTGCTGTCTCTGACAGAATTACAATGTCATCGGCGAACCTCAGAGTTTTTATTTCTTCTCCGTGGATTTTAATACCTGCTCCAAATTTTTCTTTTGTTTCCTTTACTGCTTGCTCAATATACAGACTAAATAACATCGGGGATAGGCTACAACCCCGCCTCACTCCCTTCCCAACCACTGCTTCCCTTTCATGCCCCTCAACTCTTATAACTGCCATTTTGTTTCTGTACAAATTGTAAATAGCCTTTTGCTCCCTTCATTTTACCCCTGCGACCTTCAGAATCTGAAAGAGAGTATTCCACTCAACATTGTCAAGAGCTTTCTCTAAGTCTACAAATGCTAGAAACGTAGCTTCCAAGATAAGTCGTAGGATGAGTATTGTCTCACGTGTTCCAATATTTCTGAGGAATCCAAACTGATCTTCCCCGAGGTCGGCTTCTACTAGTTTTTCCATTCGTCTGTAAAGAACTGGCGTTAGTATTTTGCAGCCGCGATTTATTAAACTGACAGTTCGGTAATTTTCACATTTGTCAACACCTGCTTTCTTTGGGATTGGAATTATTATATTCTTCTTGAAGTCTGAGTGTATTTCGCCTGTCTCATACATCGTGCTCACCAGATGTTAGAGTCTCGTCAGGACTGGCTCTCTACCGGCTGTCAGTAGTTCTAATGGAATGGTATCTACTCCCGGGGCCTTGTTTCGACTCAGGTCTTTCTGTGCTCTGTCAAACTCTTCATGCAGAATCATATCTCCCATTTCATCTTTGTCTACATCCTCTTCCATTTCCGTAATATTGTCCTCAAGTACATCGCGTAATACAAAGCGAATAATTGTACTTAGCAACAACGACCAATACTATCTGCAATTGAACCTTTGGCCCCGCTTTTGGTGACGTGGACGATGCGCATGAGGGAAGGTTCATCAGTTACTGCGCTAAAGTGTTAACCGGCTACATAATAATTCAACTGCAAACCATAAGAGACAATCAGAGTGCACAGTTCGCATTAATAAGGAAACTGTGCGGACTAGCAATCAAACTTTAATCATTCCGCGAGGAACCATTTCTTAAGAGCTATTTCAGATCTTGTCTCTCGTTAACAGTCGAAGAAGACCTCCATCATCGGTCAATGCTTTTCGACTCCGCCGACCTAGCTGTAGCAGTAACAGCTCCACGGCGTCGACAACACCAGCACGTGGCAGAGAGGGGACGCCACAATACCTAACCGCCCGGGTTCGATTCCCGCCAGGGTCTGATTTTTTTCTCCGTTCAGGGACTTTGTGTTGTGTTGAACGCCGGACATTTGCCACGCCGGACATTTTCCACACTTGCTCCTTCGCCAGGTAGCGATCCCTCAGGTAAGGGACGCCTTCCTCGTACTTCTGTCCGCTTTCAAACCGCCGTCTTCACATCTTACTCGATACAACCAACACGCAAGGGGGCTTCTTCTTCGACATCTTGGCGAAATACACAGCTTCTTTCCCGAAATTGAAATATTTTTAACTCTTGGGAAACGAAAGCAATTCCGACGATTATGTCAGTATGTAATTAGTTTTGCCAAGTGTAAATATAGATCCCTCTGTCTGTATGGTAGCTTCCTTTCACGCTTACTGATTGCGATAGAAACAGTGCATCGCCATGGGAGCAACACGAAAGGAACGATGTAAAGAGAATGCGAATTTACGCTCTTCGTTTCTTTTTTATCACTGCATTTGTGCCTTCTTTAATTACTACAACTGCATGCCCAAAAGACAATAAGGAAAGAAGAAATGGGTCTGTGAATGTTCGAAAAGAAGAACGACATACTCCATATTAATTTACTCTCTAAAATCCGATATCCCTTGCGGCGAAACATTAGTTAGTAAAGTGTAGCGGGACAATGTTCAAAACATGACTATAAGTACGTACATAAACTGAGATAATAACATCTATGCTTGTCATGTCATCTAAATTCGACGTACAGTTTTAAAATGTTAGAAATAAGGAAATGAAGTAATACTGAATGCTGTGCTTATAATGTACGTTGTTGTTGTACATTGTCTAGCTCTGGTATTTATAGGGTCACAGAGAAAGCATCCTAGGTTTTGGAGGGAAAAGCCGTAATTGTAATGATGTCCACAACAACTGAAACAAGAAGCACAACTTAAAGAAAAATAATGTAATGTGTGTTCCAGCTCAAAAGCGACATTGAAGCAGGTAGTTCCTGTGACTTAGTATGGGCAGAGGTTATATTAGACAACCGGAATAACTTAATAACTGGCTCCTTTTACCGACCCCCGGTACAGATGAAACAGTTGCTGAACATTTCACAGAAAACTCAAGTCTCATCGTAAATAGGTACCTTACTTATAGCATTATAGTTGGCAGTGACTTGAATCTACCGTATGTTGACAAAAATACATTTTCAGACCCTATTGTAGATAGAAAACAACTTCCGTAATTGTTCTAAACGCTTTTTTTAAATTAATTTGAACAATTAGTTCATGAGGCCATTCAAATTGTAAATGGTTACGAAAACGCACTTGACCTCTTAGCCACAAATTATCCTGAGCATCACGACGGATACAGGGATTAGTGAACACACAGTCGTAGCGAGGCTCAATTCCGTAACAGAGAAATTCACCAAAACTAAACGCGAAATATATCTATTTATAAAAACAACTGAAAATTCTGTTGACTGCTTTCTAAGAAACAGTCTCCACTCCTTTCAAACTATGTAAGTGAAGACCATGTGTGGCTTAAGTTCAAAGAAATAGTATCAACAGCACTCGAGAGATTCATACCAAATAAATTAATAACAGACGGACTGATTCCCCATGGTAAAAAAAAACACGACAGAAGACTGCTGCAGGAGCACCGAAAAAGGCACGTATAATTTAGACGAGTGCGAAATCTCCAAGATTGGTAAAGTTTTACTACTGAGGCTCCAAATTTGATCCGGATTTCAATGCGAGATGCATTTAATAGTTTCCACAACGAAACTCTCTCTAGAAATGTTGCGGAAAATGCATAGAGATACTGGTGAGATACTGGTCCTATGTTAGTGAAACCACCAGAAAGGCTCAGTAAGCACCTTTACTGTGAGTCGGGCGGCGGGAGGTGAGGAGGAGGAGAGGAGGGGGGGGGGGGGGGGGGAGACAAGGGACCCAACGCTTTGGAGCACGTAAAACCGTGGCAAACGTCCACCGTGGCAAATGCACGCACACCGTTGTGTTCCTCCCCATCAACACGCAAGTCGTCGAAGTCGCGACAACACGAAAGATTTACACCAGGCGAACGGTCTACCCAACGGGAGGCCCTAGTCACAGGGCATTTCCATTTCCGTAACTTCGATTACACCGCTCAAGAACCAAGCTGCACAGCAGAGAGCTTTCGCGACACACCCACTTTCCTTGTCGACATAGAAACGAAAAAGACCACTCATGACAGGTAAGACTCTGTACGAGAGTAAAACGTGAGAGACGCTACAGTAGACTCACTTTCCGCAAGTAGTCGCTGGTGTAAAATGACATTGAGACAGGTGTTAGCAGGTAAACGTGAACAGGAGGGTAACAGCATGTGAAGCCTCAAGGAGACGCGCTTCCCTTTAAAGTCACGTAGGGGTGCGTATCCAGTAGGGGAGTCTTTAGGGGTGGCAGCCCTGGAGGCGTTGTGCTCAGGCAACTCAATCGGCTCGGCTAGCGGCCCCGTCCCCTCCCTCAGCGCTTCCTGGCCGGATGGGGACGTCGGGGCCAAAAGGTGAGGCTCCGGACGCCAGCCAATAGCAGCAGCGCGGACTCCCGCGAACAAAGGGAACCCAGGGATGAAGGGGGAGAGAGACAGTGACAGAGAGAGAGAGAAAAGAAAGGGCGTTTACTGCTGCCTGGAGCTCGCGGTCGCCTTTATTGTCCTCTAATTTCAGCGGGCGGCAGACTGTGTCTGTTCGTCAACATAACGGGTAGTTACTGTCGTCGAGAAAGCTTGTAACACCATAGCTCTAACACTCTTCTGATTTATTTTGCTTCTGATTTATTTAATGTTACATCGTTGAGCTTCTGTAAATGTGTTTGAACCGATAACACAAAATTGTATACTCCTTTCTTTGTTACAACTTTGATGTCATGATTTGATTCTATGCAATGTAGTGCTTCTGTCATTTAAATTCTTTGTCCCAATTGGAGGGAGACAAAACTTACTATATATAATTGTAATTTTGTGTAAATAATTTTTTTGTAGAAATGTCAATATGTGCAATTGTTCTGTTTTATTTAATATGTTTAGTTACTGTTATGTAAACTCCTGACCTTCACTTAGGATTCTTATGTTGTACATAAAAGGTAGTGTAGCTCCCCTCGGGAACGGAACTATGTAGCGCGCGCCAGTTGTGGTTGGCTAGGTAGAAAAGGTGGAACCAAGAGTCAGTCGGGGACGAGCTACCAAACTGTTCACTGTCCATGTAAAAGTTGTATATCGTGCTGGTTCCGAGAGAGGCTTTTCCTGCCGCTTACCAATGCTCGGACTATTCTGGAATTGATGTCTATCATCGCCACCAGGAAATGACAGAGTCCAACAATTCTACCTGCAAATCCACCTACCAACATGCAGTTGCCACCACTAACGGAATGCTATAATAATGTACAGTGAAGGATCAGTTTATTGGATGTGTTAGTGTGCTCAAATATAAGGTAATTTATAACTGAATTTATGTACCTACCTTGATTTTTTTTCCCCTTATCATAACACCTCTCAGGTTCCTCTCCGTTTGAGCTAAAGTGATTACCGTGTATCCCTACTGAAAGAACATTAAAGCACAGTGTTTCGCTAATTACTGGCTCTTGAACATAGTAAAAAGAAAGTTAAAGTTAATGTGGCAAGAGAGTGGGTTAAAGTAAATGATGCTTGCAGAAAATAATTTTCCTATTAAAACTGCTTATTAATGTGTTATTGACAACTTCAAAATTAAAAATTCTTAAAACTGTGGCTTATAAAGTTTTGCTTAGTAAATGATCACATTACTGCTTGTAAATCGCAGAAGGTGAGTCAGTATTTTACAACTATGTTAATTTGTGTCTCACTGTAGTAAAAGCGGAAAACTGCATTTGTGTAAACTTATATAGTCATGCTTGCTAAGCACTTGTTTCTTTTGGGTATTAAAAGTGCATATTAATGTTGTAACAGGATCCATAGTTTGACTATTGTGCTCATACTGCACAACGATTAACAGAAAGACAACTATAAATGAAAACAATAACTTCTTTATTCAAAAGACAATGAAAAGTAACCTGTTAGTCAATTCCATTTAACTTTCAATCTAAATAGAATAGTATTTAGTTGAGAGATATTTAACCTGTGACCAGTTCATAATTTTGCAGTGAACTACATTTATAATTTTATGTCAGCCAGGAAAATATTTGAACAATAATACTGAACCAATGTCCAATTAACGATTCTGCATTGACTATTAATAGTAACGTTATAAAGACCATTTAGTTTGAATAAGCCCTGAAAGTAATAGTGTGTTTCGTTATCTGTTATATTTATGCATATAGTTTGTTCTGATCTCTTAGCGTCCGAACTTGACCGTGAACATATGCAGGTGTCAGAGTTCGTTGCACTCGCGTGTGGCAAAATATAGGTTGTGTTTGTCCATTGAAGTTACTCATACCTACTTTCTTAAACAAGAACGTTAATATTTTTCTTGCCTAATTAAGCTGGCGACCGTTTTCCTTATTCTTTAAACAGTGTAGCTAGTTAAACATTATTTGTTACTGTCTGAATAATTTCGTAATTCTGACATTCACTTCCGGTAAGCCACCTCCGTTAGGTACAACGCGGTCATTATAACAAAATTCCTCTCAGAGGGTAACACTGTTCTGCTTCTTCATACTATAATTACTAGAATAAGAATAATTTCTTTATACGAACTGCCTTAGGCTTTGAGGTTATGGTATAGTAGTAGCAGACGGAATTGTTATACGTGGCTTTTCCGTGACAGGACTACTTGTTCATTTCGAGCATAGTACTTAATAAACCAAATTTGGTACTTGATTTCACAAGCAACGTAAATCCAGTTGCAGTGTTATAAGCTGATAGGCATTTTTCCTCGTTCTTGTATTGGTAAACTGTGAACTAAGAGAAACCGTTTGCTGGTACTGACGTATAGGAGAAAATTTTCATAACTTTCAATACTGAAAAGTTATTTTACACAAAGGAAACTGTGCTTAAAATACGATGGAACGATCTAATCTGCATTGCTAAGCGGCAAAAACTTTCTGCTTGTAGGGGCAACATAAATAAGTTTTTCAGGATCTCATGTAATTGCCCATTAAATTAAAAAATCTATTCATGTTAAAGTAAAATTACCCAGACTGTACTTACCAAATACGGTTTTGATGTGTTTTATTAGTCTTTGGGTCAATAATTCGAAAGAAATGAAACCGACATAGTTACTGTTTTCCTTCTTCAAGCATAAAAATTTTACATGTTTAACTGCAACTATTTAACACTTTAACTCATTAGTCAAGTAAATTTTTAAAAGAATTGGGGAGAGGTAAGGCACGTATTACTGGTATAGGGTGTCCATAAATTACGACTATCGTTTCAAAAATTATAACTTGCATACTGCTAGTGATAGAGAATCGTGGTTGATTGAGAAATATTTGACAGCTCACAGACCAGAAGAAGTTGCAATGTTTCATCTGGTATGCACAATCCAAACTGTGATGCATTGCCAGTATGGTAGGCCACCACTGTCAAAAAGGATAATTACGTGATTAGAAAACTAAAGAGAGGCAAGCAGTGCTGAAGAAATTCCTCAAAGTGGACGTCCACCTGTGTCCCAAGCATGTGTCGATCTAAAGCACAGTACAAGCTGCTTTTCAGCGTAACCTCCAGAAGTATGTTTATTGTGCATAATGCTAACTACAGGAAGAAAAATCAGCTGTCCGTAAAATGTTACACTAGCTATTATTCGTTAGGGCACACAAAGTGCAAATAGTCCAGTCATTGCAGCCAAACAGTCGTTCTCTGCGGTATGCATTCACATGTTCGACATTGGCCTTCGGAAATGCTGACAATGTCTACCTGAGGAGGCCCTGTTTTCACTTGAAGCAACGTTCCACATTTCTGGACATATGAACGGCCACAAAATTAGCGTTTTGGGCTTCAAAAATCCACATAACATATGTGAACACATATGTGATAGCCCAAATCTTAATATTTGGTGCTGCCTCATGCACATTAGGGTGATAAGTGATTCTTCTGTGTTGAGAGAAGCCTAAGAGGGAATGTTTACGTTAGTGATAAGAATGGCTGTGTTTCAGCTCAGTCTGTATTGTTGCCATATCTCCTCAAAGTTCTGTATCTAGGTCATCCCTCCCCCTTCCCAGTCTCTTCATCCTTCCTTCTCTCCCACTTCTCACAGTTGGGCATGTGAATTCAAAAATGGTTGTAACAAATAGTCTGTAAAATGCGGAGCCTGCATGCTTATCAATTTTTTGTATGTCATTTATAGCCACACTTCTTTTATAATGTATTACCCAGTTACTACATGTCACTTCCAGGTACGCCCCCTGTTGATTTATTATACAAAAAATGGAGGCCTTTCCGTTACTATTGACAGGAAAGTAAAAGACTGGATGCAAAAAGTGTTGTAACCTGTATGGTTGTCAGATTTGGCTGGGTCAATGAGTGCTGGCTCTAAATTATTAGTATAGCTGATGACCTGTCACACCTCCTGTATGATATACAGAGTGAGTCACTAACTATTGCCACGTAGAGTAACTCTGAATGCGAGAGTCACTCGGAAAGAAATGCATACTATTTTTGTAAAAATACTGTTTTCATTCTGCACCTGTGAAAGTTTTACAATGTGTAGATACATCCTTCCCGCATGTTTTCAAACTTAGTTCGACCTGTTCCTGTGAGTGGCGCCGTCACAGCACGTCTTCAAGATGGTTGCTACACTTGACGTTCGTCAGAAGCAATGTGCTGTCACAGAATTCCGGTGCTGTGAAAACGAGACAGTGGGAAACATCCACAAGAGGTTGAAAAAGGTGTACGGAGATGCTGCTGTCGATCGAAGTACAGTTAGTGGATTGGCAAACAGGTTACATGATGAAAGCGGGCACAGCAATATTGAGGATTGTCCTCGCAGCGGCAGGCCTCGTACTGCACACACTGCAGACAATGTGCAGAGAGTTAACGAATTGGTGACTGCTGACAGACGCATCACAGTGAAAGAATTGTCACTCTACGCTGGGACAGGGGAAGGAAGTGTTTGCAGAATACTGAAAGTGTTGGCGTTAAAAAAGGTTGTTGCCAGGGTGGTTCACAGGATGTTGACAGTGGATCACCAAGAAAAAAGAAAAACGGTATGCAGCGAACTTTAGGAACAGTACGAGAATGGTGGAGATGTATTGTATGGTAAGAATTGTGACAGGTGATGAAATATGGCTCCATCATTTTTCACCAGAGACGAAGAGTCAATCAATGGAGTGGCATCATGCAAATTCACCCAACAAATGAAAATTCAAAACCACTCCTTCTGCTGGAAGTTATGGCTAAGGTGTTTTTCGATTCTGAAGGACTCTTGCTTGTGGACATCATGCCAAGTGGAACCACCATAAATTCTGATGCATATGTGACGACACTGAAGAAACTTCAAGCTCCACTGAGTCATGTTCGACCACATCCGCAAAAGCAGGATGTTTTGCTGTTGTACGACAACACACGACCACATGTTAGTAGAATAACCATGGAAGCGATCACAAAACTCAGATGGACAACACTGAAACACCCGCCTTACAGTTCTGACCTGGCTCCATGTGACCATCAACTCTTTGGGAAACTGAAAGGCTCTCTTCGTGGAACAAGGTTTGAAGATGAAGACTCCCTTGTGCATGCTGCCAAACAGTGGCTCCGACAGGTTGGTCCAGAATTTTACCTTGCGGGTATACAGGCGCTGGTTCCAAGATGGCGTAAGGCAGTTGAGAGGGATGGAAATTATGTAGAGAAATGAAAATATTGTTCCTAAAGGATGTCTAAACATTCATGGTGGTGTCTGTTTGTTCTATATCGTGTCTCCCTATCACTTTCGCGTAACGACGCTCTGAACGTGTTTTTTTAGAGAATTGACTTGTTTGAACCTGGGACCTGTTGCTGGTAAGGAGACGCCAGACCACACATGACATGTAGAATTCAGAAGAGTTCAGTGAAACTAGCGATGATATAACGAAATACTAAATGATCTCAACGTCATCTCCACTGCACTCCCTGTAAAAGAATCTTAATACTAACTAAATGTAGTGGAAGGGGTTTAAGGCTTTCCTATTTTTAGTTAGGTAGTAAAATAACGTCGGAAAAGCAGTTAAGTTTACCATTGGAAATTTTATTCTACTCACAAAACATCGTTTATAAATTGCACTATTGATCAAAGGAAATGTTTTAATACAGGATGGTAAAAACCAACTGCGTTCAACAAAAATGTGAACGAATATTCCCTGAATGGGTTTCCAAGTTCTACAATCGATCGAAGGATGACCTATGCAATATCACATCTATAATCTAGGTTTAATTTAAGTTTCACAAAAGAGAGAACTATCAAAATGGTCTACAGTGACCCTCAATTATCTTTAATTAATTATCTAACTTGTCGTAAATTACAGAGGCTGATGTGGCTTCTCAATAACTATATAAAAGAAAAATCACCACGTTTCAGTTCTGTTCTTCAAGTGGCAAATGTGAACACCATGAGTTTTAATTAACGATCGATACTAGTATTACGCAAAAAGGGGGTGTAACAGATGAGACTTCTGCAGTTCTGAGTGAAGCCTTATGCGCTCAAAAATGTGGCATCGCGTGCGTTCATTACCTTGTCGGTGTTTAGGCAGCGTCAGGGCAGCGGCGGGCAGCACAGCTCCGCTCACCTCGCCATCTCGGAAGCAACTCTCTCCTAACTTCTCCTTACTACAATTTACCGAAGTTGGTTTAAAAAAAAAACTATCTGACTGTGTTTTCATCTGACCAATCAGGGTCTCAATATTAACCTTAAGCTCCACCTACAAAGATTCTGTCTATCCAATGAGAAACGTTATACTTTTCGTGGTGGGGCAATGTTTTTAAAGTTTGCAACGTAACAGAGACGCCAAAAAGTCTCACGCTAAAACCTGCAGCTGGTGTGGTCCTTTTAGCGTTATCGTAAGATCTATACTGTTCTTCTGGAGGGCTCTATCTTTTAACATGGGCTGGGGGGGTGGGTGATCCTTGACGTACCTGAGACGCGAAAAAGTCTCACACTAAAACTTGTGGGTGGTAGTGGCCCTTTTTGTGTTATCGTAAGATCTATACTGTTTTTCTGGAGGGCTCTAGCTTTTAACATGGGCTGGGGAGTGGTCCTTGACGTAACAGGAACGCGAAAAAGTCTCACGCTAAAATGTGCGGGTGGTAGTCTTAGAGGTAGGCTGCCGACGTGGGTGTTCAGTCCGTCCCTTATCGTAGGGCCTTCTAGCTTAACACGGTTCTGCTCTCGGCTTCTGTCTCGTTTCTCCCCTCGGAACTGCGTCGGTCTCACGGTGGGAAGGTACGACATGCATTTAGGCATTCTTGTGTTAGTCTGTGGTATTCCATTTGCTCACTCGTTACTCGTATTACTTTGGTTAATTTAATGTCACGATTTATTTGGAGCTATGTGACATACTACTGGATTTGCTTATCATGGCAGGATTTTCATGTAAGGTGTTGGATTTGCCTGACACCTTACAGATGTATCTACACACTGTAAAATTTTCAAACTTGTAGAATAAAAAATGGATTAAAAAATGGTGTGCATTTCTTTTGGAGTGACCCTCGTATGAAACGTTTGTGGGGCAAAAGCTGCATGGGACAACGGGGGCCATAATATGACGTTGGTTTTTTGTTGCTAGGTGGGGTAGCGTCAGAGACATGGTGTTCAACTTTGTTTCTTTGAATGTTGTAAGTAGGCTGTTTAGGTTTTTTTATTGGTAATGCCGCCGTCACGTAGCGCTCTGTATAAAAATCACTGGCTGTGCCGTGTGCAGTCCGTGGCTGGTTTGCATTGTTGTCTGCCATTGTAGTGTTGGGCAGCGGCAGCTGGATGCTAACAGCCCGTAGCGTTGCGCAGTTGGAGGTGAGCCGCCAGCAGTGGTGGACGTGGGGAGAGAGATGACGGAGTTTTGAAATTTGTAAGAATTGGTGTCATGAACTGATATATATATATATATATATATATATATATATATATATATATATATATATTATGACTATAAAGATTTGTAACGCAAATTCTCAACCTGTGAAAATATTTTTATATGAGACTGCCACTGTAGCGGAAACTGGTGTCGTTAATATTTCGAGAAGACAGTTAAGTGACCACCTGCACGTAATGCGTCGTGGGCACCCAGCTGCGCGACAACCACCGGACAAAAAGAAAGCCATTAGTGTGTGCCTTTCAGAGACACAGGTAAAAAAAAGGGAGGCCATTATCCTCGCTATTGACATTCATTCCTTTGTAGAAAGCATCGCAA
The DNA here is from genome assembly GCF_023897955.1 of Schistocerca gregaria. Taxonomy (NCBI): domain Eukaryota; kingdom Metazoa; phylum Arthropoda; class Insecta; order Orthoptera; family Acrididae; genus Schistocerca; species Schistocerca gregaria. The sequence goes on from NC_064926.1 coordinate 50,158,847, forward strand.
ATACGACACGCCCAAACTTGAAAACATATGATTACACTGTGGAGCTCTTAATTTATGATATTTACTGAAATGAAATGATGAGAAACATTTCACGTCTATAGTCTTGCTAGTTGGAGGATTGTTTACTGCATTATGAAATGCCTTATGGCTAGCGAATGACGTTTCAGCTTTTGCTTTGATCCCTTCAATTTAAGTTCCTTTCTCATTCATTATGGACTGAACACTAATTGTGGTGCCACTAAGAGCCTTTACATATGACCAGAATTTGTGTTCTTTGAAAGATCACTTGCCAGTATTCTGAATGTCGTTTCACACTTGCTTTGCCTTTTTTTTGAATATCTAGTTTCTAGCTGCCCTGCAGCATTGGTTAAAGTAAAATTTTATAGATGTACTAATATAAATATTTTATGCCTACAGACCCAGTAAAGAATAACTTCGTGATATACTTCCAAAAAAATGAGGGAGCACAAAAAGACATTGCCCTTCACAGGAACTGCATACATAATTTTCTTTTCAAGTACTTGGTAATTTATTTCATTGAATAAGTAGTGGTGCACCATTTTAATTAGATAGACATTAAGATGTGAATATACATTTCCCTTATCTGCGTTGTTGTCTTCAATGTACTATTTTTTCTGCTTGTGGGTTTGTTATGTTTAGATATAAGTTATTACATTTATTGCTGCTTGCTTTGATTACCTGCACCTTTTTTTTCATTGCTGTTTGTATTAATTGTTTTGTGCTGCTGCATTGCCTCGTCCCTTAGTTAAGCATCTGAGCTTAGTAGATTTAAGCTAGCTTAAGAGGGGGTAGCCTATATAAGAGAATGAGTTGCGATGGATTTGAAGAAATGCACTGAGAGGTTATATGAGAAAAGTACAGAAAGCAGATATAGATAGGACTTTTTGGAAATAATGAAGAACGAAGGGAGATCTCCGGGAAGTAAAGAAAGTTTTGTTTGCAAAATACTGCAGTAAAACAAACCCTGCCCTTTCCTTGTGTTATCCCACTATGTGTTTGTGTACCCTTGTGTATTTATGTTCTTCCTGTCTTTATATGTTTATCTGATAAGACTTATGTTGCAGAATTTTTCTAATACTAAGCTACATTCACTATGACGAGGAATACTGTTATCCTCAAATATAATTTGCATTAATAACATGTTATTTACTTTGTAAAGATATTTACACATTATTTATTCTGTTTTGTTCTAATGCTCATGTGTGAAGTTGATGTTTCAAAAGTTATTCTGATCTTTTATGTATGTACTTATGTCGTAATTTTTGTAACACTGATGCATTTGCTATTTCTATTCTTTTGTTAAGCCTGTACTACTACAAATGTTATCTGCATTGTTATGTTCTTTAATGATATATTTTGTACCTTTGTTATTCTATTCTTATGTTATAAAATTGTAATTGACACCAGTTCATCAAATTAAGTAACTTGTAAATTACATTTCACTGCACACATTTCTGTTGGTCATAGTATATGGACAATATGTGATAAGTAGGGACTGATATTGTTTGCACGTGTGTTAATAATTCAGAAAGGGACTGGATAACAGCATTGCTGGTTCTAAGGACATTTCAAAAACAATTTTTGTGAGTGCACAAGTGGTGGTTATGGACTTGCTATATTATCCACAAGACTCTTCAATGGTGATTGTGCGCCTGCACAATGGTTGCTGGCCATCTCTACAATAACTACAGTGGGTCTACACCTTTGATGACCCACCAATACCATTATTTCTACAAGGACTGCAGTGGGTCTGCACCTCTGGTGGCCCACCAACACTGTAATCTCTACCAGGACTACAATGGGTCTACTCTGTGACGACCTACCTACCAATATTCTTTAAAACTTCGACTGACTCTGCTGTGGGTTTGCTCTGTTGTGGCCCATTACCTGTCTGCATGTCAAGAGTCAGCACTGTATGTCTGTTGGAAGGACAACACTACTTCTTCAAGACTGCATGGAAATCCACTACTTCCGTGTGCATTTCCTTTTACTACTCAGAATTTGAGAAAAACACTGCAATTTTACTTTGATGAATGATCAGGACTGTCTTTATGGACTGTGAGAAAATTTTAGCTTTTGACCAACATTGTATCGATAAGTGTGTGCATTTCATTTCTTTGTCATTGTAATTATGAAAAAAAATTTCAAATTTGTATTGGCCACTGCCCAAAACAATTTGTAAATTTTTTTGTGGGGAGCATGGGGGCTATGTAAGTAGGCTGTTTAGGTTTTTTTATTGGTAACGCCGCCGTCACGTAGCGCTCTGTATAAAAATCACTGGCTGTGCCGTGTGCAGTCTGTGGCTGGTTTGCATTGTTGTCTGCCATTGTAGTGTTGGGCAGCGGCAGCTGGATGCTAACAGCCCGTAGCGTTGCGCAGTTGGAGGTGAGCCGCCAGCAGTGGTGGACGTGGGGAGAGAGGTGACGGAGTTTTGTAATTTGTAAGACTGGATGTCATGAACAATCATATATATTATGACTATTAAGCTGGCAGTAGTGGCGCTCGCTGTATTGCAGTAGCTTGAGTAACGAAGATTTTTGTGAGGTAAGTGATTTGTGAAACGTATAGGTTAATGTTAGTCAGGGCCATTCTTTCGTAGGGATTTTTGGAAGTCAGACTGCGTTGCGCTAAAACTATTGTGTTTCAGTTTAAGCACAGTCGTGTATAATTATTCAAAGAGGACGTTTCACATAGACCAGTCTTGTACAGTTTTTCTAAGGCGACGTTTCATAACAACGGGGGCCATAATATGACGTTGGTTTTTTGTTGCTAGGTGGGGTAGCGTCAGAGACATGGTGGTCAACTTTGTTTCTTTGAATGTGATGTTAGTTTGATCATTATTTTCTGATACCGGCTATCGAAACGAATCCAATGGTGGGTAACAGTAAGTTCTTTGAAGGTCAACAAAGGTCAAAAAGGTGACATGCACGTACATTTACAGAAGGTGTTCGAAGCTATGACCATTGGTATCGATGCAGTACTGCAATCTTCCCATCATGGATTGAATGGTTTCCTGTGTGACTTCGGCAGTTATCAAAGCATATACTCTGACAATTCTCTCTCGTATATCGTGCAAATAGTAAATATTCGCCGAATATACAGCATCCATGTAACGTGCCACTGACATGTAAACACAATTCGACGGATTTGCAACACAACACTAATAGGAACAGCAAGATTAGTACCGTCGAATCAATCGAATGTGAATGGTGTATTCCTTCGAAGAACAAGTCGATATGCTTCTCATTTAAGGAGAATGCCAACGAAATTCAGTGAGAGCTAGAGAATAATACGCTGAAAGATATCCTCGGTGTACTCACCCTACACGTACATTTAAATATGTGTATAATAAATAGAGAACAACTGGATCTTTAACGCATCGGAAACATGTCCAGCAAAGGAAAGGTACTAATGAGCAAACGGAAACTGGTATTCTTGCCACTGTGAATCGAGATCCATGTGTTAGTTTGCGCCAAATCGCAAGGGAATCTGGCATGCACCAGAGTAGAGTTGTTCGTGTCCTGCATCGTCATAAATATCATACTTACCACATAAGTCTCCAGCAAGAATTAATTGGTACGGATTGTATGCGTCACATTGAATTCTGCCGATGGGCTCAACTTCAGATTCAAAGGAATTACACATTTATCAATTTTTATTTACTACATTCATGAATCACAGAAATATTAATTTCCGTCAGATGCATTATTGGGCAACTGAAAATCCATGTTGGCTGCGGCAAGTTGCACAACAAAAACCGTGATCGGTGTATGTATGGTGTGAGATTCTGGAGGACAGAATTATAGGCCCCTATTTCATAGAAGGAAATCTTAATCGTAGGAAGTACACCATATTCCTGCAAGAAACATTAGGTCTGTTACTGGAAGAAATACCCTTAGGGACAAGGAACAGAATGTCGTATCGACACGATGGGTGTCCGGCACATTTTTCTCTGATGGTCAGAAATAAGCTGCAGATACAATTCCCAAATCGTTGGATTGGATGCGTAGGAGATGTGTCGTGGCCTGTTGGTTCCCCAGACTTGACGCCTCTGGATTTTTTCTTTTGGGGATTCGTAAGAGACATTGTTTATAAAGATGTTCCACCTACACATGAAGATATGCGAGAGATAATTGTCAGAGCATGTACTTCGATAAGTGCCGACGTGATAAGGAATACGACTCAGTTCACGATAAGAAGACTGCAGCACAGCACTGACACCAATGGCCATCACTTCGAACACTTTCTGTAAATAGACGTTCGTACCACCTTTGTGACCTTCGTTGACCTTCAAAGACCTTACTGTTACACAACATTTGATTCGTTTCGATAGCCGCTATCAGAAAATAAGTTCCAAACAACAGCATCCCATTAAAAAAAATCAAAGTTGTCCTTCATATCTCTGAAGCGATCCCACATAGCAACAAAAAACCTACGTCGTACTATGGCCCCTGTTGCCTCATGCAACTTTTGTCCCACAAACCTTTCAGCTCCTATCATATTTTCGGAGTTATTCTAGGTGGCAACAGTTAGTGACTCACCCTGTGTAACCCGAAAGTAGCTCCCTTTCCCACCAGAGTATTCAGTCCAATTTTTTTCGTGAGCTGAATCATACGTGCTATCATTGCACTCATGTGTTATATATATACAACTGACATGTATCTCTCAACATTTTTCTATATTGATTATTGCTATACTTTACTATTACTCCACTTTATTATGCTGAGAACAGTATTAACAACAAGAAAGTCCAGGAACACTACAGTAACATTTAGTGAATTCAAGGGCCCTACGACTCCATAGATAGAAAAGAACTTGGAACAAGTGAATGTTGACAACCAGAAAGCTGATTTAGGAAGGATTACCAATTACAACATCTAATGCGAAGTTTCTAGGAGAGATCTCTCAGAAGCATTCAGAATCAAGACAGGAGTTAGATAGGTTGATGGCCTGTCACCCATTCTGTTTATATGTGTATTGGAGAAAATAACCAGGACATGGAACAAAGGGGTCAACGGGATAATGATGGGGAAACACAAGGATAGAACTCTCAACATAAAATGTTTGGCCTTTGGTGTTGCAGCCGTCGTATCAAATAACAGAAAAGGAGCCATAGATGCTCTGATACACTACACTAAATCTCATCCAAAACTACACTAAAAATCTCATATGAAAAAACACAGTACATGGACGCAAAATAAAAAGACACACACCGGTAACGGAGTATAGAAAGATAACACAAGTGGAAAGTTTCAAATACGTGGGCGAGTTTATACAGAAAACAGGTCTGAATTCGACATCCAATAAAGTAAGGGTCACAAAATTACAAAAAGCTTATAGGAACCATTACGACTTCATATTAAGACACTATAGTGCAGTGGTTTTACCAGAGCTCAGAAATAACAGTAATCAGCGGAAGAAAGAAAATCAAGGAGATAGAAAAAAGGGAGGAAAATACTGAGAACGATCTATGGATCAGTTCAAAAAGATGGGATCTGGATAAAGAGACTGACAAAAGAACTCTACGAACAGATGGAAACGATTACAAGAAAAGAATGGCAAAGTTCTATAGAGACATACATAAGATGAATGAAAGACTGACAAAGAAGATTTTTAACGTAGTGAGAAATAGCGCAGTAAAAATCACCGTGGTAAAGGAAGACCTCACGAAATTGAACATCTCTACAGAAAACCTAACAGGCAGGAAAAACATAGAGAATAAATGAGAAATTTCAGCAAAAGCCCGAAGAGAAGACAACAGGAAAGTAACGGACAGAAGAGAGGATGAGAAAAGAGAATGAATATATGAGAGGTTTTTGGCAAGAAGACAGAAAGAGACAGAAAAATACAATTCAAACTGATTGTGTTTTAGCGCTGCCCATAAGCGGGAATTAAGGATAATAATAACAATAATAATATCCTGATAGCCCCCTCCGCTCCCAAAGATAGTGGAACAAGTTCATTATTCAAAGTGGTGAGATATCCAAGCTACCATAATTCTTCTAATTCAAATAGCCGACTTACGTTGCTGTAATAAGAATATAAACAATCTGTAAATTTCAAGGTCTTTTCTTTTTAAAAATTGCAACCCTACTTTGTTGCACTACTTTAAATCAATATAGATTTTGAATTTACTTTCGAATACACACGAAGATCATCGTAAATACGAGACGGGGCAATCACTACATTATGTGGCAGAATATTGTGGGTACAACTGCATCTTTATTGTAAGCAAATATCACAGTTCCTTCATTATCCGTTCCCTTTCCACCTTGCTATGTTATGGAGTGATTTTGCAGTTACAAAAATCAAATGGCTCTGAGCACTATGGGACTTAACATATGTGGTCATCAGTCCCCTAGAGCTTAGAACTACTTAAACCTAACTAACCTAAGGACATCACACACATCCATGCCCGAGGCAGGATTCGAACCTGCGACCGTAGCGGTCACGCGGTTCCAGACTGAAGCGCCTAGAACCGCACGGCCACAACGGCCGGCTTGCAGTTACAGAATTGGATACTTTCCATGGTATACAATTTGCCACAATCTCGAGTCATTACTATGTTACTAGCGCAGGGCACTGGTTGTGCTGTTAAACATACCTCTAGGACGCTGAAAGTACAATCTCCAGTGAGCTGCAGAGAAGGGAAACTCTCCATGAGATCATCCAGATTTTAACGAAATAATAATGTCATGCAAATAGAAACATCTAATCGAAAAATAATACATATGGCCCAATCAAGCATGAAAGCATGGGTAGCAACATACACATGGATATATTAATAAGAGTGGTCGTTTGTCTATAATAGAAGTAAGTAGCCATTGCAACAATCAGGTTTATTACCATAAATCATCAGCACATGAATTACTCACAAACATTTTCTTTTTTTTTTTTTGTCATCAGTCTACTGGCTGGTTTGATGCGGCCCGCCACGAATTCCTTTCCTGTGCTAACCTTTTCATCTCAGAGTAGCACTTGCAACCTACGTCCTCAATTATTTGCTTGACGTATTCCAATCTCTGTCTTCCTCTGCAGTTTTTTCCCTCTACAGCTCCACCTAGTACCATGGAAGTCATTCCCTCATGTCTTAGCAGATGTCCTATCATCCTGTCCCTTCTCCTTATCAGTGTTTTCCACATATTCCTTTCCTCTCCGATTCTGCGTAGAACCTCCTCATTTCTTATCTTATCAGTCCACCTAATTTTCAACATTCGTCTATAGCACCACATCTCAAATGCTTCGATTCTCTTCTGTTCCGGTTTTCCCACAGTCCATGTTTCACTACCGTACAATGCTGTACTCCAGACGTACATCCTCAGAAATTTCTTCCTCAAATTAACGCCGGAATTTGATATTAGTAGACTTCTCTTGGCCAGAAATGCCTTTTTTGCCATAGCGAGTCTGCTTTTGATGTCCTCCTTGCTCGGTCCGTCATTCGTTATTTTACTGCCTAGGTAGCAGAATTCCTTATCTTCATTGACTTCGTGACCATCAATCCTCATGTTAAGTTTCTCGCTTTTCTCATTTCTACTACTTCTCATTACCTTCGTCTTCCTCCGATTTACTCTCAAACCATACTGTGTACTCATTAGACTGTTAATTCCGTTCAGCAGATCATTTAATTCTTCTTCACTTTCACTCAGGATAGCAATGTCATCAGCGAATCGTATCATTGATATCCTTTCATCTTGTATTTTAATTCCACTCCTGAACCTTTCTTTTATTTCCATCATTGCTTCCTCGATGTACAGATTGAAGAGTAGGGGCGAAAGGCTACAGCCTTGTCTTACACCCTTCTTAATACGAGCACTTCGTTCTTGATCGTCCACTCTTATTATTCCCTCTTGGTTGTTGTACATATTGTATATGACCCGTCTCTCCCTATAGCTTACCCCTACTTTTTTCAGAATCTTAAACAGCTTGCACCATTTTATATTGTCGAATGCTTTTTCCAGGTCGACTAATCCTATGAACGTGTCTTGATTTTTCTTTAGCCTTGCTTCCATTATTAGCCGTAACGTCAGAATTGCCTCTCTCGTGCCTTTACTTTTCCTACAGCCGAACTGATCGTCACCTAGCGCATTCTCAATTTTCTTCTCCATTCTTCTGTATATTATTCTTGTAAGCATCTTCGATGCATGAGCTGTTAAGCTGATTGTGCGATAATTCTCGAACTTGTCAGCTCTTGCCGTCTTCGGAATTGTGTGGATGATGCTTTTCCGAAAGTCAGATGATATGTCGCCAGACTCATATATTCTACACACCAACGTGAATAGTCGTTTTGTTGCCACTTCCTCTAATGATTTTAGAAATTCTGATGGAATGTTATCTATCCCTTCTGCCTTATTTGACCGTAAGTCCTCCAAAGTTCTTCTAAATTCCGATTCTAATACTGGATCCCCTATCTCTTCTAAATCGACTCCTGTTTCTTCTTCTATCACATCAGACAAATCTTCACCCTCATAGAGGCTTTCAATGCATTCTTTGCACCTATCTTCTCTCTCCTCTGCATTTAACAGTGGGATTCCCGTTGCACTCTTAATTTTACCACCGTTGCTTTTAATGTCACCAAAGGTTGTTTTGACTTTCCTGTATGCTGAGTCTGTCCTTCCGACAATCAAATCTTTTTCGATGTCTTCGCTAACATAGCGAACATTTGACAAAACGACGAGGAAAAATAATTGTGAAATTTGGGTGAGTATGACAAAAACATGATTATGACAATAATTCGTAGGTATGGCCAATTACTGCTAGAGTGGCTAGTACATTAAAAAAACAGATCAGTGTAAAATAATTATGAACACCAGTAAGATCGCCAATGCATGAATGAAGCAATTTGCGCTGTGCAACACATTAAAACTACGGAATCAGTGATTGCACTGCTGGCCCACTCATATCGAACTCATACAGCGTGAATGTAGAAGTCGGCAGCAGGAACGACTGGAGTTTCTGAATCCAGTTTAACCTCTGCACCCGTTACTAAATTGGAGAAACCTATCTGTATGACACCAAGTCTCATCTGGCAGCAGTTCTTTACTCTTCACTCCCCGTTATGCAACACATTACTCTTCGATCTCCCGCAACGACTGATCGCTTTCCTAATGCTCTGAAACTTCGATGCTTGCGCTCGGAGCAGTAATCTCGCTGGCCGATAATAGCAGACATTGTGGGTTCCGTCCAATAATAATTTTGTAAAACGGTTCAATAATGTCCTGCTCCTAAGGATTATGTTATAATTAACTAACAGCACTGATGTGTGAGGAGGGCATAAAACCTCTACAGCTCCGTGGTTCAGTTCTGAAGCTGAGAAGTAGAAAGGCTTAGATATAAACGTGCATGGAAAAATTTGTGCGTTGCAGAAATAAACAGTATGGACCAATCAAACTGCCTTTTACTATGATCTGAAACGACAGTTCTTCCATGATGTGGCTGCCATGGCAGACAGTGGTTCTCACACTTCAGCCTATTTGGAGGATGCAACTGGGTTTGATTTTTATCTCTACTAAAAGGAATTTTCCCCACAGCTCATCATATTGTTTTTTGGCAGGTACCGAGCCATCTGCACAAAGCAACGCAGAGTGTTGGGGTGTACGAAGCGATTTCTGCTTTCGACTACCTGTGCTGAAGTCAACTCCCATATTTGAACACATTTATGGCTTCTTCTACCTCTTTTACCTAAATTTCTGTGACAGTCAGCCCAGCAAGCTTGGAAGCTTTCAACTTTGCAACAAAATAACAAAGTCCTTACTGTTGTCAAAGAAGGGAAGAACAGAAGTCATTAGCACGGCAGTCACTGATAGTATGGTTTTTTTTGTTTTTTGTTATGTTTGCTGTTCGTCTGATGAGTGTCGTGCAATGCAGGACAATGTTCAACCTGTAGGCAAGGTAAACAATATGAGAAAACAAGTACCCTAATGTACAAGCCATGATACACTCACTCTTATACACTGGTCCAATTGGATATTTATGTGAAGAAACATGCAGTAATAAAGAGAACCACAGGTGTTACAATATCACAAACATACTAATTACTCTTACAATGTTGATAAATGAAGAAGTGCCTTGATAGACACACATACACAGAGATGGCTTGTTGTCAAGATCCACGCACACTCCGATCAATCTACAATTAATTAGTTATCCCATCCACACATATTATATTACAACACCAAATCATTCTCTCTGTCATAGCCATAACTTATTGAATGGCGTATTGTACTGAACAATAAGAACCATAGTTATAGAAACATCCATACAGCAAGTTATATGCAACAAGAAAGGAAAAACATTTATAGAACCACATGTACAAAACAAACAAGTCTGAAGTAGAACAAAATTTACCACACTTGTCCAACTGTATGATTGTGTAGCAGCACAAAATTGTAAATTCTAAAAGGCATATATACAACATGTGAAAATTCACAAATGGACATAAGATGTATCGATTACTTCTCATATGCAGACATTTGTGCTAGTGTGTAAACAAAGTGATGTACATATGGGAAATGAGTATCATAACTGTAACGTTATTATGGATGAAACAATATGTTGTGTCGCCAAATGTGGGGTCCTGCCAACTCGTCACGAACGAGAGTAGGATGGCTAATGGATGCTGCGTTCTTGGAATGCTGTACAACAATCCATGCAAATAACATTAGTAATTTTGTTTCAACAAAGCAGATTGACAACACTTAACTTGAATGTACAAAGGTGCCGCAAGTGATGGACGACATGCAACACAAATCAGAGTCCTTGGTATACACGGTGGTCAGACAGGCAATGGATAACTGTTCTCGTAGCACTCCCTGCTAGGCCGCGCTAATACTTTGTGAATACTGTCCACTAATGTCCGGCCGAGGGTGGCAGAAGTGGCACTTGTATTCCCTTCGGCTAGGGTGCGCTCCTGTGGTGGTGCGATCCTATTTAGCGCACCATTGGCTGATGTCGTTTCACGGGCTTCTCTAGTCTTGCGTTCTTCATCTTCATTCGGGAGCTTGTGGTTACACCACAACATCCCCCCCCCCCCTTCCCTTAAAGCGTCGGACCGTCGTCGTGGGGATCCAGAAGTGTGGGTGCAACGTTGGGCCAGAGGATGTGGCTTCAGGGGACTCGAACTTCCGGCCGTACCCCGCCATCCGGCCTGTGCTCTGTAGGAAACATCGCCCGGAAAACGACCAGAACGGTACGCGTCCACCTCTTCCACCTCTTTCTGACATGGAGCAGATGAAGAAGGTGGCGACTGCTGCCATGTGAGAGGGTCCAGCTTCTTCAGAAGGACGAAGGGAGGCAGAGGAGGTGAAAGCTCCGTCTCTATGTGGTTCTCGTGCGGTGTCGTGGTGACACCTTCTAGCGACTCCTGTGGCTGCGCTTTCCTCTGGATCCATGAATCTGAGGGAAGAGCCACTGAAAGATCATCCTGTAGATGACAGAGGCGAATTTGATTCTGAGGGCAGCACTGCAAGCCATCTGGACCTGAAAGAATATACATGCGAGTGTAAAGTCGACGGACCATCTCGCCTCCCGTCCACCGTCTCCTGCTGCTAGAAACCCTGTAAAAGACAATATCTTGCGGCGCGAAGCGAAACTTGCGGCCTTCCTTCAGCGCCGGATGCTGAGGAGGTTGGAGCAGGTGGAGCAGTGTCCGATGGCGGCGGCCGTGAAGCAATTCCGCCGGCGATTGTTCATCTCGTGGGTGCGAACGATATGAGATGGGAATCTGTAGCCATGCATGACCCCTGGTGTGTGCGGAGCGAAGTTTGGCCGTCTGTTGCTTGAATGTTCTGACAAAACGTTCCGCATCGACGTTTGACTGTGGATGGAACGGTGCACTAGCTAGATGCTGTATGCCATTGCGGTCCCATAGTGTTTCAAATTAATTTGACGTGAACTGAGGTCCTTTGTCTGACAATATGACTTCAGGTAAACCTTTGCGGCAAAATATCGATGACAACACTTGAAGTGTGCTACGTGACGTTGTCGAGGTCACTGGCACTGCAAAAGGAAACTTGCTATAAGAGTCAACTACAATCAACCAACGGGTGTTCGAAAAAGGTCCTCCAAAATCTATGTTCACATGTTGCCACGGTGATTGCGACTTAGGCCAATCAGAGAATTTTTGTGGCGGAGCGGACTGATTTTCCACACATGCGTGATACTGTGACGTCACCTGTTCTATTTAGGTGTCCACACACTGCCATATACAAAGTCGACGCGCTAACTGTTTCGTACGAACAATTCCCCAGTGTCCTTGGGGAAGTAGTTGCAACACTTCTTTCTACAGAGCTTTAGGGATCAACACAAATGACTGGCCACTGTCATTCTGAACAAACAACTTTCTGTACAGCGAGGCTCTGCCGAAGTGCAAAGTATCGGTGCACAACAGTGTTCTTTAAGCTTCTCAAAGAATGAGGCCAAGCTGTGCGAATGTACGCGAACAAAATTTTCAAATCTGAATCAGCTTCCGAGGACTGTGCAATTTTCCTATAGTTTCGTGGAAATGACTGAAGCAATTCAGAATCCTGAGCATCGATGCGACGACAAGTTGCAGTAGAAGTCTGTTCAGGGCCAATCGGAAGACGTGAGAGTGCGTCTGCATTACCATGTCGAGCCGGAGGACGATACACAATCTAGTACCGGTGCTGAGACAAAAATAAAGCCCATCTCTGCAATTTTTGGGCAGTTCGTACAGGAACCGTTTTCAACAAGGACTGCAATGGCTTATGATCCATTACTAAGTAGAATTTCCCGCCATACAGATAGTGGTGGAATTTGGTGACACAATACACAATAGCCAAAGCCTCTTTTTCAATTTTTGAATAGGTACATTGAGCTTTGGACAACAATTTTGATGCGAAAGCGATAATCCTGTCTTTATCGCCAATTCTGTGCGAAAGCACTGCACCGATTCCGTAAGACGAAGCGTCAACTTGCAATACAACTGGTTTGCCAGGATCAAATTGAATTAAGCATCGATCACTGAGCAATATATTTTTAAGTTTTTGAAAAGCTGCTTATCACCCATTTGTCCACACAAGAGGACATTCTTGCGACCCAAGCGGTGCAATGGAGCTGCGATTTGTGTAGCATTCGATATGAACCGAATATAATAGTTCATGTTCCCTAAAACTGACTGTAATTCTGTGACATTGCGAAGAACTGCCAAGTCTCATATGGCTTACAAATACGACTGAAGAGATTGTACACCTTAACTCTTCATGACATGAGCAAGATACTGCCACACAGGTTTTAAAAAATCACACTTGTCCAGTCCACACTTTAGTCCTGCCTCAGATAACACACGAAACGACACACGTAAATTTGCAATATGTTCTTCAGTTGTATGACTTGCTACGACAATATCGTCGAAATAATTCGAACCGTTTGGCACTTGTGCAGTTGGCTGTTCTAAATACCGTTGGACAATGGCGGGTACAGAAGCACTGCCAAAAGCAAATGCAAATACTTAAACAAGTCCCAATGAGTATTTATTACACACGCTTTTTGAGATTCTTCATCGAGTGGTATTTGAAGATGTGTGTTGCACAAAACAATTTTTGAAAAGTAGCGTCCAGAGCCTAATTTGTCCATGAGATCTTCTGGGCGTGGCAATGGATAGGTATCAACGGCAGTCTGTGGATTTACTTAAAGTCAACACAGAGACCAATGCGGCCTCAAGGTTTGGGGAGCAAGACAAGTGGATTTGCCCACTGACAGGCTGATATGGGCGCAGTAACTCCGCTATCTCGTAGTTCTTTAAGTCCAGCGGCGATTTTGTCCCGTAATGCAATGGGAACAGTTCTGGCCTGGCAAAATTTCGGCTGAGCATTGTCTTTCATTGTAATATATGCAACAAAAATGTTGGCATTGCTTAAACCTTCAGAAAAGAGTTCCGGAATTTCATTTTGCAAGGTAGCTACACTATCTTTTGCATTGAATGCAGACACTGACTGAATGTTAAAGCTAAACAAGTCAAAAGAATTAAGACCAAATATGTTCTCACACTCGTGTGGTTGTAGCACTGTAAAAGTCACTGTTCGCATGTGCGAGCGATACATGGCAAGCAAAGTACCTTTTCCGAGAATGGGAGTGTCTTGTCCATTATACGTCGTCAGTTGCATGCTAGTTTTAGACAGATGTGAGGAACCCAACAGTTCATATGTGTGACGATTTAGCAGTGTGACAGAGGTACCCGTGTCCAAGTGAAATTTCACACGTTTTCCACAAATAAGTGCCGGCCGCGGTGGTCTCGCGGTTCTAGGCGCGCAGTCCGGAACCGTGCGACTGCTACGGTCGCAGGTTCGAATCCTGCCTCGGGCATGGATGTGTGTGATGTCCTTAGGTTAGTTAGGTTTAAGTAGTTCTAAGTTCTAGGGGACTAATGACCACAGCAGTTGAGTCCCATAGTTCTCAGAGCCATTTGAACCATTTGAACCACAAATAAGTAAATGAACAAAAAGTTCGTTTGACTGGCACATCACTGACGAAACTGCACGCTCGCTAATTGCAGTCTTGGAATATACTGCATTAATGACATGGACCTTTTGACTAGATTTTTATCGAATTCTTATGTTTGTTCTGTTGCAAACGTACAGATTGGGCATGTCCTTTCCTACCACAACACTGCCCTTGTCGGGAGGGGCAGTCTTGGCGTTTGTGCCAAGGGCAAGTCTTAATTCTGTTCGCCTGTGTAGCCGCCTGTTTAACGAACTGCTCATGTGGCGTGGAAGGTTGTTTACTCGGCGGCGCTGGCGCATGCGGCCGATGCGGTATGGGGCAATCGCAAGCAAGGGACTTAACCTGACGAGTAGCTGACTGCTCTAATGTATGAGCCGACAAGGCACCCGAATCGTACTGATCTAGTATTTGCGCTACCTGCTGAGATGATGGATCGGACTGTTTCTTCTCTGAGTTTGACATCAGGTACATTGTCGTCGATCGCATCACGCAACATGAACATCTGAATGTAAATCACCGCAAGCACAGTTGGAGTTGCATTTCCTTGTCATACCCTGCAACTCGTTACCCACTCGCGACAGTTTTTTTCTGACCGATCAAGTCGCAAGGACTGATATGTATCTTCTACCACATTCACTTATTGGATATAATAGTTTGTTAGCGAAGAGACCGAGCGAGGTGGCGCAGTGGTTAGCACACTGGACTCGCATTCGGGAGGACGACGGTTCAATCCCGTCTCCAGCCATCCTAATTTAGGTTTCCCGTGATTTCCCTAAATCGTTTCAGGCAAATGCCGGGATGGTTCCGTTGAAAGGGCACGGCAGATTTCCTTCCCAGTCCTTCCCTACCCCGAGCTTGCGCTCCGTCTCTAATGACCTCGTTGTCGACGGGACGTTAAACACTAACCACCACCACCTTCATTAGCGAAGAGAAAACTATATCATATGCAAGTTCACTCGGAGTGGCGTTTGGGAAGAGTTTTTGAATTAACATGTACACTACACTTCTGACTGTAAGAAAACGTAACAGGCTTCCATCCTGCCTCCAAAGGACTCTCTCCTGACACAAAAAAAAAAAAAAAAAAAAAAAATTCAAATGGCTCTGAGCACTATGGGACTTAATATCTTAGGTCATCAGTCACCTAGAACTTAGAACTACTTAAGCCTAACTAACCTAGGAACATCACACAGATCCATGCCAGAGGTAGGATTCGAACCTGCGACCGTAGCGTTCGCGTGGTTCCAGACTGAAGGGCCTAGAACCGCTCGGCCACTTCTGCCGGCTCCTGACACCACTGAAGTCGCAAATGGAGGTGGGTTCGGGTCAGTGGAATGCACGCTAAGGGATTGCCTTGAAGGAGCCGGCTTGTAACAGGTGGTTGTGTCACTGTGGTGCCAACAGCTGCTCAATTTGTAGCTATAGATGCAGTACGATGCGCCAAAGCCGTATGCCGAAGTCAATGGTTACCCTATCGGTAATGCCTCATGGTCGACCGGAATCATGTTGCAATTTTTCTTTGCACTCTGGATAAGCAGCCGTGGTCTTTTGGGTACCATCTATGATTCATAATCATAACCTTTTCGGTACCGGGTTCCAATCCCGCCGCTGCTTAAATTTCGATTAGTAATCCACATTGGCGACCGAAGACTTCCGGCATAAAAGTCAGCCTCATTCTGCCAACGCCCTTGTCAAAGAGGGCGGAGGAGCGGACGGAGGTTCAGGGCACTCTCTTGTCCTAGGGGTGGGAAACTGCCCCTGGAGGCGGAAGAATCAACAAAAAATCAACGGCAGGAGAATGCAGAAGGCAAGGGAAGCCACTGCATTAAAGACACGTAATGTGTATCCACAGGATATGTGGCCTGTAATTGAAGGAATGTCATGATGATCTCTCCTGTAGCAAAAGATTCCGGCGTAGTCCCCACTCGGATCTCCGAGAGGGGACTGCCAAGGGGAGGTTACCATGGGAAAAAGATTGAATAATCAACGAAGTAATAGCATTCTATGAGTCGGGGCGTGGAATGCCAGAAGCTTGAAAGTGGTAGGGAAACTAGAAAATCTGAAAAGGGGAATGTAAAGGTTCAATCTAGATAGAGTAGCGTCAGCGAAGTAAAGTGGAAAGAAGACAAGAATTTGTGCTTAGATGAGTGTAGGGTAAATCAACACCAGCAGAAAATGGTATAACAGGTGTAGGATTCGTTATGAATAGGAAGGTAGGGTAGAGAGTGTGTTACTGTGAACGGTTCAGTGATAGGGTTATTCTTATCAGAATCGACAGCAAACCGACAATGATAACAATAGTTCAGATATACATGCTGAGCCGGCCGGTGTGGTCGAGCAGTTCTAGGCGCTTCAGTCTGGAACCACGCGTTCACAGGTTCGAATCCTGCCTCGGGCATGGATGTGTGTGATACCCTTAGGTTAGTTAGGTTTAAGTAGTTCTAAGTTCTAGGGGGCTGATGACCTCAGATGTTAAGTCCCATAGTGCTCAGAGTCAGCAAGCTGAAGATGAAGAAAGTGTATGAGGATATGTAAAGACAGATGAAAATCTAATAATCACGGGGGACTGCGATGCAGATGTTGGGGAAGGAGCAGGAGAAAAGATTACAGGAGAAAATGGGCTTGGGACAAGGAATGAGAGAAGAGAAAGAATAATTGAGTTCCGTAATAAATTTCAGTTAGTAATAGCGAATACTCTGTTCAGGAAGAGGAAGAGACATACTTGGAAAAGGTCGGGTGATATGTGAAGATTTCAGTTAGATTACATCACTGTCAGATAGAAATTCCGAAATCAGATACTGGATTGTAAGGCGTACCCAGGAGCAGATATAGACTCGGATCACAACATGGTAGTGATGAAGAGTGGGTTGAAGTTTAATACAGTAGTCAGAAAGAATCAGTACGCAAAGAAGAGGGATACGGAAGTACTAAGGAATGATGAAATAAGGATGAAGTTCGCTAAGGCTATAGATACAGCAAGAAGGCATAGCTCAGTAGGCACTAGAGTTGAAGATGAATGGACATCCCTGGCGAGCAGAATCGCTTTCCGGCCAACTGTTCTTTTAACCTAGGAAACAGGGCGCCAAGTCATGACTATAGGGTGGATGGGTGATTATGTTCCACTGAAACTGTTGCAGGAGAGCAACGGTTTGCCGAGCGATGTGTGGGCGAGCGTTGTCATGGAGAATGTGTACGCCCTTGCTCAACATTCCTCTTCTCCCGTTCGGAAATGCCCGTTTGAGTTTTTTCAGAGTCTCACAGTACCTGTCAGCGTTAATTGTGTTCCAGCGATTCAGCTTCGACGACGAGGTGAAACAAGAGGTTCATAACTTTCTGAACAGCATGGCAGCGAGCTGGTATGACATGGGCATACAAAAACTGCCACGGCGTTTACAAAAATGCATCTACAGAAATGGTTATTATGTCGAAAAATAGCTAAATGTTCAAGCTGCGAACAGATGTAAACCATTGTAGAGACAAACAGGTCTATATGCTCATACAAAATAGGAGACCTTACTTTTAGGAATACCCTCGTACAATTACGCCAGCTCTGAGGTAATTGTAAACAGCAGCCTCAATGCAGTTTAAACTTTTGTGGAGTCCAAGAAGAGCTGTACCAAATAATCCCTGAAATGTGTTAACTTTTATGTTCGTATCTACCATCCGCTTATACCAGAAATTTATGTAATTGTAGTTTGTTGCTAGCTTGTAGGCCATTGTATTAAACTGGTTCCCGTACTACCTCTAACACTGAAAATGTTCCTAAGTGACTGGAATCTAGACCTCCCACAATGCATACAAGTTGTTACAGATTGCTGCACCTTCTTTCACTAAGTGACACACACACTGTAGTGGGACGTGAAACTGAAGCGTCATCCATCCACCAGTGTCAGCCCAGTTTTCAGGTGAATGTAAGTTTGATGTAGTGTTTTGTTTAGGTATTTTGTAATATTTATAATTGTTGTGAATTATTTGAAGTTTTTGTATTTATTTTTATGTTTCATGTACGGAGAGGGCGGCGCAACGAACGGAGACAGTATCTTCGCAGCTGGACCAGAGAGAAAATTGCTGGCCACTATACGTCGCGGGTCGACAGCCAAAGAGCAACAGAAGATCCTGAAACCGAGTTGTCGCGTCGTGCTTCCAAAACCTGAAAAAATAAGAATTTGTAACGTTTCTACAACAATGACGTCATAGAAAGTTTAATCATGTTGTAAATGTTCAGTCCTATCTTGTCAAGGCTCAGGTTCACGTCTATGTGTAGTATATAGGAAGATAATAAACTAGTGTATACTACAAAAGTTTAAATACGTGTTCCGAGATTTTCTTTATGAAGAATTATGTTAAGGAAGAGGTAGTACTAATTTATTTGACAAGATTATTAATTTTTGACAACGTTCATCGCGAGTTTGAATCTTGAAAGTTTATTCAATGTGGTTCCAATATTTATGAAAGCAGATAACTTGCATTAATATAATTTCTGAGAAGAAACAAACGACTTTTAAATTGAAAAAGGTTTGCGCAAACCAAATGGACTGAGTGACGTAATTCTGCGCATACGACTCAAATGATGATGTTTTAATTACAGTTTCGTTCAAGAACCATTCAGCGACCACTTATAAAAAGAGTTTAAATAATTCTGGAGTGTTTTGTAACTGACGTTGGTGACTAAGTCTGCACATGGTCATATGTCACAAGAAAATCATTTATACAAAACTTACGTCGTTACACTACAACACACACACACACACACACACACACACACACACACACACACACTGTTCTCGTTCAGTAGGCTGATCGACAACCGGATTGTTAGAGTAGATGGTTCGACACATCAGGGAAATAGAAACGAATGTGTTAGTGATTATAGCTTCAGCATGTTTTCTCATGACAGCGCGATATGGTGCACAAGTCCAAACTAGTAGATTGTCCAAGTATTACACCTTGGCCATAACAAAATGCTGACTAGCGCAGAGTTTACGTCCATAGCCTGTTTCTTATTACAGTGGTCTTTTCCCACATTCTTAACAGTGTTCAGCATAGTTCTGTGTTCTAAGATTTGACCAGTCTTCAGTTAGTTCATGAACAGCAGAAAAGTGTTCATGGCTCACAAATAATGAGGGGTTGTGGCACGTGGCATGTATCTGAACAGCAGCCTCAGGACTAATATGGATAATGAAGGCAAGAGTTTACGTTCGATTACAGAAACAACATTTACAAGGTCGGCACGACCTAGTGAGTATCACAATGTTCACGTAAACTTCCTGATATAGATCTCCCACACAGATTCACTAATGACTCAGGACGACAAGCAGCTTGCCTGATCGTTTGTATCGCCACTGCGGCTTGGATTCCTTCTATAGCATCGCCTCGTGGTCCAAAAGACAATTGGTGTGTCGGCTTTCATAAAAATTTCAAACACGCTGGAAGCCTTGGGCGCGGTGTCACAGGCTGAGTGCCAATTATAGCTCTGAGCGCTCAAAAATTGAATAGTGAAACAAATATTGTGTTTCTAAGTATTTCAAACGTTACAAAATTATGGATTTACAAAACCAAATGAATTAAATTCATTTTCTGTTACATTGTTTGTGGGCAGTTATTTCTTAATTACAATTTTCTTTACTAATGGTGGAGTTTTGAAAACATTACAGGCACCCGCGTGCCCAGACGTGTCTCATCAACGAGGCACTTTCTTTACAGCTGTAGTTCTGTGTTTGCTACCTTGATACATGTACATCTATATCTACATCCATACTCCGCAAGCCACCTGACAGTGTGTGGCGGAGGGTACCCTGAGTACCTCTATCGGTTCTCCCTTCTATTCCAGTCTCGTATTGTACGTGGAAAGAAGGATTGTCGGTAAGCTTCTGTGTGGGCTCTAATCTCTCTGATTTTATCCTCATCGTCTCTTCGCGAGATATACGTAGGAGGGAGCAATATACTGCTTGACTCTTCGGTGAAGGTATGTTCTCGAAACTTTAACAAATGCCCGTACCGAGCTACTGAGCGTCTCTCCTGCAGAGTCTTCCACTGGAGTTTATCTATCATCTCCGTAACGCTTTCGCGATTGCTAAATGATCCTGTAACGAAGCGCGCTGCTCTCCGTTGGATCTTCTCTATCTCTTCTATCAACCCTATCTGGTGCGGATCCCACACTGCTGAGCAGTATTCAAGCAGTGGGCGAACAAGCGTACTGTAACCTACTTCCTTTGTTGTCGGATTGCATTTCCTTTGGATTCTTCCAATGAATCTCAGCCTGTCATCTGCTTTACCGACGATCAACTTTATATGATCATTCCATTTTAAATCACTCCTAATGCGTACTCCCAGATAATTTATGGAATTAACTGCTTCCAGATGCTGACCTGCTATTTTGTAGCTAAATGATAAGGGACCTATCTTTCTATGTATTCGCATCACATTACACTTGTCTACATTGATATTCAATTGCCATTCCGTGCACCATGCGTCAATTCGCTGCAGATCCTCCTGCATTTCAGTACAATTTTCCATTGTTGCAACCTCTCGATACACCACAGCATCATCTGCAAAAAGCCTCAGTGAACTTCCGATGTCATCCACCAGGTCATTTATGTATATTGTGAATAGCAACGGTCCTATAACACTCCCCTGCGACACACCTGAAATCACTCTTACTTCGGAAGACTTCTCTCCATTGAGAATGACATGCTGCGTTGTGTTATCTAGGAACTCCTCAATACAATCACACAATTGATCTGATAGTCCGTATGCTCTTACTTTGTTCATTAAACGACTGTGGGGAACTGTGTCAAACGCCTTGCGGAAGTCAAGAAACACGGCATCTACCTGTGAACCCGTGTCTAAGACCCTCTGAGTCTCGTGGACGAATAGCGCGAGCTGGGTTTCACACGACCGTCTTTTTCGAAACCCATGCTGATTCCTATAGCGTAGATTTCTAGTCTCCAGAAAAGACATTATACTCGAACATAATACGTGTTCCAAAATTCTACAACTGATCGACCTTAGAGATATAGGTCTATAGTTCTGCACATCTGTTCCACGTCCTGAAACGTCCCCTTTTAAAAATTCTACAAGACTGTGCTTAAGCTGACACACAATATTTTTTTGCGCAACGCAATCTGACTTTCAGTAATCCCTACAAAAGAATGGCCCTGACTAACATTAACCTATACCTTTCACAAATCACTTACCTCACCAAAAATCTTCGTTACTCGAACTACTGCAATACAGCGAGCGCCACTACTGCCAGCTAAATAAAAGATTCAAACTACGGAAGTCACTAACTACTGATAGGCACAGTTAGCAAATGAAAGATTTTAATAGAGAACAAACAATGTATTTGCCTTAATAGTCATAATATATATATATCAGTTCATGACAACAATTCTTACAAAACTCCGCCATCTCTCTCCCCACGTCCAGCACTGCTGGCGGCTCACCTCCAACTGCGCAACGCTACGTGCTGTTAGCATCCAGCTGCCGCTGCCCAACACAACACTACAATGGCAGACAACAATGCAAACCAGCCACAGACTACACACTGCACAGCCAGTGATTTTCATACAGAGCGCTACGTGGTGGCTACGTTACCAATAAAAATACCTAAACAGCCTACTTACATAGCCCCCATGCTCCTCACAAAAAAAATTACAAATTGTTTTGGGCAGTGGCCAATACAGATTTGAATTTTTCATAATTACAATAACAAAGAAATGAAACGCACACACTTATTGATACAATGTTGGTCAAATGCTAAAATTTTCTCACAGTAAACGGGGATGACTTGTGCCCTCTTCCAATCCTTTGGAACGCTTCGCTCTTCTAGAGACCTACGGTACACCGCTGCAAGAAGGGGCGCAAGTTCCTTCGCGTACTCTGTGTAAAATCGAACTGGTATCCCATCAGGACCAGCGGCCTTTCCTCTTTTGAGCGATTTTAATTGTTTCTCTAACCCTCTGTCGTTTATTTCGATATCTACCATTTTGTCAACTGTGCGACAATCTAGAGAAGGAAGCACAGTGCAGTCTTCCTCTGTGAAACAGCTTTGGAAGAAGACATTTAGTATTTCGGCCTTTAGTCTGTCATCCTCTGTTTCAGTACCATTTTGGTCACACAGTGTCTGGACACTTTGTTTTGATCCACCTACCGCTTTGACATAGGACCAAAATTTCTTAGGATTTTCTGCCAAGTTAGTACATAGAACTTTACTTTCGAATTCATTGAAAGCCTCTCGCATAGCCCTCCTCACACTACATTTCACTTCGCGTAATTTTTGTTCGTCTGCAAGGCTTTGGCTATGTTTATTTTTTCTGTGAAGTTCCCTTTGCTTCCGCAGCAGTTTTCTAACTCGGTTGCTGTACCACGGTGGCTCTTTTCCATCTCTTACGATCTTGCTTGGCACATACTCATCTAACGCATATTGTACGATGGTTTTGAACTTTGTCCACTGATCCTCAACACTATCTGTACTTGAGACAAAACTTTTGTGTTGAGCTGTCAGGTACTCTGTAATCTGCTTTTTGTCACTTTTGCTAAACAGAAAAATCTTCCTACATTTTTTAAAATTTCTATTTACGGCTGAAATCATCGATGCAGTAACCGCTTTATGATCGCTGATTCCCTGTTCTGCAGTAACTGATTCAAATAGTTCGGGTCTGTTTGTCACCAGAAGGCCTAATATGTTATCGCCACAAGTCGGTTCTCTGTTTAACTGCTCAAGGTAGTTTTCAGATAAAGCACTTAAAAATATTTCACTGGATTCATTGTCCCTGCCACCCGTTATGAACGTTTGAGTCTCCCAGTCTATATCCGGCAAATTAAAATCTCCACCCAGAACTATAACATGGTGGGAAATCTACTCGAAATATTTTCCAAATTATTCTTCAAGTGCTGAGCCACAACAGCTGCTGAGCCCGGGGGCCTATAAAGACATCCAATTACCATGTCTGAGTCTGCTTTAACCGTGACCTTCACCCAAATCATTTCACAATTCGAATCTCCGTCAATTTCCTTCGACACTATTGCACTTCTTATCGCTATAAACACGCCTCCCCCTTCACTGTCCAGCCTGTCTCTGCGGTATACATTCCAATCTGAGTTTAGGATTTCATTACTGTTTACATGTGGTTTCAGCCAACTTTCTGTCCCTAGTACTATATTTATTTATTTATTTATTTATTTTATTTATTTATTTATTGAACCTGGCAAGATTAGGGCCATCAGGCCCTCTCTTACATCTAACCAGGCATTCTACTTATTTTACAGTCATCTGTTTTAGTAGGCATGTTAAACTACATCTAATACAAAAAGTGAGATAAACAATTAGAAAGGTACACCTCGAAAAATACATTATTGAAGAGAAAGATAGGAGTTTTGGCAGCAGGGAGTATGAGGGAGACTCATGGTGAAGGGAGAAGAAGAATAGAGAGACATGATGAAACTTAATTAAGGAAAATATAAAGGAAAAGGAGACTGCTGGCTAATATAGATAGATGAAGAGGAAGGCATCTCAGGAGCAAGATAGGAGACGCTAATTTTCCTACTTGACAGATGAGAGGATTGGCCTTGCACATTAATTTTGTGGAGAATTTTATGCGAATGATGGTAGGGAATGCTTCAACTACTTCCTAAAAGCAACAGGAGATTGAATTTTCCTCAAGGTAAGGGGCAGTTTGTTCCAGAGGCGGACAGCGGCAACTGAGAAGGAGTTTGCAAAAGTTTTTGTTTTGTGAGTGGGCACAGTTAGGATACCAGATAAGAGTGACCTCGTGTTTCGATTATGATGGCATGACAGGTTTTTAATCTCTGAAGCTAGGTACTGGAGTGCTTGCGCGATGAGGAGTCGGTGAAGTAGACATAGAGTGTGGTAGTCACGCAGTTTGTCCGGCCGCAGCCACCCTAGCTCGGAGTATGAAGCACTAACATGATCATATCGGCGAATGTTGCAGGTGTAACGCTCACAGGCATTCATGGTTAGCTCTAGCCGTCTTTTGTTTTCACTACTCATGCCTTGTTGAATCACATCACAATAGTGGAGGTTCGGTAGAACGAATGCTTGCACGAGCTGGCGTTTCAAGTCCTGTGGGAATATGTTCCGAAAGTTTTTGAGAGCATAGAGACAAGCAGACGTCTTTCGGCACACTGCGACTGTATTCTCCGCCCAGTTGAGATGCTCGTCCAAAGTTACACCCAAGTTCTTCACTGTTTTCTGATATGGTATTGGAGTACCTTCGAGCAGAATAGGAGGTAGCCGTTCGCGGAAATCTGAACTTATTAATTTCTGATGGGCTATTAAGATTACTTGCGTCTTTTTTGCATTTAATTTAAGCCCCAGGTTTTTCGCCCATCTCACTACTGAAGATAGATCATCATTCGTCAGAGCGATTGCAGTGTTTACGTCTTCAGGTCTGACGCTTAGGTAGAGCTGGAGGTCGTCGGCATAGAACTGATGTTTACAGGAGGACAAAACCGACGAAATATCGTAGACATATAAAGAAAACAAAAGTGGTCCTAAGACTGATCCTTGTGGCACTCCCGAAGAAACATGTTTCCAGGAAGATTTTTCATTTGCGCAGACAACACATTGCTCTCTGTCTTTTAAGTAGCTTTCAAACCATCTCATTGCACTATCAGAGAAATTAAGCTGTTGCATTTTTCTGAGTAATATGTCAAAGTTAACAGTGTCAAAAGCTTTGCTGAAGTACAGTAGCGTCAATATTGTTGCCTTTCGATTGTCGATGGCATATTTCAGGTCATCAGTTACTTTAATTAGAGCAGTGTTTGTGCTGTGATGTTTATGGAAACCGGATTGAAATTTGTCATATAGACTGAATTCATGCAAGTGTTCAGTGATTTGGTCATGAACAATGTATTCAAGTGCTTTGGAAACAGCAGGCAGTATGCTAATTGGTCGGTAATCACTAGGCAGTTGCGGGTTTTCGATCTTAGGGATGGGTCGAATTATGCTTCTTTTCCATGCAGTGGGGTATATTCCGTTCAAGAGGGAAAAATTAAACATATCAGTTAAGACAGGTACTAAGATATCGGCAACATTCTTAATCATGGTTATACCGATACTGTCGTTGCCTATTGCATCAGAAGAGATTCTCATTATTGTTTTTCTTGCCGTATTTGTTGTTACATGTTTTAGATGGAAGGTATCGTTGTTAGTTATCCTGTTTGGGGATTCTTGTGGACGGTAATTATCAGCCGTGCTGGTATTCAGAGGTGCAGAGAAGAATTCATTTAATTCGTTAGCTGACGCATTAAAAGTAGTTTCCGATTTTGCCTTTCCGACCCCCAAGCTATGGAGATTCTTCCATAGAGTCGTGGGTGTCAGATCGCTGCATACAAGGGAGCGAGCGTGCCTGATTTTGGCATTGCAAATGCATTGTTTCACTCTGTTCCGTAGCTTTCTATATTCTTCAAAACGCTCGGGTTTCAGATCTGCCTTGAAACACCTGTGGGCAGCATCCCTATTAGTCATCATTTGACGTAATTCAGTTGTCAGCCATGGAGCAGGAGATTTTCTTACACGGACTGTGCGCACAGGTGCATGTTTGTCATAGAGGGCAGTGAGTTTATCACCAAGTTCATTAATTTTGCCGTCGATTGTAGGTTCTCTGATTATTTGATGCCATGAGATTTCTGAGCAATCGGCTGTTAGAGCGTCAAGGTCAATACGTTTCATGTTCCTACAAGTTATGTAACGCGATTTGATCCTTGGGGGCTGCACAGAGTAGGCCAGGAATATTACATCATGTGCTGAGAGGCCAGGGGCCGATGATTGACCAACATCTCTTACTTTGTCAGTCTGTTTCGTTGCGATCACGTCTATAAGAGTATGACTGTGCGCCGTATGTTGTGTAGGTTGTAATGGAAGAATGTTCATGCTATTGCAACTAAACAATCTTCTTAGGTTTATTACGCACGGAGTGTCTCTTAGCAGGTCTATGTTCAAGTCACCCATTACGATGACATGTTCGTATTGACACTGAAGTGAATGTAATTCCGACTGGAAGGAACTCATTGAGCTTATTTTTGGCGGCTTGTACACGACGCCAGTCAAGAATTTCCAACTTTGTATATTTATTTCAATGAACATGAATTCAGCCTCTTTTTCTGCAGCAGGATTTGACGTACATAAGACTTTCGCTTTGAGATCTGTTCGTATATATGCGCCGACCCAGCCACCTCGCTTTTTTGATCTGTCTGCCCTAAGAAATGTGTACCCTGGGAGATGAATAAATGCAGAGGATATGTGTGGTTTCAACCACGTTTCGGATAAGAGGATTACGTGGTAGTTTAGTTGGTTGAAGAGGCGGCTAAGTTCTTCGTAATGCGCAGGTAAAGATTGAATGTTGCAGTGAGCTGCTAAAAGCTCGGACGCGTTCCGCTGATCAGCCTGGAGTAGGGTGGCAGACTGGTTTGTCCCTTTGTTAGGCACTACCTGCCGCGAGGGGCACTGACCGGTGTTTCCACCAAGTGACATAATACAGGGGTGTCCGAGATTTTGCGCGCCCAGTTTGTGACTCCGCGAGTGCCGAAAGAAAGGCGACTGCAAGAGATTTCCTGAGGTTGCAGGAGTATAGAAAATGGATTAGTGGTATTCGGTGCAGGGAAAATATGACCAAAATGGTGACGGCTGTGTGTCACTGAGTAGCCTATGTCGTAAGAGGAGAAATGTAATTTGAGTATTTGAAACAGCTTAGGGGGGAAAAAAGGGAAAGGGGAGTGATTTAAGAGGCCGATGCTGCCAGCAGAGAGAAGTAAGCTTAATATTTAATAGAGTATCGTAGGAAGCTAGAATTAAATTGAAATTTACTAGAGTGATACTGGTAGTGATTATCGTAGGAAGCTACAATTAGATTTAAATTTGCTAAAGTGATACTGATAGTGATTTTTGTTATGAACAATTTAAACTGAAGAGATGGTTGACTAATGAACTAAATGAGAGACTAATAATTGCAATAGAACTATTACAGAATGGAAGAGAATAAACTGAGAAAATGAAAAAAGTATTAGCAGTAACTAAAACTAAGCAATGGCTACAGCTAAAGACACAAAAAAATAGTAAAAAGTTAATACAGTTACAAAAACAATTAGTTGAAGGTACAAATAATTAAAAAGTTAATACAGTTACAAAAACAATTAGTTGAAATTACAAATAATTAAAAAGTTAATACAATTACAAGACTATATCTGAGTATAGGACTGTTAAAATTTGCAAATGGTGTTAAGTTTGACTTTTGGCTCGAGTAGGTTCACTTAATACTATTTAGTTCTGTCATGTTTGTGACTGTCTTCTTTCCAGCTGCAGTCTTAATGATTACTCTCCCATCCTGAGTCCACACATTCTGAAGACCGAAATGGGATATGGCACTGTTTAAAATCTTTAGCTGCTCGTGTGTCAGATCTTCCCCTATTGTAATCCCTGTCCTTGCTAACTTCTTCTTCTGGGTAAAGATCTCAGCCCTTTTTCGGTACGACACAAATTTAATTATTATTGGACGAGGTTTGGTAGCACTTGGTAGTTTTCGTCCCATCCGGTGGCTCCTGTCAATCTCTGCCTTGGTCACTTCGACGCCTAATTTTTCACGGGCAACCTGTATAAGCAGGTTGTCCGTGTCTTCTTATTTATTTTCTGCTACCCCAAGCAGTCGTAGACTATTTCGCCTTTGGTACTGTTCTAGCTCGTCTGTGGCGGCAGATAGTTTCACTTCCAACTCTCGTGCCTTTTTCTCGTATTCAGACACAGACATTTTTAGTGCTGTAATTTCGGCAGTATTGGCCTCAACAGTTTCACGTATTTTGGCAAATACTGCTGCCGTTACAGTATCCGATATGGTGCCTGATATCAGATCGAGATTGTTTTTATCGCGAAGCGCAGCGTTTACCTCAATTCGGACCAACTCCGCTATACCGGGAGCCGCGGCCGCACCTTCCGCCAGGAGCAGGCCCGCCGCACCTGCTGCTTCCCCGCTGCTGGAGGCGCTGCTGTTGATGCTTCTGTTTACCATGTTCTCGCAGATATTGGCGGAGCACAGAAAAAAATAGCACTACTGCTAAGAACACTGTTGTTTACACGATTTCCACTTGTACTATATGGGCGTTGTGACCGTTTATTAATTAGCGCAGTTCTGGGACCTTTCTATACGCGCTCCTGCAGTTTACCATTAGCACATTAATATTGTTATTCCCTATTGCATTTTGCGGACTCCTGCCTTGCCGCGTCTCAGGAGGCGTCTTGTCGGGCCTAGGGAGGGAATTCTCTAACCTAAAAAAGCCCCATGTGCACTCCACACGTACTCCGCTACCCTCGTAGCCGCTTCCGGCGTGTAGTGCACGCTTGACCTATTCAGGGGGTCCCTACATTTCTCCACCCGATAGGTGTTGTCGTTTAGTGCTCCACTATCAATAACGCACTACACCCAGTTGATGAAGTAAAAATTCTAATAGCATTTGTACTGTTTGGCCCTTTAGTTTTCGTCACTGTTACTAACGCAGATGGCACTCTTACACAATCAAACACATACATTGTGTCGAGCTACGCTGCTCTGTAGCACGACGAGACGTGTGTGATCTTCGGGTAGCGGCAGATGCTGCAACCTGGCGGCAGCGACGGAACTTGCTCTCCGATGCTAAGGTACGCGAATGCGGTGTTTAACAGCTGTTTACTGACGCACAACGCTGGATGTAACGACCGAATAGCTTAAGACGTAGGAACGACAGCATCTGTAGTTACAATGAAACATGCCATATTGGAGACAGCAGACTTATTTCGAATTTGATAGCATTATGTATAGTTATGTATATGATCAGTCATTGAAGAAGTCTGGCTAAAAAAAAAAAAAAAAAAAAAAAAAAAAAAAAAAAAAAAACCATAAAAACGCTAATACGATTACCAAGAACAAAAGGCTTACACATAATTGCCGAGGTGTACAGTAACTAATGTTGTTATTCTGTGACTACTTGTTACAATTTCCTACACTATCTGATTTAGTTATACCTAACCGATAACTCATTTCGAAATAATGGGTGCGAGAGTGTAAATATATCTAGGAGCATCCGCAAAAAGCAATGTATTTAACTGTCTACAAGTTAGGAATTGGAGGTATAAGAGATCAATATCTCGTTACGCTGCATTTGTTGCTGAACCATTTTTTTAAGTTACTTGTTAGGTACCAAAGAACAGTCGTGTACTCAGTTAGTGGTCACTGCTTTACTGACTGTTCCGTGTTTATGTGTAGTGGACTACTTCAATGACACGAGAAGTAGCTTTCTATAGACTTTCATATTAGCCGCGCTAAAAATATTTTCTTTAAAGGAAGACATAGGTGCCAAATGATATTTTGTATGGATGTTTCACACAATTGTAAAAGAAATATTTCACAATTTCGTGATTTTATCGAACTGCATTGCTGATCTGAGTACATGACTGAAAACAATACTATATGTGATGTCCTTTTTGTTCTATTTTCTTAATACTGCTAACAATTACATATGCACTTCACAAAGTGAGCTACACACGTCGTACCTCGCTAAGATCATTGTGCAACAACAGGACTGCATTGTCAGAAGAGAGCTGGCCTCTGTGGCCGAGCGGTTCTAGGCGCTTCAGTCTGTAAATGCGGGACCGCTACGGTCGCAGGTTCGAATCCTGCCTCGGGCCTGAATGTGTGTGACGTCCTTAGGTCCCGAGACAGAAGCAAATAGGCGGTTTGTTTTTAGGTAAGTTAGGTTTCAGTAGATCCCATAGTGCTCAGAGCCATTTGAACCATTGCCAGAAGAGAGTAAATATTCCGGGTTTCTTGCAGACATAATTCTGTTACGGTTCGGATAACTGCTTCATCACAGTTGCGATTTAAAATGCACCGCAGCTGGGAACGTCTCCGAAGTTTACGCACCCGATCCGTACTATTATAGCGAGCCAAACCTTCAAATTAGACACACTGATTCGCCGTGAAATTCTGGCCGTACGTGGACCAAAGACAATATAGCATCCAGCCGTAGTGAAATGTAGCCAACAATTCGATCAAGGCCGCACAGGGGAGGGTGATGCTAACCAAGAAGTCCACATCATGCACCAGGGCATTTGTATCTTTCTGGGGAGCTCAAAGAACGTCTGGTAGTACAGAGATGTGCCAACCATGACAACTTTTACGCAGTGGTCCTCTAATGGGTCCGTGACAAAGGAATGATCTGTATCGTCGTTCCGATTGTTGCTTGCAGACTACCATGAAAAATTGTCATCTGCCTGTGTCATTTTATTAAAGTGTAGTGAAGCGTTTAATAAAGAGTACCTTGCTTGAGATAATACTGTGTAGCTTATAAGAGGCACTCAAACGAAGACGAGACAGATGACTAAAGAGTAAGTAGACTGTTGTATGAAACATTTTTGGACTTCTTGCCGCTTCAGTTCAGATTTCGACGATTACCGCCATAATCTTCGCCAGGAACAACTTCTGTCTAGACAGCTGTTATGGTAGCCTTATTAAGCACATAGAGGGCTTGTGGTTGAACGATAGTTACGTCATACAGTCGCAAATGACGTCAAAGTGGGCGCTGATGGCGTCACTGGTCTAGTAGTAGCATAAACACTGCGACGAATATACTTGCCTCTTCTCTGCATAGAGAGCTCGCTTCCATGCACTGCAAAGATTATATCCGCTGTTACAGATGTTCTTCTCACACAGTCTTATTTTTACATCTTCTTTAATGACAGTATCCCAGTATGTATGAGGCTGGGACCAAACTTTCAGTTCATCAAACAATATTTTGGGTTTGTTTGTAAGCCTGTGTTCAGAAACTCCATATTTCTCCAGTTCTCGATTTTTAATGCGCCGTTGATGTCCTACAGAACGGTCGGGAATGGTATAGACAGAGTGAACAATGTAATTGCTGTCGCACTCACAAGGACTAAATCTCAGGGATCTTGGAACCGAGACTTTCTTTTAACAGTGAACAGCATTTCCTTTATCCTCTTAGGAGTTCGAGAAATAGATCTTATACCTCGTCTTCCCAGGATTCTGCCCTTCTTTCTGGATATAGCGTCCTAGAAACAAAGGAATACATTCGGTGACTCATCACGAGAATTGTCAACGTTTTCACATTTTCTTTTCTTGGAGAACGCTGACTTCGTATCACGTGAACCATAGCCGTTCGCCTGGAAAAGGCGCTTCAGATTATTAATTTCGAAATCCAACTGGTCCTTGTCAGAAACAGTTTTTCCTCTGTGTATGAGTGTGTTTAAAAGCGGTTGCCTACGGAGCCATGTTTGTACCCAGGCGTGAACCTATTCGTCCGAAGCAAATGTGGAAACAGAGGGAGAGATCGGGTCTGCATGGAGGAGATGGGAGGGCTTTCTTGCGAAAAAACTGTGCAGCATACTCGAGTGTGTGTGTGTGTGTGTGTGTGTGTGTGTGTGTGTGTGTGTGTGTGTGTGGGTGTGGGTGTGGGTGTGGGTGTGTGGGTGTGTTTGGTGCTCACTAGCTCTCAACTCCGAGGCCATCAGCGCCCTCAGACACAGTAAAAGAAATGAATGTAGAAAAAAGTAATAAAATGTGATTATACACGCAAAGACAACGGGAAAGAATAACAGATGCCATGCAGGAGACTAAAACACAAGTAAAACGATAAATGAGCTAAACGGAAGGCACAGGAAAATGTCACTGACTGACCACTTACGTAAGGTATGGGCGAACCAGTCATCCTGTGAACATATAAAAACCATCTCCCTAAAATCTTGGTAAAAACTTTGGACAATTCATGTTTGTTGTTGTTGTTGTGGTCTTCAGTCCTGAGACTGATTTGATGCAGCTGTCCATGCTACTCTATCCTGTGCAAACTTCTTCATCTCCCAGTACCTACTGCAACCTACATCCTTCTGAGTCTGTTTAGCGTATTCATCTCTTCGTCTCCCTCTATGGTTTTTACCCTCCACGCTGACCACCAATACTAAATTGGTGATCCCTTGCCTCAGAACATGTCCTACCAACCTATCCCTTCTTCTAGTTGTGCCACAAACTTCTCTTCTCCCTAATCCTATTCAACACCTCCTCATTAGTTATATGATCTACCCATCTAATCTTCAGCATTCTTCTGTAGCACCACATTTCGAAAGCTTCTATTCTCTTCAAGTCCAAACTAGTAATCGTCCATGTTTCACTTCCATACATAGCTACGCTCCATACAAATACTTTCAGAAACGACTTCCTGACACTTAAATCAATACTAGATGTTAGCAAATTTCTCTTCTTCAGAAACTCTTTCCTTGCCATTGCCAGTCTACATTTTAAATACTCTCTACTTCAACAATCATCAGTTATTTTGCTCCCCAAATAGCAAAACTCCTTTACTACTTTAAGTGTTTCCTTTCCTAATCTAATTCACTCAGCATCACCCGACTTAATTCGACTACATTCCATTATCCTTGTTTTGCTTTTGTTGATGTTCATCTTAAACCCTCCTTTCATGACACTGTCCATTCCGTTCAACTGCTCTTCCAAGTCGTTTGCTGTCTCTGACAGAATTACAATGTCATCGGCGAACCTCAAAGTTTTTATTTATTCTCCATGGCTTTTAATACCTTCTCCGAATTTTTCTTTTGTTTCCTTCACTACTTGCTCAAGATACAGCCTGACTAACATCGGGGATAGGCTACAACCCTGTCTCACTCCCTCCCCAACCACTGCTTCCCTTTTGTGCCGCTCGACACTTATAACTGACACCTGGTTTCTGTACAAATTGTAAATAGCCTTTCGCTCTCTGTATTTTACCCCTGCCACCTTCAGAATTTGAAAGAGAGTATTCCATTCAACATTGTCAAAAGCTTTCTCTACAAATGCTAGAAACGTAGGTTTGCCTTTCCTTAATCTAGCTTCCAAGATAAGTCGTAGGGTCAGTATTGCCTCACGTGTTCCAATATTTCTACGGAATCCAAACTGATCTTCCCCGAGGTCAGCTTCTACCAGTTTTTCCATTCGTCTGTAAAGAATACGCGTTAGTACTTTGCATCCGTTACTTATTAAACTGATTGTTCGGTAATTTTCACATCTGTCAGCACCTGCTTTCTTTGGGATCGGAATTATTATATTCTTCTTGAAGTCTGAGGGTATTTCACCTGTCTCATACATCTTGCTCACCAGATGGTAGAGTTTTGTCAGGACTGGCTCTCTACCGGCTGTCAGTAGTTCTAATGGAATGTTCTCTACTCCGGGGGCCGTGTTTCGACTGAGGTCTTTCAGTGCTCTGTAAAACTCTTCACGCACTATCGTATCTCCCATTTCATCTTCATCTACCTCCTCTTCCATTTCCATAATATTGGCCTCAAGTACATTGCCCTTGTATAGGCCCTCTATATACTCCCTCCACCTTTCTGCTTTCCCTTCAATTCATATAACTTTAAAACCGTAACCACATTCGTTTGGTCAGGCAATCAGGCGACCCTTTGGTCAGAAACTAAAATATAGTCCAATAAAATGGGCACCACAAGCTCCACACATTGGAGGGCCCTCTCGTCAGAGCAAGAAGACATGCGTCAGAGGATCGTGGCCTACGCGAAGATGAGTGAGGAAGACCTCGACCCGTCCACGTGGCTGGAAGTACGTAGGTCACAGCTTAATTGTGGGCTTTACGACACGGAGTTTATTGTCGCTCACTTTCCTCCCACCGACGCAAGATTTCGGAGCTCAACAGGAAGGTCATAGCACGCAGGGTAATGGCACACTGATATACCTAAGATCAAGGCACGCCTCCTTAGCTATTAGATCCGCCCTTTCGTTTCTCGCAATTTCCAGGTGCCCTGGCACCCAGCAGAGAGACACCTCCTCCCCCAGTCATTGTAGGTACAGAAGGCTATCCAGGAATGTCTGGGCTGCTTTATCTGCTAGGTACAAACGTTTAGGAGAGTTAAGGGCACTCTGAGAATCGGAACAGACATTTGGCACTGGAAGAAAGTCTCATCTGCTCCAGTGCCCACAAGATGGCATACGATTCTACATCAAAGACAATACGGGCTTGAGGCAGTCGGACTTTGAGGACACGATCCAGGAAAACAACAGAGCCATCAGTAAAAGTAGCGATGTAGTCGTGGTGTTCAGATAGAATGCCAGGAAATATCGCATTAAAAACAGAAGAAGGAGTGCAATATCTCCTGCACCGCATCAAATCCACCATCACTTTGGGCCTCCCCAGTAACCAGGGCGGGACACTGTTGAAACCCTGAATTTGGGGTCGTACTGTCTCCACACCGAGTGACTCCAGCAGACACTGCACGCGGATCTCAGACGGCATTGTGGCTCACGGACAGCTGGTGAATGGTGTTCCACAGGCGGATGAGCAACAGTATGGTGTGTGGGTGAAGTCGGACGTAAGAGTAACCTATAAGTCTGATGCACCATGAGTAGCTGCTGCCGGATGGTGAGTGACGATTTCCCCTCCTCAGCATACTCGAAACAACTGAAACGCCCCCTTTGGAAAATTATAAATGACTGTGCCGATAAAGATCTTACGTTGTTTGATTTTCAAGCAGCTGAGCAAAAGTGAACATATTCAGACATTTCTCTCTTTACTTATTCTGAACATCAGTAAACTGACACACAATATTTTTAGCCCAACGCAATCTGACTTTCAGTAATACCTACCAAATGATGGCCCTGACTAACCTATACCTTTTATGAATCACTTACCTCACAAAAATCTTCGCTACTCGAACTACTGCAATACAGCGAGCGCCAATACTGCCAACTAAATAAAAGATTCTAACTACGGAAGGCACTAATTACTGATAGGCATAGTTAGCAAATGAAAGATTTTGGTAGAGAACAAACAATGTATTTACGTTAATAGTGTTCAAAAGTTATTATATATATACTCCTGGAAATTGAAATAAGAACACCGTGAATTCATTGTCCCAGGAAGGGGAAACTTTATTGACACATTCCTGGGGTCAGATACATCACATGATCACACTGGCAGAACCACAGGCACATAGACACAGGCAACAGAGCATGCACAATGTCGGCACTAGTACAGTGTATATCCACATTTAGCAGCAATGCAGGCTGCTATTCTCCCATGGAGACGATCGTAGAGATGTTGGATGTAGTCCTGTGGAACGGCTTGCCATGCCATTTCCACCTGGCGCCTCAGTTGGACCAGCGTTCGTGCTGGACGTGCAGACCGCGTGAGACGACGCACCATCCAGTCCCAAACATGCTCAATGGGGGACAGATCCGGAGATCTTGCTGGCCAGGGTAGTTGACTTACACCTTCTAGAGCACATTGGGTGGCACGGGATACATGCGGACGTGCATTGTCCTGTTGGAACAGCAAGTTCCCTTGCCGGTCTATGAATGGTAGAACGATGGGTTCGATGACGGTTTGGATGTACCGTGCACTATTCAGTGTCCCCTCGACGATCACCAGAGGTGTACGGCCAGTGTAGGAGATCGCTCCCACACCATGATGCCGGGTGTTGGCCCTGTGTGC
Organism: Schistocerca gregaria; assembly: GCF_023897955.1. Taxonomy (NCBI): domain Eukaryota; kingdom Metazoa; phylum Arthropoda; class Insecta; order Orthoptera; family Acrididae; genus Schistocerca; species Schistocerca gregaria. The sequence goes on from NC_064926.1 coordinate 50,194,817, forward strand.
CTCGGTCGTATGCAGTCCTGGTTGTGGCGCTCACCTGCACGGCGCCAAACACGCATACGACAATCATTGGCACCAAGGCAGAAGCGACTCTCATCGCTGAAGACGACACGTCTCCATTCGTCCCTCCATTCACGCCTGTCGCGACACCACTGGAGGCGGGCTGCACGATGTTGGGGCGTGAGCGGAAGACGACCTAACGGTGTGCCGGACCGTAGTCCAGCTTCATGGAGACGGTTGCGAATGGTCCTCGCCGATACCCCAGGAGCAACAGTGTCCCTAATTTGCTGGGAAGTGGCGGTGCGGTCCCCTACAGCACTGCGTAGGATCCTACGGTCTTGGCGTGCATCCGTGCGTCGCTGCGGTCCGGTCCCAGGTCGACGGGCACGTGCACCTGCCGCCGACCACTGGCGACAACATCGATGTACTGTGGAGACCTCACGCCCCACGTGTTGAGCAATTCGGTGGTACGTCCACCCGGCCTCCCGCATGCCCACTACACGCCCTCGCCCAAAGTCCGTCAACTGCACATACGGTTCACGTCCACGCTGTCGCTGCATGCTACCAGTGTTAAAGACTGCGATGGAGCTCCGTATGCCACGGCAAACTGGCTGACACTGACGACTGCTGTGCACAAATGCTGCGCAGCTAGCGCCATTCGACGGCCAACACCGCGGTTTCTGGTGTGTCCGCTGTGCCGTGCGTGTGATCATTGCTTGTACAGCCCTCTTGCAGTGTCCGGAGCAAGTATGGTGGGTCTGACACACCGGTGCCAATGTGTTCTTTTTTCCATTTCCAGGAGTGTATATCTCAGTTCATGACATCCAGTCTTACAAATATCCTTTTCCTTACGGACATACGTCCAGATCCTCCGCTCTCAAAATTCTGCCATGTCACTCCCCAAATCCACCACTGCCGGCGGCTCACCTCCAACTGCGCAACGCTACCCGCTGTTTACATCCAGCTGCTCGACACTACAATAGCAAATATTCCAACAATGCAAATCAGCCACAGACTGCTCACAGCACAGTCAGTGATTTTCATACAGAGCGCTACGTGGCGTTACCAACATAAAAACCTAAACAGCCTACTTACACAACTTTTATGGTATTATACGTGGGCGACATTTAGTTGGCAGTTTGTTTCGACCACGCTGCAGACGTTTCGCTGGAAAGCCCTTACACATCTTTCACACTGTAACCGATTCTTCTCTGTTCGACTTCTATATTTCTGGAGCTCTGAATAATGACATTTGTGGTTGTCGAGTTGCTTCGGACTAAGGTGTGTACGCCTGGATAGAGCCATGGTTCCATAGGCAAACGCTAACATTTTTGCATAAAGGCGTTGACCGCCTTGTATCACATTGGGATAAATGTATTAACCGTTAAGATGATTAGTTTTCAAACAATAAGAATTGTACTTACTTTTTTCCATCTGTCTCGTTACCAAAAACAAAACAAACAAAAAATATGGTTCAAATGGCTCTGAGCACTATGGGACTTAACTTCTGAGGTCATCAGTCCCCTAGAACTTAAAACTACTTAAACCTAAGGACATCACACACATCCATGCCCGAGGCAGGATTCGAACGAGCGACCGAAGCGCCTAAAACCGCTCGGCAATCCTGACAGGCTGGCTCGTTTCCGTTTGATTTCCTGTTACACGTCTATGGAATTATAGTGTGCTGCAGGGATAACACTGAATACGGAGTCCCAGCACCTCGTGCGTTGTATCCTGATACGTTTATCCTTGGTATTGCGAGGTAACTGAGACTTTGCTGCTGGAGCCCGTCCTACTCTTCAGCAGCGGCCATCCCAAGACTACGGAGCGTGTGAAGAACGTTTCTGCGTGTTTCAATAAATCGAATCTAAGGCCAACCGAGTTCATGTCAGTTTCTACCACAGGTTGGTTCATTCGGTTGATACAGAGATCGGGATGGCTGCATCAGGTAAACAAGACTGTATCATCTCTGCTTGAATCATTCTCTTGTAGTTGTACCTATTACAACAAGAAAGTACAGAGAACGTCAAGTACCCAAATATTAATCTGCATTGTCTGGTATTCCATTCATTCAAAGAAATTTCATTATTGTAAAACAAATAAGCGAAATAAAATATTCTTAATGTAAACGAGAACCATTTCCCAGGAGTAAATTATTCGGCTTGGGTTTGGAAATCTGCAAGTTATCAGTAACATCCATTTGTAAGGTAATGTCTATGTAGTTACGGCCTTGTGTCATGGAGGTGAAAGTGTATCATCCCTTGCTTCCTTTCCAAAAATTTTTTGATAACTTCTGTACTGAATTAACTACACATTAAACTGCTGAATGCACTAGCTTTGATACAGGTTAAAGATCTTGATCTCTATTTGCAACACCAAGCATCTACAATGACTTTCCGTCGTCTTCCATCTTAAGTGTCTTAAAGATACCACGTTATGAAGCCTACGTCACTTGTTGTTACTGTACGAGACATGCATCCGTGGTTTATGTCGCTCTCAGCTTGCAGTTAAACGTATGGGATAGTAAATTCCCAAATATTTGTAGTAGCCTCTCTGACGGTGCAAAAAAAAAAAAAAAAAAAATGTGTAGTTAATTTCAAGTGCTTAGCTTATAAACTGCCTCAATGAAAAGCTGACAACAACCGTTTTCTGTTTTCTAATTAGCATCCGCTACGTATGTTCAATAATATGGTATAAATGTTTAAATAAGTACGCGTCCATAGCTCCTCGTTAAATGGACCATTTACGTCACAGCTTGTTTTCCCACGAGTGATTAACAATTCTATTGCCATTAATTATCACGAAATGCCAAATACAACCACGAGGCTCATTACAGTTAACGGCGAGTTTTTCCTCTGTGGAACATAAATGAACAGTAATTACACCACACACGAATATGTGCTTCGCAGAAAGCTTTACGGGATCAACTAGATAATTAATGTAAAAGGTTAATAAGAAATATTTTGTGGAAATATAGTCATGTCAATGTTTATATGAGTTTAAAAGCTGATGACAAAAAAATTAAGCTCAATTAAAGCACAGAAAAAATAATATAACTGCTGCAAGATTTAAGGCCGTACTGACAGATATCAGTGAACAGAAAAAAAGGCACAAGGAACCCTGAGTTGTGGTTCTAGGCGCTACAGTCTGGAGCCGAGCGACCACTCCGGTCGCAGGTTCGAATCCTGCCTCGGGCATGAATGTGTGCGATGTCCTTAGATTAGTTAGGTTTAATTATTTCTAAGTTATAGGCGACTGATGACCTCAGAAGTTAAGTCGCATAGTGCTCAGAGCCATTTGAACCGTTTTTGAACCCTGAGTTGTAGTGTAGTGTTAAAAATTTAAAAAAGAATCACAGATTATAGCGAATCACAATACAAGAAACATAAAAATGTGGAACACCAGACGGTGGAATGGGAAAAAGGAGCTCCGTTTCTACCAAGAGAGTTATCTCTAATTCAATAACGTACTGAATAGTTAAAACGAAATGATACACGGATTAACTTCATGATCGTTAACAAAAACAAAGTGCGGGCAAAGAACGATAACTAGCTTGGAATAACCAACTACCCTGTTGAACAGAATTATTAAGACAAACCTGCGTTACCTGTTTCTTGCTGCTGTCAGTTCGACTTGTATTTAGAGTACATAGAAGAGACTGTATTTTAACGGAATCACTCGGGTATTTAGGAAATATTCTCCATCCCGCCTCTTCGATCGCCTTCTCTGTGTGTACGCGATCAGGAAAGTACTCCGCATTCTGTCTATCCCTCCATCTATCGCGTTCTTATTTTGTTGTACCTGTTCATTTCTACATTGCCTGTTAGAAATCCGAAAATGTGAGATATGAGACATGTCAGACTGGCTTTCTGAGTTTTCAAAACTATGCACTCGCTATTTCTTCAGGAGTCTGATGGAAATACTTATTTACATATGAGGCATTGGCGTCAGTAAAGTCGTAACTACCAAAAATTCCAATTTTTAGCTATTGTATCGAGAAGGCAGTATGCGGCCATGTCGACGGCACAGAGATGATAATATACCCCGATATTTTTAAAGTTATCTGAAAACGTAGTCGCTCTACAGCGTAAATAACAGAAGTAATGATAGTGCAGAGCTGTTGACGCCAGGAAGCTAGTGTTTCCTTTTACTTTTCTTTTTTGAGATTTTAAAGTATCTGCCATGCATGCTCATTCTACTGTTATCCTGTAAATTGTTTATCTCGAAGGCCCTAAAAACTCGAGTTGCCAATACTGCAATCTTATACTTCCTCTAGTATTGCAATTGTTACTTCAGTAGCATTTAAAAAGACATCCCATTTTCTTACAGGAGATACTTCTGGTCAAACAAGAAGAAACGGTCCATAACAATACATGGCAAAACAAATACTTGTTTAAAAATGAGGTATTTGGTCCTATCATCGCCATCCGTCTTTTGAGAGTATAGGAGGTACTCAGTGTGACTCCTGCCCCTTGCTACGCTTGTTTTATCATTTGTAGCGAACGAGCCCGTATTCACCAGTTGCTGGAACAAGCTGCTAAACGTCTTTTCACCTGAAATGTTGCACCGCATGTGCCCTTCATCGAACATGACATCTACCTGGTCATTCAGTCTTGTGACTAAACCTTAGCAGAATACTGCGTCTGTCGTTCCCCACTTCCCACTGGAAATGACAGGAGTCCATTTATTCATTTACTTGATCTCTTTTCATGGAATCACAAACATCCTTCTGAACACACCATAACGATACATATGCAATGCCTGATGCAGGGGGCAGTTGTAAGTTCTATGTCCGACATCAACATCATTGCCACACAACTTGGTACATGCACAAGTAAAATCACCGGCAATTTGGTAATGAACGTCATCACAAATGAGGTCTGTACCACTGAGTAGGGCCGGTTCTCGAGACAAGTAAATGTCATCGTATCTTAACCAGTATATGTTCCTGGAAGCACGTTTCTAAGACTTTCTTCTATTTTCAAGAACTGATCAGTTGCAGAGCCGGCCGCGGTGGTCTCGTGGTTAAGGCGCTCAGTCCGAAACCGCGTGACTGCTACGGTAGGAAGTTCGAATCCTGCCTCGGGCATGAATGTGTGTGACATCAAAAATGGTTCAAATGGCTCTGAGCACTATGGGACTCAAAGTGCTGTGGTCATTAGTCCCCTAGAACTTAGAACTACGTAAATCTAACTAACCTACCACACACATCCATGCCCAAGGCAGGATTCGAACCTGCGATCGTAGCAGTCGCACGGTTCCGGACTGCGCGCCCAGAACCGTGAGACCACCGCGGCCGGCTGTGTGATGTCCTAAGGTTAGTTAGGTTTAAGTAGTTCTACGGAACTGATGACCACAGTCCCATAGTGCTCAGAGCCATTTGAACCATTTTTTGGAACCAGTTGCATAATCTATGTTTGACAGTTTGTTACTCAACCAATTTCTACGACAATGCAGTAGATCAATGCAGTTAATTAAATTTTGTACCTACACCCGGATTCTAAATCAGATCTCCATCTTGCTAGGCAGATGCGCTATCTCTTACGTCACAAATATCAGAGCTGCGCAGCATACTCTACTACGTCTCCCTCACGTATAAATATTCCACCTCACCTATCACCCTATTGCTTTTCCCCTTCTAAAATCACGTCAGTATTGCCAAGTCTCTCTGATACTGGAGTAGCACCCTAGTCATGAGTGAAATGGTTTTAATCCCGTGTGTACATCTGTTGTTTTTGATATACACTCCTGGAAATGGAAAAAAGAACACATTGACACCGCTGTGTCAGACCCACCATACTTGCTCCGGACACTGCGAGAGGGCTGTACAAGCAATGATCACACGCACGGCACAGCGGACACACCAGGAACCGCGGTGTTGGCCGTCGAATGGCGCTAGCTGCGCAGCATTTGTGCACCGCCGCCGTCAGTGTCAGCCAGTTTGCCGTGGCATACGGATCTCCATCGCAGTCTTTAACACTGGTAGCATGCCGCGACAGCGTGGACGTGAACCGTATGTGCAGTTGACGGACTTTGAGCGAGGGCGTATAGTGGGCATGCGGGAGGCCGGGTGGACGTACCGCCGAATTGCTCAACACGTGGGGCGTGAGGTCTCCACAGTACATCGATGTTGTCGCCAGTGGTCGGCGGAAGGTGCACGTGCCCGTCGACCTGGGACCGGACCGCAGCGACGCATGGATGCACGCCAAGACCGTAGGATCCTACGCAGTGCCGTAGCGGACCGCACCGCCACTTCCCAGCAAATTAGGGACACTGTTGCTCCTGGGGTATCGGCGAGCACCATTCGCAACCGTCTCCATGAAGCTGGGCTACGGTCCCGCACACCGTTAGGCCGTCTTCCGCTCACGCCCCAACATCGTGCAGCCCGCCTCCAGTGGTGTCGCGACAGGCGTGAATGGAGGGACGAATGGAGACGTGTCGTCTTCAGCGATGAGAGTCGCTTCTGCCTTGGTGCCAATGATTGTCGTATGCGTGTTTGGCGCTGTGCAGGTGAGCGCCACAATCAGGACTGCATACGACCGAGGCACACAGGGCCAACACCCGGCATCATGGTGACGGGAGCGATCTCCTACACTGGCCGTACACCTCTGGTGATCGTCGAGGGGACACTGAATAGTGCACGGTACATCCAAACCGTCGTAGAACCCATCGTTCTACCATTCCTAGACCGGCAAGGGAACTTGCTGTTCCAACAGGACAATGCACGTCCGCATGTATCACGTGCCACCCAACGTGCTCTAGAAGGTGTAAGTCAACTACCCTGGCCAGCAAGATCTCCGGATCTGTCCCCCATTGAGCATGTTTGGGACTGGATGGTGCGTCGTCTCACGCGGTCTGCACGTCCTGCACGAACGCTGGTCCAACTGAGGTGCCAGATGGAAATGGCATGGCAAGCCGTTCCACAGGACTACATCCAACATCTCTACGATCGTCTCCATGGGAGAATAGCAGCCTGCATTGCTGCGAAAGGTGGATATACGCTGTACTAGTGCCGACATTGTGCATGCTCTGTTGCCTGTGTCTATGTGCCTGTGGTTCTGCCAGTGTGATCATGTGATGTATCTGACCCCAGGAATGTGTCAATAAAGTTTCCCCTTCCTGGGACAATGAATTCACGGTGTTCTTATTTCAATTTCCAGGAGTGTATTAATCATTTATAGTTGGTACCTCTCAGACATATTGAAAATCGCCTTTATCTGTGGTAATAATGTATGCCAAAGTAATAAATTAAAATTTGTAGTAGCACCAGGATTTGAATGCTGGTCTACTGCTTATTAGTAGCTGTGATATCCACTACATGAGACTGCTACTACAGATCCAACAGCTGCATAGCATACCCTAGTACTCATACATCTGCCTCACCAATAAGAACTCACATCTCAACCCATTGCTATTCCTCATCTAAACTAACACTAGTATTGCCGAAGTTCTCCGATATTCTAGCAGCAATGGGCTGAGGCTTGAGCAGGGATTTGTATTGGTTAGGGAGACGTACAGGGGTAGTTCTTGCAGCTGTGATATCTGTAGTGACAATATGGTGTAATGGATAATGCATCTGTCTATTAAATAGGAGACATAGGTTCGAATTTTGTTGCTAATAGAAATGTTAATTCATGGCGTTGGCCCACATCATTATCATAGATAAAGATGAGACTCAATATGTTTCAGGAACACTAATTATATGCTATGAATACATCAATTGCACTTGAGGTACATGCAGGATTCATCCCATATTGATCACTGCCATCGTGCTATTCAAATGTAGGACAGTTGAGCAGTGCTCGGCTCGTGTTCATGCCATTCATTGTTTGTCATCTTCTATTACGATACTGCCGCCTCGTTTTCTTATTCCATTTACTGGCCTCACAAACTTCCTGCCTTACTTGCTCGTGACCAGCAGCAACAGCGCGTATCGATAAAAGCACTTTCGTACCATCTCTGGAGTGACCGATGGTATTTCCGGGTCGTCGTGTTGAAACGTCCCCTTAGAAAAATTATACACGACTGTGCTTAAACTGACACACAATATTCTTAGCGCAACGAGATCTGACTTTCAATAATCCCTACAAAAGAATGGCCCTGACTAACATTAACCTATACCTTTCACAAATCACTTACCTCACCAAAAATCTTCGTTACTCGAACTACTGCAATACCGCGAGCGCCACTACTGCCAGCTAAATAAAAGATTCAAACTACTGAGGGCACTAACTACTGATAGGCATAGTTAGGAAATGAAAGATTTTGATAGAGAACAAACAATGTATTTACCTTAATACTCATAATATATATAGCAGTTCATGACATCCAGTCTTACAAATTTCAAAACTCCGCCATCTCTCTCCCCACGTCCACCACCGCTGGCGGCTCACCTCCAACTGCGCAACGCTGCGCGCTGTTAACATCCAGCTGCCCAGCACTACAATGGCGAGTATTACAACAATGCCAACCAGCCACTGACTGCACACGGCACGTCCAGTGATTTTTCATACAGAGCGCTATGTGGCGTTACCAATAAAACAACCTAAACAGCCTGATTACAGTGTGTCTGGCAGTCAGTTCAGGATGGACCAGCAGTGCAGTCGGGACGCAGCAGCAGCGAAGTCGGGACGGAGCGCCGGTGAGGCGCGGGCAGTCAGTCCCCGCCGACCGCTGGTGACACACATGAACTGTGCAACAGAGGGATATTGGAGTGGGACGACCGTTGGTTGGTCGTTCGGTTGGTCGTCTATTCGGCCGACGTATATTTGATCCTTTTCACCGTTTCCGGGCCTGGGAGTTGGGCGGTTGGCGTGGAGCAGCGAGGAAATCTCCGCTGCGAATACTATGGCCGGGCCCGCTGGCGGCCTCTACGTGGTGCTGTTCCGTTTGCTACGAGGTTCGTGGCTCACCGATCGTGTGTATGAAAGTTGAGTTTCGACTTAATCTACCAGCAAGTCATGACTGTCCACATTGTGTCGTTTGGAGTTCGTTGTCGGCTGTTGGGATATTCCCGCTACCAACAGCGTGTGTTTTCAAGTTGGCAAATTTTAGCCACCCTCCGATGTAGTTTAACTGTACTTGGTTATTTGAATTGAATTGCACCAGCGGATTATTCTGCCTTGTGGCCATTAACGTTCCGTTTACCTCCCCCGGCCGTTGACGTAAATTCAGGCAGTGTATTTTCCTCAATGTGTTGTCGCAGTCCAGCATGGTGTGTAGTTTGACAGCTCAATGTATAATTGGTTGTGGGCGCCAATACTCTCCATGTTGTTCCATTGAACTCCCTGTTGTATGCTGGTCGGGTGATGTGGAGGTTATCTTGTCGGTGGGTCCGTTGACTGTCTTTCGGTTGGGTTGTCGCCGGATCGACAATGGTTGTTGGGCCTACTGCCTGTCTCACTTAAGCGAACGTTTTTTTTTTTTGACTCATTTTGTTCGATATTGTTCGTTGCCTTTGTTCTGGGCGGATGCCACAAGACATCCGTTTAAGCTCATCGTTGATACTTTGAATCAGTTTTTTTATTACAGAGAGCACGCACCCCTCTGACCGAACACGCTGAGCTACCGTGCCGCCTGAGCGTTAGTGTTTGAATTCCAGGACCCTCGGAACTTCTGAGTGTCCTTGGGTGTACTGCCTTTTCTTGTTTGTTCTTGTTGTTTGTACTTGTATGGCTTCTAACCGACTTTTAGATTAAGGTTGATTTGCCCTTAAGGCGTCAGATGGTTTGGGCCTTCACCCTAATTTATGAACTGTTTTATTTCAATCCTTTGGCATTTTTTGAAATTAATGTTATTGAGTCTTAGCTGTTGGACCTTCAACCGATTTTCAATTTAAGTTGGTTGCTCTTAAAGTGTCAGATTCTTTGGGCCTTCAGCCTAATTAAGGAACTGTTTTAAGATAAGGCTTTGCCTTTTGAATTTCTGATTTTGGTTGAGTTTGAGTTATTGGCTTTCAGCCGTTTTTAAATTAAAGTGGTCCTGCCCTTAAGGCATAAGATTGTACGGTGCATTCAAGCGCTAATTAAGTTCCAAAACTAATGCTGTGTTTTTTTTATATCCTTTCTCTTGTAACGTTTGATCAAATTTAAGGCTGTATGTTCGAGTGTAACTGACAACCCCTTATTTTGGCCCCTTTCCACAACTTAAACTACCTGTCCTGTCCTGCTGGTTTAGCAGGGCGTCTCAATAGTCTTGGTAAAACTGAAGTGAATTCATGCAGCTGTGGTATCTTTAGTGCCAGTACGACGTAACGGACAGCGCATCTGCCTAGTAAGGAATCTGGCGTTATCTCCCGGGCGGTGCGGACGTCCCGCATTTCCGCCTGCGGAGCGAAAGTGCTAATTTCTTACCTTCTGCGGCCGTTAATTGCACGCCGTCTAGTATTCCAGGGGAACGGCGAAAGCAGATTCCGTAAATCAACACTCCGTTTCATGTTCCACAATGACTATACAAGACCAAACGTGTTCGAGATAGAGTGCTTTCTTCACGATTTACCCAATATTCCAGCACGACATCAGCCACTTATCTATCACTGCTGAACATTACGGTGAATGGTATAGTCATCGACGACGCGACTTGCCATAAGGTGTTTCGGAACAATCAGCGGGAGCTACGTTTATGCCACGCCAACGTCGGGGCGGTGACAGTCGATCGAACAGAATTAGGCATGCGAACAATTCGGGTCTGTGAACTGCAGTTAGATCTCTCAGTGGTCGACGTCATGGACGCCTTCCGTCTTTATGCTACCATTCACGGCCATGTATCCGAACGGTGGGCACGGTTCGAACATACCCAGTCCTCAATGGCATTCGCCAGATAACCATATCGTCATTGTGTGCCATTCTACCACCAGATGTGCGGATGGCGCACGGTCGTCATTTATGACGGCCAACGTGGGTTCAGGTAGAGGCAAGGAAGAGCACCTTGAATCAGAAAGTCACCAGCGTCGCATTACACATTTGCCGGCCTATGACGTGACGCCCACTCCACAACCAATGTCTCTTCCAGTCTTCTACACAATGGCTCTCGTGGCCCCTGCATCTTCACACTACTGCCTTGATCCTGTGTCGTCGCCGTTACCGGATGTTGCTGATTGCCCCATATCACAACCTCCACAGCAAGAAAATTTTGTGTCGATACCACTGGAACTGGCACAGTAACAGTCGTCTGCAGAAGCCGATCATCTCTCAGATGACGCGATGGAGTTTGCATCAGCGATAGTAGCAGTGACAGCCTTTGTACCACAACGACGCCATTCATTCTCATCTGCCGACATGAAAGACCGGTCACTGAGGCAGCGGTCACCCAACCGCTGTAAAAGCAGACGTCGCTCAGTTTCCGATCGGAATGCCTCACCTCCGATCACGCCTCCTCTGGACGACGACCACTAATCGACTGAACCCCGACTCCTACAAACGAACAACCACCACCACTGACAGCAAGTCAAAGGACTGTCGAACCGGAGGCGTCCTTACCACGAGAGGATGCAATGATCTATATCAACCATGCTAGTTTACCTCCGAAATTATCTCTGTTACGAGACCTGGTCTGTACATCTGACACTCACATTGCAGGAATTTCGTCAAGGAATCACCGATACAGATCTCATCATTCTTCCAACGGCATGTGGCATGGCTTTCGCCACTATGGACTGGCGCATCACCAACATCTATGCCTCATTTGATTCCACCAGCCGACAGAAAAGAGCGGCATTCGGCCCTGAAGGCGTTGCCTCGTTGTTCTTACTGTGTTATGGTAGTTGCATACTGGGAGGCGACTTCAAATGTGTCTTGCAACACAAAATTCAAGTGACTCACTTAAAGAAATGTCAAGAATTTGAAGAGAAGTTTGACAATGCCCTGGTCCCAATTATCAAACAAGCTATTTGAATACTCTCCCACATGTTAGCATCTGATGCCTGAGACTCCGAGCTGTGGTCACTGACTTTCTCAGACCACAGTGTGTACATCTGCACGACTCTCCTCAAATTGCAAGCAGTCTGTCGAAGTTGTATGCCATGGGAAATGTACACGGATCTCCAGGACATGGTATGGCATCGATGCATAACGGACGACTTGCAAACAACAAATACCCACTTACAGAGCAACTGTAGAGGGGCGGTTATGGTGTGCCACACTCTTCTTACAACAAGCCCTGATGCGATATGGGAAGGACATGGGGGAATGGCGCGGACACACAACTAACTACTCTTCCGCCACCATCCATGACTTAGTCGTCCTTGGAATCCGACCCAACCATCCACAGGGAGCGACAGGTTAAGGCACACATACGAGTAGTAACGATGCCCAACGTCATCTACAGGCAGCCCTCGTGAGAACGCGTCTACAGGACTCACTGGCCACGGGATACCTACCAGGCATCACATCGCAACCGACGACAGACGACGACGACAGTTCATAAGTAAACCCGTTACGTCACAGGTACAGACTCTCTTCCAACTATCTGAAATAGTCACTGCTTCCCCCGATCGCTACCGGAACATCAATGACGCCATGACTGCCAACGCAACAGGAACTGGTCAGGTGTTGTCTTACATCACCCACACCACCTCCAATGAAGAAAATACCCAGTTAATGGAACTAATCACCAGGAATGAAGTTGGTTGGTTGGATGGAGTAAAAGAGAGTGGAAAGGACCAGACTGCTAGGTCATCGGTCCCTTGTTCCTATTAAAGTAATTCCAAAAGGAGGAGAATAAAACAAGCGACACTTACAACACAAAACAGGTAGATAGGGAAAAACCGCAAGAATTACAGAAGGGCAACAAACACTACAATGGACAAAACACCACATGAAAACCACAGAGACGCAAGAAACAGGTAGAAGGATTAAAACAAACGAGCAGATGACCACGAGAATACAAAGCCAGCCACTCTCCAACACATTAAAACTTCTAGCCTAAAAGCACAAGGGTGGAGGACACACAGGGACGAAGGACAAGCGCTAAAACTTAGATCGAATGAAAAACCCACCCTCACGAATAAAAACGTAAAACCAAATCAGCATCTCCGGCTGAGAATGGGGGACTGACGTCCCTAATGGTTGGGATGGTGTTGCTCGTGAAGGAGGTGGTGTGGGAGCAATAGGAGAGGAAATTCCCCCCCCCCCCCCCAATCAAGGGGCAGGTGGGGTCTGACAGCCCTGAGAGCCAACTGCACACAGCAGAATGGAGAGAGCTAAAACCGTTGAAATAGTGGTGGAGTAAGTTGATGTCATATGCACAGGATGTAGCCTCTCATATTTTCTCTTAGCCTCAGTGTAGGTCAGTCGGTCCAGGGTCTTGTAACCCACTATTTCCCTTTCCTTTTGTAGAATCCTACAGTCCAGCAAGAAAGGTGAATGGTGCTCTCCGCAGCTGATGGAACGCGGGGCACATGGGATACTGGGATGCGATGGACATCTACAATCTCGACATGTGACACTGGAAGTACAGAGGGAAAAGATATGGCCAAACTTCCAGTACATAAAGAACCACATCAGGGGAGGGATATACGGCTTGACATCACAATGGTAGACCATCACTTTGACCCTCTCGAGTAATGTGTCACCCTTGAAGGTCAAGGGTGGCAACATGATTATCCCCCAGATCCCAGTCGACGCGCCAGACGAAATGGTCAGCTCGTCGCTCTAATTTGGCGTCCAGCTGTTTATCAGATGGATGCTGTATTCCTTGACTTCCGCAAAACGTTTGACTAGGTGCCCCACGCAGACTCCTAAGGTCCGAGCACATGGGATTGGCTAAGTAATAGGACCCAGTACATTGTCCTCGATCGTGAGTGTCCATAGGAGGTGATGGTATCATCTGGAGTGCCCCAGGGAAGTGTGGTAGGTCCGCTGCTGTTTTCTATCTACATAGATGATCTTTTGGATAGAGTGGATAGCACTGTGCGGCTGATTGCTGAAGATTCTGTGGTGTACGGGAAGGTGTCGTCGTTGAGTGACTGTAGGAGGATACAAGATGACTTGGACAGGAGTTGTGACTGGTGTAAAGAATCCAGCTAACTCTAAATACAGATAAATGTAAATTCATGCAGATGAATAGGAAAAAGAATTCCGTAATATTTGAATACTCCATTAGTAGTGTAGCGCGTGACACAGTCACGTCGATTAAATATTTGGGCGTAACATTGCAGAGCGATATGAGGAGACCGCTTATAAAACACTAATACGACCTATTCTTGAGTACTGCTCGAGCGTTTTGGATCCCTATCAGGTCGGATTAAGGAAGGACATAGAGGCAATTCAGAGGAGGGCTGCTTGATTTGTTACTGGTAGGTTTGATCATCACGCGAGTGTTACAGAAATGCTTCAGGAACTCGGGTGGGAGTCTGGAATCGCTACTGAGAAAACTTAGATAACCAGCATTTGAGGCTGACTGCAGTATAATTTTACTGCCGCCAACTTATATTTCGCGGAAAGACCACAAAGATAATATAAGAGAGATTAGGGCTCGTACAGAGGCCTATAGGCAGTAATTTTTCCCTCGTTCAGATTGTGAGTGGAACAGGGAGAGAAGATGCTAGTTGTGCTGTGAGGTACCCACCGCCACGCACCGTATGGTGGATTGCGGAGTATGTTTGTAGATGTAGATGTAGATGTAGATGTAGAAGTAATCCATCTCCCCAAACTATCCTCTAAATGCTCCACAAAAAAATGAGGCTTCATTGACAGGTAGACCATCACTTTGACCCTCTCGACTAATGTGTCACCCTTGAAGGTCAAGATGGGCGGCACTGGTGACAACATGATTATCCCCCAGATCCCAGTCGACGCGCCAGACGAAATGGTCTTGTACATACGAGGCACTGGAACGAATAAGCTTCGCTACCATCCTTAGCCTGGCGGTCCTCCCATGGTGTATCCAGGGAGGGAACGATTTCGGGTCGTATTTATTGGCACTCAAATTAGAATTTGACCGCTTAGAGGCTGTTGGTGGTGGACGAGCAGCGAGAGATGACGTACTACGCTTCGTGGCGTGTCACCCACCCTTATGCCACCTACTCCGACCAGGGGCCCTCCCACGGCCGCCAGCCAGCCACAGCAAAGGCCACTTGGCAGGATGGTCATTGCCTGGAGTCCCAATGCCCCAGAGGGATGGGCATCTACGCCTTGGCATACGTGAGGAGCTAACGACGCAGGCATGAGCAGAGCGACCCCTGTGTGGTCAGGGGGCTACAACCACACCACAACGGACTGGCTACGGTGTTGGATACGATGTGCAAAGAAGTACATGGTCGTCGTCGCTGTACAAAACGACACTGCTTAGTGGGTGACGGAAAACGCACCCAGGAATGTGTCCTCTCCCAAGAGAGGGGAAATGTGAGGAAAAGCAAAGCCACGATGATAAAGAATGCTGTAGGTCTTAGTACGCCCGCCCTTCCCCAATTGGTTCGCTCTTCGGGAAAATTTGGAAAAATGGAGGTCAAACCCTGCAGGGGACCATCACATAAAGGCCGAAACGTGCGAGACTCCTTTCAGTTGCCTCTTACGACAAGCAGGAACACCTCGGGCCTATTCTCACCCCTGGACCCGCAAGGGGATGACCAGTGATGAAGAAAATAGTTAAAATTTATGTTTGAGCAGAAATCGAACCGTCACCTCATACAACTTGCCTTATAAATCTCGAACGGTAACGACCTCACCTCCATGAGCTCTATCAGCTGCCTTCTGCCCACAGGAGCATTCGTTACTAATAGACACGTAAAACTTCTCTTGCGATTTTCTCGGAATTATTAGAGTAGTGCACATTCCTACCTACCATGATGTGGTTTTTAATAACCTACTAAAGGTGTACAAAGTTTGAAGTAAATCTGTGATCCTAACGTCATGGCTTTGCTTTCTAAGACTGCAAACGCAAACGGTTGACCACCTTGGCGTCGCACCAGGATTTCAGGAGCTTGTTGAACATGATGGAACATGTATGTTAGAGATCAATGGATGTACATTTTTGAGGGTATCTTTGTGGCCGAAAGTTTCGTAACTGCGCAGTTCTTAAACCGATTGTTTTTCAACACCAAATAAACTATCGACCCAGCGAGTAGTATACGTACGCATCTGCATCGGCTGCTTAGGTGGAGGTCTCGTCAGGTTAGTTTGACCAGCACAGTGGTTTACTGGGCACGGTATTGTTAGGTGTGGTATACGCTCGCCTTCCTCAGGCTTTTGAAATGATGTAAGACGTAGAGTGCCTCATAGTTTAACGTGGAAAAAATGGCTCTGAGCACTATGGGACTTAACATCTGTGGTCATCAGTCCCGTAGAACTTAGAACTACTTAAACCTAACTAACCTAAGGACATCACACACATCCATGCCCGAGGCAGGATTCGAACCTGCGACCGTAGCAGTCACGCGGTTCCGGACTGAGCGCCTTAACCGCGAGACCACCGCGGCCTGCAGTTTAACGTGGAGCTGTATGCACGATGTAACTCATTAATAAACATCGCGAGAGGCAATAAATTGGCCATACCTGGAATTGAACCATACACGATTTGAACCATAAATCAGCTGGTAACCACTTACCTACGGAGACACAAGATTAGCTTGCCGTTAACCAGCAACTATGACAATGTTAGCAGCTAGCAGTTCTTCGTCGTCTTCTTCTTAGCCTTGCCCTATTTCTCTAAGGGGTCAAGCAATGCTATGTGCGTTTTGCCGATGTTAATGGCAAATGATGGCCGGATGCTCTTCCTAACACACGATTCCCCAGGAGCGGGATCTGTGTATCCCATCTGTGTGTGTTAAGAGTAAATCTCACGTTCAAGTGTGACAACGTATTCTAAATGTTTGCGGAACGTGTATCTGTGGGCGCCATTCCGATGTTTACCTCAATGGGTGTGAAAAACGCATAACAACAGCATCTAGACTGCCCAGGTCACCAGCCCGCCACGTTAAAACTCGAGGCGCTTTCGTTGCGACGTAGGCTCACCTTCCCCAATCACGGGAACAGCTTGTTAACGTGCGCCGCTATCCAGACAGGTATTGTTCATTACCTTACGTGTGCATATTACTTCCATTCATCAATGCGTACGTAATTGTCACAGTAATTTAATTACATGTTTAACAGTAATGCAATTACTTCTGTTCAGGACTAGAGAGTAATTCTGAAAGATATGCACAAGCATTATTATCTTCTGTTGAATGCCATGAACGTTTCAATGAAAATACATCGAATTTTCCTCCTTAGTCTGGTCCAAAGTATACATGGAGCATCTTTAAGCTCCATTACATTATTTTGACTTGGGAGTGTTGTATGATCTACACTCAATACTTACGTCACCGATATTCTCCATAACTTTAAGGAGTGTGGGAGTTATTATTTACTTCTTTTCAACTTGTATTTGTGCAAAATGTAATCCGTTGTTTTGTAGTACCATCTAATTGCGAACTGCTGTCTGAAGTTGGACTTCATCTGCAAAATTTTGTTAGTGAATGTTGTTCCTGTGCACCTCGAAATAATTTGAAATTAACTTTTACACAAACGCAGATTTTCAGTTCAGACTGAGAAAAGCTAATTTATTCTGCTAATCTAAGCTCAACTGCTTCATTCACTGGATCCGTAATGTGCAGAAGTATCCATTTACTTCTGCAGCTAACACCTTCCCCGTTTATCACGACCGCTGTCAGACTTTGGGTTACTCCTTAATGGGGTATCACTGTCTTTGGTGACTGGGTGTTGTGTGATGTCCTTAGGTTAGTTAGGTTTAAGTAGTATTAAGTTCTAGGGGACTGATGACCATAGATGTTAAGTCCCATAGTGCTCAGAGCCATTTGAACCATTTTTGAACTGTCTTTAGAGGAACAAGTATGTTAAACTAGTTTCCATTTGATTCTGGACCACAAATCGTACAACTATTTATAAGTATTGTGTTCCCCTCTATTTTTAAGAGCAGTTACAAACTTTGTCATCAATAGTGTTATCTCATAAATTTTAGAAACTCGTGCAGCAACAATAACTTGAAACGAATGACGCACAGGCGTGTAACTGGTAACTGTAATAATAGGAAAATGTATGCTATATCTGACGGTGTAACAACTGGCTTGGTTCCTGAAGGCCCCAGGTAGCCACAGGAACACTTATTTCTCTTTGTATACAAAAATGTTCAAATGTGTGTGAATTCCTAAGGGACCAAACTGCTGAGGTCATCGGCCCTTAACTTTACACACTACCTAAACTAACTTATGCTAAGAACACCACACACACCCTTGCCCGAGGGAGGACTCGAACCTGCTGCGGGAGGGGCCGCACAATCCGTGACATGGCGCCCTGAACCGTGCGGCCACTCCACGCAGCCTTTTTGTACAGCAGAAGAAGTCATGAAAGCATGTAATTTGGAGCTGATGTGTTCTCACAGCAAGTAACGAAGACTTGTACACATTGTTCACGTGCAAGTTTATAGTTAACAGTACCATCAACTTTCGGATTGATTTTTATAGCGAGTGATTTGATGGACTACACGTCAAGCCTAGCACTATTTACATAACCCTTCAGAGTAACGATTCTCTATTCCTGTTCAGAGATCACCATTCTTTCAAAAAAACGAGTATCTTTCTAGTACATGATATATATATTTCTGGAATTGGTCCATGGCCCTCAGTTACAAATTTACCTAGTGGTATATCAACCACACCCCCGCCGTAATATGAGTGAAATCAAGGGAATCGTAAATACCTTCGACAACGCACGGTTATACACAACCAGCACTAATTAACCATCGACAGAAAGATACGTAAATGAAAGCTGCGGCCGGTGCTGGAAAATTGGAATGTGATTGCATGCTGTAGCAACACTCTTTCGGTATTTGTCTCAACGACTGATATATACAGGGTGGTCCATTGATAGTGACCGGGCCAAATATCTCACGAAATAAGCATCAAACGAAAAAACTACAAAGAACGAAACTCATCTAGCTTGAAGAGGGAAACCAGATGGCGCTATGGTTGGCCCGCGAGATCGCGTTTCCGTAGGTCAACCGGATATCAACTGCGTTTTTTTTAAAATAGGAACCCCCATTTTTATGACATATTCGTGTAGTGCGTAAAGAAATATGAATGTTTTAGTTGTACCACTTTTTTCGCTTTGTGATAGTAGTCAAATGGTTCAAATGGCTCTGAGCACTATCCGAAGGTCATCAGTCGCCTAGAACTTAGAACTAGTTAAACCTAACTAACCGAAGGACATCACACACATCCATGCCAGAGCCAGGATTCGAGCCTGCGACCGTAGCGGTCACGTCGGTTCCAGACTGTAGCGTCTAGAACCGCACGGCCACTCCGGCCGGCTGTAGTAGTCACAAACGTATAAGTATGTAGTATCACGTAACACTCTGCCAGTGCGCACGGTATTTGCTTCGTGGTACATTACCCGTGTTAAAATGGACCGTTTACCAATTGCGGTAAAGGTCGATATCGTGTTTATGTATGGCTATTCTGATCAAAATGCCCAACGGGCGTGTACTATGTATGTTGCTCGGTATCCTGGACGACATCATCCAAGTGTCCGGACCGTTCGCCGGATAGTTACGTTATTTAAGCAAACAAGAAGTGTTCAGCCACATGTGAAACGTGAACCACGAAGTGCAACAAATGATGATACCCAAGTAGGTGTTTTAGCTGCTGTCGCGGCTAATCCGCACATCAGTAGCAAACAAATTACGCGAGAATCAGGAATCTCAGAAACGTCGGTCTTGATAATGCTACATCAACATCGATTGCACCCGTACCATATTTCTATGCAGCAGGAATTGGATGGCGACGACTCTGAACGCCGTGTACTGTTCTGCCATTGGGCACAAGAGAAATTACGGGATGATGACAGATTTTTTGCACGCGTTCTATTTAGCGGCGAAGCGTCATTCACCAACAGCGGTAACGTAAACCGGCATAATATGCACTATTGGGAAACGGAAAATCCACGATGGCTGCGACAAGTGGAACATCAGCGACCGTGGCGGGTTACTGTATGGTGAGGCATTTTGGGAGGAAGGCTAATTGGCCCCCATTTTATCGATGGCAGTCTAAATGGTGCAATGTTTGCTGATTTCCTACGTAATGTTCTACTGATGTTACTACAAGATGTTTCACTGCACGTCAGAATGGTGATGTACTTCCAACATGAGGGATGTCCGGCACACAGCTCGCGTACGGGTTGAAGCGGTATTGAATAGCATATTTCATGACAAGTGGATTGGTCGTCGAAGCACCGTACCGTGGCCCACACGTTCACCGGATCTGACATCCCCGGATTTCTTTCTGTGGGGAAAGTTGAAGGATATTTGCTATCGTGATCGACCGACAACGCCTCACAAAATGCGTCAGTGCATTGTCAATGTATGTGCGAACTACTCGCTGTTGAGAGGAATATCGTTACAGGTTTTGCGAAATATGTTGAGGTTGACGGACATCATTTTAAGCATTTAGTGCATTTATGTAGTATTTACAGGTAATTACGCTGTAACAGCGTGCGTTCTCAGAAATGAAAGGTACATGTATCACATTGGAATAACCGAAATAAAATGTTCAAACGTACATACGTTCTGTTTTTTAATTTGAGAAACCTACCTGTTACCAACTGTTCGTCTAAAATTGTGAGCCATATGTTTGTGACTATTACAGCGCCATCTATCACAAAGCGGAAAAAATGGTCCAACTAAAACATTGATATTTATTTACATACTACACGAATATGTAATAAGAAATAGGGGTTCCTATTTAAAATAAAAAAAAACGCAGTTGATGTCCGTGTGACCTATGGCAGCGCCATCTAGAGGGCCAACCATAGCACCGTCTGGTTTCCCCCTTCAAGCTAGACTAGTTTCATTTTTTGTAGTTTTTTCGTTTGATGCTTATTTCGTGAGAAATTTGGCCCCATCACTATCAATTGACCACCTTGTATATACAGGGTGTTACAAAAAGGTACGGCCAAACATTCAGGAAACATTCCTCACACACAAATAAAGAAAAGATGTCAGGTGGACATGTGTCCGGAAACGGTTAATTTCCATGTTAGAGCTCATTTTAGTTTCGTCAGTATGTACTGTACTTCCTCGATATACATCCAGTTGGCCCAATTGAAGGAAGGTAACGTTGACTTCGGTGCTTGTGGTGACACTCAACTCATTGCTCTACAGTACTAGCATTAAGCACATCGGTACGTAGCATCAACAGGTTAGAACGTGGTTTTGCAGTTAGTGCAATGTCTACAAAAGCGGAGTTGGCAGATGCCCATTTGGTGCATGGATTAGCACGGGGTAATAGCCGTGGCGCGGTACGTATGTATCGAGACAGATTTCCAGAACGAAGCTGTCCCAACAGGAAGACGTTCGAAGCAATTGTACGGCGTCTTGGGGAGCACGGAACATTCCAGCCTATGACTCGCGACTAGTGAAGACCTAGAACGAGGACACCTGCAATGGACGAGACAATTCATCGTGCAGTTGACGATAACCCTAATGTCAGCGTCAGAGAAGATGCTGCTGTACAAGGTAACATTACCACGTCACTGTATGGAGAGTGCTACGGGAGAACCAGTTGTTTCCGTACCATGTACAGCGTGTGCAGGCACTATCAGCAGCTGATTGGCCTCCACGGGTACACTTCTGCGAATGGTTCATCCAACAATGTGACAATCCTCATTTCAGTGCAAATGTTCTCTTTACGGATGAGGCTTCATTCCAAAGTGATCAAATTGTAAATTTTCACAGTCAACATATGTGGGCTGACGAAAATCCACACGTAGTTGTGCTATCACATCATCAACACAGATTTTCTGTGAACTTTTGGGCAGGCATTGTTGGTGATGTCTTGGTTGGGCCCCGTGTTCTTCCACCTACGCTCAATGGAGCACGTAATCATGATTTCATAAGGGATACTCTTCCGGTGCTGCTAGAACATGTGCCTTTACAAGTACGACACGACATGTGGTTCATGCACGATGGAGCTCTTGCACAGTCGAAGTGTTCCTACGCTTCTCAACAACAGATTCGGTGACCGATGGATTGGTAGAGGCGGACCAATTCCATGGCCTCCACGCTCTTCTGACCTCAACCCTCTTGACTTTCATTTCTGAGGGCATTTGAAAGCCCTTGTCTACGCAACCCCGGTACCAAATGTAGAGACTTTTCGTGCTCGTATTGTGTACGGCTGTGATACAACACGCATTTCTCCAGGGCTGCATCATCGCATCAGGGATTCCATGCGACGAAGGGTGGATGCATGTATCCTCGCTAAGGGAGGACATTTTGAACATTTCCTGTAACAAGTGTTTGAAGTCACGCTGGTACGTTCTGTTGCTGTGTGTTTCCATTGCATGATTAATGCGATTTGAAGAGAAGTAATAAAATGAGCTATAACATGGAAAGTAAGCGTTTCCGGACACATGTCCACATAACATATTTTCTTTCTTTGTATGTGAGGAATGTTTCCTGAAAGTTTGGCCGTACCTTTTCGTAACAGCCTGTATATATAAATATACACGAGCAACACTGTCATTTAATTAGGTTTTGTAGCCTATTTTCTTCACTTAGCGGCAAGTGCTTTGTCGGTTTTTTAAAACATTTGCAAATACCTTTACATGTATTTATTTGTCCTATACTGGGATCATTTCAAAATTTTTGAAAGGAATTAAATATCGGAAGAAAATTCGTGCTACAGATGCGATTTTAAAGGGAAACAATTCACTGCTGAAATAATTCAATTCTTACAACTGCCAAATTACGTGCGCTGTTCCTGCCTTGGCCACCTGGTGTGACTGCGGGAACTGGCAGTCGCCTTGTGGTGGCGGGGCGCCAGCGATGGGGGCTGACGCAGCGCAATACCGGGGCGGCATCTGCCGAAGGCTCTGTCTCCGTCCCTGGCTCTGTCCCTCCCTCCCTGTCCTGTAAGCCTGTCGGGCTGTTGTTAGCCACGCCACTGTGCCCGCTGTCCCCGGCTAACTGGAGCGAGCTGATCGCGGATAATTTGCCGACCGGGATCTGCTGAACGGCCACTGCGAGGAACGACCGTTTCACGCAGCCGCTCTGATCGTTAGGCTGGTCACTGTACCTCTAGAATGTACATTTTGCCTGAAAAAATTTTACGCTCACCCTTTAAAATATTTTCTATTCACTTACATTTAGTCTGTAAAAAATTTCGTCTTCATATGATAAGATTAGCCTTTGGTGTACCGACAAATTAAAAAATTGGGAATTTTAGGTTTTGCAATTTTCTGTCAGCGGAAAAGTTATTGATGACTGGATAGGACAAAAATTAAATACATTTTTACTTTCGAGAATACGCTTATTATTTCTCAGAACATTTATTTTCCGTTGTTTCTTTCTTGAAATCCAGGCAACGGCCATGCCGCAGTGGATACACCAGCTCCGTTGAGATCACCGAAGTTAAGCGCTGTCGGGCGTGGCCGGCAGTTGGATAGGTGACCATCCAGGCCGCCATGCGCTGTTGCAATTTTTCGGGGTGCACTCAGCCTCGTGATGCCAATTGGGGAGCTACTCGACCGAATAGTAGCGGCTACGGTCAAAGAAAATCATCATAACGACCAGGAGAACAGTGTGCTGACCACACGCCCCTCCTATCTGCATCCTCGTCTGAGGATGACACGGCGGTCGGATGATCTCGATGAGCCACGTGTGGCCTGAAGACGGAGTGCTTTCCTTGCAATCTGTGTATGGTATATGATGTTCTTGATCACAACGCAATAGAAATTCCTTTTGCCTCTCATCTATGATCAATATACAACGTGAAAATGTATCATTATTTAAACATGCCCTTCATCAGAATCATTATCATCTTTTAACTGGCCTTTTAGCGGGTAAATATGAAGTGCTGCACGTCCTTGTCAAGGATAATCTTCACTGAAACTAATGCCTTTATCTTTCAAGCAAGAGAACAGGTCAGTGCACTTGCCTGACATTAAACTGGCTAACATTTTCTCTGAAATGAAGATGCGAATGTATCAGGAGTTGTGAATTAATTAAATAAAACCAATATCAAATGGTAACCAGAATAATATTAAACTTATGACATAATTCTCCAAAAAAAGAAATATGTCTCTCTTCCATTTCTAGATTATCTCTGTCTACATTTGCTGTCATTTTGATTTTGGTTTTTACAGCTACTTCATCATCGGAGAACAATAACAGAGACAGCTGTTCCGATAATAACTACTAACTTTCATTATACCTGCTTGTTAAATATTGGAATCTGCCCCTTCAGATGATTGGATATCGTTTACGATCAAGAAACAGAGGTCAAGATGAGAAGCTTCTACAGCTTCCCTGCACTGAATCCACAGTTAAGGATAAACACAATTAAGAAGAGAGACATCTCTCAATTTACTTTTATATTCAATGGTTAGTTTAAGTTTTCATCTTAGCAGAAATATTTTAATCAATAAGTGCTTTTGCCAGTCATCTTACTGGTTGCATTGTTCCAGGAGAATACATTTTCAGTTTTTTCAGTTTATTTCTCCTGCCAAAAATATTGCACAGAGCTCTAGTACTACAAGATACCTAACTGTTGGTTTATCTATTTCAGTTTCAAAAGTATCATATCTCCTTAATTTCTGAATCATTAAAAAACAAATCCATAGTCCTTTGGCACGTGTAAAAATTACTGACACTCATACTTTTCCAGTTCTCTCTCTGATGTTCAAAAATTGATAGTTCAAGGTTGCTTGTTACACCATGTACCTTACATTCAAATACAGATTTTAAAATAAGTTCCAACACGTGATGACGGCATGGCAAATACAATGGCCTGTCCAATTTCTGTTCAAGTAAGGTGCCTGTCCCATTAAGACAGCTGTGTCACTGCAGAGGACGCAGTGCGACAATGAAACTTTCTGCAGAAAAATAATCAGCGGTTCAGTACCCCGATGACAAGAGTGAAAGACCTTATTCGCTATCATGTAATGTTTCTTCTGGAAACGCAATTTTATCTGCATCCGGCTGCGTTATTTATGTTGTCTCAGGGCTTATCGCATTCTGTTATTTTAGGAATATTATTGCCTAGTGGTGGGAGTAGAGAGGGTAGGAAGAGATAGCGACTTGGGAAACGTAAAGGGAAGTTGAGTTCAAGCAGTCAATCGACTGTCGACCTTCGACTGTCTCAGTATATCACACAGTATCGATTGTTCACGTTTGTACAACCGGTAATGTGAAGAACAGTGCTTGTGCGTGCGTGTTTATAATACTCAGCGATGTGTAAGAAGTGTGTTAATTCACCAGATCTTTTCTGTTATGTGTGTAGCGGCTTTACGAGTAAATCTCAAATACATCCCATTTCACCGATTGTCAAAAAGGAATGGGAGTTGTATTATGTGTCAAAAGTAGATGACGGAAATTGTTGAACACCACAGAACTGTTGTTCGCGTTGCTCGCGCTATTTGCTGGTTGCGGGGAACTCACCCATCTATTCCATTTGCTGGATCACCGTTGTGCACGGAACCCAGAGTCCATATTACTGCTTGCTACTTTTAATTATCGAAAGTAAAGGAAATCATAAGTAATTAAAAGCACAGTTTCTCATCCAAATCTAGAATCTGCAATTCACCCATTTATGTATTCTCGTATTCTCCCAGTTCCAAAACCGCCAGCGGAATGGACACTGGAAGATGAAACAGACGATGTTAATAAGAAACCAACAAACAGGTAATGAAGATTTCGAGTGTGTGCCATGGCAGCACAGCTACAAGCACAGCCGTTGTGAAATGTCCCCTTAGAAAAAATTGTACAAGACTGTACTTAAACTGAAACACAATGTTTTTGGCGCAACGCAGTCTGACTTCCAAAAATCCCTACGAAAGAATGGCCCTGACTAACATTAACCTATACGTTTTACAAATCACTTACCTCACAAAAATCTTCGTTACTCAAGCTACTGCAATACAGTGAGCGCCACTACTGCCAGCTAAATAAAAGATTCAAACTACTGAAGGCACTAACTACTGATAGGCATAGTTAGCAAATGAAAGATTTTAATACAGAACAAACAATGTATTTACTTCACTAGTCATAATATATATAGCAGTTCATGACACCAATTCTTACAAATTACAAAACTCCGCCATCTCTCTCCCCACGTCCACCACTGCTGGCGGCTCACCTCCAACTGCCCAACGCTACACGCTGTTAGCATCCAGCTGCCGCTGCCCGACACTACAATGGCAGACAACAATGCAAACTAGCCACAGACTGCGCACAGCACAGCCCGTGATTTTTCATACAGAGCGCTACGTGGCGTTACCAATAAGAAAACGTAAACAGCCTACTTACAGTTGTCGCAAGCAGAATGGAACGATCTTGTAAGGGATCTAAATTTTTCAAAGAAAAAAGAGAATTACTTCGATTTCGCTTTCAAAAAAAAAAAAAAAGAACCTGTAAGAACCAAACACTGCTAGTACATTCCGTAAACGACGGTTTGATCTTGCCACTTTTTTTCGCAATGACAGAGTTTGGTGTATTATAATGACATAAATGGGGTGCTTACAAAATTTCCGATGAGACAGAAGACGGAAGAATGACGCCTATTTGTACATTCCTCAAAGAGTAGTCTTAAAGTTGTTCTCTTACCTAGCGGAAACGAGGAACCTTTGATACCATTGGCCCATTCCGTTCAGTCAAAGAAAACCTACAAGAACATGACGCTAAAATGGTTCAAATGGCTCTGAGCGCTATGGGATTTAACTGCTGTGGTCATCAGTCCCCTAGAGCTTAGAACTACTTAAACCTAACTAACCTAAGGACATCGCACACATCCATGCCCGAGGCAGGATTCGAACCTGCGACCGTAGCAGTCGCGCGGTTCCAGACAGTAGCGCCTAGAACCGCTTGGCCACTCCGGCCGGCTACATGACGCTACTCCTGAAGTATATTCGCTGTTCGAATCAGAAATGGAAAATCTATGGTGATCTCAGAGTTGTGGGACTTCTTCTGGTAATGCAGACTGCTTACACAAAATAGTGCTATTTCTTATGCCACTGGTATAGTAGGACAACGAAAGACTATTATGTAGTCAGAGAGTGGGTTCTGAGAGACGTTTTCAATCCTGGCGAAAAAAAGTATCGCATGATACTCTTGTTGACAAAGACAGTGTGCTGTTACCAGCACTGCACCTGAAATTGCGTTTTATAAAAAATATTTTGTGAAAGCACTGTACAAATATGATCAGGGTTTTCAATTTTTACTATATAAATTTGCCGCGATTATTAGTGCTTACATTAAAGAAGGAATTTTCGTTGGGTCTCAGACCTGGGACTTGACGGATGTTATTACCGTTGAACAGTTGCTGACAGATATTGAGAAGTCAGCTTGGTTCGTTTCTGAAGATGGATGCTACTTTTTCCTGGGGACCGTAATGTCTGGGAATTACAGGTAACCGACGGAACACGTGCTGGACTGTTGCAAGGCTGTGGGGAGCAATATGTCTCTGAAATTAAATTTCCTTCGTTCCCATTTGCATTCTTCCTAGCTAATTTTGGAGATACGAGTGACAAATAAGATGAGCGATTTCACCAAGATATCGCTGCCATGGAAAGACCATATAAGGGAAGACGGTCAGTAAACCTTCTGGCGAATTACTGCTGTACACTCCGAGAAAAAATTCACCATCAAACGACAAACAGAAAATTCCCTTTAAAAATTTCTAATTTGTAAGTACATTTCCAGCTTTATTCAGCTTTTTGTATTATTTTGATTTTATTTTTTATTTTGTAATACAAACAACTGCTTTTCTTACATGATCTATATATTAATCAAAGGCCAGATTCCTCCTGTACTATTACTAAGTCGTTTCAAAGTTTCTCGAAAATGGTGTATGTGGTGTATCTTTTTCAGAATACGTGGTACGTGATGGAACATTTCGGACTTCATTTTCGTAATCAGCGTCTGTGATTCAGAAGACACATGCGTTCATCTTACGCCGAGACAGGAAGTTCAAATTTGTGGCACTGTGGATTTTGAACATTGTCTTTAGTACCCCAATACGAATATAATTTCCAAACTGGGTCCGCTCGCTCTTGACCAAAATTAGTGTTAATTTTGGAAATCCAGTGAGCTGTTCATTGTTCCCAAACGTAACAATAATTGTAACTCATTCTTATTCTAGGTCCCTGTCATTTAATCCTAACAATAGTTTACTATCCCAATAAACATTATAGTCTTCAACGATGATTTTATTTTTGCTGACTTTTCTTTTCCTCTCTATGATTCTATAAAGAAAAGATTTGATAACGCAGAGATTTTCACCATTGTGACCAAATGTCGCTGCTGTCTCTTGAGGAATGTATGTGAGAGTGCACGTCAGATGGAGTGATTGTGCGGTCAATTCGAGTGCATGCGTGTACAACAATTTTTGTTCATGTCCATATTCGTTTGTTTTAATAAGTGTAAGGGCGCTGATGACCTCGCTGTTGGACGCATATAAGATCCGAACACACACACACACACACACACACACACACACACACACACACACACACACACAGCGTCTATGCAAGGCACTCACTAATTTCTCAGTAATAAAGTCTTTGGTATCTTGTCTTGCAGCATTCTCCATTCAAATACTCTCATAAGAACGTTCTAAGAATATCACCAATATCAATTTCAACTGAACTTGGACATGTCCTATCTGATTCCTTAGATGATGAAGAAGGTAATACAGCAGAAGATGTAGAAGTGGATTCTGTGCACTTTTGTATTTTCCCTCTTCTTTTAGGTTTGTCCGTCGCGCCCTTTTTTCTTTGTCCGCATATATCTGGTCTACTCCTGCAAAGTGCCCTTGACACTGTTGCTCTCTCTGTCGAAGTATTCTCGTATTCATCCAACTTGGTTGTTGACAGACCATTGGCATTTGCAATACCAAAAAAATTGTCCATATTATTCATAAATTTATCTTCATGGTACTTAAACACATCTTGACACTTTTTCGATTTTTTTCAATTTTCTCTGCTCCGAATGCATGTCATAACTCTTTGCGAACAATACTGAATATCTCTTGCCGGAATTCTTGCCTTGTCGCAAAATATGAACCACAAGGTTAGCACTTTCACTAAAGACTCTAGCACTCGTCTGTTTGGTGGTACTTGTGTCCACTTATATGCTGTTTTGTGTTTCCCATTAAAGCTCACATTCTACAGCCGTGCGTAATTTATGTGACATCTCAGTTAGCGACTGAAAAATAGGTGCGATATGGTTGGGAACAAACAAGCAAATGACTCCACTGCACTTGTCCGTACTGATAAGTTGAAGTGACGTAAGCGCGACAAAGATTTTGTTCCGTACAAGAGTTCTCGTTCAAGTCGGCACAGGTTACTGTGTTTCGATAGCACAAACAATTCTATAGGAACGTCTTAGAATCATTTAAACAACAACGGAGGCTGAGCGCTAAAAAAATCTTGAACTTGGAAATTAGGGACACCCTGTGTACTATGATTGACTTTATAAAACCTAAGTTATTCTCATATCTATATAAATAATGATGGAAATAAAACTGATTTAATGAATACAAAAAAATAAATAAGACGGGATATCAGAGCTTTATTCGCCAGACACACAGCCCGAATATGAAAGAAATAAATGTAATGATATAAGAAAGTCGAAAAATAACTATTGATAGTGTTACCTAGCTACCTAAATTGAATTCTGTTTTGTTTCAGCCTGTAACATTGTCCCTCGATCAACATCAAACAGCACACCTATTTTTGAACGCCTAATTGTTCATTGACATGGCAATGAATATCCTCCGAAAAACGATAGAGTCACTTAATAGAGGCGCCTATACGGTATGTTAGCACTTGCTCACACTAACGATGTTAGCGATTTCCTTCACGAATGTGAGGCGGTGGCTGATGATCGCAGGATAGGATGCACTTCTGAATTGTAGTCACACATAGTTTGTAGTTTCTGTCAATGTTTTCTGTTTCCGTAACCGTCACCCGCGGCTTATTGTTACCTCGAAGCAGGACACATGGGTACCAAAAGTGCGTAATAGTTATACTATTGTCACGAAGACTGATATAAAAGCATGTAACTACGAGGCTAGTAAGTAAGGGCACAAGAATTTGTTGAAATACAAAAAATGTATTTATTTTAATAAAATTAACAAGCATTGTTCTATACGTTGTAAGTGTATGGTTTTTTTCCGTCAAGTTGCACAATGGATTGATCCAACAAGTACCCTTTGGCTCCTGCAAGAAACAATTTCCGCCTCACATTACTACAGAAGTCACGCAGATGCTTCTACTGTACCAACAAGAACTGCTTCAAAACATTCAGCAACAAATATCTTCTGGAGTCGTCCACTGTAAGGAAAAGACAAAAATATTCTATATTCTTAAATAATTTGTCGGGTACAGGAGTATTGCTAGTTAGTGTATGAAAAACATTAAACGAACGAAAAATATTATTTATGCAAAAAAATTCTGAGAAATCAAGTGAAACTTTTTCTTATAAAAAATTAATAAATCTTTCTGTTCTTTTTGGAACAGTAGATTGCCTCTTTTAGATAGAAATGCTATTATTTTACAAAGTATTGAAAGGTTCTTTTCTCCCTTTTCTTTAAGAATGTTATTTACTCGGAAGAATGGCTGAGAGCTGCACCTACACAACTTGAAGAACTTTTCTATGTACAGTGAGGGCTGTCATGTGAGGAATGTAGTGGAGTGTACTGTTAGGTAGGACAGATGAGGCTCGCATACACTGTAGCACACAGTACCGTGAGCTGCGACGACTGCCGCCTGCGTCGCTCGCTGCTGACAAATAACACAACTATCTCTTTATATCTGGATCGACCTTCACCAATCAAATTCTCCATACACCTTGAAGTGAAGGACTCCTATCTGCCCCTATAACTACTGGCGTGGTACACCGGTCTGATAAGCAGTCCACCCCGATGCCAATCAATACTCGCTCACAGGCGTTTAACTAGTACTCTGTATTCACACCGCACAATAAGTGTGGCAGCCAACACAATCTCGAGCGACTCAATAGAGTGTCACTCCGACTTGCTAATGACAGAGGTGCTCTCCCAGTGAAGTACTGAGGAGAGACTTTGTTCTTCACTCTTTGTGTACATGTGCGAGCGCACTCGCTTTCGTTACATGTTACCGCTCCAAGAGCGACAATGGAACAGCCCTTTTTCTGGAAAAGTTGCAAGGGTATATCATTCGCTGCCTTCCCTCACTCCTCTGACTCCTTGCGTCAGAAATATTCCGCCAATCAGTGTTGCTCTTTTAATCGGGAGAATGACGTTTCGTTTAAGTCGACCAAGGCGGAAATCTGTAGCATCTCCGTTAGGTGTATATTGTACTCCTGTGAGAAACCCGTAACTACGCAGTCGGTCCATGAAAAAATGTGTCTTCTGAGCATTCCCACACAATGTAGCGGAATTTGCTTTTACGTCGAACACGGGGTTCGGTATCCCTTCGCTCTGGCAAAAGCTGTCTTCTCCCTGGACAGTCGCTTTGGCCAAGGTAGGTATGTTGTTGACCCAGCCCTCTGAAGGAACGGTCTTCCCAGCAGGCTAGTTTCCTCTTTAAAACGAAAATTCCACTGACCATCATGTTGTGTATGCCAGCCTTGACGTTTTCAACCTCAGTGTGCACTTGTGGTTTACTTATTAGATTTGCATATTGCACACATGAACTCATACAAAATTGACTCTACCTTATTGAGTTTGGGTTCGAATGAAGCGTCTTGGTGTGTAGAATACGATGGTGAGGACGAAGTATGTAAGAAATGAAGGTCAGGAGACCACGCCACCCTAAGTCTTGCATTATTTTTCCATGTAATAATTATTTACCTCAATACATTTTGTCATCCATGTGTCATCCTGTGTCATAGATGTCCCGCCACCTTTCCAGGCAGTTCGTCACTTCGATTTTCACCTTGTCGTCATCGGAAAAGTGTTTTTCGCGGAGGTTTTCCTTCAATTCAGGGAACAGATGAGAGTCACTAGGTGCGAGCTCAGGGCTATGAAAGGGGTGAGATATTTTACATCCTAACCAAATGAAGTGAACAACTCTTGTGTTACATGAGCGGTGTGTGTGGATGTGCGTTGTCATGAAGGAGACAGACTCCCGTTGTCAGCATCCCAGCATTTGTATTTTATGGCTCTGGAAGTTTCTTCAACGTCTCATAATATCTTAGAGCGTTTATTGTTTCACCTCTTTCCGTAACATCAACGAGCATAACCCCTTTTATGTCCCAAAACACTGACACCATTATTTTTCGAGTTTTGAATCTTTGGCTGAAGGAGAATGAGTATGGAGCTACAGTATTTATTGTCGTTTGCTCTCTGTGGTGTGGTAAGCCTAGGCTTCATCTCCTATTGCTACGGAGTTGAGAAAAGCCTCGCCTTCAGTCTCCAAATTATCAAGAAATTCGCGAACAGTGCTGGCTGTGTTCATTTTGTGTGTTTCGGTATGCATCTTGGGGACCCACCGCGCACACAACTTGTGATAATTTAGTCAGTCAGTTACAATTTCATGAATAACAGTTAGCGAAATGATTGGACAAACTGCATGCAGGTCGTCAATTGTCGAACAGCGTTCAGAGAGAAGGTGGTCTTCAATTTTCTGCACCACATCATCAGTCACAACAGACGCCCTTCCGCTTTCGTCTTTCCGTGAATTTCCGTCGTTCCAAAACTGAAATTCAGTACCCATTTCGTCACACGCTGCTTTGACATTACGTCCTCTCCATAAACTGGAACAATTTCGCGATGAATCGCAGCGGCTTTCATGGCCTTAGCATTTTGGTAGCGAATTACAGCGCACGCTTCGCACTTGGCGGGAGCCGTAATGAAAGCGCTCATTTGTAACAGTCACCACGGCACTAATCGACAAGCTACTGGTTGTTGGGAAATCTCGTTCTTCCGCTGGCTTCCTGTTACATGGGGGAGGTACCTGCTTCCCCCGCGGACATTCCATGCTAAAGCTACATGCCTTGTAAGCTTAGTTTCGGGGCAACCCTCGTCCTATTCTGAAGCTTTTAGATGATTTTTGCAACCCAGTACTTATCTTTCTGCCAGCAACTCGTCCGGCAGTTTTCATGCTGCCCACAACAGATGCTCATGCTCGACGCTAACAATCACACTCCGTTCTGTCGAAAAATTCAACTATCGACTCTGAGCCAGGTAGTGATGATACGTCACAGTTGAATTATATCTTTAACTGAGAGGCCAGTGAAGGAAATTAATTAACATCACACTGAATTTTTCTAGTTGTTGATTATTCAAATACCCTAGACATCAAAAGGTTTGAACCTTCTCTTTTAGAACTATGTTAAGAACTTTGCCGAGTGTTAAAACCCCAACAGTAGTACGGCTATCAAATTAAGAAATGCTTCTCAGTTTGCGGGTGCAGCACAATATGAGGGATTGCAGGGCATTAGTATATATATGACTTTTTTTCGTTTGCTGTTGTTCCTTAACAGATTTTATATGCTATGTACATAACTTCCTTCAGAAATGGGTAAAATCGAATTAACAAAATGCAGTGCCTTCACTTCTGGTTCTGAATTCTACAGCCATCCACACTTAGGCCTACATAGCGCATTGGAACATATTGTTTCTTTTACTGTGTCTTGGCCTAGCAAGACAGAAACTCAGATTTATGTTTTCATGTATAAAGTTGTTATATTTCGTCGAAATGACTTTGCAATGCCCCAACACTAGAAAATAAGTGTACACAACACCAGCGTCAAGCAGAAGTGGTTTTAGGATTGAGAAAACTGACATGGCTGAGGTATGAGAATATTTTGTTTAAGTACTTCCACGTGGACAAATGGCTCTGAGCACTATGCGACTTAACTTCTGAGGTCATCAGTCGCCTAGAACTTTTAACTAATTAAACCTAACCAACCTAAGGACATCACACACATCCATGCCTGAGGAAGGATTCGAACCTGCGACCGGAGCGGTCGCCCGGCTCCAGACTGTAGCGCCTAGAACCGTATGGCACCTCCAGCCTGCTCCACGTGGACATTGGACTAAACCAGTTGCTCTCCGCTGCTACATGATAAAATTTATGTTTCAATTCATTAAATACATGAAAGGTGGGAATTCGAAATAAACGTATGAGATTTGCACAAAGTCCATAATTGTTATTGGACTCAAAAATCTGCAACAGCCTTACATAGTGAAACATCCCCTTAGAAAAATTATGAATGACTGTGCTTAAACTGACACACATTATTTTTTGCGCAACACAATCTGGCTTTTAATAATCCCTACAAAAGAATGGCCCTGACTAACAATAACCTATACCTTTCATGAATCACTTACCTCACAAAAATCTTCGTTACTCAAACTACTGCAATACAGCGAGCGCCAATACTGCCAGCTAAATAAAAGATTCAAACTACGGAAGGCACTAATTACTGATAGGCATAGTTAGCAAATAAAAGATTTTGATAGACAACAAAAATGTATTTACCTTAATAGTGTTAAAAACAATGTATTTACCTTATGAACTGATATCACTTCATGACATCCAGTCTTACAAATTTACTGTCTCTGATGGACACACGTCCAGATCATCCGCTCTCCCCACATCCACCACTGCTGGCGGCTCACCTCCAACTGCGCAACGTTACGTGCTGTTCACATCCAACTGCCCAACACTACAATAGCATATACTCCAACAATGCAAACCAACCACAGCCTTCTCACAGCACAGTCAGTGATTTGCATATAGGGCGCTACGTGGCGTTACCAACATAAAAACCTAAACAGCCTACTTACAATTGTTCCAGTGATCAATGTGGAAATATCTGCTGCTCTCACCGTACACGACGATTGAGTCATAAATACATTAGTACACGTCTGAAAATGGAATGAAAAGTGCAAGGTCCATTTGCTGCTGAATTAAACATCGATTTACAACAAGCGATCGTGAGTTAAATTATATTCTCAAACAGAATACGTCACACAGGGATCGTAGCCGCTACTGTCAGTATGCTTCACATTCAAAAAGAAGACATAAGCAACCACACTGCTCCGTCTAACACTGCAGGTCATTATAATAAAGTACCCATTAACTACTGGATACACAACAGAGGGGAGCGGTTTCATATCCATATCTCATCTTCTGTCCATAATAATAATGAATAAATTTCAAAGAATAGTGTTAAGTTACTGAATATCTACACTCTCACATAACGTATGTTATGTAAGCAGTGCGTGGCAGAAAAGTTGTCTGGAAGTCTCAATGCTATGTGTTCGATACCGAGTTGTCGTTTCGAGTGACATCTCATGGGAATGATAGGAGCACATAGTAATGTATGTAATATGTTTATACTGTGCGGCTGGCCCCGGCGGAGGTTCGAGTCCTCCCTCGGGCATGGGTGTGTATGTTTGTCCTTAGGATAGTTTACGTTAGGTAGTGTGTAAGCTTAGGGACTGATGAGCTTAGCAGTTAAGTCCCTTAAGATTTCACACACATTTGAACAATATGTTT
This sequence comes from Schistocerca gregaria, assembly GCF_023897955.1. Classification (NCBI taxonomy): domain Eukaryota; kingdom Metazoa; phylum Arthropoda; class Insecta; order Orthoptera; family Acrididae; genus Schistocerca; species Schistocerca gregaria. Next base: position 50,230,288 of record NC_064926.1, read on the forward strand.
ATAAACAACGTAAATATTCTATGCGAATCATGTGTGTGTGTGTGTGTGTGTGTGTGTGTGTGTGTGTGTGTGTGTGTGTGTGTTTGTGTTTGTCTGTGTGTCAGAGGCTGACTGAGGTGGCACAAATAAAAGAAATATGCATGTTTCGTTCGCGTTTCAGCACTCATCTTGTGAAGCTCACTATTCATTGCGATGCGTTATTGAGGCCCATTGCCGGAATTGTTTGTCTTGGGCTCTTTGTGGCAGACTCCTTGCCGCTCCATGGAAAGAATCGTGTCCGCATCTAGGTTTAATTCAAGGGAGACAGAAATCTAAGAGTTGGCCATCTGCTGCGCTGTTGAAATAACGCAGTTTTCCGGAAAACGTTTTACATGTAGCGTAAAAAATGAAACATCACACTTTTAGATTTGAATATTTTTTCTCTATGCCATTTTTCTCAAGCAACTGATTCAAAATATAGGATTATTTCAAATTGTATGTTTCATAACACATGTTTATGATGAGGTAGGTATCTTTTTATTACACTCCTGGAAATGGAAAAAAGAACACATTGACACCGGTGTGTCAGACCCACTATACTTGCTCCGGACACTGCGAGAGGACTGTACAAGCAATGATCACACGCACGGCACAGCGGACACACCAGGAACCGCGCTGTTGGCCGTCGAATGGCGCTAGCTGCGCAGCATTTGTGCACCGCCGCCGTCGGTGTCAGCCAGTTTGCCGTGGCATATGGAGCTCCATCGCAGTCTTTAACACTGGTAGCATGCCGCGACAGCGTGGACGTGAACCGTATGTGCAGTTGACGGACTTTGAGCGAGGGCGTTTAGTGGGCATGCGGGAGGCCGGGTGGACGTACCACCGAATTGCTCAACACGTGGGACGTGAGGTCTCCACAGTACATCGATGTTGTCACCAGTGGTCGGCGGAAGGTGCACGTGCCCGTCGACCTAGGACCGGACCGCAGCGACGCACATATGCACGCCAAGACCGTAGGATCCTACGCAGTGCCGTAGGGGACCGCACCGCCACTTCCCAGCAAATTAGGGACACTGTTGCTCCTGGAGTATCGGCGAGGACCATTCGCAACCGTCTCCATGAGGCTGGGCTACGGTCCCGCACACCGTTAGGCCGTCTTCCGCTTACGCCCCAACATCGTGCAGCCTGCCTCCAGTGGTGTCGCGACAGGCGTGAATGGAGGGACGAATGGAGACGTGTCGTCTTCAGCGATGAGAGTCGCTTCTGCCTTGGTGCCAATGATGGTCGTATGCGTGTTTGGCGCCGTGCAGGTGAGCGCCACACTCAAGACTGCATACGACCGAGGCACACAGGGCCAACACCCGGCATCATGGTGTGGGGAGCGATCTCCTACACTGGCCGTACACGTCTGGTGATCGTCGAGGGGACACTGAATAGTGCACGGTACATCCAAACCGTCATCGAACCCATCGTTCTACCATTCCTAGACCGGCAAGGGAACTTGCTGTTCCAACAGGACAATGCACGTCCGCATGTATCCCGTGCCACCCAACGTGCTCTACAAGGTGTAAGTCAACTACCCTGGTCAGCAAGATCTCCGGATCTGTCCCCCATTGAGCATGTTTGGGACTGGATGAAGCGTCGTCTCACGCGGTCTGCACGTCCAGCACGAACGTTGGTCCAACTGAGGCGCCAGGTGGAAATGGCTTGGCAAGCCGTTCCACAGGACTACATCCAGCATCTCTACGATCGTCTCCATGGGAGAATAGCAGCCTGCATTGCTGCGAAAGGCGGATATACACTGTACTAGTGCCGACATTGTGCGTGCTCTGTTGCCTGTGTCTATGTGCCTGTGGTTCTGTCAGTGTAATCATGTGATGTATCTGACCCCAGGAATGTGTCAATAATGTTTCCCCTTCCTGGGACAATGAATTCACGGTGTTCTTATTTCAATTTCCAGGAGTGTATTATTCATATGTTTTACGATGCTTCAAATCTGAATATGTTGTTGTTGTTGTTGTTGTCTTCAGTCCTGAGACTGGTTTGATGCAGCTCTCCATGCTACTCTATCCTGCGCAAGCTGCTTCATCTCTCAGTACCTACTGCAACCTACATCCTTCTGAATCTGCTTAGTGTACTCATCTCTCGGTCTCCCTCTACGATTTTTACCCTCCACGCTGCCCTCCAATGCTAAATTTGTGATCCCTTGATGCCTCAAAACATGTCCTACCAACCGATCCCTTCTTCTAGTCAAGTTGTGCCACAAACTTCTCTTCTCCCCAATCCTATTCAATACCTCCTCATTAGTTACGTGATCTATCCACCTTATCTTCAGTATTCTTTTGTAGCACCACATTTCGAAAGCTTCTATTCTCTTCTTGTCCAAACTAGTTATCGTCCATGTTTCACTTCCATACATGGCTACACTCCAAACAAATACTTTCAGAAACGACTTCCTGATACATAAATCTATATTCGATGTTAACAAATTTCTCTTCTTCAGAAACGCTTTCCTTGCCATTGCCAGTCTACATTTTATATCCTCTCTACTTCGACCATCATCAGTTATTTTACTTCCTAAATAGCAAAACTCCTTTACTACTTTAAGTGTCTCATTTCGTAATCTAATTCCCTCAGCATCACCCGATTTAATTTGACTACATTCCATTATCCTCGTTTTGCTTTTGTTAATGTTCATCTTATATCCTCCTTTCAAGACACTGTCCATTCCGTTCAACTGCTCTTCCAAGTCCTTTGCCGTCTCTGACAGAATTACAATGTCATCGGCGAACCTCAAAGTTTTTACTTCTTCTCCATGAATTTTAATACCTACTCCAAATTTTTCTTTTGTTTCCTTTACTGCTTGCTCAATATACAGATTGAATAACATCGGGAAGAGGCTACAACCCTGTCTCACTCCTTTCCCAACCACTGCTTCCCTTTCATGCCCCTCGACTCTTATTACTGCCATCTGGTTTCTGTACAAATTATAAATAGCCTTTCGCTCCCTGTATTTTACCCCTGCCACCTTTAGAATTTGAAAAAGAGTATTCCAGTCAACATTGTCAAAAGCTTTCTCTAAGTCTACAAATGCTAGAAACATAGGTTTGCCTTTTCTTAATCTTTCTTCTAAGATAAGTCGTAAGGTCAGTATTGCCTCACGTGTTCCAACTTTTCGACGGAATCCAAACTGATCCTCCCCGAGGTCTGCATCTACCAGTTTTTCCATTCGTCTGTAAAGAATTCGCGTTAGTATTTTGCAGCCGTGGCTTATTAAACTGATAGTTCGGTAATTTTCACATCTGTCAGCACCTGCTTTCTTTGGGATTGGAATTATTATATTCTTCTTGAAGTCTGAGGGTATTTCGCCTGTCTCATACATCTTGCTCACCAGCTGGTAGAGTTTTGTCATGACTGGCTCTCCCAAGGCCGTCAGTAGTTCTAATGGAATGTTGTCTACTACGGGGGCCTTGTTTTGACTCAGGTCTTTCAGTGCTCTGTCAAACTCTTCACGCAGTATCGTATCTCCCATTTCGTCTTCATCTACATCCTCTTCTATTTCCATAATATTGTCCTCAAGTACATCGCCCTTGTATAAACCTTCTATATACTCCTTCCACCTTTCTGCCTTCCCTTCTTTGCTTAGAACTGGGCTGCCATCTGAGCTCTTGATATTCATACACGTAGTTCTCTTCTCTCCAAAGGTCTCTTTATACCCGATCAAAAAGATACAATGATCTGAGAGTGCGAATTGCGATTGCTAATCTGCGGAAACCAGAAATTGGCATTCTGAAATGGTGATCATATTTCGAAATCCGTATCTCCACATCATTAAGAACTGAATGCTAGCTTGAAAGGCAAAATTAAAGAAAGGGATGCATCTGGGATTCAGTCCCACAATCTTTATATTTCCGGCCACACGCTCTACCATCAGACCACCACACTAGTTGTGAGTTAGATCCCACTTTTTGAGTTCACAAGACACTACTGATCTCTAGAGTTATGGCGGGTGCACACTAGGTCAACATAATTCAGAAATTTTTTTTGTAAATCTTTGTAAATACCTTGGTTGCCCACCATTATATCTGTTAGTCAAAAGCGTATCAAAATCCCTACAGCAGTTCCTGAGATTGGACTACATGTAAATGCAGACATGAGCATGTGACATCAGTTCGTATTCAGGATGTAATGAGTATAAGTGCAGATATTTTCATATGTGGTACCTTAATATGTACTTATCATTGCGTCAGTTGTTTTTTTTTTCTGAGACAAATAGTGTTCTGGCAAACACGTCCCAAACTTTAGGACCTGATGTTTTATACACGGTCGTAAGTGCTCCACTAACTGGACTATCTCTGTCAACAATAGATGAGACGTTTTACGACCACACATCCACATTGCAAACACCTGACCCGCTGGCCAGAGGAAAATAAGCGCTAACGGCTTGCTTTAGCCACGAGTACCTGGAGGCACTACCCAACCTAGAGACGTACGACTCATAATAGCAATAATTATATGCCTGAAAATGATGTAAATACTAATGGAAAGTTGTTTAATACACCGTCCTTAGTCACTATTAGACATACCTCTACTAATATCTGTTGCACCCAGTATATAGAGAAATTTGATAAAAACGTGCAGAAAATGTGCCAAATTCGCGTTAGGTCAGCTGGGGCTGAGAATAAGTGTTCCAGATACACTGATCAGCCACATCATGACCACCAACCTACTCTCAATATAAACCAGTCCAAGCGATAGCAGCGTCGCCTGGCAAGGAATGACTGCTAATCAGATGCACACATGGTGCACGTAGTATCAAAGAGCATACTGTCCTTGTGGAGAATGGGGAAGATGCGCAATCTATCTCAGTTTGACCGAGGACAGAATGTGATGGCCGAGAGGCTGGCACGAGCATTTGGGAAACTGCACCACTTTTCGGCTGTTCGAGGAGTGCTGTGGTGAGTGTCTTCAACATATGGCGAAACCTGATTGAAACGATGTCCAGACATGGTCGGATTGGGAATTACAAATGTCGGATTCCATAGGTTTTGCAGCCTGTTAAAACATGATAGATGGCGAAATGTGGTGGAATTAATGTCACTGTGTCTGAAAAAGCAGTGCACTGAATACACCTAACGATGAGCCTCCATAGCCGACGGCTAATGTAAGTCCCAACATTAACACCACAACATCGGCAACTACGACTGAAATGGGCGGAGGCAGTGGGAGAGCGTTGCATGGTCTGATGAATCCTGACACCTGCTTCATCATACCCATGGGGGAGCGCGAATTCCTCATCTTGTAGGGGAACAGCTCCTTGACACCTTTACAGCAGGACAGAGACAATCTGGCAGCGACTCATTTATGCTCTGGAGAACATTCATGTTGGCACAGTGGATCTCGTTAAAGGCACTGTGACGCCCAAGAAGTATCGTAAATTGCTTGCTGACCTTGTACACCCCTTCATGACAATCGTGGTTGGTTTGTTCGTTGGTTTAAAGGGGCGGGGGGGGGGGGGGAGAAGGGAGCAAACAGTTGGATCGTCGGTCCCTTGTTTCTATTAAAATAGTTCCACAAGGGAAAGAATAAAACGAACGAGACTTACTGCACAAAACCGGGCCAAAGGAGAAACCATAGAACAAACACTACAATGATCAAAACAGGACAAGAGAACTACAGAGAGACGAAAGAAATAGGTAGAAGGGATTATAACAAGAGATCAGATGACCTAGGCTGGCTGATAACGAGAATAAAAATGATACGCCAGCCACTCTGCAACACATTAATATCTCCAGCTTGAAAGCACAACGGTAGAGAACATTGATGGACAAAGATAATCATGTTTTCCTGTAGCAGTGGCATTTTTCAACAAGATAATGCCCCATCTCTAAGGGCAGGATGTGATAGACTGGTTAGAGGAACACAGTGGCGAGTTCCAGTTGAGGTGCTGGCCCACCGCCCCTTTCTTCCACCCCCCGCAGTCACGGGAATTGTGTGAGTTGTGTGTGCAGATGTGGTGCCAACTCTCAAACGACCTACCAATGCCTTATTGCTTCTATACCACAAAGCGCCGCAGTTGTTATCCGTGCCAAGGTGGAAGTAAGACCATTAGCAAGGTGATCATAATGTTGCGGCTGATCAGTGTAAATTCATGACACTACGAATTGTGGTTTGGGCAACCTGTACGTCAACTGATGTGGCAGATTTACTTGCCACACATAAACCATTACTACATCCCATGGTGCAACGTCGCTATTGTACACACATAAAAAAATGTTTTGGATCACCCCAGTTCCCAGAACTCCTCAAGATAGACGTTGACTGTGGATATTGTATCAGACACAGTCCCTTTGACCAGAGATGTCACTAAACACGGCCAAAGATGTAAACAACCATGCATGAGCAGCACCTATTAGACGGCGGGGGTCCGACAGCCGATCAGTTCCAGTCATTCCACCAGGTAGGAGGTACATGGCTCGTGTTGTCTGCAGTTCAACCATCCCTAGGCAGTCAATACCGACGTTCGATCGCGTCTTCATTGTTACTTTGTGCCAGGAAGGACTCTCAACAAGGGAAGTGTCCAGGCGTTTCGGAGTGAACCAACGCGATGTTGTTCGGATATGGAGGAGATACAGAGAGACAGGAACTGTCGATGACATGCCTCGCTCAGGCCGCCCAAGGGCTACTACTGCAGTGGATGACCGCTACCTACGGATCATGGAAGAACCCTGACAGCAACGCCACAATGTTGAATAATGTTTTACTAGCAGCCACAGGTCGTCATGTTACGACTCAAACTGTGTGCAATAGGCTTCATGACGCGCAACTTCACTCCCGACGTCCATGACGAGACCCATCTTTGCAAGCACGACACCTAGCAGTGCGGTACAGGTGGGCCCACCAACATGCCGAATGAACCGCCCAGGAATGGCATCACGTCCTCTTCACCGATAGGTGTCGCATATGCCTTCAACCAGACGTGTTTGAAGGCAATCCGGTCAGGCCGAACGCCTTAGACACACTGTCCAGCGAGTGCAGCAAGGTGGAGGTTCCCTGCTATTTTGGAGTGGCATTATGTGAGACCGACGTACGCCGCTGGTGGTCACGGATGGCGCCGTAACGGCTGTACGATACGTAAGTGCCCTACTCTGACCGATAGTGCAACCATATAGGCAGCATGTTGCCGAGGCATTCGTCTTTGTGGACGATAATTCGGGCCCCCATCGAGCAGATCTTATTGGTTGGTTGGTTGGTTTAAGAGAAGGTAGAAAGTGATCATACTGCTTGGTCATCGGTCCCTCCTTCTTAATAAACAATTCCACAGCCGCGCGGATTAGCCAAGCTGTCTTAGGCGCTGGAGTCATGGTCAGTGCGGCTGGTCCCGGCGGAGGTTCGAGTCCTCCCTCGGGCATGGGTGTGTGTGTGTTTGTCCTTAGGATAATTTAGGTTAAGTGGTGGGTAAGCTTAGGGACTGATGACCTTAGCAGTCCCATAAGATTTCATACCTATTTGAACAAACAATCCCGCATACAGCACAATACTGAAAGAAAGGGAAAACCACAAGACCGAAGGAAAGGCAATAGACAGTAAAAGCAACAAAAGAAGACAATAAAACAACAGAGTGACGCAAGAAACAGTTAGAAGAGATTAAAACAAGAAAGTAGATTACCATGGTCGGCCGACCACGAGAATAAACAGGAGAAGCCAGCCACTCCGCAGTACATTAAAATCTCCATCACGAAAGCAGTAGCGGAGAGAAAACAGAGGGACAAATGACAAGCGCTAAAACTTATAGGATAATATCCACCCTCATGTATAAAGCGTAACACTAGGTCAGTCGATAAGTCGTTGTCAGTTCAAATTAGCTGTAATGAGCCCGGGAAACGAAGTTTATGCTGCAGGGCAGCCAAAGAAGGACAGCCACGGTCAACAGCGCGCCACATCGGCACTGATGTGGAGCTTCACAGCGCAGGAGGTAGCCGTGGGTCGCCCAAGCGTGGCCAATGCGGAGCCTGCAGAGAACCACAGAGTCACTGAGAGAGGTCCTCATCAAGGACTTCAACACATTCGTAGTCTCCTTAATGGAACTCAGTTCGTTGTGCGTACTGAAATTATGCTATGCCGTGTCCCAAAACTGAAAAACCTCGCAGCGTAATAACGAACGCAAGTCAGTTGCGGGGATGTCGATGTCCAGAAGCAGTTTCTGTGTTGCCTGTTTGGCCAGCCTATCGGCAAGTTCATTTCCTGAAATTCCGATGTGACCCGGGATCCACACAAACGCCACTGAATGGCTGGACCGTTCCAGGACATAGATGAAGGATGGCGAGAGGAGCACTGGTCAGTAGCTTGGAGGTTGCCCACGGAGTCAGTACAGAGAAGAAATGACGCGCCAGAGCATGAGCGGGTGTGCTCAAGAGCACGAGATACGGCCGCCGGCTCTGCAGTGAAGACACTGCGGCCATCAGGCAAGTAGTGCTGTGCAATATGTCCTCCTTTAACATACACGAAGCCACTGTCACCATCAGTGAGCGAGCCGTCAGTGTGAACAAGTCCCCAGTGCATGTCAAGAATGGAGATAAAGGGACAGCAGAGAGCCTTAGGTGATGGGAGAGTTCCAGGTGAAGCTTTGGCCTACGTGTACGTGAGTGGACCTGGAGTAGAGTTGTAAAAGGGGAGAATCCCAGTTCAGACAGAAAGGAAGAAAGGGCCAGACGCGAACCGCAGTCGTAAGTCCTGACCCGAGCCGCCGAGTTGAACCGAGGTGGTTCGGAGAAGGAGACGGTAATTCGGATGCTAAGGAGAACTACGAATGTGTGGATCGTAACTGGCGAGCAGTTGTGCACCTCTGGTCTGCAATGGATGTACTCTAGCGTCCACCAGTACGATGGTCACCAGACTCGTCCTAAAAGGTCCTGTCGGTAGACGAACGCGGCAGTGGTGCATTGGGTCGAGTAAACACTGTAAGGTGTCAGGCACATCCAACACCTTACATGAAAACCCTAACATAATAAGCAAATCTACTAGTATGTCACATAGCTCGGAATAAATCGTGACATTAAATTAACCAAAGTAATACGAGTAACGAGTGAGCAAATGGAATACCACAGACTAACACAAGAATGCCTAAATGCATGTCGTACCTTCCCACCGTGAGGCAGACGCAGTTCCGAGGAGAGAAACGAGGACAGAAGCCGAGAGCAGAACCGTGTTAAGCTAGATAAGGTAGGGGCTGGGCACCCACGCCGCGAGCCTACCTGTACAACTATACAACCCGCACGTTTTAGCGTGAGGCTATTTCGCGTCTCAGGTATGTCAAGGACAACCCCCAGCCCATGTTAAAAGCTAGAGCCCTCCAGAAAAGCAGTATAGATCTTACGATAACACAAAAAGGGCCACTACCACCCGCAAGTTTTAGCGTGAGACTTTTTCGCGTGTCTGTTACATTAGGATCACTCCCCAGCCCATGTTAAAAGATAGAGCCCTCCAGAAGAACAGTATAGATCTCACGATAACGCTAAAAGGACCACACTAGCTGCAGGTTTTAGCGTGAGACTTTTTAGCGTCTCTGTTACGTTGCAAACTTTAAAAACATTGCCCCACCACGAAAAGTATAACGTTTCTCATTGGATAGACAGAATTTTTGTAGGCGGAGCTTAAGGTTAACATTGAGACCCTGATTGGTCAGATGAATACATAGCCAGATAGTTTTTTTAAACTAACTTCGGTAAATTGTAGTAAGGAGAAGTTAAGAGAGAGTTAGTTCCGAGACGGCGGGCTGGATGGCTGCTGCGCCGGCCGCTGCCGCCCTGACGCTGCTTAGACACCGACAAGGTAATGAACGCACGCGATGCCGCATTTTTGAGCGCATAAGGCTTCACTCAGAACTGCAGAAGTCTCATCTGTTACACCCCTTTTTTCCGTAATACTAATGGTGATCGTTAATTAAAACTCACTGTGTTCACATTTGCCACTTGAAGAACAGATCTGAAACGCGATGATTTTTCTTTTATATAGTTATTGAGAAGCCACATCAGCCACTGTAATTTACGACAAGTTAAATAAGTAATTAAAGATAATTGAGGGTCACTGTAGACCATTTTGATAGTTTTCTCTTTTGCGAAACTTAAATTAAACCTAGATTATACACTCCTGGAAATTAAAATAAGAACACCGTGAATTCATTGTCCCAGGAAGGGGAAGCTTTATTGACACATTCCTGGGGTCAGATACATCACATGATCACACTGACAGAACCACAGGCACGGAGACATAGGCAACAGAGCATGCACAATGTCGGCACTAGTACAGTGTATATCCACTTTTCGCAGCAATGCAGGCTGCTATTCTCCCATGGAGACGATCGTAGAGATGCTGGATGTAGTCCTGTGGAACGGCTTGCCATGCCATTTCCACCTGGCGCCTCAGTTGGACCAGCGTTCGTGCTGGACGTGCAAACCGCGTGAGACGACCCTTCATCCAGTCCCAAACATGCTCAATGGGGGACACATCCGGAGATCTTGCTGGCCAGGGTAGTTGACTTACACCTTCTAGAGCACGTTGGGTGGCACGGGATAGATGCTGACGTGCATTGTCCTGTTGGAACAGCAAGTTCCCTTGCCGGTCTAGGAATGGTAGAACGATGGGTTCGATGACGGTTTGGATGTACCGTGCACTATTCAGTGTCCCCTCGACGATCACCAGAGGTGTACGGGGTGTAGGAGATAGCTCCCCACACCATGATGCCGGGTGTTGGCCCTGTGTGCCTCGGTCGTATGCAGTCCTGCTTCTGGCGCTCACCTGGCGCCAAACACGCATACGACCATCATTGGCACCAAGGCAGAAGCAACTCTCATCGCTGAAGACGACACGTCTCCATTCGTCCCTCCATTCACGCCTGTCGCGACACCACTGGAGGCGGGCTGCACGATGTTGGGGCGTGAGCGGAAGACGGCCTAACGGTGTGCGGGACCGTAGCCCAGCTTCATGGAGACGGTTGCGAATGGTCCTCGCCGATACTCCAGGAGCAACAGTTTTCCTAATTTGCTGGGAAGTGGCGGTGCGGTCCCCTACGGCACTGCGTAGGATCCTACGGTCTTGGCGTGCATCCGTGCGTCGCTGCGGTCCGGTCCCAGGTCGACGGGCACGTGCACCTTCCGCCGACCACTGGCGACAACATCGATGTACTGTGGAGACCTCACGCCCCACGTGTTGAGCAATTCGGCGGTACGTCCACCCGGCCTCCCGCATGCCCACTATACGCCCTCGCTCAAAGTCCGTCAACTGCACATACGGTTCACGTCCACGCTGTCGCGGCATGCTACCAGTGTTAAAGACTGCGATGGAGCTCCGTATGCCACGGCAAACTGGCTGTCACTGACGGCGGCGGTGCACAAATGCTGCGCAGCTAGCGCCATTCGACGGCCAACAACCGCGGTTCCTGGTGTGTCCGCTGTGCCGTGCGTGTGATCATTGCTTGTACAGCCCTCTCGCAGTGTCCGGAGCAAGTATGGTGGGTCTGACACACCGGTGTCAACGTGTTCTTTTTTCCATTTCCAGGAGTGTAGATGTGATATGGCATAGGTCATCCTTCGATCGATTGTAGAACTTGGAAACCCATTCAGGGAATATTCGTTCACATTTTTGTTGAACGCAGTTGGTTTTTACCATCCTGTATTGAAACATTTCCTTTTATCTATATTGCAATTTATAAATGATGTTTTGTGAGTAGAATAAAGTTACCAATGGTAAACTTAACTGATTTTTCGACGTTATTTTACCAGCTAACTAAAAATAGGAAAGCCTTGAACCCTTTCCACTAAATTTAGTTAGTATTAAGATTCTTTTACAGGGAGTGCAGTGGAGCTGACGCTGAGATCATTAAGCATTTGATTATATCATCGCTAGTCTCACTGAACTCTTCTGAATTCTACATGTCATGTGTGGTCTGGCGTCTCCTTACCAGCAACAGGTCCCAGGTTCAAACTAGTTCCCTAAAAAACACGCTCAGAGCGTCGTTGCGCGAAAGTGGTAGGGAGACACGATATAGAACAAACAGACACCACCATGAATGTTTAAAACACAACACTGAGAGCACTGCCGAACCATAAACCACACTCCCACTGTCAAGGCGGGGGCTGGACAATGGCTCTGTAGAGCTCCAGCAGCGTAGAGCGGCCTGCCCCCTACTTGGTGTTGCTCAGGCAGTGGCGGGCATTGAGATACTACCAGCATCTCAGCTTAAACTGACGGAGAAAGCCAAGTCAATCTGGCGTCGAAAACCAGTCCTAAGAATCGGGATGCCTACACTACCATGAGTTGATCGTCATGAAGGTCAAGCTCTAGTTCCAGATGAACGGTACGACGCTGTCAGAAGTGCATGACACACGACTTTGCGGCTGAAAACTGGAAGCCGTGGGCTAGAGGCCATGAGTGCGCCTTGGGGATGGTTCCCTGTAGTCGCGGCTCAGCAACACCAGTACTGGAGGAGCAGCACGAAGTGCAGAAGTCGTCTGCATACAGAGAAGGTGAGACCGACGGCCCTACAGCTGCTGCTACACTGTTTGCGGCCACTAAAAATATAGAGAGACACTCTATACAGACCCTTGCAGGACTCCATTCTGCTCAGTATGGGGGGGGGGGGGGAAATCTGTGGTTTTCATGAGCAATAAAAAGGGCGGAAATGATGTTTATGTTGATCTCTATTCCAGATTTCAGTACAGGTTTCGGAACTCTCGGAACCGAGATGGTGCAGAACTTTTTTTGAAATATGTATCTTCCGTCCTTACAGATTCTGCCTCCTTTCGCGCGACCACCTACAGGGTCTAGAAGCACTCGTCGGACTTTTCTTCGCGCCCAGTGGGAAATATTTCACGAGCACTTTCTCCGCAGATATCCCCGCGACAGCAGGGGCGAAGAGTGCCGTTCCGTAGCTCGGCCATATTTATCCAGCCGGGCTATTTATCTCGAGGGCTCGCGGCAATGAGGGTATTTCCATCCGGGGCGCACAAAAGACTCCGGCCGGGCAGAAGACGGCAACGGCGGCGGCGGCGGCGGCAGCGGTGGCGGACAATGCGACACTTTGCGGCGCGCCGCTCGGTCAGCAGAGCCACCGGCCGTCAGAGGCGTGCCGCGCCGTCCATTTGGCTCTTTGTCGGCGCCGCCGCCGGAAGCAATTTCTGCGAGAGATTGTGTCGGCCGGCAGCGGACGTGGCTCTCTCTGGCCGCGCGGTGACGAGCCGTGACAGCGGGAAGCGCCTGGGACAGCCCGAGGCCCCGACTGGAACGCGCCTTTGTGGCGGACGCAGGGGCGCCTCTGATGAATTCGTAAGGGTCCGTCCCGTGAGTAGCCTCGCGAGGCGCGCGCAGCCAACTGGCAGCCCTTTGAACCAACAGTAATAGGCGTCCCAGATGCGAGGTGGCTCAATATGATACGGGGAGGAGCAGCTGCTTGTTACGTTGCGTAATAATTCACTCCTCTGAAGCGCCTCTATACGAGAGGTGCACATGACGCAACAAAGCTGCATCTCTGCCCTTTACAGTTGCTCGTACATGAAAAAGTTGGCGCCACGGTAGCTTACAGGTGACTTACAGAATTTGAAGGCAACTAGAGTCCATACTGTACGTAACACCAAATTAAGAAATATGTTCATAAATAAGTAGCCAAAACTGGTGTAATCTACAAAAATAAAATTTTTAATGTTCCTTCGTTCAAAATCGTACATGTCCGAATTTCTTCATCGGCTGCTTTGAAATTTTGACATAACGTTGCATTTCAATAAGAATGTGTTTTAATTTACCCTTTTTTAACATATGTCACACATAAACTAATACATAACATATAAAGAGAAACAGCACTACCGAAAATATCGCTAAGTTTCGGACTAATCTGCTTCAGAATTTTACGTGTTACTTTAGTGGCTGGCAGAGCCAACCACTCAGTTAACTTTTTGTGTGAGGATTTCTTTTATTTCATCATGATGACCATTCCTCTCTATGTAGGTGGACGCCAAAAGAATGTTTTCGCAATCGGAGTAGAAAGTTGGTGATTGAAATTTCGAGAGAAAATCCTGCTCCCAGGTTTTGATTATGGTTCAAATGACTCTGAGCACTATGGGACTTAACAGCTGACGTCATCAGTCCCCTAAAACTTAGAACTACTTAAACCTAACTAACGTAAGAACATTACACACATCCCTGCCCGAGCCAGCATTCGAACCCGCGACCGTAGCGGTCCGCGGTACCAGACTGAAGGGCCTAGAACCGCTCTACCAGTGCGGCCGGCTAATGTTTGATTACGACCCAAATTCAACTATTGTGTTGAAACGTCCCCTTTGAAAAATTATCCAAGACTGTGCTTAAACTGACATACAATAATTTTAGTGTAACGCAATCTGACTTTCAACAATCCCTACAAAAATTGGCCCTGACTAACATTAACCTATACGTTTCACAAATCGCTTACCTCACAAAAATCTTGGTTACTCGAACTACTGCAATACAGCGAGCGCCACTACTGCCAGCTAAATAAAAGATTTAAACTACAGAAGGCACTAACTACTGATAGGTATAGTTAGCGAATGAAAGATTTTAGTAGAGAACAAACAATGTATTTACCTTAATAGTCATAATATATATATCAGTTCATGACATCCATTCTTACAAATTTCAAAACTCCGCCATCTCTCTCCCCAAATCCACCACTGCTGGCGGCTCACCTCCAACTGCGCAACGCTACGCGTCGCTAAGAGCCAACTGCCCAACGCTACAATGGCGAGTATTACAACAATGCCAACCAGCCACAGACTGCACACAGCACAGCCAGTGATATTCATACAGAGCGCTACGTGGCGTTACCAATAAGAAAACCTAAACAGCCTACTTACAGTGTGGTTGGCACTCTCTGCCCTATTTCAGTATAGCACAAAACGAGATGCCCTTCTTTGAGCTTTCTCGGTGTCGTCCGTCAGTCCCATCTCATCCATACCCCACACCGCGCAGCAGTACTCCGGAAGAGGGCGCACAAGCGTGGTGTGAGGAATTTATTCAGTAGACCTGTCGCACATTCTAATTGTTCTTAGGTTCGCTTTGCCCATGACATTATCTACGTGATAGTTCTAATCTAAGTTATTCATAACTGTATTCCCTAAGTATTTAGTTAAACTTACAGCCTTTAGATTTGTGTCATTCATCGTGTTACCGAGATTTAGCACATATCTTTTAGTGCTCATGTGGATGACTTCCCATTTTTCATTTACAGTCGACTGCCACTTTTCGCACCAGATAGTGAAATCATTTTGCAGTTGATGTTGACCGTCTGATGACGTTACAAGGCAGTAAATGAGACACTAAGGACTGAAAGAGGAAGTCGCCTGGTAGAATTTTGCACAGAACATAACTTAATCACAGCTAATACTTGCTTTGAGGATCATGATAGAAGGTTGTATACGTGGAAGAGGCCTGGAGACACTGGAAGGTTTCAGATATCTTATGTAACGGTAATATTTAGGAACTAGGTTTTAAATTATACGACATTTCCAGGGGCAGATGTGGACTCTGACCACAATTTATTGGCTATGAACTGTACACTAAAACTGAAGAAACTGCAAAAAGGTGGGAATTTAAGGAGATGGAACCCGGATAAAATGAAAATACCGAAGATTGTAGAGAGTTTCAGAGAGAGCATTAGGGAGCGATTGACAAGAACAGAGGAAAGAAATACAGTAGAAGAAGAATGAGTAGCTTTGAGACATGAAATAGTAAAGGCAGCAAAGGATCAAGTAGGTAAAAAGATGAGGGCTAGTAGAAATCATGACTAACAGAAGGTGATACTAAATTTAACTGGTGGAAGGAGATAATATAAAAATGCAGTACATGAAGCAGGCGAAAAGGAATACAAACGTCTGAGAAATGAGATCGACAGGAAGTGCAAAATGGCTAAGCAGAGATGGATAGAGACATATATCACTAGAAGTAAGATAGATACTGCCTAAAGGAAAATTAAAGAGACCTTTGGAGAAAAGCGATCCACCCATATGAATGGCAAGAGCTCAGATGGAAAACCAGTTCTAAGCAAATAAGGGAAAGCAGAGAGGTGGAAGGAGTATATAGAGGGTCTATACAAGGGCGATGTACTTAAGGGTAATATTATGGAAATGGAAGAGGACGTAGGTGAAATGGGAGGTATGATACTGCGTGAAAAATTTGACAGAGCAGTCAGAGGCCTAAGTCGAAACAAGGCCCCGGGAGTAGACAACAGCCATCCCCGGTGGCCTAGCGGTTCTAGGCGCTTCAGTCCGGAACCGCGCAACTGCTACGGTCGCAGGTTCGAATCCTGCCTCGGGCGAGGTTGTGTGTGATGTTTGTAGGTTAGTTAGGTGTGATCAAAAAGTCAATATAAATTTGAAAACTGAATAAATCACGGAATAATGTAGATAGAGAGGTACAAATTGACACACATGCTTGGAATGACATGGGGTTTTATTAGAACCAAAAAAATACAAAAGTTCAAAAAATGTCCGACACATGGCGCTTCATCTGATAAGAATAGCAATAATTAGCATAACAAAGTATGACAAATCAAAGATGATGTTCTTTACAGGAAAAGCTCAATACGTCCACCATCATTTGAGGAATTATGTTGTGAACAGCACTGTAAAGCATTTGCGGAGTTATGGTGAGGCATTGACGTCGGTTGTTTTTCTTTCAGCATCCCTAGAGATGTCGGTCGATCACAGTACACTTGCGACTTCAGGTAACAGCAAAGCCAATAATCGCACGGACTGTGGTCTGGGGATCTGGGAGGCCAAGCATGACGAAAGTGGCGACTGAGCACACACAAAATCATCACCAAACGAAGCTCGAAAGAGATCTTTCACGCGTCTAGCAATATGGGGTGGAGCGCCATCCTGCATAAACATCGTACCTTCCAGCACGTGTCTATCAGCCAGGCTGGGGATGATGCGATTCTGTAACTTACCGGCGTACCTCTCAGCCGTCACGGTAGCAGTTACAAAACCAGAATCACGCATTTCCTCGAAGAAAAAAGGCCCGATAACGGTAGATGTGGTAAATCCAACCCATACCGTGACTTTATCATCGTGCAATGGAGTTTCCACGACAGTTCTATGATTTTCGCTAGGCCAAATTCTGCAGTTGTGGGCGTTGACGGACCCTCGGAGCGTGAAATGAGCTTCGTCGGTCCACAACACGTTACTCAACCAATCGTCATCATCCGCCATCTTTTGTAACGCCCACACCGTAAATGCCCTCCGCTACACTAAGTCGCCAAGTAATAGTTCATGATGCCGATGGATTTTGGCCTAAGTGCCAACCAAACAGTAGTGTATGGAATGCCGGTGCGACGTGCGACTACACGAGCGCTGACTTCCCCATGCATAGACTAACCCGCTACAGTCTCCATTTCTTCCTGAACTGTCTCAACAGCATTACGCCTTGTGCTCGGTCGGCCACTACGGGGTATATCGTCTAAACAACCCGTGACATAGAACTTTGAAATCATTCTCGCCACAGCTGCATTTGTCAAAGGACATTTACCCGTCCGAATCCCCTTCTCATGGTGCTAGGATAGTAACGCTGAACTAGCACATCCCCCATTCTGATAATACAGCTTCACTAACAAGTGCCTTTTCAGGTAACGTCAACATGCTGCGACTGCTGGCGCATCTGATTCTCTCTCTCATTACAGCTCCTTTTATACACGATTGTCATGCGCAGCCACTGACGTTTTGCTGTCCAGTGCCATCTGTCGGACATTTTGTGAACTTTGTTTTTTTTTTTGTTCTAATAAAACCCCATGTCATTCCAAGCATGTGTGTCAATTTTTACCTCTATATCTACATTATTCCGTGGTTTAGTAAGTTTTCAGATTTATACTGACTTTTTGATCACCCAGTAGTACTAGGTTCTAGGGGATTGATGACCTCAGATGTTAAGTCCCATTGTGCTCAGAGCCATTTGAAGCATTTTTTGAGTAGACAACATTCCAGTAGACCTACTGATAGCCTTTAATACCATTCCAAAGAAAGCAGGTGTTGACAGATGTGAAAATTACCGAACTATCAGTTTAATAAGTCACGGTTGTAAAATACTATAACTAAATCTTTACAGACGAATGTAAAAACTTGAAGACGCCGACCTCCGGGATGCTCATTTTGGATTACGTAGAAATGTTTGAACTCGTGAGGTAATACTGACCCTACGACTTATCTTAGACTAAGGAAGGGTAAAACTACGTTTCTAGCATTTGTAGACTTAGAGAAAGCTTTTGACAATGTTGAGTGGAATACTCTCGAGTTATGAAGGTGGTGGTTTGGATCAAATACAGGGAACGAAAGGCCATTTAAATTTGTACAGAAACCAGATGACAGCTATAAGAATCCAGGGGCACAAAAGGGAAGCAGTGGTTGAGAAGGGAGTGAGACCGGGTTGTAGTCTATCCCTGATGTTATTCAATCTGTATATTGAGCAAGCAGTAAAGGGAACAGAAAAATATAATTCGGAATAGGAATTAAAATCCATAGATAAGAAATAAAAACTTTGAGGCTTGACGATGACTTTGTAATTGTCAGAGACAGTAAAGGACTTGGAAGAGCAGTTGAGTGGAATGGACAATGTCTTGAAAGGAGGATGTAAGATCAATATCAACAAAAGAAAATTGAGGATAATAGAATGCACTGCAATCAAATTAGATGATGCTGAGGGAATTAGATTAGGAAATGTGAGTTTTGCTATTTGGGGAGCAAAATAACTGATGATGGTCGAAGTAGAGAGGATGTAAAATGTAGACAGGCAATGGCAAGGAAAGCGTTTCTGAAGAAGAGAAATGTGTTAACATTGAGTATAGATTTACGTATCATTAAATCCGTTTTGGTGCTACAGAAGGATGCTGAACATTGGATGGGTAGATCAAGTAACTAATGAGGAGGTATGTAATAGAATTGGAGAGAAGAGGAATTTGTGGCACAACTTGACTACAAGAAGGGATCGGTTTGGTAGAACGCATTCTGAGGCACCAAGGGATCACTAATTTAGTATTGGAGGGAAAGGTGGAGGGTAAAAATCGTAGAGGGAGACCAAGAGATGAATACACTACGCAGATTCAGAAGGATGTAGGTTGCAGTAGTTAATCGGAAATGAAGAAGGTTGCAGAGGATAGAGTAGCATGGAGAGTTGCATCAAACGGCCAGAGTCGGTTGGCCAGTCAGTGTGCTCCCTGCCGCCGTTGGATAAGCAGCTGCAGCAGCAAGTCGTATAACCCTAGCTTCTTATTTGTTACATAGTTTAATTTCTTTGCGTGTTTTTGGGTACTTGCATTGTTTAATTCGTATATTTCGGGCGTATTATAGTATTTGAGGGTTGTAGCATCGCGCCTTAGTACCTGAATAGTGCAAATTCGCGTAGTCGTCTGTCTTCTGTTTTTGTTGTGAACGGCCAGAGTCGGTTGGCCAGTCAGTGTGCTCCCTGCCGCCGTTGGATAAGCAGCTGCAGCAGCAAGCCGTATAACCCTAGCTTCTTATTTGTTACATAGTTTAATTTCTTTGCGTGTTTTTGGGTACTTGCATTGTTTAATTCGTATATTTCGGGCGTATTATAGTATTTGAGGGTTGTAGCATCGCGCCTTAGTACCTGAATAGTGCAAATTCGCGTAGTCGTCTGTCTTCTGTTTTTGTTGTGAACGGCCAGAGTCGGTTGGCCAGTCAGTGTGCTCCCTGCCGCCGTTGGATAAGCAGCTGCAGCAGCAAGCCGTATAACCCTAGCTTCTTATTTGTTACATAGTTTAATTTCTTTGCGTGTTTTTGGGTACTTGCATTGTTTAATTCGTATATTTCGGGCGTATTATAGTATTTGAGGGTTGTAGCATCGCGCCTTAGTACCTGAATAGTGCAAATTCGCGTAGTCGTCTGTCTTCTGTTTTTGTTGTGAACGGCCAGAGTCGGTTGGCCAGTCATTGTGCTCCCTGCCGCCGTTGGATAAGCAGCTGCTGCAGCAAGTCGTATAACCCTAGCTTACTTATTTGTTAGATAGTTTAATTAATTTCTTTGCGTGTTTTTGGGTACTTGCATTGTTTAATTCGTATATTTCGGGCGTATTATAGTATTTGAGGGTTGTAGCATCGCGCCTTAGTACCTGAATAGTGCAAATTCGCGTAGTCGTCTGTCTTCTGTTTTTGTTGTGAACGGCCAGAGTCGGTTGGCCAGTCAGTGTGCTCCCTGCCGCCGTTGGATAAGCAGCTGCAGCAGCAAGTCGTATAACCCTAGCTTACTTATTTGTTACATAGTTTAATTTCTTTGCGTGTTTTTGGGTACTTGCATTGTTTAATTCGTATATTTCGGGCGTATTATAGTATTTGAGGGTTGTAGCATCGCGCCTTAGTACCTGAATAGTGCAAATTCGCGTAGTCGTCTGTCTTCTGTTTTTGTTGTGAACGGCCAGAGTCGGTTGGCCAGTCATTGTGCTCCCTGCCGCCGTTGGATAAGCAGCTGCTGCAGCAAGTCGTATAACCCTAGCTTACTTATTTGTTAGATAGTTTAATTAATTTCTTTGCGTGTTTTTGGGTACTTGCATTGTTTAATTCGTATATTTCGGGCGTATTATAGTATTTGAGGGTTGTAGCATCGCGCCTTAGTACCTGAATAGTGCAAATTCGCGTAGTCGTCTGTCTTCTGTTTTTGTTGTGAACGGCCAGAGTCGGTTGGCCAGTCAGTGTGCTCCCTGCCGCCGTTGGATAAGCAGCTGCAGCAGCAGCAAGCCGTATAACCCTAGCTTCTTATTTGTTACATAGTTTAATTTCTTTGCGTGTTTTTGGGTACTTGCATTGTTTAATTCGTATATTTCGGGCGTATTATAGTATTTGAGGGTTGTAGCATCGCGCCTTAGTACCTGAATAGTGCAAATTCGCGTAGTCGTCTGTCTTCTGTTTTTGTTGTGAACGGCCAGAGTCGGTTGGCCAGTCAGTGTGCTCCCTGCCGCCGTTGGATAAGCAGCTGCAGCAGCAAGTCGTATAACCCTAGCTTCTTATTTGTTACATAGTTCAATTTCTTTGCGTGTTTTTGGGTACTTGCATTGTTTAATTCGTATATTTCGGGCGTATTATAGTATTTGAGGGTTGTAGCATCGCGCCTTAGTACCTGAATAGTGCAAATTCGCGTAGTCTTCTGTTTTTGTTGTGAACGGCCAGAGTCGGTTGGCCAGTCAGTGTGCTCCCTGCCGCCGTTGGATAAGCAGCTGCAGCAGCAAGTCGTATAACCCTAGCTTCTTATTTGTTACATAGTTTAATTTCTTTGCGTGTTTTTGGGTACTTGCATTGTTTAATTCGTATATTTCGGGCGTATTATAGTATTTGAGGGTTGTAGTATCGCGCCTTAGAACTTGAATAGTGCAAATTCGCGTAGTCTTCTGTTTTTGTTGTGAACGGCCAGAGTCGGTTGGCCAGTCAGTGTGCTCCCTGCCGCCGTTGGATAAGCAGCTGCAGCAGCAAGCCGTATAACCCTAGCTTCTTATTTGTTACATAGTTTAATTTCTTTGCGTGTTTTTGGGTACTTGCATTGTTTAATTCGTATATTTCGGGCGTATTATAGTATTTGGGGGTTGTAGCATCGCGCCTTAGTACCTGAATAGTGCAAATTCGCGTAGTCTTCTGTTTTTGTTGTGAACGGCCAGAGTCGGTTGGCCAGTCAGTGTGCTCCCTGCCGCCGTTGGATAAGCAGCTGCAGCAGCAAGTCGTATAACACTAGCTTACTTATTTGTTACATAGTTTAATTTCTTTGTGTGTTTTTGGGTACTTGCACTGTTTAATTCGTATATTTCGGGCGTATTATAGTATTTGAGGGTTGTAGCATCGCGCCTTAGTACCTGAATAGTGCAAATTCGCGTAGTCGTCTGTCTTCTGTTTTTGTTGTGAACGGCCAGAGTCGGTTGGCCAGTCAGTGTGCTCCCTGCCGCCGTTGGATAAGCAGCTGCAGCAGCAGCAAGCCGTATAACCCTAGCTTCTTATTTGTTACATAGTTTAATTTCTTTGCGTGTTTTTGGGTACTTGCATTGTTTAATTCGTATATTTCGGGCGTATTATAGTATTTGAGGGTTGTAGCATCGCGCCTTAGTACCTGAATAGTGCAAATTCGCGTAGTCGTCTGTCTTCTGTTTTTGTTGTGAACGGCCAGAGTCGGTTGGCCAGTCAGTGTGCTCCCTGCCGCCGTTGGATAAGCAGCTGCAGCAGCAAGTCGTATAACCCTAGCTTCTTATTTGTTACATAGTTTAATTTCTTTGCGTGTTTTTGGGTACTTGCATTGTTTAATTCATATATTTCGGGCGTATTATAGTATTTGAGGGTTGTAGCATCGCGCCTTAGTACCTGAATAGTGCAAATTCGCGTAGTCGTCTGTCTTCTGTTTTTGTTGTGAACGGCCAGAGTCGGTTGGCCAGTCATTGTGCTCCCTGCCGCCGTTGAATAAGCAGCTGCTGCAGCAAGTCGTATAACCCTAGCTTACTTATTTGTTAGATAGTTTAATTAATTTCTTTGCGTGTTTTTGGGTACTTGCATTGTTTAATTCGTATATTTCGGGCGTATTATAGTATTTGAGGGTTGTAGCATCGCGCCTTAGTACCTGAATAGTGCAAATTCGCGTAGTCGTCTGTCTTCTGTTTTTGTTGTGAACGGCCAGAGTCGGTTGGCCAGTCAGTGTGCTCCCTGCCGCCGTTGGATAAGCAGCTGCAGCAGCAAGCCGTATAACCCTAGCTTCTTATTTGTTACATAGTTTAATTTCTTTGCGTGTTTTTGGATACTTGCATTGTTTAATTCGTATATTTCGGGCGTATTATAGTATTTGGGGGTTGTAGCATCGCGCCTTAGTACCTGAATAGTGCAAATTCGCGTAGTCTTCTGTTTTTGTTGTGAACGGCCAGAGTCGGTTGGCCAGTCAGTGTGCTCCCTGCCGCCGTTGGATAAGCAGCTGCAGCAGCAAGTCGTATAACCCTAGCTTACTTATTTGTTACATAGTTTAATTTCTTTGTGTGTTTTTGGGTACTTGCACTGTTTAATTCGTATATTTCGGGCGTATTATAGTATTTGAGGGTTGTAGCATCGCGCCTTAGTACCTGAATAGTGCAAATTCGCGTAGTCGTCTGTCTTCTGTTTTTGTTGTGAACGGCCAGAGTCGGTTGGCCAGTCAGTGTGCTCCCTGCCGCCGTTGGATAAGCAGCTGCAGCAGCAGCAAGCCGTATAACCCTAGCTTCTTATTTGTTACATAGTTTAATTTCTTTGCGTGTTTTTGGGTACTTGCATTGTTTAATTCGTATATTTCGGGCGTATTATAGTATTTGAGGGTTGTAGCATCGCGCCTTAGTACCTGAATAGTGCAAATTCGCGTAGTCGTCTGTCTTCTGTTTTTGTTGTGAACGGCCAGAGTCGGTTGGCCAGTCAGTGTGCTCCCTGCCGCCGTTGGATAAGCAGCTGCAGCAGCAGCAAGTCGTATAACCCTAGCTTCTTATTTGTTACATAGTTTAATTTCTTTGCGTGTTTTTGGGTACTTGCATTGTTTAATTCATATATTTCGGGCGTATTATAGTATTTGAGGGTTGTAGCATCGCGCCTTAGTACCTGAATAGTGCAAATTCGCGTAGTCGTCTGTCTTCTGTTTTTGTTGTGAACGGCCAGAGTCGGTTGGCCAGTCATTGTGCTCCCTGCCGCCGTTGGATAAGCAGCTGCTGCAGCAAGTCGTATAACCCTAGCTTACTTATTTGTTAGATAGTTTAATTAATTTCTTTGCGTGTTTTTGGGTACTTGCATTGTTTAATTCGTATATTTCGGGCGTATTATAGTATTTGAGGGTTGTAGCATCGCGCCTTAGTACCTGAATAGTGCAAATTCGCGTAGTCGTCTGTCTTCTGTTTTTGTTGTGAACGGCCAGAGTCGGTTGGCCAGTCAGTGTGCTCCCTGCCGCCGTTGGATAAGCAGCTGCAGCAGCAGCAAGCCGTATAACCCTAGCTTCTTATTTGTTACATAGTTTAATTTCTTTGCGTGTTTTTGGGTACTTGCATTGTTTAATTCGTATATTTCGGGCGTATTATAGTATTTGAGGGTTGTAGCATCGCGCCTTAGTACCTGAATAGTGCAAATTCGCGTAGTCGTCTGTCTTCTGTTTTTGTTGTGAACGGCCAGAGTCGGTTGGCCAGTCAGTGTGCTCCCTGCCGCCGTTGGATAAGCAGCTGCAGCAGCAAGTCGTATAACCCTAGCTTCTTATTTGTTACATAGTTTAATTTCTTTGCGTGTTTTTGGGTACTTGCATTGTTTAATTCGTATATTTCGGGCGTATTATAGTATTTGAGGGTTGTAGCATCGCGCCTTAGTACCTGAATAGTGCAAATTCGCGTAGTCGTCTGTCTTCTGTTTTTGTTGTGAACCGCCAGAGTCGGTTGGCCAGTCAGTGTGCTCCCTGCCGCCGTTGGATAAGCAGCTGCAGCAGCAGCAAGTCGTATAACCCTAGCTTCTTATTTGTTACATAGTTTAATTTCTTTGCGTGTTTTTGGGTACTTGCATTGTTTAATTCGTATATTTCGGGCGTATTATAGTATTTGAGGGTTGTAGCATCGCGCCTTAGTACCTGAATAGTGCAAATTCGCGTAGTCGTCTGTCTTCTGTTTTTGTTGTGAACGGCCAGAGTCGGTTGGCCAGTCAGTGTGCTCCCTGCCGCCGTTGGATAAGCAGCTGCAGCAGCAGCAAGCCGTATAACCCTAGCTTCTTATTTGTTACATAGTTCAATTTCTTTGCGTGTTTTTGGGTACTTGCATTGTTTAATTCGTATATTTCGGGCGTATTATAGTATTTGAGGGTTGTAGCATCGCGCCTTAGTACCTGAATAGTGCAAATTCGCGTAGTCGTCTGTCTTCTGTTTTTGTTGTGAACGGCCAGAGTCGGTTGGCCAGTCAGTGTGCTCCCTGCCGCCGTTGGATAAGCAGCTGCAGCAGCAGCAAGTCGTATAACCCTAGCTTCTTATTTGTTACATAGTTTAATTTCTTTGCGTGTTTTTGGGTACTTGCATTGTTTAATTCATGTATTTCGGGCGTATTATAGTATTTGAGGGTTGTAGCATCGCGCCTTAGTACCTGAATAGTGCAAATTCGCGTAGTCGTCTGTCTTCTGTTTTTGTTGTGAACGGCCAGAGTCTGTTGGCCAGTCATTATGCTCCCTGCCGCCGTTGGATAAGCAGCTGCTGCAGCAAGTCGTATAACCCTAGCTTACTTATTTGTTAGATAGTTTAATTAATTTCTTTGCGTGTTTTTGGGTACTTGCATTGTTTAATTCGTATATTTCGGGCGTATTATAGTATTTGAGGGTTGTAGCATCGCGCCTTAGTACCTGAATAGTGCAAATTCGCGTAGTCGTCTGTCTTCTGTTTTTGTTGTGAACGGCCAGAGTCGGTTGGCCAGTCAGTGTGCTCCCTGCCGCCGTTGGATAAGCAGCTGCAGCAGCAGCAAGCCGTATAACCCTAGCTTCTTATTTGTTACATAGTTTAATTTCTTTGCGTGTTTTTGGGTACTTGCATTGTTTAATTCGTATATTTCGGGCGTATTATAGTATTTGAGGGTTGTAGCATCGCGCCTTAGTACCTGAATAGTGCAAATTCGCGTAGTCGTCTGTCTTCTGTTTTTGTTGTGAACGGCCAGAGTCGGTTGGCCAGTCAGTGTGCTCCCTGCCGCCGTTGGATAAGCAGCTGCAGCAGCAAGTCGTATAACCCTAGCTTCTTATTTGTTACATAGTTTAATTTCTTTGCGTGTTTTTGGGTACTTGCATTGTTTAATTCGTATATTTCGGGCGTATTATAGTATTTGAGGGTTGTAGCATCGCGCCTTAGTACCTGAATAGTGCAAATTCGCGTAGTCGTCTGTCTTCTGTTTTTGTTGTGAACGGCCAGAGTCGGTTGGCCAGTCAGTGTGCTCCCTGCCGCCGTTGGATAAGCAGCTGCAGCAGCAGCAAGTCGTATAACCCTAGCTTACTTATTTGTTAGATAGTTTAATTAATTTCTTTGCGTGTTTTTGGGTACTTGCATTGTTTAATTCGTATATTTCGGGCGTATTATAGTATTTGAGGGTTGTAGCATCGCGCCTTAGTACCTGAATAGTGCAAATTCGCGTAGTCGTCTGTCTTCTGTTTTTGTTGTGAACGGCCAGAGTCGGTTGGCCAGTCAGTGTGCTCCCTGCCGCCGTTGGATAAGCAGCTGCAGCAGCAGCAAGCCGTATAACCCTAGCTTCTTATTTGTTACATAGTTTAATTTCTTTGCGTGTTTTTGGGTACTTGCATTGTTTAATTCGTATATTTCGGGCGTATTATAGTATTTGAGGGTTGTAGCATCGCGCCTTAGTACCTGAATAGTGCAAATTCGCGTAGTCTTCTGTTTTTGTTGTGAACGGCCAGAGTCGGTTGGCCAGTCAGTGTGCTCCCTGCCGCCGTTGGATAAGCAGCTGCAGCAGCAAGCCGTATAACCCTAGCTTCTTATTTGTTACATAGTTTAATTTCTTTGCGTGTTTTTGGGTACTTGCATTGTTTAATTCGTATATTTCGGGCGTATTATAGTATTTGAGGTTTGTAGCATCGCGCCTTAGTACCTGAATAGTGCAAATTCGCGTAGTCGTCTGTCTTCTGTTTTTGTTGTGAACGGCCAGAGTCGGTTGGCCAGTCAGTGTGCTCCCTGCCGCCGTTGGATAAGCAGCTGCAGCAGCAGCAAGCTGTATAACCCTAGCTTCTTATTTGTTACATAGTTTAATTTCTTTGCGTGTTTTTGGGTACTTGCATTGTTTAATTCGTATATTTCGGGCGTATTATAGTATTTGAGGGTTGTAGCATCGCGCCTTAGTACCTGAATAGTGCAAATTCGCGTAGTCGTCTGTCTTCTGTTTTTGTTGTGAACGGCCAGAGTCGGTTGGCCAGTCAGTGTGCTCCCTGCCGCCGTTGGATAAGCAGCTGCAGCAGCAAGCCGTATAACCCTAGCTTCTTATTTGTTACATAGTTTAATTTCTTTGCGTGTTTTTGGGTACTTGCATTGTTTAATTCGTATATTTCGGGCGTATTATAGTATTTGAGGGTTGTAGCATCGCGCCTTAGTACCTGAATAGTGCAAATTCGCGTAGTCGTCTGTCTTCTGTTTTTGTTGTGAACGGCCAGAGTCGGTTGGCCAGTCAGTGTGCTCCCTGCCGCCGTTGGATAAGCAGCTGCAGCAGCAGCAAGCCGTATAACCCTAGCTTCTTATTTGTTACATAGTTTAATTTCTTTGCGTGTTTTTGGGTACTTGCATTGTTTAATTCGTATATTTCGGGCGTATTATAGTATTTGAGGGTTGTAGCATCGCGCCTTAGTACCTGAATAGTGCAAATTCGCGTAGTCGTCTGTCTTGTTTTTGTTGTGAACGGCCAGAGACGGTTGGCCAGTCATTGTGCTCCCTGCCGCCGTTGGATAAGCAGCTGCAGCAGCAAGTCGTATAACCCTAGCTTACTTATTTGTTAGATAGTTTAATTAATTTCTTTGCGTGTTTTTGGGTACTTGCATTGTTTAATTCGTATATTTCGGGCGTATTATAGTATTTGAGGGTTGTAGCATCGCGCCTTAGTACCTGAATAGTGCAAATTCGCGTAGTCGTCTGTCTTCTGTTTTTGTTGTGAACGGCCAGAGTCGGTTGGCCAGTCAGTGTGCTCCCTGCCGCCGTTGGATAAGCAGCTGCAGCAGCAGCAAGCCGTATAACCCTAGCTTCTTATTTGTTACATAGTTTAATTTCTTTGCGTGTTTTTGGGTACTTGCATTGTTTAATTCGTATATTTCGGGCGTATTATAGTATTTGAGGGTTGTAGCATCGCGCCTTAGTACCTGAATAGTGCAAATTCGCGTAGTCTTCTGTTTTTGTTGTGAACGGCCAGAGTCGGTTGGCCAGTCAGTGTGCTCCCTGCCGCCGTTGGATAAGCAGCTGCAGCAGCAAGCCGTATAACCCTAGCTTCTTATTTGTTACATAGTTTAATTTCTTTGCGTGTTTTTGGGTACTTGCATTGTTTAATTCGTATATTTCGGGCGTATTATAGTATTTGAGGGTTGTAGCATCGCGCCTTAGTACCTGAATAGTGCAAATTCGCGTAGTCGTCTGTCTTCTGTTTTTGTTGTGAACGGCCAGAGTCGGTTGGCCAGTCAGTGTGCTCCCTGCCGCCGTTGGATAAGCAGCTGCAGCAGCAGCAAGCCGTATAACCCTAGCTTCTTATTTGTTACATAGTTTAATTTCTTTGCGTGTTTTTGGGTACTTGCATTGTTTAATTCGTATATTTCGGGCGTATTATAGTATTTGAGGGTTGTAGCATCGCGCCTTAGTACCTGAATAGTGCAAATTCGCGTAGTCTTCTGTTTTTGTTGTGAACGGCCAGAGTCGGTTGGCCAGTCAGTGTGCTCCCTGCCGCCGTTGGATAAGCAGCTGCAGCAGCAGCAGCAAGCCGTATAACCCTAGCTTCTTATTTGTTACATAGTTTAATTTCTTTGCGTGTTTTTGGGTACTTGCATTGTTTAATTCGTATATTTCGGGCGTATTATAGTATTTGGGGGTTGTAGCATCGCGCCTTAGTACCTGAATAGTGCAAATTCGCGTAGTCGTCTGTCTTCTGTTTTTGTTGTGAACGGCCAGAGTCGGTTGGCCAGTCAGTGTGCTCCCTGCCGCCGTTGGATAAGCAGCTGCAGCAGCAAGCCGTATAACCCTAGCTTCTTATTTGTTACATAGTTTAATTTCTTTGCGTGTTTTTGGGTACTTGCATTGTTTAATTCGTATATTTCGGGCGTATTATAGTATTTGAGGGTTGTAGCATCGCGCCTTAGTACCTGAATAGTGCAAATTCGCGTAGTCTTCTGTTTTTGTTGTGAACGGCCAGAGTCGGTTGGCCAGTCAGTGTGCTCCCTGCCGCCGTTGGATAAGCAGCTGCAGCAGCAAGCCGTATAACCCTAGCTTCTTATTTGTTACATAGTTTAATTTCTTTGCGTGTTTTTGGGTACTTGCATTGTTTAATTCGTATATTTCGGGCGTATTATAGTATTTGAGGTTTGTAGCATCGCGCCTTAGTACCTGAATAGTGCAAATTCGCGTAGTCGTCTGTCTTCTGTTTTTGTTGTGAACGGCCAGAGTCGGTTGGCCAGTCAGTGTGCTCCCTGCCGCCGTTGGATAAGCAGCTGCAGCAGCAGCAAGCTGTATAACCCTAGCTTCTTATTTGTTACATAGTTTAATTTCTTTGCGTGTTTTTGGGTACTTGCATTGTTTAATTCGTATATTTCGGGCGTATTATAGTATTTGAGGGTTGTAGCATCGCGCCTTAGTACCTGAATAGTGCAAATTCGCGTAGTCGTCTGTCTTCTGTTTTTGTTGTGAACGGCCAGAGTCGGTTGGCCAGTCAGTGTGCTCCCTGCCGCCGTTGGATAAGCAGCTGCAGCAGCAAGCCGTATAACCCTAGCTTCTTATTTGTTACATAGTTTAATTTCTTTGCGTGTTTTTGGGTACTTGCATTGTTTAATTCGTATATTTCGGGCGTATTATAGTATTTGAGGGTTGTAGCATCGCGCCTTAGTACCTGAATAGTGCAAATTCGCGTAGTCGTCTGTCTTCTGTTTTTGTTGTGAACGGCCAGAGTCGGTTGGCCAGTCAGTGTGCTCCCTGCCGCCGTTGGATAAGCAGCTGCAGCAGCAGCAAGCCGTATAACCCTAGCTTCTTATTTGTTACATAGTTTAATTTCTTTGCGTGTTTTTGGGTACTTGCATTGTTTAATTCGTATATTTCGGGCGTATTATAGTATTTGAGGGTTGTAGCATCGCGCCTTAGTACCTGAATAGTGCAAATTCGCGTAGTCTTCTGTTTTTGTTGTGAACGGCCAGAGTCGGTTGGCCAGTCAGTGTGCTCCCTGCCGCCGTTGGATAAGCAGCTGCAGCAGCAGCAGCAAGCCGTATAACCCTAGCTTCTTATTTGTTACATAGTTTAATTTCTTTGCGTGTTTTTGGGTACTTGCATTGTTTAATTCGTATATTTCGGGCGTATTATAGTATTTGAGGGTTGTAGCATCGCGCCTTAGTACCTGAATAGTGCAAATTCGCGTAGTCGTCTGTCTTGTTTTTGTTGTGAACGGCCAGAGACGGTTGGCCAGTCATTGTGCTCCCTGCCGCCGTTGGATAAGCAGCTGCAGCAGCAAGTCGTATAACCCTAGCTTACTTATTTGTTAGATAGTTTAATTAATTTCTTTGCGTGTTTTTGGGTACTTGCATTGTTTAATTCGTATATTTCGGGCGTATTATAGTATTTGAGGGTTGTAGTATCGCGCCTTAGAACTTGAATAGTGCAAATTCGCGTAGTCTTCTGTTTTTGTTGTGAACGGCCAGAGTCGGTTGGCCAGTCAGTGTGCTCCCTGCCGCCGTTGGATAAGCAGCTGCAGCAGCAGCAAGCCGTATAACCCTAGCTTCTTATTTGTTACATAGTTTAATTTCTTTGCGTGTTTTTGGGTACTTGCATTGTTTAATTCGTATATTTCGGGCGTATTATAGTATTTGAGGGTTGTAGCATCGCGCCTTAGTACCTGAATAGTGCAAATTCGCGTAGTCTTCTGTTTTTGTTGTGAACGGCCAGAGTCGGTTGGCCAGTCAGTGTGCTCCCTGCCGCCGTTGGATAAGCAGCTGCAGCAGCAAGCCGTATAACCCTAGCTTCTTATTTGTTACATAGTTTAATTTCTTTGCGTGTTTTTGGGTACTTGCATTGTTTAATTCGTATATTTCGGGCGTATTATAGTATTTGAGGGTTGTAGCATCGCGCCTTAGTACCTGAATAGTGCAAATTCGCGTAGTCGTCTGTCTTCTGTTTTTGTTGTGAACGGCCAGAGTCGGTTGGCCAGTCAGTGTGCTCCCTGCCGCCGTTGGATAAGCAGCTGCAGCAGCAAGTCGTATAACCCTAGCTTCTTATTTGTTACATAGTTTAATTTCTTTGCGTGTTTTTGGGTACTTGCATTGTTTAATTCGTATATTTCGGGCGTATTATAGTATTTGAGGGTTGTAGCATCGCGCCTTAGTACCTGAATAGTGCAAATTCGCGTAGTCGTCTGTCTTCTGTTTTTGTTGTGAACGGCCAGAGTCGGTTGGCCAGTCAGTGTGCTCCCTGCCGCCGTTGGATAAGCAGCTGCAGCAGCAGCAAGCCGTATAACCCTAGCTTCTTATTTGTTACATAGTTTAATTTCTTTGCGTGTTTTTGGGTACTTGCATTGTTTAATTCGTATATTTCGGGCGTATTATAGTATTTGAGGGTTGTAGCATCGCGCCTTAGTACCTGAATAGTGCAAATTCGCGTAGTCGTCTGTCTTGTTTTTGTTGTGAACGGCCAGAGACGGTTGGCCAGTCATTGTGCTCCCTGCCGCCGTTGGATAAGCAGCTGCAGCAGCAAGTCGTATAACCCTAGCTTACTTATTTGTTAGATAGTTTAATTAATTTCTTTGCGTGTTTTTGGGTACTTGCATTGTTTAATTCGTATATTTCGGGCGTATTATAGTATTTGAGGGTTGTAGCATCGCGCCTTAGTACCTGAATAGTGCAAATTCGCGTAGTCGTCTGTCTTCTGTTTTTGTTGTGAACGGCCAGAGTCGGTTGGCCAGTCAGTGTGCTCCCTGCCGCCGTTGGATAAGCAGCTGCAGCAGCAGCAAGCCGTATAACCCTAGCTTCTTATTTGTTACATAGTTTAATTTCTTTGCGTGTTTTTGGGTACTTGCATTGTTTAATTCGTATATTTCGGGCGTATTATAGTATTTGAGGGTTGTAGCATCGCGCCTTAGTACCTGAATAGTGCAAATTCGCGTAGTCTTCTGTTTTTGTTGTGAACGGCCAGAGTCGGTTGGCCAGTCAGTGTGCTCCCTGCCGCCGTTGGATAAGCAGCTGCAGCAGCAAGCCGTATAACCCTAGCTTCTTATTTGTTACATAGTTTAATTTCTTTGCGTGTTTTTGGGTACTTGCATTGTTTAATTCGTATATTTCGGGCGTATTATAGTATTTGAGGGTTGTAGCATCGCGCCTTAGTACCTGAATAGTGCAAATTCGCGTAGTCGTCTGTCTTCTGTTTTTGTTGTGAACGGCCAGAGTCGGTTGGCCAGTCAGTGTGCTCCCTGCCGCCGTTGGATAAGCAGCTGCAGCAGCAAGCCGTATAACCCTAGCTTCTTATTTGTTACATAGTTTAATTTCTTTGCGTGTTTTTGGGTACTTGCATTGTTTAATTCGTATATTTCGGGCGTATTATAGTATTTGAGGGTTGTAGCATCGCGCCTTAGTACCTGAATAGTGCAAATTCGCGTAGTCGTCTGTCTTCTGTTTTTGTTGTGAACGGCCAGAGTCGGTTGGCCAGTCAGTGTGCTCCCTGCCGCCGTTGGATAAGCAGCTGCAGCAGCAGCAAGCCGTATAACCCTAGCTTCTTATTTGTTACATAGTTTAATTTCTTTGCGTGTTTTTGGGTACTTGCATTGTTTAATTCGTATATTTCGGGCGTATTATAGTATTTGAGGGTTGTAGCATCGCGCCTTAGTACCTGAATAGTGCAAATTCGCGTAGTCTTCTGTTTTTGTTGTGAACGGCCAGAGTCGGTTGGCCAGTCAGTGTGCTCCCTGCCGCCGTTGGATAAGCAGCTGCAGCAGCAGCAGCAAGCCGTATAACCCTAGCTTCTTATTTGTTACATAGTTTAATTTCTTTGCGTGTTTTTGGGTACTTGCATTGTTTAATTCGTATATTTCGGGCGTATTATAGTATTTGGGGGTTGTAGCATCGCGCCTTAGTACCTGAATAGTGCAAATTCGCGTAGTCGTCTGTCTTCTGTTTTTGTTGTGAACGGCCAGAGTCGGTTGGCCAGTCAGTGTGCTCCCTGCCGCCGTTGGATAAGCAGCTGCAGCAGCAAGCCGTATAACCCTAGCTTCTTATTTGTTACATAGTTTAATTTCTTTGCGTGTTTTTGGGTACTTGCATTGTTTAATTCGTATATTTCGGGCGTATTATAGTATTTGAGGGTTGTAGCATCGCGCCTTAGTACCTGAATAGTGCAAATTCGCGTAGTCTTCTGTTTTTGTTGTGAACGGCCAGAGTCGGTTGGCCAGTCAGTGTGCTCCCTGCCGCCGTTGGATAAGCAGCTGCAGCAGCAAGCCGTATAACCCTAGCTTCTTATTTGTTACATAGTTTAATTTCTTTGCGTGTTTTTGGGTACTTGCATTGTTTAATTCGTATATTTCGGGCGTATTATAGTATTTGAGGTTTGTAGCATCGCGCCTTAGTACCTGAATAGTGCAAATTCGCGTAGTCGTCTGTCTTCTGTTTTTGTTGTGAACGGCCAGAGTCGGTTGGCCAGTCAGTGTGCTCCCTGCCGCCGTTGGATAAGCAGCTGCAGCAGCAGCAAGCTGTATAACCCTAGCTTCTTATTTGTTACATAGTTTAATTTCTTTGCGTGTTTTTGGGTACTTGCATTGTTTAATTCGTATATTTCGGGCGTATTATAGTATTTGAGGGTTGTAGCATCGCGCCTTAGTACCTGAATAGTGCAAATTCGCGTAGTCGTCTGTCTTGTTTTTGTTGTGAACGGCCAGAGACGGTTGGCCAGTCATTGTGCTCCCTGCCGCCGTTGGATAAGCAGCTGCAGCAGCAAGTCGTATAACCCTAGCTTACTTATTTGTTAGATAGTTTAATTAATTTCTTTGCGTGTTTTTGGGTACTTGCATTGTTTAATTCGTATATTTCGGGCGTATTATAGTATTTGAGGGTTGTAGCATCGCGCCTTAGTACCTGAATAGTGCAAATTCGCGTAGTCGTCTGTCTTCTGTTTTTGTTGTGAACGGCCAGAGTCGGTTGGCCAGTCAGTGTGCTCCCTGCCGCCGTTGGATAAGCAGCTGCAGCAGCAAGCCGTATAACCCTAGCTTCTTATTTGTTACATAGTTTATTTTCTTTGCGTGTTTTTGGGTACTTGCATTGTTTAATTCGTATATTTCGGGCGTATTATAGTATTTGAGGGTTGTAGCATCGCGCCTTAGTACCTGAATAGTGCAAATTCGCGTAGTCGTCTGTCTTCTGTTTTTGTTGTGAACGGCCAGAGTCGGTTGGCCAGTCAGTGTGCTCCCTGCCGCCGTTGGATAAGCAGCTGCAGCAGCAAGCCGTATAACCCTAGCTTCTTATTTGTTACATAGTTTAATTTCTTTGCGTGTTTTTGGGTACTTGCATTGTTTAATTCGTATATTTCGGGCGTATTATAGTATTTGAGGGTTGTAGCATCGCGCCTTAGTACCTGAATAGTGCAAATTCGCGTAGTCGTCTGTCTTCTGTTTTTGTTGTGAACGGCCAGAGTCGGTTGGCCAGTCATTGTGCTCCCTGCCGCCGTTGGATAAGCAGCTGCTGCAGCAAGTCGTATAACCCTAGCTTACTTATTTGTTAGATAGTTTAATTAATTTCTTTGCGTGTTTTTGGGTACTTGCATTGTTTAATTCGTATATTTCGGGCGTATTATAGTATTTGAGGGTTGTAGCATCGCGCCTTAGTACCTGAATAGTGCAAATTCGCGTAGTCGTCTGTCTTCTGTTTTTGTTGTGAACGGCCAGAGTCGGTTGGCCAGTCAGTGTGCTCCCTGCCGCCGTTGGATAAGCAGCTGCAGCAGCAGCAAGCCGTATAACCCTAGCTTCTTATTTGTTACATAGTTTAATTTCTTTGCGTGTTTTTGGGTACTTGCATTGTTTAATTCGTATATTTCGGGCGTATTATAGTATTTGAGGGTTGTAGCATCGCGCCTTAGTACCTGAATAGTGCAAATTCGCGTAGTCGTCTGTCTTCTGTTTTTGTTGTGAACGGCCAGAGTCGGTTGGCCAGTCAGTGTGCTTCCTGCCGCCGTTGGATAAGCAGCTGCAGCAGCAAGCCGTATAACCCTAGCTTCTTATTTGTTACATAGTTTAATTTCTTTGCGTGTTTTTGGGTACTTGCATTGTTTAATTCGTATATTTCGGGCGTATTATAGTATTTGAGGGTTGTAGCATCGCGCCTTAGTACCTGAATAGTGCAAATTCGCGTAGTCGTCTGTCTTCTGTTTTTGTTGTGAACGGCCAGAGTCGGTTGGCCAGTCAGTGTGCTCCCTGCCGCCGTTGGATAAGCAGCTGCAGCAGCAGCAAGCCGTATAACCCTAGCTTCTTATTTGTTACATAGTTTAATTTCTTTGCGTGTTTTTGGGTACTTGCATTGTTTAATTCGTATATTTCGGGCGTATTATAGTATTTGAGGGTTGTAGCATCGCGCCTTAGTACCTGAATAGTGCAAATTCGCGTAGTCTTCTGTTTTTGTTGTGAACGGCCAGAGTCGGTTGGCCAGTCAGTGTGCTCCCTGCCGCCGTTGGATAAGCAGCTGCAGCAGCAGCAGCAAGCCGTATAACCCTAGCTTCTTATTTGTTACATAGTTTAATTTCTTTGCGTGTTTTTGGGTACTTGCATTGTTTAATTCGTATATTTCGGGCGTATTATAGTATTTGAGGGTTGTAGCATCGCGCCTTAGTACCTGAATAGTGCAAATTCGCGTAGTCGTCTGTCTTGTTTTTGTTGTGAACGGCCAGAGACGGTTGGCCAGTCATTGTGCTCCCTGCCGCCGTTGGATAAGCAGCTGCAGCAGCAAGTCGTATAACCCTAGCTTACTTATTTGTTAGATAGTTTAATTAATTTCTTTGCGTGTTTTTGGGTACTTGCATTGTTTAATTCGTATATTTCGGGCGTATTATAGTATTTGAGGGTTGTAGTATCGCGCCTTAGAACTTGAATAGTGCAAATTCGCGTAGTCTTCTGTTTTTGTTGTGAACGGCCAGAGTCGGTTGGCCAGTCAGTGTGCTCCCTGCCGCCGTTGGATAAGCAGCTGCAGCAGCAGCAAGCCGTATAACCCTAGCTTCTTATTTGTTACATAGTTTAATTTCTTTGCGTGTTTTTGGGTACTTGCATTGTTTAATTCGTATATTTCGGGCGTATTATAGTATTTGAGGGTTGTAGCATCGCGCCTTAGTACCTGAATAGTGCAAATTCGCGTAGTCTTCTGTTTTTGTTGTGAACGGCCAGAGTCGGTTGGCCAGTCAGTGTGCTCCCTGCCGCCGTTGGATAAGCAGCTGCAGCAGCAAGCCGTATAACCCTAGCTTCTTATTTGTTACATAGTTTAATTTCTTTGCGTGTTTTTGGGTACTTGCATTGTTTAATTCGTATATTTCGGGCGTATTATAGTATTTGAGGGTTGTAGCATCGCGCCTTAGTACCTGAATAGTGCAAATTCGCGTAGTCTTCTGTTTTTGTTGTGAACGGCCAGAGTCGGTTGGCCAGTCAGTGTGCTCCCTGCCGCCGTTGGATAAGCAGCTGCAGCAGCAAGCCGTATAACCCTAGCTTCTTATTTGTTACATAGTTTAATTTCTTTGCGTGTTTTTGGGTACTTGCATTGTTTAATTCGTATATTTCGGGCGTATTATAGTATTTGAGGGTTGTAGCATCGCGCCTTAGTACCTGAATAGTGCAAATTCGCGTAGTCGTCTGTCTTCTGTTTTTGTTGTGAACGGCCAGAGTCGGTTGGCCAGTCAGTGTGCTCCCTGCCGCCGTTGGATAAGCAGCTGCAGCAGCAAGTCGTATAACCCTAGCTTCTTATTTGTTACATAGTTTAATTTCTTTGCGTGTTTTTGGGTACTTGCATTGTTTAATTCGTATATTTCGGGCGTATTATAGTATTTGAGGGTTGTAGCATCGCGCCTTAGTACCTGAATAGTGCAAATTCGCGTAGTCGTCTGTCTTCTGTTTTTGTTGTGAACGGCCAGAGTCGGTTGGCCAGTCAGTGTGCTCCCTGCCGCCGTTGGATAAGCAGCTGCAGCAGCAGCAAGCCGTATAACCCTAGCTTCTTATTTGTTACATAGTTTAATTTCTTTGCGTGTTTTTGGGTACTTGCATTGTTTAATTCGTATATTTCGGGCGTATTATAGTATTTGAGGGTTGTAGCATCGCGCCTTAGTACCTGAATAGTGCAAATTCGCGTAGTCGTCTGTCTTGTTTTTGTTGTGAACGGCCAGAGACGGTTGGCCAGTCATTGTGCTCCCTGCCGCCGTTGGATAAGCAGCTGCAGCAGCAAGTCGTATAACCCTAGCTTACTTATTTGTTAGATAGTTTAATTAATTTCTTTGCGTGTTTTTGGGTACTTGCATTGTTTAATTCGTATATTTCGGGCGTATTATAGTATTTGAGGGTTGTAGCATCGCGCCTTAGTACCTGAATAGTGCAAATTCGCGTAGTCGTCTGTCTTCTGTTTTTGTTGTGAACGGCCAGAGTCGGTTGGCCAGTCAGTGTGCTCCCTGCCGCCGTTGGATAAGCAGCTGCAGCAGCAGCAAGCCGTATAACCCTAGCTTCTTATTTGTTACATAGTTTAATTTCTTTGCGTGTTTTTGGGTACTTGCATTGTTTAATTCGTATATTTCGGGCGTATTATAGTATTTGAGGGTTGTAGCATCGCGCCTTAGTACCTGAATAGTGCAAATTCGCGTAGTCGTCTGTCTTCTGTTTTTGTTGTGAACGGCCAGAGTCGGTTGGCCAGTCAGTGTGCTCCCTGCCGCCGTTGGATAAGCAGCTGCAGCAGCAAGCCGTATAACCCTAGCTTCTTATTTGTTACATAGTTTAATTTCTTTGCGTGTTTTTGGGTACTTGCATTGTTTAATTCGTATATTTCGGGCGTATTATAGTATTTGAGGGTTGTAGCATCGCGCCTTAGTACCTGAATAGTGCAAATTCGCGTAGTCGTCTGTCTTCTGTTTTTGTTGTGAACGGCCAGAGTCGGT
This sequence comes from Schistocerca gregaria, assembly GCF_023897955.1. Taxonomy (NCBI): domain Eukaryota; kingdom Metazoa; phylum Arthropoda; class Insecta; order Orthoptera; family Acrididae; genus Schistocerca; species Schistocerca gregaria. The sequence goes on from NC_064926.1 coordinate 50,268,114, forward strand.
TGGCCAGTCATTGTGCTCCCTGCCGCCGTTGGATAAGCAGCTGCTGCAGCAAGTCGTATAACCCTAGCTTACTTATTTGTTAGATAGTTTAATTAATTTCTTTGCGTGTTTTTGGGTACTTGCATTGTTTAATTCGTATATTTCGGGCGTATTATAGTATTTGAGGGTTGTAGCATCGCGCCTTAGTACCTGAATAGTGCAAATTCGCGTAGTCGTCTGTCTTCTGTTTTTGTTGTGAACGGCCAGAGTCGGTTGGCCAGTCAGTGTGCTCCCTGCCGCCGTTGGATAAGCAGCTGCAGCAGCAGCAAGCCGTATAACCCTAGCTTCTTATTTGTTACATAGTTTAATTTCTTTGCGTGTTTTTGGGTACTTGCATTGTTTAATTCGTATATTTCGGGCGTATTATAGTATTTGAGGGTTGTAGCATCGCGCCTTAGTACCTGAATAGTGCAAATTCGCGTAGTCGTCTGTCTTCTGTTTTTGTTGTGAACGGCCAGAGTCGGTTGGCCAGTCAGTGTGCTTCCTGCCGCCGTTGGATAAGCAGCTGCAGCAGCAAGCCGTATAACCCTAGCTTCTTATTTGTTACATAGTTTAATTTCTTTGCGTGTTTTTGGGTACTTGCATTGTTTAATTCGTATATTTCGGGCGTATTATAGTATTTGAGGGTTGTAGCATCGCGCCTTAGTACCTGAATAGTGCAAATTCGCGTAGTCGTCTGTCTTCTGTTTTTGTTGTGAACGGCCAGAGTCGGTTGGCCAGTCAGTGTGCTCCCTGCCGCCGTTGGATAAGCAGCTGCAGCAGCAGCAAGCCGTATAACCCTAGCTTCTTATTTGTTACATAGTTTAATTTCTTTGCGTGTTTTTGGGTACTTGCATTGTTTAATTCGTATATTTCGGGCGTATTATAGTATTTGAGGGTTGTAGCATCGCGCCTTAGTACCTGAATAGTGCAAATTCGCGTAGTCTTCTGTTTTTGTTGTGAACGGCCAGAGTCGGTTGGCCAGTCAGTGTGCTCCCTGCCGCCGTTGGATAAGCAGCTGCAGCAGCAGCAGCAAGCCGTATAACCCTAGCTTCTTATTTGTTACATAGTTTAATTTCTTTGCGTGTTTTTGGGTACTTGCATTGTTTAATTCGTATATTTCGGGCGTATTATAGTATTTGAGGGTTGTAGCATCGCGCCTTAGTACCTGAATAGTGCAAATTCGCGTAGTCGTCTGTCTTGTTTTTGTTGTGAACGGCCAGAGACGGTTGGCCAGTCATTGTGCTCCCTGCCGCCGTTGGATAAGCAGCTGCAGCAGCAAGTCGTATAACCCTAGCTTACTTATTTGTTAGATAGTTTAATTAATTTCTTTGCGTGTTTTTGGGTACTTGCATTGTTTAATTCGTATATTTCGGGCGTATTATAGTATTTGAGGGTTGTAGTATCGCGCCTTAGAACTTGAATAGTGCAAATTCGCGTAGTCTTCTGTTTTTGTTGTGAACGGCCAGAGTCGGTTGGCCAGTCAGTGTGCTCCCTGCCGCCGTTGGATAAGCAGCTGCAGCAGCAGCAAGCCGTATAACCCTAGCTTCTTATTTGTTACATAGTTTAATTTCTTTGCGTGTTTTTGGGTACTTGCATTGTTTAATTCGTATATTTCGGGCGTATTATAGTATTTGAGGGTTGTAGCATCGCGCCTTAGTACCTGAATAGTGCAAATTCGCGTAGTCTTCTGTTTTTGTTGTGAACGGCCAGAGTCGGTTGGCCAGTCAGTGTGCTCCCTGCCGCCGTTGGATAAGCAGCTGCAGCAGCAAGCCGTATAACCCTAGCTTCTTATTTGTTACATAGTTTAATTTCTTTGCGTGTTTTTGGGTACTTGCATTGTTTAATTCGTATATTTCGGGCGTATTATAGTATTTGAGGGTTGTAGCATCGCGCCTTAGTACCTGAATAGTGCAAATTCGCGTAGTCGTCTGTCTTCTGTTTTTGTTGTGAACGGCCAGAGTCGGTTGGCCAGTCAGTGTGCTCCCTGCCGCCGTTGGATAAGCAGCTGCAGCAGCAAGTCGTATAACCCTAGCTTCTTATTTGTTACATAGTTTAATTTCTTTGCGTGTTTTTGGGTACTTGCATTGTTTAATTCGTATATTTCGGGCGTATTATAGTATTTGAGGGTTGTAGCATCGCGCCTTAGTACCTGAATAGTGCAAATTCGCGTAGTCGTCTGTCTTCTGTTTTTGTTGTGAACGGCCAGAGTCGGTTGGCCAGTCAGTGTGCTCCCTGCCGCCGTTGGATAAGCAGCTGCAGCAGCAGCAAGCCGTATAACCCTAGCTTCTTATTTGTTACATAGTTTAATTTCTTTGCGTGTTTTTGGGTACTTGCATTGTTTAATTCGTATATTTCGGGCGTATTATAGTATTTGAGGGTTGTAGCATCGCGCCTTAGTACCTGAATAGTGCAAATTCGCGTAGTCGTCTGTCTTGTTTTTGTTGTGAACGGCCAGAGACGGTTGGCCAGTCATTGTGCTCCCTGCCGCCGTTGGATAAGCAGCTGCAGCAGCAAGTCGTATAACCCTAGCTTATTTGTTAGATAGTTTAATTAATTTCTTTGCGTGTTTTTGGGTACTTGCATTGTTTAATTCGTATATTTCGGGCGTATTATAGTATTTGAGGGTTGTAGCATCGCGCCTTAGTACCTGAATAGTGCAAATTCGCGTAGTCGTCTGTCTTCTGTTTTTGTTGTGAACGGCCAGAGTCGGTTGGCCAGTCAGTGTGCTCCCTGCCGCCGTTGGATAAGCAGCTGCAGCAGCAGCAAGCCGTATAACCCTAGCTTCTTATTTGTTACATAGTTTAATTTCTTTGCGTGTTTTTGGGTACTTGCATTGTTTAATTCGTATATTTCGGGCGTATTATAGTATTTGAGGGTTGTAGCATCGCGCCTTAGTACCTGAATAGTGCAAATTCGCGTAGTCTTCTGTTTTTGTTGTGAACGGCCAGAGTCGGTTGGCCAGTCAGTGTGCTCCCTGCCGCCGTTGGATAAGCAGCTGCAGCAGCAAGCCGTATAACCCTAGCTTCTTATTTGTTACATAGTTTAATTTCTTTGCGTGTTTTTGGGTACTTGCATTGTTTAATTCGTATATTTCGGGCGTATTATAGTATTTGAGGGTTGTAGCATCGCGCCTTAGTACCTGAATAGTGCAAATTCGCGTAGTCGTCTGTCTTCTGTTTTTGTTGTGAACGGCCAGAGTCGGTTGGCCAGTCAGTGTGCTCCCTGCCGCCGTTGGATAAGCAGCTGCAGCAGCAAGCCGTATAACCCTAGCTTCTTATTTGTTACATAGTTTAATTTCTTTGCGTGTTTTTGGGTACTTGCATTGTTTAATTCGTATATTTCGGGCGTATTATAGTATTTGAGGGTTGTAGCATCGCGCCTTAGTACCTGAATAGTGCAAATTCGCGTAGTCGTCTGTCTTCTGTTTTTGTTGTGAACGGCCAGAGTCGGTTGGCCAGTCAGTGTGCTCCCTGCCGCCGTTGGATAAGCAGCTGCAGCAGCAGCAAGCCGTATAACCCTAGCTTCTTATTTGTTACATAGTTTAATTTCTTTGCGTGTTTTTGGGTACTTGCATTGTTTAATTCGTATATTTCGGGCGTATTATAGTATTTGAGGGTTGTAGCATCGCGCCTTAGTACCTGAATAGTGCAAATTCGCGTAGTCTTCTGTTTTTGTTGTGAACGGCCAGAGTCGGTTGGCCAGTCAGTGTGCTCCCTGCCGCCGTTGGATAAGCAGCTGCAGCAGCAGCAGCAAGCCGTATAACCCTAGCTTCTTATTTGTTACATAGTTTAATTTCTTTGCGTGTTTTTGGGTACTTGCATTGTTTAATTCGTATATTTCGGGCGTATTATAGTATTTGGGGGTTGTAGCATCGCGCCTTAGTACCTGAATAGTGCAAATTCGCGTAGTCGTCTGTCTTCTGTTTTTGTTGTGAACGGCCAGAGTCGGTTGGCCAGTCAGTGTGCTCCCTGCCGCCGTTGGATAAGCAGCTGCAGCAGCAAGCCGTATAACCCTAGCTTCTTATTTGTTACATAGTTTAATTTCTTTGCGTGTTTTTGGGTACTTGCATTGTTTAATTCGTATATTTCGGGCGTATTATAGTATTTGAGGGTTGTAGCATCGCGCCTTAGTACCTGAATAGTGCAAATTCGCGTAGTCTTCTGTTTTTGTTGTGAACGGCCAGAGTCGGTTGGCCAGTCAGTGTGCTCCCTGCCGCCGTTGGATAAGCAGCTGCAGCAGCAAGCCGTATAACCCTAGCTTCTTATTTGTTACATAGTTTAATTTCTTTGCGTGTTTTTGGGTACTTGCATTGTTTAATTCGTATATTTCGGGCGTATTATAGTATTTGAGGTTTGTAGCATCGCGCCTTAGTACCTGAATAGTGCAAATTCGCGTAGTCGTCTGTCTTCTGTTTTTGTTGTGAACGGCCAGAGTCGGTTGGCCAGTCAGTGTGCTCCCTGCCGCCGTTGGATAAGCAGCTGCAGCAGCAGCAAGCTGTATAACCCTAGCTTCTTATTTGTTACATAGTTTAATTTCTTTGCGTGTTTTTGGGTACTTGCATTGTTTAATTCGTATATTTCGGGCGTATTATAGTATTTGAGGGTTGTAGCATCGCGCCTTAGTACCTGAATAGTGCAAATTCGCGTAGTCGTCTGTCTTGTTTTTGTTGTGAACGGCCAGAGACGGTTGGCCAGTCATTGTGCTCCCTGCCGCCGTTGGATAAGCAGCTGCAGCAGCAAGTCGTATAACCCTAGCTTACTTATTTGTTAGATAGTTTAATTAATTTCTTTGCGTGTTTTTGGGTACTTGCATTGTTTAATTCGTATATTTCGGGCGTATTATAGTATTTGAGGGTTGTAGCATCGCGCCTTAGTACCTGAATAGTGCAAATTCGCGTAGTCGTCTGTCTTCTGTTTTTGTTGTGAACGGCCAGAGTCGGTTGGCCAGTCAGTGTGCTCCCTGCCGCCGTTGGATAAGCAGCTGCAGCAGCAAGCCGTATAACCCTAGCTTCTTATTTGTTACATAGTTTATTTTCTTTGCGTGTTTTTGGGTACTTGCATTGTTTAATTCGTATATTTCGGGCGTATTATAGTATTTGAGGGTTGTAGCATCGCGCCTTAGTACCTGAATAGTGCAAATTCGCGTAGTCGTCTGTCTTCTGTTTTTGTTGTGAACGGCCAGAGTCGGTTGGCCAGTCAGTGTGCTCCCTGCCGCCGTTGGATAAGCAGCTGCAGCAGCAAGCCGTATAACCCTAGCTTCTTATTTGTTACATAGTTTAATTTCTTTGCGTGTTTTTGGGTACTTGCATTGTTTAATTCGTATATTTCGGGCGTATTATAGTATTTGAGGGTTGTAGCATCGCGCCTTAGTACCTGAATAGTGCAAATTCGCGTAGTCGTCTGTCTTCTGTTTTTGTTGTGAACGGCCAGAGTCGGTTGGCCAGTCATTGTGCTCCCTGCCGCCGTTGGATAAGCAGCTGCTGCAGCAAGTCGTATAACCCTAGCTTACTTATTTGTTAGATAGTTTAATTAATTTCTTTGCGTGTTTTTGGGTACTTGCATTGTTTAATTCGTATATTTCGGGCGTATTATAGTATTTGAGGGTTGTAGCATCGCGCCTTAGTACCTGAATAGTGCAAATTCGCGTAGTCGTCTGTCTTCTGTTTTTGTTGTGAACGGCCAGAGTCGGTTGGCCAGTCAGTGTGCTCCCTGCCGCCGTTGGATAAGCAGCTGCAGCAGCAGCAAGCCGTATAACCCTAGCTTCTTATTTGTTACATAGTTTAATTTCTTTGCGTGTTTTTGGGTACTTGCATTGTTTAATTCGTATATTTCGGGCGTATTATAGTATTTGAGGGTTGTAGCATCGCGCCTTAGTACCTGAATAGTGCAAATTCGCGTAGTCGTCTGTCTTCTGTTTTTGTTGTGAACGGCCAGAGTCGGTTGGCCAGTCAGTGTGCTTCCTGCCGCCGTTGGATAAGCAGCTGCAGCAGCAAGCCGTATAACCCTAGCTTCTTATTTGTTACATAGTTTAATTTCTTTGCGTGTTTTTGGGTACTTGCATTGTTTAATTCGTATATTTCGGGCGTATTATAGTATTTGGGGGTTGTAGCATCGCGCCTTAGTACCTGAATAGTGCAAATTCGCGTAGTCGTCTGTCTTCTGTTTTTGTTGTGAACGGCCAGAGTCGGTTGGCCAGTCAGTGTGCTCCCTGCCGCCGTTGGATAAGCAGCTGCAGCAGCAAGCCGTATAACCCTAGCTTCTTATTTGTTACATAGTTTAATTTCTTTGCGTGTTTTTGGGTACTTGCATTGTTTAATTCGTATATTTCGGGCGTATTATAGTATTTGAGGGTTGTAGCATCGCGCCTTAGTACCTGAATAGTGCAAATTCGCGTAGTCTTCTGTTTTTGTTGTGAACGGCCAGAGTCGGTTGGCCAGTCAGTGTGCTCCCTGCCGCCGTTGGATAAGCAGCTGCAGCAGCAAGCCGTATAACCCTAGCTTCTTATTTGTTACATAGTTTAATTTCTTTGCGTGTTTTTGGGTACTTGCATTGTTTAATTCGTATATTTCGGGCGTATTATAGTATTTGAGGGTTGTAGCATCGCGCCTTAGTACCTGAATAGTGCAAATTCGCGTAGTCGTCTGTCTTCTGTTTTTGTTGTGAACGGCCAGAGTCGGTTGGCCAGTCAGTGTGCTCCCTGCCGCCGTTGGATAAGCAGCTGCAGCAGCAAGCCGTATAACCCTAGCTTCTTATTTGTTACATAGTTTAATTTCTTTGCGTGTTTTTGGGTACTTGCATTGTTTAATTCGTATATTTCGGGCGTATTATAGTATTTGAGGGTTGTAGCATCGCGCCTTAGTACCTGAATAGTGCAAATTCGCGTAGTCGTCTGTCTTCTGTTTTTGTTGTGAACGGCCAGAGTCGGTTGGCCAGTCAGTGTGCTCCCTGCCGCCGTTGGATAAGCAGCTGCAGCAGCAAGCCGTATAACCCTAGCTTCTTATTTGTTACATAGTTTAATTTCTTTGCGTGTTTTTGGGTACTTGCATTGTTTAATTCGTATATTTCGGGCGTATTATAGTATTTGAGGGTTGTAGCATCGCGCCTTAGTACCTGAATAGTGCAAATTCGCGTAGTCGTCTGTCTTCTGTTTTTGTTGTGAACGGCCAGTCGGTTGGCCAGTCAGTGTGCTCCCTGCCGCCGTTGGATAAGCAGCTGCAGCAGCAAGCCGTATAACCCTAGCTTCTTATTTGTTACATAGTTTAATTTCTTTGCGTGTTTTTGGGTACTTGCATTGTTTAATTCGTATATTTCGGGCGTATTATAGTATTTGAGGGTTGTAGCATCGCGCCTTAGTACCTGAATAGTGCAAATTCGCGTAGTCTTCTGTTTTTGTTGTGAACGGCCAGAGTCGGTTGGCCAGTCAGTGTGCTCCCTGCCGCCGTTGGATAAGCAGCTGCAGCAGCAAGTCGTATAACCCTAGCTTCTTATTTGTTACATAGTTTAATTTCTTTGCGTGTTTTTGGGTACTTGCATTGTTTAATTCGTATATTTCGGGCGTATTATAGTATTTGAGGGTTGTAGCATCGCGCCTTAGTACCTGAATAGTGCAAATTCGCGTAGTCTTCTGTTTTTGTTGTGAACGGCCAGTCGGTTGGCCAGTCAGTGTGCTCCCTGCCGCCGTTGGATAAGCAGCTGCAGCAGCAAGCCGTATAACCCTAGCTTCTTATTTGTTACATAGTTTAATTTCTTTGCGTGTTTTTGGGTACTTGCATTGTTTAATTCGTATATTTCGGGCGTATTATAGTATTTGAGGGTTGTAGCATCGCGCCTTAGTACCTGAATAGTGCAAATTCGCGTAGTCGTCTGTCTTCTGTTTTTGTTGTGAACGGCCAGAGTCGGTTGGCCAGTCAGTGTGCTCCCTGCCGCCGTTGGATAAGCAGCTGCAGCAGCAAGCCGTATAACCCTAGCTTCTTATTTGTTACATAGTTTAATTTCTTTGCGTGTTTTTGGGTACTTGCATTGTTTAATTCGTATATTTCGGGCGTATTATAGTATTTGAGGGTTGTAGCATCGCGCCTTAGTACCTGAATAGTGCAAATTCGCGTAGTCTTCTGTTTTTGTTGTGAACGGCCAGAGTCGGTTGGCCAGTCAGTGTGCTCCCTGCCGCCGTTGGATAAGCAGCTGCAGCAGCAAGCCGTATAACCCTAGCTTCTTATTTGTTACATAGTTTAATTTCTTTGCGTGTTTTTGGGTACTTGCATTGTGTAATTCATATATTTCGGGCGTATTATAGTATTTGACAGTTGCAGCATCGCGCTTTAGTGTTTACTTCGTAGATTCTTATTTAAATTGCGTGTGTTTCGTATAGGAGGTGCAGTTTCGAGTTTTAGTTACTGTAATCGTAAATTCAGCAGATTGTAGCGCAGTCGTTAGGCATTTGTACAGGTTAGTTGATACATTCTTTGCGTGTTCCGCTTGCGTTATCTAGGCACCGACTCGTGTTTCAGTAACTGTTGTTAAAAATCGATTAGAATGGACAGGGACTGCGATTGCTGTGTTCGGATGAGGGCTGACTTGGCATCCCTTCGCTCACAGCTGCAATCGGCGCTGACTTCGGTCGCGCAGCTTGAGGCTGTTGCCAATGGGCACCACTGTGGGGAGCCGGACTCGGGTATCACGGGGATGTCAACCTCATCCCGTCTGTCCCCAGATCGGTCTGCCGCTGTGGTTGCCCCGGTTGCTGCCCGCAGTGGAGCTGAGCCCTCGCCTGTGGTTGATTGGGAGGTCGTTCCAAGGCGTGGCAGGCAGCGAAAGGCGTCCCCGGAAGCTGACCAGAAAGCCTCCCCGGTGCGTCTGACAAACCGGTTTCAGGCACTGTCTCCGGCTGAGCCAGATGCAGCTGCCTGCCCTGTTTCAGAGGATCATTCTCAGCCTTCAAGGTCCGGGCAATCGCAGAGGTTGGGCTTACTGGTAGTTGGGAGCTCCAATGTTAGGCGCGTAATGGGGCCCCTTAGGGATATGGCGGCTAAGGAGGGGAAGAAATCCAGTGTGCACTCCGTGTGCATTCCGGGAGGACTCATTCCTGATGTGGAAAGGGTCCTTCCGGATGCCATGAAGAGCACAGGGTGCAGCCAGCTGCAGGTGGTGGCACATGTCGGCACTAATGACGTGTGTCGCTTTGGATCTGAGGAAATTCTCTCTGGATTCCAGCGGCTATCTGATTTGGTGAAGGCTGCCGGTCTTGCTTATGAGATGAAGGCAGAGCTCACCATCTGCAGCATCGTTGACAGAACCGACTGCGGACCTTTGGTGCAGAGCCGGGTGGAGGGTCTGAATCAGAGGCTCAGACGGTTTTGCGACCGTATTGGCTGCAGATTCCTTGACTTGCGCCATAGGGTGGTGGGGTTTCGGGTTCCGCTGAATAGGTCAGGAGTTCACTACACTCAGCTGGCGGCTACACGGGTAGCGGAGGCTGTGTGGCGTGGACTGGGCGGTTTTTTAGGTTAGAAGGCCTCGGGAAAGTGCGGGATGGGCTGCAATGTCAAAGGGTGCTTGGCAATTACAGGACGTGCTTGGATCAAGGAACAGTCGGAATTATAGTTGTAAATTGTTGTAGTTGCGCTGGAAAAGGCCCTGAGCTTCAAGCGCTAATAGAAAGCACAGAAGCGGATATCGTTATAGGTACAGAAAGCTGGCTAAAGCCTGAAATAAGTTCTGCAGAAATTTTTACGAAGTCTCAGACGGTGTTCAGGAAAGATAGATTAGGCAGAATTGGTGGTGGAGTGTTGGTGTCTGTCAGTAGTGGTTTATCTTGTAGTGAAGTCGAAGTAGATACTCTGTGCGAATTGGTGTGGGTGGAGGTTATACTTAACAGCCGAATTAAGTTAATAATTGGCTCCTTCTACCGACCCCCAGACTCCGATGATACAGTTGCGGAACAGTTCAGAGAAAGTTTGAGTCTCGTAACAAATAAATACCCCACTCATACGGTTATAGTTGGTGGGGACTTCAACCTACCCTCGGTATGTTGGCAAAAATACTTGTTCAAAACCGGTGGTAGGCACAAAACGTCTTCCGAGATTGTCCTAAATGCATTCTCCGAAAATTATTTAGAGCAGTTAGTCCACGAACCCACGCGAATTGTAAATGGTTGCGAAAACACACTTGACCTCTTGGCCACAAACAATCCAGAGCTGATAGAGAGCATCATGACTGATACAGGGATTAGTGATCACAAGGTCATTGTAGCTAGGCTCAATACCATTTCTTCCAAATCCATCAGAAACAAACGCAAAATAATTTTATTTAAAAAAGCGGATAAAGTACCACTAGAAGCCTTCCTAAAAGACAATTTCCATTCCTTCCGAACTGACTATGCGAATGTAGACGAGATGTGGCTCAAATTCAAAGATATAGTAGCAACAGCAATTGAGATATTCATACCTCATAAATTGGTAAGAGATGGAACGGATCCCCCGTGGTACACAAAAAAGGTCCGAACGCTGTTGCAGAGGCAACGGAAAAAGCATGCGAAGTTCAGAAGAACGCGAAATCCTGAAGATGGGCTAAAATTTACAGACGCGCGAAATTTGGCACGTACTTCGATGCGAGATGCCTTTAATAGGTTCCACAACGAAACATTGTCTCGAAATTTGGTAGAAAATCCGAAGAAATTCTGGTCGTATGTAAAGTACACAAGCGGCAAGACGCAGTCAATACCTTCGCTGCGCAGTGCCGATGGTACTGTTATCGACGACTGCGCCGCTAAAGCGGAGTTATTGAACGCAGTTTTCCGAAATTCCTTCACCAGGGAAGACGAATGGAATATTCCAGAATTTGAAACACGAACATCTGCTAGCATGAGTTTCTTAGAAGTAGATACCTTAGGGGTTGCAAAGCAACTCAAATCGCTTGATACGGGCAAGTCTTCAGGTCCAGATTGTATACCGATTAGGTTCCTTTCAGATTACGCTGATACTATAGCTCCCTACTTAGCACTCATATACAACCGCTCGCTCACCGATAGATCTGTACCTACAGATTGGAAAATTGCGCAGGTCGCACCAGTGTTCAAGAAGGGTAGTAGGAGTAATCCATTTAACTACAGACCTATATCATTGACGTCGGTTTGCAGTAGGGTTTTGGAGCATATACTGTATTCAAACATTATGAATCACCTCGAAGGGAACGATCTATTGACACGTAATCAGCATGGCTTCAGAAAACATCGCTCTTGTGCAACGCAGCTAGCTCTTTATTCGCACGAAGTAATGGCCGCTATCGACAGGGGATCTCAAGTTGATTCCGTATTTCTAGATTTCCGGAAAGCTTTTGACACCGTTCCTCACAAGCGACTTCTAATCAAGCTGCGGAGCTATGGGGTATCGTCTCAGTTGTGCGACTGGATTCGTGATTTCCTGTCAGGAAGGTCGCAGTTCGTAGTAATAGACGGCAAATCATCGAGTAAAACTGAAGTGATATCAGGTGTTCCCCAGGGAAGCGTCCTGGACCTCTACTGTTCCTGATCTATATAAATGACCTGGGTGACAATCTGAGCAGTTCTCTTAGGTTGTTCGCAGATGATGCTGTAATTTACCGTCTAGTAAGGTCATCCGAAGACCAGTATCAGCTGCAAAGCGATTTAGAAAAGATTGCTGTATGGTGTGTCAGGTGGCAGTTGACGCTAAATAACGAAAAGTGTGAGATGATCCACATGAGTTCCAAAAGAAATCCGTTGGAATTCGATTACTCGATAAATAGTACAATTCTCAAGGCTGTCAATTCAACTAAGTACCTGGGTGTTAAAATTACAAACAACTTCAGTTGGAAGGACCACATAGATAATATTGTCGGGAAGGCGAGCCAAAGGTTGCGTTTCATTGGCAGGACACTTAGAAGATGCAACAAGTCCACTAAAGAGACAGCTTACACTACACTCGTTCGTCCTCTGTTAGAATATTGCTGCGCGGTGTGGGATCCTTACCAGGTGGGATTGACGGAGGACATCGAGAGGGTGCAAAGAAGGGCAGCTCGTTTTGTATTATCGCGTTATAGGGGAGAGAGTGTGGCAGATATTATACACGAGTTGGGATGGAAGTCATTACAGCATAGACGTTTTTCGTCGCGGCGAGACCTTTTTACGAAATTTGTCACCAACTTTCTCTTCCGAATGCGAAAATATTTTGTTGAGCCCAACCTACATAGGTAGGAATGATCATCAAAATAAAATAAGAGAAATCAGAGCTCGAACAGAAAGGTTTAGGTGTTCGTTTTTCCCGCTCGCTGTTCGGGAGTGGAATAGTAGAGAGATAGTATGATTGTGGTTCGATGAACCCTCTGCCAAGCACTTAAATGTGAATTGCAGAGTAGTCATGTAGATGTAGATGTAGAAACCAGTCTCTGGACTGAAGACCGTAAGATCAACAACAAATGACACCTTCATCCTCATTCAGATTGTAGCCTGAATCATTTGTATAGAATAGGAACACCAAAGAATCTGAATTGTCAGTAACAATAAACTGGGATCAAGGTCAGAGAGTGGGAAGAACAGGATATGGACAGGTAATGAACGTGGGATGTGGAAAGGAGGAGATATGACAGGAGGAGATGAAGGCAGGTAGGAGGGGAAGACAAAGGCGGAGGAGGTAATGGACAGAGAGAGAGGGGGAGGCAGGGGGAAGAAGGCAATGGGGGGAAAGGGAGAGAAAGAGAAAGGGGTGCTGAGGTGATGGGGAGATGAGGTGACGGAGGAAGGCAAGGCGAGAGAAATGGTGCAGGAGGCGAAGGAGATAGAGAGCGGGTGGAGGAGGTGGACAGAGCCCGAGGAGAGGACATGATAGCCAAACAGAGGGGGAAGAAGCAAGAGATAGACAGAGAGGGGGGGGGGAGGAGTAGGAAACTAGGGACGTATTCAGCTGCCATACATGTTAGAAACGTGTCCTTTCGTTTTTCTTTCTATCCCATTTTATCAAACTGTGCCACAGCAACACATGGCCGGGAGCAACTAGTATATAAACAAATATGCAACGAAGCAGTTATATGTAAAAACCAAAATGTTTCACACGTATAGGCTAGTCAAATACCATTGTTAATTCTTAATCATTTCAGTTCTGCTTCAAAATATGGAAGTAGAAATACCTCCTATTCAAACATCTGAGTCACACAGCAGTGGGATGCACACTTATTTACAATATACTTCCCCAAATGTTGTGTTCCCACGCACAGTCCTTTGTCTGACAGTATGTCTTACAAATACATAAAGATGATACATCTTCGCAAGAAGTCAACGGTGCTTATATTTACAGAGGAATGTGCTATTAATAATATCCTCAGGGGTTCTACAATTTCACCATCAAGTAAGAGAGGCAAAATTACAAGATCTGAGTATCCATGGCTCTTATTCAGCGGAAACTGCATCACCCATTACCCTGGTACAGCACTGACCTTCCAAACTGCATCTTTCATTATACCCACAGCCTCTTGGAAAGGCATACTTAGTGTCCAGTTTCTGAGTACTGCTGGGAAGCCAGCTGAAGTCTCTTGCGATGTATGAAACTAAAATGAGCACTTCAGAACTACTGAATGCTAACAAGGATTCACTCACGAGCACTGCATGATCAAAAGAAAAGTCCTCCATCACTTACTCCACAGCTGTAAAGTACTTCCTGTAAACAATCACACCTTCAGCCCATGTTTCACACTATGTTACCACTAGCTCCGGAGGCAGAGGTGCCTCAGATAGCTGCTGCTTGTAGATATGATCACGAAAAGGATATTTCAGGAAAACCTGTTTCGTTGCTGATATCAAAGTATTTACTTCTTGGAATTAATGTCTAACTGTTTCTGACACTCGTTGTAATGCATCGTCCGTTCATGTAACATGCACTGAGTTAGGATAAAATACGATTTCCCGCCTTTTTAACATGTATGGAGCTATACCTGTGTATATAAATATCTCCTTATCTCCTTATCTTCTTAACGTCATCTGGCCATTCTACTTTCAGTACGTCGTTAATGAATCTAGCAACTGTTGAGCTATTTGTTGCCTCCGAACGTTTGCAATAAATAAAATATTTTTTGTGCAGCCTCAGTATCGAAGTTGCCCACAGTTAGATTTGCAATGATATTGAAAACGGCATTTGTTGTACTGATATTTTTCCAGTACGTAAACATAGCAAGGATCCTGGTAATTCTTCATGAGGGAGGAGGGTATGTTCGCTGCTAACAGTACCAAAAACAGTCCTTCATAAAATTCTGTATTAGTCGGTATAGGCTGTCCCTGCAAAGGTGTATGTAAAATGTGTCTCGTTGAAGAAATCCCCTGTGTCCTCCTAATTGTATATTGCTTCGTAAATGTTCAAACTGAAATTTCATTGTACATCCTATACATTTATCACAAAGTTGGCAAAGGACGATGTTACTGTCAGTGGTTATAGCACTGCCAACAGTTTGTATCAACAGATACCCATGCCGGCCGGAGTGGCCGAGCGGTTCTAGCCGCTAGTCTGGAACCGCGCGACAGCTACGGTCGCAGGTTCGAATCCTGCTTCGGGCATGGATGTGTGTAATGTCCTTAGGTTAGTTAGGTTTAAGTAGTTCTAAGTTCTAGGGGACTGATGACCTCAGATGTTAAGTCCCATGGTACTCAGAGCTACTTGAACCATTTTTCGAACACATACCCATATTGTCAGCTTTGTTGACAACGAAAACGCTAATGGTACCTTGGTTATCTTAAATGCAGCTGACTGTTGCACGCTGTGAAGCGTTTAAGGACGAGGAAGAAAAGCGATTACAACGAGTCCTTGTTGTCCACACCGAGCGAGGTGGGGCAGTGGTTAGCACACTGGACTCGCATTCGAGAGGACGACGGCTCAATCCCGCGTCCGGCCATCCTGCTTTAGGTTTTCCGTGATTTCCCTAAATCGCTCCAGGCAAATGCCGGGATGGTTCCTCTGAAAGGGCACGGCCGACTTCCTTCCCCGTCCTTCCCTGATCCGACGAGACCGATTACCTCGCAGTTTGGTCTATTCCCACAACCAACCCAACCCCAATCCTTGTTGTCCACGTCTAACTTGTGCAACTTAACTTTGAGTGTACCTAGTCTAATGACAGATGAGAAACACAATAATAAAGGTTAATTTTTTTCCTTTCTTCCTATGCAACGAAAATGTACAGGACTTACGAAATTGTACGATAATTATTCAATTCTATTAAAATATGTAAAATTAATAATATTAAACAGAATAGTCTGAAATATGTATTATACTGAAAAATATTAAAAACTTTGGAATTAGGATTCTTCCAGCGTAATTTGTCGACTTTTTGTTTTTCTTATGACAACATATAAAGGATATACGAATGCGTGGTGTCTGTTCTTTCGGACATGACTAGCTGGGAAATGGATCCACTATATCCAGTGTCGATGTAGAAATACGGCTGACCTCCTATCGACCCTCGAAGAGCAAACACGGAGGATATGGACAGGGACTGCGGGTAGGTTGCGTTCGATGGCGGCGTGGATCGGCCGCGAGGCGTGCTGAGATAGTCTGTCCAGTTGCGATAACGCTGTGTCCCGGATGGCTCAGTGGTTAACGAACGTGCGTAGTAAGGAGGAATCCAGATCCATTACACATTTTCATCCGCCGCCACTGATACTGCGTAATGTCCCAATGTAGCTGACAGCAATGTCCCGTCCCTATTCTTTCCTTTCTTCGCCTTTCCACTTTGAATTTACATATAACATACAAAGGAACAGAATTTGTAATTAAATACACTCCGGTTCAATCCCGCGTCCGGCTGTCCTGATTTACGTTTTCCGTGATTTCCCTAAATCGCTCCCGGCAAATGCCGGGGTGGTTCCTTTGAAAGGGCACGGCCGACTTCCTTCCCCATCCTTCTCTCATCCGATGAGACCGATGACCTCGCTGTCTGGTCTCCTTCCCCAAATGACCCAACCCTAAATACACTCAAGCACCAAAGAAACTGGTAAAGGAATGCGTTTTCAAATACTGCGATATGTAAACAGGCAGAATACGGCGCTGCGGTCGGCAATGTCTATAAGAGACAATAAGTGTCTGGCGCACTTGTTAGATCGGTCACTGCTGCTTCAATGGCAGGTTAGCAAGATTTAAGTGAGTTTGAACGTAGTTTATAGTCGGCGCACGAGCTATGGGACACAGCATTTCCGAGGTAGCGATTAAGTGGGAATTTTTCCCTACGACCATATCACGAGTGTACCTTGAGTATCAGGAATCTGGTAAAACATCATATCACCGACATCACTGCGCCTGGAAAAAGATCCTGCAAGAAATAGACCAACACCGACCGAAGAAAATCATTGACCATGAGAAAAGTGCAACCCTTCCACAAACTGCCGCAGATTTCAATGTTGGGCCATCAACAAGTGTTAGAGTACGAATCATTCAACGAAACATCATCGATATGGGCTTTCGGAGCCTAAGGCCTACTCATGTATCCTTGATGACTGAACGACACAAAGCTTTACGCCTCACCTGGACCCGTCAACACCGATATTGTACTGTTGATGACTGGAAACATGTTGCCTGGTCGAACGAGTCTCGTTTCAAATTGTATTGAGCAGAAAGATGACTACATGCATGGAGACAACCTCATGAATCCATGGACCCTGCATGTCAGCAGGGGCATATTGCCTTGTCGGACGAGTCTCGTTTCAAATTGTATCGAGCGGATAGACGTGTACGAGTGTGGAAACTACCTCATGAATACATCGACCCTTTATGTCAGCAGGGGACTGTTCAAGCTGGTGAAGGCTCTGTAACGGTGTGGGGCTTGTGTGGTTGGAGCGATATGGGACCCCTGATACGTGTAGATGCGACTCTGACAGGTGACATGTACGTAAGCATCCTGTTGATCACCTACGTCCATTCATGCCCACTGTGCACTCCGATGGATTTGGGCAATTCCAGTAGGACAACGCCACACCCCACACGTCCAGAATTGGTACAGAGTAGCTCCAGGAATACTCTCCTGAGTTTAAACACCTCCGATGGCCACAAAACTCCCCAGACACGAACATTGTTGAGTATATCTGAGATGTCTTGCAACGCGCCGTTCGGAAGAGATCTCCACCCCGTCGTACTCTTACGGATTTATTGACATCCCTGCAGGATTCGTGGTGTCAATTCCCTCCAGCACTACTACAGACATTAGTCGAGTCCTGGCCACATCGTCACTGCACTTCTGCGTACTTGCGGGTGGCCTATACGGTATTAGGCAGGTGTACCACTTTTTTTTTATTTTTGCCCTTCAGTGTATAAAGTAACAGAATATGTAATTACATAAAATCCTTGCTGTAATGATCAATCAGACGTCTTCAGTTGAAACTCTGTGTGAGTACAATGTACACAAACGTAGAGAAGGTGGAAATGGGATACTACTGCAGAGAATGCTCTTTGCCATAACAGTAAAGACGGCCTTCGTAGCCGGATGTCAGGCCAATAAAAAATTTAACAACTATGAATTTAGGCAATGACACTGTACCACACAAGCGGCTCGTAGTAAAATTGCATGCTTACGGAATATCGTCTCAGTTATGTGACTGGATTTGCGATTTCCTATCAGAGAGGTCACAGTTCATAGTAACTGACGGAAAGACATCGAGTAAAGCAGAAGCGATTTCAGGCGTTCCCCAAGGTAGTGTTATAGGCCCTTTGCTGTCCCTTGTCTATATAAACGATTTGGGAGACAATCTGAGCTGCCGTTTCGGTTGTTTGCAGATGACGCTGTCGTTAATCGACTAATAAAGTCATCAGAAGATCAAAACAAACTGCAAAACGATTTAGAAAAAATATCTGAATGGTGCGAAAAGTGTCAGTTGACCCTAATTAACTAAAAGTGTTAGGTCATCTACATGAGTGCTAAAAGGAACTCGTTAAACTTCGGTTACACGATAAATCAGTCTAATCTAAAAGCTTTAAATTTAACTAAATACGTAGGTATTACAATTACGAACAACTTAAATTGGAAAGAACACACAGAAAATGTTGTGGGGAAGGCTAACCAAAGGCTGCGTTTTATTTTGCAGAAATGTAACAGACCTACTAAGGAGACTGCCTACACTACGCTTGTCCGTCCTCTTTTAGAATACTGCTGCGCCGTGTGGGATCCTTACCAGCTATGACTGACGGAGTACATCGAAAAAGTTCAAAGAAAAGCAGCACTTTTGTATTATTGCGAAATACGGGAGAGAGTGCCACAGAAATAATACAGGATTTGGGCTGGAAATCATTAAAAGAAGTTTTTCGTTGCGACGGA
This sequence comes from Schistocerca gregaria, assembly GCF_023897955.1. Lineage (NCBI taxonomy): Eukaryota > Metazoa > Arthropoda > Insecta > Orthoptera > Acrididae > Schistocerca > Schistocerca gregaria. The sequence continues at coordinate 50,286,428 of NC_064926.1, forward strand.
ATCTTCTCACGAAATTCCAACCACCAACTTTCTCCTTCGAATGCGAAAATATTTTGTTGACACCGACCTACAAAGGACGGAACGATCACCACGATAAAATAAGGGAAATCAGAGCTCGTACGAAAATATGTGTTCATTCTTTCCGCGCGCTATACGAGATTGGAATAATAGAGAATTGTGAAGGTGGTTCGATGAACCCTCTGCCAGGCACTTAAATGTGATTTGCAGAGTATCCTTGTAGATGTAGATATGGGTAGCGTCACTGCCTTCTGTGCCTAAAGATCAGGACTCGATTCCCAATAGCTCCTGTTTTTTTTTCTTTTTTTTTGCGGTAGGGAGATCTGGTGCGCTGGCCAAATGTGTAGCTCCTCAGTTGAAGAAGCAGCGGCATCTCCAGGATTCATCTGCGGACGTAACGGCTGGAGGGATAAGTCGACATGCTGATCCCACGTCCCACGATCGTAGATCGCTCGTCATACCGCACCTTGTAGAGAGCGCCCTGTCACTCGCAACAGGCATAGTTGCTATTCCGTGAGTACTGGAGTTAGCCATGACCAGTATGCATTTGTCTTATGTTTTTAGTAACTTACTGTCAATTCCAACAAATGGGCGAGGCACGTGACTCCAGGTACCTACGCTATGTGCTACCACAAGAGAATCAAGGTCAGTTTTGGGTTACGATATCGTGTGTTTGTGTTTTAATAACGTCATGTTTACGTGAACTGCACGTTGTGGTACGTTTCCGAACGGATACTGAAGAGAAGTGGATTACAGAATGAAATATGTAGGTTGGTACTGGAAAAACTGGTCATGAATGAGTAGAATTCGCTTCCTACGGTTTACGTATAAACTTAATTACGTATATAGACAGTTCATCCATCCCAGGAGTCGAAACTGTCGACGATTTTTGCCTGTTATCGACATGGGTGGTGACAAGATATTGTAAGTAGGCTGTTTAGGTTTTTATATTGCTAACGCCATGTAGCGCTCTGTATGAAAATCACTGACTGTGCTGTGTGCAGTCTGAGGCTGGTCGGCATTGTTGCAATATTCGCCATTGTAGTGTTGGGCAGTTGGCTGTTAACAGCTCGTAGCGTTGCGCAGTTGGAGGTGAGCCGCCAGCAGTGGTGGATGTGGGGAGTGAGATGGCGGACTTTTGATAGCGGATGATCTGGACAGACAGTAAATTTATAAGACTGCATGCCATGAACTGATATATATATATATATATATATATATATATATATATATATATATATATATATATATATACACTCCTGGAAATGGAAAAAAGAACACATTGACACCGGTGTGTCAGACCCACCATACTTGCTCCGGACACTGCGAGAGGGCTGTACAAGCAATGATCACACGCACGGCACAGCGGACACACCAGGAACCGCGGTGTTGGCCGTCGAATGGCGCTAGCTGCGCAGCATTTGTGCACAGCCGCCGTCAGTGTCAGCCAGTTTGCCGTGGCATACGGAGCTCTATCGCAGTCTTTAACACTGGTAGCATGCCGCGACAGCGTGGACGTGAACCGTATGTGCAGTTCACGGACTTTAAGCGAGGGCGTATAGTGCGCATGCGGGAGGCCGGGTTGGACGTACCGCCGAATTGCTCAACACTTGGGGCGTGAGGTCTCCACAGTACATCGATGTTGTCGCCAGTGGTCGGCGGAAGGTGCACGTGCCCGTCGACCTGGGACCGGACCGCAGCGACGCACGGATGCACGCCAAGACCGTAGGATCCTACGAATTGCCGTAGGGCACCGCCACTTCCCAGCAAATTAGGGACACTGTTGGTCCTGGGGTATCGGCGAGGACCATTCTCAACCGTCTCCATGAAGCTGGGCAAACGTCCCGCACACCGTTAGGCCGTCTTCCGCTCACGCCCCAACATCGTGCAGCCCGCCTCCAGTGGTGTCGCGACAGGCGTGAATGGAGGGACGAATGGAGACGATTCGGCTTCAGCGAGGAGAGTCGCTTCTGCCTTGGTGCCAATGATGGTCGTATGCGTGTTTGGCGCCGTACAGGTGAGCGCCACAATCAGGACTGCATACGACTGAGGCACACAGGGCCAACACCTGGCATCATGGTGTGGGGAGCGATCTCCTACACTGGCCGTACACCTCTGGTGATCGTTGAGGGGACACTGAATAGTGCACGGTGCATCCAAACCGTCATCGAACCCATCGTTCTACCATTCCTAGACCGCAAGGGAACTTGCTGTTCCAACAGGACAATGCACGTCCGCATGTATCCCGTGCCACCCAACGTGCTCTAGAAGGTGTAAGTCAACTACCGTGGCCAGCAAGATCTCCGGATCTGTCCCCCATTGAGCATGTTTGGGACTGGATGAAGCGTCGTCTCACGCGGTCTGCACGTCCAGCACGAACGCTAGTCCAACTGAGGCGCCAGGTGGAAATGGCATGGCAAGCTGTTCCACAGGACTACATCCAGCATCTCTACGATCGTCTCCATGGGAGAATAGCAGCCTGCATTGCTGCGAAAGGTGGATATACACTGTACTAGTGCCGACATTGTGCATGCTCTGTTGCCTGTGTCTATGTTCCTGTGGTTCTGTCAGTGTGATCATGTGATGTATCTGACCCCAGGAATGTGTCAATAAAGTTTCCCCTACGTGGGACAATGAATTCACGGTGTTCTTATTTCAATTTCCAGGAGATATATAATGACTTTTGAACACTATTAAGGTAAATACATTTTTTGTTTGTTCTCTATCAAAATCTTTCATTTGCTAACTATGCCCATCAGTAGCTAGTGCCTTCAGTAGTTTGAATCTTTTATGTAGCTGGCAGTAGTGGCGCTATCTGTATTGCAGTAGTTCGAGTAACGAAGATTTTTGTGAGGTAAGTGATTTGTGAAAGGTATAGGTTAATGTTAGTCAGGGTCATTCTTTTGCAGGGATTATTGAAAGTCAGATTGCGATAGTGTTGATCAGAATAGGTAAAGAGCAAATTGTCTGAGTACGTTCAGTTTTGCTCAGCTGTTTGAAAATCAAATAATATAGGAGGTTTATCAGCACAGTAATTCATTAATTTTTCTAAGGGAATTATTGAAAGTCAGATTGCGTTGCACTAAAACATTGTGTGTCAGTTTAAGCACAGTCATTTATAATTTTCTAAGCGGACATTGCAGTATCAGTCCTGAAAATATTTTAATTTTAATTTTGAAGCTGTATATCATATCACAAAAGAAATAACTTTTAGATGGTATAATTAAAAATTAACAATTTTCTGATATTTGTACCTTTACTTTCACTACGAGACGTCGTTTACTGCCAAATTATATTATCCTAGGCAAACGGGATGTATCCTATAGGTTCTGCTGACGGAGTTAACGCATGTCAATATATGTGACATGAATTGCAGAATCTTTTGATTGCCTTGACTTATAATCTTACATTTATTACAAAGGCGCCTTAGCCTGTGACATAAATTTAAAATTGATACGACTCGGCGTTCATAAGAAAAACGGTACGTAACAGACGGAGGGACAGGCATATAATCCGGTAACAAACGTCCAAGTTTTTTCCTTGTGCTATAATTACAGATTAACAATTTTAGCATATTTCCTTTGGTTGTACTATGAAACACTGCTCCTCGCCAAATTTCATGTTTATAGATCAATGGGAAGTATCCTACATATTGTTATGAGTGACTTTTCGTGTATCAAAATACGTGACATAAATCGGCGTATCTTTCGACTGCATAAATTTAGAAGCTTCAATTTTTTCCACCACCAAGGGTTAGTAGGACTTAGTAGGCGACATAAATTTCATCGTCTACCCGTTCCTGAGAAAATGGGGGCGTAAAGGTCGGACGTACAGACACAGACAACGAAGTTTCTACCGATGGACGTTAAAAAGACCTTGTACTCGTGTCTTCGTAACGAAGGAAGTTACAGAAAAAAGAATCGTGCTGGTTCATCTCCCCGTGAATGCTAATCATTCATTCTACATTTTGTCTCTGTAAAAGAAGTTATTTAGGAAAGCCAAGGTAAATGAGATCATGAATATAATACGAATGCTCTCGAATGTTAACGAGTGTTTCCAAACGTTCTAAAGTACAGCTTGAAAAGACACGTATCGTATTGATCTACAATCCAGCAACATCACCTTATCCGATGGGTTGTACAGTGTGCTAAAAACATATGAACAGCTTATCGAAAATGTGTATACGCTTGTATAGTGAAATTTTCTGGTATTCAACAAACAAATTATCGAATAATATTTCGGGCAGAAACAAATACGTAAACCGATTGATTTAGTGATAAACCAAGACCGAAGCATAAAAATCTCGACAGAACACCCAGAAATGCTCGCAAGAAAGCATCTATGCGTCATGGGGCGGAAATGTTAACCGGTATAGAAAAAGCAAGTTAGTTCTTGTACCACTAATTCAACTCATTTAGAAAAATTTACCAATAAGCCTTAAAAGGTTCCAGATTCTCGTAAGATCAGCTTACGGCAAGGTATCAATAAAGCACGAGTACTGCTCAGTGAATCTGAAGGAATCGTGTTTCTCTCGCACCCAACTATACGTAGTGTGTCCGTGTCTTGGATAAAAACAAAACTTTTCGTTTCTTGCACCCGAAAGGAAAACATTAAATGTAGTTTGTATGAATATTCTTCGCATCAGTTAGATGCCTTACAACAGAGGCGATCAGTTACACATTTTACCACAATAAAAAAAGTTCCCAACAGGCCAAGGGAAGCGGGTACAACTGAGTACCCACACTTATAAATTAACCATGGACTCACACACCACTGACATGTTACAAAATGATAGCTAGAAAAGGCTCCTTCTCAAGGTACAATAAAAGAAAACCAGCGCAAGCAATAGTGATCATAAAGTTTTCTCTATTAACTCGGACCAAGAAAACTTCAAATAATTCAACAATAGACAACATTCTCCAAGATAAGGACCATTGCCAGTGCTGTAATTTCAAATAACATGAATCAAACTGTAGATGACCACATGTAAAACTACCCAAATACGATTAAGTAACTGTCATATTATGTAAAATTATGTTATTACATATTAAAAGATACAATAACATTATATTACACAATACTGGTGTTTTGAAATAAAGTGATATGAAAATTGCTGAATTCAGCATATCAACAAATTCTTTATTACAGATAATCACCCAAAATGTACTTTGATTTCCGCTTAAATAATCGCCATAGACGTATTTATCGGAGAGCTTTCACTGTTATTAGTGACTATGAATGACAGAAACAGAATTTCGTTAGGAAGAGTGTCCATCGTTACACTGGTCTGCGTTTGATAGTGAAGGAGTCAAAATGGAGGTACATGGTGTTAAATGATCTTACTGAACAGATAGGCTAAGTCAAATGTACGTAACAAACAACCGAGGCTCTAAACAATCGCTTAAGATGTCAAAACAGAAGGAATGTTTTCACTTTTTTGAGCAGTCAAATCGAAAAAGAGACTAAAGACATACTATATAAAGAAAGGCGCAGTGGGAGAAATATCATGTTAAGAGAACGATACGTACTGGGAAAGACGAAAATATCGGGAACGAAATGAAAAGTAATGGATAGCTTAAGAAAATTACATTGGCGAGAGAAAAGTACCACAGATATTGCAGTACTGGTGGATAGCCCAGGAGGCTGAGGCGCATGTAGAAGATATAGTCCCGCAGTATGAATCGCTGTCTGTCAGATCCAGATTTTATGTTTCACATCTGTTGTATGAGACCGCATCCGGGCGTCACGTGAAATATTTTCAACCGAATACGCCGGCACTGTCCTCGCATATCGCCTGCGTGCTTTATTTGAGCGCGATTTTAATTAAATTTTTTTCGCAGACTTTCGCCTATGAACGCCTCGCCAATATTTGCCAATAAATCGATAGCCCACCCACTATCTCATACTGCCATGCGGGACGGGCAACACAAAGAAGTCGACGGTATATTCGACAGCTCCGAATGCCTGTTGCGTGGCTTTCGGCGCGTCAAAGAGCGTGTTTGCGATGCGCGTTTATTTATTCTTTTTCTAGCGAAACTGTAGTGAGTTTTCGGTACGTGAACCAATACAGGAAAATCGACGACAAAAATGCAGACATGATTATAAGTATTAAAATAAAATTTTGGTGACACTTTCGTCATTTATACTTGATTTGCTTTTTGTGAACCAGGTTCCTGTATCGGACTAAGTTCTTTTATTGAAACATGATGAAGAAGATTTGAAAAATGTAGGAAATATGTGGAAATACGTAAAATACTGTTAAAGAATGCTGACGTTATTCGGCACGCACGCACGCACGCACGCACGCACGCACGCACGCACGCTTATGCGAAGTCATAATACGAAAATGATAAAAGAAATTATTCAGATAGTGAAGGGAGACGAAAATTTAATAGTCATGGGTGACTGGAATTCGAGTGTAGGAAAAAGGAAAGAAGGAAACTTAGTAGGTGACTATGGATTGGGGCTAAGAAATGAAAGAGGAAGCTGCCTGGTAGAATTTTGCACAGAGCACAACTTAATCATACCTAACACTTGGTTTAAGAATCATGAAAGAAGGCTGTATACATGGAAGAACCCTGGAGATACAAAAAGGTATCAGATAGATTATATAATGGTAAGACAGAGATATAGGAACCAGGATTTAAATTGTAAGACATTTCCAGGGGCAGATGCGGACTCTGACCACAATCTAATGGTTATGAACTGTAGATTAAAACTGAAGAAATTGAAAAAAAGGTGGGAATTTAAGGAGATGGGACCTGGATAGACTGAGTAAACCAGAGGTTGTACAGAGTTTCAGGGAGAGCAGAAGGGAACAATTGACAGGAATGGGGGAAAGAAATACAGTAGAAGAAGAATGGGTAGCTCTGAGGGATGAAGTAGTGAAGGCAGCAGAGGATCAAGTAGGTAAAAATACGAGGGCTAGCAGAAATCCTTGGGTAACAGAAGAAATATTGAATTTAATTGATGAAAGGAGAAAATATAAAAATGCAGTAAATGAAGCAGGGAAAAAGGAATACAAACGTCTCAAAAATGAGATCGACAGGAAGTGCAAAATGTCTAAGCAGGCATGGCTCGAGGACAAATGTAAGGATGTAGAGGCTTATCTCACTAGGGGTAAGATAGATACTGCCTATAGGAAAATTAAAGAGACCTTTGGAGATAAGAGAACCACTTATGTGAACATCAAGAGCTCAAATGGAAACCCAGTTCTAAGCAAAGAAGGGAAAGCAGAAAGGTAGAAGTATATAGAGGGTCTGTACAAGGGCGATGTACTTGAGGACAATATTATGGAAATGAAAGAGGATGTAGATGAGGATGAAATGGGAGATGCGATGCTGCGTGAAGAGTTTGTCAGAGCACTGAAAGACCTGAGTCGAAACAAGACCCCCGGAGTAGACAAAATTCCATTGGATCAGTTTGGATTCCGTAGAAATACTGGAACACGTGAGGGAATACTGATCTTACGACTTATCTTAGAAGAAAGATTAAGGAAAGGCAAACCTACGTTTCTAGCATTTGTAGACTTAGAGAAAGCTTTTGACAATGTTGACTGGAATACTTTCTTTCAAATTCTAAAGGTGGCAGGGGTAAAATACCGGGAGTGAAAGGCTATTTACAATTTGTACAGAAACCAGATGGCAGTTATAAGAGTCGAGGGACATGAAAGAGAAGCACTGGTTGGGAAGGGAATAAGACAGGGTTGTAGAATCTCCCCGATGTTATTCAATCTGTATATTTAGCAAGCAGTAAAGGAAACAAAAGAAAAATTCGGAGTAGGTATTAAAATCCAGGGAGAAGAAATAAAAACTTTGAGGTTTGGCGATGACATTGTAATTCTGTCAGAGACGGCAAAGGACTGGGAAGAGCAGTTGAATGGAATGGACAGTGTCTTGAAAGGAGGATATAAGATGAACATCAACAAAAGCAAAACAAGGATAATGGAATGTAGTCGAATTAAGTCGGATGATGCTGAGGGAATTAGATTGGGAAACGAGATGCTTAAAGTAGTAAAGGAGTTTTCCTATTTGGGGTGCAAAATAACTGATGATGGTCGAAGTAGAGAGTATATAAAATGTAGACTGGCAATGGGAAGGAAAGTGTTTCTGAAGAAGAAAAATTTGTTAACATCGAGTATAAATTTAAGTGTCAGAAAGTCATTTCTGAAAGTATTTGTATGGAGTGTAGCCATGTATGGAAGTGAAACATGGACGATAAATAGTTTGGACAAGAAAAGAATAGAAGCTTTCGAAATGTGGTGTTATAGAACAATGCTGAAGATTAGACGGGTAGATCACATAACTAATGAGGAAGTACTGAATAGGATTGGGGAGAAGAGAAATTTGTGGCACAGCTTGGCCAGAAGAAGGGATCGGTTGGTAGGACATGTTCTGAGTCATCAAGGGATCACCAATTTAGTATTGGAGGGTAGCGTGAGGGTTAAAATCATAGAGGGAGACCAAGAGATGAATACACTAAGCAGATTCAGGAGGATGTAGGTTGCAGTAGGTACTGGGAGATGAAGAAGCTTGCGCAGGATTGAGTAGCATGGAGAGCTGCATCAAACCAGTCTCAGGACTGAAGACCACCACACACACAATACGAAAATGATGGTTAAGGTCATGCAGAAATGGTTCTGAAATGCGGTACTGTCTGAGTGTAAAATAATGGCTAGCTGTGACGTTCTACGAGAGTTTACTGTGCGATCATCAGAATATGTACAATCTACTAAATGTGGTAAGTAACAAAGTCATCCTTGCTGTATGCATTGAATGCTTCAACACTTGTCAACAGTAATCCGCGATAATCAACAGGATATAAATGCTTCCAAATGGTAGACGATTTCTGTAACTGGAAATATAAAAAATGTTAAAACAGACACAAACTTCCGTACTGTTTAAGTACCAATGAATCGCATTTACAAAGTTCGTCAGTTGTCACAGTATAGCAAAGGTATTAAAGAATTAGGAACGTCATCTTCTCCCCATTCAAAATGTAATGAGTTGTGTAACTCATTATTTAGCTCTAATCAGCAAAATATTTAATAAACGTAAACATCATTCGTAGTAGGCTGTAACGCAATGTGTATTTAATCGTGCAGTTAGTTACCTTCGACTAAGCGTCATTGTCAAGCACCTGTAAAACCAACATGGCAAAACACTACATTGCACACATCACCATGTATAAATAACACTTTACATATTTCACATTAAGATAAAACTTTGCTGTAAAAATTTCTCACATTTGTAACATCTGTATTTCATGTCATTTTTCAAATTACTCTTAATTACGAGGAAAAAGTAGTCATATTCCGTCATTTTACCAAAGGATCCACACTACAGTGACATCTTTTAAGATCGTATTCTGAACTTTGTCCTATGTACAACACATGGTAAATGACAGCAGCTGGTAATTTGCTGTCGTAGATACATATTCATCCAAAGACTTTAAGATTCTGGATAGCGCATATCATAGGCATGTTACTTACGTTGCTGACGTGCCAGACTTAGTCGGTGTCATGTGTAGCAAACAGTGAGCGACTAAAGAATACATTAACGGTATATAAATAGACATAAAATATTGTATACAGTACATGGCATATCACTGGACTAACTATTTTATCTTAAACATTATATTAACAAAAATATATTTGAGGTACGTACAAAATTCCACAAGTAACTGAAATAGAGTACTCCATCAGTTGCTGGCGTACCAGGTACAACGACTGCCTTGTATCATATGTCATCAGTGTCTGAAAGCTATTTCTAGACACACAGAAGCCAGACCCTAACTACTTGTACAGAAAAATAACCCACAGATTTTTTTGTTTTAACTGACAACCCATACACAATGCATGAAAGGGTGGCAACGAAATGTCACTGATAGCTGGTTTCTCAAGATGGGGCAGGATAAGGTTACGACTGTGGATGGGGCCGTAATCAGTTACTCTCGGTTGCACAACAAATATGTAACTTTATTTAAAGAAATTAAAATTTAAAACAATCTCTTAAAAAAACACAATTGACTGTATGACGGCTGAAGGCCTTATCACAGGACAAAAATTCCACAATTTTAGGGCCGAAGGCCACCAACAGTAACCTAAACGGCTGAAAGCCTGAATTAGAAGTCAGAAGAACAATTCGAAATACGCCATGTTAAGATAAATACATCGTTTTAAAACAAACTGTAACACGATTAACGACCTGATTATGAAAGAAGTGAAATTATTACTCGGCTGAAGGCCACAAATAGTTTGAAATAAAAAACGGTTGAAGCCCAGGATTAGAAGTCAGGAAAAAAATTCGAAATAGTACTTTTAAAATAAATCCCTTGCTTTTAAAGCAAGTTTGCTCAAAAAAGCGAAAAAATTACTGTAACATTGCTGAAGGCCTTATCAACAAAGAAGTGAATTTATTCCTCGTCTGAAGACCACACCAACAATAAGAAAATTACAAATATCCTCAAAACAAACATCACAATCTAAGGAATCAGGACAAGTGGTTCTCAGCATGTGTTCCAAGGGTCGGCCTGGGAAGGTAACTTAAACATAAGGTAAGCTGAGACAGGCAGCCAAGAGTTGTGCTCATGTAACAGGATGGTAAATCAAACTAGGGGCATCTTAAGCGCCGACCGACCGACTAATCAATCTGCTTAACGTCTGATCACTGGTACAACGGTGGAATATTTTTAGGCAAGGGCGAAGAGACAGACAGCACTACGTCATCAGAAACACCCAACGCCGAAGGAAACGCTAGAACCAAGGTAGACCAAGCAAAAATACAGGGTGATTCAAAAAGAATACCACAACTTTGGGAATTTAAAACTTTGCAACGACAAAAGGCAGAGCTAACCACTATCTGTCGGTGAATTAAGGGAGCTATAAAGTTTCATTTAGTTGTACATTTGTTCGCTTGAGGCGCTGTTGACTGGACGTCAGCGTCAGTTGATGCTAAGATGGCGACCGCTCAACAGAAAGATTTTTGTGTTATTGAGTACGGCAGAAGTGAATCGACGACAGTTGTTCAGCGTGCATTTCGAACGAAGTGTGGTGTTAAACCTCCTGATAGGTGGTGTATTAAACGTTGGTATAAACAGTTTACAGAGAATGGGTGTTTTGTGCAAAGGGAAAAGTTCTGGACTGCCGAGAACGAGTGATGAAAATGTAGCACGCATCCAGCAAGCATTTGTTCGGAGCCCACGAAAATCGACTCGAAGAACTAGCAGAGAGCTGCAAATTCCACAATCAACTGTATGGAGAGTCCTACGAAAAAGATTAGTTATGAAACCTTATCGTCTGAAATTGGTTCAAGCACTGTCTGCAGCTGATAAGATTAAAAGAATCGATTTCTGTGATTTTATCCTTGCTCAAATGGAAACAGATGAATCTTTCGTTTTAAAGATTGTGTTTAGTGATGAAGCAACTTTCTACACTAAAGGGAAAGTCAACCGTCACAGTGTCTGTATATGGGGCACTGAGAATCCGCGGGAAACAACTCAGTATGAACGTGACTCGCCTAAGGTTAACGTTTTCTGTGCCATTTCAGCCAATAAAGTTTTTGGTCCCTTTTTCTTCAAAGGTGCTACTGTAATTGGACTACAGTATCTGGAGATGTTAGAGAATTGGCTGTTCCCTCAGCTCGAACAAGAAGCACAACAATTCAAATTTCAGCAGGATGGAGCGCCACCACATTGGCACTTATCTGTCCGTCACTACCTGAACGTCAACTACCCGAGGTGATGGATCGGCCGCCAGGCAGCCCGTGACAGAGCACTTCATCGCTGGCCTCCAAGAAGCCCTGATCTTACCCCCTGCGATTTTTTCTTATGGGGGTATGTTAAGGATATGGTGTTTCGGCCACCTCTCCCAGCCACCACTGATGATTTGAAACGAGAAATAACAGCAGCTATCCAAACTGTTACGCCTGATATGCTACAGAGAGTGTGGAACGAGTTGGAGTATCAGGTTGATATTGCTCGAGTGTCTGGAGGGGGCCATATTGAACATCTCTGAACTTGTTTTTGAGTGAAAAAAAACCTTTTTAAATACTCTTTGTAATGATGTATAACAGAAGGTTATATTATGTTTCTTTCATTAAATACACATTTTTAAAGTTGTGTAATTCTTTTTGAATCACCCTGTATATGTGCACAGTACAATACATGAGGCTTTCGAACTACACGCCATGTCGGACAGCATCAACAAAACGAGGAAAGGTACACTGCCAGAAAAGCATTATTTCACCACCTCGAAACACTTCACGCATGGCTGCAAGGCACAGTGGCCCTGGGAGCAATAACCCGCCGACCAATGGCGAGATCTCAGAAAGGTCGAGGTTGCATTAGGAGTTAGTTCTTCACTTAAACGCCCAGAGTTCGGTGTGCAATGAAGTCGTCGTTCTCTCAGCCACCCCTCCTCCATCCTGCAGTGGCAGCACGCCGCCAGCGGGCCCGGCTTGCCCTAGCGCTGCACGGACCTGCTCGCTGCTGTGCCACCAGCCGACCTTATGTCCGTTCGCAAACCCCACTCCACACAACGCGATCCGGAAATACTAGCGGTCGCTCCAAAGATAGTACCACAGTACTCGTATCGATAAGCGCTGCTGATGCCACTCACGGGCTGGCAATCCAGCATCTTAGTGACGCCACTAAATCGAATAAGAAACGAGATGCCATAACCTCAATGACAAGATGGCAAGCAATATACGGCATGAACACGAGCCACGCACGGCTCAGTCACCAGCATTTGGAGGGTGTGGATCCTCACAAATACAAAATTTTAAATAAAATATTTGTTTTATTGTCACAACAAGCGTATAACAGAGAAGTAAATTAAATGAAGACTAGCAATACTGACAGAGGTGGCGCAGTAGTCAGCACAATGGACTCGCATTCGGGAGGACGACGCTTCAGACCCGCATCCGGCCATCTTGTTTTCGGTTTCCCGTGGTTTCCCGTGGTTTCTCTTAATCGCTTCAGAGAAATTCTGGGTTGCTTCCTTTGGAAGGGCACGGCCGACTTCCTTCCCCATCCTGCCCTCATCCAATGGCACCAATGACAATGCTGTTTGGTTCACTCCACCAGATCAACCAATCAACCAACCAACAGGTACAATAGCAATAATTCTTCATTCTTCTTCAAGTATTTCTAATCATCCTTATATTATCAACTTTGGTCGAACACAAACCACGTGACACAGGAAATGCTGCGGAAGCGTCGCAGACCTCGGATAATGGAATCGTTTTTGGCAGATCGATGGTTCAGATCTCTGCCGAGCCAAAGTGCTTTAGGGTTACCTTAAATATTTGTAAACTGCGTTAAGTCGAGTGACGGACCAGTTCCCTGGAGATGGAACAGCCCTTTCTTCCACACCCGAGGGTGTACTGTAGTCCGTCTCTAATGATCTCGTCAGCTGGTGAGCACAGAAAAGCCTCATTTCCTTTTTTTGTTATTTGTATTTTTGTGCGAGAGGTGTAGCTGCAAGGTTGTGATCAACCTAACGACGTTACGTCTGTTTTTAGGTACTGACTAAATACTATACTTTTCTTTAGTCGTTGCCAACAAGGAAAGTACTGTAATTTCTTCCATAGATGACACTATAAACGCGGAGGACGTTAACACTGAACGGTGGGATCCTGTCCCGACAGCTTGCCACCTCTTGTGTGGTGACGATATTAAGGAAGGCTCGTGTCTTATGGAAAAGGTTCCCATACATGTTAGTGGCTTGAAGACTTTTGAAGTAATAGAACACAGTTCGTTATCCTTGACGGCGAAGTTCAACACAGAAATGTGATAGGATGGCTGTCAGTTACTATATGCATCAACGAGCTTGTGGAGAGAGTGAGCAGCAGTCTGCGGTTGTTTGCTGATGATGCCGTGGTGTACGGTATGGTGTCCTGGTTGAGTGACTATGGAAGGATACAAGATTCCTTTGAAGAACTTTCTAGCTCTAAACATAGAAAAAGATAAATTAATGCAGATGACTAGGAAAAACAAACCCGTATTCATTGAAGGCACCATTAGTAGTGTCCTGTCTGACGCAGTGGTGTCGTTTAAATATTTGGGTGTAAAGTTGCAAAGCGATATGACGAGCGTTTGAGGCTTGTGATGGGGAAGGCGAATGGTCGACGTCTATTTATTGGGAAACTTTTGGGACAGTAGGGTTCATCTGTAAAGGTGACCGTACATAAGACGCTAGAGCGACCTGTTGGTCTGCTTGAGTGTTTGGGAATGGCATCAGGTCCGATTGCAGGATTGAAGGAGTTCAGAGGCTGGCTGCTAGGTTTGTTCGAGGCTTATTATTAAATATTATGCAGGGGATCGAGATATATACCAATTGTAGAGATGAACCGTCAGTGCTTCTCAATGAACAGTTAGATTTTCATGAAAAACATGTTTATGATCTCTTTGACGAAATTCTATGATCACATATGTATTCTTTTGTTCAGAAAATCATACTACCCAGTTGTATCCATGGCAGAAATGTACTTTAGGACAGTACGTAAATATTTATATCACAATTTTAAACTTACAACTAGAGATATTACGAAATATGACTCAATTTTTAATAAATCAGTTTTATGACATTTTAAGAAAAAAATCTATGTAATATCGTATCAACCTGCAGCTGATCATTCCATCATTACATATATCTCCAGTTCCAAATAAAGTTAATATAAGACAGACAGATTGAATCTAGCATAGATGCATACTTGCAGTCGAGTCACAACTCACCTCCACAACATCGTTGACTTTGAAACCATTGTGGTAGTACCACCTTAGCCCATAAAGGACACACTGACTGTACATCGTCTGTACAGTTATTTTCAAGCTTTAAATTGATATTTCATACAAAATTTAAGTAATTCCATGGTTGTAAAGCGATATGATACATGATATTTACGTTACTATTGTAATTTTTTTTTTACTTTTTGACGATTATGTGAACCCATTTTTATACTGATTGGTTGATGTGAGGTGGAGGGAGAAGAGGTAGGCGGAGCATCTTCGTACTTAAGCGTGTGCTCGCCACTTGCTGGCACCAGTTGACATCACAGCAGCTGAGAAGAGTGCTCCACCTACAATCTTCGAAGGATGCCATGGGTATGACACGTCTTATTGTATTTTATCCTTATAAGCATTTTGTCTTATTTTATTGTAACTCTAGTAAGGTTTCTATAACTTTTTAAATTAAGTTACAGGTCTGATGATGGTCATGTGATATGACCGAAACCGGTCACCTATGTTCCTGTAACATACGTGGTGTGATTAAGACTGAATTTTAAAAACGAAAAAAATTTTGAAAAATTTTAATCACTGTTCCAAAAATGTTTATTAAAATTGGATTATTCTTTGTTTTGCCGAGGAGCAAACTGAGTACTGAACTGAATGTTCTTAGGTATTGCTTTAATACGAAATAATTTATGCACTTTCTTTTCTTTACTAATTATGATGCGAGTCTTTTAAAGCGTTTGTTGATGACGGAACGCTACGAAATTATATTCAAATTATTCCTACGCAAGATGTATGCCGATAATGGTCGATTGTTCGGCCGTTCTTGTTGTTTATCCAGCATACTGAAAACCTTGAAAACAATATTTTTACTTCTTCATGAAGGTCACTATACACATGAAACAAAAAAGCACAGTTATCATAAATTACCATATATTATTTAAAATTCACAACTTACCATGCGAGATGGCCGCCGTAGAGTGCGTTTTCTTCATAGCTACAACAGAGAGTGTATGTAATAACGCTGGTCTTTATGGTTTCTTGCACCAGTAAAAGAACAATTACTTTGCTACATACATCGTATACAGTTATTTTATGGAGTCTTTTGCTTCGTTATCATTTCGTTTCATTACAAATTATCGTTCTGACAGTTAATTACACGCGCATTTTCAGAGTTCGCGCGTGATATTTTCAATAATTTAAAGTTTTACAATTTTCATTTTACTTTCTTTTGTGACTGACTTGTCGTCGCACGATTTAATACGAGCATTGAAACTTTAATAGTGTCAACTATTTATTTACAGCTCATACAAAGTAGATATGTGTTTCAAAGTTTTGCTGACCTTCAAAGTAGTCACCAGCAATGTGTATAACCCGTTGCCAGCAATGTGGAAGTCGTAGGATATTCTTATCAGTGCCAGTTTTGTTGACAGTTCGAGCGGCGCGGTCTATTGCCCGACGAATTTGTATCAGTTCCGAAGCGAATGCCGTGAAGTGTTTCCTTCAGTTTAGAAAACGAGTTCAACTCACAAGGGCTTAAGTCAGGGCTGGTATATGGTATAGCACTTAGCAGCCGCATCAGTCAAACAAATCAGTGACAGCTTGTCCTGCGAAATGATGGTCAGGTCCTGGAGAAAGTGTCATCAATTGTGTCTCTGAGCTGGTCGAAGGTTATGTTCCAAAAATGAACAGCATAGAGACAGCATAGAAGAGGCTTTATGTAGGACCTGTCCATCATTTTGTAGAACAATGTTCAAGCACGTACAGTGCAAGCTGTTACTAATTTGTCTGCCGGAGGGAGCTGCTAAGTGTTATACCACCTACTGTACTCCCCTGACTTCTCGTAAGTTCAACTCTGTTTCTAAATTGAAGGAAACACTTCACGGCATTCGCTTGAGAACTGCTACAAATTCGTCCGGCAATAGACCGCGCCGCTCGAACTGTCACCGAAACTGGCACTGATAAGAGTATCCTACGACTTCCAATCGCTGGCAACCTCTTATACACAATACTGGTGACCACTTTGAAAGTCACTAAAACTTTGAAACATATATATTTTGTACGAGCTGTAAATAAATAGTTGCCACTATTAAAGTTCCAACCCTCTTACATATATGACTTTCACCATACGTGATTAAGTGCCTTCACCTGCAGGAGCAACAGCCAATTCAGTGTTCATATTTGATATTGACGTAGTGGAAAATGAGGATCAAATATACGAATAATTCTGCTTCAGCTGTCATTAGCTGTCATAAGCCAGACCCGTAGCAGCTGATACGAAATGATGGAGAGATAACAAGAATTTAAATCACGTTTACCAGTCACATGTGGGAACTGGCATAATATTAGGTGAAGTTACAACTTTGTGTAGAGATTTTCAAGATGATCCACAAAGTAGCTTTCAAGTTATCGATAAAACAGAGCACCTGAATGACATTCGATACAGTCGGAAGTTTCAGGATGTTTTCAAAAGATGACTGTGTGTTAATGGGATGGTATATAAGTTGTATACTGTTCCAAAGTGTGGTTAGTAGGCATATAAACTGAAGCACCAAAGAAACTACAGAGTAATTACGTCATCATATTTTACGGTCATCCACGAACAACCTGTCTGACAGGGGTAGGCAGAACATTCGTCTGTACACTAATATGAAATGCAGCCACTAAATGACTGTATTAAACGTCATACTACAATACCTGAAGCTCTCAACATAACTATCAAGGAATTAAATATTTATTCTCAAACCATTATGAGGTTAAACAATGAGTTAACTGCAGTGGTTGATGTAACTGGAAAGAAGACAAGTGAGGTACCGGCACAGCCTTATGATGGTTCAAATGGCTCTGAGCACTATGGGACTTAACATCTGATGTCATCAGTCCCCTAGAAATTAGAACTACTTAAACCTACTAACCTAAGGACATCACACACATCCATGCCCCGATGCAGGATTCGAACATGCGACGGGAGCAGTCGTGCGGTTCCAGACTGAAGCACCTAGAACCGCTCGGCACACAGGCCGGCACACAGCCTTATGATATTGAAAAGACTTTTAATGGGATGGTTTATAAGTTATATACTGTTGGAAAGTGTGCTTAGTATGCATATAAACTGAAGCACCAAAGAAACTGGCATAGGCATGAGTATTCAAATACAGAGATATATAAATAGGCAGAATACGGCGCTGCGGTCGGCAACGTCTATAGAAGGAAAGTACTTAGATAGGTTACTTTTTCTAAAATAACAGATTATTAAGATTTAAGTGAGTTTGAACATGGTGTTATAGTTGGCCATGAGTCACAGCATCTCCGAGGTAGCAACGAAGTGGGGATTTTCCTGAGCGAGTGTACCGTGAATATTAGGAATTCAGTAAAACATCAAATCTCCGATATCGCTGCATCGGCAGAAAGATCCTTCAAGAACGGGACGGACGAAAATTTAAGAGAATCGTTCAACCTGACAGAAGTGCAACCATCCGTCATATTGCTGCAGATTTCAATGCTGGGCCATCAACAAGTGTCAGCGTGCGAACCTTTAACGACACATCATCGATATGGACTTAACGGAGGCGAAGGCCCTCTCGTGTTCCCTTTATGGCTGCACGACACAAAGCCTTACACCTCGCCTGGGCCCGCCAACACGGACATTGCACTGTTGATGATTGGCAACATGTTGCCTAGTCGAACGAGTCTCGTTTCAAATCTTAGCGAGCGGATGGACGTGTACGGGTATGGAGATAACCTCATGAATCCATGGACCCTGTATATCAGAAGAGTATTGTTCCAGCTCGTGGAAGCTCTGCAATGGTGGGGGTCGTGTACAGTTTGAGTGGCATGGGACCGATGGTACAGCTATATACTATTCTGAAAGGTGACACGAACGTAAGCATCATGTCTGATCACCTGCATCCATTAACGTCCATTGAACATTCCGACAGACTTTGGCAATTCCAATACGACAATGCGGCACCCAACACATCCAGAAATGCCACAGAGTGGCTCCAGGAGCACTGTTCTGAGTTTAAACACTACCGCTGGCCACCAAACGACCAAGACATGAACATTATTGAGCATATCTTGTATGCCTTGCAACGCGCTGTTCAGAAGAGATCTCCACTCCCTCGTAGTCACGGATTTATGGACGGCCCTGCTGGATTCATTGTGTCAATTCCCTCCACCACTACTACAGACATTATTCTTGCGTCGTGTTGCTCCGCTTCTGGGTGCTCTCGAGGGCCCTGCACGATATTAGGCAAGTGTACCAGTTTCTTTGGCTCTTCAGTGTAACAATATGTGGACTAAATATAGTCATCGAAGCACTTATCTGAGACAAACTGCAATTTCCGAAGTTACGACATTTAGAAAGACCCCAGTAACTTAGAGACGCCTTTAGTCCTGTCACTGAATGTCTCAAACAATCTCTAAAGCTAAAGAAGAGGAGAGAGTAGATGTCTATTGGTAATTTCATTAAACATTACAGAGATATTCGGATAGGTAGAGCAAGGAAAAAGCATGTATGCTGTATACTCAACCAATAAGTGTTACGAGGAGTGTAATGCAGATCTGAAGCAGAGAATTCTAAACAACACCTGGTTTAGTGAATCTAATATTCTTAAAAACTACAAAACTAGATAGCTGTTCAACGAAAAAAACAAAAAAAAACATGGTCAGGTGTTACATATAACAGAGGTATATAAGAAAGCCAATGGATCAGGACCAAAATGCACCAGTAGCCTGAAATACAAAAATGGTACATCAAGATTCAGAATCAGAAAATTAACAACGGATGCCCCACGACACTTATTAACACAGACCCCAACGAAATAGTTGAATGATTACAGATGCTCGCAGCACAATCGAATGAAATCCTTTGTAATCTTCAGAGCTTAGAGAAAGACATATCATCTAACAATTACTTACACAGCTGTTCAAGGACTCCATCAACCAGCACACAAGTCACCATCACATAGACAGGTTATAATTCGAGATTTAGATAGATTATCACAGGCGGATCTCGTAGGTATGGGGAAATATTCTTGGCAGAAGGAAGCCTGGGGGAATGCAAGTCACATGATGGAATCTTTACACGGATGATCGTTGGACTCGTTTACATTTCTAAAATAACTGATCGGTGTGCGACACTTCCATGTTTATTATTCATCTCCAGGGGTGAGAAACATCTGATCTGTTGGATCAAAAGCATGCCCGTTCCTCTCTCCAAAGTTGAAGCGTGATGGTAAACGATATTGGTCCTAGGTGCCTGAACTCGTTTACTACGAGTGAGATGTTCGCAAACTATCTGGTGGACTGCTCTACCAAGGACCTACTACGTGTTGTTATGCCTACTGAGGAGAATGAAATCTTAACCTTTCCGCTGCTACACATGTACTCCTTGCTTTCTGTGCTGAAGCGGCTTTTTTTTGTGACCGTACTGCTCGCCAAACTCTGGTGCCTGTGCTAAGAGACGGCCTACCGGTCGGTATGAAATACTTATCATCTAATTTTTCGAAAATTATTAGGTCAAAAAATTTGTTTTTTGCCCATCTTACAGTTTGACATCTTCAATCGATAAAGAAATGAAATTCGTCTCGTTGTCGGTCATAATTACTGCACTGCCTCAAATCAAGTAAAACATTGCGTGAAATAATGTTCTCGTTGAGGTAAAAACACATGGCGTAAAATTTGCGTATGGTTTTGCACTGATTGAAATTTAGGTGATATATCTAAATTTTATTTACAACTGAGAACAGAACGATATCTCATTCCGTTCTCGAGTTATTGTCTTTCATAACCGAACGACTGTCACGCACGATGCGCCCATTCACTTCGCACATCGCGAATAGTATGGTCATAACAACCGTAATATCTCATGAAAGATCCAATATATCGAAACGAGCTTTATTAATCAATCTCCAGGCCCTTGACCGACGTGTGGGTAGATTCTCAACTCTAGTCCAATCAAAACAGGGGTCAGTCCTGATGACAAGTGTCATAAATCTCTGTGTGCCGGTCTTGAATGCTGGGTCCTAATTTACCTGGATTGGAGGTGTATATCTTCATACACATTGGTCCCGGGCCGTGGAGATGGCGTAACATATCTTCGAAACTGGTATCCATATAAAACAACAGTTTGGACATTTTGAACAGAGATCGTGTTAGTTTCAGCCTGACACTACTGAGAGATCCGTTTCGTTTTTGAAAGGAATCACCAAGAATGTTAAACTGAGTTTCCTAGAGTCAAAAAGATTCATCAGGAAGCACCTGCTGAAACTATACTTCAGAAGGAGCTACACTCACTCAAGCTGCTCTTCCGAAGGATGTTTCATCTCACAGCAAATAATGGGGTTTTCCCGTATATATCTGGATTCATCGGAAGTACTCACTAAAACCACAGCGTCTGACATAACTGCATTCTCCAGCAAACTTTCAGGCATTCTCTTTCTGGATGCGTAAAATGGGCATGTGACGAGTGTAGGGCATGAGTTCGAGATCCCTGATTTAAGTGAATATGCAAAACTTTGTGTGGACACAGATGTGTCACTAATTTGCAGATATTTTTGAATAATTTCAAAATGTATGCCTGAACACATAAGATCTGGGCCCTGTCTACTACTACACAATGACAGAGCTTTTCGAACAAGTAATATTGAGAAAGACATGTATCAACTTTGAATTCGTAACCATTCTGTTCGTTCAACGAGGAATTTGCCGCAGGCTTTATCAGTGTGTCAGTAGGTACGCCTAGGAAAGCAATTGATGAATGCATGATTTCTTCAATGCATCTGGTGATTTACCTGGATGTAAACAACATCTACCTGTTGAAGGGTTTTAGTTGCTGTCTAGCAGATAAATCAACAGACTGGGTAAAAAATAAATAAATAAAAAAAACCAAACACGTGCCAGCAGATTCTGAGATAGGGTACATTCTAGAGATAGACATGTGCCCTATTAGTTTGCATGGTGAGTGCAGTGATTTACTGCAGTTTCCAGAGCACTGAGTTACAAAAAACAGTTCCTATTAGAGACTGCTGACAACCCTAGATGTATATGTTATGGTGTAAAGTCAAACACCGGCAAGCCAGTAGTGAACGAGAGACAAGGGATGGCTGTGAAAAGACGTCAGCCAATCGGACGTCGACTGACCCATCTCCAGGACGACAACGCAACAACAGCGGCCCCTATGTCAAGAGGATATAAGTGCCACGCCAGACTGGTCGCGGCCCAGTTGAAGGGTAGCTTCAAGACTAGCAATTTGGATAGAGCCGTCAACTCTAATTACTTGATTGTAGTGTCTCTGTAACATAGACTTGTGATTGTTTGTACTAAAGAAGATTCATTATTTCGTATGTCGACCTCTGCTTGCAACATATCTGTGTAATCGCCAAGTATTCTAATCTTTACCTTTTGTTTGAATGTTTGTTTAGCGAACTGAGCATGAAGGACTCCTAGACTCCAAACATTTGACGATAGGCTGGATTTAACAGTATAAACATGGTACATAATACATTATTGTAACTCTCCAGCAATGTCTCAAGTTGTGATTGGAACTAGACAGAGTCATCTATGCTGTTCGTTCAAGCAGTGTATGTGGTTGATGAAATACATTGAAAAGAGGACCATAATGACCTGCACATCTGAGAAAGCTTTTCACAAACTTATGAATGTCGCAGATTTAAACTAAATTATGCAGAATGTCAGAGAACGTCATGAAATTAATTTCACTGCCGACTGGAATGGTACAGCAGATACGTCACCAGGCCCAGTATGAAATGGGGCACAATCATCAACAAATCTTCCATTGCTCTGGAGATGGCTAAGGTTTTGGCAGAGTTTATAAAACCTGTTCATGCAGCTTTGTCTATTACATCAAGCCCAACATCATATGTAAAAGTTTCACTATGAGGTTGCAAAAAATAATTTTGCAGTGGTACTTGATATGGATACCATGTTACATCTATTGGCTGAATTGTTATGATGAATATGAATTAATAAGGTTTTATCCCAATGCATTCGACATGTGTTAATAAGAAAGATGAGGCGAACAGGTCGTCAATTGTGGTCTTTAAAGGTCTCCACTCAAAGATTTATGCACAGACCACAGACACAGTTGCCACCATTAGACGAGATGAGGGTGTGTGGTATATGGAGTGAATGGCTCTCAGTGGCTTTTAAGGTAGGAGAGTACTTGAAGTGCCTGCATGGCAGTCTTCATGGCACTTTCTCTCCTGCTCTGCATAAGGTACAACAGTTCATTATTCAGTTGAAAAAACATGAGGTGCACATTGTATCGCAAATAAAAATTGGCCCTTCGCGACATGACGACATTCAAGTCATTTGTGCTTACAGGATCAAAACTGTGCTGTACAAATACTATTCACATGGAAATTAAAGTGTATGTATGTATGTGTGTTTTGTAGACATGGTGAAAAAATGCATGTATGTATATGGAATAGAATGTCCATGGCCTTCTTATGATAGTGTGTTTACATACATATATCTGTGAGTGCATATATGCTAATGAGTGTGTGTGTTTGTGTGTTTTTGTGTGTGTGTGTGTGTGTGTGTGTGTGTGTGTGTGTGTGTGTGTGTGTGTGGAAGGGAGGTGTAGGTGACTGTTTTTTGCTTAATTTGTGTGTGAGTTGTATTGTTTTCTACATACCATGTATGCAACTACATACTATGTGTGTGAGTTACACTGTTTTTGCACACAATCTGTGTATTATCTTTACAGCAAGTTAAGTTTCACTCCTGCTGGCCATGTCGAAAGTGATCGCATTTTAGTTTAGTGTTATGTCTCACAAGGCAGCTATAAATAAATATTCCTGTCAATTGCAGTTAAAATGTATAACTTCACCAATAGTCACTGAATCATTAAAGAAACTAGTATAGGCATGCGTATTCAAATACAGAGATATGTAAACAGGCACAATATGGCGTTCCAGTCGGCAATGACTATATATGACAAGAAGTGTCTGTTGCAGTTGTTAGATTGGCTATTGGTGCTGCAATAATAGGTTATCAAGATTTGTGGTGTCGGCTCACAAGCAAAGGGTCACAGTATCTCTGAGGTACAAAGAAGTGGGTATTTTCCCATATGAACATTTCGCAATCTATCAGGAATCTGGTAAAACATCAGATCTCTGACAGAGTATGGCTGGAAAAAAATCCTACAGGAATGGGACCAATGAAAACTGAAGAGAATAGTTCTACACTTCAGAAGTGCAAATCCCCTCATATTGCTGCATATTTCAATGCTGGGCCATCAACAAGTGATCAGCGTGCAAACCTTTCAACGAGACATCTTCGATAGGGACCTTTGGAGCCAAAGGCCCACTCATGTTCCCTTGATCACTGTGTGGCACAAAGCTTTATACCTCGCCTGAGCTTGTCAACACTGACATTGGACTGTTGATAAGTGGAAACATGTTGCCTGGTCAGACGAGTCTTGTTTCAAATTGCATTGAGTGGATGGACATGTATGGGTATGGAGACATAAATCCATAGACCCTTCACATCAGCAGGGGACAGTTTAAACTGGTGGATACTCTGTAATGATGCAGGTCTTGCGTAGTTGGAGTAATATGGGATGCCTGAAACATCTAGATATGACTATGGTGGGTAATATGTATATAAGCATCCTATCTGATCACCTACATAAAATCATGTCCATTGTGCCTTCTGACGGACTTGGGCAGTTAAAGCAGGACAATGCGATACTCCACACATACAGAACTGCAACTGAGTGGCTCCAGGAGCACTCTTCTGAACTCAAACACTCCACTGGCCACCAAACTCCCCAGACATGAACGTTGTTGAGCATGTCTGGGATGCCTTGCATTGTGCTGTTCAGAAGAGATCTCCACTCTCTAGTACTGTTCCGAATTTATGAACAGCCATGAAGAATTCATGGAATCAGCTCCCTCCAGCACTACTTCAGCCATTAGTCGAGTCCATGCCACGTCGTGCTGAAGGATACTCGTGGTGGCCGTAGACAATATTAGGCGGCTATACCACTTTCTTTGTCTCTTCAGTGTATATAACTTAACAGGTTCTCTCTCTCTCTCTCTCTCTCTCTCTCCCTCTTATATGAATTATGATGAACAATTAAATCTAATTTGATAAACTCTAGTTCCTTGATTTCTTTCATTCTATCCTGTCATTCATAATATTTAAATCTGTTTACAACATGTAGCTACATCTGCTTTGCATGGATCTTTTCCTATAAGACTGGATGAATATTTACTTCAGTTTTACTGTAGGTAGATGGACACATTTGCATAATGGGTCAAACTTTTTACATTTATCAAAGACATCTGCACTGTATACACCCTTTGTGTAAGAAGGTCTGCATTTATATTTCACTATAGCTGTGAAATATGTTCACGCCCAGTGGCAGTGTGTCCAGAAACTGCAGAGGCTGTTTCTCTCTCTACCCTCCCTCCTTGTTGCCTTGTCGTTTGTTTAAATACAGACGCAAATGTTCCACCTACGCAGAATACTTTGAAATTGGACTTTAACTTAGGGGAATAAGTAGGGTTACGATTTTTGAATAGATGAAATACAATGCTGTATGACACATGTGCTCATCATTTTTAATTTCTCTCCAAACTAAAACTCAGGAGGACAGTTCTTTAAATGGTGACATCAGAGGGTAATTGTTTACTTTAGAAAACCCAGAATGGAACTGCACACTTAGAAAAAGTGACCTGACTGCTATAAATAGCAAGTCATATTCTATTGTACTAGCATCTGTGCCAGTATTCTAGAGAAGCAATCTTTGATTTTGATGTCATAGTAAGGCTGTGTCAGTATTGAAGCTCAGCCATCTTCAGAACTATACTTAGCATAAGTGAGCAACTTCCACCAAAAAGTCAATGTGCCATGTTGTATATTTAACTTTCCCCACCAATTTATATTTACCACTACCTCCACAGTGACATCATAGGAGTGGGGCAAACCCTGCCTACTTTTGAACTTCCCATCGTTTTCAAATTTCCCAGAATTTTATTCATAGGGCAATTAGCCTTTGTCCGACGGGAACCCGGGGAGGGGAGAGGGCTCGGAAATTCTCTGACTCATAGATGACGTCATCGGTGACCTACTTTGAGCGAGAACTCTCAATGTGCACCTACTAACCTCCTTGCCGTGAAGCAAGTTTGCAGCAGCAATTCATATGGGTGACAGTGTATATGGAACCCCATATTCAACAGTATGTACTAATTTGCGTGCTCCACATTTTTCGTGCTTGTTCTGGCATTGTCCTCGGTCGTCAGATCTGCCACAGATCGCTGTCTATCCTGTTTTATAGAGCTGCCGTACCACTCATATCTCTGTGATGAGGCGTGGGCGTCTAAAACCTGGTCGCCCACTCGTTTTTTCACTGCCCTTAACCACCTTCAGCCGACGCTCACGGCAGTAGCACGCGAAGAGCCGACCTGTTTCGCCGTTTCCATGGTGCTCGTTCCCAAGGACCGGACCATAACAATCTGCCCTTTGTCGAAGACACTTGTGACAGAGGATTTCCCCATCTGCGGACTGTATCATCGCTTGATTGATTCTCCATTCGTCTTTCCAACACACTGAAGTTCGCAGTGGGCAGATACCATAGTTTTTTGCCTCAGTGTATACCAGATATATCAGATATCATTCTTGTTTTTGGTTTTATACAAGTGGGCATTAAATATAATCGTAATATTTCAGAAAAACAGTGTTAGCAGAGTAGAAAGTGGGCGTAAAACGCCCAACGTAATACATAAACACTGCGAGAGGATTCGAGAAATTCGGTAGTACAGTTTTAAGAGTCGATGTTCCTAGTAAATCAGGTTCCAGTTGTACAGGGTGATCATAAAACCTTTCCCTGACCACAAAAATTTATTTATAACGAACTACGCTAGACGCAACTGTACAACTATGCGATTTGTTGCAAATGGTACTTTAAATTATGAAGCTTTTTGTGTATACCTTTTCCATATGTCTAGGCGGCTTTTTGCAGTACGTAGATTAATTCATGAAGCTATAATGAACTTATTTCTACACACTCTCTCACGTCGCCTTATTTATTTCCTTTCTTTCTTGTTACAGGTAGTAAAATTTAGAAGTGTTGCTCTCACAGTGGTCTCAATACAAAACGCAACGTGTCTTGTGGTTTCATGAAACAGTCGCCTGTTACTGTTCAGTGACAGAAGTGCCGACGGTCTAGATCCACCAGATGCGAAAAGCTTCAACAGATGGTATGAAATGATTGAAGAGGCTGGCAGTGTTGGTAAGGAGGCAAGAAGCGGCAGACCTGGACTGAGCGACGACGCTGTTGGCGGCGGGCGTACAGCACTTCAAACGCACTTTCAAGAAATCGATGTGTCATGTTACCAAATAACCAGGCATACCTCAGGACACTGTTGTGAACATTGTACTCAAAAGGTTTCATTTCCATAGATGGAAAGTGCAATTCCTGTAAGCACTGTAGCCAGTCAGGTACAGAGGTGCCGAGTTTGCTGATGCAGACGATGATTGTCTTAATAAAATCTGCTTTCCCGGTTAAACGATTTTCCATATTCCCTGGAAAGTAAAGAGAGGTAGGCTAATATCTGGATCCGAGGAGAGCGTAGAAGTCGCGTATCGTGGTACAGCACATAAGGGACATCCCG
Source organism: Schistocerca gregaria (assembly GCF_023897955.1). Taxonomy (NCBI): domain Eukaryota; kingdom Metazoa; phylum Arthropoda; class Insecta; order Orthoptera; family Acrididae; genus Schistocerca; species Schistocerca gregaria. Next base: position 50,313,820 of record NC_064926.1, read on the forward strand.
AAAGTGAATTTGTGGTGTGGCTTAATGCTCAACACAATTATTGGACCATTCTGTTTCACTGAGCCTACCATTGCGGGAACAGTATAACTGGACATATTGGAACTCCACGATTCAACTTGTTCACCGTTTCTTGAATAAACTCTTTCCGGCAGGATGGATCAGCAGAGACACTCCAACATCATGGCCACCACACACATGAGACTTAACACCTGCTGACACCGTTTTCGTAGGGTTACGTTAAGGATAAAGTGACAACATCGCCAATTCCTGATCTGTGAACTCTCGTGGCACGAATATGAGAAACCGTAGAGGCGGCGACGGAACACATGTTGGAAAGGACATGGAGAGAAATTGAGTATCACTTAGACGTTCTATGGGCGACAAACGGGTCACATGTAGAAGTGTATTTAAAAATGCAACAAACCGCACTACTGTTTAATGCGTAGTTCCTTAGAAATAAATTTTTGCAGTCAGGGAAAAAGCTTATGACCACACTGTACAACTTCTACGTGATTTGCGTAAAAGAGACTATGAGAAAAAGGAGATGAAACGCCCTGCTGAACCTGCAGGTCATGACAGGTAGTTTAAGTTGTGGAAAGGGGCAAAAATAAGCGACTGCCAGCTACACTCGAACATACAACGTTTTATTACAAGAGACAAGAAATTAAAAAAAAATCACAGCTTAAGTTTTGGAACTTAATAAGCTACTGAATGCTCCGTACAATCTCATGCCTTAAGGGCAAGACCACTTTAATTGAAGAACTGCTGAAAGCCAATAACTTAAAGCTAAACCAAAATCAGAAAGTTAAAAGGCAAAGCCTTATCTAAAAACAGTTCCTTAATTAGGCTGAAGGCCCAAAGAATCTGACACTTTAAGAGGAAACAACTTAAATTCAAAATCGGCCGAAGGTCCAACACTTAAGACTCAATAAAATTAATTTAAAAAATGCCAAAGTCTTTACATAAAACAGTTTTTAAATTAGGCTGAAGGCCAAAACCATCTGACCCCTTAAGGGAAAAACAACCTTAACCTAAAAATCGGCTAGAAGCCATACAAGTACAGACAAGAACAAACAAGGAAAGGCAGTAAACCCAACGGCGCTCAGAAGTTCCGAGGGTCAGCCTGGAATTCCAACACTAACGCTCGCTTAGGTTAGACAGGCAGTCGGCCCAACCATTGTCAATCCGACGACAATCCAACCGACAGACAGTCAACGGACCCACCGACAAGATAACCTCCGCTTCAGCCGGCCAGCACACAACAGGGCGTTCAATGGAACAACGTAGAGGGTATTGGCACCCACAACCAATTATACATTGAGCTGTGAAACTACACACTGTGCTGGACAGTGACAGCACGATGAGGAGAATACACTGCTTGAATTTACGTCAAGGGCCAGGGCAGGTAAGAGGAATGTTAACGGCCACAAGGTAGAAAATTCCGCAGGTGCACTTAAATTCAAATAACCAAATACAGTTAACTCCACCGGAGGGTGGCTGAAATTTGCGATCTTGAGAACAGACTTGTTGCTCGCGGGAATGTCCCAACAACTGACAATGAACTTCAAACGTCATAATGGAAACAGTCGTGACTTGCTGCTAGATTAAGTCAAAAGTCAATGTCGAGGATCATTGAACCACGAACCTTGTAGCAATGGGAACAGCACCACACACACCGACACCGCATGGAGGCCGCCAGTGGGGCCAGCCAAACCACGCACTACAGCCCAACTTACCAACTGAACAGGTCCGGAAACAGTGAAAGGACCAAATATACATCTGTCGCACAGTTCATGTGTGTCGCCAGCGGTCGGCAAGCACTGGCTGTCGGCGCCTCAGTGGCGCTCCATCCCCGACTTCACTGCTGCTACATCCCGACTGCACTGCTGGTCCATCTCCAACTGACTGCCAGACACACGACGGCCCAGAAATACTATCGGTGGCTGCTGAGATGGTACGACAGTGCACTTCACAATAAGAGCTGCTGCTGCCGCTCAATGGCAAGTAGGGCAGGAAGTTAGTGACTCCAGTAAATGGAATAAGAAAACGAGGTGGCAATACTATAATAGAAGACGACAAACAATAAATGGGGTAAACGCGAGTCGTGCACAGCTGCAGAGAAATGCAGTACATCTCCTGTCGCTCTTAAATGGAGCGGTGTTAGGAAAGATGGGATAATATTTGCACTACATGGTGTGCACCATTCTTTGTGCTCAGACATGAGTATACACGGTCCAATCACTTTAACGTGAACGCCTGTCAGAAGCCTGAATAACGCAGAGGCGTAGGAAGAGAGAGACAGTGATGCTCTGGAAGGTACCGACAGGGTTGTGGAGCCATTCTGACTTCAGTACCAACTACGCTAGCTTTCTCGGTTGACGATCAATGGCTCGAAATCCATGTCGCGAACAGCATGACGGATTTAGTCCCACTGATCCCCCATTCTGACTTGAGTACCATGGCAATGCTACCTTTCTCGGCTGAGGATCCATGGCGCAAAATCCATGGTGCGATCAGCATGACGGATATGGTCCCACAGATCACCCATTCTGACCAGTACCATGGCTATGCTACCTTTCTCGGCTGAGGATCTATGGTGCGAAAAGCTTGACGGATGTGGTCCCACAGATACCCCATTCTGACTTCAGTACCATGCCTACGCTACCTTTCTCGGCTGAGGATCCATGGTGCAAAATCCATGGCGCGACCAGCATGACGTATGTGGTCCCACAGATTCTCCATTCTGGCGAGTGTGGTGGTGAGGAGAATACAGTAGAATCATCCTTCTCCACTTCGAAGCTCACATGTAGACTGTATGACTGTTGCAAAGCCCTGGTGGTAGAGGACATCATGCAGACCAAAAAACAAACGGCATGTAGGGGTGGACGTGATCCCCAAGGAAAGATGCATACTTGCGTTGATGCTTTGTGTCCTAAACAGTGAGAGACTCAACCAGGGAATGGCACAAATGCATTTCCCAGACGTTCTGAAGAGTGGAACGTTGTGACGATTATTGCAGGGCCATACACGCCAATGGACATCTGTGCAATGGAACATAAAATGTGATTCATCTGAGAAGGTCATCTGTCGTTACACAGTGGACGTCCTACTGGAGTGCACGTTGTAGCCTATGTGGCCAATAAAATGCAGTCAGCATTGTGGGATGAACCAGATGCCAGCTACAGAGACCCTTAAGCGGAAACTTTCGCTGAACGATCGTTCAGTAGCCTCCTCGGTCATCTGGGCGTTCAGACGCTCAAAGTAGCACGTCTATTTGCCAGTGCACATCTCTGGCTCAAATGGGCTCTGAGCACTATGGGACTTAACATCTGATGTCATCAGTCTCCTAGAACTTAGAACTACTTAAGCCTAACTAACCTAAGGGCATCACACACATCCATGCCCGAGGCAGGATTCGAACCTGGGACCGTAGCGGTCGCGCGGTTCCAGACTGTAGCGCCTAGAACAGCTCGGCCACCCCGGCACGTCTCTGTAGCCGTCGTTCACCCTTGTCATCTGTGACCCATGGCGCCCCACAGTTGCCTGGGCGCCGGTTTTGGATAACGCCATTTTGCCACGAACGGTACTCTTTAATCATGGCTGTACGTGAACAGTTTGCATTCGGATCCCTTTCGGAACTGTTTCCACCCTTGTCCTCAAACTGAATGACCATACGACTTTGGATGTCGGATAAATCACTCTGTTACCGCGTTACGACATTGACTGCACTGTTTCCCGGGTTCCTCCAACACGCTGTACCCTCCACTGCTGGTGCTGCCACCTGCTGTCTGTGAGTGTTTATTGCACACTGACGGTGGTCACATTAATGTTGCAGAATCCTTAGCTCGGCTGTATTTGGTTCCTTTCCAGCGATATGTACGAAGAAAGATAACTGTAAATGACTGTTTTAATTAAATTAATCCGTCACATTTCCACTTCCTCTATGGGTAGGATGCCGCATTCGTTTAATAAATTTATAGCTGGCTTGTCCACTACGTGGACGGAAGGTCCAGTCGACATCACAATTATTAAGTGAACTATACAGCAAGTGCCTCTTCGGAAGCCCTGAGGGAAATTATCAAAATTCCAATAGTTTCATAAATTATGTGGAGTGAAATTAATAGAAAACAATACGTCTACTTGCGGCGGCGCGGTTCTTTCCGTCCCTTTACGACGGACCTACACCTACCTGTGAACATTGTCTCAGCAGATCATCAGCAGGAAAGCCGAGTGAAACCTACTGTACTTCAACGTGAACCATGCTGCAATTTAAGTCACTAATCTACGTTTCGGGAGAAAGTTTCCACACAAATGAAAGTTTGGAAATTTTGTCCTCAATTAATATATTCTGAAACTTAGGCGAACAAGTATCACTGCCACTAATAATCCCTTTCACTCACATTAGCAAGTTTATGGTGTTGCATTTCCCGAAAACATAATAGCTACAAAAATACTGACTGTTTTTGATTGATAATGCTCGCCAAATATTAAGTCTGTCGGTACCAAATGCAGTCACAGTTTTTAGCCTCCGACCTGCTCAATAGGCCGCGAGGAATATATGTCTTTTCTCGTCACAAAATTCACTTAAAAATTCCGTAATTTCTACACACCCATCGGAATAATTATGCCGTCACTTTACCACACTTATGATGTATGAAACACTGCTAGGTCGGGCAACATATCGTTTCCATCGCAACTACTACTACACACGACCAAACTGTTTCATGGCTAGGCTCCCAATCTCCTCTAGAATACTCTAAGCCTTCTCTACCAGCAGAGAAAGGCGCGCGAAGAATATTGCTTTACCACTGGTCAGTTTACTCAACAGCCAACAGCAAAACAACATTCTCCAGTGTCAATCCACGCTTTTCATCAGTAACGAATCGCGAAATAGTAAACCTAACGACTGCACTTTTTACCGACGTAATTATCTAATATGCAGAAGTTTTGTTTATGCATAAAGGTATTTACTATCGTTATTTATACCTAAATAACCTTTCCCTTTACTATAAACTTACTTTACAAATCTATTCTACAAAAATCTCCTTTGTCCAAGTCCATAATTCTTCGAAATGTTACCACACTAAATCCTAGTACATATCTCGTTAAACAATTATCTCCATATTAACCTTAAACCACACTCACGTATCATTCATACTGCAAAAACACATTTATAACATTTTACATACCCAGAAAGACATAATAACACTTCACGAAAATACACTCCTGGAAATGGAGAAAAGAACACATTGACACCGGTGTGTCAGACCCACCATACTTGCTCCGGACACTGCGAGAGGGCTGTACAAGCAATGATCACACGCACGGCACAGCGGAAACACCAGGAACCGCGGTGTTGGCCGTCGAATGGCGCTAGCTGCGCAGCATTTGTGCACCGCGACCGTCAGTGTCAGCCAGTTTGCCGTGGCATAAGGAGCTCCATCGCAGTCTTTAACACTGGTAACATGCCGCGACAGCGTGGATGTGAAACGTATGTGCAGTTGACGGACTTTGAGCGAGGGCGTATAGTGGGCATGCTGGAGGCCGGGTGGACGTACCGCCGAATTGCTCAACACGTGGGGCGTGAGGTTTCCACAGTACATCGGTGTTGTCGCCAGTGGTCGGCGGAAGGTGCACGTGCCCGTCGACCTGGGACCGGACCGCAGCGACGCACGGATGCACGCCAAGACCGTAGGATCCTACGCAGTGCCGTAGGGGACCGCCCCGCCACTCCCCAGCAAATTAGGGACACTGTTGGTCCTGGGGTATCGGCGAGGACCATTCGCAACCGTCTGCATCAAGCTGGGCTACGGTCCCGCACACCGTTAGGCCGTCTTCCGATCACGCCCCAACATCGTGCAGCCCGCCTCCAGTGGTGTCGCGACAGGCGTGAATGGAGGGACGAATGGAGACGTGTCGTCTTCAGCGATGAGAGTCGCTTCTGCCTTGGTGCCAATGATGGTCGTATGCGTGTTTGGCGCCGTGCAGGTGAGCGCCACAATCAGGACTGCATACGACTGAGGCACACAGGGCCAACACCCGCCATCATGGTGTGGGGAGCGATCTCCTACACTGGCCGTACACCTCTGGTGATCGTCGAGGGGACACTGAATAGTGCACGGTGCATCCAAACCGTCATCGAACCCGTCGTTCTACCATTCCTAGACCGGCAAGGGAACTTGCTGTTCCAACAGGACAATGCACGTCCGCATGTATCCCGTGCCACCCAACGTGCTCTAGAAGGTGTAAGTCAACTACCCTGGCCAGCAAGATCTCCGGATCTGTCCCCCATTGAGCATGTTTGGGACTGGATGAAGCGTCGTCTCACGCGGTCTGTACGTCCAGCACGAACGCTGGTCCAACTGAGGCGCCAGGTGGAAATGGCATGGCAAGCCGTTCCACAGGACTACATCCAACATCTCTAAGATCGTCTCCATGGGAGAATAGCAGCCTGCATTGCTGCGAAAGGTGGATATACACTGTACTAGTGCCGACATTGTGCATGCTGTGTTTCCTGTGTCTATGTGCCTGTGGTTCTGTCAGTGTGATCATGTGATGTATCTGACCCCAGGAATGTGTCAATAAAGTTTCCCCTTCCTGGGACAATGAATTCACGGTGTTCTTATTTCAATTTCCAGGAGTGTAGTAGAACAGTTTATGAGAAGCATTCTGTTACTTTAGTGCACTCTAGTGGGCACAATAGAAACTAAAATCACTGTCCCCCTATCCAATATTGTCCTCTATCGGATGATACATAAACTAAATGTGCGTCAAGTCTCGTGTCACCATCTATCACTATCCAGCTGTGAGACACATCTCCCACTTAACCGCCTCCAAGGCTTGATCGTTACACGGCACTACGCCTCATACTTTTCATATTTCTTCTCGATATGATTGGTTTCTGGCTTGCCCGATAGACAGTCTGTGTTTTACGTCCTTGCATTGAAGGTCTCTGGCCACTGCGAAGGAATCTGAAATTGACAGAACACTAACATCGAGAGAGAGACAGAGTGCACTAGGGAGCGACGAGAGATATCAACGGGTGCGCCTGTTCCGTGTATGTTGTCGCACGGACGGTGTGTTATGGAACTTGGCTGGTGGAAAACAAAGGTCGCTGCAGACATGCAGATCACACGCAGAGTTTCAGGCCGGCGTGTTCGGGAGGCGGGGCACGTCCTCCGCGGGATGCCGGCGGCGCCCTTTGAAGTCTGCCGACACAGCCCGAGGTGGCGTGCGTGCCGCGGCTGCCAGCAGCGCCGGCGCCCTCTGGAGTGCCATGAATCCGTGAGCACCCCCACTCAGCCAGCTACCCCAGCCGGGCAAGTCTGGCTAGCTTCCAGCGCGCCGCATCGTCGCGTTTCGATCCGATTCCCATCTATGCTTTCAGTACGGCTACTGAATGAAAAAGATGTTCCAGCTTCTCATCCACAAGTTATTCCTTATTTAATGTATTTTCAACATGAAGCATGAACATACTGATATCAGCGTCTCGGGTGCATATCTCACAGACTGCTTGTCATATGACAACGATATTTACAGTGTGTCGCGGAAGAGGGGCATGTGGTCCGATACTGCTTCAGCACAATGAATTTATAATAAATCCTACGTAGCTACTGCAGACATTTTAGTCATCGAAAATGAAGTACCTATCTCATATTTTTATCCCCTACGATGCTGCGAACAGTCCTCACCATTATTTCCCTTTTCATCACAAAAATATAAGTTTCCTTTAATTTACGTCTATGGTCACAAACTTTTTGTTAACAGATTACCGGTTTCGGTCTTTAATGACCATCATCAGATCTGTTTCATAAAAACAAAGTTCTAATGTACTGCAGCCTTAGTGACATCGTCAAATGTTAATTGTGGAATCAGCACCACCATCTTCAAATACATATAAATAACATCACTTGCACGTGATGTTATTTCTAGTTATGTGGGTTAAAAGCTGTGAGCTATCTGAGGAAGTTAACCTTGCATTACTGAGCAACTGTTTCACCAGGTATCCAGCCTAGCTTACCAAATTTCCAACCAGACTAACATTAATTATAATCTTTTAGTATTCATCTTACGATAACCAGTGTTTAATTCGTATATTTCGGGCGTATTATAGTATTTGAGGGTTGTAGCATCGCGCCTGAGTACCTGAATAGTGTAAATTCGCGTAGTCGTCTGTCTTCTGTTTTTGTTGTGAACCGCCAGAGTCGGTTGGCCAGTCAGTGTGCTCCCTGCCGCCGTTGGATAAGCAGCTGCAGCAGCAAGTCGTATAACCCTAGCTTACTTATTTGTTACATAGTTTAATTAATTTCTTTGCGTGTTTTTGGATACTTGCATTATTTAATTCGTATATTTCGGGCGTATTATAGTATTTGAGGGTTGTAGCATCGCGCCTTAGTACCTGAATAGTGCAAATTTGCGTAGTCGTCTGTCTTCTGTTTTTGTTGTGAACGGCCAGTGTCGGTTGGTCCGTCAGTGTGCTCCCTGCCACCGTTGGATAAGCAGCTGCAGCAGCAAGTCGTATAACCCTAGCTTACTTATTTGTTACATAGTTTAATTAATTTCTTTGCGTGTTTTTGGGTACTTGCATTGTTTAATTCATATATTTCGGGCGTATTATAGTATTTGACAGTTGTAGCATCGCGCTTTAGTGTTTACTTCGTAGATTCTTATTCAAATTGCGTGTGAGTTTCGTATAGGAGGTGCAATTTCGAGTTTTAGTTACTGTAATCGTAAATTCAGCAGATTGTAGCGCAGTCGTTAGGCATTTGTACAGGTTAGTTGATACATTCTTTGCGTGTTCCGCTTGCGTTATCTAGGCACCGACTCGTGTTTCAGTAACTGTTGTTAAACATCGATTAGAATGGACAGGGACTGCGATTGCTGTGTTCGGATGAGGGCTGACTTGGCATCCCTTCGCTCACAGCTGCAATCGGCGCTGACTTCGGTCGCGCAGCTTGAGGCTGTTGCCAATGGGCACCACTGTGGGGAGCCGGACTCGGGTATCACGGGGATGTCAACCTCATCCCGTCTGTCCCCAGATCGGTCTGCCGCTGTGGTTGCCCGGTTGCTGCCCGTAGTGGGGCTGAGCCCTCGCCTGTGGTTGATTGGGAGGTCGTTCCAAGGCGTGGCAGGCAGCGAAAGGCGTCCCCGGAAGCTGACCAGAAAGCATCCCCGGTGCGTCTGACAAACCGGTTTCAGGCACTGTCTCTGGCTGAGCCAGATGCAGCTGCCTGCCCTGTTTCAGAGGATCATTCTCAGCCTTCAAGGTCCGGGCAATCACAGAGGTTGGGCTTACTGGTAGTTGGGAGCTCCAATGTTAGGCGCGTAATGGGGCCCCTTAGGGATATGGCGGCTAAGGAGGGGAAGAAATCCAGTGTGCACTCCGTGTGCATTCCGGGAGGAGTCATTCCTGATGTCGAAAGGGTCCTTCCGGATGCCATGAAGAGCACAGGGTGCAGCCAGCTGCAGGTGGTGGCACATGTCGGCACTAATGACGTGTGTCGCTTTGGATCTGAGGAAATTCTCTCTGGATTCCAGCGGCTATCTGATTTGGTGAAGGCTGCCGGTCTTGCTTACGAGATGAAGGCAGAGCTCACCATCTGCAGCGTCGTTGACAGAACCGACTGCGGACCTTTGGTGCAGAGCCGGGTGGAGGGTCTGAATCAGAGGCTCAGACGGTTTTGCGACCGTATTGGCTGCAGATTCCTTGACTTGCGCCATAGGGTGGTGGGGTTTCGGGTTCCGCTGAATAGGTCAGGAGTTCACTACACTCAGCTGGCGGCTACACGGGTAGCGGAGGCTGTGTGGCGTGGACTGGGCGGTTTTTTAGGTTAGAAGGCCTCGGGAAAGTGCGGGATGGGCTGCAATGTCAAAGGGTGCTTGGCAATTACAGGACGTGCTTGGATCAAGGAACAGTCGGAATTATAGTTGTAAATTGTTGTAGTTGCGCTGGAAAAGTCCCTGAGCTTCAAGCGCTAATAGAAAGCACAGAAGCTGATATCGTTATAGGTACAGAAAGCTGGCTAAAGCCTGAAATAAGTTCTGCAGAAATTTTTACGAAGTCTCAGACGGTGTTCAGGAAAGATAGATTAGGCAGAATTGGTGGTGGAGTGTTGGTGTCTGTCAGTAGTGGTTTATCTTGTAGTGAAGTCGAAGTAGATACTCTGTGCGAATTGGTGTGGGTGGAGGTTATACTTAACAGCCGAATTAAGTTAATAATTGGCTCCTTCTACCGACCCCCAGACTCCGATGATACAGTTGCGGAACAGTTCAGAGAAAGTTTGAGTCTCGTAACAAATAAATACCCCACTCATACGGTTATAGTTGGTGGGGACTTCAACCTACCCTCGGTATGTTGGCAAAAATACTTGTTCAAAACTGGTGGTAGGCACAAAACGTCTTCCGAGATTGTCCTAAATGCATTCTCCGAAAATTATTTAGAGCAGTTAGTCCACGAACCCACGCGAATTGTAAATGGTTGCGAAAACACACTTGACCTCTTGGCCACAAACAATCCAGAGCTGATAGAGAGCATCATGACTGATACAGGGATTAGTGATCACAAGGTCATTGTAGCTAGGCTCAATACCATTTCTTCCAAATCCATCAGAAACAAACGCAAAATAATTTTATTTAAAAAAGCGGATAAAGTACCACTAGAAGCCTTCCTAAAAGACAATTTCCATTCCTTCCGAACTGACTATGCGAATGTAGACGAGATGTGGCTCAAATTCAAAGATATAGTAGCAACAGCAATTGAGATATTCATACCTCATAAATTGGTAAGAGATGGAACGGATCCCCCGTGGTACACAAAAAAGGTCCGCACGCTGTTGCAGAGGCAACGGAAAAAGCATGCGAAGTTCAGAAGAACGCGAAATCCTGAAGATGGGCTAAAATTTACAGACGCGCGAAATTTGGCACGTACTTCGATGCGAGATGCCTTTAATAGGTTCCACAACGAAACATTGTCTCGAAATTTGGTAGAAAATCCGAAGAAATTCTGGTCGTATGTAAAGTACACAAGCGGCAAGACGCAGTCAATACCTTCGCTGCGCAGTGCCGATGGTACTGTTATCGACGACTGCGCCGCTAAAGCGGAGTTATTGAACGCAGTTTTCCGAAATTCCTTCACCAGGGAAGACGAATGGAATATTCCAGAATTTGAAACACGAACATCTGCTAGCATGAGTTTCTTAGAAGTAGATACCTTAGGGGTTGCGAAGCAACTCAAAGCGCTTGATACGGGCAAGTCTTCAGGTCCAGATTGTATACCGATTAGGTTCCTTTCAGATTACGCTGATACTATAGCTCCCTACTTAGCACTCATATACAACCGCTCGCTCACCGATAGATCTGTACCTACAGATTGGAAAATTGCGCAGGTCGCACCAGTGTTCAAGAAGGGTAGTAGGAGTAATCCATTTAACTACAGACCTATATCATTGACGTCGGTTTGCAGTAGGGTTTTGGAGCATATACTGTATTCAAACATTATGAATCACCTCGAAGGGAACGATCTATTGACACGTAATCAGCATGGCTTCAGAAAACATCGCTCTTGTGCAACGCAGCTAGCTCTTTATTCGCACGAAGTAATGGCCGCTATCGACAGGGGATCTCAAGTTGATTCCGTATTTCTAGATTTCCGGAAAGCTTTTGACACCGTTCCTCACAAGCGACTTCTAATCAAGCTGCGGAGCTATGGGGTATCGTCTCAGTTGTGCGACTGGATTCGTGATTTCCTGTCAGGAAGGTCGCAGTTCGTAGTAATAGACGGCAAATCATCGAGTAAAACTGAAGTGATATCAGGTGTTCCCCAGGGAAGCGTCCTGGGACCTCTACTGTTCCTGATCTATATAAATGACCTGGGTGACAATCTGAGCAGTTCTCTTAGGTTGTTCGCAGATGATGCTGTAATTTACCGTCTAGTAAGGTCATCCGAAGACCAGTATCAGCTGCAAAGCGATTTAGAAAAGATTGCTGTATGGTGTGTCAGGTGGCAGTTGACGCTAAATAACGAAAAGTGTGAGATGATCCACATGAGTTCCAAAAGAAATCCGTTGGAATTCGATTACTCGATAAATAGTACAATTCTCAAGGCTGTCAATTCAACTAAGTACCTGGGTGTTAAAATTACAAACAACTTCAGTTGGAAGGACCACATAGATAATATTGTCGGGAAGGCGAGCCAAAGGTTGCGTTTCATTGGCAGGACACTTAGAAGATGCAACAAGTCCACTAAAGAGACAGCTTACACTACACTCGTTCGTCCTCTGTTAGAATATTGCTGCGCGGTGTGGGATCCTTACCAGGTGGGATTGACGGAGGACATCGAGAGGGTGCAAAGAAGGGCAGCTCGTTTTGTATTATCGCGTTATAGGGGAGAGAGTGTGGCAGATATGATACACGAGTTGGGATGGAAGTCATTACAGCATAGACGTTTTTCGTCGCGGCGAGACCTTTTTACGAAATTTCAGTCACCAACTTTCTCTTCCGAATGCGAAAATATTTTGTTGAGCCCAACCTACATAGGTAGGAATGATCATCAAAATAAAATAAGAGAAATCAGAGCTCGAACAGAAAGGTTTAGGTGTTCGTTTTTCCCGCTCGCTGTTCGGGAGTGGAATAGTAGAGAGATAGTATGATTGTGGTTCGATGAACCCTCTGCCAAGCACTTAAATGTGAATTGCAGAGTAGTCATGTAGATGTATATATATATATATATATATATATATATATATATATATATATATATATATATATATATATATGTATGTATGTATATGTATATATATAAAGACAATTTAAATAAAAAGAAATAAATCAGTTTATATTTGGAAATTTATTTTAACATTGATCATTGAAATTTCAGCATGTTAAACTTGATTCATAACTAAACTAGTGCGTTATTTAGGATTGTGAAAATGTGAGTTTGTAATCTTATGGAACACATCAAATAGGGAGCCAAGATTGGGAGACTGCATACAACACTACATTCATAAAATAACACACGAAGTACTTTCAAACATATGCAAGAGGAAATTAACCACAACCAACCGATTAAATTTTCACCCAAAGAATTTACATTCGTAGCGCAATCCGGTCCGTCATGTAATTACCACACACTGGTATACTACATTCATACTAACTCTCTATGTAATCTTCCCAAAAAAAAATAGCTGAGATCTACTTTGATGATTACACCACAAATGCTTCACGTGGTCAAATTGGTTTACACAAAGAGTGTAACCCCACAATAATTTTGATAATTAAAATAAATTAGATCGAAAAGCAATTTACAAAAGAAGAACCTCGAACTGGTTACTATCGTCTTACTATTAACCTGATGGGTCAAACAATTGTATAAGCACGTGGTACTGGTCTCACAAAGTGTACACCACACGTGGGTTCAACATAAAGAAAAGTTGCTATATTGAAAAATATTGTCAAGACGAGACGTTATAATCTCATGAACATTCGCATTTAAGATCGATGATCTTAGTTAGAGTTACTGACCAACACGTGGTTCCACTTTACTCATAAAGTAGTGAAAAAGCAACTACCGGAAGATATTCTGAACTGTGACTCGAATTACACTGCGTTGCAATTTAAGATAACATTATATATTTTAAATGTAAACCTGAAATAAAAGTGATTAAATTTTCAGTTAGGCTGAACTTAAGAAATCCATTGTCCTACGGACTTAACAGACACGCGCTTGGCCAGAGATCTTACCACTTCAGACACTTGCCATGGACAGATTGACCTGCGCTCCTACCGAGCGTGTTTCACAAATACAAACGGAAGTGACCAGAGAGGCAGCTCCCTACACCAACATGACAAGGGACAGACAGGACCATACTAAGGACAGAAACCTCTTTGCTTTTAGAAAGCGTAGCTACCTGTTCCGACGTTGGTTCTACTGTTCTCTAGCAGACAGGCTTGTCTGCTACCATCCATCCAGCATGCAACTAGAAATACATATGCTCATTCATCCTCTCACATAGAAGGGAAGGAGGATGACAGTATCTTATCATACACAGTATATAAAAGAAAGCGGATGTAGGTTCCGTATGAGACTGTATGACATGAATTACATATAAACTGTGTTTTAAAGTGTAGTAGTGTGACAGATCGTTCTTGTTTATATGTAAAAGTAACACGTTTCACTGTTCAGTCTCCTCCCAGATAGTCAGAAACACCGCAGTATATTTAGAAGAGGTATTTATGCCGTAAATGACAACAGATTTAAGAAATTAATATGAAAGGAATCCAACACAGACCTTTCAAGTTCATCAAGAGTAGTGACTGGCGTATTGTGACGAGCCAGTTGCTCGGCCACCATTGACCAGAAGTTTCCAATTGGTGGGAGATCTGGAGAATGTGCTGCCCATAGCAGCAGTCGAACATTTTCTGTAACCAGAAAGACCCGTACAGGACCTGCAACATCCAGTTATGCATTATCCTGCTGAAATGTAAGGTTTCGCATGGATCGAATGAAGGGTAGAGCCACGGGTCATAATACATCTGAAATATAACGTCCACCGTTCAAAGTGCCGTCAGTGGGAACAAGAGGTGACGACACGTGTAACCAATGCCACCCCATACCATCACGCCGAGTGGTATGCCAGTATGACAATGACGAATAGACGCTTCCAATGTACATTCACCGCGATGACGCCAAACACGGATGCGACCATCATGATGCTGTCAACAGAACCTGGATTCATCCGAAAAAATTACGTTTTGCCATTCGTGAACCCATGTTGTTGAATACACCATCGCAGGCTGTCATGTATGTGATGCAGCCTTAAGGATAACCGCAGCCATGGTCTCCGAGCTGATAGTCCATGTGGCTGAAAACGTAGAACTGTTCGTGCAGATGATGTTGTCTTCCAAACGTCCCCATCTGTTCACTCAGGAATCAAGACGTGGCTGAACGATCCATTACAGCCATGCGGATAAGATGCCTGTCATCTCGACTGCTAGTGATACAAGGCGGTTGGGATCCAGAACTGCATTCTGGCTTACCCTCCTGAACCCACTGATTCCATATTCTGATAACAGTCATTGCATCTTGACCAACGCTGAAACCTCCCCTTATAAAAATTATACAAGACTGTGCATAAACTGACACACAATATTTTTTAGCGCAACGGAATCTGACTTCCAGTAATCGCTACAAAGAATGGCCCTGACTAACATTAACCTATACCTTTCACTAATCACTTACCTCACAAAAATCTTCGTTACTCTAACTACTGCAATACAGCAAGTGGCACTACTGCCAGCTAAATAACAGATTCAAACTACTGATGGCACTAACTACTGATAGGGATAGTTAGCAAATGAAAGATTTTAATAGAGAACAAACAATGTATTTACCTTAATATCGTCAAAAGTCATAATATATATATAGCAGTTCATGACATCCAGTCTTACAAACTTCAAAACTCCGCCATTTCTCTCCCCACATCCACCACTGCTGGCCGGCTCACCTCCAACTGCGCAAAGCTACGCGCTGTTAACATCCAGCTGCCCAACACTACAATTGCGAGTATTACAACAATGCCAACCAGCCACTGACTGCACACAGCACAGCCAGTGATTTTCATACAGAGCGCTATGTGGCGTTACCAATATAAAAAACCCAAACAGCTTACTTACATAGCCCCAATTCTCCCCACAAAAAATTTTAAAAATTGTTTTGGGCTCTGGCCAATACAAATTTGAATTTTTTTCATAATTATGATTAAAATAGTGCTGCTCATTCATCACAGTAAAATTGCCGTGTTTTTCTCATAGTCTGAGCAATAAAAGAAATTTCACTTGGAAGTAGTGGATTTGTAAGCAGTCTTGAAGAAGTAGTGTTGTTTTTCCTACACAAAGACAGTGCTCACTCTTTACATGCAGACAGGTAATGGGCCACAACAGAGCAAACCCACAGCAGAGTCAGTCGAAGTTGAAGACTGTTGGTAGGTAGGTCATCACAGAGCAGACCGACTGTAGTCCTGGTAGGGATTAGGGTATTGGTGGGCCACCAGAGGTACAGAGCCACTGCAGTCCATGTAGAAATAATGGTATTGGTGGGCCATCGAAGGTGCAGACCCACCTCAGTTCCTGTAGAGATAATGGTATTGGTGGGCCATCAAAGATGCAGACCCATTATAGTCCTTGCAGAGATGGCCAGCAGCCATCTATTACGACTGTGCAGGTGCACAATCACCATCGAAGAGTCTTGTGGACAATATAGCAAGTCCATAAACCACCACTTATGCACTCACAATTTTTTTTTTGGAAATGTCCTTAGAATGAGCAATGCTGTTAACCAGTCTCTTGCTGAATTATTAACACATGTGCAAACACTATCAGTCCCTACTTCTCACATATTGTCCATATACTATGACCAACAGAAATATGTGCAGTGAAATGTAACTTACAAGTAACTTAATTTGATGAACTGGTGTCAATTACAATTTTATAACATAAGAATACAATAACAAAGGTACAAAATACATCATTAAAAACATAATAATACAGATAACATTTGTAGTAATACAGGCTTTACAAAAGAATAGAAATAACATATACATCAGTGTTACAGGAATTATGACATTAGTACATACATAAAAGATCAGAATAACTTTTGAAACATCAACTTCACACATGAGCATTAGAACAAAACAGAATAAATAATGTGTGAACATCTTACGAAGCAAATAACATGTTATTAATGCAGATTATATTTGAGGATAACAGTATTCCTCATCATAGTGAATGTAGCTTAGTATTAGAAGAGAAAAAATTCTATGAAACAGTACACAGAGACAGGAAGAAAATAAATACACAAGGGTACACAAACACATAGTGGGATTACACAAAAGGAAAGGACAGGGGTTGTTTTGAGGGTAAAATTTGGTACTGCAGTCCAGCCCAAAACTTCGTCCCTCTTATTTCAACATTTGCTCCAGCCAAAAAAAAAAATCCTATCCAAGCATATTTTCTGTATTCTATTCACATCCTCTTTCAAAAATAGTTTTTCTCCATTGAACACTACTTTTTTTTGCCAAACCATTTTCTTGTAGCTTCTCAATGCTTTTCTTCCAATTCATCATAGTTAGTTTCTTATATAGACTACCCCTCTTAAGCTAACTTAAATCTACTGAGCTCAGATGCTAAACTAAGGGACGAAGCGATGCAGCAGCACAAAACAATTAACACATACACCAATGATAAAAATGGAAATTGTCAAAGCAAGCAGCAGCAAATGCAATAACTTACATCGAAACATGACAAAGATCAAGCAGAAAGAATATTACAGTAAAAACAACAATGTAGAAAAGGGAAATGTCTATTCACATATTAATATCTACGTAATTAAAGTGGTGCATCAAAAAACTAATTCTACAAAAGATATTACCAAGTAGTTGAAAAGAAAATTAAGTATGCAGTAACTGTTATTAATCCTTTCTTATTGTTCTTTCCTTTCCAAGTACTCCTTTTTCAAAGAACGTGGATCATAAAATGATTATTTATAGATCTGTTGACAGAAAGTGTTCACATTAGCAAATGCATTTAATTTTATATTATAAAACCAATGTGGCAACACAGCCGGAAACCAGATATCAAATGAAATAAGCAACTATGAAAGGCAAAGCATAAAAATATCATTCAATAGTCATGTGACATTTCATAAGTTAGTACAAATTCTCTCAACTCTCATACACTCCTGGAAATGGAAAAATGAACACGTTGACACCGGTGTGTCAGACCCACCATACTTGCTCCGGACAGAGCGAGAGGGCTGTACAAGCAATGATCACACGCACGGCACAGCGGACACACCAGGAACCGCGGTGTTGGCCGTCGAATGGCGCTACCAGCGCAGCATTTGTGCACCGCCGCCGTCAGTGTCAGCCAGTTGGCATACGGAGCTCCATCGCAGTCTTTAACACTGGTAGCATGCCGCGACAGCGTGGACGTGAACCGTATGTGCAGTTGACGGACTTTGAGCGAGGTCATATAGTGGGCATGCGGGAGGCCGGGTGGACGTACCGCCGAATTGCTCAACACGTGGGGCGTGAGGTCTCCACAGTACATCGATGTTGTCGCCAGTGGTCGGCAGAAGGTGCACGTGCCCGTCGACCTGAGACCGGACCGCAGCGACGCACGGATGCACGCCAAGACCGTAGGATCCTACGCAGTGCCGTAGGGGACAGCACCGCCACTTCCCAGCAAATTAGGGACACTGTTGCTCCTGGGGTATCGGCGAGGACCATTCGCAACCGTCTCCATGAAGCTGGGCTACCGTCCCGCACACCGTTAGGCCGTCTTCCGATCACGCCCCAACATCGTGCAGCCCGCCTCCAGTGGTGTCGCGACAGGCGTGAATGGAGGGACGAATGGAGACGTGTCGTCTTCAGCGATGAGAGTCGCTTCTGCCTTGGTGCCAATGATGGTCGTATGCGTGTTTGGCGCCGTGCAGGTGAGCGCCACAATCAGGACTGCATACGACCGAGGGCAAACACCCGGCATCATGGTGTGGGGAGCTATCTCCTAAACTGGCCGTACACCTCTGGTGATCGTCGAGGGGACACTGAATAGTGCACGGTACATCCAAACCGTCATCGAACCCATCGTTCTACCATTCCTAGACCGGCAAGGGACTTGCTGTTCCAACAGGACAATGCACGTCCGCATGTATCCCGTGCCACCCAACGTGCTCTAGAAGGTGTAAGTCAACTACCCTGGCCAGCAAGATCTCCGGATCTGTCCCCCATTTAGCATGTTTGGGACTGGATGAAGTGTCGTCTCACGCGGTCTGCACGTCCAGCACGAACGCTGGTCCAACTGAGGCGCCAGGTGGAAATAGCATGGCAAGCCGTTCCACAGGACTACATCCAGCATCTCTACGATCGTCTCCATGGGAGAATAGCAGCCTGCATTGCTGCGAAAGGTGGATATACACTGTATTAGTGCCGACATTGTGCATGCTCTGCTGCCTGTGTCTATGTGCCTGTGGTTCTGTCAGAGTGATCATGTGATGTATCTGACCCCAGGAATGTGTCAATAAAGTTTCCCCTTCCTGGGACAATGAATTCACGGTGTTCTTATTTCAATTTCCAGGAGTGTAGAAAGACGCTTGTCATTATCAGGAGTGCAGATGTATATAAGTACCTTTCCACGTAATGAGCGTATCGTTTTTGCGATGCTTTCTGCAAAGGAATGTCAATAGCGAGGATAATGGCTTCTTTTTTTTCTTGTGCCTCTGAAAGGCACACACTAATGACTTGTTTCCTGGTGGCTGTCGTGCTGCTGGGTGCCCACGACGCATTATGTGCAGGTGGTCACTTAACTGTCTTACCGAAATATTTACGACACCATTTTCCGCTACAGTGGCAGTCTCATATAAAAAATTTCACAGGTCAGGAATTTGCGTTACACATCTGCAGAAACAAAATCCTGTTGATATAACAGTGTCCAAAAAATTTTCGTCGGCATTGTAATACATTCACGCATTTACATACATTTCATAGCTCTTAAAGTACAATTCTTGGTTTCCAACAACCTTTTTCACAAACCAGAGTCCCTAACCACTACTCATTATTCCTTACCTTATTCGTCGACACTTCTTCAATATTTCATCATAACAGATATTTAGCATAATCAAATAACTCATATAGCATCAGCTTATTGATAATAAACATACTGCAACAGCATAATACACATAGTCATCGTAATAATAACATCATAACACCTCAGTCAACTCTCAAAGTCGTCGTAGTTTCCTCCAGTAATTTCAAAGCCTAAAAAGAATTCTCTGCTCATGTCAAAAGGGTCATCTGCCTCAAACGTACTTTAAAAATCATGATCCCATACCAAATACATCATTCAAAGT
Source organism: Schistocerca gregaria (assembly GCF_023897955.1). Lineage (NCBI taxonomy): Eukaryota > Metazoa > Arthropoda > Insecta > Orthoptera > Acrididae > Schistocerca > Schistocerca gregaria. Next base: position 50,333,720 of record NC_064926.1, read on the forward strand.
TCTCATAGTAGCGCAATGGTTCCAAAAAAATATGCACAGTTCACAAAGTACAGACAAAATACAATTTCATAAGTGTGAAGTTATCCACCGGCGTCATTGCCTTAACATGTGTCACTGACATAGTTAAAAGATGTTTGTTACTCTGTCAAATAATCAGATAGCTGTGTAATTCTGTGTTAGAGAAATATGGTACCGACGTGTAAAATTGTATAAGCAAATACGATATTAGCTAAGGCTCCTTGACCTTGCCAAACACATCATGCACAAAGTGACTGTGTACCCCACTGAGAATTAATGTAATTATATCCTCAGGTGTTACAGATTACAGGAATGGAACGAAATGTATCACGAAAAACATTTGTAATTCAAAAATCTTGAAAAATAAATGGTTCAAGTACAAAATTAATCACTCAAATGCGTGTCCTGTAGCGCTAAATGTGCGTCTTGTTGTAAGATAATTCTGTGGAAGTGTCTTAGTTATCGTCCTTTGTAAGCAAAGTTCTGCTGAAGTCAATGTACTTCCTTGTAATAAACGAAGTGAATTGCTTTATGTATAGATATCTTAGTTATTACGCTTATTGCCTTGATGAAGGAAGTGCTGTGCTGTAACGTATTGCTGTGCTATGGAAAAGGCTGTCTCATTGTAGCTATACCACAAAAGTTACTACTAAAACATGTTTTACTTTCCAGAATAATTCAGAAAAACTGTGCAGATATAAAACAGAAACACCGCAAAAGCAACACTGTAAATTGTCACTCATTTGTAGCGTCGTGGTAAAATCGTGTAGCTGTCAAATAAACTAAATACTAAGTCATCTTTAATGTCACAAAAACCCACTTAAAATAAGGAATGTCTTTTCAAGTAAACCAAAATGTTGCATTAAAATCTCATTAGCACTATGTATTCTAAGTGTGTAAGCCTTATAGTCGTTAGTAATCGTGCAACTATCAAGCAAGAATGTACAAATAACAACACTGTGTCGTCTGTTCACTATAACAATGTATTCGTAATTTCTTTTTGAAAATGTTCCCTAGGTTCTAGACCGGATAGTTAACTTCAAACATTGTTGCATGTTAACAGATTATAAGTCTGACAAAGCATACTAGTAACGTGAAGTGAAAAATTTTGTGGTAAATACTAAGTTACAAAGCAGATTATCTTTCAATAAACGGTTTTACATGTGAAATTTGGTGCAATCTTTTACCCTTTCTAGTATGCAGAGTTTCATCTTCAATTAAATTATCATGTGGTATAAGTCGGTAAAGAATACTGGAATTTTTCTGAAGGGTAGCGTCTACATTATTGTTCTCAAGTCCTGCCGGCGCAGGTGGCTGCCTGCGGTGCGAGTCATTGTCTGTTTCTTTGTTGGCGCTCGTCGTTATTGGGATTAGGAAACCTAGCTTCAACAAATTCACCTTGCCGAGAGGTCTCTGCCACTTCTGATGCAATTCAGGTCTGTCGTTACGATCATATCGTCTGTCGTCATGTCGGTCATTTCTGTAATTATTTCTTGTCGGTCGTGTGGTGGAGACTTTCTTCCTGAATTGTAACTGCGCGCTGGACCGCTGCGTCTAAAGTTATTCTGTCTTCCCTGATAATATTTATTTTGGTTCCCATATTGTGTGTTTCTATGGTAGTCTCTGCGATAGTCATTACCCCAGAGAGGTGATCTTTCCCTGTAATTATTACTACTCTGCCAACGGTTGTCATACGGTTGGTGTCTGTTTTGGTCACGATTTACGTTGTACGAATAGCCTTGTCGTGTATTATTTCTGTCATCGCGGAATTGTGACAGGTGTGACCTGTAATTGTTGTGCTCCTGTTTTCGCGTTCCGCGATTGTCAGTGTCAATTTCTGATTCTTGTAAGAGACCCTGGAAAGCTTCAATGTCGTCTTTGCAATGTCCTGCCAAAATAATATGTCGTAAATGATCAGGTAATTTGATTACGCAAATGCGGATGAGTTCTGACGGGCTGTATGGGTTTCACAGGTACTGATTCTTGTGCAACATGTCTTCAAAATATTTCACAACGCTGGAAAATTCAGATTGTTCGAAATGTTTCATCGTTAGGGTGCTATGTTTTACTCAGTCTTGTGTAGCTGAGAGGAAGGCATGATAAAATTCTCCTTCACTGTGACAATCGTGAATGACCGATCGAATTCTTACAGCTGGTTCATTCTAATCTGTGCTGCAATGACCAGTTGGGAGGAAAACAATGAGAGAATTGATGGAGCCGCGCTTGTGGATGAATGTCGTTGCTAGAATTCTTAAATGTTTTGAATTTACGTGTAGTAATGAACAGCTTATAGTCAAAATCATCGTGTCGGCAAGTAGCAAATAGGTCATTGTTACGGCGTGTCGGCGGTTCCATCTCAAAATTCGGTGCACCTTGCCAATTTCTTTCGTAATTTCCGAAATGCCCTGTGTTATTATTTTGTGGCTTTTCCGTATTTCTATGTCCCTCTTCCCGTACTGGAGCGCGTGTGTCCCCTGAAATATGTAATTATTGTATTACTTGTGCCAACTGATCTTGTACTTCCCGGATTTCTCTTTTGTACTGTGTATTGATTCGATTTTGATTTTGTTTGAATTTTCTGATTTGTTCATACTGTTCAGTGTCCGTGAAGGCTACAGGTCTTGAGTCATTCAGATCATCATCTACCTTTGTAGATAAGTTAGTGAACTGATCTGAAAGTTCGGCTACTTTATCTGATAGTGAAATTATTTCCTCCGGGTGTTTTTCTGAACCAAGTTTCAGAGTGTCCATTTGTGCTGAAATCGTATCTACTGTGTCCTTTAAGTTTTCTTAAGTTTTTGCAAGTTGCGTAACCGAATCGGTAGATGCAACTGAGTCTATTTTAGCTTGCAAGGTCTCATGATTTTCATGAACAATAGTTTGCAATTCTTTTATGGCTAATTCATGATTCTGTAATATATTTTCATGCCGCGAAAATATAGGTTGGAAATGCTCACAAATTTGTGTTTTTACGTCATTACAGACTTTTTGACATTTCGATTCGATTTTATGTAACTCAGTAGTTAAATCTTTGAAGCTTTTGCTGTGTTTGTCTCTGATTTTGTTCTATTGTGTCTAACTGTTGCTGTGTTTGTCTCAGGTGTGGTTCCATTGTGTCTAACTTTTGAAGACTTTGTTCCATTGTGTCTAACTGTTGCTGTGTTTGTCTCTTATTTTGTTTCATTTGTTGCATTAATTGCAACAATAATGTATTAGTGTCTGGAATCTGTTCCTCTATGCTTTTCGACAGTGCATTTGCATCGGCAACATTCACATTTTGACAAGCAGAAAATGTGTCTTGACTTATTTGAGAAAACGGTGAGGACGCAAAACCTGAATCTACAGTATTTGCAAGATTGTGTCCTGTCATTTGGGATTGCTGAGGCAAGCTGTTGCCAACCGATCGATCGATAATGCTTCCCTGTTTCACTGCCTACACCATTATTTGCAGCCCGCTCCATTTCCCTATGCACAATTACCAGTTTACTACTTTGAACATTAGTTAATTCATTACATGGTGGAGCTAACACACAGCTTTTGTCTTCACTGTCATGTCGCAGTTTACTTTGGAGCCTACTATTACGTTTTTCACACGCCATTATTGTCACAATATTTCACACGATAACACAGAAAAGCACAATTTGAAGACAAAAATAAGAGAAGACATTAACGTAGCACTGAAAATAATATCTAGTTAATTGCAAGCGCAGCTGCGAAATACGTGGTGCAAATCTACATGCATGCCACAACTGTACAACAATGAAAGACTGCAACTACAAAGGAAATTCTCTCTGTGATTACGCGCCAGCAATAAACAAATGCTACACTAATTACACAAACCACAAGAAAAAATCAGAAGATGCCAGTGAGGTATCCTCGGCTAAGGGTCGACATATGAAACGTCCCCTTATAAAAATTGTACAAGACTGTGCATAAACTGACACACAATATTTTTTAGCGCAACGGAATCTGACTTTCAGTAATCGCTACAAAGAATGGCCCTGACTAACATTAACCTATACCTTTCACTAATCACTTACCTCACAAAAATCTTCGTTACTCTAACTACTGCAATACAGCGAGCGGCACTACTGCAAGCTAAATAACAGATTCAATCTACTGAAGGCACTAACTACTGATAGGGATAGTTAGCAAATGAAAGATTTTAATAGAGAACAAACAATGTATTTACCTTAATATCGTCAAAAGTCATAATATATATAGCAGTTCATGACATCCAGTCTTACAAATTTCAAAACTCCGCCATTTCTCTCCCCACATCCACCACTGCTGGCGGCTCACCTTCAACTGCGCAACGCTACACGCTGTTAACATCCAGCTGCCCAACACTACAATGGCGAGTATTACAACAATGCCAACCAGCCACTGACTGCACACAGCACAGCCAGTGATTTTCATACAGAGCGCTACGTGGCGTTACCAATATAAAAAACCTAAACAGCTTACTTACAACGCGAGCAGGGATGAAGCGATGCAATAAACCGGAAACGCGATAGGCTGCAATCCGACCTTTATTAAAGTCGGGAACGTGATGGTACGCATTTCTCCTCCTTACACGAGGCATCTCAATAACGTTTGACCAGGCAACGCAGGTCAACTTCTGTTTGTGCATGAGAAATCGTTTGGAAACTTTCCTCATGACAGCACGTTGTAGGTGTCGCCACCGGCGCCAACCTTGTGTGAATACTCTGAAGAGCTAATCATGTGCATATCACTGCATCTTCTTCCTGTCGGTTAAATTTCGCGTCTGTAACACGCCATCTTCGTGGTGTAGCAATTTTAATGGCCAGTAGTGCATGTGTGTGTGTGTGTGTGTGTGTGTGTGTGTGTGTGTGTGTGTGTGTTGGATTGTTTGATCTTACGGGCGTTCAACTCCGAGGTTATCAGGGCCCTGACGCACGTTCAAAGAAACAAATGTGGACAACATTAGTAAAATGTGGTTATACACTCAAAGACAGCGGTAAAAGGCAAAAGATACTACACTAGAAACTAAAACGTTACTAAATCGAGAAACAGGAAATTGTCACTGGCTGGTGACTCACTTAAAATATAGACGATCCAGTCAATCTGAGAACGGATTAAAACCCTCCCCCTAAAATATTGGTAAAAATATTGGACAATTCACAAAACTTTAAAACTTTAACCACATTCCTCTGAGTATTATCTAAAAAAGGTTGCAGACCGTCGCCAAAACGGCCGCTACCCGCTGGTCAGAAAATAAAATGCAGTTTAATAAAGCATGGCGCACCACGCTTTGGAGGTACCTCTCGCCGGAGCAGGAAGCCATGTGTCATAGGGCTGTGGCCTATGCGAAGACGAGTGAGGAGAATCGTGTCCCGTCTACGTGGCAGGAAGGAAGTACACCACACCCGCGTTGTGGGCTTGACTAAACGGAGCTTATTGTCGGTCACTTCCAGGCACTCATCCTCCCACCGACGCAAGACTCTTGAGCTCAACAGCAAGAATAGTCACCTTGTGTATCTATGAACAAAATAAGATACGTAAAGAAACTGGTGAAGCTGTGCACAGAAATCTGTCCACTGTACGGTGTGTCATCCAACGTTGTAAAACGAGGAAGGTCATAGTGAATCAGCATAGGACAGATTCTCCGGCAAAACTAATTCCCAGAGGTAAAAGACAATTGCTTAAAATTGTAAAGCAAACTCCCAGAATACCACCACAGAAATATGAGCACATCTGGAAAACGTCTTTCGAAGGTGGTTCATGAAAAAACAGTTCATATGGTTCTGTACAGTATTTTGTACAAACCAGAACATCAAGTAGAAAACTAAGTAAAATAAACAAGAGCAAGCGTAAAGTTTCTGCCAATGGGTGCTTAACGTAGAAAAATGAAACTTCGGATCACCTGTTATTGTCAGGTGAAAGCAGGTTCAATGGATGCCGAAGTGATGGCCGATGAAAAGTATTTTGGCAGAAGGGTGCTGGGTGAGGTGGTAAAAATATGGAAGCTACAGTCAAACATGGTGGCGACAGCGTAGTGATAACAATATCTTGACGATTTCGCTAGTGCTGCCAGAAGCGGAAAAAACCAGGACTACTCGAAAGATATTCATTTGTCTTGGAGCGCTACCATTGTCAAGCTGCCCCTAGAAGTAAAGTATTACGAAAAGCTTGTGTCCACTAGCCAGTAACTTCTGTTACAACTTGCTGAGGTGTTCACATTAGGACAAAAACTTACTGCAATTTGCATCTTCAAGTTGCTGGGGCAAGTATATTTCAGGTGCTTGCTGCAAGTACTTCGCAGAAAGGCAGCTATATTTTTAAAAACCAGTACAGTCGCCACTGGCGTAGCATTACCATTAATGAATAAAATCGTAACAAACACAAAAATAAAAGATACAACAAAAGTCGTAGAAGTATATACACACATCACCTCAGTTCCGCGAGTTCCGGAATCTGTACAGAAAATTGGAATAGACATCAATATAAACATCATTTACGCCCTTTTTATTGCTCATGAAAACCACACATTGCATGTTGTACCACCTTCAGCGAGACCTTCAGAGGTGGTGGTCTAGATTTCTGTACACACCAGTACCTCCAATACAGAGTAGCACATCTTCATGCAGTGATGCATGCCTGTATTTGTCGTGACATACTATCCACAAGTTCATGAATTCACTGTTGGTCCAGATTGTACCATTCCTCAACGGCGGTTCGGCGTAGATCAATCAGAGTGGTTGGTGGGTCACATCATCCGTAAAAAGCCCATTTGAAGCTATCCCAGTCATGTTTGGTAGGGTTCATGTCTGGAGAACATGAATTCCACTCTGGTCGAGTGATCTTATTACCCTGATGGGAGTCATTCACAAGATGTACACAACAGGGGCGCGAATTGTCTTCCATGAAGACGAATGCTTCGCCAATATGCTGCTAATATGCTTGCATTATCGGTCGGAGGCTTGCATTCACGTATTGTGCAGCCATTATGGCGCCTTCCATGACCACCAGCAATGTACATTGCCCCCACAAAATGTGACAGAGGACAAGTTACTCTCTCATCCATTTTTCACATACAGAAAATTATTAAAGATTTAATTTCCTTGAGCGAGACTATAGAAAGTTAACAACCTGAGCAGACAGGCCCACAGCTGTATATTGCAGACAGGGCAGCCCCTCATCGAGACAGGGCTCCAGCAGAACAATGCCACGATACCTGCTGCAGCACCTGCAGAAGCTTGGCCTGCAGAGCTGATCTAATGGAACATGTCTAGACAGTTGAGCCATAAACTGGGCATTTTGTGCCGATAGTGCAAATAGCCCAGTGAACCATTTACCTCAGCCGCCTTGGTTTTATAAGGAAACTCCGCCATCTGAGAAACGTTCAAGATATAATCTTTATTACACCTCACAGCTAGGACTAACAAGCTCCAAGGCACACGCAATTTAGATAAAGATCTTTGAGATTAGTGTACAAGATTATATCTTGAACGTTTCTCAGATGGCGGAGTTTCCTTATAAAACCAAGGCGGCTGAGGGAAGTGGTTCACTGGGCTATTTGCACTATCGGCACAAAATGCTCAGTTTATGGCTCAACTGTCTAGACATGTATCTGTTCACTTGTTGCCTTGGGAAAAGACATGACTTCAAAAAATCATCTCTTCCCCTTCTGTAAAATCTCAAAAAAAGCCATTAATCAGTGGTTTCCTTTTTTTCAGAGACACAGGTTTCCTAACTCTTGTCCTGGTTCGATATGAGTGTGTGCTGTCATGTGGGAGGGGAGCTTTAGCGCCTCTAGAGCCTTGTGACTGGCTAAAGACAGGGTGAGGTGGTGTCGTTCATGCACTTTGCGGCAAACCGGAATTTTTTTCTGGAGAGGTGCAAGGCACTTGGGTGTGGCACTTTGGTCTGGTAAGCACTTCTATTCGACGCTCTGGCATGTGTGGCTGATACTTGGGACCTGTCCTGAGACTGAATTCACTTGGAGAGGTGTTTAGACTTGGGAGCCTGTGGTGCAGTTCTTACTCTACCGACAGTGTGACTTCAAATGTCTCAAACTACTAATTTGCCGAGGGCACACCTATTCGTTTTTGGTTTACCAGTCTTGACATTTGGTATCCTATGCACTCTGTCGTATATGTGAGCCAAATTGGTCGATGGTACGACCAGCTAATGGGTGTGTCTCACACTGAAATCTACTGTGATTTCATGGCTCTGGTAGAGAGTAAATTGCTGTCTGTCTGCCTGATCGCTAGACTGTGAGTTTTTTGTATTTCTTTCGTGGGCGCGATCGATTCACAGGTGCCGCCTCCACGTCTCACCTTCTCCACCACACATATCTCGCCAGCTGCGAGTCACGTATCTGCACGAAGTGCACAGGGTAATGTACTGCCGCTCCAGAATTGTCTGGGCGTGCTGATTTCAGTTTCCACTTTCTCTCAGCCGCATCTATGTAGAGAAATGTCAGTAGATTTGATCAATCAAAGTCTGCTCAGCATCAGATCAATTGGGCTTTCGTTATCCACATATTTGGGGCCAGAGTACTTGACTCGCTTATCACCTAGCTAAACTGTCTTTGGCCCCCAGGATCCATCCAGTGCAGTATTAAAGCACCTATTAGGCGTTTACTATATTGAATCTATAATTTGTTTAGTATTATTTATGTCTGGTTTTGCGAACATCAATTTTTCCAACATTCTCATAGTCCAAACAAGCTACCTTTCAAATGCTACCCCAAAACAGCAGGGAACCTCCACGTTTCTGCACTTGGTGGACAGTGTGCCTAAGGCCTTCAGCCTGACCAGGTTGCCTCCAAACTCGTCTCCAACGATTGTCTGATTGTACAAAGTTTGAGTCGTAACAAGACGTCCTGTGGCTGCACGAAATGCACTATTCAACATGGTGGCGTTGCTGTCAGGGTTCCTTCGAGGCATAACCCCTAGATAGTGGTCGTCCTCTGCATTGTAGCCCTCGGGCAGCCTGAGCAACGCATGTCACCCACAGTTCCAGTCTCTCTGTATCTCCTCCATATCCGAACAACATCGCTTTGGTTCACTCTAAGACGCCTGGACACTTCTCTTGTTCAGAGGCCTTCTTGGCACAAAGTAACAATGCGAACGCGATCGAATCGCGGTATTGGCCGTCTAGGCATATACCTCGTTCATGGTGGAATGGAACTGATCGGCTGTCGGATCCCCTCAGTGTAATAGGCGTTGCACATACATGGTTTTTTACATCTTTGGGCGGGTTTAGTGACATCTCTGAACAGTCAAAGGGACAGTGTCTGTGATAAAGTATCCACAGTCAACGTCTATCTTCAGGAGTTCTAGGATCTGGGCTGATGCAAAGCTTTTGCTGATGTGTGTATTAATGGTACCAAGAAACATTATTCAACTAACTAAAATCAGAGGACTTCACTGTGATTAAAAACTTTGCCGATGTCGTATGTGCATAATAAAATATTCGATAACAGGAAAGAAAAATGCGGCGCGGTACTTCATCAGCAGACTGCGTTTTTTACTCTTCGATTTTTGCACGCAGTATTTGCTACTTTGATCACAAATGAAATGCTTTTAGGATTACGGTAACACTGAAAAATCGCATGAAATTTAAATACACCTGTACTGACATTCTACTTTCCATTCTGGAGAAAAAAAAAATTGATTGGTAAACTCGTTTCGCACTTCCTTGACTAATGGTGCCAATTATATGTGTTTAAGAGTTCCAATGACGTTCGTTTCAGCCTATCTGTCCTCTGCGACAATGATATGTACAGTCTTAGACATAAAAACTGACCGCCGGCTGGCCGCCACAGAGACTATGTCCGAGTCGTTCACTTAAGGTGGCCAATAAAACTGACCGCCCCTGCAATCCTAAGTCCGGCAACACTGTCAGATGCAGAAGTGTTAGGAGGAAGTGTTGTCTACTTCCGAGTTGATCTGCATGGAGTGAGCACGTGGTCTTGCAGTAACGGTCGTGCATTCTATACTTAGAGTCGCATGTTCGCGTCCAACTGTATTTTTTTTTATTTTTATGAAAAATCACATTTCGGTGTAAAGTTATGAGTCTGATTGAACATCGAAGACAATTCGCTTAACATTCTACCCACCCGCAATACCAAGTATTCCAGAAGCAATTCCGCAGGACAGCTCGTGGCTGCGTCGCGATCATAACAGCTTACGCTCGAGCGTTTCCTCGCGCTGCAGCGGCTACCGGCCACCGGCCAGACGCCACCCGCCGCCTGAAATCCGGCGCCACCCATGTGAAGGCGGCGCCACGCTGTCAGTGTATGTATCAATGCCATTTTAGAATTTGAAGTTCTAGTTATCATCTTGCAGTTAAGCACTGGATACTTGAAAATCATGAAGCCTTGTAAAATTGAGTCGCAAGTGGAAAGAGGAGTAACATCTGCAACACAACGTTTACTTTTGGCATAACAGAGGGGTGAATGTAGAGGAGGCAGCTACAAAGATTTGAACTGTGCGTGGAGCGAGTGCCTATGTGAAAAATACGCCAGAAAAAGATATTCTTGTTTCAACAAAGATCGTTCTGGCATGAATGATTTTCCACATTAAGGAAGTCTCGACTACTGATATTAGTGACAGATTACCATTTTACCATCATGCGACATTAGCATTCAACAGGCAAAGTTCAGAAATCTGGTGTAGGAGTACTGCATGCTCTAATTCGAAACAATAAAAATCAACGCAGTGACTATTATTGAACGTCATCAGGTCGTTCATTGAGCATTCCTATGTAGTACTGTTACTGGTGAAGTGTTATGATGCCTTTATCGTTAACTTCCTATGAAGAAATGAAAGACTGAGCCCCACCAAAAGACGTAGACTAAAGTGTAGTGTGAACATAATAATTTACATTTGATAGCTCCATAAGCGTGTTTTGGACTAGGAATTCTGGCCCAAGGGGTGTGTGCAACACAGCTGGAATTTGTTGTCAACAACTGAGACACCTTTCGGTCGCAGTGCAAGAAAGTCGAGCAACAAAACTACATGACCTGTGCTACTGCATGATACCTCACTCTGTTGATTTGAGAAACAAAACTATCCAGGGGATTGATAGGAAAGTCGTCTCTCAGACACTTGTATTGATAGGAAAGTCCTCTCAGAAGCACTTGTCCCTCTCGTCATATATTCGAAAAATATTACCTTTCCCGCTCTTGGTCGATCAACCGTCAAGGCAATTCATTTCTAGAGAAAAATACTCTTAAAACTAGACTGGTTTAATGACATCGTTAAAACAAGTAGGTTTCTACGGGCGTTGAATTTTTAAACAACTGTTGCATTGTCAGATTGTTGTAGATATCGTGAAAGAAATTTCAGCTGCTGATTAATTTCTCTTTGATGATTACTGTTGCGTTTAGTAAACTAGAGGAAAATGCAAATAAAATATTCACTTTACTAATACAAATTAAATTCAGTTTACTACCGGAACATCACGACAACAGTCTATCTCAATAAAGCATTAAGTTCAAAAAAGGTTCAATGGTCTCTGAGCTCTATGGGACTTAACTTCCGAGGTCATCAGTCCCCTAGAACTTAGAACTAGTAAAATCTAACTAACCAAAAGACATCATACAAATCCACGCCCGAGGCAGGATTCGAACCTGCATCCGTAGTGGTCGCGCGATTCCAGACCGTAGCGAAGCATTAAGTGTCTGTATGACGATTGATCCTATTTTAACACGAATTAGTAGGATATTATCGACTTTTGACTTCGAAAAGACCTGTATTTACTTCATTTCCTGTATCATTCGTAACTATTATGAAAATGTGGCATTTCATAGATAAAATTATGCATTCACAACAACAAAAAATATGTCGGCAGAAAACAAAAGTGGCGTTATGGAATTGGTAGTACCGAAAGGTTTCCGCTCTGACACTAAGGGTTAATGTAAGTAGCAAGCCGAATGTTGCTCGAGAGTTATCTTACGATTCCCTTTTTGAGTTTGTATCTGCCTGCTTGTGGCTCAGCTACAAAAGAATTAAATATCTGGCTTTCAGGGGGTCTCGAAAGGCGAACGAATGCTGCTTGCACCTGGTTACCTGGAAACTGGTTTTTTTCTAAAGTGGGAAGACATCCTTTTGTAGTTGAATTGTTGGCAAATGTCAGTCAGGCGTGTGCCGTTGATCTAAGCATTTCGGTATGTTGAATTTGTACCAATGATTTTTCTACAGGTTTTTTCTGTTCCAAATAGAGAGTTGAAGTTTCCCATTAGTATTTTCACGTCATCTTGGTGAATTTTGCTCATAGTATTTTCGAGTGTGTTCCAGAATTTTTCGACATTTTTTTGCGTTTTTCTTAGTTTTGATGTTAGCGAGGGCCTCTGAATTGATGAGTGTATATTTTTTACTGGGGCTCTGAATGAGCATAGTTATAAGTCGATTGTTGATGGGTGTGATTTCTTTGATAGAGTTCATGATAGATCTGTGTTCGAGAAAAGCAGTGCCGAAGATTGGTACGCCTTTCGCTACATTTTGTTGTATTTTGCTCTTGAAGATGCAATGGTTTCCGCAATGCAAGGTTTCACTGTCAGTGAGTCGTGGTTCGTGAAGGGCAAGGATGAGATTTTTTGTTGGTCGATTTCTTTTGTGAGATTATTTAGTTTTCGTGCTTGGATCAATGTACCGATGTTTAGTTTTCAAATGCATGTTTTCTGCTTGTAGGGAAACTTAGCAGAGATCTTCGATATTCTCTGCCGTGCTAACCTGGCCTCCCCAGAATTCGAAATTCCAACTGCCGCCTGTCCACAGTTTCCACAGTTCATGTTTGCTTGTGTTTCATTGGTTTGACCTGAGTGACAGTAGACATATTACTCTCTTTATCTTGAGCAGTTGCTACCTGTTACTCCATCAAAGGAATTTATGTGCGGAGCATTGTTGCAATACAGACTTTCAAATTATCCAATTTCTGTAGTTTCATTCGATACCAGATCGTTCTAATCGGATTCAGCCAGTCAGGCTTAATGTGGATATCCGAATACGACTCATCATTTGATAGACTGGGTAAACCACATTATTAATCCGACGGTTGAATCTAGATCACTTATTTATGACAGGGCCTGGATTCTTAAACACTGTGAAAAATAATAATACAAAGAGCTTGTTGCTAATATTTTATTTAAATATAAATATATCAACGAACGAGATAACAGTTTATTTACAGGAGCAGAGCCCCATCCATCATAGCAGAGCAGTGCGAGATTGGTTTCAGGGCCAAGAGAGGATAAAGCTATTGGCGTTTGTTCCACGATCACCGAACATCAACCAGATAACGAATATGTGGGCAGAGGTAACAAGGTCAAATCCATGTGGACCTACAAATGCAAGCGACCTTTGGACGAATAAAGAAAACGTATGGTGGGAAGTAAACCATCACGCTACACTGTCGACGACTTTATGAAAACAATGCCCCTACGTCTTCGAGAAATCTTACGTAATAATCGTGGGTGGGTTGGTTACTAAAAGTACACTCGTCCACAAAACCCATGTGGACAATTATCTGATAGTCGGTCAAGCTTTGCTTTGTCGCTGCTCTTTAGATTCAGGTCCATTTACTTTCAGTCTCCTCCTTACAATTCTTGCAACGCAATGTAATTGAAAAATCTCATCCACTCGACGCCAACTGAGGAACTGACTGGTGCATGTGTTGTTCAACACACAGTAGTTGTCACCCTCACTGGAATCAATGACTATTTTTGTGTGTGTGTTTTCGTGTTCACGCACAATCTGAACCAATACTATTAACATTAGAGAGACAACCAACAATAAATATTGCATCAAATATTACTTTAAAGTATTTTAATGCGATGGGAAGTTACAAACTGAATTCTTACCCTGCATATTACGTTACGTTAAGCAAGATGTATTAACTCCATAGTATCGTTAGCAGAGACAGTGCGCTTTTGTTATCGAGGCTCGCGTCAAGTGCAGCGATTAGCAGAGCCCAATGCTGCCGCGATTTGTTTATGTTGGCTGCGCGTAGACACTGCAGCAAACGCTTCGCCATAAACAGAAAGAAAACAACTTGCTCTGACTGCAGTGAGCGGATATTACTGCCTGCGTGTTCTTAAAGTAACTAACGTAAGACTCTACTCACAGGTGCCATGGAACAATTGCAACGGGTATCATTTCATTAGTCATCAGAATATTAACCAATGATGAAATGTCCACTCTATTTGAATCCCAAGAAAATAGGAACCTTCTCACAAAGGAATCTGAGGTGATATCAAAATTTATCCAACATCGAAAAATTAACTGCAGGGCTTTCATGTATGCAGTAGTGGCACACAAGGAAATATTATGTGTTGGAAGCGTATATTTCATTTCCTCTTCTCATATTAACGCCCTTGTTTTAGTATGAAGTGAGAAAAAAACATGAAAACTAAAGTTCCTGAGAAGCATATCAGTCATTTCCTCTTCTCATATCAAAACTTTTACTTTAGTACGAAGTAAAAAAACAAACAGATTAAGTTTGTGCACCATAATATGACACAAGATTCTTATCGTAGGCGCTATCGAAAACGCAAAAAGCGGGGAGCTGTCCATTCTTTTGTCCAACAGTCTGTCTCCTTTCATGCATTACTCCCGCTCGGAGATTCTTATTTAAGGACTTGTGGCCATCAAGTTCTTCAGCAGAACAAGCCTTATGTTATTGTGCTAATTACGGTATGGAAAAAATGCAATCAAGACGATTTCCCCTGAAGCAGTGGGGTTATTTGCAAATGTCTGTATTCAGCAATGACTGCCAGCTGCCACAACACTTCACAGAGTCCATGCGGCAGGCAACACAACTGTGCGTGCACTTCAGACTTCATTCCGTAAGACGTCAGGAGATGGATGGAAACGTCAAATTAACGTCGCTTTCCGAGTCGTATTCAGGCCAGTATGAGGTGTTACTAAGGTAGTTGAGCGTTCTAGCAATTACACTTGTATAATTCCCATATGAGTATTCCGATAGCCAAAAGAACCTGTTTGTGTGAAACTATCTGGAACTGCATTAATATCAAACTGCAAGAACTTAATACGTGAACTCTTCTCCTCGCTGTATGACCTATTACTGTTATTTAGGATTCTCTCCGTCCAAGGCGTAATGCAAATGGAACTTCAGAGGCGCTTTCCGCTACTCTTAACAAACATCAGCAACTTGTAATCACTGCGAATTACAACTGCGTGAAGATATGGCTCAGATTGTCAGTAGTTGTGGTGGTGTTATGCTGTGAAACTGCTTACAGTAACGTTAATGGTGGCACAGATAATTTAGCGCTGACTACCTACTTAAGTAAAGATAGTGTTGTGGCGTCGTCGCTTCTCTTTATTTGGCCTCAGCTTTGAGTAATACGATTTAACGAACATAGTACTCCATTGGCGGGCTGCTAATGATACAGTATGACTACAGAGATCATCGTGCGGGTATTACATTAATTCTGCAATGAATTGCTAAACAAATATTACCCTCAGCTATGCAGCTGGAGTGACTCATTACACAAGTACTCAGTGTTGTGTTTGGTTAAGTGATCAGTTCGCTGCAATCCTGCTTCTACTGTTCGCCTTTCGAGCCTCGTCAAAAGCTAGATTTTTAACTGTTTTGTAGCAGAGCTACAAGCAGGCAGATACAAATTCAATGAGGGAATCGTAAGACAACGCTCTAACAAAATTCGTCTTGCTTCTTTTAGTAACCCTTAGTGTCAAAGCAAAAACCTTGAGGTACTGCTAAATTGATAATGCCACGTTTTTGTTTACTGCCGACATGTTTTTTTGTTGTGAATATATAATTTTATCTATGAACTACCACATTTTCATAATACTTGCAAAGCAAATCATGTGAAGTAACACTTCACCAACTTGTTAGGAAGGTGGAAAAAGCACTACCCTTTCTGGATGCTCCCTGTATCTTCCTGGATGTCGAGGGGGTTCTAGTAATACGATCTTCGAGTAAATGATTAGAGATGAAGAACCTAGTGGTGAATGAAATAGACGAGCTGAATGTGATAGACTACTCTTGAAAAGAGTAAGTAGACGATTTATTCACAGTAAGGCTTAGAAAATTTGCTAGTACTGTTAAACCTATGTGCACTAAACAATGTGAAAAATTATTTGAAGACGAGCCTCACGAAAACTGGTGTAGTATTATTTATGGGGAAGCATCTCTAGCACACATCCTGAAAAATTATGTTTCTCGATCAAACTTTAGAGAGGATTGTAGTGCATCTAGAGGTAGCCCTGGATGAAAAACTATTATGAACATCTCAGATAAAGAATATTTTCCACTGAGAAAGATAATCTTACAAGCACTAGAAGCTGCTGTAGGGTAAACTGGGGTCTAAACCCAGTACGTACAGGATATACATCCCTGCAAAAAGACCAATTATAATTTATTGGCCTATAATATGAACAAAGTCGAACAGAAGGTGGCTGCTAGGGAGTCTGGCAAGGTGCAGAGACTGGCCAGCTTTCACAAACAGATGGAATTAGCAGGATATCCACTCTTGCAATGGATGCTATGCTAGGCATGCCCGCCCTACACCTGTGGCTTAAAATGGAGGCAGCGGCAGGGACGTAAAGGCTAACAACAGGAAATAACTGGATATGGTTAGAATATACGGAATCCCAAATCAGTAAGGCGATGGCTGGGGAAATGTCGACTAACTACACAATAACTTCTAGCTGTTTCAATAAACTTTGCCATGTAACAGTTGGAATCAGGGAGCAGTGGAAAAACACCGTGCAGGAGACATAATATAGTGGTTTACTGATTTACTGACAGGTCGAAAACAGATGAAAGTACCAGGTCTGGTGTACTGCCTAGAATCTCTTTAAGCAAGATGGCCACAGTATTACACTTTTTTCTATCAGCATGTGCACGAACGGAAATTAGAGTAGACCCTACAAAAATCGTAGCATCTACTTTTATTCAGACAGCCAAGCAGCTCTGAAATCTGCATCAGCCCCTGCAACTAGAGCGAAGATCGTTGCAGAATGCCATGAAGCATTTTCTTTCGGACATGTCCGAAAGAACAGACACCACACATATATCCATGTACAGGGTGATTCAGGACGAATAGTGGTAGTACAGACGAAAAAAATTCCATGAAAATGCGTCCACTTTTTATTGAGTACAGAGATAAACCTGTTAGTACGTAACGCTAACAAACTCAAAGCAAAGGCAAATGAGGACATTCAAAGTTGATTTTCGAAAGTTCCCCCACCAACTTCAATGCACATTTGACTTATCTTGATAACAGCACGTCTAGCCTTACTGAGGTCGTCTTTGCGTTCTTTTATGAGTGTTGCACTATTCATAATCCGAACGATCAAATCGGCTCTTGGGCTTACTTTTTCTTTGTAGACTTCGCCTTTAACCATCCCCGCAGGCAAAAATCCAAAGAGATAACGTCCGAGGACCTTGAAGGCCAAGAAAAGTGCCCATATCTAATGATCCACCTTACGGGAAATTTTAGCTTTGGATGATGTGTCACCTGACGACTAGAATGTGCAGGAGACCCGTCATGCTGGAGGAACATACGCATTCTTGTAGCCAAATGGACCTGCATCTCGGTTCTTACAATAGTGCAATAGGTGCGCACGGGTTACATGTGACTGATGAGAGACTCCAACTCAGATTGTGGTTAAGGGCGAATCCCAAGCGCGTGGCCACGAACAATTGGGAGCGGAAACTTCATGTCATCGGAACCTTGTTGAAGGACCATGACATGCGATTGTCAGACCGACTGCAGAAAGTTCACTTTATAAATGCATACATACTTAGCAAAATATATCATGTCGCAGGAGTCTTACCGATACCGCAGGCCACTCCACATAAAATATTAGCTGTAGCCTCTTGGTATGAGTGGAAACAAAATATCTTCAAAGTATCTCTCCACACGGCGACTTTTCAGAGGCAAAATGGAGGACTTGGAATGAAAGACGTGCTTTTAAACTAATACATGCCACTAAGACAAGCATCACGAAACTTCTCTTCAACTCATGTAGCATACCAATTCATTGCAGAATTAGTGTAATACCCGCACGATGATCTCTGTAGTCATACTGTATCATTAGCAGCCCGCCAATGGAGTACTATGTTCGTTAAATCGGATTACTCAAGCTGAGGCCAAATAAAGAGAAGCGACGACGTCACAACACTATCTTTACTTAAGTCGGTAGTTAGCGCTAAATTATGTGTGCCACCATTAACTTTACTGTAAGCAGTTTGACAGCGTAACACCACCACAACTACTGACAACCTGAGCCATATTATCACACAGTTGTAACTCGCAGTGATTACAAGTTGCTGAAGTTTGTCAAGAGTAGCGGAAAGCGCCTCTGAAGTTCCATTTGCATTGCGCCTAGGACGGAGAGAATCCTAAATAACAGTAATAGGTCATACAGCGAGGAGAAGAGTTCACGTATTAAGTTCTTGCAGTTTGATATTAATGCAGTTCCAGATAGTTTCACACAAACAGGTTCTTTTGGCTATCGGAATACTCATATGGGAATTATACAAGTGTAATTGCTAGAACGCTCAACTACCTGAATAACACCTCATTATGGACAGAATACGACTCGGAAAGCGCCGTTAATTTGACTTTCCATCCGTCTCCTGACGTCTGACTGAATGAAGTCTCAAGTGCACGCTCAGTTCTGTTGCCCAGCGGATGGATTCTGTGAAGTGTTATGGCAGCTGGCAGTCTTTGCTGAATACAGACATTTGCATATATCCCCACTGCTTTAGGGGAAATCGTCTTCGTTGCATTTTTTCCATACCGTAATTAGCACAGTAACATAAGGCTTGTTCTGCTGAAGAACTTGATGGCCACAAGTCCTTAAATAAAAATCTCCCAGCGAGAGTAATGCATGAAAGGAGACAGACTGTTGGACAAAAGAATGGACAGCTCCCCGCTTTTTGCGTTTTCGATAGCGCCTACGATAAGAATCTTGTGTCATATTATGCTTCACAAACTTAATGTGTTTGTTTTTTTACTTCATACTAAAATAAAAGTTTTGATATGAGAAGAGGAAATGACTGTATGCTTCTCAGAAACTTTAGTTTTTCATGTTTTTTTCTCACTTCATACTAAAACAAGGGCGTTAATATGAGAAGAGGAAATAAAATATACGCTTCCAACACATAATATTCCTTGTGTGCCACTACTGCATACATGAAAGCCCTGCAGTTAATTTTTCGATGTTGGATAAATTTTGATATCACCTCAGATTCCTTTGTGAGAAGGTTCCTATTTTCTTGGGATTCAAATAGAGTGGACATTTCATCACTGGTTAATATTCTGATAACTAATGACATGATACCCGTTGCAATTGTTCCATGGCACCTGTGAGTAGAGTCTCACGTTGGTTACTTTAAGAACACGCAGGCATTGATATCCGCTCGCTGCAGTCAGAGCAAGGTGTTTTCTTTCTGTTTATGGCGAAGCGTCTGCTTCAGTGTCTACGCTCAGCCAACATAAACAAATCGTGGCGGCATTGGGCTCTGCTAATCTCTGCACTTGTCGCGAGCCTCCACAACAAGAGCGCACTGTCTCTGCTAACGATACTATGGAGTTAATACATCTTACTTAACGTAACGTAATATGCAGTTAGTGGGTTGGGTAAAAATTCAGTTTCTAACTTCCCATCGCATTAAATTAATTTACAGTCATATTTGATGCAATATTTATTGTTGGTTGTCTCTCTAATGTTAATAGTATTGGTTCAGATTGTGCGTGAACACGAAAACACACACACAAAAATAGTCATTGATTCCAGTGAGGGTGACAACTACTGTGTGTTGAACAACACATGCACCAGTCAGTTCCTCAGTTGGCACCGAGTGGATGAGATTTTTCAATTACATTGCATTGCAAGAATTGTAAGGAGGAGACTGAAAGTAAATGGACTTGAATCTAAAGAGCTGCGACAAAGCAAAGCTTGACCGACTATCAGATAATTGTCAACATGGGTTTTGTGGACGAGTATACTTTTAGTAACCAACCCATCCACGATCATTACGTAAGATTTCTCGAAGACGTACGGGCATATTTTTATTAAGTCGTCGACAGTGTAGCGTGATGGTTTACTTCCCACCATACTTTCTCTATATTCGTTCACGAACCACGACTCACTGACAGTGATACGTTGCATTACGGAAACCATTGCATCTTCAAGAGTAAAATACAACAAAAGGTAGCGAAAGGCGTACCAATCTTCGGCATTGATTTTCTCGAACACAGATCTATCATGAACTCTGTCAAAGAAATCACGCCCATCAACAATCGACTTATAACTATGCTCATTCAGAGCCCCAGTAAAAAATATACACTCATGAATGCTCATGCCCCTACCAACATCGAAAATAAAAAAAAAAAAACACAAAAAGTGTCGAAAAATTCTGGAACGCACTCGAAAATACTATGAGCAAATTTCACCAAGATGACGTGAAAATACTAATGGGAGACATCAACTCTCTATTTGGAACAGAAAAAACCTGTAGCAAATCATTGGTACAAATTCAACATACCGAAACGCTTCTACCAATGGCACACGTCTGACTGACATTGCCAACAATTCAACTACAAAAGGATGTCTTCCCACTTTAGAAAAAAAAACAACAATTTCCAGGTAACCAGGTGCAAGCTGCTTTCGTTCGCCTTTCGAGAATCGCTGAAAGCCAGATTTTTAATTCTTTTGTAGCTGAGCCACAAGCAGGCAGACACAAACTCAATAAAGGAATCGTAAGATAACGCTCGAGCAAAATTCGTCTTCCTGCTTACGGTAACCCTTAGTGTCAGAGCGGAAACCTTTCGGTACTGCCAATTTCATAACGCCACTTTTGTTTATTGCAGACATATTTTTTGTTGTTGTGAATGCATTATTTTTTCTATGAAATGCCACATTTTCATAATAGTTGCGAATGATCCAGGAAATGAAGTAAATACAGGTCTTTTCGAAGTCAAAAGTCGTTAATATCCCACTAATTCTTGTTAAAATAGGATCAATCTTCATACAGACACTTAATGCTTCGCTACAGTTTGGAACCGCCTGATTACTATGGATGCAGGTTCGAATCCTGCCTCTGGCGTGGATTTGTGTGATGTCTTTTAGTTAGTTAGATTTAACTAGTTCTAAGTCCTAGGGGACTGATGACCTCAGAAGTTAAGTACCATAGTGCTCAGAGACCTTTGAACCATTTTTGAAATTAATGCTTTATTGAGATAGACTGTTGTCGTGATGTTTCTGTAGTAAGCTGAATTTAATTTGTATTAGTAAAGTGAGTATTTTATTTGCATTTTCCTGTAGTTTACTAAACGCAACAGTAATCATCAAAGAGGAATTAATCAGCAGCTGAAATTTCTTTCACGATATCTACAACAATCTGACAATGCAACAGTTGTTTAAAAATTCAACGCCCGTAGAAACCTACTTGTTTTAACGATGTCATTAAACCAGTCTAGTTTTAAGAGTATTTTCGTCTAGAAATGAATTGCCTTGACGGTTGATCGACCAAGAGCGGGAAAGGTAATATTTTTCGAATATATGACGAGAGGGACAAGTGCTTGAGAGAGGACTTTCCTATCAATACAAGTGTCTGAGAGACGACTTTCCTATCAATCTCCTGGATAGTTTTGTTTCTCAAATCAACAGAGTGAGGTATTATGCAGTAGCACACGTCACGTAGTTTTGTTGCTCGACTTTCTTGCACTGCGACCGAAAGGTGTCTCAGTTGTTGACAACAAATTCCAGCTGTGTTGCACACACCCCTTGGGCCAGAATTCCTAGTCCAAAACACACTTATGGAGCTATCAAATGTAAATTATTATGTTCACACTACACTTTAGTCTACGTCTTTTGGTGGGGCTCAGTCTTTCATTTCTTCTTAGGAAGTTAACGATAAAGGCATCATAACACGTCACCAGTAACAGTACTACATAGGAATGCTCAATGAACGACCTGATGACGTTCAATAATAGTCACTGCGTTGATTTTTTTTTTTTTGCTTCGAATTAGAGCATGCAGTACTCCTACACCAGATTTCTGTACTTTGCCTGTTGAATGCTAATGTCGCATGATGGTAAAATGGTAATCTGTCACTAATATCAGTAGTCGAGACTTCCTTAATGTGGAAAATCATTCATGCCAGAACGATCTTTGTTGAAACAAGAATATCTTTTTCTGGCGTATTTTTCACATAGGCACTCGCTCCACGCACAGTTCAAATCTTTCTAGCTGCCTCCTCTACATTCACCCCTCTGTCATGCCAAAAGTAAACGTTGTGTTGCAGATGTTACTCCTCTTTCCACTTGCGACTCAATTTTACAAGGCTTCATGATTTTCAAGTATGCAATGCTTAAATGCAAGATGATAACTAGAATTTCAAATTCGAAAATGGCATTGATACATACACTGACAGCGTGGCGCCGCCTTCACATGAGTGGCGCCGGATTTCAGGCGGTGGGTGGCGTCTGGCCGGTGGCCGGTAGCCGCTGCAGCGCGAGGAAACGCTCGAGTGTAAGCTCCTATTATCGCGACGCAGGCACGAGCTGTCCTGCGGAATTGTTTCTGGAATACTTGTTATTGCGGGTGGGTAGAACGTTGAGCGAATTGTCTTCGATGTTCAATCAGACTCATAACTTTACACCGAAATGTGATTTTTCATAAAAATAAAAATAAATACAGTTGGACGCGAACATGCGACTCAAAGTATATAATGCACGACCGTTACCGCAAGACCACGTGCTCACTCCATGCAGATCAACTCGGAAGTAGACAACACTTCCTCCTAACACTTCCGCATCTGACAGTGTTGCCGGACTTAGAGTTGCAGGGGCGGTCAGTTTTAGTGGCCACCTTAAGTGAACGACTCGGACATAGTCTCTGTGGCCTCCGGCCGGCGGTCAATTTTTATGTCTAAGACTGTACGTACCAGTCTTGAACACACACAGCTTCTGTAAGTTTAAAAAAAAAAAACTTCCACGAAATGAGAAATTCAGAAATTCGGCAAGTACCTGCGGCAAGATGGCAGAAACTAGAATGTGTTTTCACGCTACAGCAGAGTGTTCACTGATTTGAGACTTTCTTACAAACTGGTTGTTTGTTTGTGGGTTGGTTTAGGGAGGGGATCAAACAGCGGAGACACCGGTCCCATCGGATTAGGGAAGATGGACGGGGAAGAAAATCGTCCGTGTTCTTTCAAAGGAACCATCCCGGCATATTCCTGGAGCGATTTAGCGAAATCACGGAAAACCTAAATTAGAATGGCCGGACGCGGGCGGGCTTTGAAATATCGTCCTCCAGTATTCCAGACCAGTGTGCTAACCATAGCGCCACCTCGCTCGGTTTCTGAGAAATTGAAACTGTGTGCCAGACCGAGACTGGTACCTGGGAATCGAACCTGGCACACAGTTTTGTCAGGAAGTTTCATGCAAAAAAACTGTTTCCACTAACTTGCGAATTTCTTGAAGTTGACGAAGGTAGCGAACCTTCGACGGCGGGAGAGGGCTGCACATCTGGTGGTTCCTAATATTTCACAAAATTCTGTAATTGTATCGATAATGCGCCAAAGTTCAACAGAACTATTTCAGGATTACGATGTTAGAGTGGTTGCGATATAGACAAATTGCAAGTAGCTTGATACGGGCTTTTGTTGAAGTTTCAAAGAGGAGTCAAGCAGTATATTGCTCCCTGCTACGTATATGAGGATAAAATCAGAGAATTAGAGCCCACACAGAGGCATACCGACAATTCTTTCCAAGAACAATACGAGACTGGAATAGAAGGGAGAACCGATAGAGGAACTCAAAGTAATCTCCGCCACACACCGCCAGGTGGCTTGCGGAGTATGGATGTAGATTAGATATCTAAAATAAAATAAAACAAAGCAGCCTTGAAAGTATACACCTACGTTGTGGATAAAATCTCTGAGAGCAGAGGGTACAGAGTACTCCGTTTATCGCCTTGCACTGCCATGTAAATCCCATAGACTTGGCATGGGACAAAACAAAACACAAATTCAGGGAGAACAATGTCACAGATGACATGTCTTTGTAAGGTGTCAGGCAAATCCAACACCTTCCATGAAAACCCAGACATGATAAGCAAATCCAGTAGTGTGTCACATAGCTCCGAATAAATCGTGGCATTGAATTAACCAAAGTAATACGAGTAACGAGTGAGCAAATGGAATACCACAGACTAACACAAGAATGCCTAAATGAATGTCATACCTTCCCACCGTGAGAGAGTCGCAGTTCCGAGGGGAGAAACGAGAACAGAAGCCGAGAGCAGAGGCATGTTAAGCTGGAAGGCCCTACGATAAGGGATGGACACCCACGAGCCAGCTAACCGCTCGGACCACCCCCACCCCATGTTAAAAGCTAGAGCCCTCCAGAAGAACAGTATAGATCTTACAATAACACTAAAAGGACCACACCAGCTGCAAGTTTTAGCGTGAGACTTTTTTGCATCTCTGTTGCGTTGCAAACTTTAAAAACATTGCCCCACCACGAAAAGTATAACGTTTCTCATTGGATAGACAGAATTTTTGTAGGCGGAGCTTAAGGTTAACATTGAGGCCCTGATTGGTCAGATGGAAACACAGCCAGATAGTTTTTTTAAACCAACTTCGGTAAATCATAGTAAGGAGAAGTTAGGAGAGAGTTGCTCCCTAGACGGCAAGGTGAGTGGAGCTCAAAATGGTTCAAATGGCTCTGAGCACTATGCGACTTAACATCTGTGGTCATCAGTCGCCTAGAACTTAGAACTAATTAAACCTAACTAACCTAAGGACATCACACACATCCATGCCCGAGGCAGGATTCGAACCTGCGACCGTAGCAGTCGCGCGGTTCCGGACTGGGCGCCTAGAACCGCGAGACCACCGCGGCCGGCGGTGAGTGGAGCTGTGCTGCCCGCCGCCCCCTGACGAACACCGACAAGGTAATGAACTCACACGACGCCGCATAACAGCGCATACAGCTTCACTCAGAACTGCAGAAGTCTCATCTGTTACACCCACTTTTTGCGTAATACTAGTGTCGATCGTCAATTAAAGCTCATGGTGTTCACATTTGCCACTTGAAGTAAAAATCTGAAACACGATGATTTTTCTGTTATATAGTTATTGAGAAGCCACATCATCCACTGTAATTTACGACAAGTTAGGTGAGTAATTAAAGATAATTGAGGGTCACTGTAGACCATTTTGATTGTTTTCTCTCTTGTGAAACTTAATTTAAACCTAGATTATAGATGTGATATGGCATAGATCATCCTTCGATCCATTGTAGAACTTGGAAACCCACTCAGGGAATATTCGTTCACATTTTTTGTTGAACGCAGTTGGTTTTTATCATCCTGTACTAAAACATTTCCTTTTATCAATTGTGCAATTTATAAACAATGTTTTGTGAGTAGAATAAAATTTCCAATCGTAAACTTAACTGCTTTTTCGACGTTATTTTACCAGCTAACTAAAAATAGGAAACCCTTGAACCCCCTCCACTAAATTTGATTAGTACTAAGATTCTTTTACAGGGAGTGCAGTGATGCTGACGCTGAGATCATTTAGTATTTGGTTATATCATCGCTAGTCTCACTGAACTCTTCTGAACTCTACATGTCATGTGTGGTCTGGCGTCTCCTTACCAGCAACAGGTTGCAGGTTCAAACTAGTCAATTCCCTAAAACACACGCTCAGAGCGTCGTTGCGCGAAAGT
This sequence comes from Schistocerca gregaria, assembly GCF_023897955.1. Classification (NCBI taxonomy): domain Eukaryota; kingdom Metazoa; phylum Arthropoda; class Insecta; order Orthoptera; family Acrididae; genus Schistocerca; species Schistocerca gregaria. The sequence goes on from NC_064926.1 coordinate 50,359,446, forward strand.
GGTAGGGAGACACGATATGGAACAAACAGACACCACGCAGAATGTTAGATATTCAGTAACTACACCGGATTGACATGGTTATTCAATGAAAGTGCAGTAGCTGGAGCGAAATTCCTGGACACGAAAAAATGGAAATACCCACAGATGATGTTATCATCAGTTCCATGTTCTCAAGTGATGATTATGATGATGGCGATCTTCTTGAACCAAACGTAAACGGCAGTGATATTTGGTGGACATATTTTTGGCAATGCTTTGAGGTACAGTTAATTACGCATTGTAAACATTATTGTTGTTCTGTGTTTCATTAACAGACACTTCCTTTCATTTTTCAATATTTTCGATAAACAAATAATTAGTAAGTAGCAGATAAAACTCTCGAGCATGAATATATAACCAAATTGAGTTGTGTCCGATCCGACGAAAGTGTCAGGCGGACAATATTTTCGGGAGTGTCGCCTACGGTTTCGTGTTACGCACATATCGCAGGTCGCGGTTCCAGCAGTGCTGCAAGCAGGCGATGCTGCCTTCGGCGCCTCACCGTTCCTCTCCCCTCAGCAGTCGTAGAGCGGGTGCACGCCGTTCCTGACCTAGCTTTTATTGATGGTAACGTGAAGCGTACGTTTATACGAATATACCGGAAGAACATCTACACAGAGGCGCTCAAAATCTAATCTTCCGAATAATTTTATTTCCAACAACGCATCGATAATAAGCACGAGACGCCCTTCTAACCCGCAGGACAAGAGAGGTAGTTTAAATTGTGGAAAGGGGCCAAAATAAGCGGCTTGTCAGTTACACTCGAATATACAATTTTATTTATTTGACTAAACATTACAAGAGCCAAGAAATTTTTTAAAAAATAGAACAGGATTAATTTTTGGAACTTAATAACCGGCTGAATACGCTATACAGTCTCAGGCCTTATGGGCAAGACCACTTTAATTTAAAATTGGCTGATAGCCAGTAACTTAAGACTTAAACCAAAATAATCAATTTAAAAGGCAGAAGGCCTTTATCTTAAATAAGTTCTTTCAATTAGGGTGAAGGCCCAAACAATCTGCCACCTTACGAGCAAAACAACTTTAATTCAAAGTCGAATAAAGGCCCATGACTTAAGACTCAAACCAAATTAAATTTTTAAAAAGCCCAAAGGTCTTACTTAAAGCAGTTCTTTAAATTAGGCTCCAGGCCCAAACAATTTTACGCCTTAAGGGCAAAACAACCTTAATTTAAAAATCGGCTAGAATCCAACCAAATACAAACAAGAAGAAAAAATAAGAAAAGCAGTACACAAAACGGCACTCAGAAGTTTCCGAACGTCGGCCTGGAATTCAAACACTAACGCTCGCTTTGGCGAGACAAGCAGTCGTCCTAACCATTCTCGATCCGACGACAACTCAACCAACAGTCAGCGAACCCACAGACAAGATAACTTCCGCTCCACCCAACCAGCACAGAACAGGGAGTTCAATAGAACAACGTAGAAATTATTGGCGCCCACAACCAATTATACATTGAGTTATCAAACTACACACCGTGCTGGACAGCGACAACACGATGAGGATAATACTCTGCCTGAATTTATGTCAACGCTCAGAGTAGGTAACCGGAAAGGTTCCAATGGCCTTAACATCTAAGTCATCAATTCTCTGGGAACTTAGAACTACTTAAACCTAACTAATCTAAGGACGTCACACACATCCTTGCCCGAGGCAGGATTCGAACCTGCACCGTAGCGGTCGCGTGGTTCCAGACAAGCGAATAGAACCGCTCGGCCACACCGTCCAGCAGCCGGTTAACGGCCACAAAACAGAAGATTCCACTGGTGCACTTCAATTCAGAATAACCAAGTGCAGGTAAATTCCACAGGAGGGTGGCTAAAATTTGCGAACTAAACACAGGTTGTTGCTCGCGGGAATGTCCCAACAGCGAAAACGAAATCCAATCGATACAATGCGAATAGTCGAGAGTTGCTGGTAGATTAAGTCAAAACTCAACTTTCGTTTCCAGGGTCAGTGAGCCACGGACCTCGTAGCAATGGGAAGAGCACCACAGACTCCGACCTCGTGTAGACGCCGCCAACGGCCCCGGCCAAACCACGCGACGCCGAGATTTCCTCGCTGCTCCACGCCAACTGACCAACTGGTCTCACACAGCACAGCCAGAAACTGTAAGAGGCAGGCCAAAGATTGTACAAGGTGCGAATATCGATATATACCGCTGCTGCCACTCGCTGAGGGAGACGATAACAGCAGAATCGCTACAACCGCGGGAGACTAAACACAGAACACCAACCAAGGTTTAATCCAACGCATAGCATGAGCCAGCCACGGCTCAAAGCATACCTCTGAGGTTGCTAGCTTATGGGTCTTCTACAACACACCACATACATTCAATCACCCGACTTCTACATCTACGTACATACATACTCCGCAATCCACCATACGGTGCCTGGCGGAGGGTACCTCGTACCACATCTAGCATCTTGGCTCAAATGGCTCTGAGCACTATGGGACTCAACCGCTGTGGTCATAAGTCCCCTAGAACTTAGAACTACTTGAACCTAACTAACCTAAGGACATCACACACATCCATGCCCGAGGCAGGATTCGAACCTGCGACCGTAGCAATCGCACGGTTCCGGACTGCGCGCCTAGAACCGCGAGACCACCGCGGCCGGCATCTAGTATCTTCTCTCCCTGTTCCACTTCCAAACACAACGAGGGAAAAATGACTGCCTGTATGCCTCTGTAGGAGCACTAATATCTCTTGTCTTATCTTTGTGGTCTTTCCGCGAAATATAAGTAAAATTGTACTGCAGTCAGCCTCAAATGCTGGGTCTCTAAATTTCCTCAGTAGCGATTCAAGAAAAGAACGCCTCCCTTCCTCTAGAGACCCTCCCCCTCGCGTTCCTGAAGCATTTCCGTAACAGTTGCGTGATGATCAAACCTACCAGTAACAAATCTACCAGCTGGCCTCTGAATTGCCTCTACGTCCTCCCTCATTCCGACCTGATAGGGTCACAAAATCTCGAGCAGTACTCAGGAATAGATCGTATTATTGTTTTATAAGCGGTCTCCTTTACAGATGAACCACATCTTCCCAAAATTCTACCAATGAACCGAAGACGACTATCCGTCTTCCCCACAACTGCCGTTACATGCTTGTCCCACTTCATATAGCTCTGAAATGTTACGCCCAAATATTTAATCGTCGTGACTGTGTCAAGCGCTACACTATTAATGTAGTATTCAAACATTACGGGATTCTTGTTCCTGTTCATCTGCATTAATTTACATTTAACTACATTTAGAGTTAGCTGCCATTCTTTACACCAATCACAAATCCTGTTCAAGTCATATTCTCTCCTCCTACAGTCACTCAACGACGACACCTTCCCGTACACCAGAGCATCATCAGCTAACAGCAGCACATTGCTATCCACGCTATCCAAAAGATCGTTTATATAGATAGTAAACAACAGCGGACCTACCACACTTCCCTGGGGCACTCCAGATGATACCCTCACCTCCGATGAACACTAACGATCGAAGACGATGTACTGGGTTCTATTACTTAAGAAGTCTTCGAGCAACTCACATACTTGGGAACCAATCCCACATGCTGGTACTGTAAGTAGGCTGTTTAGGTTTTTTTTATTGGTAACGCCGCCGCAACGTAGCGATCTGTATGAAAATCACTGGCTGTGCCGTGTGCAGTCGGTGGCTGGTTGGCATTGTTGTAATACTCGCCATTGTAGTGTTGGGCAGAGGCAGCTGGATGCTAACAGCGCGTAGCATTGCGCAGTTGGAGGTGAGCCGCCAGCAGTGGTGGACGAGGGGAGAGAGATGGCGGAGTTTTGAAATTTGTAAGAATTGGTGTCACGAACTGATTTATATATTATGACTATTAAGGTAAATACATTGTCTGTTCTGTATTAAAATCTTTCATTTGCTAACTATGCCTGTCAGTAGTTAGTGCCTTCAGTAGTTTGAATATTTTATTTAGTGGGCAGTAGTGGTGCTCGCTGTGTTGCTGTAGCTTGAGTAACGAAGATTTTTGTGAGGTAAGTGATTTGTGAAACGTATAGGTTAATGTTAGTCAGGGCCATTCTTTCGTAGGGATTTTTGAAAGTCAGATTCCGTTGCGTTAAAAACAATTGTGTGTCAGTTTAAGCACAGTCGTGTAAAATTTTTCTAAGGGGACGTTTCAGTACCTTGGTTAGGAGTCTGCAGTGGGGCACCGAGTCAAATGCTTTCCGGAAGTCAAGGAGTATGGCATCCGTCTGATACCCTTCATCTGTGGTTCGGAAGATATCATGTGAAAAAAGGACGAGTTGCGTTTCGCAGAAGCGATGCTTTCTAAAGCCGTGCTGATGAATGGACAGCAACTTCTCTGTCTCAAGGAAGTTCATTATATTTGAACCGAGAATATGTTCCAGTCCTGCAACAAACCGATGTTAAGGATATTGGTCTGTAATTTTGAGGATCTGTCCTTCTACCCTTCTTATATACAGGCGTCACCTGCGCTTTTCTCCAGTCGCTCGGGACTTTATGTTCGGCAAGAGATTCGCGATAAATGCAAGCTGAGTAAGGAGCCAATGCAGTAGAGTACTCTCTGTAAAACCGAATTGGCGATTTATTTATTTTCAACCCATTCAGCTGCTTCACTTGAACCTAATCGAGAACATCCGGCAAGAATTGTAAGGTAATATCAGCAAAAGGTCACATCACAAGTAATATAAGACTGAAAGACATTATTCTGCAGGAATGGAATAATAGTGACTGGGATGTAAGCAGCAAGCACGTAAATTCAGTGCCAAGACGTTAGGCAGCAACTGATTGCTGGGAAGGCGTAATAACTATGTACCAGAGTTCTATATTTGTTGAGCCGTGTGGCTCGATCATTGACATTCCCTCCGCCGGTGTGGCTCGTCTTTGCTCAGAGCGCACGGTGGCGCCACCTACCGGGCCGACCGGGGAGCGAGGGGTAAGCTCCAACGAGGAACTTTGCTTTGGGGCGCCTAGCAGTAACTTCGTTTGGGAAGTCTGGCGTACAGTACAGGTGCCGTGCGAGGCAGCAGGTAGAGCGCATCTAAAAGGGGCTGTTTACCCGGGTGACGGCGCCGTAGCAGACACCCCGGCGTGGAAGCAGTCACGTTACTGGGAAGTCGTTGGCGTATTTCGCTTCCTGCGTGTCTCCTGGCACCGGGATCTGCGGCGGCTGGCTTCGTCGAGCAAGCAAGAGTGTGAGGGCCTTGTGCTGTAAATTGTGGCCGGAATCGACTACTGGGTTAAGCGCTGTTTTCTTGGTACTCCTGAGTCTTGTCCTCGAATGTGTTAATTTCAGCTTGCTTAGCACCCAAGGTTCTAGTGAGAGCTGTATGTGATGTGATGATTAACATTTGCTAGGGCCTGGAGTGCTGATGCATTCTGTTTGTAGATTGCTGCTGTCACTGTTAACCGCCACTGAAAACTGTTGGCTGGTCCTTGTGTCAGTGCCGCCTGGCTATAGTATTTGTATCACACGAAGGAGTTAAGCTGGCCAGTTGCTACAGATATATATGGATAAAATTTTCCCTGGATATCTTTTGCTGCGAATTGCAATAACATTACTGTTACGTTTCTATCTAAACTGATAGTGTGCCTGAGAGACACGTGTCTAACTCTAAATGAGTAGTTTCATAAATTCTTACAACTTACTGAGAGGCCAGTTGTTATTGTGTGTTTAAATAGTTTTAAATTGATTCTCTGAATGAAAGTACAAGAATTGCTTCAATGACAGTATGTGGATGTGGTAATTAATTCTGACTTTATCGCAAATTTAACTGTGGCTCTTTGCTGTAAGTCACCTTGTATTTTCGTCGGAAGGGGGGGGGGGGGGAGAGGTGGGTGGTGTCGATATACCGTTAGCGTGCACGCTAGTTACCTGTATTTGATTTCTTTTTATCGGTACTTCTGCTGTTTGTTTTGGTAGCGGGTGCGGGGTTCTGGGTTGCGTCCTGCTTGTGCTGTTGTGTATTTTCCGCCCCCTTCGTCTGCACGTGCCGGCTGGCCGTGTATCTAGTTCGCTCGCGGTTTAATGTATACTTGGCCTTACGCACATAAGATAATAGATTTGTACTACTAAGCTGATGTTCATTAATAGGTTGATTAATTCTACAGATGATGTGTTGTAATGAATTATTGTGTTTCTAATTATTTAAGGCAGATGACAGTCTGTTATAGATACCCACTATTTCTGGGATTTTTCATGCCTATTCTTGACCGTTTGGGGATCCATACCGAGCCTGTTTTGGAAACAGCTGAGTGGGCGGGCGTCCGCTTCTGGGCGTAGTTAGTTGCTGGGGGTCACATCAAATTCTATATTTTATATTTTGCATTGTAGGGTGCGTGCCATGTAAGTAACGTGGTTGTGTGCCATGGTATCTGATTTGTTGTTGCCCGTACTCTGAATCACTTTGGTAATACCAATCACTGCAGTAACGAAAGACTACAATTTTAGTAAATTGTTCTTCAGGTTGATAATAGTTTTTGAGTAGATGATTTTCAACTCATTTCACTAAATGTGTAATAGACCATAAGTGCCGTGGTTTATGAATGTTTAAATTTTGAAGTAACTTGCTCATACCTAAATGGTAATTTTAAAAATGCATTGATGGTTTTGTTTGTTATTTGTGTTGTTTAAATGTGCCACATGTATGTTCAGTGCAACTGTCGATGGTGATTGTCTGATGTGTCACTTGGTCCAGTCCTACCACCCCACAGCCTATTGTGCTGAGGTCGTTTCGTCGTGTAAAAGTTGAATTCCATGCTGTGCTGACACATCAGATTTGTTGATTTGAATGCTTATGTGTTACTGTTGGAGGAAAATTGTCAGTTTTCATTTGGAAAGTGTATTTATGTTTAAGTCCCAGTGGTGTTGCTATTTCGTCTTAGGTGTCCTTCCCAGGTGGCGGATAGGAGAACGCTCACCAGCTAAGCCGGATATAGGGGAAATAAAATACCCAGGGTGGACCAAAACTAGCGGCTGCTGCTTTGTAGCGTCAAAATAAATTACCTGGTTCCACAACCTTTGGAACCAGGTTGGGGCTGTACAGTGGACCAGCTCCTCACTCGAGTTAAAAAATTAAATATCTAAAAAACCTAATAAAACGTCTCGGAAAAGAAGGGAATGCTGGCCAACGAACTGGCGTAGAAAAACGTAAGACGACATTTGGATGATGGAATCTCCTCAAATTGAATATATTACCAGCAGAACTTGACATGATCAAAATGGTTGATATCGTACTCTCTGAACCAAGAGGAAAGGCAAAAGAGAAAAAGAACTTGGTAATTATTTACATATTTGGAGTAGGGTGTGCAAAACGGTAAGGGACAAAGCAGGAGTTTCCATTATGATAAAGAAAGAATAGAAAAAGAGAACCACAAATCGGAACTTTATTAATGAACGTATTGTTGTGGTAGAAATGACTCTATTTGCCAGGGAAGCTGTAATTATTGGTGTATATGAGCCCACGAATGATGCAAGAGACCAGGAGAAATATAGTTGCTGGACAATTCGTAGCAAGACTGTAAAAAAAATCCCGAGGAGGAAGGAACTAATTATCGTGAGGATATGAACGGAGGAGCAGGAATCACGTCCGATAGTGGGAAAACGATTAATTGAAATTTGTGAAAAGTTTAATCTGAAAATTACAAACACATTTTTTAAAACACAAGGACATTCATAAAATGGATTGGATTGTTTTAGAGGGAAGAGACCAAACCGCGAGGTCATCGGATTAGGAAAGGATGGGGAAGGAAGTCAGCCGTGCCCTTTCAAAGGAATCATCCTGGCATTTGTTTGAGGCTATTTAGGGAAATCACGGAAAATCTAAATCATTATGGCCGTCGTCTTTCCGACTGCGAATCCAGCGTGCTAACCACTGCAGCACCTCCCCCGAGAACATCGTTCTATAATAGATTATATTATCATTAGACAGATCTCATAGAGGAGCTCAGTGTAGAGCAGACCATTATCTAGAAAAAATTAAGAATTTTTGGCCGTGGAAGAATGAAAAGAATGATCCTAACAATATCGAAACGTATTGTGGTGACACAGCTCAAAATTTTCACTTCAATATTGGCTGCCCAGAAGATGAAAATATACGAACGTTCTTTGGTGCAAGAATGGAAGGAACATTGGAAGAATCATTTGAAGGAATTTCAGAGGAAACGTATGAATACATAAAACCCAGTGTTATAAATGTAGCAACAAAGGTGCTGGGCATGAGGGGAAACAACGTCAGCTGTGTAGCAGAATGGTTGTCGGAGGAAGTAGAGGTGGAAGTTAAAGAAAAGAGGAGGGCATTCAAAAGAGGTTAAATGATAAATGGGAAGTAACAAGAACAGTCTACAAGCAAAATAAGACTGAACTGATAAAAAAGTAAGGATAACGTAGAATGTAGCATGGGAAACGACATGTACCAATGTCAGTAGCAAACTAGGTTTTGGGAGACCTGAAGAAGCGTGGTCAGTATTAAAAGGACTTCCACAAGAGACGAAATCCAAAACCAATCTTCAACGGATAACACCAAAAGCATGGGAAGAATACTTCCAGAAAGTATTAAATGAGGATAGAGAAGGGTATCTGGAGGAAAGAACAGTAGAAGAAAAAAAACAGGAAGGGGAGGAGATCTAAATTTTGGAAAGTGAGGTGAGTAAGGTATTAAGAGCAGAAAAGAATGTTAAATCACCTGGACCAGGAGTATAAATCTGGAGTTCTTAAAATATGATGGTGAGGGAATTGTGAAACTAATAAAATTGTTATTCAATAAAATGTTACATGGAGATTCAGTACGCAAGAAAATGAAGCTGGGCTATGTTAATTATATATTTAAGAAAGATGATCGTAACAGTTGCTCGAATTATCGAGGAATCTGTTTCAAAAACACATTAATTTGAATTTTTGCGAAAATAATTTTAAAAGAGCTGGAAATAAATTTTAAAACATAGGAAGAAAAATATGGCTTCACAGCTGGTGTATAATGCTTAGGCCATATTTTCACATTATGACAGATCTTACAGAAATATAGGGAAAAAACATAGGGTTAATTTTGATAGATACTCTCCAAAGACAACTACTTTGGAGAGCATCAGATATGGCGAACATAAAGGTTGCTTTAATTAAAATAATATAAGAAATATACAATGATATATGTAAATTGAAAATTTGTTAGTACACTTTCACATATATTTAGAACAAGCAACGATCTGTTACAAGGCTGCCCCACGTCATCCATATTATTTAAAATTTATACAGTCTTACGACATGGTTTCGTAAATGCAGTAGATCGGGGCTAGAAATTAAAGATGTTTATTTACATCACCTACTATTTTCTGATGATCAAGTAGTTATAGCACAAGACGGGGAGGATGCAGATTATATCTCTCAACAGTTAGCATCGGAATACATAAACTGGGGACTGTTCATTAATTATCAGAAAACGGGATTCCTCACCAATGATCGAGATTACCTATATATAGAGGGAACGATAATTAAGAAGGTCAGTACTTTCTGTTATCTGCGCTCAATTTTAGAGCTGGAGGAAAAATCAGAGATACAAATTAATAAACTAAGTAGCAATGGAAGAAAAGTCATTGAGATGCTTATCTTAATCTTATGGAGCATAAAAGTAGTAAATCGAACCAAAGGAGTTATATATAAATCGTACTAGCGCATAGTTGCGAATGGGGTGTAGGCTAAGACTACTACTCTGAAACACGTAAAGAAAAAACAGCAAGCAATAGAAATCGACTTCTGGAGAAGCTCAGCAAGAACTCCTAGAAAAGAGAAAATAAGAAACGACGAAATAATACAGAGGGTGGAAGGAAGTGAGAGAAGAAATACATGACGCGATGGATAGAAGAAAGCCTGCCGCGGTGGCAGAGCGGTTCTGGGCGCTCAGTTCGGAACCGTGCGACTGCTACGGTCGCAGGTTCGAATCCTGCCTCGGGCATGGACGTGTGTGATGTCCTTAGGTTAGTTAGGTTTAAGTAGTTCTAAGTTCTAGGGGACTGATGACAACAGCTGTTAACTCCCACATTGCTGAGAGCCATTTGAACCATTTGATAGAAGAAAGTTACAATGTTACATGTAAGAAGAGTCGGGAAAGCCAGAATATCGAGGTGGTCCTGGAAAGGGAACCGGAAGGAAAGAAGAGGAAAGGTCGTCCTATGACCACCTGGCTCCAAAATGTACGATTGAGAATGGGAAGACTTGGCGCACAGGAAGAAGACATACAAAATCGAAACACCTGGAGGGACATCCTGAGGAGATAAATTAAAACAGGAGATAAATTAAGATCTTATGTAACAGATGTAATAATTTCCGTATATTTGTTATGTTGGAGAAAAACCTTTGCAAAGAGGAATATCTGAATAAAGTTTAATTTAAGTAAATACATGTGACATTAAAAATGAAATAAATGTGTCTGAAAAACATAGAAGAGGTTTGTCTATCGTGCTGTATATGTTTTGGTACTTAAATGCTCTGTTCCAGTGTCATAAAGATGACATTTCAATACCTCTGTGTGTAGAATTCTGCCACTGATACTGGTCTTGATGTTTGTTGGAGTGAGCATGCGTATCAATGTTACAGCTTTTGTGTTTCATGTGGGAGGTCACCTTTGAAATACAGATACAACATTTCGTTTCGTGGTTGAATCTTCACTGTCATTTACAATACCATCGTTTTCGTTTTCTAGTTTCCCTTCTAGACAATATGCTTAACTTTTAAATGTTAATTAACGAAAATATTTCACAGATGACTAAGAGACGATAAAACGATAACGTAAGGGAAGTCACCTATATCAATAAATGTGCCGAATATTCTAGGAAACACATATTTTGACACCCAGAAGATGGTAACTAAATGTATATATCTATAGCTATCTGTACACGTAACCGGAGGTCTGTGGACAATTAAGGAGATGATATGTCACGTTAAAACTGTGTGCCGGACCGAAACTCGAACTCGGGACCTTTGCCTACCGCGGGCAGGTGCTCTATCATCTGATGTACCCAAGCACGCCTCACGCCCCCTCCTCACAGCTTTACTTCTGCCAGTCTCTCGTCTCCTACCTTCCAAACTTTACAGAAGCTCTCCTGCGAACTTTGCAGAACTAGCACTCCTGAAAGAAAGGACATTGCGGAGACATGTCTTAGCCACAGCGTTGGCATATGTTTCCAGAACGAGATTTTCACTCTGCAGCGAAGTGTGCGCTCATATGAAACTTCCTGGCAGATTAAAACTGTGTGCCGGACAGAGACTAGAACTCGGGACTTTTGCCTTTCATGGGCAAGTCCTCCACCAACTGAGCTATCCAAGCACGACTCACGCCCCGTCCTCACAGCTTTACTTCCGCCAGTACCTCTTCTCCTACTTTCAAGACTACACAGAAGCTCTCCTGCGGGCAGGGTCTTGTATTCCATATGATTTTCGTTTCCATCTGCAGAATCCTGCAGTCTGGCGAGCAAGGGAGGAACGGAAATGGTGCTCTCCGTAGTTGACACAGGTTGGAGGTAGGGCACATGAAGTATTGGTATTTGATGCATGTCCACAATCTCGACAGGTGACGCTGGAAGCACAGCGGGAAGTTGTATGTGGTCTAACGAAATTACTGCTACAATGATTAACATTCACCCATGTTTGTCAATGAGTATCTTAGAATTTTGGAACGTATGGTTAAAAGGCGTTTGGGTTGTTACACGGAGAATTTTGGAGTAGTAACCAGTTTTCAACTAGATTTCAGTCATGGTGAGGGCACGACAGACACATTTTTGCACCTAGTAGTGGACATCTGGTTTGTTATTCAGTGAATAAATAATTAACAGCATTTTATACAGACTTAAATCATGGTTATGGCAAAGCCTTTTATCAATTCCTTCTCAAAAACTGAGAAACTTGCGGATACTCCGTTGCGGAAAGGAGGTTAATAGTGTTTTCGGATGAGAGCAGTATCGGACCTTCACACAGATAATAGACTTTGAGACGGTCGCTGTGGCCGAGCGGTTCTAGACGATTCAGTCCGAAACCGCGTTGCTGCTACGGTCGCAGGTTCGAATCCTGCCTCGGCATGGGTGTGTGTGATGTCCTTAGGTTAGTTAGGTTTAAGTAGTTCTAAGTTTACGGGCCTGATGACCTCAGATGTTCTACATCTACATCTACATCTACATCCAAACTCCGCAAGCCACCTGACGGTGCGTGGCGGAGGGTACCCTGAGTACCTCTATCGGTTCTCCCTTCTATTCTGCTGCGCCATCACCTTGATGAAGCCCGTATGCCGCACGGCAGGTTGTCCAGACAGCTGCTGCAGACACTCGACAAATACCAGTACAAAGCTCTGTGACCATAAGTAAGAGCCCTTTGATCCACGTCGAGGAACACACTATTAGTTGAAACAATGGAAACGCCCTTAACAGTGCTTAGAGACTACATCAGCAGAAAGTTTGTTCTGAACTATCTACATCGCTCTGGGATGTGTTGACAAAGAAAAACTTGCACTTACAGTGCTGTGCTATACAGACCCCAGCCACAAACCAGCACCACCACTTATAGAGGCAAGTACCAGTACACCACTCAAAGAACGCGGCTGCTACTTTACTTTGAATAATAGTAGGAACATAACAACCAGGTGCTAGGTGTACGCATTAATCTGGATTACTTTCAGAACTCATAATTACAGTAATTTAGAGAGCCTTCTAGAACAATGGCTAGATGCCACATGTGTATATGCCGACAGGAAACGCTGGGAGTTTCAATCTGTCTATAAACTGAAAAGCATACAACGCTCGTTGTGGGGGAAGCTGCATTGTCCAGAAGATCGTCACACTTTCCGTTAAGGGTGACTAAGGATAAATTTCACCTCTAGCACTTTAGAACGTTTTTCAGAGGTCTACATATATTCCATGTCCTTATGCGCTTCTTAGTTTTGTTAGTAGTTCACATCTAAATCCCACATAGAATTAACGTACTTTGTGGAAAATAAACATCCCTGCACACTGCGTCACCAGCGATTCGTAAAGCTAACTGAGGAGGCGTCTGAAATACCCTGTAGTGACTTTTTGTGGCGTAGTGGGGAAGAGAGCTTACGGAATGGCCTGCTCGCTTTCCGGTCGTAGAGCTATGAAGGAGCAAAGCGCATGACCACAGTCTGGCTACTTGTCTTACGTGCCGGCTGCTCTGGCGGAGCGGTTCTAGGTGCTTCAGTCTGGAACCATGCGGCTGCTCCGGTCGCAGGTTCGAATCCTGCCTCGGTCGTGGATGTGTGTGCTGTCCTTAGGTTCGTTAGGTTTAAGTAGTTCTAAGTCTAGGGGACTGATGACCTCAGATGTTAATTCCCATAGTGCTCAGGGCCATTTGAACTTTTTTTGTCACGCGTCGAAACTCCTCTACCCTTCCCCTAAACCACCAGCCCGCCCGCTACATTCCCCGAACAACATATCCCTTAACACGCCTTTACTGCAATTATATGTGGTGAATACATTTAATATTTGCTCTTTAGCCATTCATTCAACGATAAACGTTAATTTTGTAGAATTAATACACTAATTTTAGTAACCTTGGAATTTTCGATTCTTTGCTAGGCGGAGACTATCAGTCCTACTGGAAAAGTTTGTTGTATACCTTTTCATATAAAAGCCTCCCTACCCCCACACTGACATCACACGTCAGGAATTTTAGTATGTTTTTCACGACACTCTCCCATGTCACTGTTCAAAATTTTCCTACTACTCTAACTTTTCCCCTGGACAACCTTCTTTGTTCTTCGTTGACTGGGCTAATAAATTTATGCCCGAAACTATGCTATATACGAGGGGACTTCAGAAAGTAATTCTGAATTTCCTGCAGACACAGTTCTACTGTTGTACAGATAACAGATGCGTCAAAGTGTCGGAGTGAAACGAACTCCAAATCAGAAGTGCGACTCTTTTAGATAAAACGTCTGAGTTGCACACAGATCCTCCTTAAATTCTGGCACTATACGGACCAAGTACAACGTCGCCATAGCGAAATGGTGCCAACGATTTGGCTGAGGCAGCACAGGCGTAGTTGATGCTGATCGGGGAGGAAGGCCATCGGTATCGATCGCAGACGACATTCGTAGGCGGAACTGAGCGATTGGGAGAACGTTGCGACCGTTGTTTGGAGACACATGCTGACTATTTTCAGAGATAGTTTCATGCATCTGTGTCTCTTTGAAGTGTTGTGCAGCTTTCAACAAAAGTTACTTTTCCTGTCTACTATGAAAACGTGTAATTTACATTGAAGTCCCCTTGCATGTATATAATATAAAAAAAGGAAAAGAAACATACTTGCCCCTGACGCCCTTTACCGAAAACGGCGTTTCGGTATGTGTAACTATTCACAAAATGAGGAAGGCGTTACGTCTTATGCGACTTACCGTGCATAATTCGCCCCGCAACCATACTGCACGTACTGGTTATAATTGTTTCCAAATTACGTGGTTTCCTTGACAGTTATGGGAAAGAGTGTGTTCGTTGACATTTGTCGTTTCCCCAAAATCCGGATATGAATGGCAGTACAGCACATTTCAGCTTTATGGTTCAATGCGAAGTTTTATGCTGAGGAAAGTTTTCTCTATTGAGTGACCCTCTGGTCTTCAGTTCTGTTTCTTAACATATACACCACACAAATTGTTTGTTCATTTAGTTATTCCACTTAAGTATTGGCATCCCAGATTATAATTATCAGAAACAGGTTAGGTCATACACTCCTGGAAATTGAAATAAGAACACCGTGAATTCATTGTCCCAGGAAGGAGAAACTTTATTGACACATTCCTGGGGTCAGATACATCACATGATCACACTGACAGAACCACAGGCACATAGACACAGGCAAAACAGCATGCACAATGTCGGCACTAGTACAGTGTATATCCACCTTTCGCAGCAATGCAGACTGCTATTCTCCCATGGACATGATCGTAGAGATGCTGGATGTAGTCCTGTGGAACGGCTTGCCATGCCATTTCCACCTGGCGCCTCAGTTGGACCAGCGTTCGTGCTGGACGTGCAGACCGCGTGAGACGACGCTTCATCCAGACCCAAACATGCTCAATAGAGGACAGGTCCAGAGATCTTGCTGGCCAGGGTAGTTGACTTACACCTTCTAGAGCACGTTGGGTGGCACGGGATACATGCGGACGTGCATTGTCCTGTTGGAACAGCAAGTTCCCTTGCCGGTCTACGAATGGTAGAACGATGGGTTCGATGACGGTTTGGATGTACCGTGCATTATTCAGTGTCCCCTCGACGATCACCAGAGGTGTACGGCCAGCGTAGGAGATCGCTCCCCACACCATGATGCTGTGTGTTGGCCCTGTGTGCCTCGGTCGTATGCAGTCCTGATTGTGGCGCTCACCTGCACGGCGCCAAAGACGAATACGACCATCATTGGCTCGAAGGCAGAAGCGACTCTCATCGCTGAAGACGACACGTCTCCATTCGTCCCTCCATTCACACCTCTCGCGACACCACTGGAGGCGGACTGCACGATGTTGGGCCGTGAGCGGAAGACGGCCTAACGGTGTGCGGGACCGTAGCCCAGCTTCATGCAGACGGTTGCGAATGGTCCTCGCCGATACCCCAGGAGCAACAGTGTCCCTAATTTGCTGGGAAGTGGCGGTGCGGTCCCCTACGGCACTGCGTAGGTTCCTACGGTCTTGGCGTGCATCCGTGCGTCGCTGCGGTCCGGTCCCAGGTCGACGGGCACGTGCACCTTCCGCAGACCACTGGCGACAACATCGATGTACTGTGGAGACCTCACGCCCCACGTGTTGAGCAATTCGGCGGTACGTCCACCCGGCCTCCCGCATGCCCAATATACGCCCTCGCTCAAAGTCCGTCAACTGCACATACGGTTCACGTCCACGCTGTCGCGGCATGCTATCAGTGTTAAAGACTGCGATGGAGCTCCGTATGCCGCGGCAAACTGGCTGACACTGACGGCGGCGGTGCACAAATGCTGCGCAGCTAGCGCCATTCGACGGCCAACACCGCGGTTCCTGGTGTGTCCGCTGTGCCGTGCGTGTGGATCATTGCTTGTACAGCCCTCTCGCAGTGTCCGGAGCAAGTATGGTGGGTCTGACACACCAGTGTCAATGTGTTCTTTTTTACATTTCCAGGAGTGTAGATTTCGGATGTAGGGCTCGTTACCACAGGTGCCCTGGCGAGTAGATTGTTTATTTTTAATTACCTTAGCTATCCTGAGTAGCATTTGAAAGACGAAATTCAATTGTGAGCGATTAATCTCGTCAGGTTATAGAATACGAAACGTCACAATGTACTATCTTACAAGGAGCCCATTCTGCAATCGAATTTTTTGTAATTTTTTTCTATTTATGGTATGTGAAGTTCAGAACTCAAATATCAATCAGTCCCTTCACAAGATGCCGATGCGCTCTCAAAAATTTTCGAGACGATCGGTGTTGAAATTCTCGGAGAGTCTTTAAAGCCTAGTTTACACGACGACACTAGGTTGCAGTCAACTGCGCTATCGGTGAAACTAAACACCTTAAGCGTGTTCTAACTTTGGCGACACTAGTTGCTTGAATTTTGAGGTTTTGTGTGTTCGTAGAGTTTAGACAAACTGAAATATGAAGTGGGGAACTGAGAATAATGTTCGCTTTTTAGATATCTATGCTTTGCATAATTGTTTGTGGGATTTCAGTGATGATGATTACAAAAATAAGCAATATATTGCTGGTCCTGAGACCGTCACGTGCGATAGTCTGACAACATGTGAGCTGCAGGGCAAAATTTACTGAATTAGGAGCACATAAAGAACTGAATTAAGAAAACTACAAGCAGATGCGATTGTAGCTGTGGAAATGCTATCGTCTACAAGACTAAAATCCCATCGTTCGGGTTGGTCGACTCTTTCTTTCTTTTTTTAAAGGAATATTGTTAACAGGAGGTAAGGCTATACAAGTCAAGAAGCTGCATTCTTTATTCACTATTCATCTATGTGAAACGTCGCCGCAGTGCTCCCCATTCACATATGTTAGAATTTTGAAATATTGCCACTATACTGATCTACGTTCAAGAGAGTAGTTTGCAAACCATTCTCTTCTTGATGCGGCCTGCTTCAAATAATTACTGTTGTTAATGTTAATAATTATTACTGCTAATGTTAACAATTATTGGTGTTAATGAAAAATCGTCATCACCAACTAAAGCCACATCTTATTACATGTCGAGTGTTCTCGATTGTAATGCACGCAATGTGGTATGTAATTTCAGTTCTGGCGGCAGTGCTTTATGCATAACAGTATCTTTATTCCTTATCGTATAATTAATTCTATTTAGAAGAAAAGTGAACTGTTCTAAGATAATTAAAAGAACTTCTTGGGTATTCCATGATAAATTATTTCAGCAAGGATGCTGAGCAACCGAGGTGACGTCTTTTCTGCATCCAGTCACGAATAGAAACACGTTTCTTATGTTTTTCTTGTACAGGGATTCCACGCAACAAGCTTTAACTGCATCACAACTCGTGCGACGTGCAGCTGACAAAACTTTCATTTCAGACACGCCTCAGGAACTCACAAAACGATGAAACTGAAGTGTATACTGCTTTCGCCGTGTCTACAGTCAAATATGAAACCATTTGCGTGCAACTCATTCCTCGCAACGAGTGGCGCAATCCAATGTCGTTGTGTAAACTAGGCTTAACACAGTAGAGCAAGCCTGTGTTTTGACAGCCATCTTGGATCGCAGGTACAGTGCATGTGGGTGCATACAGTTCTATTCCCATATGAAGCAACTATTGAAACAAAGATGCGTATTCTACGAGCATTTCTGTGTAGCATAAAATATATAACGATGGAAAAATAATCAGAAGCCCTCGGGACTGGTAACAGCTGAATCGCTTGTTCGAGTCACTTTCGGTCATTACATTTTTTTTCGTTTCAGTTTGAATACCTACGTTATTTTAATTAAAAGTTAATCAATTATATGCCTTGCCCTTTTTATGAGAAATTCATGTTTTCTTATTTCTGATTTCATATTGCACACAAAAATCCAGATTTCGTTGCAAATATAAATTTTTAATTACCAGTGTTTTGTAGGAGATTGTTAATAAAGATCGCTTGAATCAAAAACGATACAGTTTTTTCATCTTTACTGTCTGACTCTGCACAAAAATACTGGTAGGATGAACCATTGTTTAAAAATTTACCACAGCTGATAATCTGAGCGAGATCGTCGATGAAACAGGCAAATCATTCTACCATAAAGCCCATTGAGGTGAAGTTCTTGTTTTAACACATTAAAAAGGGTCAGAAAACTTCGTCAATTTTCTCGAGAATTTTAGAGTCTTGCATCGAAATGGTTTGAGTTATTTACATTTAAGTTCTAAACGGCACGTTCCACAAATATAAAAAATACGACAACGTGCGGACTCCTTGTCAGCATTAGTCGTAACCACGTGTGCGTGAGTGTTGAAGGAGTCGTCTCATTGGCTCTACAACACGCCTACACGCAATTACTGAGGTACCACAAAGCCGTTGTCCGTGGAACGCTGTTCTCTGATTAATTCAAGTCTGCTGTGCGTGGTTGGCTCTGGTTACTTAATTAGGGGCTACCAACTTCGGCAGACTCTTGATAATGCGCCACTGACTTGCACAGGTTCTCATACTTCACAGATAATACACAAAGTTCCAAGTCAAAGCAGTAACAGTTGACCGAGGGCAGCGATGGCGGTAACGCTGTACCTCTGAAGAGCGCTCACTAGGATCAGCAGTTGCGGCAGCCAGAGTCCATTAGACGCGTGGAAGTTCAAAAAAAAAAAAAAAAAGGTTCAAATAGCTCTGAGCACTATGGGACTTAACTGCTGAGGTCATCAGTCCTCTAGAACATAGAACTAATTAAACCCAACTAACCTAAGGTCATCACACAAATCCATGCCCCAGACAGGATTCGAACCTGCGACCGTGGCGGTCGCGCGGTTCCAGACTGTAGCGCCTAAAACCGCACGGCTATTCCGGCCGGCCGCGTGGAAGTCTAGGATGCTGAGAAGCGGCGTCATTTGATTCTCAAGCGTCGACGATCTGTACATATGAGTTGCTCACCAGGAAAAGCATTTCTAACTCAGATTTTAGCTTTCCAAGGATGTTATTGTTCATCTCATGTATTAAAGAGCTACTAGTTTCATGCCCGATGTGATGAATCGTGAGGAGTTGTGCTTTACTGTGGAACTGTTTACTCAACCGTTAGTCAGTCCACTCAGTTAATGGTGATTCAATAACCTCCATGGCCTCATTTTTGCTTATTCAGCCTACCACAGATTACGTTTATCATCTTCTTCTGTCCTCAGTTCCACCTTTTAATAGGCCGTAGTAACTTCCTCTATCCTCTGGGTTCGTAAGACCATCTTTGGATCCTTCTTCCTTCCATTCGTTCAAGATGTCTCATCCAGTTTGGTTATGTTCTTATATTTTGTCATTTATCACAAAATATTTAAGTTACTGTCTAATATTCTGATTAAGAATTCTGTCCAACTTAATACAACCTTTGACTGTCCTAAAATATTTCATCCGCCTGAAAGTATTCAAAATCTTTTCTCTTCATAACCAAAATTTCACTGCCATAACGTACGAAAGGTACAGGTGTCACCTTACAGAATGTCATGGTTGTACCTTTTAGTGTATTTTTTTCTTTTTAATTTTATGTTAATGGTGTCATATCCGCTCTGACATCTCTGTTATTTAATATCAACCTCCTCGCTTTCCTTAAAAGTAACTGAATAACTGAACTTGTTCCAAAATCTGACCATAAATTTCAATTTGATTCTTATGGGACATTTCACATGGAAGGCCATTATCTCATTTTTATTTAGTGCTATCTTTAAATTATAATCCTTTCCAGTTAAGCTTAAAAGACTGATTGATTTTTGCACTTTGTCTTCATAATTTTCTGTTAACACAATGACGCCAGAATACAATAGTACATTAATTTATTTGCTCTTGTTTATAAGCATCAATTCCGTCGCTCATTCTTTCCATTTTCGGAAAGCATCGTCTTTAAAACTATTAAAAAGAGCAGCGAGTCAAGTACACCCCTTTTTGACGCTGTGATTTAATGAGATCTTTCACCCTGCGTAACATCAAATATAATTTACAGTCCAGTGTGTAATCAGTTTATTAAATGATTTGGGTATTCATGTCTTACCATAATTTTCCAAAGACTCTATCTGTCCTGTAAAACGTTTGTTCAAAATCTTCTGAAAGTAGATAGACTGTTGAAATTAATTCTCTTCCTTTCTTAAATATATCATAAGTTGTGCCACGGATGCTTAACTTGGCATGGCTAAATTGAAATGAAGACATCATCCAAAGTCTAATGCAAGAAAATGTTCAAATGTGTGTGAAATCTTATGGTACTTAACTGCTAAGGTCATCAGTCCCTAAGCTTACACACTACTTAACCTAAATTATCCTAAGGACAAACACACACACCCATGCCCGAGGGAGGACTCGAACCTCCGCCGGGATCAGCCGCACAGTTCCTGACTGCAGCGCCTGAGACCGCTCGGCTAATCCCACGCGGCTAATGCAAGAGACACAGCGGAAGCAAGTCAGATGGCTACCAGGGAAGTAGTCTTGCACAAGCAGAGTATGGTATCTCGCAAGTACTGCTGCTCAGGACACGGAGAAATTACCACACTTTGAGGCACCGATGGTGAAGCCGCAGCAGTAATATCATTGATACAGTGGAAACACAGAAGCCACTGTGGCATTCGTGATCTGATTGCTACTTGGACTAGCGCTGTGGCTGTGTCGTGGGACACGATGCCTTGGCAAGACAACGACCAGCTATACCCGTATAAAAACTGTCCATTCTTGACGAACAGTATCAGCACGATCGCCTGCAGCGAGCTACGACAGTAAGTTTACGCCAGTCATCGTCCTGAAATGGACGATCTAGCTGTCGCTCCTAAATGCTGTCTTCAGTAAGTAGTAGGTTTGCCTGTCGTACCTAGAATCCGGGTGCTGCTTGGTGTCCAACTGGTTCCTTCCAGCAGCAACGTGGCCTGCCAGCTGACTTCCACCAGCTGTGGATCCTGTACCTGGGGTCCTCGGTTCATGCCTTACCATACCTCGCTACAGGGAGCGGGCACACTCTACTGCAGCTGGTTCTCATTGTGCCTGCATACTCTACAGCCTCCTAGCTGCCCTGTGCTCGCACACTTTACCACTGACAGCCGCTCTCGCTCCCGCATGCGCTGTGCTCCGTAGTACGACTCCGCATGCCTTGACGCTTCCTCTACTGACAAGGGAAAGGCCTGAGACACGGCCAACCGATTCAGCTCAGATTTGGCAGGTCGAAGGAGTCTAAGATATTTTGGGTCAACACCCCCGCGTTTTTTAGAAAATCGCCCCTAAAGGTTATAAAGAGCGATCGACTCAAAATTGGCGGGATCGATACATACTTGTAAAATAGAGCATTTTTCATCATAATGTATGGGGTCCGAAAACGCATACTTTTCCAGAAAGCGAGGTATGAAACTTTTATAACTGCCACGTCTGTACCCACATGGTTAATGCCTGTCTCCGACAGCGCCGATAGTAGCTGGCACCGTAGCTCAGCGTGTTCTGTCAGATGGTTAGCTGCCCTCTGTAATAAAGAAACTGAGTTAATCGATCAATAACGAATTTAAACGCGTGTCTCACGACGTCCGCCCCGAGCAGATGCAACCAACAAAAGCGAACGAAATGAAAAAAAAAGCACCAACGGCCAAGGTAACTGGCTGGTAATCAGTAAACCCGGGTTCGAATCTCGAAGAAAACTACCGAGTGTTATTCTTTTCGTTTGTATTTTTCCATATCTCAATTGATAGGGATATGAGGGTTAATAAGGTAAGTAAATCAATAAGGAAAGATAATAATAAGGTAGGCAAACTAATTTCCCAAACGCCGTGAGTTAGTAAAGTATTAAACTTTTAAGCATTGTCACATGAAGGCAACTCCGTGTAAAAATGCTCCGATTTCCTCACGAGGGATCACAGATAGCCAACCGTGCGACGCTTGTTTACAGCGAGGAGAGTTATGTTGTCCTGGTTGCCTCTTGGTCATATCATAGGGAAGGAACAGTGTAGCTGTCGAAAGATTGCGTTCATTAGATGCTCTTGGTGCCGTGAGCATATTTGTCTCGAATGTTTATATGACAAGTACTATCCATCTAGTTGTTCGACGGAAAGTGAAGACAAGTAACAGTGACTGGAATAGCCATTGTAAAGTGACCTGGAGTAACATTTTAGTTGTTTACTATCCCAAGAGGTTTGAGAAATTTATTTGCCTACCTTATTATCATTCCTTGTTGATTTACTTACCTTACTAACCCTCCTACCCCTATCAACTGAGATATGGAAAAATACAAACCAAAAGAATAACATCCACTACATTTCTTCGAGACTCGCAGCCAGTTACCTTCGCCGTAGCGCTATCGGTGCTGTCGGCGAAAAGCATTGACCATGTGGGTACAGAAGCGGCAGTTGCAGTGATTATCATACAATTTCATTCGCCTTTGGTGTATCTAAATTTCCCATGAGTGTATTAATCTGATGGCCTAATAGGGGTAGGGTAAACCACTGATTAATCTCACAGTACTTGCATGATTTGAGTAACAGTAGTAGAATTAAACTCGGCTATACGGATAGATTTTTGGACGATGGAGGTGGCCATTGCATTGGGGGCAGCTTTAGAACTTCCCCCGAGCAGCAAGCCAGTTCACGGAATCTTTTAGAGTCACCAAAATGGGTCGTGGACCTAGCAGGGCAGTGGTTTATGGGCCGCCATTCTGGCAGCTGGCCTTGCTCCGCTAGCAGCCAAGCAAGAGGGTGGGAACGCCGTGGCTGAATGTGGAGTGACACCTCTTTGGAAACTGGCGGCGCCGGGCTTCCTGGCGCAGGCCTAACTGCGAGTGGTCGTGTGGTGGGAACATGGTCTACTTATACTATGTGGGGGTGCAGGTAAAGCACCTAATGTGTTTATTATAAGAACAGCGCAGCTGCGAGCCGGAAAGAGAAATTTCTGCGGATGTCGCGTTTCTTAGGTTTTGAGCAATGGAAGAAACTGAGGACTTGCTTCTCGACCGTTGCAGAGTACAGTCGCTAAAGCTCTCCCTTTTCTACCGAGAGCGCAGTTAGTTGTAAAGATGTCTGGAAACCCAGGTGAAACATACTTTTTCGCGGACGTGAGACAGTCACTGTGGGGTCATCTCCTGCAGTACGACGCTTCTGCAGCGCCCGCACATGTACGACAGTGTCTCGTCTGTCACCGGGTATATTGGTAACATTGCACAGCTTCGGCAAATTCAGAAGCCTATCAATCATTTTCACGACAATCTTTTTCTCATAACAGCCTTGTACTCATAGTAGTCGCTTCCAGTGGCCTTTGCAAGCTTATTTTGACGCGAGAGACCAACCAGTGGAACGATAAAGCACAGTGTGCTTGTCTATACTGGCATCCTTCCACTCACAGTAGCCAGTCTCATTTACACGTAAATTCCAGTCAGGTTCCCCAAGTCTGTTGAAAGCCATCCTGTTAATGAAATGTTCCATAGTTGAAGTTCCTGTTTATATATGAGGGTGAATCAAATAAAAACGTTAATTTTTTTTAAATTTTATTTACTTTTCAGAAGTGGTGCAAAGCTGTATCACTTTTAAACATAATGACCCCCACGCTAAATGCTAGTCCTCCAGCGCTTACAAAGTGCATAAATTCCTTTATAACAAAATTCTTTTGGTATTCCGCGCAACCACTCATGCACCGCGTGGCGTACCTCTTCATCAGAACGGAACTTCTTTCTTCCCATTGTGTCTTTGAATGGTCCACACATATGGAAATCACTTGGGGCAAGGTCTGGTGAGTGTGGTGGATGAGGAAGACAGTCAAAATGCAGGTCTGTGATTGTTGCAACTGTTGTACGGGCAGTGTGGGGCCTTGCACTCTGCCGGCCTGGGTGGCCGAGCGGTTCTAGGGGCTACAGTCTGGGACCGTGCGACCGCTACGGTCGCAGGTTCGAATCCTGCCTCGGACATGGGTGTGTGCTGTCGTTACGTTAGTTAGGTTTAAGTAGTTCTAAGTTCTATGGGACTGATGACCTCAGATGTTAAGTCCCATAGTGCTCAGAGCCATTTTTAAACCTTGCATTGTTACATGTTGCAAAAGGACACCTGCTGACAGCAATCCACGTCGCTTTGATTTGATTGCAGGCCGCAGGTGATTTTTTAGGAGATCTGCGTATGATGCACTGGTGACCGTGGTCCCTCTAGGCATGTAATGCTTCAAAGTGACGCATTTATCGTCCCAAAAGAGAGTCGGCATAACCTTCCCTGCTGATGGTCCTGTTAGAAACTTTCGTAATGACGAATAGAGCCATTCCTTGCTCGTGCTCTTCGTTTCCGGCTGGTGGAAGTAAACCCAGCTTTAGTCCCCAGTAATGATTCTTCCAAGGAAGCCATCGCCTTCTCGTTGAAAGCCCCGAAGAAGTTCTTCACAAGCATCAACACGACGTTCTCTCATTTCAGGAGTCAGCTGCCGTGGCACATTTCTTGCAGACACTTTGTGAAACTGGAGCACATAATGAACAATGTGGTGTGCTGACCCATGACTAATCTGTAAACGTGTTGCAGTGTCATTCAGTGTTACTCGGCGGTTTTCCTTCACTATGAGTTCAACTGCTGCAATGTTCTGTGGAGTCACAACTCATTGTGCCTGACCTGGACGAGGAGCGTCTTCCACTGAAGTCACACCATTTGCGAATTTCCTACTCCATTTGTAGATTTGCTGCAGTGACAAACTTGTATCACCGTACTGAACCTTCATTCGTCGATGAATTTCAATAGGTTTCACACCTTCACTACGCAAAAACCGAATAACAGAACGCTGTTCTTTCCTGCTACAAACGCAAGTGGGACTGTCATCTTTATGCCGTCACTGCGACGGTTTGTGTGGATCTACACTATGCTGCCACCTACAGGCCATTCTGCATGCTGTTTGTAGCACGCTTACCAACTTAAGGATAACAGCGCGAAATTTCGAATTGTTAGTACAAATTTAAGACTTTCATTTGACTCACCCTCGTATTTGTCTCTCTTGACCTTGTTATTAGTTAATAAATCTCTTTGTGATACCGTATGTCCTTGTTATTAATTTTTCAACGACACTCCTTGTCATTCCCTACAATGTCATCTATTTTGTTGTGGGTTTGAAGTAATTAAATTAATTTTATGTCTAGTTAGCCAACTCAGGGGTGATCCACACAGGGGCCATCGTTTAATGTCAGATAGATAAATGTGGCACTTCTTGGGTATGGTGGTTATGACTTTTTAGTCGTTTGGCAGACGGAGACCTGAGTCCCATAGGCAAGCTGGCAGACTTGAGATTAAATAAGGCAGAAAGCATAGATAAAATGCCATCAGAATATCTACAATCATTAGGGGAAGTGGCAAACAAACTACTATTCAAGTTGGTGTGTAGAATCTGTGGCACTGGCAACATACCATCAGACTTTTGGAGAAGTATTGTCCATTGCAGGAGCAGATAAGTGCGACAACTATCGCTCAGTCAGCTTAACAACCCATGAATCCAATTTGCTGACAAGGACGGTATAGAGAAGAACGGAAACGAAAAGTGAGTAACTGTTAGACGATGACCAGTTTGGCTTTAGGAAAGGTAAGGGCACCAGGGAGTCAAGTCTGACGTTACGTTTGATAATGGAAGCAAGACTAGAGGAAAAGCAAGACCCGTTCATGGGATTCGTCGACCTGGAAAAAGCTTTCGATTGTGTAAATGGGAGCAATATATTCGAAATTCTGAGAAAAACATGAGTGAGCTATAGCAAAAGGCGAGTAATGTATAATTCGTATATAAACCAAGAAGGAAGAATAAGATTAGAAGACCAAGAACGAAGTGATCGTATTTAGCTGGGGATAAGAGAGGAAAGCAGTCTTTCACCACTGTTGTTCAGTCTATACACTGAAGAAGAAATGAAGGAAACAAAAGAAATGTTCTACAGTGGGATTAAAATACTGGTTAAAATGATATAATGATAACATTTGATGATGCCATTGCTATCCTCAGTGAAGGGGAAGATGAGTTACAGGATCTGTTCAATGGAATAAACAGTCTAAATGAGTACCAAATATCGATTTAGGGTAAACCGAAAAGAAAACCAAAAGTAACGATTGGCAGCAGGAATGAGAATAGCGAGAAATTTGGTAACAAAATTGGTGATCAGAATGTGGATTAAGTTAAGAATTTCTGCTATCTTGCAATCAAAATAACCCTTGACGGACAAAGGAACTAGGACGTGGAAAGAATATTAGCACTGACAAAGAGGGCATTAATGGCAAAAAGAAGACTACTAGTGTCGAACATAGGTCTTAATTTGAGGAACAAATATCTGAGAATGTATATTTACTGTTGTGGTTGGCAGGAGAGCCGACCGTCTTACTAAAGGACGCCGAAATGCACGCGTTTTAGCTCACGCAGGCTGGCGTGAGGTCTGGAACATGACAAGGGAATTACAATTGAGAAAAACGGACGTAGCTGGTGGAATACTTAACTTTAATCCATTCATGGAGAACGTCGTTTTTTATGGTACATGATTCACAATATCAATAGTAGGGATACTGGCGCCTTGCTAGGTCGTAGCAAATAACGTAGCTGAAGGCTATGCTAACTATCGTCTCGGCAAATGAGAGCGTAGAAGTCAGTGAACCATCGCTAGCAAAGTCGGCTGTACAACTGGGGCGAGTGCTAGGAAGTCTCTCTAGACCTGCCGTGTGGCGGCGCTCGGTCTGCATCACTGATAGTGTCCGACGTGTACTAACGGACCGCGGCCGATTTAAAGGCTACCACCCAGCAAGTGTGGTGTCTGGCGGTGACACCACATTCCTCCCCCGCAAATCGGCGTACGGTTGTCGTATAAGGCTTCCGCCCGCCGTGGGGAGGACCCCATGTAGACGTATGCGACGAGGTGGGAAGCCTAACAGCAGGCGAGGCTGTGCCTCCCGCACCCTGACATTCGGACCGCGGGGAGCGAGGAAACCTGCTCCAGGATGCACACCAACATGCGGTGTATGCGCCCGTAGAGAGACAGGAGGGGCCGAAGGGCCAACCTCCATCGGGCCGGGGCACCCGACGGGCGAAGACGACATACGGTCCGGAGCGGGCAAGAGTGCCATGTCGGAGGACAACTGGTCACGGGAAGCGATAGGCGGCCTGTTACCCAGCGAGGCACCCGGCGGTTGCAGCGACGCGTCCACTGCGGGCGTCACCGGCGGGAGAACAGGCGGCGGCGGCGGCGGCGGCGGTGGCGGCAGCGCGTCGCCATGGTGCAAAATGGAAGGCAGCGTCGTTAACACCTGGGGTTGAGGTGAACCAGTAGATGGGTCCCCGGGGCGCTGACCGGACGGCACTTTGCTCAAAGTAGACGGCGAGCGGCAAATCCCGTGCGACGACAGAGGCGCAACTGATTGAGATGCCGACGCACCTCACCAGAGGCCCCCAAAACCAGATACATAGCGCTGCCGAGGCTGCAAAGAATGCACCCTTCGAGCCAACGCCGTGAACCTCGATAGCGGCGATATTAGACAACGTCGCCTGGAGCAAAAGCAGGTGTCTGCCGCTGCACAGGAACCTGATGCGGCGGATGTAGCGAAGACATCAAGGTTCGATGAGGGCGACCGTGGAGCAACTCAGCCGGCGAGCGACCATCTCGGGGCTGAGAGCGATATGAGGACAAAAAGACCAATAACGCGTCCTCCCAAGAATGCGACTCTTTTAACTTCAACATCTGTGACTTGAAAGTCCTGACCAATCGTTCAGCGGCACCGTTTGACTGTGGCGAAAACGGCGTGGACGTCAGATGTTGAATACCATTGGCCTTGCAGAATGACTGAAATTCTGCGGACATGAATTGTGGGCCATTGTCGGAAACAATAGTCTGTGGAAGACCTTCAATGCAAAAGATAGCGGATAACGCTTGGATGGTGGCAGATGACGTCGTGGAAGGCATCCGGACAAAAAAAGGAAAATTACGGAATGAATCTACCACAACCAACCATCGAGCATTCCAGAATGGACCAGCAAAATCAATGTGTAAGCGTTGCCATGGGGAAGTGGCTTTGGGCCATGGAAAGAATTTCCGCGGTGACGCTGATTGTTGTTCGGCACACACCATGCAAGAAGAGCACATATTCGTAATCGCGGCATTGATTCCGAACCAAGTACAGTGCTGACGACCAAGTTGTTTCGTTCTCAACATACCCCAATGTCCTTGTTGGAGAAGCTGTAAGACATAGGACTGTGACGAACGTGGTACCACGACCCTGGACTGATCATTATCAGAACGCAACAGCAAAACACCACGTCGTACAAAAAGTCTCTCCTTGTGAGCAAAAAATCGGCGAACCAACGGGTCCCCAATCCGTGACTTTGACATGTCCATTGCGTAGCAACAAAACGCAGAACGGGAGCAAGGACTTGGTCGGCAGCTGTGGCTGTAGCTACACGACGAAAATCAATCGGAAATGATTCGACCACGTCATCGGTTTCCGCATTAATGAACATGCAAGCAAGTTCGGAGGAATCGAATGCGCTATCCTCAGCAACAGGCAAGCGGGACAACACATCGTCGTTTCCGTGCTTAGCAGTGGACCGATACAGGATATCGTAGCGGTACTGCGAGAGGAAAATAGACCAGCGAATGAATTTCTGCGCTGTACGTGGAGGTACAGGCTTGGTCGGATGAAAAAGCGATGTCAATGGTTTGTGGTCTGCGATTATGGTAAAGTGACGACCATACAAGAAATCATGAAACTTTGTAACACCAAATACGAGAGCCAATGCTTCTTTCTCTATATGTGAATAACTTCTTTGCGCAGACGAGAGCAATTTGGACGCAAAGGCAATAGGGCGATCGTGCGATCCATCTTTGTGCGCAAGTACAGCACCGATCCCGAAATCCGATGCATCCACCATCAACAAAAGGGGATTCTGGGGATCAAATGGCGTAAGGCAAGTATTGGAAAGCAATGCCGATTTCAACTGGCGAAAGGCGCGTTTGCATTCCATCGTCCAGACGAACGGAGCACCCTTATGGCGTAAGCGATGAAGCGGAGCTGAAATGGAAGAGGCATGCGGAACATATTTATTATAATACGTAATTTTTCCCAGCACACTCCGTAGCTGCTTCAAATTCTGCGGCGACGGCAAGTCTTGTATGGCACGAAGGTGCGTGGGACTGGGATGTATGACTTGGGCATTGATTACATGTCCCAGGTATGGCAAGTCCCGAGCAAAAAACACACATTTGTCCTTCCGCAAGCAAAGACCATTTTGTCTC
Source organism: Schistocerca gregaria (assembly GCF_023897955.1). Lineage (NCBI taxonomy): Eukaryota > Metazoa > Arthropoda > Insecta > Orthoptera > Acrididae > Schistocerca > Schistocerca gregaria. The sequence continues at coordinate 50,388,869 of NC_064926.1, forward strand.
AAGACATGAAATATTGTTCGGAGATTGGCCAAATGTTCTTCCTCCGTCTTTCCAGAGATCACAATATCGTCCAGATAATTTGCTGCAGTAGGGACCGACGCACAAACAGTTTGTAGATGGTTCAAATGGCTCTGACCACTATGGGACTTAACATCTATGGTCATCAGTCCCCTAGAACTTAGAACTACTTAAACCTAACTAACCTAAGGACATCACACAACACCCAGCCATCACGAGGCAGAGAAAACCCTAACCCCGCCGGGAATCGGACCCGGGAACCCGGGTGTGGGAAGCGAGAACGCTACCGCACGAACACGAGATGCGGGCAGTTTGTAGATATTGCTGAAATAATGCAGGGGCGGATGCACACCCGAATGGCAGTCGTTTTAATCGATACAAACCAAGATTCCAGATGGTTTCCTCGATAGTCTCCTCATTCCTTTCCACGTGCCTTGGAGTACCACGAGGATAAGCAATTAGCACCCCTCGACCTTTCTTAACAGCGACATGAAGATCTTTATCTGGCTGTTGGCTGCATGGTTTAAACAATCGGTCTGGTACATAGTTTCCCCTGATCAAACTTCTTTGTGAAGGACCAATAACAACCACACTGCCCTCCATCGCTATCGGGTCATAATCGGTCTTGTTCACGCTCGTCGTATACCTGGCTTTTCGCAATTCTTGTCTTCAGCCAGGCATCCGATAGGATTCTCCGCAATACAGGTATCCTGATACAATCGACGACCTCGTAATGCGTCTCCTTCATGGAGTTACGTCCTTTGTAGTCTACCATGTCTGTCTCACCTCTCCTATTTTGATCCAACAATCGACGACCTCGTAATGCGTCTGCTTCATGGGGTTACGTCCTTTGTAGTCTACCATGTCTGTCTCACCTCTCCTATTTTGATCCATCATTCGGTGCGTCAAGTCCGCCCGCTGTCTATACTGCTGTATGCTTTCGCCATGGAACAGTTGCTCCACAGCCTCCGACAACGTCTTTCTGGGATGTCTCGGTGGCCACGAACACTGTTTACTCAAGACATCATCGATCTTTGTAGCGCTGCTGACGTCAGGGAGTCACTAGCAAGGTTTACCACATACGGTGAAGTCTCTGGCAGCTGCCTTAACGTCCGAAAATTGAGCGCCTTGGCTATAGGTGCAGCCCTTTCTGCGGACAGATATGTTCCATTGTGTGTAGCTATAACTATATAATACTTATGGCTCGATTCCGCAAGTGATATGTGGCGCACGATTGCCCTCAACCGCCGGCGCCTACTGTCCCAGCTACGAGCAGGGTTCCTAGATCTTCGTATATGAGCAGGTCTCATAGATCTTCATATACGAGTCCTCGATCTTCTGCAGCGGACACACTATTCAAATGTATATTTGGCTTTTCGTGTCCTCCACGTGGCACAGACACTTCATATTCCGCCGTCCACGGCCCGCAACACAGTAGCGGCATTAGGTTCATGTTTTTTCCAGGCTTGCTTTTCAAGCTCAGGTACGAGACCCTCACTCTTCCACGGTGCAGAAGCTCCACTATACCTGTATCACGTCCCTGGCAGAACGATAGTCCTTTTCGTCGGCTCTCAACTGGTGTTGTGGTGCCGTTAGCGCACGTGCCTTACCAGCCTGTCGCTGGATGTCGCTGCACCACGCTGTCTCTCTCAGCCCCTATCCAACTTTCGGACGTTCCGCCGTCCATTCTTTACTATGTCCTTACTGCGATGTTGCCAACACACATGGCACCCACGAAGGCGACCTATGGCTTTTACAGTGTCACAGATCACCGAATGTGCTAGAGGGGAAGCATCCCCACATTGATAGGCGTGTCGTCTGGCGATCGGCGTGCGCTCCTTATCTTGCTACCGACATCGGGTCTGCGTGGTACCTTACGGTCAATGAGAACTAAGTATGCCAGACAGAACTTCACGGGATTGACCTTGCAGACACCCCACAGTGTCACTTGTGATGTTTCGTACACGGACAAGAACAGTCTTGTGTGCGGATCGGCGACAGGTATCTGGTTCTTGGAGCGAAAAATTCTGACGCTGACTACCCGTACGACTCATCATCAGATATCTCCACATATGCTCCTCTCTTCGGACACCGGGTACTTTCCACGAACGAAAACGAAATCCATGAGGTGGATTTGCAGACACGCAATTCACTACTTGTTTGCTAACGACGAGAAAAATATTCTTGAATTTTGGCACTTCCTCAATGAACGCCGTTGCTGACTTGCTCGCAATCCAAAATACATATAATTATTCTCTAATTTCTTCTGTAATGCCTTTTATAAATCACCCCAGAGTTGAGATTTTGCTTCTGTGAGGAGCTGAACCATTTCTTTTCCACTCTTAGAACCGATTGTTCTCTGTTCATCGGAATGTTCTTCTCCGAAGAACTATGTGCCGATGCTTTCAGTGAGCCTGGTGACTTGGCACACCTTCCTCCCCGCGACGCCGGTTTTCTGGTGTTCTCGGTAGCATTAATAAAGAGTTTAAAAATGCAACAAGAAAAGGAAAATATATACTTCACTGATGTCTTTTGTCGCTTGTCATCCCACTCTCCATTGTTGCCAAATTTATTCAAAATGGCAACATCGCATGACGTCATCCTAGGTTGTGACTTTTGGTAGGAGAATAGTCCAATTGTGCTATGTCCACTAACGTAACCTCAAGAAAAAATGGCGGGAAGATCGAATTCTGGCGGGAAAATAGTCCAATCTACGTCCACAAACCTAAGCCTCCAGAAGAAAAAAAATGGCGGGATGTTTGAATTTTGGCGGGAAAATAGTCCAAATGTGCTACGTCCACTAACCTAACCATCCAGAAGAAAAATTGGCGGGAAGTTTGAATTCTAACAGGATAATGCATGCAAAGACCGTACTTGTCTTTATTATTATTGTTGATTATCATTCATTAACATTCATTATCATATATTAACATTAATTATCATACATTATCATTTATTACCATTCATTATCATTTATTATTATAGGCCTACCTCCACTAGAAAATTGCGCCAAATTCAAATTCCAACACGATATTCTCTCGAAAACTGTACTTATATGTATTATTATCATTTATTATTTATTCAAGATGTCCGGCTTTCTCGATGGCAAAGCTATTCTCCTTACATCCATAACAAAATTCTATCACAAGTTCAAATCCCCAACACCATAATTGATCACATGTACGAGCTTTCTCCGTCACTTATCTTTTTTTTCACTGGTTGCCTATCATAATTGCGTCAAATAATAAACTGCACTTATAGTAACGTAATTCACGTCCTTTGATTTTGCAGGGGGAAGGGACTGAAGACTTTATTTCAAGCAGTACGGTCATCACTAGTTCTCCAACACAGTCAGCACACACATCTTTGATATCGCAGTGCACTCACCACGACGTCCGCGCTCCAACTGAATTAGTTCAACTCCTCGCCACCCCCTGGCCAGCATGCGGAGACAGTGCCTACGCCTGTCACGCGAGTCAGGGGGGGGGGGGGGGGAGTTTAGCGATCGCTCCCACGTTGTAAACATGTTTTCGCTGGACACGCTGGAACTTATGGATTTTGACGTCACAGCGGCCCTTGTCCGCTCACCATGTGCATTCGTCCCCTCCACACGTTTCCCGTCAAAATTGTCTCCCTCGGAGCTGAATCACACAACGGACGGCCGTTTCCTTGCAACACTTCCGGCACCACGTTCACCCCTGTCGATGCCGACGTCACACAGCCATTCGTCACGTGTCCCTGTGCGATCGAGAACGCAGTGCTACACTTTTGGCGGCAAAGTTTACTCGACAGTGGAATCCGCCATGACCATATAACAGCGCGTTTGCTCATCGCGAGAATGCTCGCTAATTCACTCTCACCACCCCGCTATATTAAATAATTCCATTTACAATTTCATATACATATTCAAACGTGTTGAACTCCTTAATTTCAACTACTTTCCGAGGACCAGACCACCACCCCGGCCTCCTCCTAGGAACCACCACCTAGTTTGAAATCAGCCAGTAAACAAAGCTCACTTGCACTTCCGCCACCAACCTAAGAAAGTTGTTTCAAACTAAGCCACCAGCACTCAGCCTCTTCCTACACGTTTCTGGTAAACGGAATGTTTTTTTCTACCGAGTTGGAAACTTCCTTGAAATCAGAATGAGCGGTCGACCACGTGGCTCTGTCAGACAATGACCGCTCTCACTAAGTTAACTGATCACCTGATTCACATTATTCAGCTCACATGCTTACATTATCTAATCCAGGATCTTGGAAAAAACACACGTCCGTACACATGAGCTATCGCGCGCACCTAGCTTAGTACCTCTGCAAGTGAATGTAACAAAGTCTGCATGACTATTTCATTAATCTGATCAATTAATTAACATCTCTGATGCGGAAAACTGCCACGTCCACCTAGACTTGGTATCAATTTTCGCCAATGCCACACCCCCCTGGACTTGAAATGAAATAGTTAAAGTCTCTACCGACCACCACATCCTTTTACCGACCCATCTTCGTTGGCTAACATATACTAATGCTTGCTTCCTTTTACTAGCGTGCACTAACGTGTACTAACCCACATTAACTTATAGCACATTCTGTCTATACAAATAAGCCAAGCTTCAATTCTGATCGTCAGTTCGTGTTTCGCTACCAAACACAAGAAAATTGTGGCAAACGAAGCCACTAACCTAAGTCACCTGTGATGACTCAAAGCCGTCTGCTTTGCCTCTCTCACACACCTCGAGCGTGAGACCACGCACATCTCATTCTGGACCTTTATATTATCGTCGGACATACTCCTGTATAAATATTCTAGCTAAACTATGACTCTAATACTGTTGTTCAATTCACACGGTGTAGCACATGGCCAGAGCACACCCCAGTACCTACGCCGAGAACATTGCTCGCCCCATCTTCAGTTAACCGCTGAGCGACGGAGATATGCTGCAATCACATCCCTCACGCTGTCGTAGCTACTTACCTCAACAATTCGATCTAAAAAACACTCCAAGTAGAAAAAATAGCAAACACAAATACTTAACGTATATTTTATTTACGCATCGAGTATACCTATCACTTTCATACAAAAAGCACTCGTCCTGATATACCTGGTGTCATGTTGCACAGTCGGCAGACACGCAGACAGCTCCTAATTTCAGTGCACAATATCAAACTGCTCCTAAATAATGCAGTACACATAACTGTTAACACCATCAATACTCGTAATCCGTCCAAATAAAGCACAGCAAACTAAGTCAACAAACGCGCGCAATCAACCTGTCCCACATTAAGTCACACGTTCGTCAGCTCTCAATTCGCTCAAAGGCCTCTGTTCGACCCTTCAAACATCACCTGATGACAGCCTCATTCACACCTAACACCTGAGAAATTGATATCACCTACACGCCAAACATGATTATCCAAGCCAGGCCACGCTACTCGTCTGTCACCGTCCTAACTCAGTGCAGTCCAACACACATGTTAAGGCCGCATTCCACTGCTTGCCAGCCTGTGTGCGACTGGCCTATATGTGACACATCTCCACTTTCACTTCTGATGTCAGAATAGCGGAGAGCGAGTTCAAACACACATCCCAGCCCTTCTCTCCCCTCTCATTCTGAAACGATCATTTGAAAATAAAAAAAAAATATAAGAGCCCAGTCAACCTCTCCAAAATTGTATAGTGCCCCCAAAAATAGTTAACGCTCGCTTCCGTGTTTTCTAAGCTTATTTGTAAATTCAAATTATTACCCTAACAGAACTTGTTCACCAAAATAGTACTGAATGCGCTCCCCTTTCCAACTCTCAACATACGCAAATGTTCTCAACCCTCATATATCCCAGCACAACCGATTAATCATTCTTATTCCTTCTTATCGAATTTACTGGTCTAATTTCCTAAGGACCCGTTATCGAAGTACCATCCCGCTTTTCTTTCTGATGCTTCCTGAGCTTACTTTTACAGAGATCGCTAAATTACCTCCACAGCCCCTCAATCTACACACGCGCACACACACACACACACACACACACACACACACACACACACACACACACACACACATATACATACACATACTGTCATCCTCTCTACTCATCCCATAACATAAGAAATAGTAACTTTACAATCCATTATATACAAACCCTACCAATGTAAGCCACATTTACTTTACAATACCCACTACATGCCCCAGTTCTCTCAATTCAAGCACTGTGAACCTGCTCTTTCTTTCTACACACCCCACACTCAGTGGTAATCAGCCCTTCTGCATCTACGGACGGAAGTCCCTCTCAGAACTGTTCCACAAATTCGGCGATCGCTTCCCCTCAACACAAATGCGTTACTCTCTCTTGCCTGCTCGCTTATTTTCTACAAATTTATCCAGACTCATAGACTACAAGAACACACCAATTTTTTTCTAAGTACAGCATCCCTTAAACCACTGAATAACTAGAAACAAACAGACCAAAAAATTATATTAGCACTCTCGAATACCGAAGTCGTTGATCTCATTATAATTAGATAGTTAAGTCTTACGATCGCAGTCTCATTTGATTGGCACTCCACAATGAGCTAAGTATCGGAAATACACTCTCTTGACCGCTGTTACTCTGGAAATATTTCTACCGTCCTTACTACTTCCTTTCTACTCGTCACATAACATAATCAATATTAACTTTACAGTGCAGTATATACACATTTGACACAAAAGAGGGCACTTATCCAGTATATCTCTACAGCATGCGAAAAAAAATATCCTATCCCTACAGCGTCTATATACAGCAATGCTCCCCAATCCTAGGAAAGCACCGTCAACCTGTTCTCTCTACAGACCCAACACTCAGAGCTAATCTTCCCTCTTACATCAGCGGACCTAAGTCACCCTCAGAATTACGCATACATGTAATCAAATAAGCAAATACTTTTACCGACTTACACACCTCTCTCACTGAGGATAGGGCATTTAATATTATATACATAAACACAAACCAATGATTACCATATTTCGGCGTGCACCTTGTCCTCGTAATAAAGCACACTGCCCATTCACGTGACAGCATGTTTTCTTAATTTCAATGTCAGAGCTAAGCCATACCTCCTCTACTTTGCAAGTATCATTGCGAGCATTGATAGATGGCTGCTCAGTACATCCATTCACACTTAATTCTCGAACACATAAAAACGTCCAAAGTATACCAGACAACGATATACATATTTCTAAGACCTCGCGCATAGTACTCGATCAATCTCTCTGCCTAAGGTGGTCACAGGGCAATCTCGCCCTCTTACGTTAAAAGACCGTCCTCACTTCGGCATTGACCACTCTACCCCGAAACGTCCCTACCCAATTAATCCTCAACCGAGCAGAGGAATATAGCTACACTTCACCTCTCATGTCTGAATAGAGCTTTCCTAGGCCTAACACCTCCAAGTGCACCACATTTCTGGAGATGTACCCAAGTACTGGAGATTAGCACACCATATCGATCTATAGTAATAGATCTGAAAGTGCCTTAATTTAATAGCATACAGTTAAGAAGAACAAGAACGGAGTGACATTTATACACAACGTAAATCATCCAATCTATCATATGGCTAGAACGCAGGCTGTATCACGTGACTAAATCATCCAGATAAGATACTGAAAAAGAAATCGTCCTTCAGCAACTTGTCTTTCTCCAGAATAAAAGAGTCAACGTTTAAATCCTACCTAGTTACACCTCTGTCTCAATCGATCATCCCGTACACTCTCTGTTATCCTTTAACACAGTGGTGAGTAAGTTTAGACGTGAATGATTCTCTGTCCTCCTCAAAAGCATGAAATACAGTATTCTACTCGGGTGTATCACTGCTACCTCAGTAGACATACTCTATAATACGAACTCAACGAGAAAAATTTGACTACCTTCCTTAGTCCTCTCCCTTCGATGTCGTCGTTTTCGTGCATTCCTCTTGTTGCAGCAGACTTGACTCCATGTACAAATTCCCTCCTGCGAACCAGTAGATAAGCAAGTACATTCTCATTTTCACTGCATTTCGGTGTATATTAGGTTTGTTTATATCTATGCGCTAATCAGTTTTCGCATTTCTTTCGATTTTATGTCAGATCCATCCATGCGACCGCGACATAAGTTATCGTTCTGTGTTCTAAAATTGTCTCTAAATGTAACCAAGGCGTATCCAGTCACCTCCACATTCGGAGAGCGCTTGCTCTGTTTTCTGTATCTCTTTGCACATGCACGCCTCGCGGAAGGCTCCCAGGGCCGGCGCTAGAGTAGGATTAACGTTCGAATGTGGATCCGCCGCGAGTTATACGGAGAGCGGTGTTCAGATGCGGATCCACAATACGCCGAGCACGGGGTAGTGTTTGAAGGTGCATCCGCCTCGCGCGTTTTAATGTGTTCGAGAATTAAGTGTGAATGGATATACTGAGCAGCCATCTATCAATGACCGCAATGATACTTGCAAAATAGAGGTGGTATGGCTTAGCTCTGACATTCAGATTAGGAAAACATGCTGTCACGTGAATGGGCAGTGTGCTTTATTACGAGGACAAGGTGCACGCCGAAATATGGTTATCATTGGTTTGTGTTTAAGTATATAATATTAAATGCCCTGTCCTCAGTGAGAGGGGTGTGTATGTCGGTAAAAGTATTTGCTTATTTGATTACATGTATGCGCAATTTAGTACATTTAATTGTTCACCGAATATGGCTGTCTGTGGAAAAAGGAATTATTATGTTCTATTGAGCTGGGTTGTATGTGGGGCCGTAAATGCTTGTTCAAAATTATTATAACAGGGTGGGTGGCATATAAGTAGAACAAGTTCTGTGAAAGCGTGTGTAGAAGGAGTGAGTGACTGGACGACATGACTCATCTACATCTACTACATCTACATCTACATGACTACTCTGCAATTCACATTTAAGTGCTTGGCAGAGGGTTCATCGAACCACAATCATACTATCTCTCTACTATTCCACTCCCGAACAGCGAGCGGGAAAAACGAACACCTAAACCTTTCTGTTCGAGCTCTGATTTCTCTTATTTTATTTTGATGATCATTCCTTCCTATGTAGATTGGGCTCAACAAAATATTTTCGCATTCGGAAGAGAAAGTTGGTGACTGAAATTTCGTAAAAAGGTCTCGCCGCGACAAAAAACGTCTACGCTGTAATGACTTCCATCCCAACTCGTGTATCATATCTGCCACACTCTCTCCCCTATAACGTGATAATACAAAACGAGCTGCCCTTTTTTGCACCCTTTCGATGTCCTCCGTCAATCCCACCTGGTGAGGATCCCACACCGCGCAGCAATATTCTAACAGAGGACGAATGAGTGTAGTGTAAGCTGTCTCTTTACTGGACTTGTTGCATCTTCTAAGTGTCCTGCCAATGAAACGCAACCTTTGGCTCGCCTTCCCGACAATATTATCTATGTGGTTCTTCCAACTGAAGTTGTTCGTAATTTTAACACCCAGGTACTTAGTTGAATTGATAGTCTTGAGAATTGTACTATTTATCGAGTAATCGAATTCCAACGGATTTCTTTTGGAACTCATGTGGTTCATCTCACACTTTTCGTTATTTAGCGTCAACTGCCACCTGCCACATCATACGACTGTATCATGAGAACATGTATATAAATGTCGGATAATCTAAATTGAGGTCATTTTTTATTATTTTTAATCATATGTATGACTTCTGCTTCGAGATATGTCTATTTGTTCTAAATGAATACTCATCTTTGCTTAGAAAGTGAGTTTTGACGGAATTGTCGGCACAACGTGAATGACGACGCGTTCGCTGGCTGGGGGAGCCATGTCGAGTTGGAGAATGCTGATATGGTTCAAATGGCTCTGAGCACTATGGGACTCGACTGCTGTGGTCATTAGTCCCCTAGAACTTAGAACTACGTAAACTTAACTAACCTAAGGACATCACACACAGCCATGCCCGAGGCAGGATTCGAACCTGCGACCGTAGCAGTCGCACGGTTCCGGACTGCGCGCCTAGAACCGCGAGACCACCGCGGCCGGCAGTTGGAGATGCAGGGGAGGGTAGAGGTCTGCGCTATCCAGGAATCCGTCTGTGCAGTGTATGTCGTTAGACAATAGCTGGAGAGCGGGTATAGAGAGAGAGCCCACTGCGGCATGCTGGTCCTGGGGCTTTGTGGACGGCTGTTTAGATGGACAGATATGAGGCTTTGACATGCCGCCGTCGGCGCTTGAATTTCAGGCGAATTGTCAAGACAAGGTCCTGTTGCAGTAGCTGAGGTCATTCTGCTTGTGGATGGACTGCAGAAGGTAACTGATATGTCTTTCTCCGACTTAAATTGCATATATCAGATGCGCAAATGTCTGGAAACGGGATCATCTGAACGATGTGTAGGGTGTGACTAAAGCCAAGTTAGAATGGAGGTTCGGGAACGGTGACACGTTTCGCAGTGCGAGAAGTCGTCTTGAATAATGGTTATTGCGTAATCACCTAAGGTGATGACAGAGCGCTCTGGTGGTTGTCATAGGAGCTAAACACAGTTGAACTTGGGGAGCCATTTTTGTTAGGTAATATGATATAAATAATAATAAATAATAAATCATAATAAATAATAAAAATGATCATAAATGATAATAAATAACTGGAGCAGCTGAATGCAGAGACCTGTTAGGGTGTATGGATCTGTAAGAGCGAACATTGATGTCCTCTAGATAACCGAATAACGATGTAATAGTATGTGTTGGGCGGCTTTGGTGATCAAGTCAGAATTTGAGAAGATGATTGATTTGGGTTGGAGTGTTATTAGATGGGATGTAGATTGGTCCGTTGACTATTTCTGCACATTTGCTTCCTTTATTTACCTGAGTGAAGATCGATTGTGGTGTGTTGGATACATTCTTGTCTGTTCTCTAGACCTGGGACAGACCTTAGTTGACGTGTAAATTATAACCAAGATCTCGAAAATGTTACATGATTGAGACCGGTATTCGAGAGTGGAAATATCATATTGCGTATGTTTGTTTCTAGTTAGTCATTGGTTTACAGCATGCTGCACATAGATAAAGTTCGACGTTTGTAGAGAACTAATTTTAGGTCTATATCTTGGGAATAATGAACTAGTGATCGGTTGGGTGTAGCCTAGTGCATGATATTGAGAAGTACAGCTAAAATGGTGTAATATTATGGAGAATGTACATGTGTTCTTGCAGTTTACGAGTCTGAGGATGTTTGTAGAAAAGCGAGCAGGTAAGGAAGGAGAGACAGTAAGGCGTTTGTGCTGAGGAGGGGACGATACCGAATTTGTAAAAAAAAAAAAACGTTATGTGGGTGACTTAGGTACCCTGATGTAAGAGGGAAGATTAGCTCTGTGTGTCGGGTCTGTAGAGAGCACAGGTTGACGGCGCTTTCCTAGGATTGGGGAGTATTGCTGTATATAGACGCTGTAGGGATAGGATTTTTTTTTCACATGCTGTAGAGATATACTGGATAAGTGCACCCTTTTGTGTCAAATGTGTATATACTGCATTGTGAAGTTAACATGGTTTACATCGTGTAGCGTTTGTATATACTGCACTGTAAAGTTAATATTGATTATGTTGTGTGACGAGTTGAGAGGAAGTCGTAAGGACGGTAGAGATATTTCCAGAGTAACAGCGGTCAAGAGAGTGTATTTCAGATACTTAGCTCATTGTGGAGTGCCAATCAAATGAGACTGCGATCGTAAGATTTAACTATCTAATTATAATGAGATCAACGACTTCGGTGTTCGAGAGTGCTAATATAATTTTTTGGTCTGTTTGTTTCTAGTTATTCAGTGGTTTAAGGGATGCTGTACTTAGAAAAATATTGGTGTGTTCTTGTAGTCTATGAGTCTGGATAAATTTGTAGAAAATAAGCGAGCAGGCAAGAGAGAGTAACGCATTTGTGTTGAGGGGAAGCGATCGCCGAATTTGTGGAACAGTTCTGAGATGCAGAAGGGCTGATTACCACTGAGTGTGGGGTGTGTAGAAAGAGAGAGCAGGTTCACAGTGCTTGAATTGAGAGAACTGGGGCATCTAGTGGGTACTATAAAGTAAATGTGGCTTACATTGTTTAGGGTTTGTATATAATGGATTGTAAAGTTACTATTTCTTATGTTATGGGATGAGTAGAAAGGATGACAGTATGTGTATGTGTGTGTGTGTGTGTGTGTGTGTGTGTGTGTGTGTGTGTGTGTGTGCGCGCGTGTGTAGATCGAGGGGGCTGTGGAGGCAATTTAGCGATCTCTGTAAAAGTAAGCTCAGGAAGCATCAGAAAGAAAAGCGGGATGGTACTTCGATAACGGGTCCTTAGGAAATTAGGCCAGTAAATTCGATAAGAAGGAATAAGAATGATTAATCGGCTGTGCTGGGATATATGAGGGTTGAGAACATTTGCGTATGTTGAGAGCTGGAAAGGGGAGCGCATTCAGTACTATTTTGGTGAACAAGTTCTGCTAGGGTAATAATTTGAATTTACAAATAAGCTTAGAAAACACGGAAGCGAGCGTTAACTATTTTGGGGGGCACTATACAATTTTGGAGAGGTTGACTGGGCTCTTATATTTTTTTTTTTTTTAATTTTCAGATTATCGTTTCAGAATGAGAGGGGAGAGAAGCGCTGGGATGTGTGTTTGAACTCGCTCTCCGCTATTCTGACATCAGAAGTGAAAGTGGAGATGTGTCACATATAGGCCGGTCGCACACAGGCTGGCAAGCAGTGGAATGTGGCCTTAACATGTGTGTTGGACTACACTGAGTTAGGACGGTGACAGACGACTAGCGTGGCCTGGCTTGGATAGTCATGTTCGGCGTGTAGGTGATATCAACTTCTCAGGTGTTAGGTGTGAATGAGGCTGTCATCAGGTCATGTTTGAAGGGTCGAACAGAGGCCTTTGAGCGAATTGAGAGCTGACGAACGTGTGACTTAATGTGGGACAGGTTGATTGCGCGCATCTGTTGTATGCTGTGTGTTATTTGGACAGATTACGAGTACTGATGGTGTTTGCAGTTACGTGTACTGCATTATTGAGGAGCAGTTTGATATTGTGCACTGCAATTAGGAGCCGTCTGCGTGTCTACCGACTGTGCAACATGACACCAGGTATATCAGAACGAGTGTTTTTGTGTGTATAGGTATGCTCGATGGATAAATAAAATATACGTATGTATTTGTGGGACGGTATAAAATATGAGAGAGTTCAAGTCGATTGTTATTTTTTCTACTTGGCGGGTTTGTTAGATCGAATTGCTGAGATGAGTCGCTAGGACAGCACGAGGGATGTGATTGCAGCATATCTCCTTCTCTCAGCGGTTAACTAAAGATTGGGCGAGCGATGTTCTCGGCTTAGGTACTGGAGGTGTGCTCTGCCCATGTGCTAGACCGTGTGGATTGAACAACAGTATTAGGGTCATAGTGTAGCTAGAATATTTATACAGGAGTATGTCCGACGACAGTATAAAGCTCCAGACTGAGATGTGGGCGGTCTCGCGCTCGTGGTGTGTGAGAGAGGCAAAGCAGACGGCTTTGAGTCATCACAGGTGACTTAGGTTAGTGGCTTCGTTTGCCACAATTTTCTTGTGTTTGGTAGCGAAACACGAACTGACGATCAGAATTGAAGCTTGGCTTATTTGTATAGACAGAATGTGCTATAAGTTAATGTGGGTTAGTACACGTTAGTGCACGCTAGTAAAAGGAAGCAAGCATTAGCATATGTTAGCCAACGAAGATGGGTCGGTAAAAGGATGTTGTGGTCAGTAGAGACTTTAACTATTTCATTTCAAGTCCAGGTGGGTGTGGCAGTGGCGAAAATTGATACCAAGTCTAGGTGGACGTGGCAGTTTTTCGCATCAGAGATGTTAATTAATTGATCAGATTAATGAAATAGTCATGCAGACTTTGTTACATTCACTTGTAGACGTACTAAGCTAGGTGCTCGCGATGGCTCATGTGTACGGACGTGTGTTTTTTCCAAGATCCTGGATTAGATAATGTAAGCATGTGAGCTGAATAATGTGAATCAGGTGATCAGTTAACTTAGTGAGAGCGTTCTTTGTCTGACAGAGCCACGTGGTCGACCGCTCATTCTGATTTCAAGGAAGTTTCCAACTCGGTAGAAAAAAAACACTCCGTTTACCAGAAACGTGTAGGAAGAGGCTGAGTGCTGGTGGCTTAGTTTGAAACAACTTTCTTAGGCTGGTGGCGGAAGTGCAAGTGAGCTTTGTTTACTGGCTGATTTCAAACTTGGCGCTGGTTCCTAGGAGGAGGCCGGGGTGGTGGTCTGGTCCTCGGAAAGTAGTTGAAATTAAGGAGTTCAACACGTTTGAATATGTATATGAAATTGTAAATGGAATTATTTAATATAGCGGGGTGGTGAGAGTGAATTAGCGAGCGTTCTCGCACGAGCGAACGTGCTGTTATATGGTCATGGTGGATTCGACTGTCGGTCAAACTCTGGCGCGAAATGTATCCTTTGTACGGCACGCGGTCGACAGGAAACATCATATCCGGTATTAAGTGCTCGTGCGCGCGGCTGACCGTCTGTGGCGTGACCCTCAGGCGCCGCAGTGCGCTGGCCGTGGGGGTGTGCTTGACGTCAGCGGGCTAGGGGCTGGGCTCAGCCGGTAGCGTGTACTTCAGCTGCGCTCTGGAGTTTCGCTGTGTGAGCATAGACAAGTCAGTTGGGACCCACCTGCATGACCGTAATGTTGAAATAAAGAGTCATTTTCCAGGTATTTACAGAAGGCTATGTCCGTCGCGTGTATGGAGGGTGTGTGACGTAAGCGGGGCGGCGACGCAGCGATTGTGCAGTTATTACGCTCGTGCGAGAGCGAGTCAATTAGCGGGCGTTCTAGTGCGGCCCAAACGTGCTGTTATATAGTCATGGCGGATTCCGCTGTCGAGTAATCTTTGCCGCCAAAAGTGTGGCACTGCGTTCTCGATCGCACAGGGACACGTGGCGAATGGCTGTGTGACGTCGGCATCGACAGGGGATGAACGTGGTGCCGGAAGTGTTGCAAGGAAACGGCCGACCGTTGTGTGATTCTGCTCCAAGGGAGACAATTTCGACGGGAAACGTGTGGAGGGGACGAATGCACGTGGTGAGCGAACAAGGTCCGCTGTGACGTCAAACTCCATAAGTTCCAGCGTGTCCAGCGAAAACATGTTTACAACGATGGAGCGATCGCTAGGCTCGCCCCCCCCCCCCCCCCCCCCGACTCACGTGATAGGCGTAGGCACTAATTCAGTTGGAACGCGAACGTCGCGGTGAGTGCACTGCGATATCAAAGATGTGTGTGCTGACTGTGTTGGAGAACAAGTGATGACCGTAGTGCTTGAAATAAAGTCTTCAGTCCCTTCCCCCTGCAAAATCAAAGGACGTGATTTTGACGCAATTATGATAGGCAACCAGTGAAAAAAAAGATAAGTGACAGAGAAAGCTCGTACATGTGATCAATTATGGTGATGGGGATTTGAACTTGGGATAGATTTTTGTTATGAATGTAAGGAGAATAGCTTTGCCACCGAGAAACCCAGACATCTTGAATAAATAATAAATGATAATAGTACATAGAAGTACAGTTTTCGAAAGAATATCGTGTTGGAATTTGAATTTGGCGCATTTTTCTAGTGGTGATAGGCCTATAATAATAAATGATAATGAATGATAAAGAATGATAATGCATGTTAATAAATGATAATGAATGATAATGAAAGATAATAAATGATAATGAATGATAATGAATGATAATGAATAATAAACAAAAGTAAGGTTTTGCAGCCATTATCATGTTGGAATTTGAATTTGGAGGGAATTTTCTAGTGGAGGTAGGTCAATAATAATAAATAATAATAAATGATACTTAATGATAATAAATGGTAATGAATGATAACAAATGACAATGATTGATAATGAATGTAAATGAATGATAATCAATAATAACTATAAAGACAAGTACAGTCTTTGCATGCATGCATTATCCTGTTGGAATTCATACTTCCCGCCATTGTTTTCTTCTGGACGCTTAGGTTAGGGGATGTAGCTCAATTTGACTATTTTCCTGCCAAAATTCTGGAGGCTTAGGTTAGTGGACATAGATTGTACTATTTTCCTGCCAAAATTCAAACTTCCCACCATTCTTTTATGTTAGGGTAGTGGACGTGCACAATTGGACTATTCTCCCGCGAAAAGCCACCATCTTGGATGACGTTATGCGATGTTGCCAAGTCTACATGCCGCTATCTTGAGTAAATTTGGCAACAATGGAAAGTGGGGTGGCAAGCCCCTTGTCCCCCTACTTGCGACGCCTGCACACTTAGTCCCCACTTCTCCCTGAGGGCCCCAGGAGGATTCCTTTTGAAAAAGATAATTAAATAAATAAATAAACAAAAACCTGGTGCAATTAACTTTTTATTCTCAGTTTGTACATTATGCTCAGTGCACTATATTTGTTAATATTTTTCTAAAAGATATGAAAAGGAAAGGTAGAACAAAATTCCGGACTTAAAATAAATTTCCAAAAAAAAATTTTACATACAGCGTCCCCGAGAACTCTGCAAATAACTTTCCAAGAAGGGACTCTAATTGGTGTCTGATCAAACAAGTAAGGTGAACATTCTCATTCACATTCATCCACGTCTATCGAAACACTCCTTTTAACGATGCGCATTATAAAATATTTTGATTGGTTTGTTCTTTTTCCAGGTTACCATCACGAATCGGGGTATGAACAAAGTAATCCACCAGTTTCATCATAGTATGCAGTGCCAATTTCTGGAATAGTATTGCTAAAAATCCACGTATCCCTACAAAAGAACACAGGCTGTTTTGGAGCGAGCATTCAGAAGTCGGTGGATTAGTAAGCGGAAAAATTTAGGAATGCCGTATTTACTTCACCGAAATGTATGAAATTTACAAGAGCCTTCTAGATTTTTTTACTGTTGGTCTGACGTCCTACGTGCAAGAGAAATATTGTTTTCTATTAACTGACTTGCGGAAAGGACAAACAAATCCATAATCATACGACAAGGTTTTTCAAGATAAAGTAGAATTGCCATCATGCACTACTAAAGTGATTCCTCCCATATTCTCTCCGCTAGTGCAGTTCTGCGACTTCCTCCTTTTGACTGAAATTCCTGTATTTTACAATCTCTATGGCCTCCCTGTTTAACCATTCACTGTATTTGCTTGTGGTTCCTGGCTGCAAATCATGTTCCGCTACAGCTGATCTGTCAATCTCCCCTCTTCTGCAACTGCCCTTGAGCTTTTGTCGGGGCAACGGTCATCGGTAGCCTATCGATAGACGATCCAGCTGATCGTCTACACGTGTTTCCTTTTGCACTAAGCGTCTACATGATTGTTTAATTCTCTCTTTAAGTGATCCGTAAACGTTTTTAGTTTGGGCTTTAATCCGAAGCTACGATTTTGTTCTGACTTCGTGTCATTCACGCTCTAATTTCTCACAATTTTAATTGTAAATATCGTGAGTTATATGAAAATTTGGATTTTAGTGAAGCTGACATACGCAGTTACATAGCACCTTTGGAGAAACTAAAATAGTTCAGATCACGCAATACAGCACTTAGTGATTTACGTCACAACATAAACATACGTATGTTGGCTGAAATAATATGAAAACGGTACGATTATTAGAAGTACAGTATGGATGTGCACATACATCATAAATATTTATATTTCAAAATCATAGAAAACGTAGAGACAAAATAGTAACATTAATGCATTGCTCTGATGGAATTAATTCGTATTACAATGAGATAATATTTACAATCAAATTAGAAACACTTTTACAGTGGCTGCTTGTATAATTTCAAGTGATGCGTTGTAACTACAAGGATATCTTCTTGTCGGTTTCAGATATGGCGTAGCACTCTGATCGTGTCTCCCACAGATCTCATCAAACCGTGTTTTTATGTAGACTTTGAGGAAATGGCAATGGAGAGATAGAATAATCATCATAGGAGTTACGAATACCAAAGCAGAG
Organism: Schistocerca gregaria; assembly: GCF_023897955.1. Classification (NCBI taxonomy): domain Eukaryota; kingdom Metazoa; phylum Arthropoda; class Insecta; order Orthoptera; family Acrididae; genus Schistocerca; species Schistocerca gregaria. The sequence goes on from NC_064926.1 coordinate 50,406,901, forward strand.
AATGCAAGATATGGTTTCGAGTGTATTCTAGAGCACAAAAATATGGTCGATGAAACACAGAAGGAGCAACCTTGTACTACGGAATTCTGGGTATTAAAAACATAAAAGCCCTAAGTCCACAAGGTGTGCATGGGATTGATGGGATTGAATCTCTCATACTTTGATTGAAAAAAAAGTGCAAAATAGACTGCTGGATAATGAAGTGAAACCTAGCGTTCCCTTGAAAGAGATCAAAGACTCCGCATTGGCCGGTTCAGGTTAAATGAACTTAAATAAGTGAGAACCACACAGGAGAAGAATCGCAGCATATGAAGAACGAGGCACTACGATATAGATGTAGACTTTAAAGATAACTTCAAGACCGTATTTCGAAGAAAAGATATAAAGACCGCTGATAAGGGATGGAAAAATTTGGAAGAAAAATCTTGTTACGATAACCGTGAAGGTGTGTGCGCGAACCGGTAGTACAAGAATAGGGATGGCAAACTCCGTGGTAGACTGACAGAGTAAGACTGACTGTCCTCAACAACAACAGAATGTTTCGGAAATATGCTAAAGCCTGGACCGACCTTAATCATAAAATACACAGATCTGTTAGTGCCAATAGTGTCAGTGTCGTCCTAACTGCCAGTTGCTTCACGTCTGTTGTGCAGCGAGCTACGTTAATTTAAGTATTAACTGTATTTTTATTACTTGTCTCTTCTTCTTCCCTGTCTTTTCGCTTTTAGAAAGCTCTAATTGTCGAGTGTTAGTGATAGTGTCCCATAAAATTCGTGTTTGTTTTGAATACAGTCAGAGAGGGTCCCTTTACTCAGCCATAGTGCAAGTAGCCAGTGTCGTCCTAACCGGAGTCTGCTTCACGTCTGTTGTGCAGCGAGCTACGTTAATTTAAGTATTAACTGTATTTACATTACTTGTCTCTTTTTATTCCGTGTGTTTTCGCTTTTAGGAAGCTTTAATTGCCGAGTGTTAGTGATAGTGTCCCATAGATTTCGTGTTTGTTTTGAATACAGTCAGAGAGGGTCCCTTTAGTCAGCCATAGTGCCAATAGTTAGTGTCGTCCTAACCGCTGTCTGCTTCACGCCTGCTGTGCAGCGAGCTACCTTAATTTAAGTATTAACTGTATTTTTATTACTTGTGTCTTCTTCTTTCGTGTTCTCGCTTTTAGGAAGCTTTAATTGTCGAGTGTCAGTGATAGTGTCCCATAGATTTCGTGTTTGTTTTGAATACAGTCAGAGAGGGTCCCTTTAGTCAGCCATAGTGCCAATAGTCAGTGTCGTCCTAACCGCTGTCTGCTTCACGCCTGCTGTGCAGCGAGCTACCTTAATTTAAGTATTAACTGTATTTTTATTACTTGTGTCTTCTTCTTTCGTGTTCTCGCTTTTAGGAAGCTTTAATTGTCGAGTGTCAGTGATAGTGTCCCATAGATTTCGTGTTTGTTTTGAATACAGTCAGAGAGGGTCCCTTTAGTCAGCCATAGTGCCAATAGTCAGTGTCGTCCTAACCGCTGTCTGCTTCACGCCTGCTGTGCAGCGAGCTACCTTAATTCAAGTATTAACTGTATTTTTATTACTTGTGTCTTCTTCTTTCGTGTTCTCGCTTTTAGGAAGCTTTAATTGTCGAGTGTCAGTGATAGTGTCCCATAGATTTCGTGTTTGTTTTGAATACAGTCAGAGAGGGTCCCTTTAGTCAGCCATAGTGCCAGTAGTCAGTATCGTCCTAACCGCCGTGTGCTTCACGTCTGCTGTGCAGCGAGCAACCTTAATTTAAGTATTAACTGTATTTTTATTACTTGTCTCTTCTTCTTCCGTGTGTTTTCGCTTTTAGCAAGCTTTAATTGTCGAGTGCTAGTGATAGTGTCCCATAGATTTCGTGTTTGTTTTGAATACACTCAGAGAGGGTCCCTTTAGTCAGCCATAGTGCCAATAGTCAGTGTCGTCCTAACCGCTGTCTGCTTCACGCCTGCTGTGCAGCGAGCTACCTTAATTTAAGTATTAACTGTATTTTTATTACTTGTGTCTTCTTCTTTCGTGTTCTCGCTTTTAGGAAGCTTTAATTGTCGAGTGTCAGTGATAGTGTCCCATAGATTTCGTGTTTGTTTTGAATACAGTCAGAGAGGGTCCCTTTAGTCAGCCATAGTGCCAGTAGTCAGTATCGTCCTAAACGCCGTCTGCTTCACGTCTGCTGTGCAGCGAGCAACCTTAATTTAAGTATTAACTGTATTTTTATTACTTGCCTCTTCTTCTTCCGTGTGTTTTCGCTTTTAGCAAGCTTTAATTGTCGAGTGTTAGTGATAGTGTCCCATAGATTTCGTGTTTGTTTTGAATACAGTCAGAGAGGGTCCCTTTAGTCAGCCATAGTGCCAATAGTCAGTGTCGTCCTAACCGCTGTCTGCTTCACGCCTGCTGTGCAGCGAGCTACCTTAATTTAAGTATTAACTGTATTTTTATTACTTGTGTCTTCTTCTTTCGTGTTCTCGCTTTTAGGAAGCTTTAATTGTCGAGTGTCAGTGATAGTGTCCCATAGATTTCGTGTTTGTTTTGAATACAGTCAGAGAGGGTCCCTTTAGTCAGCCATAGTGCCAGTAGTCAGTATCGTCCTAAACGCCGTCTGCTTCACGTCTGCTGTGCAGCGAGCAACCTTAATTTAAGTATTAACTGTATTTTTATTACTTGCCTCTTCTTCTTCCGTGTGTTTTCGCTTTTAGCAAGCTTTAATTGTCGAGTGTTAGTGATACTGTCCCGTAAAATTCGTGTTTGTTTTGAATACAGTCAGAGAGGGTCCCTTTAGTCAGCCATAGTGCCAGTAGTCAGTTTCGTCCTAACCGCCGTGTGCTTCACGTCTGCTGTGCAGCGAGCAACCTTAATTTAAGTATTAACTGTATTTTTATTACTTGTCTCTTCTTCCTCCGTGTGTTTTCGCTTTTAGCAAGCTTTAATTGTCGAGTGCTAGTGATAGTGTCCCATAGATTTCGTGTTTGTTTTGAATACAGTCAGAGAGGGTCCCTTTAGTCAGCCATAGTGCCAATAGTCAGTGTCGTCCTAACCGCTGTATGCTTCACGCCTGCTGTGCAGCGAGCTACCTTAATTTAAGTATTAACTGTATTTTTATTACTTGTCTCTTCTTCTTCAGTGTGTTTTCGCTTTTAGGAAGCTTTAATTGTCGAGTGTCAGTGATAGTGTCCCATAGATTTCGTGTTTGTTTTGAATACAGTCAGAGAGGGTCCCTTTAGTCAGCCATAGTGCCAATAGTTAGTGTCGTCCTAACCGCTGTCTTCTTCACGCCTGCTGTGCAGCGAGCTACCTTAATTTAAGTATTAACTGTATTTTTATTACTTGTGTCTTCTTCTTTCGTGTTCTCGCTTTTAGGAAGCTTTAATTGTCGAGTGTCAGTGATAGTGCCCATAGATTTCGTGTTTGTTTTGAATACAGTCAGAGAGCGTCCCTTTAGTCAGCCATAGTGCCAATAGTCAGTGTCGTCCTAACCGCTGTCTGCTTCACGCCTGCTGTGCAGCGAGCTACCTTAATTTAAGTATTAACTGTATTTTTATTACTTGTGTCTTCTTCTTTCGTGTTCTCGCTTTTAGGAAGCTTTAATTGTCGAGTGTCAGTGATAGTGTCCCATAGATTTCGTGTTTGTTTTGAATACAGTCAGAGAGGGTCCCTTTAGTCAGCCATAGTGCCAATAGTCACTGTTGTCCTAACCGCTGTCTGCTTCACGCCTGCTGTGCAGCGAGCTACCTTAATTCAAGTATTAACTGTATTTTTATTACTTGTGTCTTCTTCTTTCGTGTTCTCGCTTTTAGGAAGCTTTAATTGTCGAGTGTCAGTGATAGTGTCCCATAGATTTCGTGTTTGTTTTGAATACAGTCAGAGAGGGTCCCTTTAGTCAGCCATAGTGCCAATAGTCAGTGTCGTCCTAACCGCTGTCTGCTTCACGCCTGCTGTGCAGCGAGCTACCTTAATTTAAGTATTAACTGTATTTTTATTACTTGTGTCTTCTTCTTTCGTGTTCTCGCTTTTAGGAAGCTTTAATTGTCGAGTGTCAGTGATAGTGTCCCATAGATTTCGTGTTTGTTTTGAATACAGTCAGAGAGGGTCCCTTTAGTCAGCCATAGTGCCAGTAGTCAGTATCGTCCTAACCGCCGTGTGCTTCACGTCTGCTGTGCAGCGAGCAACGTTAATTTAAGTATTAACTGTATTTTTATTACTTGTCTCTTCTTCTTCCGTGTGTTTTCGCTTTTAGCAAGCTTTAATTGTCGAGTGCTAGTGATAGTGTCCCATAGATTTCGTGTTTGTTTTGAATACACTCAGAGGGGGTCCCTTTAGTCAGCCATAGTGCCAATAGTCACTGTCGTCCTAACCGCTGTCTGCTTCACGCCTGCTGTGCAGCGAGCTACCTTAATTCAAGTATTAACTGTATTTTTATTACTTGTGTCTTCTTCTTTCGTGTTCTCGCTTTTAGGAAGCTTTAATTGTCGAGTGTCAGTGATAGTGTCCCATAGATTTCGTGTTTGTTTTGAATACAGTCAGAGAGGGTCCCTTTAGTCAGCCATAGTGCCAATAGTCAGTGTCGTCCTAACCGCTGTCTGCTTCACGCCTGCTGTGCAGCGAGCTACCTTAATTTAAGTATTAACTGTATTTTTATTACTTGTGTCTTCTTCTTTCGTGTTCTCGCTTTTAGGAAGCTTTAATTGTCGAGTGTCAGTGATAGTGTCCCATAGATTTCGTGTTTGTTTTGAATACAGTCAGAGAGGGTCCCTTTAGTCAGCCATAGTGCCAGTAGTCAGTATCGTCCTAACCGCCGTGTGCTTCACGTCTGCTGTGCAGCGAGCAACCTTAATTTAAGTATTAACTGTATTTTTATTACTTGTCTCTTCTTCTTCCGTGTGTTTTCGCTTTTAGCAAGCTTTAATTGTCGAGTGCTAGTGATAGTGTCCCATAGATTTCGTGTTTGTTTTGAATACACTCAGAGAGGGTCCCTTTAGTCAGCCATAGTGCCAATAGTCAGTGTCGTCCTAACCGCTGTCTGCTTCACGCCTGCTGTGCAGCGAGCTACCTTAATTTAAGTATTAACTGTATTTTTATTACTTGTGTCTTCTTCTTTCGTGTTCTCGCTTTTAGGAAGCTTTAATTGTCGAGTGTCAGTGATAGTGTCCCATAGATTTCGTGTTTGTTTTGAATACAGTCAGAGAGGGTCCCTTTAGTCAGCCATAGTGCCAGTAGTCAGTATCGTCCTAAACGCCGTCTGCTTCACGTCTGCTGTGCAGCGAGCAACCTTAATTTAAGTATTAACTGTATTTTTATTACTTGCCTCTTCTTCTTCCGTGTGTTTTCGCTTTTAGCAAGCTTTAATTGTCGAGTGTTAGTGATAGTGTCCCATAGATTTCGTGTTTGTTTTGAATACAGTCAGAGAGGGTCCCTTTAGTCAGCCATAGTGCCAGTAGTCAGTATCGTCCTAAACGCCGTCTGCTTCACGTCTGCTGTGCAGCGAGCAACCTTAATTTAAGTATTAACTGTATTTTTATTACTTGCCTCTTCTTCTTCCGTGTGTTTTCGCTTTTAGCAAGCTTTAATTGTCGAGTGCTAGTGATAGTGTCCCATAGATTTCGTGTTTGTTTTGAATACAGTCAGAGAGGGTCCCTTTAGTCAGCCATAGAGCCAATAGTCAGTGTCGTCCTAACCGCTGTCTGCTTCACGCCTGCTGTGCAGCGAGCTACCTTAATTTAAGTATTAACTGTATTTTTATTACTTGTCTCTTCTTCTTCAGTGTGTTTTCGCTTTTAGGAAGCTTTAATTGTCGAGTGTCAGTGATAGTGTCCCATAGATTTCGTGTTTGTTTTGAATACAGTCAGAGAGGGTCCCTTTAGTCAGCCATAGTGCCAATAGTTAGTGTCGTCCTAACCGCTGTCTTCTTCACGCCTGCTGTGCAGCGAGCTACCTTAATTTAAGTATTAACTGTATTTTTATTACTTGTGTCTTCTTCTTTCGTGTTCTCGCTTTTAGGAAGCTTTAATTGTCGAGTGTCAGTGATAGTGTCCCATAGATTTCGTGTTTGTTTTGAATACAGTCAGAGAGCGTCCCTTTAGTCAGCCATAGTGCCAATAGTCAGTGTCGTCCTAACCGCTGTCTGCTTCACGCCTGCTGTGCAGCGAGCTACCTTAATTTAAGTATTAACTGTATTTTTATTACTTGTGTCTTCTTCTTTCGTGTTCTCGCTTTTAGGAAGCTTTAATTGTCGAGTGTCAGTGATAGTGTCCCATAGATTTCGTGTTTGTTTTGAATACAGTCAGAGAGGGTCCCTTTAGTCAGCCATAGTGCCAATAGTCACTGTCGTCCTAACCGCTGTCTGCTTCACGCCTGCTGTGCAGCGAGCTACCTTAATTCAAGTATTAACTGTATTTTTATTACTTGTGTCTTCTTCTTTCGTGTTCTCGCTTTTAGGAAGCTTTAATTGTCGAGTGTCAGTGATAGTGTCCCATAGATTTCGTGTTTGTTTTGAATACAGTCAGAGAGGGTCCCTTTAGTCAGCCATAGTGCCAATAGTCAGTGTCGTCCTAACCGCTGTCTGCTTCACGCCTGCTGTGCAGCGAGCTACCTTAATTTAAGTATTAACTGTATTTTTATTACTTGTGTCTTCTTCTTTCGTGTTCTCGCTTTTAGGAAGCTTTAATTGTCGAGTGTCAGTGATAGTGTCCCATAGATTTCGTGTTTGTTTTGAATACAGTCAGAGAGGGTCCCTTTAGTCAGCCATAGTGCCAGTAGTCAGTATCGTCCTAACCGCCGTGTGCTTCACGTCTGCTGTGCAGCGAGCAACCTTAATTTAAGTATTAACTGTATTTTTATTACTTGTCTCTTCTTCTTCCGTGTGTTTTCGCTTTTAGCAAGCTTTAATTGTCGAGTGCTAGTGATAGTGTCCCATAGATTTCGTGTTTGTTTTGAATACACTCAGAGAGGGTCCCTTTAGTCAGCCATAGTGCCAATAGTCACTGTCGTCCTAACCGCTGTCTGCTTCACGCCTGCTGTGCAGCGAGCTACCTTAATTCAAGTATTAACTGTATTTTTATTACTTGTGTCTTCTTCTTTCGTGTTCTCGCTTTTAGGAAGCTTTAATTGTCGAGTGTCAGTGATAGTGTCCCATAGATTTCGTGTTTGTTTTGAATACAGTCAGAGAGGGTCCCTTTAGTCAGCCATAGTGCCAATAGTCAGTGTCGTCCTAACCGCTGTCTGCTTCACGCCTGCTGTGCAGCGAGCTACCTTAATTTAAGTATTAACTGTATTTTTATTACTTGTGTCTTCTTCTTTCGTGTTCTCGCTTTTAGGAAGCTTTAATTGTCGAGTGTCAGTGATAGTGTCCCATAGATTTCGTGTTTGTTTTGAATACAGTCAGAGAGGGTCCCTTTAGTCAGCCATAGTGCCAGTAGTCAGTATCGTCCTAACCGCCGTGTGCTTCACGTCTGCTGTGCAGCGAGCAACCTTAATTTAAGTATTAACTGTATTTTTATTACTTGTCTCTTCTTCTTCCGTGTGTTTTCGCTTTTAGCAAGCTTTAATTGTCGAGTGCTAGTGATAGTGTCCCATAGATTTCGTGTTTGTTTTGAATACACTCAGAGAGGGTCCCTTTAGTCAGCCATAGTGCCAATAGTCAGTGTCGTCCTAACCGCTGTCTGCTTCACGCCTGCTGTGCAGCGAGCTACCTTAATTTAAGTATTAACTGTATTTTTATTACTTGTGTCTTCTTCTTTCGTGTTCTCGCTTTTAGGAAGCTTTAATTGTCGAGTGTCAGTGATAGTGTCCCATAGATTTCGTGTTTGTTTTGAATACAGTCAGAGAGGGTCCCTTTAGTCAGCCATAGTGCCAGTAGTCAGTATCGTCCTAAACGCCGTCTGCTTCACGTCTGCTGTGCAGCGAGCAACCTTAATTTAAGTATTAACTGTATTTTTATTACTTGCCTCTTCTTCTTCCGTGTGTTTTCGCTTTTAGCAAGCTTTAATTGTCGAGTGTTAGTGATAGTGTCCCATAGATTTCGTGTTTGTTTTGAATACAGTCAGAGAGGGTCCCTTTAGTCAGCCATAGTGCCAGTAGTCAGTATCGTCCTAAACGCCGTCTGCTTCACGTCTGCTGTGCAGCGAGCAACCTTAATTTAAGTATTAACTGTATTTTTATTACTTGCCTCTTCTTCTTCCGTGTGTTTTCGCTTTTAGCAAGCTTTAATTGTCGAGTGTTAGTGATAGTGTCCCATAGATTTCGTGTTTGTTTTGAATACAGTCAGAGAGGGTCCCTTTAGTCAGCCATAGTGCCAATAGTCAGTGTCGTCCTAACCGCTGTCTGCTTCACGCCTGCTGTGCAGCGAGCTACCTTAATTTAAGTATTAACTGTATTTTTATTACTTGTGTCTTCTTCTTTCGCGTTCTCGCTTTTAGGAAGCTTTAATTGTCGAGTGTCAGTGATAGTGTCCCATAGATTTCGTGTTTGTTTTGAATACAGTCAGAGAGGGTCCCTTTAGTCAGCCATAGTGCCAATAGTCAGTGTCGTCCTAACCGCTGTCTGCTTCACGCCTGCTGTGCAGCGAGCTACCTTAATTTAAGTATTAACTGTATTTATATTACTTGTGTCTTGTTCTTTCGTGTTCTCGCTTTTAGGAAGCTTTAATTGTCGAGTGTCAGTGATAGTGTCCCATAGATTTCGTGTTTGTTTTGAATACAGTCAGAGAGGGTCCCTTTAGTCAGCCATAGTGCCAATAGTCAGTGTCGTCCTAACCGCCGTGTGCTTTACGTCTGCTGTGCAGCGAGCAACCTTAATTTAAGTATTAACTGTATTTTTATTACTTGTGTCTTCTTCTTTCGTGTTCTCGCTTTTAGGAAGCTTTAATTGTCGAGTGTCAGTGATAGTGTCCCATAGATTTCGTGTTTGTTTTGAATACAGTCAGAGAGGGTCCCTTTAGTCAGCCATAGTGCCAGTAGTCAGTATCGTCCTAACCGCCGTGTGCTTCACGTCTGCTGTGCAGCGAGCAACCTTAATTTAAGTATTAACTGTATTTTTATTACTTGTCTCTTCTTCTTCCGTGTGTTTTTGCTTTTAGCAAGCTTTAATTGTCGAGTGCTAGTGATAGTGTCCCATAGATTTCGTGTTTGTTTTGAATACAGTCAGAGAGGGTCCCTTTAGTCAGCCATAGAGCCAATAGTCAGTGTCGTCCTAACCGCTGTCTGCTTCACGCCTGCTGTGCAGCGAGCTACCTTAATTTAAGTATTAACTGTATTTTTATTACTTGTGTCTTCTTCTTTCGTGTTCTCGCTTTTAGGAAGCTTTAATTGTCGAGTGTCAGTGATAGTGTCCCATAGATTTCGTGTTTGTTTTGAATACAGTCAGAGAGGGTCCCTTTAGTCAGCCATAGTGCCAGTAGTCAGTATCGTCCTAAACGCCGTCTGCTTCACGTCTGCTGTGCAGCGAGCAACCTTAATTTAAGTATTAACTGTATTTTTATTACTTGCCTCTTCTTCTTCCGTGTGTTTTCGCTTTTAGCAAGCTTTAATTGTCGAGTGTTAGTGATAGTGTCCCATAGATTTCGTGTTTGTTTTGAATACAGTCAGAGAGGGTCCCTTTAGTCAGCCATAGTGCAAGTAGTCAGTATCGTCCTAACCGCCGTGTGCTTCACGTCTGCTGTGCAGCGAGCAACCTTAACTTAAGTATTAACTGTATTTTTATTACTGTCTCTTCTTCTTCCGTGTGTTTTCGCTTTTAGCAAGCTTTAATTGTCGAGTGCTAGTGATAGTGTCCCATAGATTTCGTGTTTGTTTTGAATACAGTCAGAGAGGGTCCCTTTAGTCAGCCATAGTGCCAATAGTCAGTGTCGTCCTAAACGCCGTCTGCTTCACGCCTGCTGTGCAGCGAGCTACCTTAATTTAAGTATTAATTGTATTTTTATTACTTGTGTCTTCTTCTTTTGTGTTCTCGCTTTTAGGAAGCTTTAATTGTCGAGTGTCAGTGATAGTGTCCCATAGATTTCTTGTTTGTTTTGAATACAGTCAGAGAGGGTCCCTTTAGTCAGCCATAGTGGCAGTAGTCAGTGTCGTCCTAAACGCCGTCTTATTCACGTCTGCTGTGCAGCGAGCTACCTTAATTTAAGTATTAACTGTATTTTTATTACTTGTGTCTTCTTCTTTCGTGTTCACGCTTTTAGGAAGCTTTAATTGTCGAGTGTCAGTAATAGTGTCCCATAGATTTCGTGTTTGTTTTGAATACAGTCAGAGAGGGTCCCTTTTGTCAGCCATAGTGCCAATAGTCAGTGTCGTCCTAACCGCTGTCTGCTTCACGCCTGCTGTGCAGCGAGCTACCTTAATTTAAGTATTAACTGTATTTTTATTACTTGTGTCTTCTTTCGTGTTCTCGCTTTTAGGAAGCTTTAATTGTCGAGTGTCAGTGATAGTGTCCCATAGATTTCGTGTTTGTTTTGAATACAGTCAGAGAGGGTCCCTTTAGTCAGCCATAGTGCCAGTAGTCAGTATCGTCCTAACCGCCGTGTGCTTCACGTCTGCTGTGCAGCGAGCAACCTTAATTTAAGTATTAACTGTATTTTTATTACTTGTGTCTTCTTCTTTCGTGTTCTCGCTTTTAGGAAGCTTTAATTGTCGAGTGTCAGTGATAGTGTCCCATAGATTTCGTGTTTGTTTTGAATACAGTCAGAGAGGGTCCCTTTAGTCAGCCATAGTGCCAGTAGTCAGTATCGTCCTAACCGCCGTGTGCTTCACGTCTGCTGTGCAGCGAGCAACCTTAATTTAAGTATTAACTGTATTTTTATTACTTGTCTCTTCTTCTTCCGTGTGTTTTTGCTTTTAGCAAGCTTTAATTGTCGAGTGTCAGTGATAGTGTCCCATAGATTTCGTGTTTGTTTTGAATACAGTCAGAGAGGGTCCCTTTAGTCAGCCATAGTGCCAGTAGTCAGTATCGTCCTAACCGCCGTGTGCTTCACGTCTGCTGTGCAGCGAGCAACCTTAATTTAAGTATTAACTGTATTTTTATTACTTGTCTCTTCTTCTTCCGTGTGTTTTTGCTTTTAGCAAGCTTTAATTGTCGAGTGCTAGTGATAGTGTCCCATAGATTTCGTGTTTGTTTTGAATACAGTCAGAGAGGGTCCCTTTAGTCAGCCATAGTGCCAATAGTCAGTGTCGTCCTAACCGCTGTCTGCTTCACGCCTGCTGTGCAGCGAGCTACCTTAATTTAAGTATTAACTGTATTTTTATTACTTGTGTCTTCTTCTTTCGTGTTCACGCTTTTAGGAAGCTTTAATTGTCGAGTGTCAGTGATAGTGTCCCATAGATTTCGTGTTTGTTTTGAATACAGTCAGAGAGGGCCCCTTTAGTCAGCCATAGTGCCAGTAGTCTGTATCGTCCTAAACGCCGTCTGCTTCACGTCTGCTGTGCAGCGAGCAACCTTAATTTAAGTATTAACTGTATTTTTATTACTTGCCTCTTCTTCTTCCGTGTGTTTCCGCTTTTAGCAAGCTTTAATTGTCGAGTGCTAGTGATAGTGTCCCATAGATTTCGTGTTTGTTTTGAATACAGTCAGAGAGGGTCCCTTTAGTCAGCCATAGTGCCAATAGTCAGTGTCGTCCTAAACGCCGTCTGCTTCACGCCTGCTGTGCAGCGAGCTACCTTAATTTAAGTATTAACTGTATTTTTATTACTTGTGTCTTCTTCTTTCGTGTTCTCGCTTTTAGGAAGCTTTAATTGTCGAGTGTCAGTGATAGTGTCCCATAGATTTCTTGCTTGTTTTGAATACAGTCAGAGAGGGTCCCTTTAGTCAGCCATAGTCCTAATAGTCAGTGTCGTCCTAACCGCTGTCTGCTTCACGCCTGCTGTGCAGCGAGCTACCTTAATTTAAGTATTAACTGTATTTTTATTACTTGTGTCTTCTTCTTTCGTGTTCTCGCTTTTAGGAAGCTTTAATTGTCGAGGGTCAGTGATAGTGTCCCATAGATTTCGTGTTTGTTTTGAATACAGTCAGAGAGGGTCCCTTTAGTCAGCCATAGTGCCAATAGTCAGTGTCGTCCTAACCGCTGTCTGCTTCACGCCTGCTGTGCAGCGAGCTACCTTAATTTAAGTATTAACTGTATTTTTATTACTTGTGTCTTCTTCTTTCGTGTTCTCGCTTTTAGGAAGCTTTAATTGTCGAGTGTCAGTGATAGTGTCCCATAGATTTCGTGTTTGTTTTGAATACAGTCAGAGAGGGTCCCTTTAGTCAGCCATAGTGCCAGTAGTCAGTATCGTCCTAACCGCCGTGTGCTTCACGTCTGCTGTGCAGCGAGCAACCTTAATTTAAGTATTAACTGTATTTTTATTACTTGTCTCTTCTTCTTCCGTGTGTTTTCGCTTTTAGCAAGCTTTAATTGTCGAGTGCTAGTGATAGTGTCCCATAGATTTCGTGTTTGCTTTGAATACAGTCAGAGAGGGTCCCTTTAGTCAGCCATAGTGCCAATAGTCAGTGTCGTCCTAACCGCTGTCTGCTTCACGCCTGCTGTGCAGCGAGCTACCTTAATTTAAGTATTAACTGTATTTTTATTACTTGTGTCTTCTTCTTTCGTGTTCTCGCTTTTAGGAAGCTTTAATTGTCGAGTGTCAGTGATAGTGTCCCATAGATTTCGTGTTTGTTTTGAATAGTCAGAGAGGGTCCCTTTAGTCAGCCATAGTGCCAATAGTCAGTGTCGTCCTAACCGCTGTCTGCTTCACGCCTGCTGTGCAGCGAGCTACCTTAATTTAAGTATTAACTGTATTTTTATTACTTGTGTCTTCTTGTTTCGTGTTCTCGCTTTTAGGAAGCTTTAATTGTCGAGTGTCAGTGATAGTGTCCCATAGATTTCGTGTTTGTTTTGAATACAGTCAGAGAGGGTCCCTTTAGTCAGCCATAGTGCCAGTAGTCAGTATCGTCCTAACCGCCGTGTGCTTCACGTCTGCTGTGCAGCGAGCAACCTTAATTTAAGTATTAACTGTATTTTTATTACTTGTCTCTTCTTCTTCCGTGTGTTTTTGCTTTTAGCAAGCTTTAATTGTCGAGTGCTAGTGATAGTGTCCCATAGATTTCGTGTTTGTTTTGAATACAGTCAGAGAGGGTCCCTTTAGTCAGCCATAGAGCCAATAGTCAGTGTCGTCCTAACCGCTGTCTGCTTCACGCCTGCTGTGCAGCGAGCTACCTTAATTTAAGTATTAACTGTATTTTTATTACTTGTGTCTTCTTCTTTCGTGTTCTCGCTTTTAGGAAGCTTTAATTGTCGAGTGTCAGTGATAGTGTCCCATAGATTTCGTGTTTGTTTTGAATACAGTCAGAGAGGGTCCCTTTAGTCAGCCATAGTGCCAGTAGTCAGTATCGTCCTAAACGCCGTCTGCTTCACGTCTGCTGTGCAGCGAGCAACCTTAATTTAAGTATTAACTGTATTTTTATTACTTGCCTCTTCTTCTTCCGTGTGTTTTCGCTTTTAGCAAGCTTTAATTGTCGAGTGTTAGTGATAGTGTCCCATAGATTTCGTGTTTGTTTTGAATACAGTCAGAGAGGGTCCCTTTAGTCAGCCATAGTGCAAGTAGTCAGTATCGTCCTAACCGCCGTGTGCTTCACGTCTGCTGTGCAGCGAGCAACCTTAACTTAAGTATTAACTGTATTTTTATTACTGTCTCTTCTTCTTCCGTGTGTTTTCGCTTTTAGCAAGCTTTAATTGTCGAGTGCTAGTGATAGTGTCCCATAGATTTCGTGTTTGTTTTGAATACAGTCAGAGAGGGTCCCTTTAGTCAGCCATAGTGCCAATAGTCAGTGTCGTCCTAAACGCCGTCTGCTTCACGCCTGCTGTGCAGCGAGCTACCTTAATTTAAGTATTAATTGTATTTTTATTACTTGTGTCTTCTTCTTTTGTGTTCTCGCTTTTAGGAAGCTTTAATTGTCGAGTGTCAGTGATAGTGTCCCATAGATTTCTTGTTTGTTTTGAATACAGTCAGAGAGGGTCCCTTTAGTCAGCCATAGTGGCAGTAGTCAGTGTCGTCCTAAACGCCGTCTTATTCACGTCTGCTGTGCAGCGAGCTACCTTAATTTAAGTATTAACTGTATTTTTATTACTTGTGTCTTCTTCTTTCGTGTTCACGCTTTTAGGAAGCTTTAATTGTCGAGTGTCAGTAATAGTGTCCCATAGATTTCGTGTTTGTTTTGAATACAGTCAGAGAGGGTCCCTTTTGTCAGCCATAGTGCCAATAGTCAGTGTCGTCCTAACCGCTGTCTGCTTCACGCCTGCTGTGCAGCGAGCTACCTTAATTTAAGTATTAACTGTATTTTTATTACTTGTGTCTTCTTTCGTGTTCTCGCTTTTAGGAAGCTTTAATTGTCGAGTGTCAGTGATAGTGTCCCATAGATTTCGTGTTTGTTTTGAATACAGTCAGAGAGGGTCCCTTTAGTCAGCCATAGTGCCAGTAGTCAGTATCGTCCTAACCGCCGTGTGCTTCACGTCTGCTGTGCAGCGAGCAACCTTAATTTAAGTATTAACTGTATTTTTATTACTTGTGTCTTCTTCTTTCGTGTTCTCGCTTTTAGGAAGCTTTAATTGTCGAGTGTCAGTGATAGTGTCCCATAGATTTCGTGTTTGTTTTGAATACAGTCAGAGAGGGTCCCTTTAGTCAGCCATAGTGCCAGTAGTCAGTATCGTCCTAACCGCCGTGTGCTTCACGTCTGCTGTGCAGCGAGCAACCTTAATTTAAGTATTAACTGTATTTTTATTACTTGTCTCTTCTTCTTCCGTGTGTTTTTGCTTTTAGCAAGCTTTAATTGTCGAGTGTCAGTGATAGTGTCCCATAGATTTCGTGTTTGTTTTGAATACAGTCAGAGAGGGTCCCTTTAGTCAGCCATAGTGCCAGTAGTCAGTATCGTCCTAACCGCCGTGTGCTTCACGTCTGCTGTGCAGCGAGCAACCTTAATTTAAGTATTAACTGTATTTTTATTACTTGTCTCTTCTTCTTCCGTGTGTTTTTGCTTTTAGCAAGCTTTAATTGTCGAGTGCTAGTGATAGTGTCCCATAGATTTCGTGTTTGTTTTGAATACAGTCAGAGAGGGTCCCTTTAGTCAGCCATAGTGCCAATAGTCAGTGTCGTCCTAACCGCTGTCTGCTTCACGCCTGCTGTGCAGCGAGCTACCTTAATTTAAGTATTAACTGTATTTTTATTACTTGTGTCTTCTTCTTTCGTGTTCACGCTTTTAGGAAGCTTTAATTGTCGAGTGTCAGTGATAGTGTCCCATAGATTTCGTGTTTGTTTTGAATACAGTCAGAGAGGGCCCCTTTAGTCAGCCATAGTGCCAGTAGTCTGTATCGTCCTAAACGCCGTCTGCTTCACGTCTGCTGTGCAGCGAGCAACCTTAATTTAAGTATTAACTGTATTTTTATTACTTGCCTCTTCTTCTTCCGTGTGTTTCCGCTTTTAGCAAGCTTTAATTGTCGAGTGCTAGTGATAGTGTCCCATAGATTTCGTGTTTGTTTTGAATACAGTCAGAGAGGGTCCCTTTAGTCAGCCATAGTGCCAATAGTCAGTGTCGTCCTAAACGCCGTCTGCTTCACGCCTGCTGTGCAGCGAGCTACCTTAATTTAAGTATTAACTGTATTTTTATTACTTGTGTCTTCTTCTTTCGTGTTCTCGCTTTTAGGAAGCTTTAATTGTCGAGTGTCAGTGATAGTGTCCCATAGATTTCTTGCTTGTTTTGAATACAGTCAGAGAGGGTCCCTTTAGTCAGCCATAGTCCTAATAGTCAGTGTCGTCCTAACCGCTGTCTGCTTCACGCCTGCTGTGCAGCGAGCTACCTTAATTTAAGTATTAACTGTATTTTTATTACTTGTGTCTTCTTCTTTCGTGTTCTCGCTTTTAGGAAGCTTTAATTGTCGAGGGTCAGTGATAGTGTCCCATAGATTTCGTGTTTGTTTTGAATACAGTCAGAGAGGGTCCCTTTAGTCAGCCATAGTGCCAATAGTCAGTGTCGTCCTAACCGCTGTCTGCTTCACGCCTGCTGTGCAGCGAGCTACCTTAATTTAAGTATTAACTGTATTTTTATTACTTGTGTCTTCTTCTTTCGTGTTCTCGCTTTTAGGAAGCTTTAATTGTCGAGTGTCAGTGATAGTGTCCCATAGATTTCGTGTTTGTTTTGAATACAGTCAGAGAGGGTCCCTTTAGTCAGCCATAGTGCCAGTAGTCAGTATCGTCCTAACCGCCGTGTGCTTCACGTCTGCTGTGCAGCGAGCAACCTTAATTTAAGTATTAACTGTATTTTTATTACTTGTCTCTTCTTCTTCCGTGTGTTTTCGCTTTTAGCAAGCTTTAATTGTCGAGTGCTAGTGATAGTGTCCCATAGATTTCGTGTTTGCTTTGAATACAGTCAGAGAGGGTCCCTTTAGTCAGCCATAGTGCCAATAGTCAGTGTCGTCCTAACCGCTGTCTGCTTCACGCCTGCTGTGCAGCGAGCTACCTTAATTTAAGTATTAACTGTATTTTTATTACTTGTGTCTTCTTCTTTCGTGTTCTCGCTTTTAGGAAGCTTTAATTGTCGAGTGTCAGTGATAGTGTCCCATAGATTTCGTGTTTGTTTTGAATAGTCAGAGAGGGTCCCTTTAGTCAGCCATAGTGCCAATAGTCAGTGTCGTCCTAACCGCTGTCTGCTTCACGCCTGCTGTGCAGCGAGCTACCTTAATTTAAGTATTAACTGTATTTTTATTACTTGTGTCTTCTTGTTTCGTGTTCTCGCTTTTAGGAAGCTTTAATTGTCGAGTGTCAGTGATAGTGTCCCATAGATTTCGTGTTTGTTTTGAATACAGTCAGAGAGGGTCCCTTTAGTCAGCCATAGTGCCAATAGTCAGTGTCGTCCTAACCGCCGTGAGCTTCACGTCTGCTGTGCAGCGAGCAACCTTAATTTAAGTATTAACTGTATTTTTATTACTTCTGTCTTCTTCTTTCGTGTTCTCGCTTTTAGGAAGCTTTAATTGTCGAGTGTCAGTGATAGTGTCCCATAGATTTCGTGTTTGTTTTGAATACAGTCAGAGAGGGTCCCTTTAGTCAGCCATAGTGCCAGTAGTCAGTATCGTCCTAACCGCCGTGTGCTTCACGTCTGCTGTGCAGCGAGCAACCTTAATTTAAGTATTAACTGTATTTTTATTACTTGTCTCTTCTTCTTCCGTGTGTTTTTGCTTTTAGCAAGCTTTAATTGTCGAGTGCTAGTGATAGTGTCCCATAGATTTCGTGTTTGTTTTGAATACAGTCAGAGAGGGTCCCTTTAGTCAGCCATAGTGCCAATAGTCAGTGTCGTCCTAACCGCTGTCTGCTTCACGCCTGCTGTGCAGCGAGCTACCTTAATTTAAGTATTAACTGTATTTTTATTACTTGTGTCTTCTTCTTTCGTGTTCTCGCTTTTAGGAAGCTTTAATTGTCGAGTGTCAGTGATAGTGTCCCATAGATTTCGTGTTTGTTTTGAATACAGTCAGAGAGGGTCCCTTTAGTCAGCCATAGTGCCAGTAGTCTGTATCGTCCTAAACGCCGTCTGCTTCACGTCTGCTGTGCAGCGAGCAACCTTAATTTAAGTATTAACTGTATTTTTATTACTTGCCTCTTCTTCTTCCGTGTGTTTTCGCTTTTAGAAAGCTCTAATTGTCGAGTGTTAGTGATAGTGTCCCATAAAATTCGTGTTTGTTTTGAATACAGTCAGAGAGGGTCCCTTTAGTCAGCCATAGTGCCAGTAGTCAGTATCGTCCTAAACGCCGTCTGCTTCACGTCTGCTGTGCAGCGAGCTACCTTAATTTAAGTATTAACTCTATTTTTATTACTTGCCTCTTCTTCTTCCATGTGTTTTCGCTTTTAGCAAGCTTTAATTGTCGAGCGTTAGTGATAGTGTCCCATAGATTTCGTGTTTGTTTTGAATACAGTCAGAGAGGGTCCCTTTAGTCAGCCATAGTGCCAGTAGTCAGTATCGTCCTAAACGCCGTCTGCTTCACGTCTGCTGTGCAGCGAGCAACCTTAATTTAAGTATTAACTGTATTTTTATTACTTGCCTCTTCTTCTTCCGTGTGTTTTCGCTTTTAGCAAGCTTTAATTGTCGAGTGTTAGTGATAGTGTCCCATAGATTTCGTGTTTGTTTTGAATACAGTCAGAGAGGGTCCCTTTAGTCAGCCATAGTGCAAGTAGTCAGTATTGTCCTAACCGCCATGTGCTTCACGTCTGCTGTGCAGCGAGCAACCTTAATTTAAGTATTAACTGTATTTTTATTACTTGTGTCTTCTTCTTTCGTGTTCTCGCTTTTAGGAAGCTTTAATTGTCGAGTGTCAGTGATAGTGTCCCATAGATTTCGTGTTTGTTTTGAATACAGTCAGAGAGGGTCCCTTTAGTCAGCCATAGTGCCAATAGTCAGTGTCGTCCTAACCGCTGTCTGCTTCACGCCTGCTGTGCAGCGAGCTACCTTAATTTAAGTATTAACTGTATTTTTATTACTTGTGTCTTCTTTCGTGTTCTCGCTTTTAGGAAGCTTTAATTGTCGAGTGTCAGTGATAGTGTCCCATAGATTTCGTGTTTGTTTTGAATACAGTCAGAGAGGGTCCCTTTAGTCAGCCATAGTGCCAGTAGTCAGTATCGTCCTAACCGCCGTGTGCTTCACGTCTGCTGTGCAGCGAGCAACCTTAATTTAAGTATTAACTGTATTTTTATTACTTGTGTCTTCTTCTTTCGTGTTCTCGCTTTTAGGAAGCTTTAATTGTCGAGTGTCAGTGATAGTGTCCCATAGATTTCGTGTTTGTTTTGAATACAGTCAGAGAGGGTCCCTTTAGTCAGCCATAGTGCCAGTAGTCAGTATCGTCCTAACCGCCGTGTGCTTCACGTCTGCTGTGCAGCGAGCAACCTTAATTTAAGTATTAACTGTATTTTTATTACTTGTCTCTTCTTCTTCCGTGTGTTTTTGCTTTTAGCAAGCTTTAATTGTCGAGTGCTAGTGATAGTGTCCCATAGATTTCGTGTTTGTTTTGAATACAGTCAGAGAGGGTCCCTTTAGTCAGCCATAGTGCCAATAGTCAGTGTCGTCCTAACCGCTGTCTGCTTCACGCCTGCTGTGCTGCGAGCTACCTTAATTTAAGTATTAACTGTATTTTTATTACTTGTGTCTTCTTCTTTCGTGTTCTCGCTTTTAGGAAGCTTTAATTGTCGAGTGTCAGTGATAGTGTCCCATAGATTTCGTGTTTGTTTTGAATACAGTCAGAGAGGGCCCCTTTAGTCAGCCATAGTGCCAGTAGTCTGTATCGTCCTAAACGCCGTCTGCTTCACGTCTGCTGTGCAGCGAGCAACGTTAACTTAAGTATTAACTGTATTTTTATTACTTGTCTCTTCTTCTTCCGTGTGATTTCGCTTTTAGCAAGCTTTAATTGTCGAGTGCTAGTGATAGTGTCCCATAGATTTCGTGTTTGTTTTGAATACAGTCAGAGAGGGTCCCTTTAGTCAGCCATAGTGCCAATAGTCAGTGTCGTCCTAAACGCCGTCTGCTTCACGCCTGCTGTGCAGCGAGCTACCTTAATTTAAGTATTAACTGTATTTTTATTACTTGTGTCTTCTTCTTTCGTGATCTCGCTTTTAGGAAGCTTTAATTGTCGAGTGTCAGTGATAGTGTCCCATAGATTTCTTGCTTGTTTTGAATACAGTCAGAGAGGGTCCCTTTAGTCAGCCATAGTCCTAATAGTCAGTGTCGTCCTAACCGCTGTCTGCTTCACGCCTGCTGTGCAGCGAGCTACCTTAATTTAAGTATTAACTGTATTTTTATTACTTGTGTCTTCTTCTTTCGTGTTCTCGCTTTTAGGAAGCTTTAATTGTCGAGTGTCAGTGATAGTGTCCCATAGATTTCGTGTTTGTTTTGAATACAGTCAGAGAGGGTCCCTTTAGTCAGCCATAGTGCCAATAGTCAGTGTCGTCCTAACCGCTGTCTGCTTCACGCCTGCTGTGCAGCGAGCTACCTTAATTTAAGTATTAACTGTATTTTTATTACTTGTGTCTTCTTCTTTCGTGTTCTCGCTTTTAGGAAGCTTTAATTGTCGAGTGTCAGTGATAGTGTCCCATAGATTTCGTGTTTGTTTTGAATACAGTCAGAGAGGGTCCCTTTAGTCAGCCATAGTGCCAATATTCAGTGTCGTCCTAACCGCCGTGAGCTTCACGTCTGCTGTGCAGCGAGCAACCTTAATTTAAGTATTAACTGTATTTTTATTGCTTGTGTCTTCTTCTTTCGTGTTCTCGCTTTTAGGAAGCTTTAATTGTCGAGTGTCAGTGATAGTGTCCCATAGATTTCGTGTTTGTTTTGAATACAGTCAGAGAGGGTCCCTTTAGTCAGCCATAGTGCCAGTAGTCAGTATCGTCCTAACCGCCGTGTGCTTCACGTCTGCTGTGCAGCGAGCAACCTTAATTTAAGTATTAACTGTATTTTTATTACTTGTCTCTTCTTCTTCCGTGTGTTTTTGCTTTTAGCAAGCTTTAATTGTCGAGTGCTAGTGATAGTGTCCCATAGATTTCGTGTTTGTTTTGAATACAGTCAGAGAGGGTCCCTTTAGTCAGCCATAGTGCCAATAGTCAGTGTCGTCCTAACCGCTGTCTGCTTCACGCCTGCTGTGCAGCGAGCTACCTTAATTTAAGTATTAACTGTATTTTTATTACTTGTGTCTTCTTCTTTCGTGTTCTCGCTTTTAGGAAGCTTTAATTGTCGAGTGTCAGTGATAGTGTCCCATAGATTTCGTGTTTGTTTTGAATACAGTCAGAGAGGGTCCCTTTAGTCAGCCATAGTGCCAGTAGTCAGTATCGTCCTAAACGCCGTCTGCTTCACGTCTGCTGTGCAGCGAGCAACCTTAATTTAAGTATTAACTGTATTTTTATTACTTGCCTCTTCTTCTTCCGTGTGTTTTCGCTTTTAGCAAGCTTTAATTGTCGAGTTTTAGTGATAGTGTCCCATAGATTTCGTGTTTGTTTTGAATACAGTCAGAGAGGGTCCCTTTAGTCAGCCATAGTGCAAGTAGTCAGTATCGTCCTAACCGCCGTGTGCTTCACGTCTGCTGTGCAGCGAGCAACCTTAACTTAAGTATTAACTGTATTTTTATTACTGTCTCTTCTTCTTCCGTGTGTTTTCGCTTTTAGCAAGCTTTAATTGTCGAGTGCTAGTGATAGTGTCCCATAGATTTCGTGTTTGTTTTGAATACAGTCAGAGAGGGTCCCTTATTCAGCCATAGTGCCAATAGTCAGTGTCGTCCTAAACGCCGTCTGCTTCACGCCTGCTGTGCAGCGAGCTACCTTAATTTAAGTATTAATTGTATTTTTATTACTTGTGTCTTCTTCTTTCGTGTTCTCGCTTTTAGGAAGCTTTAATTGTCGAGTGTCAGTGATAGTGTCCCATAGATTTCTTGTTTGTTTTGAATACAGACAGAGACGGTCCCTTTAGTCAGCCATAGTGGCAGTAGTCAGTGTCGTCCTAAACGCCGTCTGCTTCACGTCTGCTGTGCAGCGAGCTACCTTAATTTAAGTATTAACTGTATTTTTATTACTTGTGTCTTCTTTCGTGTTCTCGCTTTTAGGAAGCTTTAATTGTCGAGTGTCAGTGATAGTGTCCCATAGATTTCGTGTTTGTTTTGAATACAGTCAGAGAGGGTCTCTTTAGTCAGCCATAGTGCCAGTACTCAGTATCGTTATAAACGCCGTCTGCTTCACGTCTGCTGTGCAGCGAGCAACCTTAATTTAAGTATTAACTGTATTTTTATTACTTGCCTCTTCTTCTTCCGTGTGTTTTCGCTTTTAGCAAGCTTTAATTGCCGAGTGTTAGTGATGCTGACCCATAAAATTCGTGTTTGTTTTGAATACAGTCAGAGAGGGTCCCTTTAGTCAGCCATAGTGCCAGTAGTCAGTATCGTCCTAACCGCCGTGTGCTTCACGTCTGCTGTGCAGCGAGCAACCTTAATTTAAGTATTAACTGTATTTTTATTACTTGTCTCGTCTTCTTCCGTGTGTTTTCGCTTTTAGCAAGCTTTAATTGTCGAGTGCTAGTGATAGTGTCCCATAGATTTCGTGTTTGTTTTGAATACAGTCAGAGAGGGTCCCTTTAGTCAGCCATAGTGCCAATAGTCAGTGTCGTCCTAACCGCTGTCTGCTTCACGCCTGCTGTGCAGCGAGCTACCTTAATTTAAGTATTAACTGTATTTTTATTACTTGTGTCTTCTTCTTTCGTGTTCTCGCTTTTAGGAAGCTTTAATTGTCGAGTGTCAGTAATAGTGTCCCATAGATTTCGTGTTTGTTTTGAATACAGTCAGAGAGGGTCCCTTTAGTCAGCCATAGAGCCAATAGTCAGTGTCGTCCTAACCGCTGTCTGCTTCACGCCTGCTGTGCAGCGAGCTACCTTAATTTAAGTATTAACTGTATTTTTATTACTTGTGTCTTCTTCTTTCGTGTTCTCGCTTTTAGGAAGCTTTAATTGTCGAGTGTCAGTGATAGTGTCCCATAGATTTCGTGTTTGTTTTGAATACAGTCAGAGAGGGTCCCTTTAGTCAGCCATTGCAAGTAGTCAGTATCGTCCTAACCGCCGTGTGCTTCACGTCTGCTGTGCAGCCAGCAACCTTAACTTAAGTATTAACTGTATTTTTATTACTGTCTCTTCTTCTTCCGTGTGTTTTCGCTTTTAGCAAGCTTTAATTGTCGAGTGCTAGTGATAGTGTCCCATAGATTTCGTGTTTGTTTTGAATACAGTCAGAGAGGGTCCCTTTAGTCAGCCATAGTGCCAATAGTCAGTGTCGTCCTAAACGCCGTCTGCTTCACGCCTGCTGTGCAGCGAGCTACCTTAATTTAAGTATTAATTGTATTTTTATTACTTGTGTCTTCTTCTTTTGTGTTCTCGCTTTTAGGAAGCTTTAATTGTCGAGTGTCAGTGATAGTGTCCCATAGATTTCTTGTTTGTTTTGAATACAGTCAGAGAGGGTCCCTTTAGTCAGCCATAGTGGCAGTAGTCAGTGTCGTCCTAAACGCCGTCTGCTTCACGTCTGCTGTGCAGCGAGCTACCTTAATTTAAGTATTAACTGTATTTTTATTACTTGTGTCTTCTTCTTTCGTGTTCTCGCTTTTAGGAAGCTTTAATTGTCGAGTGTCAGTGATAGTGTCCCATAGATTTCGTGTTTGTTTTGAATACAGTCAGAGAGGGTCCCTTTAGTCAGCCATAGTGCCAATAGTCAGTGTCGTCCTAACCGCTGTCTGCTTCACGCCTGCTGTGCAGCGAGCTACCTTAATTTAAGTATTAACTGTATTTTTATTACTTGTGTCTTCTTCTTTCGTGTTCTCGCTTTTAGGAAGCTTTAATTGTCGAGTGTCAGTGATAGTGTCCCATAGATTTCGTGTTTGTTTTGAATACAGTCAGAGAGGGTCCCTTTAGTCAGCCATAGTGCCAGTAGTCAGTATCGTCCTAACCGCCGTGTGCTTCACGTCTGCTGTGCAGCGAGCAACCTTAATTTAAGTATTAACTGTATTTTTATTACTTGTCTCTTCTTCTTCCGTGTGTTTTCGCTTTTAGCAAGCTTTAATTGTCGAGTGCTAGTGATAGTGTCCCATAGATTTCGTGTTTGTTTTGAATACAGTCAGAGAGAGTGCCTTTAGTCAGCCATAGTGCAAGTAGTCAGTATCGTCCTAACCGCCGTGTGCTTCACGTCTGCTGTGCAGCGAGCAACCTTAACTTAAGTATTAACTGTATTTTTATTACTTGTCTCTTCTTCTTCCGTGTGATTTCGCTTTTAGCAAGCTTTAATTGTCGAGTGCTAGTGATAGTGTCCCATAGATTTCGTGTTTGTTTTGAATACAGTCAGAGAGGGTCCCTTTAGTCAGCCATAGTGCCAATAGTCAGTGTCGTCCTAAACGCCGTCTGCTTCACGCCTGCTGTGCAGCGAGCTACCTTAATTTAAGTATTAACTGTATTTTTATTACTTGTGTCTTCTTCTTTCGTGTTCTCGGTTTTAGGAAGCTTTAATTGTCGAGTGTCAGTGATAGTGTCCCATAGATTTCTTGCTTGTTTTGAATACAGTCAGAGAGGGTCCCTTTAGTCAGCCATAGTGCCAATAGTCAGTGTCGTCCTAACCGCTGTCTGCTTCACACCTGCTGTGCAGCGAGCTACCTTAATTCAAGTATTAACTGTATTTTTATTACTTGTGTCTTCTTCTTTCGTGTCCTCGCTTTTAGGAAGCTTTAATTGTCGAGTGTCAGTGATAGTGTCCCATAGATTTCGTGTTTGTTTTGAATACAGTCAGAGAGGGTCCCTTTAGTCAGCCATAGTGCCAATAGTCAGTGTCGTCCTAACCGCTGTCTGCTTCACGCCTACTGTGCAGCGAGCTACCTTAATTTAAGTATTAACTGTATTTTTATTACTTGTGTCTTCTTCTTTCGTGTTCTCGCTATTAGGAAGCTTTAATTGTCGAGTGTCAGTGATAGTGTCCCATAGATTTCGTGTTTGTTTTGAATACAGTCAGAGAGGGTCCCTTTAGTCAGCCATAGTGCCAGTAGTCAGTATCGTCCTAACCGCCGTGTGCTTCACGTCTGCTGTGCAGCGAGCAACCTTAATTTAAGTATTAACTGTATTTTTATTACTTGTCTCTTCTTCTTCCGTGTGTTTTCGCTTTTAGCAAGCTTTAATTGTCGAGTGCTAGTGATAGTGTCCCATAGATTTCGTGTTTGTTTTGAATACAGTCAGAGAGGGTCCCTTTAGTCAGCCATAGTGCCAATAGTCAGTGTCGTCCTAACCGCTGTCTGCTTCACGCCTGCTGTGCAGCGAGCTACCTTAATTTAAGTATTAACTGTATTTTTATTACTTGTGTCTTCTTCTTTCGTGTTCTCGCTTTTAGGAAGCTTTAATTGTCGAGTGTCAGTGATAGTGTCCCATAGATTTCGTGTTTGTTTTGAATACAGTCAGAGAGGGTCCCTTTAGTCAGCCATAGTGCCAGTAGTCAGTATCGTCCTAAACGCCGTCTGCTTCACGTCTGCTGTGCAGCGAGCAACCTTAATTTAAGTATTAACTGTATTTTTATTACTTGCCTCTTCTTCTTCCGTGTGTTTTCGCTTTTAGCAAGCTTTAATTGTCGAGTGTTAGTGATAGTGTCCCATAGATTTCGTGTTTGTTTTGAATACAGTCAGAGAGGGTCCCTTTAGTCAGCCATAGTGCCAGTAGTCAGTATCGTCCTAAACGCCGTCTGCTTCACGTCTGCTGTGCAGCGAGCAACCTTAATTTAAGTATTAACTGTATTTTTATTACTTGCCTCTTCTTCTTCCGTGTGTTTTCGCTTTTAGCAAGCTTTAATTGTCGAGTGTTAGTGATAGTGTCCCATAGATTTCGTGTTTGCTTTGAATACAGTCAGAGAGGGTCCCTTTAGTCAGCCATAGTGCCAATAGTCAGTGTCGTCCTAACCGCTGTCTGCTTCACGCCTGCTGTGCAGCGAGCTACCTTAATTTAAGTATTAACTGTATTTTTATTACTTGTGTCTTCTTCTTTCGTGTTCTCGCTTTTAGGAAGCTTTAATTGTCGAGTGTCAGTGATAGTGTCCCATAGATTTCGTGTTTGTTTTGAATACAGTCAGAGAGGGTCCCTTTAGTCAGCCATAGTGCCAATAGTCAGTGTCGTCCTAACCGCTGTCTGCTTCACGCCTGCTGTGCAGCGAGCTACCTTAATTTAAGTATTATTTGTATTTTTATTACTTGTGTCTTCTTCTTTCGTGTTCTCGCTTTTAGGAAGCTTTAATTGTCGAGTGTCAGTGATAGTGTCCCATAGATTTCTTGTTTGTTTTGAATACAGTCAGAGAGGGTCCCTTTAGTCAGCCATAGTGGCAGTAATCAGTGTCGTCCTAAACGCCGTCTGCTTCACGTCTGCTGTGCAGCGAGCTACCTTAATTTAAGTATTAACTGTATTTTTATTACTTGTGTCTTCTTGTTTCGTGTTCTCGCTTTTAGGAAGCTTTAATTGTCGAGTGTCAGTGATAGTGTCCCATAGATTTCGTGTTTGTTTTGAATACAGTCAGAGAGGGTCCCTTTAGTCAGCCATAGTGCCAATAGTCAGTGTCGTCCTAACCGCTGTCTGCTTCACGCCTGCTGTGCAGCGAGCTACCTTAATTTAAGTATTAACTGTATTTTTATTACTTGTGTCTTCTTCTTTCGCGTTCTCGCTTTTAGGAAGCTTTAATTGTCGAGTGTCAGTGATAGTGTCCCATAGATTTCGTGTTTGTTTTGAATACAGTCAGAGAGGGTCCCTTTAGTCAGCCATAGTGCCAAGTCAGTGTCGTCCTAACCGCTGTCTGCTTCACGCCTGCTGTGCAGCGAGCTACCTTAATTTAAGTATTAACTGTATTTTTATTACTTGTGTCTTTTTCGTGTTCTCGCTTTTAGGAAGCTTTAATTGTCGAGTGTCAGTAATAGTGTCCCATAGATTTCGTGTTTGTTTTGAATACAGTCAGAGAGGGTCCCTTTAGTCAGCCATAGAGCCAATAGTCAGTGTCGTCCTAACCGCTGTCTGCTTCACGCCTGCTGTGCAGCGAGCTACCTTAATTTAAGTAATAATTGTATTTTTATTACTTGTGTCTTCTTCTTTCGTGTTCTCGCTTTTAGGAAGCTTTAATTGTCGAGTGTCAGTGATAGTGTCCCATAGATTTCGTGTTTGTTTTGAATACAGTCAGAGAGGGTCCCTTTAGTCAGCCATAGTGCCAGTAGTCAGTATCGTCCTAAACGCCGTCTGCTTCACGTCTGCTGTGCAGCGAGCAACCTTAATTTAAGTATTAACTGTATTTTTATTACTTGCCTCTTCTTCTTCCGTGTGTTTTCGCTTTTAGCAAGCTTTAATTGTCGAGTGTTAGTGATAGTGTCCCATAGATTTCGTGTTTGTTTTGAATACAGTCAGAGAGGGTCCCTTTAGTCAGCCATAGTGCAAGTAGTCAGTATCGTCCTAACCGCCGTGTGCTTCACGTCTGCTGTGCAGCGAGCAACCTTAACTTAAGTATTAACTGTATTTTTATTACTGTCTCTTCTTCTTCCGTGTGTTTTCGCTTTTAGCAAGCTTCAATTGTCGAGTGCTAGTGATAGTGTCCCATAGATTTCGTGTTTGTTTTGAATACAGTCAGAGAGGGTCCCTTATTCAGCCATAGTGCCAATAGTCAGTGTCGTCCTAAACGCCGTCTGCTTCACGCCTGCTGTGCAGCGAGCTACCTTAATTTAAGTATTAATTGTATTTTTATTACTTGTGTCTTCTTCTTTCGTGTTCTCGCTTTTAGGAAGCTTTAATTGTCGAGTGTCAGTGATAGTGTCCCATAGATTTCTTGTTTGTTTTGAATACAGTCAGAGAGGGTCCCTTTAGTCAGCCATAGTGGCAGTAGTCAGTGTCGTCCTAAACGCCGTCTGCTTCACGTCTGCTGTGCAGCGAGCTACCTTAATTTAAGTATTAACTGTATTTTTATTACTTGTGTCTTCTTCTTTCGTGTTCTCGCTTTTAGGAAGCTTTAATTGTCGAGTGTCAGTGTCCCATAGATTTCGTGTTTGTTTTGAATACAGTCAGAGAGGGTCCCTTTAGTCAGCCATAGTGTAAGTAGTCAGTATCGTCCTAACCGCCGTGTGCTTCACGTCTGCTGTGCAGCGAGCAACCTTAACTTAAGTATTAACTGTATTTTTATTACTGTCTCTTCTTCTTCCGTGTGTTTTCGCTTTTAGCAAGCTTTAATTGTCGAGTGCTAGTGATAGTGTCCCATAGATTTCGTGTTTGTTTTGAATACAGTCAGAGAGGGTCCCTTTAGTCAGCCATAGTGCCAATAGTCAGTGTCGTCCTAAACGCCGTCTGCTTCACGCCTGCTGTGCAGCGAGCTACCTTAATTTAAGTATTAATTGTATTTTTATTACTTGTGTCTTCTTCTTTTGTGTTCTCGCTTTTAGGAAGCTTTAATTGTCGAGTGTCAGTGATAGTGTCCCATAGATTTCGTGTTTGTTTTGAATACAGTCAGAGAGGGTCCCTTTAGTCAGCCATAGTGCCAATAGTCAGTGTCGTCCTAACCGCTGTCTGCTTCACGCCTGCTGTGCAGCGAGCTACCTTAATTTAAGTATTAACTGTATTTTTATTACTTGTGTCTTCTTCTTTCGTGTTCTCGCTTTTAGGAAGCTTTAATTGTCGAGTGTCAGTGATAGTGTCCCATAGATTTCGTGTTTGTTTTGAATACAGTCAGAGAGGGTCCCTTTAGTCAGCCATAGTGCCAGTAGTCAGTATCGTCCTAACCGCCGTGTGCTTCACGTCTGCTGTGCAGCGAGCAACCTTAATTTAAGTATTAACTGTATTTTTATTACTTGTCTCTTCTTCTTCCGTGTGTTTTCGCTTTTAGCAAGCTTTAATTGTCGAGTGCTAGTGATAGTGTCCCATAGATTTCGTGTTTGTTTTGAATACAGTCAGAGAGGGTCCCTTTAGTCAGCCATAGTGCAAGTAGTCAGTATCGTCCTAACCGCCGTGTGCTTCACGTCTGCTGTGCAGCGAGCAACCTTAACTTAAGTATTAACTGTATTTTTATTACTGTCTCTTCTTCTTCCGTGTGTTTTCGCTTTTAGCAAGCTTTAATTGTCGAGTGCTAGTGATAGTGTCCCATAGATTTCGTGTTTGTTTTGAATACAGTCAGAGAGGGTCCCTTATTCAGCCATAGGGCCAATAGTCAGTGTCGTCCTAAACGCCGTCTGCTTCACGCCTGCTGTGCAGCGAGCTACCTTAATTTAAGTATTAATTGTATTTTTATTACTTGTGTCTTCTTCTTTCGTGTTCTCGCTTTTAGGAAGCTTTAATTGTCGAGTGTCAGTGATAGTGTCCCATAGATTTCTTGTTTGTTTTGAATACAGTCAGAGAGGGTCCCTTTAGTCAGCCATAGTGGCAGTAGTCAGTGTCGTCCTAAACGCCGTCTGCTTCACGTCTGCTGTGCAGCGAGCTACCTTAATTTAAGTATTAACTGTATTTTTATTGTGTCTTCTTCTTTCGTGTTCTCGCTTTTAGGAAGCTTTAATTGTCGAGTGTCAGTGATAGTGTCCCATAGATTTCGTGTTTGTTTTGAATACAGTCAGAGAGGGTCTCTTTAGTCAGCCATAGTGCCAGTACTCAGTATCGTTATAAACGCCGTCTGCTTCACGTCTGCTGTGCAGCGAGCAACCTTAATTTAAGTATTAGCTGTATTTTTATTACTTGCCTCTTCTTCTTCCGTGTGTTTTCGCTTTTAGCAAGCTTTAATTGCCGAGTGTTAGTGATGCTGACCCATAAAATTCGTGTTTGTTTTGAATACAGTCAGAGAGGGTCCCTTTAGTCAGCCATAGTGCCAGTAGTCAGTATCGTCCTAACCGCCGTGTGCTTCACGTCTGCTGTGCAGCGAGCAACCTTAATTTAAGTATTAACTGTATTTTTATTACTTGTCTCGTCTTCTTCCGTGTGTTTTCGCTTTTAGCAAGCTTTAATTGTCGAGTGCTAGTGATAGTGTCCCATAGATTTCGTGTTTGTTTTGAATACAGTCAGAGAGGGTCCCTTTAGTCAGCCATAGTGCCAATAGTCAGTGTCGTCCTAACCGCTGTCTGCTTCAAGCCTGCTGTGCAGCGAGCTACCTTAATTTAAGTATTAACTGTATTTTTATTACTTGTGTCTTCTTCTTTCGTGTTCTCGCTTTTAGGAAGCTTTAATTGTCGAGTGTCAGTAATAGTGTCCCATAGATTTCGTGTTTGTTTTGAATACAGTCAGAGAGGGTCCCTTTAGTCAGCCATAGTGCCAATAGTCAGTGTCGTCCTAAACGCCGTCTGCTTCACGCCTGCTGTGCAGCGAGCTACCTTAATTTAAGTATTAACTGTATTTTTATTACTTGTGTCTTCTTCTTTCGTGTTCTCGCTTTTAGGAAGCTTTATTTGTCGAGTGTCAGTGATAGTGTCCCATAGATTTCGTGTTTGTTTTGAATACAGTCAGAGAGGGTCCCTTTAGTCAGCCATAGTGCAAGTAGTCAGTATCGTCCTAACCGCCGTGTGCTTCACGTCTGCTGTGCAGCGAGCAACCTTAACTTAAGTATTAACTGTATTTTTATTACTTGTCTCTTCTTCTTCCGTGTGATTTCGCTTTTAGCAAGCTTTAATTGTCGAGTGCTAGTGATAGTGTCCCATAGATTTCGTGTTTGTTTTGAATACAGTCAGAGAGGGTCCCTTTAGTCAGCCATAGTGCCAATAGTCAGTGTCGTCCTAAACGCCGTCTGCTTCACGCCTGCTGTGCAGCGAGCTACCTTAATTTAAGTATTAACTGTATTTTTATTACTTGTGTCTTCTTCTTTCGTGTTCTCGCTTTTAGGAAGCTTTAATTGTCGAGTGTCAGTGATAGTGTCCCATAGATTTCTTGCTTGTTTTGAATACAGTCAGAGAGGGTCCCTTTAGTCAGCCATAGTGCCAATAGTCAGTGTCGTCCTAACCGCTGTCTGCTTCACACCTGCTGTGCAGCGAGCTACCTTAATTCAAGTATTAACTGTATTTTTATTACTTGTGTCTTCTTCTTTCGTGTTCTCGCTTTTAGGAAGCTTTAATTGTCGAGTGTCAGTGATAGTGTCCCATAGATTTCGTGTTTGTTTTGAATACAGTCAGAGAGGGTCCCTTTAGTCAGCCATAGTGCCAATAGTCAGTGTCGTCCTAACCGCTGTCTGCTTCACGGCTGCTGTGCAGCGAGCTACCTTAATTTAAGTATTAACTGTATTTTTATTACTTGTGTCTTCTTCTTTCGTGTTCTCGCTTTTAGGAAGCTTTAATTGTCGAGTGTCAGTGATAGTGTCCCATAGATTTCGTGTTTGTTTTGAATACAGTCAGAGAGGGTCCCTTTAGTCAGCCATAGTGCAAGTAGTCAGTATCGTCCTAACCGCCGTGTGCTTCACGTCTGCTGTGCAGCGAGCAACCTTAACTTAAGTATTAACTGTATTTTTATTACTTGTCTCTTCTTCTTCCGTGTGATTTCGCTTTTAGCAAGCTTTAATTGTCGAGTGCTAGTGATAGTGTCCCATAGATTTCGTGTTTGTTTTGAATACAGTCAGAGAGGGTCCCTTTAGTCAGCCATAGTGCCAATAGTCAGTGTCGTCCTAAACGCCGTCTGCTTCACGCCTGCTGTGCAGCGAGCTACCTTAATTTAAGTATTAACTGTATTTTTATTACTTGTGTCTTCTTCTTTCGTGTTCTCGCTTTTAGGAAGCTTTAATTGTCGAGTGTCAGTGATAGTGTCCCATAGATTTCTTGCTTGTTTTGAATACAGTCAGAGAGGGTCCCTTTAGTCAGCCATAGTGCCAATAGTCAGTGTCGTCCTAACCGCTGTCTGCTTCACGCCTGCTGTGCAGCGAGCAACCTTAATTTAAGTATTAACTGTATTTTTATTACTTGTGTCTTCTTCTTTCGTGTTCTCGCTTTTAGGAAGCTTTAATTGTCGAGTGTCAGTGATAGTGTCCCATAGATTTCGTGTTTGTTTTGAATACAGTCAGAGAGGGTCCCTTTAGTCAGCCATAGTGCCAGTAGTCAGTATCGTCCTAAACGCCGTCTGCTTCACGTCTGCTGTGCAGCGAGCAACCTTAATTTAAGTATTAACTGTATTTTTATTACTTGCCTCTTCTTCTTCCGTGTGTTTTCGCTTTTAGCAAGCTTTAATTGTCGAGTGTTAGTGATAGTGTCCCATAGATTTCGTGTTTGTTTTGAATACAGTCAGAGAGGGTCCCTTTAGTCAGCCATAGTGCCAGTAGTCAGTATCGTCCTAAACGCCGTCTGCTTCACGTCTGCTGTGCAGCGAGCAACCTTAATTTAAGTATTAACTGTATTTTTATTACTTGCCTCTTCTTCTTCCGTGTGTTTTCGCTTTTAGCAAGCTTTAATTGTCGAGTGTTAGTGATAGTGTCCCATAGATTTCGTGTTTGCTTTGAATACAGTCCGAGAGTGTCCCTTTAGTCAGCCATAGTGCCAATAGTCAGTGTCGTCCTAACCGCTGTCTGCTTCACGCCTGCTGTGCAGCGAGCTACCTTAATTTAAGTATTAACTGTATTTTTATTACTTGTGTCTTCTTCTTTCGTGTTCTCGCTTTTAGGAAGCTTTAATTGTCGAGTGTCAGTGATAGTGTCCCATAGATTTCGTGTTTGTTTTGAATACAGTCAGAGAGGGTCCCTTTAGTCAGCCATAGTGCAAGTAGTCAGTATTGTCCTAACCGCCATGTGCTTCACGTCTGCTGTGCAGCGAGCAACCTTAATTTAAGTATTAACTGTATTTTTATTACTTGCCTCTTCTTCTTAAGTGTGTTTTCGCTTTTAGCAAGCTTTAATTGTCGAGTGCTAGTGATAGTGTCCCATAGATTTCGTGTTTGTTTTGAATACAGTCAGAGAGGGTCCCTTATTCAGCCATAGTGCCAATAGTCAGTGTCGTCCTAAACGCCGTCTGCTTCACGCCTGCTGTGCAGCGAGCTACCTTAATTTAAGTATTAATTGTATTTTTATTACTTGTGTCTTCTTCTTTTGTGTTCTCGCTTTTAGGAAGCTTTAATTGTCGAGTGTCAGTGATAGTGTCCCATAGATTTCTTGTTTGTTTTGAATACAGTCAGAGAGGGTCCCTTTAGTCAGCCATAGTGGCAGTAGTCAGTGTCGTACTAAACGCCGTCTGCTTCACGTCTGCTGTGCAGCGAGCTACCTTAATTTAAGTATTAACTGTATTTTTATTACTTGTGTCTTCTTCTTTCGTGTTCTCGCTTTTAGGAAGCTTTAATTGTCGAGTGTCAGTGATAGTGTACCATAGATTTCGTGTTTGTTTTGAATACAGTCAGAGAGGGTCCCTTTAGTCAGCCATAGTGCCAATAGTCAGTGTCGTCCTAACTGCTGTCTGCTTCACGCCTGCTGTGCAGCGAGCTACCTTAATTTAAGTATTAACTGTATTTTTATTACTTGTGTCTTCTTCTTTCGTGTTCTCGCTTTTAGGAAGCTTTAGTTGTCGAGTGTCAGTGATAGTGTCCCATAGATTTCTTGTTTGTTTTGAATACAGTCAGAGAGGGTCCCTTTAGTCAGCCATAGAGCCAATAGTCAGTGTCGTCCTAACCGCTGTCTGCTTCACGCCTGCTGTGCAGCGAGCTACCTTAATTTAAGTATTAACTGTATTTTTATTACTTGTGTCTTCTTCTTTCGTGTTCTCGCTTTTAGGAAGCTTTAATTGTCGAGTGTCAGTGATAGTGTCCCATAGATTTCTTGTTTGTTTTGAATACAGTCAGAGAGGGTCCCTTTAGTCAGCCATAGTGGCAGTAGTCAGTGTCGTCCTAAACGCCGTCTGCTTCACGTCTGCTGTGCAGCGAGCTACCTTAATTTAAGTATTAACTGTATTTTTATTACTTGTGTCTTCTTGTTTCGTGTTCTCGCTTTTAGGAAGCTTTAATTGTCGAGTGTCAGTGATAGTGTCCCATAGATTTCGTGTTTGTTTTGAATACAGTCAGAGAGGGTCCCTTTAGTCAGCCATAGTGCCAATAGTCAGTGTCGTCCTAACCGCTGTCTGCTTCACGCCTGCTGTGCAGCGAGCTACCTTAATTTAAGTATTAACTGTATTTTTATTACTTGTGTCTTCTTCTTTCGTGTTCTCGCTTTTAGGAAGCTTTAATTGTCGAGTGTCAGTAATAGTGTCCCATAGATTTCGTGTTTGTTTTGAATACAGTCAGAGAGGGTCCCTTTAGTCAGCCATAGAGCCAATAGTCAGTGTCGTCCTAACCGCTGTCTGCTTCACGCCTGCTGTGCAGCGAGCTACCTTAATTTAAGTATTAACTGTATTTTTATTACTTGCCTCTTCTTCTTCCGTGTGTTTTCGCTTTTAGCAAGCTTTAATTGTCTTGTGTTAGTGATAGTGTACCATAGATTTCGTGTTTGTTTTGAATACAGTCAGAGAGGGTCCCTTTAGTCAGCCATAGTGCAAGTAGTCAGTATCGTCCTAACCGCCGTGTGCTTCACGTCTGCTGTGCAGCGAGCAACCTTAACTTAAGTATTAACTGTATTTTTATTACTGTCTCTTCTTCTTCCGTGTGTTTTCGCTTTTAGCAAGCTTTAATTGTCGAGTGCTAGTGATAGTGTCCCATTGATTTCGTGTTTGTTTTGAATACAGTCAGAGAGGGTCCCTTATTCAGCCATAGTGGCAGTAGTCAGTGTCGTCCTAAACGCCGTCTGCTTCACGCCTGCTGTGCAGCGAGCTACCTTAATTTAAGTATTAATTGTATTTTTATTACTTGTGTCTTCTTCTTTCGTGTTCTCGCTTTTAGGAAGCTTTAATTGTCGAGTGTCAGTGATAGTGTCCCATAGATTTCTTGTTTGTTTTGAATACAGTCAGAGAGGGTCCCTTTAGTCAGCCATAGTGGCAGTAGTCAGTGTCGTCCTAAACGCCGTCTGCTTCACGTCTGCTGTGCAGCGAGCTACCTTAATTTAAGTATTAACTGTATTTTTATTACTTGTGTCTTCTTCTTTCGTGTTCTCGCTTTTAGGAAGCTTTAATTGTCGAGTGTCAGTGATAGTGTCCCATAGATTTCGTGTTTGTTTTGAATACAGTCAGAGAGGGTCCCTTTAGTCAGCCATAGTGCCAGTAGTCAGTATCGTCCTAAACGCCGTCTGCTTCACGTCTGCTGTGCAGCGAGCAACCTTAATTTAAGTATTAACTGTATTTTTATTACTTGCCTCTTCTTCTTCCGTGTGTTTTCGCTTTTAGCAAGCTTTAATTGTCGAGTGTTAGTGATAGTGTCCCATAGATTTCGTGTTTGTTTTGAATACAGTCAGAGAGGGTCCCTTTAGTCAGCCATAGTGGCAGTAGTCAGTGTCGTCCTAACCGCCGTGTGCTTCACGCCTGCTGTGCAGCGAGCTACCTTAATTTAAGTATTAACTGTATTTTTATTACTTGCCTCTTCTTCTTTCGTGTTCTCGCTTTTAGGAAGCTTTAATTGTCGAGTGTCAGTGATAGTGTCCCATAGATTTCGTGTTTGTTTTGAATACAGTCAGAGAGGGTCCCTTTAGTCAGCCATAGTGCAAGTAGTCAGTATCGTCCTAACCGCCGTGTGCTTCACGTCTGCTGTGCAGCGAGCAACCTTAACTTAAGTATTAACTGTATTTTTATTACTTGTCTCTTCTTCTTCCGTGTGATTTCGCTTTTAGCAAGCTTTAATTGTCGAGTGCTAGTGATAGTGTCCCATAGATTTCGTGTTTGTTTTGAATACAGTCAGAGAGGGTCCCTTTAGTCAGCCATAGTGCCAATAGTCAGTGTCGTCCTAAACGCCGTCTGCTTCACGCCTGCTGTGCAGCGAGCTACCTTAATTTAAGTATTAACTGTATTTTTATTACTTGTGTCTTCTTCTTTCGTGTTCTCGCTTTTAGGAAGCTTTAATTGTCGAGTGTCAGTGATAGTGTCCCATAGATTTCTTGCTTGTTTTGAATACAGTCAGAGAGGGTCCCTTTAGTCAGCCATAGTGCCAATAGTCAGTGTCGTCCTAACCGCTGTCTGCTTCACACCTGCTGTGCAGCGAGCTACCTTAATTCAAGTATTAACTGTATTTTTATTACTTGTGTCTTCTTCTTTCGTGTTCTCGCTTTTAGGAAGCTTTAATTGTCGAGTGTCAGTGATAGTGTCCCATAGATTTCGTGTTTGCTTTGAATACAGTCAGAGAGGGTCCCTTTAGTCAGCCATAGTGCCAATAGTCAGTGTCGTCCTAACCGCTGTCTGCTTCACGCCTGCTGTGCAGCGAGCTACCTTAATTTAAGTATTAACTGTATTTTTATTACTTGTGTCTTCTTCTTTTGTGTTCTCGCTTTTAGGAAGCTTTAATTGTCGAGTGTCAGTGATAGTGTCCCATAGATTTCTTGTTTGTTTTGAATACAGTCAGAGAGGGTCCCTTTAGTCAGCCATAGTGGCAGTAGTCAGTGTCGTACTAAACGCCGTCTGCTTCACGTCTGCTGTGCAGCGAGCTACCTTAATTTAAGTATTAACTGTATTTTCATAACTTGCCTCTTCTTCTTCCGTGTGTTTCCGCTTTTAGCAAGCTTTAATTGTCGAGTGTTAGTGATAGTGTCCCATAGATTTCGTGTTTGTTTTGAATACAGTCAGAGAGGGTCCCTTTAGTCAGCCATAGTGCAAGTAGTCAGTATCGTCCTAACCGCCGTGTGCTTCACGTCTGCTGTGCAGCGAGCAACCTTAACTTAAGTATTAACTGTATTTTTATTACTTGTCTCTTCTTCTTCCGTGTGATTTCGCTTTTAGCTAGCTTTAATTGTCGAGTGCTAGTGATAGTGTCCCATAGATTTCGTGTTTGTTTTGAATACAGTCAGAGAGGGTCCCTTTAGTCAGCCATAGTGCCAATAGTCAGTGTCGTCCTAAACGCCGTCTGCTTCACGCCTGCTGTGCAGCGAGCTACCTTAATTTAAGTATTAACTGTATTTTTATTACTTGTGTCTTCTTCTTTCGTGTTCTCGCTTTTAGGAAGCTTTAATTGTCGAGTGTCAGTGATAGTGTCCCATAGATTTCTTGCTTGTTTTGAATACAGTCAGAGAGGGTCCCTTTAGTCAGCCATAGTGCCAGTACTCAGTATCGTTATAAACGCCGTCTGCTTCACGCCTGCTGTGCAGCGAGCTACCTTAATTTAAGTATTAACTGTATTTTTATTACTTGTGTCTTCTTCTTTCGTGTTCTCGCTTTTAGGAAGCTTTAATTGTCGAGTGTCAGTGATAGTGTCCCATAGATTTCGTGTTTGTTTTGAATACAGTCAGAGAGGGTCCCTTTAGTCAGCCATAGTGCAAGTAGTCAGTATCGTCCTAACCGCCGTGTGCTTCACGCCTGTTGTGCAGCGAGCTACCTTAATTTAAGTATTAACTGTATTTTTATTACTTGTGTCTTCTTCTTTCGTGTTCTCGCTTTTAGGAAGCTTTAATTGTCGAGTGTCAGTGATAGTGTCCCATAGATTTCGTGTTTGTTTTGAATACAGTCAGAGAGGGTCTCTTTAGTCAGCCATAGTGCCAGTACTCAGTATCGTTATAAACGCCGTCTGCTTCACGTCTGCTGTGCAGCGATCTACCTTAATTTAAGTATTAACTGTATTTTTATTACTTGCCTCTTCTTCTTCCGTGTGTTTTCGCTTTTAGCAAGCTTTAATTGTCGAGTGCTAGTGATAGTGTCCCATAGATTTCGTGTTTGTTTTGAATACAGTCAGAGAGGGTCCCTTTAGTCAGCCATAGTGCCAGTAGACAGTATCGTCCTAACCGCTGTCTGCTTCACGTCTGCTGTGCAGCGAGCAACCTTAATTTAAGTATTAACTGTATTTTTATTACTTGTCTCTTCTTCTTCCGTGTGTTTTCGTTTTTAGCAAGCTTTAATTGTCGAGTGCTAGTGATAGTGTCCCATAGATTTCGTGTTTGTTTTGAATACAGTCAGAGAGGGTCCCTTTAGTCAGCCATAGTGCCAGTAGTCAGTATCGTCCTAAACGCCGTCTGCTTCACATCTGCTGTGCAGCGAGCTACCTTAATTTAAGTATTAACTGTATTTTTATTACTTGTGTCTTCTTCTTTCGTGTTCTCGCTTTTAGGAAGCTTTAATTGTCGAGTGTCAGTGATAGTGTCCCATAGATTTCGTGTTTGTTTTGAATACAGTCAGAGAGGGTCTCTTTAGTCAGCCATAGTGCCAGTACTCAGTATCGTTATAAACGCCGTCTGCTTCACGTCTGCTGTGCAGCGAGCTACCTTAATTTAAGTATTAACTGTATTTTTATTACTTGCCTCTTCTTCTTCCGTGTGTTTTCGCTTTTAGCAAGCTTTAATTGTCGAGTGTTAGTGATACTGTCCCATAAAATTCGTGTTCGTTTTAAATACAGTCAGAGAGGGTCCCTTTAGTCAGCCATAGTGCCAGTAGTCAGTATCGTCCTAACCGCTGTCTGCTTCACGTCTGCTGTGCAGCGAGCAACCTTAATTTAAGTATTAACTGTATTATTATTACTTGTCTCTTCTTCTTCCGTATGTTTTCGCTTTTAGCAAGCTTTAATTGTCGAGTGTCAGTGATAGTGTCCCATAGATTTCGTGTTTGTTTTGAATACAGTCAGAGAGGGTCCCTTTAGTCAGCCATAGAGCCAATAGTCAGTGTCGTCCTAACCGCTGTCTGCTTCACGCCTGCTGTGCAGCGAGCTACCTTAATTTAAGTATTAACTGTATTTTTATTACTTGTGTCTTCTTCTTTCGTGTTCTCGCTTTTAGGAAGCTTTAATTGTCGAGTGTCAGTGATAGTGTCCCATAGATTTCGTGTTTGTTTTGAATACAGTCAGAGAGGGTCCCTTTAGTCAGCCATAGTGCCAGTAGTCAGTATCGTCCTAACCGCTGTCTGCTTCACGTCTGCTGTGCAGCGAGCAACCTTAATTTAAGTATTAACTGTATTTTTATTACTTGTCTCTTCTTCTTCCGTGTGTTTTCGCTTTTAGCAAGCTTTAATTGTCGAGTGCTAGTGATAGTGTCCCATAGATTTCGTGTTTGTTTTGAATACAGTCAGAGAGGGTCCCTTTAGTCAGCCATAGTGCCAGTAGTCAGTATCGTCCTAAACGCCGTCTGCTTCACATCTGCTGTGCAGCGAGCTACCTTAATTTAAGTATTAACTGTATTTTTATTACTTGTGTCTTCTTCTTTCGTGTTCTCGCTTTTAGGAAGCTTTAATTGTCGAGTGTCAGTGATAGTGTCCCATAGATTTCGTGTTTGTTTTGAATACAGTCAGAGAGGGTCTCTTTAGTCAGCCATAGTGCCAGTACTCAGTATCGTTATAAACGCCGTCTGCTTCACGTCTGCTGTGCAGCGAGCTACCTTAATTTAAGTATTAACTGTATTTTTATTACTTGCCTCTTCTTCTTCCGTGTGTTTTCGCTTTTAGCAAGCTTTAATTGTCGAGTGTTAGTGATAGTGTCCCATAGATTTCGTGTTTGTTTTGAATACAGTCAGAGAGGGTCCCTTTAGTCAGCCATAGTGCAAGTAGTCAGTATCGTCCTAACCGCCGTGTGCTTCACGTCTGCTGTGCAGCGAGCAACCATAACTTAAGTATTAACTGTATTTTTATTACTTGTGTCTTCTTCTTTCGTGTTCTCGCTTTTAGGAAGCTTTAATTGTCGAGTGTCAGTGATAGTGTCCCATAGATTTCGTGTTTGTTTTAAATACAGTCAGAGAGGGTCCCTTTAGTCAGCCATAGAGCCAATAGTCAGTGTCGTCCTAACCGCTGTCTGCTTCACGCCTGCTGTGCAGCGAGCTACCTTAATTTAAGTATTAACTGTATTTTTATTACTTGTGTCTTCTTCTTTCGTGTTCTCGCTTTTAGGAAGCTTTAATTGTCGAGTGTCAGTGATAGTGTCCCATAGATTTCGTGTTTGTTTTGAATACAGTCAGAGAGGGTCCCTTTAGTCAGCCATAGTGCCAGTAGTCAGTATCGTCCTAAACGCCGTCTGCTTCACATCTGCTGTGCAGCGAGCTACCTTAATTTAAGTATTAACTGTATTTTTATTACTTGTGTCTTCTTCTTTCGTGTTCTCGCTTTTAGGAAGCTTTAATTGTCGAGTGTCAGTGATAGTGTCCCATAGATTTCGTGTTTGTTTTGAATACAGTCAGAGAGGGTCTCTTTAGTCAGCCATAGTGCCAGTACTCAGTATCGTTATAAACGCCGTCTGCTTCACGCCTGCTGTGCAGCGAGCTACCTTAATTTAAGTATTAACTGTATTTTTATTACTTGTCTCTTCTTCCTCCGTGTGTTTTCGCTTTTAGCAAGCTTTAATTGTCGAGTGCTAGTGATAGTGTCCCATAGATTTCGTGTTTGTTTTAAATACAGTCAGAGAGGGTCCCTTTAGTCAGCCATAGTGCCAGTAGTCAGTATCGTCCTAACCGCTGTCTGCTTCACGTCTGCTGTGCAGCGAGCAACCTTAATTTAAGTATTAACTGTATTATTATTACTTGTCTCTTCTTCTTCCGTATGTTTTCGCTTTTAGCAAGCTTTAATTGTCGAGTGTCAGTGATAGTGTCCCATAGATTTCGTGTTTGTTTTGAATACAGTCAGAGAGGGTCCCTTTAGTCAGCCATAGAGCCAATAGTCAGTGTCGTCCTAACCGCTGTCTGCTTCACGCCTGCTGTGCAGCGAGCTACCTTAATTTAAGTATTAACTGTATTTTTATTACTTGTGTCTTCTTCTTTCGTGTTCTCGCTTTTAGGAAGCTTTAATTGTCGAGTGTCAGTGATAGTGTCCCATAGATTTCGTGTTTGTTTTGAATACAGTCAGAGAGGGTCCCTTTAGTCAGCCATAGTGCCAGTAGTCAGTATCGTCCTAAACGCCGTCTGCTTCACATCTGCTGTGCAGCGAGCTACCTTAATTTAAGTATTAACTGTATTTTTATTACTTGTGTCTTCTTCTTTCGTGTTCTCGCTTTTAGGAAGCTTTAATTGTCGAGTGTCAGTGATAGTGTCCCATAGATTTCGTGTTTGTTTTGAATACAGTCAGAGAGGGTCTCTTTAGTCAGCCATAGTGCCAGTACTCAGTATCGTTATAAACGCCGTCTGCTTCACGCCTGCTGTGCAGCGAGCTACCTTAATTTAAGTATTAACTGTATTTTTATTACTTGTGTCTTCTTCTTTCGTGTTCTCGCTTTTAGGAAGCTTTAATTGTCGAGTGTCAGTGATAGTGTCCCATAGATTTCGTGTTTGTTTTGAATACAGTCAGAGAGGGTCCCTGTAGTCAGCCATAGTGCAAGTAGTCAGTATCGTCCTAACTGCCGTGTGCTTCACGTCTGCTGTGCAGCGAGCAACCTTAACTTAAGTATTAACTGTATTTTTATTACTTGTCTCTTCTTCTTCCGTGTGTTTTCGCTTTTAGCAAGCTTTAATTGTCGAGTGCTAGTGATAGTGTCCCATAGATTTCGTGTTTGTTTTGAATACAGTCAGAGAGGGTCCCTTTAGTCAGCCATAGTGCCAATAGTCAGTGTCGTCCTAACCGCTGTCTGCTTCACGCCTGCTGTGCAGCGAGCTACCTTAATTTAAGTATTAATTGTATTTTTATTACTTGTGTCTTCTTCTTTTGTGTTCTCGCTTTTAGGAAGCTTTAATTGTCGAGTGTCAGTGATAGTGTCCCATAGATTTCTTGTTTGTTTTGAATACAGTCAGAGAGGGTCCCTTTAGTCAGCCATAGTGGCAGTAGTCAGTGTCGTCCTAAACGCCGTCTGCTTCACGCCTGCTGTGCAGCGAGCTACCTTAATTTAAGTATTAACTGTATTTTTATTACTTGTGTCTTCTTGTTTCGTGTTCTCGCTTTTAGGAAGCTTTAATTGTCGAGTGTCAGTGATAGTGTCCCATAGATTTCTTGCTTGTTTTGAATACAGTCAGAGAGGGTCCCTTTAGTCAGCCATAGTGCCAATAGTCAGTGTCGTCCTAACCGCTGTCTGCTTCACGCCTGCTGTGCAGCGAGCTACCTTAATTTAAGTATTAACTGTATTTTTATTACTTGTGTCTTCTTCTTCCGAGTTCTCGCTTTTAGGAAGCTTTAATTGTCGAGTGTCAGTGATAGTGTCCCATAGATTTCGTGTTTGTTTTGAATACAGTCAGAGAGGGTCCCTTTAGTCAGCCATAGTGCAAGTAGTCAGTAACGTCCTAACCGCCGTGTGCTTCACGTCTGCTGTGCAGCGAGCTACCTTAATTTAAGTATTAACTGTATTTTTATTACTTGTCTCTTCTTCCTCCGTGTGTTTTCGCTTTTAGCAAGCTTTAATTGTCGAGTGCTAGTGATAGTGTCCCATAGATTTCGTGTTTGTTTTAAATACAGTCAGAGAGGGTCCCTTTAGTCAGCCATAGTGCCAGTAGTCAGTATCGTCCTAAACGCCGTCTGCTTCACATCTGCTGTGCAGCGAGCTACCTTAATTTAAGTATTAACTGTATTTTTATTACTTGTGTCTTCTTCTTTCGTGTTCTCGCTTTTAGGAAGCTTTAATTGTCGAGTGTCAGTGATAGTGTCCCATAGATTTCGTGTTTGTTTTGAATACAGTCAGAGAGGGTCTCTTTAGTCAGCCATAGTGCCAGTACTCAGTATCGTTATAAACGCCGTCTGCTTCACGCCTGCTGTGCAGCGAGCTACCTTAATTTAAGTATTAACTGTATTTTAATTACTTGTCTCTTCTTCTTCCGTGTGTTTTCGCTTTTAGCAAGCTTTAATTGTCGAGTGTTAGTGATACTGTCCCATAGATTTCGTGTTTGTTTTGAATACAGTCAGAGAGGGTCCCTTTAGTCAGGTATAGTGCAAGTAGTCAGTATCGTCCTAACCGCCGTGTGCTTCACGTCTGCTGTGCAGCGAGCAACCTTAATTTAAGTATTAACTGTATTTTTATTACTTGTCTCTTCTTCCTCCGTGTGTTTTCGCTTTTAGCAAGCTTTAATTGTCGAGTGCTAGTGATAGTGTCCCATAGATTTCGTGTTTGTTTTGAATACAGTCAGAGAGGGTCCCTTTAGTCAGCCATAGTGCCAATAGTCAGTGTCGTCCTAACCGCTGTATGCTTCACGCCTGCTGTGCAGCGAGCTACCTTAATGTAAGTATTAACTGTATTTTTATTACTTGTGTCTTCTTCTTTCGTGTTCTCGCTTTTAGGAAGCTTTAATTGTCGAGTGTCAGTGATAGTGTCCCATAGATTTCGTGTTTGTTTTAAATACAGAGAGGGTCCCTTTAGTCAGCCATAGTTCCAGTAGTCAGTATCGTCCTAACCGCCGTGTGCTTCACGTCTGCTGTGCAACGAGCAACCTTAACTTAAGTATTAACTGTATTTTTATTACTTGTCTCTTCTTCTTCCGTGTGTTTTCGCTTTTAGCAAGCTTTAATTGTCGAGTGCTAGTGATAGTGTCCCATAGATTTCGTGTTTGTTTTGAATACAGTCAGAGAGGGTCCCTTTAGTCAGCCATAGTGGCAGTAGTCAGTATCGTCCTAAACCCCGTCTGCTTCACGTCTGCTGTGCAGCGAGCTACCTTAATTTAAGTATTAACTGTATTTTTATTACTTGCCTCTTCTTCTTCCGTGTGTTTTCGCTTTTAGCAAGCTTTAATTGTCGAGTGCTAGTGATAGTGTCCCATAGATTTCGTGTTTGTTTTGAATACAGTCGGAGAGGGTCCCTTTAGTCAGCCATAGTGCCAATAGTCAGTGTCGTCCTAACCGCTGTCTGCTTCACGCCTGCTGTGCAGCGAGCTACCTTAATTTAAATATTAACTGTATTTTTATTACTTGTGTCTTCTTCTTTCGTGTTCTCGCTTTTAGGAAGCTTTAATTGTCGAGTGTCAGTGATAGTGTCCCATAGATTTCGTGTTTGTTTTGAATACAGTCAGAGAGGGTCCCTTTAGTCAGCCATAGAGCCAATAGTCAGTGTCGTCCTAACCGCTGTCTGCTTCACGCCTGCTGTGCAGCGAGCTACCTTAATTTAAGTATTAACTGTATTTTTATTACTTGTGTCTTCTTCTTTCGTGTTCTCGCTTTTAGCAAGCTTTAATTGTCGAGTGCTAGTGATAGTGTCCCATAGATTTCGTGTTTGTTTTGAATACAGTCAGAGAGGGTCCCTTTAGTCAGCCATAGTGCCAGTAGTCAGTATCGTCCTAAACGCCGTCTGCTTCACGTCTCCTGTGC
Source organism: Schistocerca gregaria (assembly GCF_023897955.1). NCBI lineage: Eukaryota > Metazoa > Arthropoda > Insecta > Orthoptera > Acrididae > Schistocerca > Schistocerca gregaria. The sequence goes on from NC_064926.1 coordinate 50,450,582, forward strand.
AGCGAGCAACCTTAATTTAAGTATTAACTGTATTTTTATTACTTGCCTCTTCTTCTTCCGTGTGTTTTCACTTTTAGCAAGCTTTAATTGTCGAGTGTCAGTGATAGTGTCCCATAGATTTCTTGTTTGTTTTGAATACAGTCAGAGAGGGTCCCTTTAGTCAGCCATAGTGGCAGTAGTCAGTGTCGTCCTAAACGCCGTCTGCATCACGTCTGCTGTGCAGCGAGCTACCTTAATTTAAGTATTAACTGTATTTTTATTACTTGTGTCTTCTTCTTTCGTGTTCTCGCTTTTAGAAAGCTTTAATTGTCGCGTGTCAGTGATAGTGTCCCATAGATTTCGTGTTTGTTTTGAATACAGTCAGAGAGGGTCCCTTTAGTCACCCATAGAGCCAATAGTCAGTGTCGTCCTAACCGCTGTCTGCTTCACGCCTGCTGTGCAGCGAGCTACCTTAATTTAAGTATTAACTGTATTTTTATTACTTGCCTCTTCTTCTTCCGTGTGTTTTCGCTTTTAGAAAGCTCTAATTGTCGAGTGTTAGTGATAGTGTCCCATAAAATTCGTGTTTGTTTTGAATACAGTCAGAGAGGGTCCCTTTAGTCAGGTATAGTGCAAGTAGTCAGTAACGTCCTAACCGCCGTGTGCTTCACGTCTGCTGTGCAGCGAGCAACCTTAATTTAAGTATTAACTGTATTTTTATTACTTGTCTCTTCTTCCTCCGTGTGTTTTCGCTTTTAGCAAGCTTTAATTGTCGAGTGCTAGTGATAGTGTCCCATAGATTTCGTGTTTGTTTTAAATACAGTCAGAGAGGGTCCCTTTAGTCAGCCATAGTGCCAGTAGTCAGTATCGTCCTAACCGCTGTCTGCTTCACGTCTGCTGTGCAGCGAGCAACCTTAATTTAAGTATTAACTGTATTATTATTACTTGTCTCTTCTTCTTCCGTATGTTTTCGCTTTTAGCAAGCTTTAATTGTCGAGTGTCAGTGATAGTGTCCCATAGATTTCGTGTTTGTTTTGAATACAGTCAGAGAGGGTCCCTTTAGTCAGCCATAGAGCCAATAGTCAGTGTCGTCCTAACCGCTGTCTGCTTCACGCCTGCTGTGCAGCGAGCTACCTTAATTTAAGTATTAACTGTATTTTTATTACTTGTGTCTTCTTCTTTCGTGTTCTCGCTTTTAGGAAGCTTTAATTGTCGAGTGTCAGTGATAGTGTCCCATAGATTTCGTGTTTGTTTTGAATACAGTCAGAGAGGGTCCCTTTAGTCAGCCATAGTGCCAGTAGTCAGTATCGTCCTAAACGCCGTCTGCTTCACATCTGCTGTGCAGCGAGCTACCTTAATTTAAGTATTAACTGTATTTTTATTACTTGTGTCTTCTTCTTTCGTGTTCTCGCTTTTAGGAAGCTTTAATTGTCGAGTGTCAGTGATAGTGTCCCATAGATTTCGTGTTTGTTTTGAATACAGTCAGAGAGGGTCTCTTTAGTCAGCCATAGTGCCAGTACTCAGTATCGTTATAAACGCCGTCTGCTTCACGCCTGCTGTGCAGCGAGCTACCTTAATTTAAGTATTAACTGTATTTTTATTACTTGTGTCTTCTTCTTTCGTGTTCTCGCTTTTAGGAAGCTTTAATTGTCGAGTGTCAGTGATAGTGTCCCATAGATTTCGTGTTTGTTTTGAATACAGTCAGAGAGGGTCTCTTTAGTCAGCCATAGTGCCAGTACTCAGTATCGTTATAAACGCCGTCTGCTTCACGTCTGCTGTGCAGCGAGCTACCTTAATTTAAGTATTAACTGTATTTTTATTACTTGCCTCTTCTTCTTCCGTGTGTTTTCGCTTTTAGCAAGCTTTAATTGTCGAGTGTTAGTGATACTGTCCCATAAAATTCGTGTTTGTTTTAAATACAGTCAGAGAGGGTCCCTTTAGTCAGCCATAGTGCCAGTAGTCAGTATCGTCCTAACCGCTGTCTGCTTCACGTCTGCTGTGCAGCGAGCAACCTTAATTTAAGTATTAACTGTATTTTTATTACTTGTCTCTTCTTCTTCCGTGTGTTCTCGCTTTTAGGAAGCTTTAATTGTCGAGTGTCAGTAATAGTGTCCCATAGATTTCGTGTTTGTTTTGAATACAGTCAGAGAGGGTCCCTGTAGTCAGCCATAGTGCAAGTAGTCAGTATCGTCCTAACTGCCGTGTGCTTCACGTCTGCTGTGCAGCGAGCAACCTTAACTTAAGTATTAACTGTATTTTTATTACTTGTCTCTTCTTCTTCCGTGTGTTTTCGCTTTTAGCAAGCTTTAATTGTCGAGTGCTAGTGATAGTGTCCCATAGATTTCGTGTTTGTTTTGAATACAGTCAGAGAGGGTCCCTTTAGTCAGCCATAGTGCCAATAGTCAGTGTCGTCCTAACCGCTGTCTGCTTCACGCCTGCTGTGCAGCGAGCTACCTTAATTTAAGTATTAACTGTATTTTTATTACTTGTGTCTTCTTCTTTCGTGTTCTCGCTTTTAGGAAGCTTTAATTGTCGAGTGTCAGTGATAGTGTCCCATAGATTTCGTGTTTGTTTTGAATACAGTCAGAGAGGGTCTCTTTAGTCAGCCATAGTGCCAGTACTCAGTATCGTTATAAACGCCGTCTGCTTCACGCCTGCTGTGCAGCGAGCTACCTTAATTTAAGTATTAATTGTATTTTTATTACTTGTGTCTTCTTCTTTTGTGTTCTCGCTTTTAGGAAGCTTTAATTGTCGAGTGTCAGTGATAGTGTCCCATAGATTTCTTGTTTGTTTTGAATACAGTCAGAGAGGGTCCCTTTAGTCAGCCATAGTGGCAGTAGTCAGTGTCGTCCTAAACGCCGTCTGCTTCACGTCTGCTTCACGTCTGCTGTGCAGCGAGCTACCTTAATTTAAGTATTAACTGTATTTTTATTACTTGTGTCTTCTTGTTTCGTGTTCTCGCTTTTAGGAAGCTTTAATTGTCGAGTGTCAGTGATAGTGTCCCATAGATTTCTTGCTTGTTTTGAATACAGTCAGAGAGGGTCCCTTTAGTCAGCCATAGTGCCAATAGTCAGTGTCGTCCTAACCGCTGTCTGCTTCACGCCTGCTGTGCAGCGAGCTACCTTAATTTAAGTATTAACTGTATTTTTATTACTTGTGTCTTCTTCTTCCGTGTTCTCGCTTTTAGGAAGCTTTAATTGTCGAGTGTCAGTGATAGTGTCCCATAGATTTCGTGTTTGTTTTGAATACAGTCAGAGAGGGTCCCTTTAGTCAGCCATAGTGCAAGTAGTCAGTAACGTCCTAACCGCCGTGTGCTTCACGTCTGCTGTGCAGCGAGCTACCTTAATGTAAGTATTAACTGTATTTTTATTACTTGTGTCTTCTTCTTTCGTGTTCTCGCTTTTAGGAAGCTTTAATTGTCGAGTGTCAGTGATAGTGTCCCATAGATTTCGTGTTTGTTTTGAATACAGTCAGAGAGGGTCCCTTTAGTCAGCCATAGTGCCAGTAGTCAGTATCGTCCTAAACGCCGTCTGCTTCACGTCTCCTGTGCAGCGAGCAACCTTAATTTAAGTATTAACTGTATTTTTATTACTTGCCTCTTCTTCTTCCGTGTGTTTTCACTTTTAGCAAGCTTTAATTGTCGAGTGTCAGTGATAGTGTCCCATAGATTTCTTGTTTGTTTTGAATACAGTCAGAGAGGGTCCCTTTAGTCAGCCATAGTGGCAGTAGTCAGTGTCGTCCTAAACGCCGTCTGCATCACGTCTGCTGTGCAGCGAGCTACCTTAATTTAAGTATTAACTGTATTTTTATTACTTGTGTCTTCTTCTTTCGTGTTCTCGCTTTTAGAAAGCTTTAATTGTCGCGTGTCAGTGATAGTGTCCCATAGATTTCGTGTTTGTTTTGAATACAGTCAGAGAGGGTCCCTTTAGTCACCCATAGAGCCAATAGTCAGTGTCGTCCTAACCGCTGTCTGCTTCACGCCTGCTGTGCAGCGAGCTACCTTAATTTAAGTATTAACTGTATTTTTATTACTTGCCTCTTCTTCTTCCGTGTGTTTTCGCTTTTAGAAAGCTCTAATTGTCGAGTGTTAGTGATAGTGTCCCATAAAATTCGTGTTTGTTTTGAATACAGTCAGAGAGGGTCCCTTTAGTCAGGTATAGTGCAAGTAGTCAGTAACGTCCTAACCGCCGTGTGCTTCACGTCTGCTGTGCAGCGAGCAACCTTAATTTAAGTATTAACTGTATTTTTATTACTTGTCTCTTCTTCCTCCGTATGTTTTCGCTTTTAGCAAGCTTTAATTGTCGAGTGTCAGTGATAGTGTCCCATAGATTTCGTGTTTGTTTTGAATACAGTCAGAGAGGGTCCCTTTAGTCACCCATAGAGCCAATAGTCAGTGTCGTCCTAACCGCTGTCTGCTTCACGCCTGCTGTGCAGCGAGCTACCTTAATTTAAGTATTAACTGTATTTTTATTACTTGTGTCTTCTTCTTTCGTGTTCTCGCTTTTAGGAAGCTTTAATTGTCGAGTGTCAGTGATAGTGTCCCATAGATTTCGTGTTTGTTTTGAATACAGTCAGAGAGGGTCCCTTTAGTCAGCCATAGTGCCAGTAGTCAGTATCGTCCTAAACGCCGTCTGCTTCACATCTGCTGTGCAGCGAGCTACCTTAATTTAAGTATTAACTGTATTTTTATTACTTGTGTCTTCTTCTTTCGTGTTCTCGCTTTTAGGAAGCTTTAATTGTCGAGTGTCAGTGATAGTGTCCCATAGATTTCGTGTTTGTTTTGAATACAGTCAGAGAGGGTCCCTTTAGTCAGCCATAGAGCCAATAGTCAGTGTCGTCCTAACCGCTGTCTGCTTCACGCCTGCTGTGCAGCGAGCTACCTTAATTTAAGTATTAACTGTATTTTTATTACTTGTGTCTTCTTCTTTCGTGTTCTCGCTTTTAGGAAGCTTTAATTGTCGAGTGTCAGTGATAGTGTCCCATAGATTTCGTGTTTGTTTTGAATACAGTCAGAGAGGGTCCCTTTAGTCAGCCATAGTGCCAATAGTCAGTGTCGTCCTAACCGCTGTCTGCTTCACGCCTGCTGTGCAGCGAGCTACCTTAATTTAAGTATTAATTGTATTTTTATTACTTGTGTCTTCTTCTTTTGTGTTCTCGCTTTTAGGAAGCTTTAATTGTCGAGTGTCAGTGATAGTGTCCCATAGATTTCTTGTTTGTTTTGAATACAGTCAGAGAGGGTCCCTTTAGTCAGCCATAGTGGCAGTAGTCAGTGTCGTCCTAAACGCCGTCTGCTTCACGTCTGCTGTGCAGCGAGCTACCTTAATTTAAGTATTAACTGTATTTTTATTACTTGTGTCTTCTTGTTTCGTGTTCTCGCTTTTAGGAAGCTTTAATTGTCGAGTGTCAGTGATAGTGTCCCATAGATTTCTTGCTTGTTTTGAATACAGTCAGAGAGGGTCCCTTTAGTCAGCCATAGTGCCAATAGTCAGTGTCGTCCTAACCGCTGTCTGCTTCACGCCTGCTGTGCAGCGAGCTACCTTAATTTAAGTATTAACTGTATTTTTATTACTTGTGTCTTCTTCTTCCGTGTTCTCGCTTTTAGGAAGCTTTAATTGTCGAGTGTCAGTGATAGTGTCCCATAGATTTCGTGTTTGTTTTGAATACAGTCAGAGAGGGTCCCTTTAGTCAGCCATAGTGCAAGTAGTCAGTAACGTCCTAACCGCCGTGTGCTTCACGTCTGCTGTGCAGCGAGCTACCTTAATGTAAGTATTAACTGTATTTTTATTACTTGTGTCTTCTTCTTTCGTGTTCTCGCTTTTAGGAAGCTTTAATTGTCGAGTGTCAGTGATAGTGTCCCATAGATTTCGTGTTTGTTTTAAATACAGAGAGGGTCCCTTTAGTCAGCCATAGTTCCAGTAGTCAGTATCGTCCTAACCGCCGTGTGCTTCACGTCTGCTGTGCAACGAGCAACCTTAACTTAAGTATTAACTGTATTTTTATTACTTGTCTCTTCTTCTTCCGTGTGTTTTCGCTTTTAGCAAGCTTTAATTGTCGAGTGCTAGTGATAGTGTCCCATAGATTTCGTGTTTGTTTTGAATACAGTCAGAGAGGGTCCCTTTAGTCAGCCATAGTGGCAGTAGTCAGTATCGTCCTAAACCCCGTCTGCTTCACGTCTGCTGTGCAGCGAGCTACCTTAATTTAAGTATTAACTGTATTTTTATTACTTGCCTCTTCTTCTTCCGTGTGTTTTCGCTTTTAGCAAGCTTTAATTGTCGAGTGCTAGTGATAGTGTCCCATAGATTTCGTGTTTGTTTTGAATACAGTCGGAGAGGGTCCCTTTAGTCAGCCATAGTGCCAATAGTCAGTGTCGTCCTAACCGCTGTCTGCTTCACGCCTGCTGTGCAGCGAGCTACCTTAATTTAAATATTAACTGTATTTTTATTACTTGTGTCTTCTTCTTTCGTGTTCTCGCTTTTAGGAAGCTTTAATTGTCGAGTGTCAGTGATAGTGTCCCATAGATTTCGTGTTTGTTTTGAATACAGTCAGAGAGGGTCCCTTTAGTCAGCCATAGAGCCAATAGTCAGTGTCGTCCTAACCGCTGTCTGCTTCACGCCTGCTGTGCAGCGAGCTACCTTAATTTAAGTATTAACTGTATTTTTATTACTTGTGTCTTCTTCTTTCGTGTTCTCGCTTTTAGCAAGCTTTAATTGTCGAGTGCTAGTGATAGTGTCCCATAGATTTCGTGTTTGTTTTGAATACAGTCAGAGAGGGTCCCTTTAGTCAGGTATAGTGCAAGTAGTCAGTAACGTCCTAACCGCCGTGTGCTTCACGTCTGCTGTGCAGCGAGCAACCTTAATTTAAGTATTAACTGTATTTTTATTACTTGTCTCTTCTTCCTCCGTGTGTTTTCGCTTTTAGCAAGCTTTAATTGTCGAGTGCTAGTGATAGTGTCCCATAGATTTCGTGTTTGTTTTAAATACAGTCAGAGAGGGTCCCTTTAGTCAGCCATAGTGCCAGTAGTCAGTATCGTCCTAACCGCTGTCTGCTTCACGTCTGCTGTGCAGCGAGCAACCTTAATTTAAGTATTAACTGTATTATTATTACTTGTCTCTTCTTCTTCCGTATGTTTTCGCTTTTAGCAAGCTTTAATTGTCGAGTGTCAGTGATAGTGTCCCATAGATTTCGTGTTTGTTTTGAATACAGTCAGAGAGGGTCCCTTTAGTCAGCCATAGAGCCAATAGTCAGTGTCGTCCTAACCGCTGTCTGCTTCACGCCTGCTGTGCAGCGAGCTACCTTAATTTAAGTATTAACTGTATTTTTATTACTTGTGTCTTCTTCTTTCGTGTTCTCGCTTTTAGGAAGCTTTAATTGTCGAGTGTCAGTGATAGTGTCCCATAGATTTCGTGTTTGTTTTGAATACAGTCAGAGAGGGTCCCTTTAGTCAGCCATAGTGCCAGTAGTCAGTATCGTCCTAAACGCCGTCTGCTTCACATCTGCTGTGCAGCGAGCTACCTTAATTTAAGTATTAACTGTATTTTTATTACTTGTGTCTTCTTCTTTCGTGTTCTCGCTTTTAGGAAGCTTTAATTGTCGAGTGTCAGTGATAGTGTCCCATAGATTTCGTGTTTGTTTTGAATACAGTCAGAGAGGGTCTCTTTAGTCAGCCATAGTGCCAGTACTCAGTATCGTTATAAACGCCGTCTGCTTCACGCCTGCTGTGCAGCGAGCTACCTTAATTTAAGTATTAACTGTATTTTTATTACTTGTGTCTTCTTCTTTCGTGTTCTCGCTTTTAGGAAGCTTTAATTGTCGAGTGTCAGTGATAGTGTCCCATAGATTTCGTGTTTGTTTTGAATACAGTCAGAGAGGGTCTCTTTAGTCAGCCATAGTGCCAGTACTCAGTATCGTTATAAACGCCGTCTGCTTCACGTCTGCTGTGCAGCGAGCTACCTTAATTTAAGTATTAACTGTATTTTTATTACTTGCCTCTTTTTCTTCCGTGTGTTTTCGCTTTTAGCAAGCTTTAATTGTCGAGTGTTAGTGATACTGTCCCATAAAATTCGTGTTTGTTTTAAATACAGTCAGAGAGGGTCCCTTTAGTCAGCCATAGTGCCAGTAGTCAGTATCGTCCTAACCGCTGTCTGCTTCACGTCTGCTGTGCAGCGAGCAACCCTAATTTAAGTATTAACTGTATTTTTATTACTTGTCTCTTCTTCTTCCGTGTGTTTTCGCTTTTAGCAAGCTTTAATTGTCGAGTGCTAGTGATAGTGTCCCATAGATTTCGTGTTTGTTTTGAATACAGTCAGAGAGGGTCCCTTTAGTCAGCCATAGTGCCAGTAGTCAGTATCGTCCTAAACGCCGTCTGCTTCACATCTGCTGTGCAGCGAGCTACCTTAATTTAAGTATTAACTGTATTTTTATTACATGTGTCTTCTTCTTTCGTGTTCTCGCTTTTAGGAAGCTTTAATTGTCGAGTGTCAGTGATAGTGTCCCATAGATTTCGTGTTTGTTTTGAATACAGTCAGAGAGGGTCCCTTTAGTCAGCCATAGAGCCAATAGTCAGTGTCGTCCTAACCGCTGTCTGCTTCACGCCTGCTGTGCAGCGAGCTACCTTAATTTAAGTAATTACTGTATTTTTATTACTTGTGTCTTCTTCTTTCGTGTTCTCGCTTTTAGGAAGCTTTAATTGTCGAGTGTCAGTGATAGTGTCCCATAGATTTCGTGTTTGTTTTGAATACAGTCAGAGAGCGTCCCTTTAGTCAGCCATAGTGCCAGTAGTCAGTACCGTCCTAACCACCGTGTGCTTCACGTCTGCTGTGCAGCGAGCAACCTTAATTTAAGTATTAAATGTATTTTTATAACTTGTCTCTTCTTCTTCCGTGTGATTTCGCTTTTAGCAAGCTTTAATTGTCGAGTGCTAGTGATAGTGTCCCAAAGATTTCGTGTTTGTTTTGAATACAGTCAGGGAGGGTCCCTTTAGTCAGCCATAGTGCCAGTAGTCAGTATCGTCCTAAACCCCGTCTGCTTCACGTCTGCTGTGCAGCGAGCTACCTTAATTTAAGTATTAACTGTATTTTTATTACTTGCCTCTTCTTCTTCCGTGTGTTTTCGCTTTTAGCAAGCTTTAATTGTCGAGTGTTAGTGATACTGTCCCATAAAATTCGTGTTTGTTTTGAATACAGTCAGAGAGGGTCCCTTTAGTCAGCCATAGTGCCAGTAGTCAGTATCGTCCTAACCGCCGTGTGCTTCACGTCTGCTGTGCAGCGAGCAACCTTAATTTAAGTATTAACTGTATTTTTATTACTTGTCTTTTCTTCTTCCGTGTGTTTTCGCTTTTAGCAAGCTTTAATTGTCGAGTGCTAGTGATAGTGTCCCATAGATTTCGTGTTTGTTTTGAATACAGTCGGAGAGGGTCCCTTTAGTCAGCCATAGTGCCAATAGTCAGTGTCGTCCTAACCGCTGTCTGCTTCACGCCTGCTGTGCAGCGAGCTACCTTAATTTAAGTATTAACTGTATTTTTATTACTTGTGTCTTCTTCTTTCGTGTTCTCGCTTTTAGGAAGCTTTAATTGTCGAGTGTCAGTGATAGTGTCCCATAGATTTCGTGTTTGTTTTGAATACAGTCAGAGAGGGTCCCTTTAGTCAGCCGTAGAGCCAATAGTCAGTGTCGTCCTAACCGCTGTCTGCTTCACGCCTGCTGTGCAGGGAGCTACCTTAATTTAAGTATTAACTGTATTTTTATTACTTGTGTCTTCTTCTTTCGTGTTCTCGCTTTTAGCAAGCTTTAATTGTTGAGTGTCAGTGATACTGTCCCATAGAATTCGTGTTTGTTTTAAATACAGTCAGAGAGGGTCCCTTTAGTCAGCCATAGTGCAAGTAGTCAGTATCGTCCTAACCGCCGTGTGCTTCACGCCTGCTGTGCAGCGAGCTACCTTAATTTAAGTATTAACTGTATTTTTATTACTTGTGTCTTCTTCTTTCGTGTTCTCGCTTTTAGGAAGCTTTAATTGTCGAGTGTCAGTGATAGTGTCCCATAGATTTCGTGTTTGTTTTGAATACAGTCAGAGAGGGTCTCTTTAGTCAGCCATAGTGCCAGTAGTCAGTATCGTCCTAACCGCCGTGTGCTTCACGCCTGCTGTGCAGCGAGCAACCTTAATTTAAGTATTAACTGTATTTTTATTACTTGCCTCTTCTTCTTCCGTGTGTTTTCGCTTTTAGCAAGCTTTAATTGCCGAGTGTTAGTGATGCTGACCCATAAAATTCGTGTTTGTTTTGAATACAGTCAGAGAGGGTCCCTTTAGTCAGCCATAGTGGCAGTAGTCAGTGTCGTCCTAAACGCCGTCTGCTTCACGTCTGCTGTGCAGCGAGCTACCTTAATTTAAGTATTAACTGTATTTTTATTACTTGTGTCTTCTTCTTTCGTGTTCTCGCTTTTAGGAAGCTTTAATTGTCGAGTGTCAGTGATAGTGTCCCATAGATTTTGTGTTTGTTTTGAATACAGTCAGAGAGGGTCTCTTTAGTCAGCCATAGTGCCAGTACTCAGTATCGTTATAAACGCCGTCTGCTTCACGTCTGCTGTGCAGCGAGCTACCTTAATTTAAGTATTAACTGTATTTTTATTACTTGCCTCTTCTTCTTCCGTGTGTTTTCGCTTTTAGAAAGCTCTAATTGTCGAGTGTTAGTGATACTGTCCCATAAAATTCGTGTTTGTTTTAAATACAGTCAGAGAGGGTCCCTTTAGTCAGCCATAGTGCCAGTAGTCAGTATCGTCCTAACCGCTGTCTGCTTCACGTCTGCTGTGCAGCGAGCAACCTTAATTTAAGTATTAACTGTATTTTTATTACTTGTCTCTTCTTCTTCCGTGTGTTTTCGCTTTTAGCAAGCTTTAATTGTCGAATGTTAGTGATAGTGTCCCATAGATTTCGTGTTTGTTTTGAATAGTCAGAGAGGGTCCCTTTAGTCAGCCATAGTGCAAGTAGTCAGTATCGTCCTAACCGCCGTGTGCTTCACGTCTGCTGTGCAGCGAGCAACCTTAACTTAAGTATTAACTGTATTTTTATTACTTGTGTCTTCTTCTTTCGTGTTCTCGCTTTTAGGAAGCTTTAATTGTCGAGTGTCAGTGATAGTGTCCCATAGATTTCGTGTTTGTTTTAAATACAGTCAGAGAGGGTCTCTTTAGTCAGCCATAGTGCCAGTACTCAGTATCGTTATAAACGCCGTCTGCTTCACGTCTGCTGTGCAGCGAGCAACCTTAATTTAAGTATTAACTGTATTTTTATTACTTGCCTCTTCTTCTTCCGTGTGTTTTCGCTTTTAGCAAGCTTTAATTGCCGAGTGTTAGTGATGCTGACCCATAAAATTCGTGTTTGTTTTGAATACAGTCAGAGAGGGTCCCTTTAGTCAGCCATAGTGCCAGTAGTCAGTATCGTCCTAACCGCCGTGTGCTTCACGTCTGCTGTGCAGCGAGCAACCTTAATTTAAGTATTAACTGTATTTTTATTACTTGTCTCTTCTTCTTCCGTGTGTTTTTGCTTTTAGCAAGCTTTAATTGTCGAGTGCTAGTGATAGTGTCCCATAGATTTCGTGTTTGTTTTGAATACAGTCAGAGAGGGTCCCTTTAGTCAGCCATAGTGCCAATAGTCAGTGTCGTCCTAACCGCTGTCTGCTTCACGCCTGCTGTGCAGCGAGCTACCTTAATTTAAGTATTAACTGTATTTTTATTACTTGTGTCTTCTTCTTTCGTGTTCTCGCTTTTAGGAAGCTTTAATTGTCGAGTGTCAGTGATAGTGTCCCATAGATTTCGTGTTTGTTTTGAATACAGTCAGAGAGGGTCCCTTTAGTCAGCCATAGTGCCAGTAGTCTGTATCGTCCTAAATGCCGTCTGCTTCACGTCTGCTGTGCAGCGAGCTACCTTAATTTAAGTATTAACTGTATTTTTATTACTTGCCTCTTCTTCTTCCGTGTGTTTTCGCTTTTAGAAAGCTCTAATTGTCGAGTGTTAGTGATAGTGTCCCATAAAATTCGTGTTTGTTTTGAATACAGTCAGAGAGGGTCCCTTTAGTCAGGTATAGTGCAAGTAGTCAGTAACGTCCTAACCGCCGTGTGCTTCACGTCTGCTGTGCAGCGAGCAACCTTAATTTAAGTATTAACTGTATTTTTATTACTTGTCTCTTCTTCCTCCGTGTGTTTTCGCTTTTAGCAAGCTTTAATTGTCGAGTGCTAGTGATAGTGTCCCATGATTTCGTGTTTGTTTTAAATACAGTCAGAGAGGGCCCCTTTAGTCAGCCATAGTGCCAGTAGTCAGTATCGTCCTAAACGCCGTCTGCTTCACATCTGCTGTGCAGCGAGCTACCTTAATTTAAGTATTAACTGTATTTTTATTACTTGTGTCTTCTTCTTTCGTGTTCTCGCTTTTAGGAAGCTTTAATTGTCGAGTGTCAGTGATAGTGTCCCATAGATTTCGTGTTTGTTTTGAATACAGTCAGAGAGGGTCTCTTTAGTCAGCCATAGTGCCAGTACTCAGTATCGTTATAAACGCCGTCTGCTTCACGTCTGCTGTGCAGCGAGCTACCTTAATTTAAGTATTAACTGTATTTTTATTACTTGCCTCTTCTTCTTCCGTGTGTTTTCGCTTTTAGCAAGCTTTAATTGTCGAGTGTTAGTGATACTGTCCCATAAAATTCGTGTTTGTTTTAAGTACAGTCAGAGAGGGTCCCTTTAGTCAGCCATAGTGCCAGTAGTCAGTATCGTCCTAACCGCTGTCTGCTTCACGTCTGCTGTGCAGCGAGCAACCTTAATTCAAGTATTAACTGTATTTTTATTACTTGTCTCTTCTTCTTCCGTGTGTTTTCGCTTTTAGCAAGCTTTAATTGTCGAGTGTTAGTGATAGTGTCCCATAGATTTCGTGTTTGTTTTGAATACAGTCAGAGAGGGTCCCTTTAGTCAGCCATAGTGCAAGTAGTCAGTATCGTCCTAATCGCCGTGTGCTTCACGTCTGCTGTGCAGCGAGCAACCTTAACTTAAGTATTAACTGTATTTTTATTACTTGTGTCTTCTTCTTTCGTGTTCTCGCTTTTAGGAAGCTTTAATTGTCGAGAGTCAGTGATAGTGTCCCATAGATTTCGTGTTTGTTTTAAATACAGTCAGAGAGGGTCCCTTTAGTCAGCCATAGTGCCAGTAGTCAGTATCGTCCTAACCGACGTGTGCTTCACGCCTGCTGTGCAGCGAGCTACCTTAATTTAAGTATTAACTGTATTTTTATTACTTGTGTCTTCTTCTTTCGTGTTCTCGCTTTTAGGAAGCTTTAATTGTCGAGTGTCAGTGATAGTGTCCCATAGATTTCGTGTTTGTTTTGAATACAGTCAGAGAGGGTCCCTTTAGTCAGCCATAGTGCAAGTAGTCAGTATCGTCCTAACCGCCGTGTGCTTCACGCCTGCTGTGCAGCGAGCTACCTTAATTTAAGTATTAACTGTATTTTTATTACTTGTGTTTTCTTCTTTCGTGTTCTCGCTTTTAGGAAGCTTTAATTGTCGAGTGTCAGTGATAGTGTCCCATAGATTTCGTGTTTGTTTTGAATACAGTCAGAGAGGGTCTCTTTAGTCAGCCATAGTGCCAGTAGTCAGTATCGTCCTAACCGCCGTGTGCTTCACGCCTGCTGTGCAGCGAGCAACCTTAATTTAAGTATTAACTGTATTTTTATTACTTGTGTCTTCTTCTTTCGTGTCCTCGCTTTTAGGAAGCTTTAATTGTCGAGTGTCAGTGATAGTGTCCCATAGATTTCGTGTTTGTTTTGAATACAGTCAGAGAGGGTCTCTTTAGTCAGCCATAGTGCCAGTACTCAGTATCGTTATAAACGCCGTCTGCTTCACGTCTGCTGTGCAGCGAGCTACCTTAGTTTAAGTATTAACTGTATTTTTATTACTTGCCTCTTCTTCTTCCGTGTGTTTTCGCTTTTAGCAAGCTTTAATTGTCGAGTGTTAGTGATACTGTCCCATAAAATTCGTGTTTGTTTTAAATACAGTCAGAGAGGGTCCCTTTAGTCAGCCATAGTGCCAGTAGTCAGTATCGTCCTAACCGCTGTCTGCTTCACGTCTGCTGTGCAGCGAGCAACCTTAATTTAAGTATTAACTGTATTTTTATTACTTGCCTCTTCTTCTTCCGTGTGTTTTCGCTTTTAGCAAGCTTTAATTGTCGAGTGTTAGTGATAGTGTCCCATAGATTTCGTGTTTGTTTTGAATACAGTCAGAGAGGGTCCCTTTAGTCAGCCATAGTGCAAGTAGTCAGTATCGTCCTAACCGCCGTGTGCTTCACGTCTGCTGTGCAGCGAGCAACCTTAACTTAAGTATTAACTGTATTTTTATTACTTGTGTCTTCTTCTTTCGTGTTCTCGCTTTTAGGAAGCTTTAATTGTCGAGTGTCAGTGATAGTGTCCCATAGATTTCGTGTTTGTTTTAAATACAGTCAGAGAGGGTCCCTTTAGTCAGCCATAGTGCCAGTAGTCAGTATCGTCCTAACCGCCGTGTGCTTCACGCCTGCTGTGCAGCGAGCAACCTTAATTTAAGTATTAACTGTATTTTTATTACTTGTGTCTTCTTCTTTCGTGTTCTCGCTTTTAGGAAGCTTTAATTGTCGAGTGTCAGTGATAGTGTCCCATAGATTTCGTGTTTGTTTTGAATACAGTCAGAGAGGGTCCCTTTAGTCAGCCATAGTGCCAATAGTCAGTGTCGTCCTAACCGCTGTCTGCTTCACGTCTGCTGTGCAGCGAGCTACCTTAATTTAAGTATTAACTGTATTTTTATTACTTGTGTCTTCTTCTTTCGTGTTCTCGCTTTTAGGAAGCTTTAATTGTCGAGTGTCAGTGATAGTGTCCCATAGATTTCGTGTTTGTTTTGAATACAGTCAGAGAGGGTCCCTTTAGTCAGCCATAGTGCCAATAGTCAGTGTCGTCCTAACCGCTGTCTGCTTCACGCCTGCTGTGCAGCGAGCTACCTTAAATTAAGTTTTAACTGTATTTTTATTACTTGTGTCTTCTTCTTTCGTGTTCTCGCTTTTAGGAAGCTTTAATTGTCGAGTGTCAGTGATAGTGTCCCATAGATTTCGTGTTTGTTTTGAATACAGTCAGAGAGGGTCCCTTTAGTCAGCCATAGTGCCAGTAGTCTGTATCGTCCTAAACGCCGTCTGCTTCACGTCTGCTGTGCAGCGAGCAACCTTAATATAAGTATTAACTGTATTTTTATTACTTGCCTCTTCTTCTTCCGTGTGTTTTCGCTTTTAGAAAGCTCTAATTGTCGAGTGTTAGTGATAGTGTCCCATAAAATTCGTGTTTGTTTTGAATACAGTCAGAGAGGGTCCCTTTAGTCAGGTATAGTGCAAGTAGTCAGTAACGTCCTAACCGCCGTGTGCTTCACGTCTGCTGTGCAGCGAGCTACCTTAATTTAAGTATTAACTGTATTTTTATTACTTGTGTCTTCTTCTTTCGTGTTCTCGCTTTTAGGAAGCTTTAATTGTCGAGTGTCAGTGATAGTGTCCCATAGATTTCGTGTTTGTTTTGAATACAGTCAGAGAGGGTCTCTTTAGTCAGCCATAGTGCCAGTAGTCAGTATCGTCCTAACCGCCGTGTGCTTCACGCCTGCTGTGCAGCGAGCAACCTTAATTTAAGTATTAACTGTATTTTTATTACTTGTGTCTTCTTCTTTCGTGTCCTCGCTTTTAGGAAGCTTTAATTGTCGAGTGTCAGTGATAGTGTCCCATAGATTTCGTGTTTGTTTTGAATACAGTCAGAGAGGGTCTCTTTAGTCAGCCATAGTGCCAGTACTCAGTATCGTTATAAACGCCGTCTGCTTCACGTCTGCTGTGCAGCGAGCAACCTTAATTTAAGTATTAACTGTATTTTTATTACTTGCCTCTTCTTCTTCCGTGTGTTTTCGCTTTTAGCAAGCTTTAATTGTCGAGTGTTAGTGATACTGTCCCATAAAATTCGTGTTTGTTTTAAATACAGTCAGAGAGGGTCCCTTTAGTCAGCCATAGTGCCAGTAGTCAGTATCGTCCTAACCGCTGTCTGCTTCACGTCTGCTGTGCAGCGAGCAACCTTAATTTAAGTATTAACTGTATTTTTATTACTTGCCTCTTCTTCTTCCGTGTGTTTTCGCTTTTAGCAAGCTTTAATTGCCGAGTGTTAGTGATGCTGACCCATAAAATTCGTGTTTGTTTTGAATACAGTCAGAGAGGGTCCCTTTAGTCAGCCATAGTGGCAGTAGTCAGTGTCGTCCTAAACGCCGTCTGCTTCACGTCTGCTGTGCAGCGAGCTACCTTAATTTAAGTATTAACTGTATTTTTATTACTTGTGTCTTCTTCTTTCGTGTTCTCGCTTTTAGGAAGCTTTAATTGTCGAGTGTCAGTGATAGTGTCCCATAGATTTCGTGTTTGTTTTGAATACAGTCAGAGAGGGTCTCTTTAGTCAGCCATAGTGCCAGTACTCAGTATCGTTATAAACGCCGTCTGCTTCACGTCTGCTGTGCAGCGAGCTACCTTAGTTTAAGTATTAACTGTATTTTTATTACTTGCCTCTTCTTCTTCCGTGTGTTTTCGCTTTTAGCAAGCTTTAATTGTCGAGTGTTAGTGATACTGTCCCATAAAATTCGTGTTTGTTTTAAATACAGTCAGAGAGGGTCCCTTTAGTCAGCCATAGTGCCAGTAGTCAGTATCGTCCTAACCGCTGTCTGCTTCACGTCTGCTGTGCAGCGAGCAACCTTAATTTAAGTATTAACTGTATTTTTATTACTTGCCTCTTCTTCTTCCGTGTGTTTTCGCTTTTAGCAAGCTTTAATTGTCGAGTGTTAGTGATAGTGTCCCATAGATTTCGTGTTTGTTTTGAATACAGTCAGAGGGGGTCTCTTTAGTCAGCCATAGTGCCAGTACTCAGTATCGTTATAAACGCCGTCTGCTTCACGTCTGCTGTGCAGCGAGCTACCTTAATTTAAGTATTAACTGTATTTTTATTACTTGTCTCTTCTTCTTTCGTGTTCTCGCTTTTAGGAAGCTTTAATTGTCGAGTGTCAGTGATAGTGTCCCATAGATTTCGTGTTTGTTTTAAATACAGTCAGAGAGGGTCCCTTTAGTCAGCCATAGTTCCAGTAGTCAGTATCGTCCTAACCGCCGTGTGCTTCACGTCTGCTGTGCAGCGAGCAACCTTAACTTAAGTATTAACTGTATTTTTATTACTTGTCTCTTCTTCTTCCGTGTGTTTTCGCTTTTAGCAAGCTTTAATTGTCGAGTGCTAGTGATAGTGTCCCATAGATTTCGTGTTTGTTTTGAATACAGTCAGAGAGGGTCCCTTTAGTCAGCCATAGTGCCAATAGTCAGTGTCGTCCTAACCGCTGTCTGCTTCACGCCTGCTGTGCAGCGAGCTACCTTAATTTAAGTATTAACTGTATTTTTATTACTTGTGTCTTCTTATTTCGTGTTCTCGCTTTTAGGAAGCTTTAATTGTCGAGTGCTAGTGATAGTGTCCCATAGATTTCGTGTTTGTTTTGAATACAGTCGGAGAGGGTCCCTTTAGTCAGCCATAGTGCCAATAGTCAGTGTCGTCCTAACCGCTGTCTGCTTCACGCCTGCTGTGCAGCGAGCTACCTTAATTTAAGTATTAACTGTATTTTTATTACTTGTGTCTTCTTCTTTCGTGTTCTCGCTTTTAGGAAGCTTTAATTGTCGAGTGTCAGTGATAGTGTCCCATAGATTTCGTGTTTGTTTTGAATACAGTCAGAGAGGGTCCCTTTAGTCAGCCATAGTGCCAATAGTCAGTGTCGTCCTAACCGCTGTCTGCTTCACGCCTGCTGTGCAGCGAGCTACCTTAATTTAAGTATTAACTGTATTTTTATTACTTGTGTCTTCTTATTTCGTGTTCTCGCTTTTAGGAAGCTTTAATTGTCGAGTGCTAGTGATAGTGTCCCATAGATTTCGTGTTTGTTTTGAATACAGTCGGAGAGGGTCCCTTTAGTCAGCCATAGTGCCAATAGTCAGTGTCGTCCTAACCGCTGTCTGCTTCACGTCTGCTGTGCAGCGAGCTACCTTAATTTAAGTATTAACTGTATTTTTATTACTTGTCTCTTCTTCTTCCGTGTGTTTTCGCTTTTAGCAAGCTTTAATTGTCGAGTGCTAGTGATAGTGTCCCATAGATTTCGTGTTTGTTTTGAATACAGTCAGAGAGGGTCCCTTTAGTCAGCCATAGTGCTAATAGTCAGTGTCGTCCTAACCGCTGTCTGCTTCACGCCTGCTGTGCAGCGAGCTACCTTAATTTAAGTATTAACTGTATTTTTATTACTTGCCTCTTCTTCTTCTTCCGTGTGTTTTCGCTTTTAGCAAGCTTTAATTGTCGAGTGTTAGTGATACTGTCCCGTAATATTCGTGTTTGTTTTGAATACAGTCAGAGAGGGTCCCTTTAGTCAGGTATAGTGCAAGTAGTCAGTAACGTCCTAACCGCCGTGTGCTTCACGTCTGCTGTGCAGCGAGCAACCTTAATTTAAGTATTAACTGTATTTTTATTACTTGTCTCTTCTTCCTCCGTGTGTTTTCGCTTTTAGCAAGCTTTAATTGTCGAGTGCTAGTGATAGTGTCCCATAGATTTCGTGTTTGTTTTAAATACAGTCAGAGAGGGCCCCTTTAGTCAGCCATAGTGCCAGTAGTCAGTATCGTCCTAACCGCTGTCTGCTTCACGTCTGCTGTGCAGCGAGCAACCTTAATTTAAGTATTAACTGTATTTTTATTACTTGTCTCTTCTTCTTCCGTGTGTTTTCGCTTTTAGCAAGCTTTAATTGTCGAGTGCTAGTGATAGTGTCCCATAGACTTCGTGTTTGTTTTGAATACAGTCAGAGAGGGTCCCTTTAGTCAGCCATAGTGCCAGTAGTCAGTATCGTCCTAAACGCCGTCTGCTTCACATCTGCTGTGCAGCGAGCTACCTTAATTTAAGTATTAACTGTATTTTTATTACTTGTGTCTTCTTCTTTCGTGTTCTCGCTTTTAGGAAGCTTTAATTGTCGAGTGTCAGTGATAGTGTCCCATAGATTTCGTGTTTGTTTTGAATACAGTCAGAGAGGGTCTCTTTATTCAGCCATAGTGCCAGTACTCAGTATCGTTATAAACGCCGTCTGCTTCACGTCTGCTGTGCAGCGAGCTACCTTAATTTAAGTATTAACTGTATTTTTATTACTTGTCTCTTCTTCTTTCGTGTTCTCGCTTTTAGGAAGCTTTAATTGTCGAGTGTCAGTGATAGTGTCCCATAGATTTCGTGTTTGTTTTAAATACAGTCAGAGAGGGTCCCTTTAGTCAGCCATAGTGCTAATAGTCAGTGTCGTCCTAACCGCTGTCTGCTTCACGCCTGCTGTGCAGCGAGCTACCTTAATTTAAGTATTAACTGTATTTTTATTACTTGTGTCTTCTTCTTTCGTGTTCTCGCTTTTAGGAAGCTTTAATTGTCGAGTGTCAGTGATAGTGTCCCATAGATTTCGTGTTTGTTTTGAATACAGTCAGAGAGGGTCCCTTTAGTCAGCCATAGAGCCAATAGTCAGTGTCGTCCTAACCGCTGTCTGCTTCACGCCTGCTGTACAGCGAGCTACCTTAATTTAAGTATTAACTGTATTTTTATTATTTGTGTCTTCTTCTTTCGTGTTCTCGCTTTTAGGAAGCTTTAATTGTCGAGTGTCAGTGATAGTGTCCCATAGATTTCGTGTTTGTTTTGAATACAGTCAGAGAGGGTCCCTTTAGTCAGCCATAGAGCCAATAGTCAGTGTCGTCCTAACCGCTGTCTGCTTCACGCCTGCTGTGCAGCGAGCTACCTTAATTTAAGTATTAACTGTATTTTTATTACTTGCCTCTTCTTCTTCTTCCGTGTGTTTTCGCTTTTAGCAAGCTTTAATTGTCGAGTGTTAGTGATACTGTCCCGTAATATTCGTGTTTGTTTTGAATACAGTCAGAGAGGGTCCCTTTAGTCAGGTATAGTGCAAGTAGTCAGTAACGTCCTAACCGCCGTGTGCTTCACGTCTGCTGTGCAGCGAGCAACCTTAATTTAAGTATTAACTGTATTTTTATTACTTGTGTCTTCTTCTTTCGTGTTCTCGCTTTTAGGAAGCTTTAATTGTCGAGTGTCAGTGATAGTGTCCCATAGATTTCGTGTTTGTTTTGAATACAGTCAGAGAGGGTCTCTTTAGTCAGCCATAGTGCCAGTACTCAGTATCGTTATAAACGCCGTCTGCTTCACGTCTGCTGTGCAGCGAGCTACCTTAATTTAAGTATTAACTGTATTTTTATTACTTGTCTCTTCTTCTTTCGTGTTCTCGCTTTTAGGAAGCTTTAATTGTCGAGTGTCAGTGATAGTGTCCCATAGATTTCGTGTTTGTTTTAAATACAGTCAGAGAGGGTCCCTTTAGTCAGCCATAGTGCTAATAGTCAGTGTCGTCCTAACCGCTGTCTGCTTCACGCCTGCTGTGCAGCGAGCTACCTTAATTTAAGTATTAACTGTATTTTTATTACTTGTGTCTTCTTCTTTCGTGTTCTCGCTTTTAGGAAGCTTTAATTGTCGAGTGTCAGTGATAGTGTCCCATAGATTTCGTGTTTGTTTTGAATACAGTCAGAGAGGGTCCCTTTAGTCAGCCATAGAGCCAATAGTCAGTGTCGTCCTAACCGCTGTCTGCTTCACGCCTGCTGTACAGCGAGCTACCTTAATTTAAGTATTAACTGTATTTTTATTACTTGTGTCTTCTTCTTTCGTGTTCTCGCTTTTAGGAAGCTTTAATTGTCGAGTGTCAGTGATAGTGTCCCATAGATTTCGTGTTTGTTTTGAATACAGTCAGAGAGGGTCCCTTTAGTCAGCCATAGAGCCAATAGTCAGTGTCGTCCTAACCGCTGTCTGCTTCACGCCTGCTGTGCAGCGAGCTACCTTAATTTAAGTATTAACTGTATTTTTATTACTTGTCTCTTCTTCTTCCGTGTGTTTTCGCTTTTAGCAAGCTTTAATTGTCGAGTGCTAGTGATAGTGTCCCATAGATTTCGTGTTTGTTTTGAATACAGTCAGAGAGGGTCCCTTTAGTCAGCCATAGTGCCAGTAGTCAGTATCGTCCTAAACGCCGTCTGCTTCACATCTGCTGTGCAGCGAGCTACCTTAATTTAAGTATTAACTGTATTTTTATTACTTGTGTCTTCTTCTTTCGTGTTCTCGCTTTTAGGAAGCTTTAATTGTCGAGTGTCAGTGATAGTGTCCCATAGATTTCGTGTTTGTTTTGAATACAGTCAGAGAGGGTCTCTTTAGTCAGCCATAGTGCCAGTACTCAGTATCGTTATAAACGCCGTCTGCTTCACGTCTGCTGTGCAGCGAGCTACCTTAATTTAAGTATTAACTGTATTTTTATTACTTGTCTCTTCTTCTTTCGTGTTCTCGCTTTTAGGAAGCTTTAATTGTCGAGTGTCAGTGATAGTGTCCCATAGATTTCGTGTTTGTTTTAAATACAGTCAGAGAGGGTCCCTTTAGTCAGCCATAGTTCCAGTAGTCAGTATCGTCCTAACCGCCGTGTGCTTCACGTCTGCTGTGCAGCGAGCAACCTTAACTTAAGTATTAACTGTATTTTTATTACTTGTCTCTTCTTCTTCCGTGTGTTTTCGCTTTTAGCAAGCTTTAATTGTCGAGTGTTAGTGATACTGTCCCATAAAATTCGTGTTTGTTTTGAATACAGTCAGAGAGGGTCCGTTTAGTCAGCCATAGTGCCAGTAGTCAGTATCGTCCTAACCGCCGTGTGCTTCACGTCTGCTGTGCAGCGAGCAACTTTAATTTAAGTATTAACTGTATTTTTATTACTTGACTCTTCTTCTTCCGTGTGTTTTCGCTTTTAGCAAGCTTTAATTGTCGAGTGCTAGTGATAGTGTCCCATAGATTTCGTGTTTGTTTTGAATACAGTCGGAGAGGGTCCCTTTAGTCAGCCATAGTGCCAATAGTCAGTGTCGTCCTAACCGCTGTCTGCTTAACGCCTGCTGTGCAGCGAGCTACCTTAATTTAAGTATTAACTGTATTTTTATTACTTGTGTCTTCTTCTTTCGTGTTCTCGCTTTTAGGAAGCTTTAATTGTCGAGTGTCAGTGATAGTGTCCCATAGATTTCGTGTTTGTTTTGAATACAGTCAGAGAGGGTCCCTTTAGTCAGCCATAGAGCCAATAGTCAGTGTCGTCCTAACCGCTGTCTGCTTCACGCCTGCTGTGCAGCGAGCTACCTTAATTTAAGTATTAACTGTATTTTTATTACTTGTGTCTTCTTCTTTCGTGTTCTCGCTTTTAGGAAGCTTTAATTGTCGAGTGTCAGTGATAGTGTCCCATAGATTTCGTGTTTGTTTTGAATACAGTCAGAGAGGGTCCCTTTAGTCAGCCATAGAGCCAATAGTCAGTGTCGTCCTAACCGCTGTCTGCTTCACGCCTGCTGTGCAGCGAGCTACCTTAATTTAAGTATTAACTGTATTTTTATTACTTGCCTCTTCTTCTTCTGTGTGTTTTCGCTTTTAGCAAGCTTTAATTGTCGAGTGTTAGTGATACTGTCCCGTAAAATTCGTGTTTGTTTTGAATACAGTCAGAGAGGGTCCCTTTAGTCAGCCATAGTGCCAGTAGTCAGTTTCGTCCTAACCGCCGTGTGCTTCACGTCTGCTGTGCAGCGAGCAACCTTAATTTAAGTATTAACTGTATTTTTATTACTTGTCTCTTCTTCCTCCGTGTGTTTTCGCTTTTAGCAAGCTTTAATTGTCGAGTGCTAGTGATAGTGTCCCATAGATTTCGTGTTTGTTTTGAATACAGTCAGAGAGGGTCTCTTTAGTCAGCCATAGTGCCAGTACTCAGTATCGTCCTAAACCCCGTCTGCTTCACGTCTGCTGTGCAGCGAGCTACCTTAATTTAAGTATTAACTGTATTTTTGTTACTTGCCTCTTCTTCTTCCGTGTGTTTTCGCTTTTAGCAAGCTTTAATTGTCGAGTGTTAGTGATACTGTCCCGTAAAATTCGTGTTTGTTTTGAATACAGTCAGAGAGGGTCCCTTTAGTCAGCCATAGTGCCAGTAGTCAGTATCGTCCTAACCGCCGTGTGCTTCACGTCTGCTGTGCAGCGAGCTACCTTAATTTAAGTATTAACTGTATTTTTATTACTTGTCTCTTCTTCTTCCGTTTGTTTTCGCTTTTAGCAAGCTTTAATTGTCGAGTGCTAGTGATAGTGTCCCATAGATTTCGTGTTCGTTTTGAATACAGTCAGAGAGGGTCCCTTTAGTCAGCCATAGTGCCAATAGTCAGTGTCGTCCTAACCGCTGTCTGCTTCACGCCTGCTGTGCAGCGAGCTACCTTAATTTAAGTATTAACTGTATTTTTATTACTTGTGTCTTCTTCTTTCGTGTTCTCGCTTTTAGGAAGCTTTAATAGTCGAGTGTCAGTGATAGTGTCCCATAGATTTCGTGTTTGTTTTGAATACAGTCAGAGAGGGTCCCTTTAGTCAGCCATAGAGCCAATAGTCAGTGTCGTCCTAACCGCTGTCTGCTTCACCCCTGCTGTGCAGCGAGCTACCTTAATTTAAGTATTAACTGTATTTTTATTACTTGTCTCTTCTTCTTTCGTGTTCTCGCTTTTAGGAAGCTTTAATTGTCGAGTGTCAGTGATAGTGTCCCATAGATTTCGTGTTTGTTTTGAATACAGTCAGAGAGGGTCCCTTTAGTCAGCCATAGTGCCAGTAGTCAGTATCGTCCAAACCGCCGTGTGCTTCACGTCTGCTGTGCAGCGAGCAACCTTAATTTAAGTATTAACTGTATTTTTATTACTTGCCTCTTCTTCTTCCGTGTGTTTTCGCTTTTAGCAAGCTTTAATTGTCGAGTGTTAGTGATAGTGTCCCATAGATTTCGTGTTTGTTTTGAATACAGTCAGAGAGGGTCCCTTTAGTCAGGTATAGTGCAAGTAGTCAGTATCGTCCTAACCGCCGTGTGCTTCACGTCTGCTGTGCAGCGAGCAACCTTAATTTAAGTATTAACTGTATTTTTATTACTTGTCTCTTCTTCCTCCGTGTGTTTTCGCTTTTAGCAAGCTTTAATTGTCGAGTGTTAGTGATAGTGTCCCATAGATTTCGTGTTTGTTTTGAATACAGTCAGAGAGGGTCCTTTTAGTCAGCCATAGTGCCAATAGTCAGTGTCGTCCTAACCGCTGTATGCTTCACGCCTGCTGTGCAGCGAGCTACCTTAATTTAAGTATTAACTGTATTTTCATTACTTGTGTCTTCTTCTTTCGTGTTCTCGCTTTTAGGAAGCTTTAATTGTCGAGTGTCAGTGATAGTGTCCCATAGATTTCGTGTTTGTTTTAAATACAGTCAGAGAGGGTCCCTTTAGTCAGCCATAGTACCAGTAGTCAGTATCGTCCTAACCGCCGTGTGCTTCACGTCTGCTGTGCAGCGAGCAACCTTAACTTAAGTATTAACTGTATTTTTATTACTTGTCTCTTCTTCTTCCGTGTGTTTTCGCTTTTAGCAAGCTTTAATTGTCGAGTGCTAGTGATAGTGTCCCATAGATTTCGTGTTTGCTTTGAATACAGTCAGAGAGGGTCCCTTTAGTCAGCCATAGTGCCAATAGTCAGTGTCGTCCTAACCGCTGTCTGCTTCACGCCTGCTGTGCAGCGAGCTAACTTAATTTAAGTATTAACTGTATTTTTATTACTTGTGTCTTCTTATTTCGTGTTCTCGCTTTTAGGAAGCTTTAATTGTCGAGTGTCCGTGATAGTGTCCCATAGATTTCGTGTTTGTTTTGAATACAGTCATAGAGGGTCCCTTTAGTCAGCCATAGTGCCAGTAGTCAGTACCGTCCTAACCGCCGTGTGCTTCACGTCTGCTGTGCAGCGAGCAACCTTAATTTAAGTATTAAATGTATTTTTATAACTTGTCTCTTCTTCTTCCGTGTGATTTCGCTTTTAGCAAGCTTTAATTGCCGAGTGCTAGTGATAGTGTCCCATAGATTTCGTGTTTGTTTTGAATACAGTCAGAGAGGGTCCCTTTAGTCAGCCATAGTGCCAATAGTCAGTGTCGTATTAACCGCTGTATGCTTCACGCCTGCTGTGCAGCGAGCTAACTTAATTTAAGTATTAACTGTATTTTTATTACTTGTGTCTTCTTATTTCGTGTTCTCGCTTTTAGGAAGCTTTAATTGTCGAGTGTTAGTGATAGTGTCCCATAGATTTCGTGTTTGTTTTGAATACAGTCAGAGAGGGTCTCTTTAGTCAGCCATAGTGCCAGTACTCAGTATCGTTATAAACGCCGTGTGCTTCACGTCTGCTGTGCAGCGAGCAACCTTAATTTAAGTATTAACTGTATTTTTATTACTTGTCTCTTCTTCTTCCGTGTGTTTTCGCTTTTAGGAAGCTTTAATTGTCGAGTGTCAGTGATAGTGTCCCATAGATTTCGTGTTTGTTTTGAATACAGTCAGAGAGGGTCCCTTTAGTCAGCCATAGTGCCAGTAGTCAGTATCGTCCTAAACGCCGTCTGTTTCACATCTGCTGTGCAGCGAGCAACCTTAATTTAAGTATTAACTGTATTTTTATTACTTGCCTCTTCTTCTTCCGTGTGTTTTCGCTTTTAGCAAGCTTTGATTGTTGAGTGTTAGTGATAGTGTCCCATAGATTTCGTGTTTGTTTTGAATACAGTCAGAGAGGGTCTCTTTAGTCAGCCATAGTGCCAGTACTCAGTATCGTTATAAACGCCGTCTGCTTCACGTCTGCTGTGCAGCGAGCAACCTTAATTTAAGGATTAACTGTATTTTTATTACTTGCCTCTTCTTCTTCCGTGTGTTTTCGCTTTTAGCAAGCTTTGATTGTCGAGTGTTAGTGATAGTGTCCCATAGATTTCGTGTTTGTTTTGAATACAGTCAGAGAGGGTCTCTTTTGTCAGCCATAGTGCCAGTACTCAGTATCGTCCTAAACCCCGTCTGCTTCACGTCTGCTGTGCAGCGAGCTACCTTAATTTAAGTATTAACTGTATTTTTGTTACTTGCCTCTTCTTCTTCCGTGTGTTTTCGCTTTTAGCAAGCTTTAATTGTCGAGTGTTAGTGATACTGTCCCGTAAAATTCGTGTTTGTTTTGAATACAGTCAGAGAGGGTCCCTTTAGTCAGCCATAGTGCCAGTAGTCAGTATCGTCCTAACCGCCGTGTGCTTCACGTCTGCTGTGCAGCGAGCTACCTTAATTTAAGTATTAACTGTATTTTTATTACTTGTGTCTTCTTCTTTCGTGTTTTCGCTTTTAGCAAGCTTTAATTGTCGAGTGCTAGTGATAGTGTCCCATAGATTTCGTGTTTGTTTTGAATACAGTCAGAGAGGGTCCCTTTAGTCAGCCATAGTGCCAGTAGTCAGTATCGTCCAAACCACCGTGTGCTTCACGTCTGCTGTGCAGCGAGCAACCTTAATTTAAGTATTAACTGTATTTTTATTACTTGCCTCTTCTTCTTCCGTGTGTTTTCGCTTTTAGCAAGCTTTAATTGTCGAGTGTTAGTGATAGTGTCCCATAGATTTCGTGTTTGTTTTGAATACAGTCAGAGAGGGTCCCTTTAGTCAGGTATAGTGCAAGTAGTCAGTATCGTCCTAACCGCCGTGTGCTTCACGTCTGCTGTGCAGCGAGCAACCTTAATTTAAGTATTAACTGTATTTTTATTACTTGTCTCTTCTTCCTCCGTGTGTTTTCGCTTTTAGCAAGCTTTAATTGTCGAGTGTTAGTGATAGTGTCCCATAGATTTCGTGTTTGTTTTGAATACAGTCAGAGAGGGTCCTTTTAGTCAGCCATAGTGCCAATAGTCAGTGTCGTCCTAACCGCTGTATGCTTCACGCCTGCTGTGCAGCGAGCTACCTTAATTTAAGTATTAACTGTATTTTCATTACTTGTGTCTTCTTCTTTCGTGTTCTCGCTTTTAGGAAGCTTTAATTGTCGAGTGTCAGTGATAGTGTCCCATAGATTTCGTGTTTGTTTTAAATACAGTCAGAGAGGGTCCCTTTAGTCAGCCATAGTACCAGTAGTCAGTATCGTCCTAACCGCCGTGTGCTTCACGTCTGCTGTGCAGCGAGCAACCTTAACTTAAGTATTAACTGTATTTTTATTACTTGTCTCTTCTTCTTCCGTGTGTTTTCGCTTTTAGCAAGCTTTAATTGTCGAGTGCTAGTGATAGTGTCCCATAGATTTCGTGTTTGCTTTGAATACAGTCAGAGAGGGTCCCTTTAGTCAGCCATAGTGCCAATAGTCAGTGTCGTCCTAACCGCTGTCTGCTTCACGCCTGCTGTGCAGCGAGCTAACTTAATTTAAGTATTAACTGTATTTTTATTACTTGTGTCTTCTTATTTCGTGTTCTCGCTTTTAGGAAGCTTTAATTGTCGAGTGTCCGTGATAGTGTCCCATAGATTTCGTGTTTGTTTTGAATACAGTCATAGAGGGTCCCTTTAGTCAGCCATAGTGCCAGTAGTCAGTACCGTCCTAACCGCCGTGTGCTTCACGTCTGCTGTGCAGCGAGCAACCTTAATTTAAGTATTAAATGTATTTTTATAACTTGTCTCTTCTTCTTCCGTGTGATTTCGCTTTTAGCAAGCTTTAATTGCCGAGTGCTAGTGATAGTGTCCCATAGATTTCGTGTTTGTTTTGAATACAGTCAGAGAGGGTCCCTTTAGTCAGCCATAGTGCCAATAGTCAGTGTCGTATTAACCGCTGTATGCTTCACGCCTGCTGTGCAGCGAGCTAACTTAATTTAAGTATTAACTGTATTTTTATTACTTGTGTCTTCTTATTTCGTGTTCTCGCTTTTAGGAAGCTTTAATTGTCGAGTGTTAGTGATAGTGTCCCATAGATTTCGTGTTTGTTTTGAATACAGTCAGATAGGGTCTCTTTAGTCAGCCATAGTGCCAGTACTCAGTATCGTTATAAACGCCGTGTGCTTCACGTCTGCTGTAAAGCGAGCAACCTTAATTTAAGTATTAACTGTATTTTTATTACTTGTCTCTTCTTCTTCCGTGTGTTTTCGCTTTTAGGAAGCTTTAATTGTCGAGTGTCAGTGATAGTGTCCCATAGATTTCTTGTTTGTTTTGAATACAGTCAGAGAGGGTCCCTTTAGTCAGCCATAGTGCCAGTAGTCAGTATCGTCCTAAACGCCGTCTGTTTCACATCTGCTGTGCAGCGAGCAACCTTAATTTAAGTATTAACTGTATTTTTATTACTTGCCTCTTCTTCTTCCGTGTGTTTTCGCTTTTAGCAAGCTTTGATTGTCGAGTGTTAGTGATAGTGTCCCATAGATTTCGTGTTTGTTTTGAATACAGTCAGAGAGGGTCTCTTTAGTCAGCCATAGTGCCAGTACTCAGTATCGTTATAAACGCCGTCTGCTTCACGTCTGCTGTGCAGCGAGCAACCTTAATTTAAGGATTAACTGTATTTTTATTACTTGCCTCTTCTTCTTCCGTGTGTTTTCGCTTTTAGCAAGCTTTGATTGTCGAGTGTTAGTGATAGTGTCCCATAGATTTCGTGTTTGTTTTGAATACAGTCAGAGAGGGTCTCTTTTGTCAGCCATAGTGCCAGTACTCAGTATCGTCCTAAACCCCGTCTGCTTCACGTCTGCTGTGCAGCGAGCTACCTTAATTTAAGTATTAACTGTATTTTTGTTACTTGCCTCTTCTTCTTCCGTGTGTTTTCGCTTTTAGCAAGCTTTAATTGTCGAGTGTTAGTGATACTGTCCCGTAAAATTCGTGTTTGTTTTGAATACAGTCAGAGAGGGTCCCTTTAGTCAGCCATAGTGCCAGTAGTCAGTATCGTCCTAACCGCCGTGTGCTTCACGTCTGCTGTGCAGCGAGCTACCTTAATTTAAGTATTAACTGTATTTTTATTACTTGTGTCTTCTTCTTTCGTGTTTTCGCTTTTAGCAAGCTTTAATTGTCGAGTGCTAGTGATAGTGTCCCATAGATTTCGTGTTTGTTTTGAATACAGTCAGAGAGGGTCCCTTTAGTCAGCCATAGTGCCAGTAGTCAGTACCGTCCTAACCGCCGTGTGCTTCACGTCTGCTGTGCAGCGAGCAACCTTAATTTAAGTATTAAATGTATTTTTATAACTTGTCTCTTCTTCTTCCGTGTGATTTCGCTTTTAGCAAGCTTTAATTGTCGAGTGCTAGTGATAGTGTCCCATAGATTTCGTGTTTGTTTTGAATACAGTCAGAGAGGGTCCCTTTAGTCAGCCATAGTGCCAATAGTCAGTGTCGTATTAACCGCTGTATGCTTCACGCCTGCTGTGCAGCGAGCTAACTTAATTTAAGTATTAACTGTATTTTTATTACTTGTGTCTTCTTATTTCGTGTTCTCGCTTTTAGGAAGCTTTAATTGTCGAGTGTCAGTGATAGTGTCCCATAGATTTCGTGTTTGTTTTAAATACAGTCAGAGAGGGTCCCTTTAGTCAGCCATAGTGCCAGTAGTCAGTATCGTCCTAACCGCCGTGTGCTTCACGTCTGCTGTGCAGCGAGCTACCTTAATTTAAGTATTAACTGTATTTTTATTACTTGTGTCTTCTTATTTCGTGTTCTCGCTTTTAGGAAGCTTTAATTGTCGAGTGTTAGTGATAGTGTCCCATAGATTTCGTGTTTGTTTTGAATACAGTCAGAGAGGGTCTCTTTAGTCAGCCATAGTGCCAGTACTCAGTATCGTTATAAACGCCGTGTGCTTCACGTCTGCTGTGCAGCGAGCAACCTTAATTTAAGTATTAACTGTATTTTTATTACTTGTCTCTTCTTCTTCCGTGTGTTTTCGCTTTTAGGAAGCTTTAATTGTCGAGTGTCAGTGATAGTGTCCCATAGATTTCGTGTTTGTTTTGAATACAGTCAGAGAGGGTCCCTTTAGTCAGCCATAGTGCCAGTAGTCAGTATCGTCCTAAACGCCGTCTGTTTCACATCTGCTGTGCAGCGAGCAACCTTAATTTAAGTATTAACTGTATTTTTATTACTTGCCTCTTCTTCTTCCGTGTGTTTTCGCTTTTAGCAAGCTTTGATTGTCGAGTGTTAGTGATAGTGTCCCATAGATTTCGTGTTTGTTTTGAATACAGTCAGAGAGGGTCTCTTTAGTCAGCCATAGTGCCAGTACTCAGTATCGTTATAAACGCCGTGTGCTTCACGTCTGCTGTGCAGCGAGCAACCTTAATTTAAGGATTAGCTGTATTTTTATTACTTGCCTCTTCTTCTTCCGTGTGTTTTCGCTTTTAGCAAGCTTTGATTGTCGAGTGTTAGTGATAGTGTCCCATAGATTTCGTGTTTGTTTTGAATACAGTCAGAGAGGGTCTCTTTTGTCAGCCATAGTGCCAGTACTCAGTATCGTCCTAAACCCCGTCTGCTTCACGTCTGCTGTGCAGCGAGCTACCTTAATTTAAGTATTAACTGTATTTTTGTTACTTGCCTCTTCTTCTTCCGTGTGTTTTCGCTTTTAGCAAGCTTTAATTGTCGAGTGTTAGTGATACTGTCCCGTAAAATTCGTGTTTGTTTTGAATACAGTCAGAGAGGGTCCCTTTAGTCAGCCATAGTGCCAGTAGTCAGTATCGTCCTAACCGCCGTGTGCTTCACGTCTGCTGTGCAGCGAGCTACCTTAATTTAAGTATTAACTGTATTTTTATTACTTGTCTCTTCTTCTTCCGTGTGTTTTCGCTTTTAGCAAGCTTTAATTGTCGAGTGCTAGTGATAGTGTCCCATAGATTTCGTGTTCGTTTTGAATACAGTCAGAGAGGGTCCCTTTAGTCAGCCATAGTGCCAATAGTCAGTGTCGTCCTAACCGCTGTCTGCTTCACGCCTGCTGTGCAGCGAGCTACCTTAATTTAAGTATTAACTGTATTTTTATTACTTGTGTCTTCTTCTTTCGTGTTCTCGCTTTTAGGAAGCTTTAATAGTCGAGTGTCAGTGATAGTGTCCCATAGATTTCGTGTTTGTTTTGAATACAGTCAGAGAGGGTCCCTTTAGTCAGCCATAGAGCCAATAGTCAGTGTCGTCCTAACCGCTGTCTGCTTCACCCCTGCTGTGCAGCGAGCTACCTTAATTTAAGTATTAACTGTATTTTTATTACTTGTCTCTTCTTCTTTCGTGTTCTCTCTTTTAGGAAGCTTTAATTGTCGAGTGTCAGTGATAGTGTCCCATAGATTTCGTGTTTGTTTTGAATACAGTCAGAGAGGGTCCCTTTAGTCAGCCATAGTGCCAGTAGTCAGTATCGTCCAAACCACCGTGTGCTTCACGTCTGCTGTGCAGCGAGCAACCTTAATTTAAGTATTAACTGTATTTTTATTACTTGTCTCTTCTTCTTCCGTGTGATTTCACTTTTAGCAAGCTTTAATTGTCGAGTGCTAGTGATAGTGTCCCATAGATTTCGTGTTTGTTTTGAATACAGTCAGAGAGGGTCCCTTTAGTCAGCCATAGTGCCAATAGTCAGTGTCGTATTAACCGCTGTATGCTTCACGCCTGCTGTGCAGCGAGCTAACTTAATTTAAGTATTAACTGTATTTTTATTACTTGTGTCTTCTTATTTCGTGTTCTCGCTTTTAGGAAGCTTTAATTGTCGAGTGTCAGTGATAGTGTCCCATAGATTTCGTGTTTGTTTTAAATACAGTCAGAGAGGGTCCCTTTAGTCAGCCATAGTGCCAGTAGTCAGTATCGTCCTAACCGCCGTGTGCTTCACGTCTGCTGTGCAGCGAGCAACCTTAATTTAAGTATTAACTGTATTTCTATTACTTGTCTCTTCTTCTTCCGTGTGTTTTCGCTTTTAGCAAGCTTTAATTGTCGAGTGCTAGTGATAGTGTCCCATAGATTTCGTGTTTGTTTTGAATACAGTCAGAGAGGGTCCCTTTAGTCAGCCATAGTGCCAATAGTCAGTGTCGTCCTAACCGCTGTCTGCTTCACGCCTGCTGTGCAGCGAGCTACCTTAATTTAAGTATTAACTGTATTTTTATTACTTGTGTCTTCTTCTTTCGTGTTCTCGCTTTTAGGAAGCTTTAATTGTCGAGTGTCAGTGATAGTGTCCCATAGATTTCTTGTTTGTTTTGAATACAGTCAGAGAGGGTCCCTTTAGTCAGCCATAGTGCCAGTAGTCAGTACCTTCCTAACCGCCGTGTGCTTCACGTCTGCTGTGCAGCGAGCAACCTTAATTTAAGTATTAACTGTATTTTTATTACTAGTCTCTTCTTCTTCCGTGTGTTTTCGCTTTTAGCAAGCTTTAATTGTCGAGTGCTAGTGATAGTGTCCCATAGATTTCGTGTTTGTTTTGAATACAGTCAGAGAGGGTCCCTTTAGTCAGCCATAGTGCCAGTAGTCAGTATCGTCCTAAACCCCGTCTGCTTCACGTCTGCTGTGCAGCGAGCTACCTTAATTTAAGTATTAACTGTATTTTTATTACTTGCCTCTTCTTCTTCCGTGTGTTTTCGCTTTTAGCGAGCTTTAATTGTCGAGTGTTAGTGATACTGTCCCATAAAATTCGTGTTTGTTTTGAATACAGTCAGAGAGGGTCCCTTTAGTCAGCCATAGTGCCAATAGTCAGTGTCGTCCTAACCGCTGTCTGCTTCACGCCTGCTGTGCAGCGAGCTACCTTAATTTAAGTATTAACTGTATTTTTATTACTTGTGTCTTCTTCTTTCGTGTTCTCGCTTTTAGGAAGCTTTAATTGTCGAGTGTCAGTGATAGTGTCCCATAGATTTCGTGTTTGTTTTAAATACAGTCAGATAGGGGCCCTTTAGTCAGCCATAGAGCCAATAGTCAGTGTCGTCCTAACCGTTGTCTGCTTCACGCCTGCTGTGCAGCGAGCTACCTTAATTTAAGTATTAACTGTGTTTTTATTACTTGTGTCTTCTTCTTTCGTGTTCTCGCTTTTAGGAAGCTTTAATTGTCGAGTGTCAGTGATAGTGTCCCATAGATTTCTTGTTTGTTTTGAATACAGAGAGGGTCCCTTTAGTCAGCCATAGTGCAAGTAGTCAGTATCGTCCTAAACGCCGTCTGTTTCACATCTGCTGTGCAGCTAGCAACCTTAATTTAAGTATTAACTGTATTTTTATTACTTGCCTCTTCTTCTTCCGTGTGTTTTCGCTTTTAGCAAGCTTTGATTGTCGAGTGTTAGTGATAGTGTCCCATAGATTTCGTGTTTGTTTTGAATACAGTCAGAGAGGGTCTCTTTAGTCAGCCATAGTGCCAGTAGTCAGTATCGTTATAAACGCCGTCTGCTTCACGTCTGCTGTGCAGCGAGCAACCTTAATTTAAGTATTAACTGTATTTTTATTACTTGCCTCTTCTTCTTCCGTGTGTTTTCGCTTTTAGCAAGCTTTAATTGTCGAGTGTTAGTGATACTGTCCCGTAAAATTCGTGTTTGTTTTGAATACAGTCAGAGAGGGTCCCTTTAGTCAGCCATAGTGCCAATAGTCAGTGTCGTATTAACCGCTGTATGCTTCACGCCTGCTGTGCAGCGAGCTAACTTAATTTAAGTATTAACTGTATTTTTATTACTTGTGTCTTCTTATTTCGTGTTCTCGCTTTTAGGAAGCTTTAATTGTCGAGTGTCAGTGATAGTGTCCCATAGATTTCGTGTTTGTTTTAAATACAGTCAGAGAGGGTCCCTTTAGTCAGCCATAGTGCCAGTAGTCAGTATCGTCCTAACCGCCGTGTGCTTCACGTCTGCTGTGCAGCGAGCAACCTTAATTTAAGTATTAACTGTATTTCTATTACTTGTCTCTTCTTCTTCCGTGTGTTTTCGCTTTTAGCAAGCTTTAATTGTCGAGTGCTAGTGATAGTGTCCCATAGATTTCGTGTTTGTTTTGAATACAGTCAGAGAGGGTCCCTTTAGTCAGCCATAGTGCCAATAGTCAGTGTCGTCCTAACCGCTGTCTGCTTCACGCCTGCTGTGCAGCGAGCTACCTTAATTTAAGTATTAACTGTATTTTTATTACTTGTGTCTTCTTCTTTCGTGTTCTCGCTTTTAGGAAGCTTTAATTGTCGAGTGTCAGTGATAGTGTCCCATAGATTTCTTGTTTGTTTTGAATACAGTCAGAGAGGGTCCCTTTAGTCAGCCATAGTGCCAGTAGTCAGTACCTTCCTAACCGCCGTGTGCTTCACGTCTGCTGTGCAGCGAGCAACCTTAATTTAAGTATTAACTGTATTTTTATTACTTGCCTCTTCTTCTTCCGTGTGTTTTCGCTTTTAGCAAGCTTTAATTGTCGAGTGTTAGTGATACTGTCCCGTAAAATTCGTGTTTGTTTTGAATACAGTCAGAGAGGGTCCCTTTAGTCAGCCATAGTGCCAGTATTCAGTATCGTCCTAACCGCCGTGTGCTTCACGTCTGCTGTGCAGCGAGCAACCTTAATTTAAGTATTAACTGTATTTTTATTACTTGTCTCTTCTTCCTCCGTGTGTTTTCGCTTTTAGCAAACTTTACTTGTCGAGTGCTAGTGATAGTGTCCCATAGATTTCGTGTTTGTTTTGAATACAGTCAGAGAGGGTCCCTTTAGTCAGCCATAGTGCAAGTAGTCAGTATCGTCCTAAACGCCGTCTGTTTCACATCTGCTGTGCAGCTAGCAACCTTAATTTAAGTATTAACTGTATTTTTATTACTTGCCTCTTCTTCTTCCGTGTGTTTTCGCTTTTAGCAAGCTTTGATTATCGAGTGTTAGTGATAGTGTCCCATAGATTTCGTGTTTGTTTTGAATAGTCAGAGAGGGTCCCTTTAGTCAGCCATAGAGCCAATAGTCAGTGTCGTCCTAACCGCTGTCTGCTTCACGCCTGCTGTGCAGCGAGCTACCTTAATTTAAGTATTAACTGTATTTTTATTACTTGTGTCTTCTTCTTTCGTGTTCTCGCTTTTAGGAAGCTTTAATTGTCGAGTGTCAGTGATAGTGTCCCATAGATTTCGTGTCTGTTTTGAATACAGTCAGAGAGGGTCTCTTTAGTCAGCCATAGTGCCAGTACTCTGTATCGTTATAAACGCCGTCTGCTTCACGTCTGCTGTGCAGCGAGCAACCTTAATTTAAGTATTATCTGTATTTTTATTACTTGCCTCTTCTTCTTCCGTGTGTTTTCGCTTTTAGCAAGCTTTAATTGTCGAGTGTTAGTGATACTGTCCCGTAAAATTCGTGTTTGTTTTGAATAGTCAGAGAGGGTCCCTTTTGTCAGCCATAGTGCCAGTAGTCAGCCATAGTGCCAGTAGTCAGTACCGTCCTAACCGCCGTGTGCTTCACGTCTGCTGTGCAGCGAGCAACCTTAATTTAAGTATTAACTGTATTTTTATTACTTGTCTCTTCTTCTTCCGTGTGTTTTCGCTTTTAGCAAGCTTTAATTGTCGAGTGCTAGTGATAGTGTCCCATAGATTTCGTGTTTGTTTTGAATACAGTCAGAGAGGGTCCCTTTAGTCAGCCATAGTGCCAATAGTCAGTATCGTCCTAAACCCCGTCTGCTTCACGTCTGCTGTGCAGCGAGCAACCTTAATTTAAGTATTAACTGTATTTTTATTACTTGTGTCTTCTTCTTTCGAGTTCTCGCTTTTAGGAAGCTTTTATTGTCTAGTGTCAGTGATAGTGTCCCATAGATTTCGTGTTTGTTTTGAATACAGTCAGAGAGGGTCCCTTTAGTCAGCCATAGTGCCAATAGTCAGTGTCGTCCTAACCGCTGTCTGCTTCACGCCTGCTGTGCAGCGAGCTACCTTAATTTAAGTATTAACTCTATTTTTATTACTTGTGTCTTCTTGTTTCGTGTTCTCGCTTTTAGGAAGCTTTAATTGTCGAGTGTCAGTGATAGTGTCCCATAGATTTCGTGTTTGTTTTGAATACAGTCAGAGAGGGTCCCTTTAGTCAGCCATAGTGCCAATAGTCAGTGTCGTCCTAACCGCTGTCTGCTTCACGCCTGCTGTGCACCGAGCTACCTTAATTTAAGTATTAACTGTATTTTTATTACTTGTCTCTTCTTCTTCCGTGTGTTTTCGCTTTTGGCAAGCTTTAATTGTCGAGTGCTAGTGATAGTGTCCCATAGATTTCGTGTTTGTTTTGAATACAGTCAGAGAGGGTCCCTTTAGTCAGCCATAGTGCCAATAGTCAGTGTCGTCCTAACCGCTGTCTGCTTCACGCCTGCTGTGCAGCGAGCTACCTTAATTTAAGTATTAACTGTATTTTTATTACTTGTGTCTTCTTCTTTCGTGATCTCGCTTTTAGGAAGCTTTAATTGTCGAGTGTCAGTGATAGTGTCCCATAGATTTCGTGTTTGTTTTGAATACAGTCAGAGAGGGTCCCTTTAGTCAGCCATAGTGGCAGTAGTCAGTGTCGTCCTAAACGCCGTCTGCTTCACGTCTGCTGTGCAGCGAGCTACCTTAATTTAAGTATTAACTGTATTTTTATTACTTGTGTCTTCTTGTTTCGTGTTCTCGCTTTTAGGAAGCTTTAATTGTCGAGTGTCAGTGATAGTGTCCCATAGATTTCGTGTTTGTTTTGAATACAGTCAGAGAGGGTCCCTTTAGTCAGCCATAGTGCCAGTAGTCAGTATCGTCCTAAACGCCGTCTGCTTCACGTCTGCTGTGCAGCGAGCAACCTTAATTTAAGTATTAACTGTATTTTTATTACTTGTCTCTTCTTCTTCCATGTGTTTTCGCTTTTAGCAAGCTTTAATTGTCGAGTGCTAGTGATAGTGTCCCATAGATTTCGTGTTTGTTTTGAATACAGTCAGAGAGGGTCCCTTTAGTCAGCCATAGAGCCAATAGTCAGTGTCGTCCTAACCGCTGTCTGCTTCACGCCTGCTGTGCAGCGAGCTACCTTAATTTAAGTATTAACTGTATTTTTATTACTTGTGTCTTCTTTTTTCGTGTTCTCGCTTTTAGGAAGCTTTAATTGTCGAGTGTCAGTGATAGTGTCCCATAGATTTCGTGTTTGTTTTGAATACAGTCAGAGATGGTCCCTTTAGTCAGCCATAGTGCATATAGTCAGTGTCGTCCTAACCGCTGTCTGCTTCACGCCTGCTGTGCAGCGAGCTACCTTAATGTTAGT
Organism: Schistocerca gregaria; assembly: GCF_023897955.1. Lineage (NCBI taxonomy): Eukaryota > Metazoa > Arthropoda > Insecta > Orthoptera > Acrididae > Schistocerca > Schistocerca gregaria. The sequence continues at coordinate 50,487,585 of NC_064926.1, forward strand.
ATTAACTGTATTTTTATTACTTGTGTCTTCTTCTTTCGTGTTCTCGCTTTTAGGAAGCTTTAATTGTCGAGTGTCAGTGATAGTGTCCCATAGATTTCGTGTTTGTTTTGAATACAGTCAGAGAGGGTCCCTTTAGTCAGCCATAGTGCCAGTAGTCAGTATCGTCCTAACCGCCGTGTGCTTCACGTCTGCTGTGCAGCGAGCAACCTTAATTTAAGTATTAACTGTATTTTTATTACTTGTCTCTTCTTCTTCCGTGTGTTTTCGCTTTTAGCAAGCTTTAATTGTCGAGTGCTAGTGATAGTGTCCCATAGATTTCGTGTTTGTTTTGAATACAGTCAGAGAGGGTCCCTTTAGTCAGCCATAGTGCCAATAGTCAGTGTCGTCCTAACCGCTGTCTGCCTCACGCCTGCTGTGCAACGAGCTACCTTAATTTAAGTATTAACTGTATTTTTGTTACTTGTCTCTTCTTCTTTCGTGTTCTTGCCTTTAGGAGGCTTTAATTGTCGAGTGTCAGTGATTGTGTCCCATAGATTTCGTGTTTGTTTTGAATACAGTCAGAGAGGGTCCCTTTAGTCAGCCATAGTGCCAATAGTCAGTGTCGTCCTAACCGCTGTCTGCTTCACGCCTGCTGTGCAGCGAGCTACCTTAATTTAAGTATTAACTCTATTTTTATTACTTGTGTCTTCTTGTTTCGTGTTCTCGCTTTTAGGAAGCTTTAATTGTCGAGTGTCAGTGATAGTGTCCCATAGATTTCGTGTTTGTTTTGAATACAGTCAGAGAGGGTCCCTTTAGTCAGCCATAGTGCCAATAGTCAGTGTCGTCCTAACCGCTGTCTGCTTCACGCCTGCTGTGCAGCGAGCTACCTTAATTTAAGTATTAACTGTATTTTTATTACTTGTGTCTTCTTCTTTCGTGTTCTCGCTTTTAGGAAGCTTTAATTGTCGAGTGTCAGTGATAGTGTCCCATAGATTTCGTGTTTGTTTTGAATACAGTCAGAGATGGTCCCTTTAGTCAGCCATAGTGCCAATAGTCAGTGTCGTCCTAACCGCTGTCTGCTTCACGCCTGCTGTGCAGCGAGCAACCTTAATTTAAGTATTAACTGTATTTTTATTACTTGTCTCTTCTTCTTCCATGTGTTTTCGCTTTTAGCAAGCTTTAATTGTCGAGTGCTAGTGATAGTGTCCCATAGATTTCGTGTTTGTTTTGAATACAGTCAGAGAGGGTCCCTTTAGTCAGCCATAGAGCCAATAGTCAGTGTCGTCCTAACCGCTGTCTGCTTCACGCCTGCTGTGCAGCGAGCTACCTTAATTTAAGTATTAACTGTATTTTTATTACTTGTGTCTTCTTCTTTCGTGTTCTCGCTTTTAGGAAGCTTTAATTGTCGAGTGTCAGTGATAGTGTCCCATAGATTTTGTGTTTGTTTTGAATAGTCAGAGAGGGTCCCTTTAGTCAGCCATAGTGCCAGTAGTCAGTATCGTCCTAAACGCCGTCTGCTTCACGTCTGCTGTGCAGCGAGCCACCTTAATTTAAGTATTAACTGTATTTTTATTACTTGTGTCTTCTTGTTTCGTGTTCTCGCTTTTAGGAAGCTTTAATTGACGAGTGTCATTGATAGTGTCCCATAGATTTCGTGTTTGTTTTGAATACAGTCAGTGAGGGTCCCTTTAGTCAGCCATAGTGCCAGTAGTCAGTATCGTCCTAACCGCCGTGTGCTTCACGTCTGCTGTGCAGCGAGCAACCTTTATTTAAGTATTAACTGTATTTTTATTACTTGTGTCTTCTTCTTTCGTGTTCTCGCTTTTAGGAAGCTTTAATTGTCGAGTGTCAGTGATAGTGTCCCATAGATTTCTTGTTTGTTTTGAATACAGCCAGAGAGGGTTTCTTTAGTCAGCTATAGTGGCAGTAGTCAGTGTCGTCCTAAACGCCGTCTGCTTCACGTCTGCTGTGCAGCGAGCTACCTTAATTTAAGTATTAACTGTATTTTTATTACTTGTGTCTTCTTCTTTCGTGTTCTCGCTTTTAGGAAGCTTTAATTGTCGAGTGTCAGTGATAGTGTCCCATAGATTTCTTGTTTGTTTTGAATACAGTCAGAGAGGGTCCCTTTAGTCAGCCATAGTGCCAATAGTCAGTGTCGTCCTAACCGCCGTGTGCTTCACGTCTGCTGTGCAGCGAGCAACCTTAATTTAAGTATTAACTGTATTTTTATTACTTGTCTCTTCTTCTTCCGTGTGTTTTCGCTTTTAGCAAGCTTTAATTGTCGAGTGCTAGTGATAGTGTCCCATAGATTTCGTGTTTGTTTTGAATACAGTCAGAGAGGGTCCCTTTAGTCAGCCATAGAGCCAATAGTCAGTGTCGTCCTAACCGCTGTCTGCTTCACGCCTGCTGTGCAGCGAGCTACCTTAATTTAAGTATTAACTGTATTTTTATTACTTGTGTCTTCTTCTTTCGTGTTCTCGCTTTTAGGAAGCTTTAATTGTCGAGTGTCAGTGATAGTGTCCCATAGATTTCGTGTTTGTTTTGAATACAGTCAGAGAGGGTCCCTTTAGTCAGCCATAGTGCCAGTAGTCAGTATCGTCCTAAATGCCGTCTGCTTCACGTCTGGGTGTGCAGCGAGCAACCTTAATTTAAGTATTAACTGTAGTTTTATTACTTGCCTTTTCTTCTTCCGTGTGTTTTCGCTTTTAGAAAGCTCTAATTGTCGAGTGTTAGTGATAGTGTCCCATAGATGTCGTGTTTGTTTTGAATACAGTCAGAGAGGGTCCCTTTAGTCAGCCATAGTGCCAATAGTCAGTGTCGTCCTAACCGCCGTGTGCTTCACGTTTGCTGTGCAGCGAGCAACCTTAATTTAAGTATTAACTGTATTTTTATTACTTGTCTCTTCTTCTTCCGTGTGTTTTCGCTTTTAGCAAGCTTTAATTGTCGAGTGCTAGTGATAGTGTCCCATAGATTTCGTGTTTGTTTTGAATACAGTCAGAGAGGGTCCCTTTAGTCAGCCATAGTGCCAATAGTCAGTGTCGTCCTAACCGCTGTCTGCTTCACGCCTGCTGTGCAGCGAGCTACCTTAATTTAAGTATTAACTGTATTTTTATTACTTGTGTCTTCTTCTTTCGTGTTCTCGCTTTTAGGAAGCTTTAATTGTCGAGTGTCAGTGATAGTGTCCCATAGATTTCGTGTTTGTTTTGAATACAGTCAGAGAGGGGCCCTTTAGTCAGCCATAGTGGCAGTAGTCAGTACCGTCCTAACCGCCGTGTGCTTCACGTCTGCTGTGCAGCGAGCAACCTTAATTTAAGTATTAACTGTATTTTTATTACTTGTCTCTTCTTCCGTGTGTTTTCGTTTTTAGCAAGCTTTAATTGTCGAGTGTCAGTGATAGTGTCCCATAGATTTCGTGTTTGTTTTGAATACAGTCAGAGAGGGTCCCTTTAGTCAGCCATAGTGCCAGTAGTCAGTATCGTCCTAACCGCCGTGTGCTTCACGTCTGCTGTGCAGCGAGCAACCTTAATTTAAGTATTAACTGTATTTTTATTACTTGTCTCTTCTTCTTTCGTGTTCTCGCTTTTAGCAAGCTTTAATTGTCGAGTGCTAGTGATAGTGTCCCATAGATTTCGTGTTTCTTTTGAATACAGTCAGAGAGGGTCCCTATAGTCAGTGTCGTCCTAACCGCTGTCTGCTTCACGCCAGCTGTGCAGCGAGCTACCTTAATTTAAGTATTAACTGTATTTTTATTACTTGTGTCTTCTTCTTTCGTGTTCTCGCTTTTAGGAAGCTTTAATTGTCGAGTGTCAGTGATAGTGTCCCATAGATTTCGTGTTTGTTTTGAATACAGTCAGAGAGGGTCCCTTTAGTCAGCCATAGTGCCAGTAGTCAGTATCGTCCTAACCGCCGTGTGCTTCACGTCTGCTGTGCAGCGAGCAACCTTAATTTAAGTATTAACTGTATTTTTATTACTTGTGTCTTCTTCTTTCGTGTTCTCGCTTTTAGGAAGCTTTAATTGTCGAGTGTCAGTGATAGTGTCCCATAGATTTCGTGTTTGTTTTGAATACAGTCAGAGAGGGTCCCTTTAGTCAGCCATAGTGCAAGTACTCAGTATCGTCCTAACCGCCGTGTGCTTCACGTCTGCTGTGTAGCGAGCAACCTTAATTTAAGTATTAACTGTATTTTTATTACTTGTCTCTTCTTCTTCCATGTGTTTTCGCTTTTAGCAAGCTTTAATTGTCGAGTGCTAGTGATAGTGTCCCATAGATTTCGTGTTTGTTTTGAATACAGTCAGAGAGGGTCCCTTTAGTCAGCCATAGAGCCAATAGTCAGTGTCGTCCTAACCGCTGTCTGCTTCACGCCTGCTGTGCAGCGAGCTACCTTAATTTAAGTATTAACTGTATTTTTATTACTTGTGTCTTCTTCTTTCGTGTTCTCGCTTTTAGGAAGCTTTAATTGTCGAGTGTCAGTGATAGTGTCCCATAGATTTTGTGTTTGTTTTGAATAGTCAGAGAGGGTCCCTTTAGTCAGCCATAGTGCCAGTAGTCAGTATCGTCCTAAACGCCGTCTGCTTCACGTCTGCTGTGCAGCGAGCCACCTTAATTTAAGTATTAACTGTATTTTTATTACTTGTGTCTTATTGTTTCGTGTTCTCGCTTTTAGGAAGCTTTAATTGACGAGTGTCATTGATAGTGTCCCATAAAATTCGTGTTTGTTTTGAATACAGTCAGAGAGGGTCCCTTTAGTCAGCCATAGTGCCAGTAGTCAGTATCGTCCTAACCGCCGTGTGCTTCACGTCTGCTGTGCAGCGAGCAACCTTAATTTAAGTATTAACTGCATTTTTATTACTTGCCTCTTCATCTTCCGTGTGTTTTCGCTTTTAGCAAGCTTTAATTGTCGAGTGTTAGTGATAGTGTCCCATAGATTTCGTGTTTGTTTTGAATACAGTCAGAGAGGGTCCCTTTAGTCAGCCATAGTGGCAGTAGTCAGTGTCGTCCTAAACATCGTCTGCTTCACGTCTGCTGTGCAGCGAGCTACCATAATTTAAGTATTAACTGTATTTTTATTACTTGTGTCTTCTTGTTTCGTGTTCTCGCTTTTAGGAAGCTTTAATTGACGAGTGTCATTGATAGTGTCCCATAGATTTCGTGTTTGTTTTGAATACAGTCAGTGAGGGTCCCTTTAGTCAGCCATAGTGCCAGTAGTCAGTATCGTCCTAACCGCCGTGTGCTTCACGTCTGCTGTGCAGCGAGCAACCTTTATTTAAGTATTAACTGTATTTTTATTACTTGTCTCTTCTTCTTCCGTGTGTTTTCGCTTTTAGCAAGCTTTAATTGTCGAGTGCTAGTGCTAGTGATAGTGTCCCATAGATTTCGTGTTTGTTTTGAATACAGTCAGAGAGGGTCCCTTTAGTCAGCCATAGAGCCAATAGTCAGTGTCGTCCTAACCGCTGTCTGCTTCACGCCTGCTGTGCAGCGAGCTACCTTAATTTAAGTATTAACTGTATTTTTATTACTTGTGTCTTCTTCTTTCGTGTTCTCGCTTTTAGGAAGCTTTAATTGTCGAGTGTCAGTGATAGTGTCCCATAGATTTCGTGTTTGTTTTGAATACAGTCAGAGAGGGTCCCTTTAGTCAGCCATAGTGCCAGTAGTCAGTATCGTCCTAAATGCCGTCTGCTTCACGTCTGGGTGTGCAGCGAGCAACCTTAATTTAAGTATTAACTGTAGTTTTATTACTTGCCTTTTCTTCTTCCGTGTGTTTTCGCTTTTAGAAAGCTCTAATTGTCGAGTGTTAGTGATAGTGTCCCATAGATGTCGTGTTTGTTTTGAATACAGTCAGAGAGGGTCCCTTTAGTCAGCCATAGTGCCAATAGTCAGTGTCGTCCTAACCGCTGTCTGCTTCACGCCTGCTGTGCAGCGAGCTACCTTAATTTAAGTATTAACTGTATTTTTATTACTTGTGTCTTCTTCTTTCGTGTTCTCGCTTTTAGGAAGCTTTAATTGTCGAGTGTCAGTGATAGTGTCCCATAGATTTCGTGTTTGTTTTGAATACAGTCAGAGAGGGTCCCTTTAGTCAGCCATAGTGGCAGTAGTCAGTACCGTCCTAACCGCCGTGTGCTTCACGTCTGCTGTGCAGCGAGCAACCTTAATTTAAGTATTAACTGTAGTTTTATTACTTGCCTTTTCTTCTTCCGTGTGTTTTCGCTTTTAGAAAGCTCTAATTGTCGAGTGTTAGTGATAGTGTCCCATAGATGTCGTGTTTGTTTTGAATACAGTCAGAGAGGGTCCCTTTAGTCAGCCATAGTGCCAATAGTCAGTGTCGTCCTAACCGCCGTGTGCTTCACGTTTGCTGTGCAGCGAGCAACCTTAATTTAAGTATTAACTGTATTTTTATTACTTGTCTCTTCTTCTTCCGTGTGTTTTCGCTTTTAGCAAGCTTTAATTGTCGAGTGCTAGTGATAGTGTCCCATAGATTTCGTGTTTGTTTTGAATACAGTCAGAGAGGGTCCCTTTAGTCAGCCATAGTGCCAATAGTCAGTGTCGTCCTAACCGCTGTCTGCTTCACGCCTGCTGTGCAGCGAGCTACCTTAATTTAAGTATTAACTGTATTTTTATTACTTGTGTCTTCTTCTTTCGTGTTCTCGCTTTTAGCAAGCTTTAATTGTCGAGTGCTAGTGATAGTGTCCCATAGATTTCGTGTTTGTTTTGAATACAGTCAGAGAGGGTCCCTTTAGTCAGCCATAGTGCCAATAGTCAGTGTCGTCCTAACCGCTGTCTGCTTCACGCCTGCTGTGCAGCGAGCTACCTTAATGTTAGTATTAACTGTATTTTTATTACTTGTGTCTTCTTTTTTCGTGTTCTCGCTTTTAGGAAGCTTTAATTGTCGAGTGTCAGTGATAGTGTCCCATAGATTTCGTGTTTGTTTTGAATACAGTCAGAGAGGGTCCATTTAGTCAGCCATAGTGCCAGTAGTCAGTATCGTCCTAACCGCCGTGTGCTTCACGTCTGCTGTGCAGCGAGCAACCTTAATTTAAGTATTAACTGTATTTTTATTACTTGTCTCTTCTTCTTCCGTGTGTTTTCGCTTTTAGCAAGCTTTAATTGTCGAGTGCTAGTGATAGTGTCCCATAGATTTCGTGTTTGTTTTGAATACAGTCAGAGAGGGTCCCTTTAGTCAGCCATAGTGCCAATAGTCAGTGTCGTCCTAACCGCTGTCTGCTTCACGTCTGCTGTGCAGCGAGCTACCTTAATTTAAGTATTAACTGTATTTTTATTACTTGTGTCTTCTTCTTTCGTGTTCTCGCTTTTAGGAAGCTTTAATTGTCGAGTGTCAGTGATAGTGTCCCATAGATTTCTTGTTTGTTTTGAATACAGTCAGAGAGGGTCCCTTTAGTCAGCCATAGTGCCAATAGTCAGTGTCGTCCTAACCGCCGTGTGCTTCACGTCTGCTGTGCAGCGAGCAACCTTAATTTAAGTATTAACTGTATTTTTATTACTTGTCTCTTCTTCTTCCGTGTGTTTTCGCTTTTAGCAAGCTTTAATTGTCGAGTGCTAGTGATAGTGTCCCATAGATTTCGTGTTTGTTTTGAATACAGTCAGAGAGGGTCCCTTTAGTCAGCCATAGAGCCAATAGTCAGTGTCGTCCTAACCGCTGTCTGCTTCACGCCTGCTGTGCAGCGAGCTACCTTAATTTAAGTATTAACTGTATTTTTATTACTTGTGTCTTCTTCTTTCGTGTTCTCGCTTTTAGGAAGCTTTAATTGTCGAGTGTCAGTGATAGTGTCCCATAGATTTCGTGTTTGTTTTGAATACAGTCAGAGAGGGTCCCTTTAGTCAGCCATAGTGCCAGTAGTCAGTATCGTCCTAAATGCCGTCTGCTTCACGTCTGGGTGTGCAGCGAGCAACCTTAATTTAAGTATTAACTGTAGTTTTATTACTTGCCTTTTCTTCTTCCGTGTGTTTTCGCTTTTAGAAAGCTCTAATTGTCGAGTGTTAGTGATAGTGTCCCATAGATGTCGTGTTTGTTTTGAATACAGTCAGAGAGGGTCCCTTTAGTCAGCCATAGTGCCAATAGTCAGTGTCGTCCTAACCGCCGTGTGCTTCACGTTTGCTGTGCAGCGAGCAACCTTAATTTAAGTATTAACTGTATTTTTATTACTTGTCTCTTCTTCTTCCGTGTGTTTTCGCTTTTAGCAAGCTTTAATTGTCGAGTGCTAGTGATAGTGTCCCATAGATTTCGTGTTTGTTTTGAATACAGTCAGAGAGGGTCCCTTTAGTCAGCCATAGTGCCAATAGTCAGTGTCGTCCTAACCGCTGTCTGCTTCACGCCTGCTGTGCAGCGAGCTACCTTAATTTAAGTATTAACTGTATTTTTATTACTTGTGTCTTCTTCTTTCGTGTTCTCGCTTTTAGGAAGCTTTAATTGTCGAGTGTCAGTGATAGTGTCCCATAGATTTCGTGTTTGTTTTGAATACAGTCAGAGAGGGTCCCTTTAGTCAGCCATAGTGGCAGTAGTCAGTACCGTCCTAACCGCCGTGTGCTTCACGTCTGCTGTGCAGCGAGCAACCTTAATTTAAGTATTAACTGTATTTTTATTACTTGTCTCTTCTTCCGTGTGTTTTCGTTTTTAGCAAGCTTTAATTGTCGAGTGTCAGTGATAGTGTCCCATAGATTTCGTGTTTGTTTTGAATACAGTCAGAGAGGGTCCCTTTAGTCAGCCATAGTGCCAGTAGTCAGTATCGTCCTAACCGCCGTGTGCTTCACGTCTGCTGTGCAGCGAGCAACCTTAATTTAAGTATTAACTGTATTTTTATTACTTGTCTCTTCTTCTTTCGTGTTCTCGCTTTTAGCAAGCTTTAATTGTCGAGTGCTAGTGATAGTGTCCCATAGATTTCGTGTTTCTTTTGAATACAGTCAGAGAGGGTCCCTATAGTCAGTGTCGTCCTAACCGCTGTCTGCTTCACGCCAGCTGTGCAGCGAGCTACCTTAATTTAAGTATTAACTGTATTTTTATTACTTGTGTCTTCTTCTTTCGTGTTCTCGCTTTTAGGAAGCTTTAATTGTCGAGTGTCAGTGATAGTGTCCCATAGATTTCGTGTTTGTTTTGAATACAGTCAGAGAGGGTCCCTTTAGTCAGCCATAGTGCAAGTACTCAGTATCGTCCTAACCGCCGTGTGCTTCACGTCTGCTGTGCAGCGAGCAACCTTAATTTAAGTATTAACTGTATTTTTATTACTTGTCTCTTCTTCTTCCATGTGTTTTCGCTTTTAGCAAGCTTTAATTGTCGAGTGCTAGTGATAGTGTCCCATAGATTTCGTGTTTGTTTTGAATACAGTCAGAGAGGGTCCCTTTAGTCAGCCATAGAGCCAATAGTCAGTGTCGTCCTAACCGCTGTCTGCTTCACGCCTGCTGTGCAGCGAGCTACCTTAATTTAAGTATTAACTGTATTTTTATTACTTGTGTCTTCTTCTTTCGTGTTCTCGCTTTTAGGAAGCTTTAATTGTCGAGTGTCAGTGATAGTGTCCCATAGATTTTGTGTTTGTTTTGAATAGTCAGAGAGGGTCCCTTTAGTCAGCCATAGTGCCAGTAGTCAGTATCGTCCTAAACGCCGTCTGCTTCACGTCTGCTGTGCAGCGAGCCACCTTAATTTAAGTATTAACTGTATTTTTATTACTTGTGTCTTATTGTTTCGTGTTCTCGCTTTTAGGAAGCTTTAATTGACGAGTGTCATTGATAGTGTCCCATAAAATTCGTGTTTGTTTTGAATACAGTCAGAGAGGGTCCCTTTAGTCAGCCATAGTGCCAGTAGTCAGTATCGTCCTAACCGCCGTGTGCTTCACGTCTGCTGTGCAGCGAGCAACCTTAATTTAAGTATTAACTGCATTTTTATTACTTGCCTCTTCATCTTCCGTGTGTTTTCGCTTTTAGCAAGCTTTAATTGTCGAGTGTTAGTGATAGTGTCCCATAGATTTCGTGTTTGTTTTGAATACAGTCAGAGAGGGTCCCTTTAGTCAGCCATAGTGGCAGTAGTCAGTGTCGTCCTAAACATCGTCTGCTTCACGTCTGCTGTGCAGCGAGCTACCATAATTTAAGTATTAACTGTATTTTTATTACTTGTGTCTTCTTGTTTCGTGTTCTCGCTTTTAGGAAGCTTTAATTGACGAGTGTCATTGATAGTGTCCCATAGATTTCGTGTTTGTTTTGAATACAGTCAGTGAGGGTCCCTTTAGTCAGCCATAGTGCCAGTAGTCAGTATCGTCCTAACCGCCGTGTGCTTCACGTCTGCTGTGCAGCGAGCAACCTTTATTTAAGTATTAACTGTATTTTTATTACTTGTCTCTTCTTCTTCCGTGTGTTTTCGCTTTTAGCAAGCTTTAATTGTCGAGTGCTAGTGATAGTGTCCCATAGATTTCGTGTTTGTTTTGAATACAGTCAGAGAGGGTCCCTTTAGTCAGCCATAGAGCCAATAGTCAGTGTCGTCCTAACCGCTGTCTGCTTCACGCCTGCTGTGCAGCGAGCTACCTTAATTTAAGTATTAACTGTATTTTTATTACTTGTGTCTTCTTCTTTCGTGTTCTCGCTTTTAGGAAGCTTTAATTGTCGAGTGTCAGTGATAGTGTCCCATAGATTTCGTGTTTGTTTTGAATACAGTCAGAGAGGGTCCCTTTAGTCAGCCATAGTGGCAGTAGTCAGTACCGTCCTAACCGCCGTGTGCTTCACGTCTGCTGTGCAGCGAGCAACCTTAATTTAAGTATTAACTGTAGTTTTATTACTTGCCTTTTCTTCTTCCGTGTGTTTTCGCTTTTAGAAAGCTCTAATTGTCGAGTGTTAGTGATAGTGTCCCATAGATGTCGTGTTTGTTTTGAATACAGTCAGAGAGGGTCCCTTTAGTCAGCCATAGTGCCAATAGTCAGTGTCGTCCTAACCGCCGTGTGCTTCACGTTTGCTGTGCAGCGAGCAACCTTAATTTAAGTATTAACTGTATTTTTATTACTTGTCTCTTCTTCTTCCGTGTGTTTTCGCTTTTAGCAAGCTTTAATTGTCGAGTGCTAGTGATAGTGTCCCATAGATTTCGTGTTTGTTTTGAATACAGTCAGAGAGGGTCCCTTTAGTCAGCCATAGTGCCAATAGTCAGTGTCGTCCTAACCGCTGTCTGCTTCACGCCTGCTGTGCAGCGAGCTACCTTAATGTTAGTATTAACTGTATTTTTATTACTTGTGTCTTCTTCTTTCGTGTTCTCGCTTTTAGGAAGCTTTAATTGTCGAGTGTCAGTGATAGTGTCCCATAGATTTCGTGTTTGTTTTGAATACAGTCAGAGAGGGTCCCTTTAGTCAGCCATAGTGCCAGTAGTCAGTATCGTCCTAACCGCCGTGTGCTTCACGTCTGCTGTGCAGCGAGCAACCTTAATTTAAGTATTAACTGTATTTTTATTACTTGTCTCTTCTTCTTCCGTGTGTTTTCGCTTTTAGCAAGCTTTAATTGTCGAGTGCTAGTGATAGTGTCCCATAGATTTCGTGTTTGTTTTGAATACAGTCAGAGAGGGTCCCTTTAGTCAGCCATAGTGCCAATAGTCAGTGTCGTCCTAACCGCTGTCTGCCTCACGCCTGCTGTGCAACGAGCTACCTTAATTTAAGTATTAACTGTATTTTTGTTACTTGTCTCTTCTTCTTTCGTGTTCTTGCCTTTAGGAGGCTTTAATTGTCGAGTGTCAGTGATTGTGTCCCATAGATTTCGTGTTTGTTTTGAATACAGTCAGAGAGGGTCCCTTTAGTCAGCCATAGTGCCAATAGTCAGTGTCGTCCTAACCGCTGTCTGCTTCACGCCTGCTGTGCAGCGAGCTACCTTAATTTAAGTATTAACTCTATTTTTATTACTTGTGTCTTCTTGTTTCGTGTTCTCGCTTTTAGGAAGCTTTAATTGTCGAGTGTCAGTGATAGTGTCCCATAGATTTCGTGTTTGTTTTGAATACAGTCAGAGAGGGTCCCTTTAGTCAGCCATAGTGCCAATAGTCAGTGTCGTCCTAACCGCTGTCTGCTTCACGCCTGCTGTGCAGCGAGCTACCTTAATTTAAGTATTAACTGTATTTTTATTACTTGTGTCTTCTTCTTTCGTGTTCTCGCTCTTAGGAAGCTTTAATTGACTAGTGTCAGTGATAGTGTCCCATAGATTTAGTGTTTGTTTTAAATACAGTCAGAGAGGGTCCCTTTAGTCAGCCATAGTGCCAGTAGTCAGTATCGTCCTATCCGCCGTGTGCTTCACGTCTGCTGTGCAGCGAGCAACCTTAATTTAAGTATTAACTGTATTTTTATTACTTGTCTCTTCTTCTTCCGTGTGTTTTCGCTTTTAGCAAGCTTTAATTGTCGAGTGCTAGTGATAGTGTCCCATAGATTTCGTGTTTGTTTTGAATACAGTCAGAGAGGGTCCCTTTAGTCAGCCATAGTGCAAGTACTCAGTATCGTCCTAACCGCTGTCTGCTTCACGCCTGCTGTGCAGCGAGCTACCTTAATTTAAGTATTAACTGTATTTTTATTACTTGTGTCTTCTTTTTTCGTGTTCTCGCTTTTAGGAAGCTTTAATTGTCGAGTGTCAGTGATAGTGTCCCATAGATTTCGTGTTTGTTTTGAATACAGTCAGAGAGGGTCCCTTTAGTCAGCCATAGAGCCAATAGTCAGTGTCGTCCTAACCGCTGTCTGCTTCACGTCTGCTGTGCAGCGAGCTACCTTAATTTAAGTATTAACTGTATTTTTATTACTTGTGTCTTCTTCTTTCGTGTTCTCGCTTTTAGGAAGCTTTAATTGTCGAGTGTCAGTGATAGTGTCTCATAGATTTCGTGTTTGTTTTGAATACAGTCAGAGAGGGTCCCTTTAGTCAGCCATAGTGCCAGTAGTCAGTACCGTCCTAACCGCCGTGTGCTTCACGTCTGCTGTGCAGCGAGCAACCTTAATTTAAGTATTAACTGTATTTTTATTACTTGTGTCTTCTTCTTTCGTGTTCTCGCTTTTAGGAAGCTTTTATTGTCTAGTGTCAGTGATAGTGTCCCATAGATTTCGTGTTTGTTTTGAATACAGTCAGAGAGGGTCCCTTTAGTCAGCCATAGTGCCAGTAGTCAGTATCGTCCTAACTGTCGTGTACTTCACGTCTGCTGTGCAGCGAGCAACCTTAATTTAAGTATTAACTGTATTTTTATTACTTGTGTCTTCTTCTTTCGTGTTCTCGCTTTTAGGAAGCTTTAATTGTCGAGTGTCAGTGATAGTGTCCCATAGATTTCGTGTTTGTTTTGAATACAGTCAGAGATGGTCCCTTTAGTCAGCCATAGTGCCAATAGTCAGTGTCGTCCTAACCGCTGTCTGCTTCACGCCTGCTGTGCAGCGAGCAACCTTAATTTAAGTATTAACTGTATTTTTATTACTTGCCTCTTCTTCTTCCGTGTGTTTTCGCTTTTAGCAAGCTTTAATTGTCGAGTGTTAGTGATAGTGTCCCATAGATTTCGTGTTTGTTTTGAATACAGTCAGAGAGGGTCCCTTTAGTCAGCCATAGTGCAAGTAGTCAGTATCGTCCTAACCGCCGTGTGCTTCACGTCTGCTGTGCAGCGAGCAACCTTAATTTAAGTATTAACTGTATTTTTATTACTTGTGTCTTCTTCTTTCGTGTTCTCGCTTTTAGGAAGCTTTAATTGTCGAGTGTCAGTGATAGTGTCCCATAGATTTCGTGTTTGTTTTGAATACAGTCAGAGAGGGTCCCTTTAGTCAGCCATAGTGCCAGTAGTCAGTATCGTCCTAACCGCCGTGTGCTTCACGTCTGCTGTGCAGCGAGCAACCTTAATTTAAGTATTAACTGTGTTTTTATTACTTGTGTCTTCTTCTTTCGTGTTCTCGCTTTTAGGAAGCTTTAATTGTCGAGTGTCAGTGATAGTGTCCCATAGATTTCGTGTTTGTTTTGAATACAGTCAGAGAGGGTCCCTTTAGTCAGCCATAGTGCAAGTACTCAGTATCGTCCTAACCGCCGTGTGCTTCACGTCTGCTGTGCAGCGAGCAACCTTAATTTAAGTATTAACTGTATTTTTATTACTTGTCTCTTCTTCTTCCATGTGTTTTCGCTTTTAGCAAGCTTTAATTGTCGAGTGCTAGTGATAGTGTCCCATAGATTTCGTGTTTGTTTTGAATACAGTCAGAGAGGGTCCCTTTAGTCAGCCATAGAGCCAATAGTCAGTGTCGTCCTAACCGCTGTCTGCTTCACGCCTGCTGTGCAGCGAGCTACCTTAATTTAAGTATTAACTGTATTTTTATTACTTGTGTCTTCTTCTTTCGTGTTCTCGCTTTTAGGAAGCTTTAATTGTCGAGTGTCAGTGATAGTGTCCCATAGATTTTGTGTTTGTTTTGAATAGTCAGAGAGGGTCCCTTTAGTCAGCCATAGTGCCAGTAGTCAGTATCGTCCTAAACGCCGTCTGCTTCACGTCTGCTGTGCAGCGAGCCACCTTAATTTAAGTATTAACTGTATTTTTATTACTTGTGTCTTATTGTTTCGTGTTCTCGCTTTTAGGAAGCTTTAATTGACGAGTGTCATTGATAGTGTCCCATAAAATTCGTGTTTGTTTTGAATACAGTCAGAGAGGGTCCCTTTAGTCAGCCATAGTGCCAGTAGTCAGTATCGTCCTAACCGCCGTGTGCTTCACGTCTGCTGTGCAGCGAGCAACCTTAATTTAAGTATTAACTGCATTTTTATTACTTGCCTCTTCATCTTCCGTGTGTTTTCGCTTTTAGCAAGCTTTAATTGTCGAGTGTTAGTGATAGTGTCCCATAGATTTCGTGTTTGTTTTGAATACAGTCAGAGAGGGTCCCTTTAGTCAGCCATAGTGGCAGTAGTCAGTGTCGTCCTAAACATCGTCTGCTTCACGTCTGCTGTGCAGCGAGCTACCATAATTTAAGTATTAACTGTATTTTTATTACTTGTGTCTTCTTGTTTCGTGTTCTCGCTTTTAGGAAGCTTTAATTGACGAGTGTCATTGATAGTGTCCCATAGATTTCGTGTTTGTTTTGAATACAGTCAGTGAGGGTCCCTTTAGTCAGCCATAGTGCCAGTAGTCAGTATCGTCCTAACCGCCGTGTGCTTCACGTCTGCTGTGCAGCGAGCAACCTTTATTTAAGTATTAACTGTATTTTTATTACTTGTGTCTTCTTCTTTCGTGTTCTCGCTTTTAGGAAGCTTTAATTGTCGAGTGTCAGTGATAGTGTCCCATAGATTTCTTGTTTGTTTTGAATACAGCCAGAGAGGGTTTCTTTAGTCAGCTATAGTGGCAGTAGTCAGTGTCGTCCTAAACGCCGTCTGCTTCACGTCTGCTGTGCAGCGAGCTACCTTAATTTAAGTATTAACTGTATTTTTATTACTTGTGTCTTCTTCTTTCGTGTTCTCGCTTTTAGGAAGCTTTAATTGTCGAGTGTCAGTGATAGTGTCCCATAGATTTCTTGTTTGTTTTGAATACAGTCAGAGAAGGTCCCTTTAGTCAGCCATAGTGCCAATAGTCAGTGTCGTCCTAACCGCCGTGTGCTTCACGTCTGCTGTGCAGCGAGCAACCTTAATTTAAGTATTAACTGTATTTTTATTACTTGTCTCTTCTTCTTCCGTGTGTTTTCGCTTTTAGCAAGCTTTAATTGTCGAGTGCTAGTGATAGTGTCCCATAGATTTCGTGTTTGTTTTGAATACAGTCAGAGAGGGTCCCTTTAGTCAGCCATAGAGCCAATAGTCAGTGTCGTCCTAACCGCTGTCTGCTTCACGCCTGCTGTGCAGCGAGCTACCTTAATTTAAGTATTAACTGTATTTTTATTACTTGTGTCTTCTTCTTTCGTGTTCTCGCTTTTAGGAAGCTTTAATTGTCGAGTGTCAGTGATAGTGTCCCATAGATTTCGTGTTTGTTTTGAATACAGTCAGAGAGGGTCCCTTTAGTCAGCCATAGTGCCAGTAGTCAGTATCGTCCTAAATGCCATCTGCTTCACGTCTGGGTGTGCAGCGAGCAACCTTAATTTAAGTATTAACTGTAGTTTTATTACTTGCCTTTTCTTCTTCCGTGTGTTTTCGCTTTTAGAAAGCTCTAATTGTCGAGTGTTAGTGATAGTGTCCCATAGATGTCGTGTTTGTTTTGAATACAGTCAGAGAGGGTCCCTTTAGTCAGCCATAGTGCCAATAGTCAGTGTCGTCCTAACCGCCGTGTGCTTCACGTTTGCTGTGCAGCGAGCAACCTTAATTTAAGTATTAACTGTATTTTTATTACTTGTCTCTTCTTCTTCCGTGTGTTTTCGCTTTTAGCAAGCTTTAATTGTCGAGTGCTAGTGATAGTGTCCCATAGATTTCGTGTTTGTTTTGAATACAGTCAGAGAGGGTCCCTTTAGTCAGCCATAGTGCCAATAGTCAGTGTCGTCCTAACCGCTGTCTGCTTCACGCCTGCTGTGCAGCGAGCTACCTTAATTTAAGTATTAACTGTATTTTTATTACTTGTGTCTTCTTCTTTCGTGTTCTCGCTTTTAGGAAGCTTTAATTGTCGAGTGTCAGTGATAGTGTCCCATAGATTTCGTGTTTGTTTTGAATACAGTCAGAGAGGGTCCCTTTAGTCAGCCATAGTGGCAGTAGTCAGTACCGTCCTAACCGCCGTGTGCTTCACGTCTGCTGTGCAGCGAGCAACCTTAATTTAAGTATTAACTGTATTTTTATTACTTGTCTCTTCTTCCGTGTGTTTTCGTTTTTAGCAAGCTTTAATTGTCGAGTGTCAGTGATAGTGTCCCATGGATTTCTTGTTTGTTTTGAATAGTCAGAGAGGGTCCCTTTAGTCAGCCATAGTGCCAGTAGTCAGTACCGTCCTAACCGCCGTGTGCTTCACGTCTGCTGTGCAGCGAGCAACCTTAATTTAAGTATTAACTGTATTTTTATTACTTGCCTCTTCTTCTTCCGTGTGTTTCCGCTTTTAGCAAGCTTTAATTGTCGAGTGTTAGTGATAGTGTCCCATAGATTTCGTGTTTGTTTTGAATACAGTCAGAGAGGGTTCCTTTAGTCAGCCATAGAGCCAATAGTCAGTGTCGTCGTAACCGCTGTCTGCTTCACGCCTGCTGTGCAGCGAGCAACTTTAATTTAAGTATTAACTGTATTTTTATTACTTGTGTCTTCTTCTTTCGTGTTCTCGCTTTTAGGAAGCTTTAATTGTCGAGTGTCAGTGATAGTGTCCCATAGATTTCGTGTTTGTTTTGAATACAGTCAGAGAGGGTCCCTTTAGTCAGCCATAGTGCCAATAGTCAGTGTCGTCCTAACCGCCGTGTGCTTCACGTCTGCTGTGCAGCGAGCAACCTTAATTTAAGTATTAACTGTATTTTTATTACTTGTCTCTTCTTCTTTCGTGTTCTCGCTTTTAGGAAGCTTTAATTGTCGAGTGTCAGTGATAGTGTCCCATAGATGTCGTGTTTGTTTTGAATACAGTCAGAGAGGGTCCCTTTAGTCAGCCATAGTGCCAATAGTCAGTGTCGTCCTAAACGCTGTCTGCTTCACGCCTGCTGTGCAGCGAGCTACCTTAATTTAAGTATTAACTGTATTTTTATTACTTGTGTCTTCTTCTTTCGTGTTCTCGCTTTTAGGTAGCTTTAATTGACGAGTGTCATTGATAGTGTCCCATAGATTTCGTGTTTGTTTTGAATAGTCAGAGAGGGTCCCTTTAGTCAGCCATAGTGCCAATAGTCAGTGTCGTCCTAACCGCTGTCTGCTTCACGCCTGCTTCACGCCTGCTGTGCAGCGAGCTACCTTAATTTAAGTATTAACTGTATTTTTATTACTTGTGTCTTCTTCTTTCGTGTTCTCGCTTTTAGGAAGCTTTAATTGTCGAGTGTCAGTGATAGTGTCCCATAGATTTCGTGTTTGTTTTGAATACAGTCAGAGAGGGTCCCTTTAGTCAGCCATAGAGCCAATAGTCAGTGTCGTCCTAACCGCTGTCTGCTTAACGCCTGCTGTGCAGCGAGCTACCTTAATTTAAGTATTAACTGTATTTTTATTACTTGTGTCTTCTTCTTTCGTGTTCTCGCTTTTAGGAAGCTTTAATTGTCGAGTGTCAGTGATAGTGTCCCATAGATTTCGTGTTTGTTTTGAATACAGTCAGAGAGGGTCCCTTTAGTCAGCCATAGTGCCAGTAGTCAGTATCGTCCTAAACGCCGTCTGCTTCACGTCTGGGTGTGCAGCGAGCAACCTTAATTTAAGTATTAACTGTAGTTTTATTACTTGCCTTTTCTTCTTCTTTCGTGTTTTCGCTTTTAGCAAGCTTTAATTGTCGAGTGTTAGTGATAGTGTCCCATAGATTTCGTGTTTGTTTTGAATACAGTCAGAGAGGGTCCCTTTAGTCAGCCATAGTGGCAGTAGTCAGTGTCGTCCTAAACGCCGTCTGCTTAACGTCTGCTGTGCAGCGAGCAACCTTAATTTAAGTATTAACTGTATTTTTATTACTTATCTCTTCTTCTTTCGTGTTCTCGCTTTTAGCAAGCTTTAATTGTCGAGTGCTAGTGATAGTGTCCCATAGATTTCGTGTTTGTTTTGAATACAGTCAGAGAGGGTCCCTTTTGTCAGCCATAGTGCCAATAGTCAGTGTCGTCCTAACCGCTGTCTGCTTCACGCCTGCTGTGCAGCGAGCAACCTTTATTTAAGTATTAACTGTATTTTTATTACTTGTGTCTTCTTGTTTCGTGTTCTCGCTTTTAGGAAGCTTTAATTGTCGAGTGTCAGTGATAGTGTCCCATAGATTTCGTGTTTGTTTTGAATACAGTCAGAGAGGGTCCCTTTAGTCAGCCATAGTGCCAGTAGTCAGTATCGTCCTAAACGCCGTCTGCTTCACGTCTGCTGTGCAGCGAGCAACCTTAATTTAAGTATTAACTGTATTTTTATTACTTGTCTCTTCTTCTTCCATGTGTTTTCGCTTTTAGCAAGCTTTAATTGTCGAGTGCTAGTGATAGTGTCCCATAGATTTCGTGTTTGTTTTGAATACAGTCAGAGAGGGTCCCTTTAGTCAGCCATAGAGCCAATAGTCAGTGTCGTCCTAACCGCTGTCTGCTTCACGCCTGCTGTGCAGCGAGCTACCTTAATTTAAGTATTAACTGTATTTTTATTACTTGTGTCTTCTTTTTTCGTGTTCTCGCTTTTAGGAAGCTTTAATTGTCGAGTGTCAGTGATAGTGTCCCATAGATTTCGTGTTTGTTTTGAATACAGTCAGAGAGGGTCCCTTTAGTCAGCCATAGTGCCAGTAGTCAGTACCGTCCTAACCGCCGTGTGCTTCACGTCTGCTGTGTAGCGAGCAACCTTAATTTAAGTATTAACTGTATTTTTATTACTTGTCTCTTCTTCTTTCGTGTTCTCGCTTTTAGCAAGCTTTAATTGTCGAGTGCTAGTGATAGTGTCCCATAGATTTCGTGTTTGTTTTGAATACAGTCAGAGAGGGTCCCTTTTGTCAGCCATAGTGCCAATAGTCAGTGTCGTCCTAACCGCTGTCTGCTTCACGCCTGCTGTGCAGCGAGCAACCTTTATTTAAGTATTAACTGTATTTTTATTACTTGTGTCTTCTTCTTTCGTTTTCTCGCTTTTAAGAAGCTTTAATTGTCGAGTGTCAGTGATAGTGTCCCATAGATTTCGTGTTTGTTTTGAATACAGTCAGAGAGGGTCCCTTTAGTCAGCCATAGTGGCAGTAGTCAGTGTCGTCCTAAACGCCGTCTGCTTCACGTCTGCTGTGCAGCGAGCTACCTTAATTTAAGTATTAACTGTATTTTTATTACTTGTGTCTTCTTGTTTCGTGTTCTCGCTTTTAGGAAGCTTTAATTGTCGAGTGTCAGTGATAGTGTCCCATAGATTTCGTGTTTGTTTTGAATACAGTCAGAGAGGGTCCCTTTAGTCAGCCATAGTGCCAGTAGTCAGTACCGTCCTAACCGCCGTGTGCTTCACGTCTGCTGTGCAGCGAGCAACCTTAATTTAAGTATTAACTGTATTTTTATTACTTGTCTCTTCTTCTTTCGTGTTCTCGCTTTTAGCAAGCTTTAATTGTCGAGTGCTAGTGATAGTGTCCCATAGATTTCGTGTTTGTTTTGAATACAGTCAGAGAGGGTCCCTTTAGTCAGCCATAGTGCCAGTAGTCAGTACCGTACTAACCGCCGTGTGCTTCACGTCTGCTGTGCAGCGAGCAACCTTAATTTAAGTATTAACTGTATTTTTATTACTTGTCTCTTCTTCTTCCGTGTGTTTTCGCTTTTAGCAAGCTTTAATTGTCGAGTGCTAGTGATAGTGTCCCATAGATTTCGTGTTTGTTTTGAATACAGTCAGAGAGGGTACCTTTAGTCAGCCATAGTGCCAGTAGTCAGTATCGTCCTAAACCCCGTCTGCTTCACGTCTGCTGTGCAGCGAGCAACCTTAATTTAAGTATTAACTGTATTTTTATTACTTGTGTCTTCTTCTTTCGTGTTCTCGCTTTTAGGAAGCTTTTATTGTCTAGTGTCAGTGATAGTGTCCCATAGATTTCGTGTTTGTTTTGAATACAGTCAGAGAGGGTCCCTTTAGTCAGCCATAGTGCCAGTAGTCAGTATCGTCCTAAACGCCGTCTGCTTCACGTCTGCTGTGCAGCGAGCAACCTTAATTTAAGTATTAACTGTATTTTTATTACTTGTCTCTTCTTCTTCCGTGTGTTTTCGCTTTTAGCAAGCTTTAATTGTCGAGTGCTAGTGATAGTGTCCCATAGATTTCGTGTTTGTTTTGAATACAGTCAGAGAGGGTCCCTTTAGTCATAGTGCCAGTAGTCAGTATCGTCCTAACCGTCGTGTGCTTCACGTCTGCTGTGCAGCGAGCAACCTTAATTTAAGTATTAACTGTATTTTTATTACTTGTCTCTTCTTCCGTGTGTTTTCGCTTTTAGCAAGCTTTAATTGTCGAGTGCTAGTGATAGTGTCCCATTGATTTCGTGTTTGTTTTGAAAACAGTCAGAGAGGGTCCCTTTAGTCAGCCATAGTGCCAATAGTCAGTGTCGTCCTAACCGCTGTCTGCTTCACGCCTGCTGTGCAGCGAGCTACCTTAATGTAAGTATTAACTGTATTTTTATTACTTGTGTCTTCTTCTTTCGTGTTCTCGCTTTTAGGAAGCTTTAATTGTCGAGTGTCAGTGATAGTGTCCCATAGATTTCGTGTTTGTTTTGAATACAGTCAGAGAGGGTCCCTTTAGTCAGCCATAGTGCCAGTAGTCAGTATCGTCCTAACCGCCGTGTGCTTCACGTCTGCTGTGCAGCGAGCAACCTTAATTTAAGTATTAACTGTATTTTTATTACTTGTCTCTTCTTCTTCCGTGTGTTTTCGCTTTTAGCAAGCTTTAATTGTCGAGTGCTAGCGATAGTGTCCCATAGATTTCGTGTTTGTTTTGAATACAGTCAGAGAGGGTCCCTTTAGTCAGCCATAGTGCCAATAGTCAGTGTCGTCCTAACCGCTGTCTGCTTCACGCCTGCTGTGCAGCGAGCGACCTTTATTTAAGTATTAACTGTATTTTTATTACTTGTGTCTTCTTGTTTCGTGTTCTCGCTTTTAGGAAGCTTTAATTGACGAGTGTCATTGATAGTGTCCCATAGATTTCGTGTTTGTTTTGAATACAGTCAGAGAGGGTCCTTTAGTCAGCCATAGTGCCAGTAGTCAGTATCGTCCTAACCGCCGTGTGCTTCACGTCTGCTGTGCAGCGAGCAACCTTAATTTAAGTATTAACTGTATTTTTATTACTTGTCTCTTCTTCTTTCGTGTTCTCGCTTTTAGCAAGCTTTAATTGTCGAGTGCTAGTGATAGTGTCCCATAGATTTCGTGTTTGTTTTGAATACAGTCAGAGAGGGTCCCTTTAGTCAGCCATAGAGCCAATAGTCAGTGTCGTCCTAACCGCTGTCTGCTTCACGCCTGCTGTGCAGCGAGCTACCTTAATTTAAGTATTAACTGTATTTTTATTACTTGTGTCTTCTTGTTTCGTGTTCTCGCTTTTAGGAAGCTTTAATTGTCGAGTGTCAGTGATAGTGTCCCATAGATTTCGTGTTTGTTTTGAATACAGTCAGTGAGGGTCCCTTTAGTCAGCCATAGTGCCAGTAGTCAGTATCGTCCTAACCGCCGTGTGCTTCACGTCTGCTGTGCAGCGAGCAACCTTAATTTAAGTATTAACTGCATTTTTATTACTTGCCTCTTCATCTTCCGTGTGTTTTCGCTTTTAGCAAGCTTTAATTGTCGAGTGTTAGTGATAGTGTCCCATAGATTTCGTGTTTGTTTTGAATACAGTCAGAGAGGGTCCCTTTAGTCAGCCATAGTGCAAGTAGTCAGTATCGTCCTAACCGCCGTGTGCTTCACGTCTGCTGTGCAGCGAACAACCTTAAGTATTACCTGTATTTTTATTACTTGTCTCTTCTTCTTCCGTGTGTTTTCGCTTTTAGCAAGCTTTAATTGTCGAGTGCTAGTGATAGTGTCCCATAGATTTCGTGTTTGTTTTGAATACAGTCAGAGAGGGTCCCTTTAGTCAGCCATAGTGCAAGTACTCAGTATCGTCCTAACCGCCGTGTGCTTCACGTCTGCTGTGCAGCGAGCAACCTTAATTTAAGTATTAACTGTATTTTTTTACTTGTCTCTTCTTCTTCCATGTGTTTTCGCTTTTAGCAAGCTTTAATTGTCGAGTGCTAGTGATAGTGTCCCATAGATTTCGTGTTTGTTTTGAATACAGTCAGAGAGGGTCCCTTTAGTCAGCAATAGAGCCAATAGTCAGTGTCGTCCTAACCGCTGTCTGCTTCACGCCTGCTGTGCAGCGAGCTACCTTAATTTAAGTATTAACTGTATTTTTATTACTTGTGTCTTCTTCTTTCGTGTTCTCGCTTTTAGGAAGCTTTAATTGTCGAGTGTCAGTGATAGTGTCCCATAGATTTTGTGTTTGTTTTGAATAGTCAGAGAGGGTCCCTTTAGTCAGCCATAGTGCCAGTAGTCAGTATCGTCCTAAACGCCGTCTGCTTCACGTCTGCTGTGCAGCGAGCAACCTTAATTTAAGTATTACTGTATTTTTATTGCCTCTTCTTCTTCCGTGTGTTTTCGCTTTTAGCAAGCTTTAATTGTCGAGTGTTAGTGATAGTGTCCCATAGATTTCGTGTTTGTTTTGAATACAGTCAGAGAGGGTCCCTTTAGTCAGCCATAGTGCAAGTAGTCAGTATCGTCCTAACCGCCGTGTGCTTCACGTCTGCTGTGCAGCGAGCAACCTTAATTTAAGTATTAACTGTATTTTTATTACTTGTCTCTTCTTCTTCCGTGTGTTTTCGCTTTTAGCAAGCTTTAATTGTCGAGTGCTAGTGATAGTGTCCCATAAAATTCGTGTTTGTTTTGAATACAGTCAGAGAGGGTCCCTTTAGTCAGCCATAGTGCCAATAGTCAGTGTCGTCCTAACCGCTGTCTGCTTCACGCCTGCTGTGCAGCGAGCAACCTTTATTTAAGTATTAACTGTATTTTTATTACTTGCGTCTTCTTCTTTCGTGTTCTCGCTTTTAGGAAGCTTTAATTGTCGAGTGTCAGTGATAGTGTCCCATAGATTTCGTGTTTGTTTTGAATACAGTCAGAGAGGGTCCCTTTAGTCAGCCATAGTGCCAGTAGTCAGTACCGTCCTAACCGCCGTGTGCTTCACGTCTGCTGTGCAGCGAGCAACCTTAATTTAAGTATTAATTGTATTTTTTTACTTGTCTCTTCTTCTTTCGTGTTCTCGCTTTTAGCAAGCTTTAATTGTCGAGTGCTAGTGATAGTGTCCCATAGATTTCGTGTTTGTTTTGAATACAGTCAGAGAGGGTCCCTTTAGTCAGCCATAGTGCCAATAGTCAGTGTCGTCCTAACCGCTGTCTGCTTCACGCCTGCTGTGCAGCGAGCAACCTTTATTTAAGTATTAACTGTATTTTTATTACTTGTGTCTTCTTCTTTCGTGTTCTCGCTTTTAGGAAGCTTTAATTGTCGAGTGTCAGTGATAGTGTCCCGTAGATTTCGTGTTTGTTTTGAATACAGTCAGAGAGGGTCCCTTTAGTCAGCCATAGTGCCAGTAGTCAGTATCGTCCTAACCGCCGTGTGCTTCACGTCTGCTGTGCAGCGAGCAACCTTAATTTAAGTATTAACTGTATTTTTATTACTTGTCTCTTCTTCTTCCGTGTGTTTTCGCTTTTAGCAAGCTTTAATTGTCGAGTGCTAGTGATAGTGTCCATAGATTTCGTGTTTGTTTTGAATACAGTCAGAGAGGGTCCCTTTAGTCAGCCATAGTGCCAATAGTCAGTGTCGTCCTAACCGCTGTCTGCTTAACGCCTGCTGTGCAGCGAGCTACCTTAATTTAAGTATTAACTGTATTTTTATTACTTGTGTCTTATTGTTTCGTGTTCTCGCTTTTAGGAAGCTTTAATTGACGAGTGTCATTGATGGTGTCCCATAAAATTCGTGTTTGTTTTGAATACAGTCAGAGAGGGTCCCTTTAGTCAGCCATAGTGCCAGTAGTCAGTATCGTCCTAACCGCCGTGTGCTTCACGTCTGCTGTGCAGCGAGCAACCTTAATTTAAGTATTAACTGCATTTTTATTACTTGCCTCTTCATCTTCCGTGTGTTTTCGCTTTTAGCAAGCTTTAATTGTCGAGTGTTAGTGATAGTGTCCCATAGATTTCGTGTTTGTTTTGAATACAGTCAGAGGGTCCCTTTAGTCAGCCATAGTGCCAGTAGTCAGTATCGTTCTAAACGCCGTCTGCTTCACGTCTGGGTGTGCAGCGAGCAACCTTAATTTAAGTATTAACTGTAGTTTTATTACTTGCCTTTTCTTCTTCCGTGTGTTTTCGCTTTTAGCAAGCTTTAATTGTCGAGTGTTAGTGATAGTGTCCCATAGATTTCGTGTTTGTTTTGAATACAGTCAGAGAGGGTCCCTTTAGTCAGCCATAGTGCCAATAGTCAGTGTCGTCCTAACCGCCGTGTGCTTCACGTCTGCTGTGCAGCGAGCAACCTTAATTTAAGTATTAACTGTATTTTTATTACTTGTCTCTTCTTCTTCCGTGTGTTTTCGCTTTTAGCAAGCTTTAATTGTCGAGTGCTAGTGATAGTGTCCCATAGATTTCTTGTTTGTTTTGAATACAGTCAGAGAGGGTTTCTTTAGTCAGCTATAGTAGCAGTATTCAGTGTCGTCCTAAACGCCGTCTGCTTCACGTCTGCTGTGCAGCGAGCTACCTTAATTTAAGTATTAACTGTATTTTTATTACTTGTGTCTTCTTCTTTCGTGTTCTCGCTTTTAGGAAGCTTTAATTGTCGAGTGTCAGTGATAGTGTCCCATAGATTTCGTGTTTGTTTTGAATACAGTCAGAGAGGGTCCCTTTAGTCAGCCATAGAGCCAATAGTCAGTGTCGTCCTAACCGCTGTCTGCTTAACGCCTGCTGTGCAGCGAGCTACCTTAATTTAAGTATTAACTGTATTTTTATTACTTGTGTCTTCTTCTTTCGTGTTCTCGCTTTTAGGAAGCTTTAATTGTCGAGTGTCAGTGATAGTGTCCCATAGATTTTGTGTTTGTTTTGAATAGTCAGAGAGGGTCCCTTTAGTCAGCCATAGTGCCAGTAGTCAGTATCGTCCTAACCGCCGTGTGCTTCACGTCTGCTGTGCAGCGAGCCTGAGCGTTGTAGGATAAGGTAAAAGCAGCATCGTGCATATGTAGTATTGTTACATCAAGTTCCATGTAAATATTTTTTTAAAAAATCTGTTAATAATAATCTTTCTCATAAAAAGTAACTTTTGACATTTATCTCAATTTAAAGAATTCACTAATTTCTCCAAACCTTGGCAATCCCGATTATTGAAAAGAAAAGCCAGTTCTTTCCTTCTTTATAAGACAAATCTATTGGCCAGCATTGCACTTAGCTGCGCCAGGAAAATTTCTTATAGGAGCAGAGATATACGCGTTATCCGGCAATCTAATTAAGGTAAGATTTTTCAGTTTATTCAGAATGATGTATCAGGGCCATGATGCAGCATTGCTGACGTCCAAAATTTACCAGGTTAAATTGACTGTCAATTATTGAAAGGTTATAGGTTTGTCACATTGTATATATTTTCACTGTTGGGTAGTTACGCTAAATGAGAGTATTATTCATAATATTTTGTTTTGTGGGGAGGTTACAATATATTTTTCGGATCTTGTTTACTAATTACAAACGCATTTGCTGCAACGTTAGTAAGGAAATGTTTTTTACCGCACGTAAGTGATTAACTGTTAATTCATTACTATTCTGAGTTTAATAATTAGGCACATTCACGGTCGAAATTCGACAGTTAAATATTTTCAGAAACGGGTTCGTTGTACCTTGATATCGACGTGGTCATAGTGGTGTTGCGCGGTTTTGCATTTTGAAATTACACATGGTGACAAGGCTGAACATCAGCGAGATAATAATAGTGTATGTTATAAATTGTTTACACGAGCACAATCAAAAAATACTGTGAGATCACTGAAGTTATATTCGTCTGATAGCAGCTCTGGCCGATTGCAATCGGTTTACTATGATAGCAGGCGCCGTTACTGCGGTTGTCTTTGTGCTCGTTTGACGAAACCGAAAAATAGGGCGCCGGAAAGTGCCATTAAGAGAATTCGCGTGGTAGTTAAGATACCATTCAGTTTGAGAGCGATCAGAAAGGGGATCTTCATGGGCAAGCAGCTAATCGCGTGAATCGAATGACGACGAATTTACGATCTATAAAGGAGAACTTTTACAGTCTTGGAAATTCATTTGAGTAGTTTTCTCTGACGTAGAGCCAATGTTCTCGTTGCTTTAAAAGAAAGGCGTGGAGCTCGTTCGGTGGATTCTACATTTAGGATGTTTTTATCACTATCACCGTAAGTTCCTAGTGTGAGACTCAACATTATTTTGAATCCCTTCAACATTACAATAATACGGTTGCCGACATATCCATCTTGGGAGAATTGTGTTGGTATTTTATTATTACGGAATGACCAGTTTCCATCAGAGTTGGTCACCTTCGGAATTATATTGTTTTATACAGTATTGTACGGCAAGCCCCGCATGGACACGACGCGTTGCTTTTGCAACTACATACGTCTGGTGTCCTTTAGTTGATACTAGTCACACCATAAAAATAAATATGCAGCTTATACGTAAAAAATAAACGATAAATTTTGAATAAGACGAGTAATAATATGCCTAGAATGAAGACATTTGGGAACTATGACCGTTCGAGTGGTAAAGTTTTACTGGTTTGTGCTGTTTTGTAAAACCAAGCTGATATTCAGTGCACTTTTGACAGAGAAATACGGAATGCGAGGTGTTCTTCTCCTCCCACTCTATTATTTTTCTACATCCGTAAATTAGCGGCTGAAGTTGATTACCAACACCTGCTGGAATTGGTCACCATATCATTCTTTCTCTGCACCAATATGCAGATGTCGTCATCTTTCCTGTATCTGTAATTGCGTTTGTTTCGAGTACTACACAATGCGACACTGTCTTTGTAATTTGCATCATACCATTTCCTGGCCGTCCTTTTTTTCTAGCGCAATGCCTAAAGCCTGTTCGGCTTGCTGGATAATCAGCTGGTGTTTTCATTAATCTCCTAAATGTGTCATCTGAGACTGTTCATCTTCTTAAGGTCTTGTGGCTTTCCATGGTGGTAGCTGCTTATCTTAACAACTTCTGAGAGCCTTGGCAGGAAGCAGCATTTTGCGGAAGGAGGCTATCAGCGGGAAGAGGAAAACGCTTACATTCTGCCCGAGTCTGATTTGGAGAAGAAAGAGCGATGCGTTAAATCATTTTGCACATCTTTCGGGAGACAGAGTACATGTGACAAATCGTTTGCCTTCTGTTGCGTATCTCCTGTTTTAAAGTAGTTATCATTTCCAACATAGGCAGATAGTGTACCCTCGGGATCAACGATGTTACTATTCCATGACGGAAAGCATTAAAGCATTAGAAAGTGCCTTCCCATGTGCCTCGATGGAATTCTGCTTAGGCCCTTCCCAGTTTTGTAGGCAATTGTTGCGATTTTCAGAGCATGGACGTGCTTGGTAACCAGAGATCTTATATCAGATCGTGGGGCCAATATTTAAGTGTGATCTAGTATTTAATACGAGAAGCATTCAGTAATTAGTGTAACACTACTTTTCGGAAAGCATGTAGGTTTCATTCAGCATTCCAGTACACCACATTATTTTTATTGATTTACTTCAATTTTAAATATTTTTTTTTAAAAGAAACCGTAAGAACTTTGTCTCAATTAGTAAAGTACTACTAAACAAACATTACAGCACATGCATTAAAATGAATATTAATTAATTAGAAAACAATTATTTTTTCTAATTCTTGCTAACAAGTTTTTGATTAGTTGGATTAATTTCATTATTAAAGTTTAAAAATGCTGCAAGGTACCTTTTGTGTCTACATATATATTTTAACATCTCTCT
The DNA here is from genome assembly GCF_023897955.1 of Schistocerca gregaria. NCBI lineage: Eukaryota > Metazoa > Arthropoda > Insecta > Orthoptera > Acrididae > Schistocerca > Schistocerca gregaria. The sequence goes on from NC_064926.1 coordinate 50,516,027, forward strand.
CAATAATAACTGTACTTAAAATCTTACCTTCTTTAATATCTGTAGTTTAGAACCAATAAATTTCTATACATTTTTAAACAGTAGTGCCCCAAAGGAATTTTTGTTGTTCTAAGTCACAACCTAAACTTATTACTTTTTATGTTATATTAATTAATAAATAGTAGAACAGCAAGTTAAAACATTTCTATAATTATCTTGTACAGGTAAACTTAATATTTTTGAGACTTGAACACATAACTGAATTACCCAAGTCATTTATAATTTATAAATTATTATTGGAGTAAAAACAGCAAGTAGATTGGTAACCAAAAAAGAATTTGTGAGAAGAAATTAAAAATAAACATAGCTAAAAATCTAACCTCCTCCGAAACAGGGCATGAGGGCCCAAAGAAAACTAGTGATTGATGACTATATCTTAGGGTGTGGTTTGTTAAACTGAGACTCAATTAAACATTTTTATATTTATACTAAGAGTTACGATCAACCAACATACTTCCAGGTTATAAGCAGATGCAAAAGAATTGGAAATAAAAAATTGAAAACGTTGCTAATGATATTTAAAATAATGATGACATTAGGCTATTAGATCTCTGTGAAGATAATCTGGTTGTCAAATTTGATGTTTTAACTATTGAAACTTGTGATATAGTTAAAGAAATTTTTTACAGAGGCAGACACAAGAAGTAGATTGTTTCTGTTTAGTGCAAATCTACTTAGTAAAAGCGAAACCATTAGTAAGAGATAATTTAAATCTTGTAAGTATTTTTAGACATGTTGATATAAATTTAAATCATATATACCATGAATTTATTGGAAGCTATTTAAAATTTAATGAATTTAGAGAAATATGTAGGAAATTTTGGAATCATGATGAATCAGGTTTTTTTACAGTAGTTATTTACAAGAAATGCTAATGATAGAAAAAACAGAAATAAAATAAAACGCTTTTAAGAACATAAAAATTAATGTTAAACATAAAAGTTAAACATTAGACATAAATAAAAACTATTAATCTATTTTATCCTTAATTAATGTGTTCAAAATTAGACTGTCCAAAATGATCAATGTACAATACGAAGGTTGTTAAAAGAGCTAAACAAAATAAAAAGATAAAGGAGCAACTGAAAAGAGAATTTAAAAAGTGGAAGAAATAACCTAGAACAGAGAATGAAAAATTTTAAAAAAGGACGAAATGTCACTGAAACAATCAATGATATAAGAGATAAAGTTTCAGCAGTATCTGAAGCAAATCAGAAGTTGGCAAACAAATTTTTCCTTATTGTCATCAACAACATTGTTATTTTGTAATAAGTTTATGATATACCAACTATTAAATAATATTATAAGGTTTATACTTTAAGCAATTTAGAAATATGAGATTTATTGAATCAAGGAATTAAAATAGAGGTTTAAAAGACACGATTCAAGATGGTGTTAAAAAGATTTAATTGCAAGTGAAAGAGTGCTAGAATATTTGAAAAACAGGTCTTTGGATTAAGACCTGTTGGTACATTTGAATTCGTCATTAATTTACCTGTAAAATTTGATGGAGATAAATTAACTATTGGTAAAATTACATCTGGAACAACAGACAGATTAATGAAACTATTGATTAAAAGCAGATTACTATGATGACTTTTATACAAGATTTACTGGTACTAATTTCTCAAATTGCATGGTGATGTTGTTCCATTCATGGGCATTATATTCCCATAATAATTCAAACATCTTGAAATCATGTAAAATAATAAGTATAAAGATTTCGTAATGGACATCATTGCCGATTTCTTAAAAGCTCTGAATCCCAGTGAGGATGAGAAAAGATGTAAGGCTTCTTAAAAAAATTTACACAAATACTTTTCGAATAAATTTGGATGGATGATGTCCATCAAGTAATCTACAGATTAGCAGAAACCATGTAGAAGAAGTAGCTGCAAATAAAAGTTATAATGAAAAATTTGGAACAACAAAAATGTTAACAAATAAAGTTAGTGATTTTATTATTAGTGATCCAAAAGGAATACCCATTATAATTAGATTTTTAATAACATACCTTACACTTTTAGAAATTGGAAAAATATGGGAAAGGATTAATTATTACTTTAATTAATAATCTACCAATTGAAATGTATATTCCTGGTTATAATTAATGTGGAACAAGAACAATATTAGAAGAAAGATTAGCTGCATGTGATAGAGGTATAAATCCATTAGATGAAGCTTGTAAAAATATGATATTACATATGGAAATAATAAAGATTTACAAAAACATTCCATGAAGCTTATAAAGAACTTCAATTAACAGGGAAAAAAGAGTGAATGCTGAAGATCATTTAGTGATAAATTAGCACCAATGGAAGGGTAGGGGAATAATGTGTGAAAAATTGGCACAGCCTTGATTGCTTCAGCTGTCACTGGCATCAATGATACATGGATAAGGATTGAAAATGTTTTTGTTAAGATATTTTTATTACATTCTTATAAAATTTTAATCTTTATAAATGAACAAAGTTGAAAGCTACCAATTTCTTCTGTTCCTGTTATTAAAAATGTAAAGATAGTTTAAATATTCCTCATATAAATATGAGATATGATTGGATTCAACCAAATCTTGCTCAATTATATATGAAATTTAAAACAGTTCAAATTGAGCAATGAGATTACCCTACACATGACAAAACATGAAATAAAAAGTTAATTCATAATTATGTCACATCAAATAATTTTTAAGGCTAATCAAATTTCATGGTTTGAGACAAGTGACACAATTAACAGAAGATATTGATATAAATCCATATAATTCCATTTCAAATTGTCCTGTTTACTTTGTAGATATGAATTGAAGATAAATACTGTTGTATATCAAAAAACGGGCATGGAAAATATGTGCTGCTTTCAATGATAAAATTCCTAATGATTGTTTAGTTCATATAATTTTTTGAAAAATAATTTAACTTACAATGTTTAATGTGCAATACTGTCAGAAGTTTTACAAAATGTTTTTAATTTTTATATTTATTTGTTGATGTTGAGTAAGAAACTTCTTAAAATAATATATCAACTCCTACATATATTTATTATACACTCCTGGAAATTGAAATAAGAACACCGTGAATTCAGTGTCCCAGGAAGGGGAAACTTTATTGACACATTCCTGGGGTCAGATACATCACATGATCACACTGACAGAACCACAGGCACATAGACACAGGCAACAGAGCATGCACAATGTCGGCACTAGTACAGTGTATATCCACCTTTCGCAGCAATGCAGGCTGCTACTCTCCCATGGAGACGATCGTAGAGATGCTGGATGTAGTCCTGTGGAATGACTTGCCATGCCATTTCCACCTGGCGCCTCAGTTGGACCAGCGTTCGTGCTGGACGTACAGACCGCGTGAGACGACGCTTCATCCAGTCCCAAACATGCTCAATGGGGGACAGATCTGGAGATCTTGCTGGCCAGGGTAGTTGACTTACACCTTCAAGAGCACGTTGGGTGGCACGGGATACATGCGGACGTGCATTGTCCTGTTGGAACAGCAAGTTCCCTTGCCGGTCTAGGAATGGTAGAACGATGGGTTCGATGACGGTTTGGATGTACCATGCACTATTCAGTGTCCCCTCGACGATCACCAGAGGTGTACGGCAAGTGTAGGAGATCGCTTCCCACACCATGATGCCGGGTGTTGGCCCTGTTTGCTTCGGTCGTATGCAGTCCTGATTGTGGCGCTCACCTGCACTGCGCCAAACACGCATATGACCATCATTGGCACCAAGGCAGAAGCGACTCTCATCGCTGAAGACGACACATCTCCATTCGTCCCTCCATTCACGCCTGATACCCCAGGAGCAACAGTGTCCCTAATATGCTGGGACGTGGCGGTGCGGTCCCCTACGGCACTGCGTAGGATCCTACGGTCTTGGCGTGCATCCGTGCGTCGCTGTGGTCCGGTCCCAGGTCGACGGGCACGTGCACCTTCCGCCGACCACTGGCGACAACATCGACGTACTGTCGAGACCTTACGCCCCACGTGTTGAGCAATTCGGCGGTACGTCCACCTGGCCTCCCGCATGCCCAGTATACGCCCTCGCTCAAAGTCTGTCAACTGCACATACGATTCACGTCCACGCTGTCGCGGCATGCTACCAGTGTTAAAGACTGCGATGGAGCTCCGTATGCCACGGCAAACTGGCTGACACTGACGGCGGCGGTGCACAAATGCTGCGCAGCTAGCGCCATTCGACGGCCAACACCGCGGTTCCTGGTGTGTCCGCTGTGCCGTGCGTGTGATAATTGCATGTACAGCCCTCTCGCAGTGTCCGGAGCAAGTATGGTGGGTCTCACACACCGGTGTCAATGTGTTCTTTTTTCCATTTCCAGGAGTGTATTTTACAAACTATAATAATCATAATATTTTTGGTATATCATAACTATCACAATAAAGAAGTAATATAGTAAGTGACCATGGTTTTATGATAATTTAGAAATTTTTACAGTCATCAAAAAGAGAGAATTTGACTTTTCCTTTTATTCCCAAACATCTACAATATTTTACTTATAATTAATAATAAACTGTCAATTTAGTTTCACATAATCACCTCCCTTTTTATTTTTTTATTTTTCAAATGGTCAATAGTTAAAACGTTTTGAAATAATTTTTGCAAGTATTACATTTAACTTTCTTTTGGTTTATTAAATATTTGTTCCTGAAATTAAATTCATGCTATATATGGGTCCTATTTTGTATTCATTACAATACATTACATTGTGAAATGGAAAACCATACTGAACACTAATTTACAAGATTTTATGTTAAAATTTATATAGAAAAAAATATTAGTTTTTTAAAACAGAAAAATGTCAGAATTTAAGAATTTAAGAAATCAAGAAATTAAAAAATATTGAAAATTAGTAGTTGATTAAAAACGTGTTTATATATTTAAGATTTAATCTCAAAAACTAATTTTGTCTATTAAACTAAAATATGTTGATTGCCCCATTTTTCTTCTACTTCGACAAAGTAAGTGTACAAACGACATTAAGCGATTGTCAACTATACAAAAACAACTGTAATGTCTGACAAGTGTTGGAAATGGAAACAATCAATCATCCCATCCTCCAAGGTACTTTCTATTAGAATTTGTGAGCAGAAGTAAAGTGTATGCCCTCTGCGAGCCTGACAATTGTGTGGCATGCTCCATATAGGTCTGCTGAGGTCATTGTCTGATACCTGTTCCCATTTCTCAATGAAAGACCATGAGAGTTCTTGCAGATTCTGTAGTGGAATAGTACGCCCATGAACACATATGTCAAGCAGGTCTCACATATGCAGAACGTGGTTTAGGTTGCTACTACCCACTGGCGTTTCTATTACTTCAATGTCTAGGTTTCATATGGTGCTGAAGCACATGGAACCCGGCATTAGAAGGAATTCATGGCTAGTATTGGATACAGTAGCCACCATATAGTCCTACAAGATCCGTGCCATGTTCAGTCTGGTGCAAAGACAGCCCTGGACATCGACAACATCCATATGGCTGGCAAACTGAAGCCTCACACAACATCACAGAACCTTGGAAATCTCGACTTCCTGGACAGTGCCTGGGAGTTACATCTCTCCATGGGTCACTGCACACAAGTACGGCCATCGTCTTGGGTCAGAGGTTACCTAGGCATGTCTGTGAATAACACATTCGCCACTAACGAAGTTTTCGGTTGACATGGGAATGGCGGAACTCAAGGCAAGCTGCAATTTACTGTTGTGTCAAGCAGGGTACTCGAACAGGACGTCCGGGTTTTAAGGTCCTTTCTCGCAACCTGTCCTTTACAATCTAATCGGACCCAGCGGCTCGAGTGGTCCTTCGGAGATCCTCCAGTGCCCTGACAGTGTTTATACGACGCTACAGCGCAAAGATGGCCAGATATCGGTCTTCATGTAGTGTTGTAATGCGTAGGCAACCCTTCTCCTGTCTCCCTGTAACATATCCACAAGCTATTTACGAAACATGGAGAGGCACTGTCATCGACAGCAACACGACTGTAAGTCCATCCTTCTTGGATCAAACACATCCCCTTTGCAACTTTTACTGCATTGCATGTACTTAGTTGAACAACGACCACAAATAACTACTGCATCCGTGTACCTCACTAGATAACACAGCGAATAGCTGGCGAATGATTTGAATTTTCGCCTACATTGAAAACTAAGATCTCAAGCTATGCAATAAGACCATATATACTGCCTGTATCGAAAGAGATTTAACCTGCCATTGATACAAATGTTCCCCTAATTCTTTTGAACAGTATGTTTGTTTTATGTGGTGATCCCACTTCTATATTTTAATGAGAGCTCTGTTTCTAGTTAATAATGGAACAGTAGTGGATCTCTTAGCCTGCTTACGTCCAGTATGTTATACTTGTTTAAGTTCTGGGTCAACTTGTTGGCCAGTGTGGCAGAGCGGCTCTAGGCGCTTCAGTCTGGAATCACGTGACCGCTACGGTCGCAGGTTCGAATCCTGCCTCGAGCATGGATGTGTGATGTCCTTAGGCTAGTTAGGTTTAAGTAGTTCTAAGTTCTAGGGGACTGATGACCTCATAGTGCTCAGAGCCATTTGGATCAAATTCCAGTGCTGGCAACAATCATCGATCCACTGGAGCTTTTCCTGCATTTCTTCTTGTGTTGCTATCTTCCCATGAACAATAGCATAGTCAGCATGTAGTTACATAGAGCTGCCAACCATTTCTACTGGATCATGTGTACACACTCTAAATATCAATGCGGTATTTCAGAAATTACGTTTACTTCGGCCCATTTTGTCCTATTAAGTATAACGTCCAAATAATTGTGTTATGTTGAAACCAAATAACTGGAGAATCGTTGCTGTTGAAGGACAGTGTCAGTACTGCAGCGTCCCTTTGAGGGCTACCACAGGCCAAGCAACAGTTCGCACCCACGAGCTGGTTAAGTTCTCCTCTGAGCGGGTAGGCTGAGGGATCCTGACAGGCAGTGACGGTTCGCTTCGCACCTTCCCCTCTCCCTCCCACAACTCCCCCTTCCCCCTTACCCCTCATACATACTCTCGCACTTCAATATTGCATCTCTCGCGCTCGTTGGCTGTCAGGCTTTGCAGCGCCCCCTCTGCCACAACTCGCCCGACAGCCCCTCTCATTTCCCCGACAACGCCACTGTCTGCATTCATCATCTGCCAGCAGCAAGTGCTACCGAAGTGAAATTGCATCCTGGTAAACGCACAGTGTCGCAGGTAGACATGCAGCTTATCACAAGCTGAAGAGAAAATACTGTTAGTATCCTTACTCTTTCTGATATACGCAGTGGAAGTTTTTTTACGTATGCCGCGTAAAATATTTTTAGTAGTTTAGTGATTTTGTCTTTTTACATTTCAAAACAAGAAAAAGAGAAAAAGAAAGAGAGAAGTTGAATCTAAAACGAGTATTTTTTCTGTCTAGCATCGGTTTACGGAGTAAATGATAGAATTCACTGTATTGGTTTATTGGAACCTATAACCGGTAAATGTTCCATTACCATTCTCATATCTCAGAAAAGCATCGACTCAGAGGACTTCGTATTCGCAAAAGAGGAAAGGGAAATATTTAGAACTAGCATGGTCTGCGTCACTGCTTTCTTAAGACCCGAGAATGGCCTCCAAGCAGAAACAGATTTTCTGTGCTAATAAATTAGTATGTTTAGCCATCGCTACCACCGGTCTCCTCCAAACATGAAGTAGGCGTCATTTCATTAGTTATATTTTGTCAGGAGATAATGGTTAAGAGCGTACGTAACACGGCGTTGTTAAAGCGAATGAGTCTGAATTCATTTGGTGACAGATTCACCGCTGTTTATATTAATGATCCCCTCTCCTCCCGTGGCGTATGGAGGATCTTGGGTGACGATTATTTTGGATTTAGTATAATATACAGTACGTAAAAGAAACAAGAGCGGGCTGTAAGAATGAAAGAAGAACGAAGTTCTTGGATTAAAAGGAGTGTAAGACAGGAATACAGTCTTTCACCGCTACTGTTAGGTCTTATATAGAAAACAAGCACTGATGGAAATAAAACCAATACTGAGCAGTGGGATCCAAATTAAGGATGATAGGACTGACACGTACGATTCACTGAAGACATTGCCATTCTCAGTGGAAGTGAAGAAGAATAACAGGATCTGTTAAATGAAATGAACAGTCTAATGATTACAGGATAAATGAGATTGGTGAAAAATTTAACCTCGAAATTTGTGACGAAGAAGTACGTGAAGTGCGTATATTCTCCTATCTTTGAAGCTAAATATCATATGATGGACGAAGCAAAGACGACATAAAAACAGCTCAGTCCGGGCCAAGAGGGCACCCCTGGCCAAAAGAAGTCTAATAGTGTTAAGCGTGGGGCTCAAATTTAGAAAAAAAAAACACTTCCGAGATTATACGTTTGGACCACAAAATTGTACAGTAATGAGTCTTGGACTGACAGATGGTTCAAATGACTCTGAGCACTATGGAACTTAACATCTGAAGTCATCAGTACCCTAGAACGTAAAAATACTTAAACATAACTAACCTAAGGACATCACATACATCCATGCCCGAAGCAGGATTTGAACCTGTGACCGTAGCAGCAGCGCAGTTCCGGACTGAAGCACATAGAACCGCTCGATCGCCTCAGACGGCTCTACAGGCCGCATCAAATACTTTCCGATACCAGGTTAACTGAGCAGTTATAGCATAGACAGCTCTTGAGTGAAAACTTCGATATATTGTTATTGGCAGATAGAAACAATGCCGCTAAGTCACTGCTAGTTTCAAGTTACAATTCTGAAATGCGTAATCAAAGTCACTCATCATAGCCAGCTTGTGGTAAGTTACCAAACCCATTACCAAAAAGATTACAAAACGGATCATCTCTGGCAGAAATCTCGCTCTAATATTATCCAAATCGACCTCTTTGAACCAGCGTTTCTCGGTCCTGATATGCACAATTAGCAATGTGGATTTTAGATGATTCAGAAATCCCAGTTTACATATAAAAATCGTGTTCGTCTTTCTTGAAAGTTAGCATGCACTTTGCAGCACTTCACTGTCAAATGAAATCATTATTCCGCAAAACATTCACATCTGTTCAGAACTCCTAATACACGCGTCCGAACACGGTGAAGGCTAAACTCCGAGCTGAACTTTAGACTTCGCAAACGAGTTCTTTATTCTACAAAATACACAGAACATAGCGTCTTCTTACTGGCAGGCACACATCATAACCAATTCAATATTAGTATAAAGCTGCACAATCCATCTATTTCACATTCGACCAACCACAACCCTATAGCTTTTATGCGCAGTTTCTTACAATAAAAAATTTAGAAAATCCGCAAATATCAAAATAATGCATTCTTTAAATAACTGAATTGCAGTACAATGTTTCTTGTTTCGCACTACCGTTAACTGGCTAACTGCAATTCACAAATTTACTCTGAGAATGTGATTCACTCTCTGCACAGACAGAAGCTGACGCTATCATATACTCAGTTAATTGACAAGACAAGACATTTATTACATTACCTTCCATTCACACCATCATTCACACTCGTGATTAAACATATTTCATACTAAATAATTAATAAAAGTCGTAATAAACACAAAAGATAAAATTTAATTTTCTTATTACTCAGCAGATTTAGGAGTTTGGTGTGTAAGATGCTGGTAGCTTTCGGCCACGGCCGAAACTAAGGAAACTCCTTCTGGATGACAACGCAAATCTGTGACGCTACAATCATGACTCACTGTAGAAAGCCCTGCTTGCTAGCGTCTGCCTTACAGAGGCACTAGAGAAGACACTACGACTCACGACGTACATCGTTAGTTTTAGTACGTCATAAGCCCTTGAGCAGTTCTCTCACCGCAGGTCCGTCACGAATAGTGACACAATCAAGTAGCAGCATTAGAACCACCGCCAGCTAAAGCTGCCGCGAGAGCGCGTGGAAAAGCAATGGTCACTGAATCAAATACAATTACAGCAGCAAAAGGAGCTGGTCGAACACCTGCCGCCACCATTGAAGCTCGAACCAATATAGCAGCTTAAATTGTGGCACGTACGGTCCCGACTGATATCCGAGGTAAAGTAATTTCGGAGTTGCTTGTAAGTCGTCTTTGATGTCATTTCCTGGCTACCGAGGTACTGCTCGTAGCTACAAAGCATGTACACAGCAAGAATGCCGCACCTAGGACGTTTTGCGTTATGACCCACTGTGGATACGATGTAGAAACATTTCCACGAATGCAATTGCGACGACACTATATTTTTACATTAAGGGTTGAAAATCCTTGAAGTCAAAATTGGAAATAAAATTTGATTTTTATTATTAGTTTCTGCTACACACAAGCCATTTTCCTATCGTGAGAACATCACTGAATAGTGTAACTGATGTTACGGCTCAACACGTTAAAGTCTCTTTCAAAACTTAGAACATGCATACAAAACGCATAGGTAAGACGACTATACATCTTTCGTAATCAAGTATAACGAAGGTCTTAAAATTAAGGCGTTATGTCATTAAAACATAGTAACTCACAAGTTAATCATCATTTTCAACGCACTCGTGATGATCTCTGCCATAAGATAACACAAATACTAATTAAATTAGCATGGTAGGGGACACTGTGGAAGCTTCGCCCGCTACTGATTAGATCAGATCATGAGATATCCGAATGGCCTGGCTACGTTCACACTTGTTGCTGAACACACAGCACGTCACGGCTGCCGGTGTAAGAGTCGCCTTCTCGACGGCCACTCGTACCTGCTCAGAGTCACACATACTCGAGAGATCCGCATCGGCGGTGCACTGCTCTATCTCAAAGTGGAGCCGGATGTGGTGAGATACATCATCTGTGCGTTACGCGACCATAGTCGCCACATACAAACCACAGCTTTGTCGCCATTGTCATATCGTTCCAAGGCGTTGAATCTATTCCTTTTTTTTCTTTCGCTAAGTTTAAATACTCGTCCTTACCGATGGAAACGTCCAATACCAGACTTTATACAAGCGCTTTCTCATAGGCAGAACCGGTGTCCGAGCGCATGGGCCTCTTCTCTCAGATATCGTCCACTATTAACGTCTATTCTCTCATCGCAACTGTTCATAGTTGCTCTCATTTTCGAAACCCACATTGAGAATGGGCTTCGACTGAACAACTTGTTAACCAACCATTCCTTGCACAGTTTGCACAAACATTTTAACTGAGGTGTCATGTTTACACATTTAGAAGTACTAATGTTGAAACTACCTGCACTTGCTTAGTAGCAGTTTCTAATAATGGTAAATAAAGAACACACAATTTTCCTTCTTTATACCACTCATATAACAGAGAAAAGGGAAATATAATTACACCATCAAAATTATTTTTATTACAGTTCTAAAATGCAAATCAGAAAATAGAATTAGTAAATTTGGTTTCGGAAGAAAATATTTAGCTTATCTTCCAAAAGGTACAGATGTAAATTTGATTATGTCTGCTGTTACACGGTATTTTATGTGTTACATTTCGCTGATCTCTGTTTTAACATTTCGTCGTATTAGTGTATTTCATGGACATTCATCTGTGCGTTATTTCTGTCCATTGCAGCTTCAATCCGATAACTGCTTATTTAAACTGACGTCTGTTATATTTCCAAGTGATTAAAAACGTTTTTAGTTTGTGAGAAAGGTTTTTACTGTAGGTGATGAGCTCACGGTAATTAGTTTGCATTACAGTAATAGAATCTTGCTTGGTTTAACAGTGTGTACAGAATTTTTTATAGAAACACGATTGTCGTCTTATTTTGTTGTCTTGACTGTTTTAGTACAAATGAATTACAAACCACCTGAAATGGTTCTGGGGCAGAAAGAGAAACGAATTAGCGTAAGAACCGTAATGTGAGTGTGAAAAAGAAAGATTAATGTTTAGAGTTCTACGGGCTAGAGCTTCATACATGAAGATTCAATTATAAACATAGTATTATTCGTGGGTAGACAGTGAATGTACACGTGCAAAAGCAACAAAAAACTGTATGTGATTGACATGTCAGTTATTCATTGTATTGTAAAAAAATTGTCACATGCACTGCAACGTCAGTACAGTACCGAGAACTTGCAGTGGAATATTCCCCCCCACCCCCCCCCCCCCCCAATGAATTAAAATGGTTGCAGCTATATATACCAGAAAAGTAAGTGGCAAGATATGTGATTTTCTATCCTACTTTGCAGAGGTAGAAAACAGTTTATGATCACTCGCACTATCGTTGACACAGAGACTGGTAGAACAGACAAGTGGCCCCTGAGATCGATGGAAGGAGAGTTCACGAAGTGTACGACTAGTCAATGATAATTCATAGCATAGGAATATTTATTTTAAAGGTACAAAAACATTCCACGCAGCAATCCGAATGAAAAATGTAGATTAAAGAAAGTTAGTCAATCTACCATTCTTTGGCAAGTAGCTAAGTCATCAAGGAACTAGTAAGGGCTGACCATTAAGTGTGGCGCTCTGCCGTCAGTGACCGGGTGCAAACGAAACGCCTGCGGCAGCAGCTAAGTCTGCTGTGGGAGAAAACTGCCCCCGACTGCCTCCGCATTGATACTCATGATGGGAGGGGAATCCGAATCACTGTCTGATACTAAATGTCACACCTCAAGTTTCGCAGAGTGTGTATTCTGAGAAGGCGCTAGTGGAACAGTTTTCCCTTACCAATATATAAGTTTAATCCCGACATGTCGTTGGCAAGACCTGTTTCTGCTCTCGTCTCATGAACGTCCACTCTATATTCCTTCCGTCACAAGACAGAACTGTGGCTCATTAATGAGGTCCTCCCTTTGTCTGACCAAACAAAATAAAGCTTCTGATGTGAGGCATTCTATGAAGCACTCACCTAACCGATGCTAAAGCCATGGCAGAACAAAGAACTACTGTCGCTGAAGTATAGTGACTACATACACTTGACTCCGGAGTCTCCAACAAGTCGAAAAATAATTAGGAACACGAGGAGAAGTATATGTATAAGTGAATACCACTAAAAGATATTTTGTAACACATCTTAACTACAATTTTGGGTGGAGAGTTTGTTGATCTCCCTCTTCTAATCACGGGGGAACATAGCCATCCACTTCAGATCATAGGTGGAAGTAACATTACTAAACGAGGCAAGATGTGGAAGTACAGTTATCTGGATTCGAATTCCATTTGTGGCCTAGTTCTGTACAAGTTACTATAATGTGACTATACTTCTTGGTCAATGGAAAAATTTTCAACGTCTGTCACATAGTAAACTGGTTTAACTATTCATGTAGCGTGACCCTGAAGAATTGTATTCATATTTTTATGTTCTCATAGTCTATTAACATAATGAATGGGTAAATGACATATTCTCCTCATAATTAGTATTTGTTCTAGCATAAAGCAATGTAAGTCCACATATTGCCTATGATCAAGCTAGGAATTGAATTAGCTGTTCTCTTCTGTTTGCGAAAACCTGTTTTTTTTTTTTTTTTTTTTTTTTTTTTTTTTTTTTTTTTTTTTTGTTTATTTGATACAGCACCCTAGCAGAGAGAAACAGACAGAGACGTCAGAGCGAAGGAAGCAACCGACCTACGGCAGAGACATAAACGTGTAGCTTACGTAATGTGGCCTTCAGAGCCAGAGCTGCCTCCACCGTCTCTGTTTTTGTTGTGTCTAGGTATCGTGCATACTCGGTTCGCTAGGCAAACTATCTAAGAATTCGTATTAATAAGCTTTATTTCAACAACACAATACAACAGTTAACTTTGATAGATGTGTCGCAAGCAAAGGGCGACATACAAAGTAATCAGTCTCCTTAAGAATAGACAAACAAGTCTGTGCTATGTAGAGAGTGCTAAAGAAGTGGCTAATGTCGAAGCTGCTATCGAAGTGGCCGCCCCCAGAGTGGCGAGGCGCTTAGGTCGTCTTCACCTAGGGGCCGATGCTGTCGCGTTGTCGGACTGGAGGAGGCCGGCCAGCGTGCTATTGGCTGAAGTCTTCTCTCACCCGTCCCTTCTCTGTCTGTCCCGACTGGCGTGGGCGCTCACTTCACACCGTAACAGTTTTCCCTGGGATGGGGCTGGCCATGTTAACGCAGAGGGAGGTAGCGTATCGGGCGGCTAGGAAGCGCTTCTGCAAAGACACAATGACTACGTGAAGGAATTTCTTCTTACTTTAAAAAGTAACTGTTGGAATCTTCCCTGCGAACTGGAAGATGGATTGTCTCAACATCTACCTTACAACGTGGATAGAAAGTACTCATGTGAACAACTTCACACTTTTCTTTATTCAGGGTCAACTGCTACTTTGTTCAACATGCAGATATGTTATCTAAATCGTTTTCAATTCTCCTTGGTCATCTGATGACTTTACAAGACGGTAAAAGACAGCATCATGTTCAAACACTCGGTTAATATGGATCAGGAAAAATAGAGGGCCTATATCAATTCCTGGGGGAATGCCGGATATTACTTTAGTTTTACTAGATGACTTTCCATCTGTTACTAATAAATGAGACCTTTCAGGCAGGAAATCGCCATTCCAGCCGCACAACTGAGGCTATATTCCATAGGCACGCCGATTGGTTAATAGACGCTTGTGAGGAACGGTATCCAAAGCCTTCTGGAAATCTAAAAATGTGGAATCAATTTGACATCCCCTGTCGATAGCACTCATTAATTCATGAGTATAAAGAGCTAGTTGTGTTTCTCAAGAACAATGTTGTCTGAATCCGTGCTGAGTATGTGTCAACAAATCGTTTTCTTCGAGGTACTTCATAATGTTCGAGCACAGTATATGTTCCAAAACCCTTCTAGAAATCGAAGTTAGTGATGTGGGTCTGTAATTCAGCAGATTACTCCTACTTCACTTGTAGAGTATTGGTGTGACTTGAGCAATTGTCAAGGAAATACTGCGTGCGCTAACAAACCACTTGCGAATTGTCAATGTCCGAACCCTGTGAGAAGCGCCTTAATAAAGGCACTTGAGCATGGTAGGGGACACTGTGGAAGCTTCGCCCGCTACTGATTAGATCAGATCATGAGATATCCGAATGGCCTGGCTACGTTCACACTTGTTGCTGAACACACAGCACGTCACGGCTGCCGGTGTAAGAGTCGCCTTCTCGACGGCCACTCGTACCTGCTCAGAGTCACACATACTCGAGAGATCCACATCGGCGGTGCACTGCTCTATCTCAAAGTGGAGCCGGATGTGGTGAGATACATCATCTGTGCGTTACGCGACCATAGTCGCCACATACAAACCACAGCTTTGTCGCCATTGTCATATCGTTCCAAGGCGTTGAATCTATTCCTTTTTTTCTTTCGCTAAGTTTAAATACTCGTCCTTACCGATGGAAACGTCCAATACCAGACTTTATACAAGCGCTTTCTCATAGGCAGAACCGGTGCCCGAGCGCATGGGCCTCTTCTCTTATATATCGTCCACTATTAACGTCTATTCTCTCATCGCAACTGTTCATAGTTGCTCTCATTTTCGAAACCCACATTGAGAATGGGCTTCGACTGAACAACTTGTTAACCAACCATTCCTTGCACAGTTTGCACAAACATTTTAACTGAGGTGTCATGTTTACACATTTAGAAATACTCATGTTGAAACTACCTGCACTTGCTTAGTAGCAGTTTCTAATAATGGTAAATAAAGAACACACAATTTTCCTTCTTTATACCACTCATATAATAGAGAAAAGGGAAATATAATTACACCATCAAAATTATTTTTATTACAGTTCTAAAATGCAAATCAGAAAATAGAATTAGTAAATTTGGTTTCGGAAGAAAATATTTAGCTTATCGTCCAAAAGGTACAGATGTAAATTTGGTTATGTCTGCTGTTACACGGTATTTTATGTGTTACATTTCGCTGATCTCTGTTTTAACATTTCGTCGTATTAGTGTATTTCATGGACATTCATCTGTGCGTTATTTCTGTCCATTGCAGCTTCAATCCGATAACTGCATATTTAAACTGACGTCTGTTATATTTCCAAGTGATTAAAAACGTTTTTAGTTTGTGAGAAAGGTTTTTACTGTAGGTGATGAATCACGGTAATTAGTTTGCATTACAGTAATAGAATCTTGCTTGGTTTAACAGTGTGTACAGAATTTTTTATAGAAACACGATTGTCGTCTTATTTTGTTGTCTTGACTGTTTTAGTACAAATGAATTACAAACCACCTGAAATGGTTCTGGGGCAGAAAGAGAAACGAATTAGCGTAAGAACCGTAATGTGAGTGTGAAAAAGAAAGATTAATGTTTAGAGTTCTACGGGCTAGAGCTTCATACATGAAGATTCAATTATAAACATAGTATTATTCGTGGGTAGACAGTGAATGTACACGTGCAAAAGCAACAAAAAATTGTATGTGATTGACATGTCAGTTATTCATTGTATTGTAAGAAAATTGTCACATGCACTGCAACGTCAGTACAGTACCGAGAACGTGCAGTGGAATATCCCCCCCCCCCCCCCCCCCCAGTGAATTAAGATGGTTGCAGCTATATATACCAGAAAAGTAAGTGGCAAGATATGTGATTTTCTATCCTACTTTGCAGAGGTAGAAAACAGTTTATGATCACTCGCACTATCGTTGACACAGAGACTGGTAGAACAGACAAGTGGCCCCTGAGATCGATGGAAGGAGAGTTCACGAAGTGTACGACTAGTCAATGATAATTCATAGCATAGGAATATTTATTTTAAAGGTACAAAAACATTCCACGCAGCATTCCGAATAAAAAATGTAGAATAAAGAAAGTTAGTCAATCTACCATTCTTTGGCAAGTAGCTAAGTCATCAAGGAACTAGTAAGGGCTGACCATTAAGTGTGGCGCTCTGCCGTCAGTGACCGGGTGCAAACGAAACGCCTGCGGCAGCAGCTAAGTCTGCTGTGGGAGAAAACTGCCCCCGACTGCCTCCGCATTGATACTCATGATGGGAGGGGAATCCGAATCACTGTCTGATACTAAATGTCACACCTCAAGTTTCGCAGAGTGTGTATTCTGAGAAGGCGCTAGTGGAACAGTTTTCCCTTACCAATATATAAGTTTAATCCCGACATGTCGTTGGCAAGACCTGTTTCTGCTCTCGTCTCATGAACGTCCACTCCATATTCCTTCCGTCACAAGACAGAACTGTGGCTCATTAATGAGGTCCTCCCTTTGTCTGACCAAACAAAATAAAGCTTCTGATGTGAGGCATTCTATGAAGCACTCACCTAACCGATGCTAAAGCCATGGCAGAACAAAGAACTACTGTCGCTGAAGTATAGTGACTACATACACTTGACTCCGGAGTCTCCAACAAGTCGAAAAATAATTAGGAACACGAGGAGAAGTATATGTATAAGTGAATACCCCTAAAAGATATTTTGTAACACATCTTAACTACAATTTTGGGTGGAGAGTTTGTTGATCTCCCTCTTCTAATCACTGGGGAACATAGCCATCCACTTCAGATAATAGGTGGAAGTAACATTACTAAACGAGGCAAGATGTGGAAGTACAGTTATCTGGATTCGAATTCCATTTGTGGCCTAGTTCTGTACAAGTTACTATAATGTGACTATACTTCTTGGTCAATGGAAAAATTTTCAACGTCTGTCACATAGTAAACTGGTTTAACTATTCATGTAGCGTGACCCTGAAGAATTGTATTCATATTTTTATGTTCTCATAGTCTATTAACATAATGAATGGGTAAATGACATATTCTCCTCATAATTAGTATTTGTTCTAGCATAAAGCAATGTAAGTCCACATATTGCCTATGATCAAGCTAGGAATTGAATTAGCTGTTCTCTTCTGTTTGCGAAAACCTGTTTTTTTTTTTTTTTTTGTTTATTTGATACAGCACCCTAGCATAGAGAAACAGAGAGAGACGTCAGAGCGAAGCAAGCAACCGACCTACGGCAGAGACATAAACGTGTAGCTTAAAGTGGCCTTCAGAGCCAGATCTGCCTCCACCGTCTCTGTTTTTGTTGTGTCTAGGTATCGTGCATACTCGGTTCGCTAGACAAACAATCTAAGAATTCGTATTAATAAGTTTTATTTCAAGAACACAATACAACAGTTAACTTTGATAGATGTGTCGCAAGCAAAGGGCGACATACAAAGTAATCAGTCTCCTTAAGAATAGACAAACAAGTCTGTGCTATGTAGAGAATGCTAAAGAAGTGGCTAATGTCGAAGCTGCTATCGAAGTGGCCGCCCCCAGAGTGGCGAGGCGCTTAGGTCGTCTTCACCTAGGGGCCGATGCTGTCGCGTTGTCGGACTGGAGGAGGCCGGCCAGCGTGCTATTGGCTGAAGTCTTCTCTCACCCGTCCCTTCTCTGTCTGTCCCGACTGGCGTGGGCGCTCACTTCACACCGTAACAGTTTTCCCTGGGATGGGGAGGGAGGTAGCGTATCGGGCGGCTAGGAAGCGCTCCTGCAAAGACACAGAGACTACGTGAAGGAATTTCTTCTTACTTTAAAAAGTAACTGTTGGAATCTTCCCTGCGAACTGAAAGATGGATTGTCTCAACATCTACCTTACAACGTGGATAGAAAGTCGGTTATCTTCTGTCATTGTCCCAATCATTAAAAAAGTAAAGCAAAGAATGTCTTTCTTGCAGATGCTCTGTTGAGACATTGAAATACGATTACGGTGATGGTCACAACCTTGTCAAAACTTGGATGGAGATCGACCGGCACTCAGCATCATTACCGTAAGGAGTGGAGACTTGGAGGTTTCCCAAATGTAGAGAGAAGTTAGATCTTTGGTAACGACGCACACTCTGCCTTCTGCCTCAAAGAATGATGTTTTTCCTGCAGCCTCTTGGGAAGTAAGAATGGGCCCGAACGCTGTTAACTGCTACACGTGCATGGCGCACACACAGTTACGAGTGCTAGAAGTACACTACCGGTCATTAAAATTGCTACACCACGAAGATGACGTGCTACAGACGCGGAATTTAACCGATAGGAAGAAGATGCTGTGATATGCAAATGACTAGCTTTTCAGAGCATTCACACAAGGTTGCCGCCGGTGGCGACAACTACAACGTGCTGACATCAGTAAAGTTTCCAACCGATTTCTCACACACAAACAGCAGTTGACCTGCGTTGCCTGGTGAAACGTTGTTGTGATGCCTCATGTAAGGAGGAGAAATGCGTACCATTACGTTTCCAACTTTGATAAAGGTAGGATTGTTGCCTATCGTGATTGCGGTTTATCGTATCGCGACACTGCTGCTCGCATTAGTCGAGATCCAAGGACTGTTAGCAGAATATGGATCGGTGGGTTCAGTAGGGTAATACGGAACGCAGTGCTGGATCCCAACGGCCTCTTATCACTAGCGGTCGAGATGACAGGCATCTTATCCGCATGGCTGTAACGGATCGTGCAGCCTCGTCTCGATCCCAGAGTCAACAGATGGGGACATTTGCAAGACAACAACCATCTGCAGGAACAGTTCGACGACGTCTGCAGCAGCATGGACTATCAGCTCGGAGACCATGGTTGCGGTTATCCTTGACGCTGCATCAAAGACACGAGCGCCTGCGATGGTGTACTCAACGACGAACCTGGGTGCACGAATGGCAAAACATTTTTTCGGATGAATCCAGGTTCTGTTTACAGCATCATGATGATGGCATCCGTGTTTGGCGACATTGCGGTGAACGCACATTGAAAGCGTGTATTCGTCATCGCCATACTGGCGTATCACACGGCGTGATGGCATGAGGTGCCATTGGTTACACGTCTCGGTCACCTCTTGTTCCCATTGACGGCAATTTGAACAGTGGATGTTACATATCAGATGGATCTACCCTTCATTAGATCCCTGCGAAACCCTACATTTGAGCAGGATAATGGACGACCGCATGTTGCAGGTCCTGTACGGGCCTTTCTGGATACAGAAAATGTTCGACTGCTGCTCTGGCCAGAACATTCTCCAGATCTATCACCAACTGAAAACGTCTGGTCAATGGTGTCCGAGCAACTGGCTCGTCACAATATGCCAGTCACTACTCTTGATGAACTGTGGTATCGTGTTGAAGCTGCATGGGCAGCTCTACCTGTACACACCATCCAAGCTCTGTTTGACTCAATGCCCAGGCGTATCAAGGCCGTTATTACGGCCAGAGGTGGTTGTTCTGGATACTGATTTCTCTGGATCCATGCACCCAAATTGAGTGAAAATGTATTAACATGTCAGTTCTAGTATAATGTATTTGTCCAATGAATACCCTTTTATCATCTACATTTCTTCTTGGCGTAGCAATTTTAATGGCCAGTAGTGTATTTGGTGAGATTCAGCCAGCAATGGTTTGCTGTGGAATAATTCAAGTGATGCAGCATTTGCCACCTTCGTGGAAAGTGGTTTCAGTAAATGATGACCACAGTTACCAGCTTGATTTGCAGGATGCGCTTTGTATCTTGAACAGTGTCTGTTCTAATGAGTTCATTTGTCCTTAACACTTTCTGATACACATATCGCCTGCTCATTTGTACCAGGATTAGAATTAATTATTTCTTAAACTTCGCGTTCATTGACATCTTGTTTGGTTTTCTCACTTGAATGTACATTGAGGGAAATAAATAGTATATTTTATGTGTACATTTTCATTCAAGAGTTAGATGCCTCCCTTAATAATATGTGCTGTCACGTGGTGCATGAGCTGAGTTTTTCTTGCATGAATATTAACCTTTGAAGATGAGCCTACTCCTATTAAATTCAGATTTAATAAGATGTTATCTATTGTACAACTTGTTATGGCATAGGGAGATTCACTCCGTTTTCTGATCACGGAGACTTTAATTTTACAACTCAATAGTATGCACTACAATAATCACAACTATCCTGCCTCACATACTATAGCGACTTCTACTAGGATTTTCTGAATTTCCATGGTTTTATGATTCTTTATAGTCAAATTTTAATTTCATGTTTGCCTATCACAGCTCTAAAATTTCTCAGAAATGCATAACTTCTCCTTCAATAACACGGAGGAGAAACACTAAACAATAATGATAGATATGGCACAAAATAACTTAAAATAAGCAGCTGCACATGTGCTAATCTGTTTTTGTCTCTTACCTAGAGTGAGAAGAAGGCGAAGCTGTTTTGTATAATCCGTCGTTGTGAATTTCAGCGTTGCAAGTTTTGGGGGAAGGGGTCTTAAATGTTTCAATTTGTTTCATGTGTTATTGTGCTAGGGTACTGGGAAGATTTTTATCAGAATTCCGTGGTTACTGCTGTGTTGTAAGATATGTTGGTTGTAAGTCATGCACGTGCATGTGAATTACACTACTGGCCATTAAAATTGCAACACCAAGAATAAATGCAGATGATAAATGGCTATTCACTCGACATATATATTATGCTAGAACTGACATGTGATTACATTTTCATGCTGTTTGGGTGCATATATCCTGAGAAATCAGTACCCAGAACAACCACCTCTGGCCGTAATAACGGCCTTGATACGCCTGGGCATTGAGTCAAACAGAGCTTGGATGGCGTGTACAGGTACAGGTGCCCACGCAGCTTCAACACGATACCACAGTTCATCAACAGTTGTGACTGGTGTATTGTGACGAGTCAGTTTCTCGCCCATCATTGACCAGACGTTATCAATTGGTGAGAGATCTGGAGAAGGTGCTGGCCAGGGCAGCAGTCTAACATTTTCTGTATCCAGACTGGCCAGTACAGGACTTGTAACATGCGGTCGTGCATTATCCTGTTGAAACGTAGGGTTCGCAGGGATCGAAAGAAGGGTAGAACCACGGGTCGTAACACATCTGAAATGTAACGTCCACTGTTCATTGTGACGTCAATGCGAACAAGAGGTGACCCAGACGTGTAACCAATGGCACCCCATACCGTCACGCCTGGTGATACGCCAGTATGGCGCTGACAAATAGACGCTTCCCATGTGTGTTCACCGCGACGTCGCTAAACACGGATTCAACCATTGTGATTTTGTAAACAGAACCTGTATTCATCCGAAAAAATGACGTTTTGCCATACGTGCACACAGGTTCGTCGTCGAGTACAACATCGCAGGCGCTCCTGTCTGTGATGCAGCGTCAAGGGTAACCGCAACCATGGTCTCCGAGCTGATCGTCCATGCTGCTGCAGACGTTGTCGAACTGTTCGTGCAGATGGTTGTTGTCTTGCAAACGTCCCCATTTGTTGACTCAGGAATCGAGACGTGGCTGCACGATCCGTTATAGCCATGCGGATAAGATGCCTGTCATCTCGACCGCTAGTGATAAGAGGCAGTTGGGATCCAGCACGGCGTTCCGTATTACCCTCCTGAACAAACCGATTCCATATTCTGATAACAGTCATTGGATCTCGACCAACGTGAGCAGCAGTGTCGCGATACGATAAACCGTAATCGCGATAGGCTACAATTCGACCTTTATCAAAGTCGGAAATGTGATGGTACACATTTCTCCTCCTTACACGAGGCATCACAACAACGTTTCACCGGGCAACGCATGTCAACTGCTGTTTGTATATGGGAAATCGGTTGGAAACTTTGCTCATGTCATCACGTTATAGTTTTCGCCACCGGCGCCAACCTTGTGTGAATTCTCTGAAGAGCTAATCATTTGCATTTCACTGCATCTTCTTCCTGTCGGTTAAATTTCGCGTCTGTAGCACGCCATCTTCGTGGTGTAGCAATT
The DNA here is from genome assembly GCF_023897955.1 of Schistocerca gregaria. Lineage (NCBI taxonomy): Eukaryota > Metazoa > Arthropoda > Insecta > Orthoptera > Acrididae > Schistocerca > Schistocerca gregaria. Next base: position 50,538,775 of record NC_064926.1, read on the forward strand.
TTAATGGCCGGTAGTGTACATACGATGGAATCGAGAGCAGGCTATGAAAGCTATCAACTGGGACATGACAATCGCAAAACTGTTCGCGACGTCACTGCTAATGTTTCGATTGACCGAAAAGCCATGTTCTATACTGTGTAGATCAGTCACGAGAGAAAATGCAGGAAGGGGAGAACATGACCATGTCATGGGCAACAAAAACTTTATAAGCCGCAGGTCATGAAAAAGCAGCTCAAAACATTGCGATGCATGCACCGAGTTCTTCATCTAGGGCACCATCATCACAGCATTGAAAGTTCTTAAAAAATGGGACAACGTCTTGTGAACAGCGAAAAATTGGCTAAGATCGGTACAAAGGGACTGAAGATTTCTTTAGAAAGACGAAAGGAAACCTTTAGTGCGTAGTGGAAAAGACGAATGCGCATTGTGGCAAAGCACAAGAACGTCTTAAGGCAAGAGATTACAGATTGACAAAGCTAGGGCAGCAGATTACTGAATCATAAGAAAAAATGCGACAATTGCACACGATGCTCGACGAGAAAATAGAGTCGAGAGTAAGAAACATACAGTGGAATCTTAGAAGAGTGCGTCAATGCAGTTACAGTAATGGTAATGAGCACTGCCAACACCATACAAACAGATGAAGGCGTCTTAAAACAAATTAGTTGCATGTGAAGGAACGAGTTCAAACAGGACACTTCCCGTAAATTTATATGAGTTGTAGAGATTGTAACTTTTCTTCAATTTAAAGAGGTTCGGGGAGACTTAAAAAGACGTGATCGCGAAGCAATCGTGGAGTTGTTCAAGTACAGGGAACTCCATCACAGTGTGAGTAATAACGCGAAAAACCATAATACGCTGTATGAAGAAATAAGCACGCAGAAATAAATATAAGAAATGCAAGAGTTAACGGAAAGGCGCTGCCGTACTCGTGTAATTTCTCCTGCGTCACCAGAATATTTACAGTTCTCTGTAGAGTCGAAATGCAAAGTAGTAATGCAGAAGGGGACGAAATCAAGAAGAACTTTGTGTCAGTGCAAAAGTACGCATTGGTTCGTGATAGATCGAATCAGTTGCACCCTAATCTTTCTATTGACTTCGGTTTACCGAGTAGGTGTGCAGACAATTGTAAAGTTCATATTGTACGCTCACATCTCGGTGAAGAAATGGCAGCTACGATGAGTTTAGTAGCTGCACAATGCAGGACGTTTGACGAATTTAAATTTGTTTGCAAGAATTTTGGGGCCCGGGAAAAACAAGAGAAGCAAGCATGGCATCCTCATGATGGAGCACTATGTGAACACGCGTTTTAGTAACCCGACACAGTACCTCAGAGAGTTAGTGCGGTGAAGCCAATTTCTCGACGTGCAATTCGATCGAAAAGAATTGATAAAGATTTGCGAAACAAAGCTCCCAAGCGCGATACGAAGTTGTGACAGGATGTGGTGCTTGTGATGTTAGTGGCTTTCTGCAGTTCTTGGGTGAGCTACGGCACAATAGAGAGCTGCGGAGAGAGCCGGTACACGTATTGCAAACAGTTAATGAACAGCCATGGAATGGTCCTGGGCAGTCGTGCTGGGCGCATAAAAACAGGAACCGATGAAGCTGCAATAACTTGTTCAATTCCAGGAGTCAGCCTCGCCGAGCTGACGCAAGCATAGTTATCCGGATCACAATAATCACAATGATCGTCGCAATGTCTAGCACGAGACGAGCTCGAAGTTCGTGGACCATAACCTCACCAGAACTCCCTCTTGAATTCAGATTTAATAAGACATTATCTTGCGAAACCTGTTTCATTATCTTTTAAAAGGAAATTCGCATGTTAGCCTAGGGAGCTTCACTTTTTCTCCGGTCATGGGGATTTAAATTTGCGTCGCAGTGGTACGTACTACTACAATCACAACCATTGCACATCTGAGAATACGCACATCTGATCTGTACCAAGAATTGACTGGAGCGGACCGCCAGTGATACAAGTACCCAACTTCTTGTAGTTTCCACGCGGTGTAGAATGGTCGTTGCATCGTATCATCTTCTACTCGTTTTCAACTGGTAGCTGTACCATTCTGATAAAACATGCCCCATAAATGACTAATTAGCTGTGATAAGGAAATTTCATTTTACCTGGCGACTTACATGTTTTACGAACGTTTGCACCAGTTTTAGTTTAGTGTGCCTGTACATTATAATTCATATTTTTGAGTCATTCGTCACTGTCGTGATTTCATTCCTTCAATTATTTTTTTTAGTAGCTAAATCTTTAACTGTGCGTCTCCATCCACAACCATATTCAGCTCACATTAGCACGTTTAGACCTAGTAGGCTGGCATTCTTCCTCGCTTGATTCAACAATTTACTTGCTACTGGTTCTTCTGTTCTATAGCCTTCAATTTTGGCTTGCAAAACGGCCTTGTCAAAATAAGCCCAAGGAACTGGAAGTATCTTTAACTGACACTAAATTCTTCTGTAATGGAATCACTGGTTCCTCTTCCTCTGTACAGCATGCATGAGATCTTCCGCCAACACCACATCTCGAACTGATCAATGATTCATTGTTTCATTTCTCTATCACACCATGCAGTGTCATTCATCGGAGGTCCTAGATACGCAAAATCATACACTACCTCCGCATTGGTGAAGCAGCCTGCTAATTGGGTTTGATCTAAAACTGGACTAACATATCCACGAGTGCGACCCTTGAGCACTTACACATCATTACCAGGTAGTATTTCATGAAATGGTATGAAATATGCTAAATAAGAGATCTGTGACCAGCCAATCACGTTCGCTTACAGATTTCTAATCTACAGCAACTAAATTTGTAAGAAGTGAGATTAGGGTAAGCAGTATAATATCCTCTACTATAATATCCTCTACTATAATATCCTCTACTATAATATCCTCTCCTATAATATCCTCTACTATAATATCCTCTACTATAATATCCTCTACTATAATATCCTCTACGTTTTATTTTTCCAGTAAAATTCAACTAATTCAGTACTTACTTATAATATAGTAAATCCAGTGCTTTTGAGCAAAATACTTAGATGAGTGATACTGCGTTAAAAATAATGATAAATAAACTGTTTCTTATTTTTTCCCTTATTATTCAACAGAAACAAAAAAAATTTAAAGTGTGATTATCTGTTTAGAAAAATATTACAGTATTTAGTTATTAGAAAAATATCTTTCTAATTTCGTACGGTTGTTTACATTTGAGCATGATTATCAGCAGAGAACTGCATAATATCATTGGTTGGTTTCTTCTACTACAATAACATTCTAAATTATTACTTTTATGGCAACGAGAAAATTTCACGGTGTCAAGATATTACGACTGTGTTTGGCATATGAGAATCTATGTACTTACAATCTCCGAAATATCCTAGTCCCATTTTATACTGTCCAATACGATCATTTTACCTCGTGGATTAACTTCCTGGTACGAAATTATATCGCATAGGAAACCCAGTTCTAAGCAAAGAAGGGAAAGCAGAAAGGTGGAAGGAGTATATAGAGAGTCTATACAAGGGCGATGTACTTGAGGACAATATTATGGAAATGGAAGAGGGTGTAGATGAAGATGAAATGGGAGATACGATACTGCGTGAAGAATTTGACAGAGCACTGAAAGACCTGAGTCGAAACAAGGCCCCCGGAGTAGACAACATTCCATTGGAACTACTGACGGCCTTGGGACAGCCAGTCCTGACAAAACTCTACCATCTGGTGAGCAAGATGTATGAAACAGGCGAAATACCCTCAGACTTCAAGAAGAATATAATAATTCCAATCCCAAAGAAAGCAGGTGTTGACAGATGTGAAAATTACCGAACCATCAGTTTAATAAGCCACAGCTGCAAAATACTAACACGAATTCTTTACAGACGAATGGAAAAACTAGGAGAAGCCGACCTCGGGGAAGATCAGTTTGGATTCCGTAGAAATACTGGAACACCTGAGGCAATACTGACCTTACGACTTATCTTAGAAGAAAGATTAAGGAAAGGAGAACCTACGTTTCTAGCATTTGTAGATTTAGAGAAAGCTTTTGACAATGTTGACTGGAATACTCTCTTTCAAATTGTAAATGTGACAGGGGTAAAATGCAGGGAGCGAAAGACTATTTACAATTTGTACAGAAACCAGATGGCAGTTATAAGAGTCGAGGGACATGAAAGGGAAGCAGTGGTTGGGAAGGAAGTGAGACAGGGTTGTAGCCTATCCCCGATGTTATTCAATCTGTATATTGAGCAAGCAGTAAAGGAAACAAAACAAAATTTCGGAGTACTTATTAAAGTCCATGGAGAAGAAATAAAAACTTTGAGGTTAACCGATGACATTGTAATTCTGTCAGAGACAGCAAAGTACATGGAAGAGTAGGTGAATGGAATGGACAGTTTCTTGAAAGGAGGATATAAGATGAACATCAACAAAGGCAAAACGAGGATAATGGATGTAGTCGAATTAAGTCAGGTGATGCTGTGGGAATTAGATTAGGAAATGAGACACTTAAAGTAGTAAAGGAGTTTTGCTGTTTGGGGAGCAAAATAACTGATGGTGGTCGAAGTAGAGAAGATATAAAATGTAGATTGGCAATGGCAAGGAAAGCAGTAGGTACTGTGAGATGAAGCAGCTTGCACAGGATAGAGTAACATGGAGAGCTGCATCAAACCAGTCTCAGGACTGAGGACCACAACAATAACAACAGTTAAAACATACAGTTATGGAAGTATTTTCGTGCCACTTGATGCGTTTGATGAAAACGATACTTTTTCAATAGCATTTTCAGTAGGGAAAAGAGAAATTCCTATAAATGAAAAATAGGTATGCACACGGTGTGTCTAAAGTTATTGAAACTTTTTCAGTGAAGACTATAAGACGTAGGTGGACATGGTCGTGGCGCTTATGATCGTATTTCGAGCTTTTGGAAAGTGACAGGTGAACATAATAGCGACAGATCACACAGGCAGTTGGCTATAATGAAGTAACAGCAGTCTGACGACATGGACTCGAAACAACAATGTGACCGGGAGGGGATGCACAGCCGTTTTAGAAAGACTACACCATCAGACACCGTACAATACTACTTGACTGTCGCCGACGAATAGACAGGGGAAATGTGGAGAAAGGTTACACGCGGAATCCCACGACGGACCATCGCCAAGAGATTACTGGAAGCTGGGTTGACATCTGGAACTACAATGAGGGGAAATGTGGAGAAAGGTTACACGCAGAATCCCACGATGGACCATCGCCAAGAGATTACTGGAAGCTGGGTTGAGATCTGGAACTACAATGACTCTTTTTCCGCTGGCAACACATCACAGACAACCGTGACTTACATGGCGCATAGCCGTAGTCTGCTGGGACACTGTGTGACATTATGGCATGCAGCGATGAGTAACGGTTCCGTTTGCGGCTAAAATCAATTTCATCTTGGCAATAGACGACATGATGAAAAATTACAGGAAGACCCATACCTCTCCAGCTCATTGATTCGTTATGTGGGGAGTTTTTGGATATTACAGCAGGACTGATTCGATAATTGCTGGAGAGAACCGGAATGCTCGTCAGTATGTAGCGAAATAATAAACCCTATTGTCAAACCAATCATTATCATAGTATCAACTGGTATATTCCAGCAGGATATTGCAAGACCCCACACTGCAGTTCACAGGACAATAGCTTTATTGGTCTACCCGCCCTCTTAATTTTTCGCCCTTGAAGCGTGTCAGAAATGTTATGGGAAGACGTAAGCCTTCACATAAGTTAGCAGGCAGAAATCTTCTGAATGTGTTTCGGGTATGGCTATTACTTTACCAATATGACGTTTGGAGGCCGTCTGCGTCATCACCACAACGAATACAGGACTGCATTAGTGCTTGTGGGGGTCAATCCTAATACTGTTGTTGATGATAGACACCAGTTCTGCATGAATTATTTTAACACTAATTATGCGATGAACGTCTCCACATGGTTTAATAAATATCGGTCAGGTGAAACATTTTCAATCTGCGTCCATTTATGTTCCATTATTTCGATTAATTGTGATTCCCTTCATTTTTAAACGGGACCATCTCTACTAATAAGTAATAGGTTCCGGAAGTGTCTTTTCAGAGTTTTTATATATTTTATTTCTGAAGCATATTCTTTAAGGTGTAATATTTTGAAAAGGATAGATTTGTACTCGCCGTGGGTATTACTTGGACGGGCGACCATCCGGTCTGCCGAGCGCTGTTGGCAAGCGGGGTGCACTCAGCCCTTGTGCTGCAACTGAGGAGCTACTTGATTGAGAAGTAGCGGCTACGGTCTCGTAACCTGACAAACGACCGGGAGAGCAGCGTGCTGAGCACATGCCCCTCCATATCCGCATCCACTGACGCCTCTGGACTAAGGATGACACGGCACCGTTGGGCCTTCGTGGGCTGTTAGGGCGGAGTTAAGTTATTGCAAAAGATAACACTTTGAGTTAGAATTGCCGCAGGTAGCAGTCACGTGTGTGTGAGGCGTGCTTTTTGCATGAATATATGTGCGTTTCTGTTTTCTGAAGAAGACGTTGGCCGAACGCTTATATGTAACAGTCTTTCGATCGTGTCTGCCTGCAACTGAAGGTGTCATCTTTACGGTGGGTAGCAGTCTATCCTTTTCATAACACTGTTGATATTACAACCGGAACTTTCCGTTCTTCGATGTATAATGCATAGTTTGTATTTGATATAGATAAGTTTGCTATAAATTTTAAAGCATAATTTTAACTTCTCAGATTATTTATTGTTTTTGCCTTTTTTAATCTTATAACAATTTGAAACCAAAAGTGAAAAGAATTTTAGTTTTATTTGTTCTGTTTCAGGTTTCGTAGCATTAATACTGTGGACGAAGTGGTTGCAATTCATACTTAGACTGTTACTACAAGATTGTTCACCACGTTTCAAATTTTAAATATCTCTTCCATGTCGTCAATGAAGTTGAAAACGTACGTTTTCGTATATTTTGACAGCAATAATTCTAAATGCCACTTTAAAACCTTGCAGCTTCATTTCGTCAGTGTAATTGCGCTGTTCAAAGATCATATTTGTTTCAGATGCGTGTGTGTGTGTGTGGAGTAGTAGGACGGGGAGAGTCATTGTAATCGAATCTGCAAATATATGGAAAAGGTATTAAATCATTGTTACCAGCCTCGTCTCCAATTAATTTGTTAATATCCTAACCTGCAAATAGAATTAACAAACACGAACGTGGGATCGTCGGTACGTATATTCTCAGTGCCAGGTGGCACTTGTGAAAATATGGCAGCAGTACCATTCGGATAATGTCATTAAATGTAACTCAGTGCTGAAGAGGTGGAGAATCAGTTTCCAAATTTACTATAGAGCGTTCACTGCAGATACGTTGCTGCATAGAATTTGCCAGTAATTTCTGATACTGATTAGATTCTTCTGTCAGAGAGGGAATTAAGCGAAATAATGAAGAGTGAGTAGATAGAAGCAGTATCGTTTCATCATATGCCATCTGCCATGCAGCCTCGTTCGTTAGCACAGTAACTGAGTTAAGGAGTTGTAATGTAAAAACGGGCTGCTCGACATGAACGCGTAATCACGTTAGCTGCTCACAATTAAGCGACTGATTGCACAGAGAGGTTCTGACTATAGCTTCCTGAGTTTGCACCTGTCTATAATGTTTTCCGCTTTTCGTCAAGATTTTTAAGCGTTGTATCCTAAATATTGCGAAGCTGAGAGGCATATCACTGTTCGTGAACTCAGTAAGTCCAGTGCAATCATTCATTTAGCTCCTTGCGGTCGACTTGTTAGAATGGTATTCATATTATGAATTTTGTGGCGACTACGAAGTGCTGATTTTAAGTGCGCTAAGATTCCTGTATCAGTACATCCCATCTGTGGTCTAAAACATAAAAAAAGTAATTATACATTTTTAGTTGGGAGATACGTTGTGCCTTCAGATACCACATTTAAACATGCTCTTTACAATTACATCGTTGGAATATTTTTATTTTTCTATTTTTTCCATGTTCCCACTGATGCTTCCATAGGCACTGGATACACACAGTACACCTTTTCAATTGATATACTACCAACTGACGTACTATCAATTGGAAACCTGTGCTGTGTGAACACAGCGGCCATGGAAGGGTCAATGAAAACATGAAAAGAACACAAAAATGAAGTAATAAATAAGTAATTATAAATAGTTACTTTAAATGTGCTTCCAGGAAACATTACAGATTTACTAGCAAAATATGAATAATTAATTAATTTTCTTACTATTATAGACCACTGATAATAGTAGTATGAATAAGTGTAACACATTTCGCTGAATGTAATATAAACATTCATTAGCAAAAGACAGAATTGTTATTACCTCTATAATGAACTAAATAAAGAAAAAGAAGATTTAAAATGAACACTGTAATTCACAACAGAAATACAAGACTTAAAAATTAATTTCTGTTTTGAGTTCATGTTCCTGTCTAGCTTTCAGATTGAAGTTTTATGGCCGGCAGCGGTGGTCTTGCGGTTCTAGGCGCGCAGTCCGGAGCCGTGCGACTGCTACGGTTGCAGGTTCGAATCCTGCCCCGCGCATGGATGTGTGTGATGTCCTTAGTTAGGTTTAAGTAGTTCTAAGTTCTAGGGGACTGATGACCACAGCAGTTGAGTCCCATAGTGCTCAGAGCCATTTGAACCATTTTTTTTTAAAGTTTTATGTTCAGGTCAAAACTACTCTCAGAGATATTTCTGTAGCGCATTTTAAAACAGCAGGTATTTTAAAATAAAGAAAAATAGTACACTCGTTAGAACTATATCTATAACTTTTGAGAATGGAGTGATATATATCTATTCCAGAGGACACTACTGTTCATACTGTACAGGTTTTATCTTTTCACTGCGTATACAGCCGGTAGTGTTATCTGAGATCATTAAAATTAAATAAATGTTGAATACGAGGTAATAGATGAAAATAACAGTGGATTAGTGTGCGAGGAAGAGCAGTGGATGTCCTGAAACTAGCTGCTTTCCGATAAAATATACTTCACAACACAACTTCTAAAGCAATTAAAAATAAGCTGGACAAAATTCCCATAAATAACTATATGAATGAACTACGTTCGATTTATTATGTTGCCCAATTTGCTGCTGTCGCCTGCAGTAGCTGCTTCTGCCTGTAAACATATCACACTAAACTCTCCTCATCCCTCATAGCCTCTGCGCCATTAGGCCTGGCATGAGAAACTCATTCGCTACATTGTGTCGAAACTGTTCCTTCAGCGAATGGCCTTTGTGATATTGTTTCTTACGCTCCGTTACTCCTAAATGAATCTCGGACTGAAGTGAATGTTTGACACTTATTACTGGCAGAGTAATATTTACTTCTTCTTCCTTCTACTTGCCCCTGTATATTGTTGAAAATAGTCAGTGATATTATTGATGCATTCCCGTTGGCTTTTGCAAGAGAAGATATTTCAGTCTGAACTACTAAAACCGAAAAAGATAATATATATGTGTCCTGTCGCCGTCATTGTGAGCTGTGTAGTAAAACTCTGCAGTTGTGTACAATCAGTGTTTTGACACGATGCAGTGGGAATCTTGAAATTGGAAGAAACGGCTGCATTATCAGGCAGTTACGTGAGTGCCATTCTGATGATGCAACAGGATTTCTTTTTAATCACTCTTGGTACCACGACATACAAGAATTTGCAACTATACTGGGACCACAAAGATAAAGTACCTCATCAGCTCTTTGGCATTCTTCTACGATTAGTTCAGTTTTTAAATATTCCTAGAATACAGAGAAAGGCTGAATAATTCCTTGGAAACTATTAATCGAAGACAAGTAAGAAAATATCTGAATAAAAGGTCATCGGATTAATAGCCAAATAAGCAGCAGGATAGTGTACGAATTTTTCTTTAAATTGCATGTCGGAATTTTTGTAAGGAGAGAATAATTTCTTAAATTTAGTGTTAAGAGGCAAAGTTAACTAGTCATGCTAATAGACAAAATTTCTAAAAGCTAATATGCAACTAGAAATAAAGTTTCCAGAAATTTTAAAAACGAAACTATTTGAAATAAGTATATTTTGGCAAAATTTCAGAAAATTGCTGAAACACTCCCTTAAAACTAAACTTAGCTTCCTACTTCGTTCACGTATCTTTCAAGAGGAACAGATTCTTCTGTTGATTAATTGCCATGAAACAAAGTCTTCATACTGCCCGAAGGTACAGTGAATACTGAAAGGAAAGCTGTTATATTCCATTCGTTTAACTGGCGGACAAAATATTAATAAACTAAAACGTGAAATAATATACTGTGATACGCAATGTTACCAGCTTTCATAAAAGACTATTATTTTTCTTTCTTTTAATCTTCCCCTGATTTTAAACTGTCAAGCTCCTTCGCCGTCTGTCGTACCTGTCTTTTCATTTCAACACTTTTATAGAAAACAGTATTTCAGTAATCCGTTAAGTATATTCACTTATCTTTGTTCGTCCCATCTACTGCTTCATCTAGAGTAAAAACTATTTCTGAATACTGTAGTACATGGCGGAGCAACCTGTGATCCTTCCTGGTTAGGGTGTTGTGTAGACTTTATCTCACTTACTTCATTTACGAATTTTAATAATTGTTTTTATTATGGAAGGTGAACTGTGAAAGTGTAGGTGCTCTCAGTAGTGGGAACTTCAGATTTATGGGAATACAGATTTATTAATTTTCTCTTGACAACACTTTGTGCTAAAAGACAATTGTCTTGTTAATTGTCGCTTTTCCTCTATACGTTCCTGCAGTCTATTTATGATGACTAGCAACGTCATATGCAAGGATGCTGCAGCACTTTGATTGAAACAACTTGGGTAATACCGTTCAACATTTTTATTATTGTATGGTCCCTTTAGCAAATTTATACCTCTGTAAACTCTAACAGTGTTGGTAGTATATGCTTTCATTTACTCAAAAGAAATGGAATGGTGTAGGAGCAAATAGGCGACGTCCATGGAGTTGAATTCTACGTAAAAATTACAGAGGCCTAAAAATGACAGAGGCCCCGCCTCACTTCTAATGGAACTCTCTCGTGTTGAAGTAGAATTGGAAATTCCTTGCTGAATATCTCTGAGTTGATAAGGTAATGAAAAATTTCAAATGTAAGGACTGAAGTGCAAATTAATACCAATTTCGGTGCGAAAATTTCTACGTGTTGTTTACTAATAATCTAAAAATGGCTCTGAGCACTATGGGACTTAACATCTGTGGCCATCAGTCCCCTACAACTTAGAACTACTTAAACCTAACCTAAGAACATCACACACATCCATGCCCGAGGCAGGATTCGAACCTGCGACCGTAGCAGTCGCGCCTAGAACCGCTAGACCACCGCGGCCGGCTACTAATAATCTACGAATGTAGTTGATTACTAATTAGGAGAACTATGCCAGATAATCTGCACGTTAGTTCCCAAAGGGAAGCAATGGTTGATTCAGAATACTGTGTATTGCAGTGTAGGACAATATGAAAGACCTGAAAGAGTCAGCTTAATTCTGATAGTTGACGGTGATATTACTGCTTCAATCATATTATGCTGTGAATAAGCGGCATATCATAAAAAACAAGTTATACTTTGACGTCCCTGAAAAAGTATTACGTAGGAATTGTTAACCGGATTTAAATTTTCCAGTGACAAAAATGTGCTTTCTGTACCTCCAGATTGCCCACGCAAATTCTGAATTTAATATTTTTATTAAGCAACAATAAAAAAATGTTTACCCTGGCAGTTGCAAATAGAGTCCCCAAACAATACAGACTGATTGAACTAAGAGAAAGAATTTATGCAGAAATGAAATCCCATCAAGTAATGGAAGCAGTGGAACATCTTAGAGTGAACATTTCACAACTATTGTCATGTTAGACATTATTGTAGGCCCATATGTAGAAACAAGGAATCTGGAAAAGCCGTTAATTATTCTTATAACTGTCAACAAAATGGCGGCTGCAGAAATTATCTGTAGACTTGAAACATTTCTTGAAATAAGCCGTGCACTCAGGGGATTCACTACTCAACTACGTCAGATGATCGTGTGTTTGTTATGTGCAGTGGTTTGTGAAAGTGTTATTTTAATTTTCATATCTTAATAAACAACAGCTACAGAGTGAAAAAATGTTGCATTCAAGAACAAATTTCCTTTTTTAACTTAACGTAGCGAACGTCCAGAACTTTCTGCTGTTGAATACAACAAGGAGATAGAACATTAGCACAAGAACAGCGAAAGTGGTCAAATAACATCTTTTAAGTTTATATTTACGAAATAACGAATCGAATTTGTAACACATTTCCAACAAAATTCATGACATGTCTTCACTTCTTCTGCTTTTCACAATACTGTACTACAGTTTCCTGAATTTTCATAATCTCATGCAAATTTCAATAACTATATCTAGAACACTGGGAAGGCTCAACCGGTCCCTAGCGTAACTCCTTTTTAGAGCAGCGTCGTTCTTATTTGTAGAAGGGTATCTGCGTTGCATTTCTATTTTTTCAACTACCGCTACCTTGTTCATTTTGGGGATGATTTGAATTTTGGTGAGGTGTAGCGCTAGGCATTGCACTGAAGCAATATTACTACAGCTCGAAGATGCATCCAAGCAAGGAGTCACAGCTTTACTGTGGCAAATGTACATCCGTGAGATAGGCTGCTGTTGCAGCCGAAAGATCCCATAACCTCACACGTGATGAAGTATTAAATACTTCATTATAAATTAAATTTGCCGTTTGCCGTACACCTAATGCAATAAAACTAGGTACAACAGATTTGTATATTAGTAATTAGCAACTGCGTTAATTTCAGCCTTTTGTCTACAGATACACAAAATCACACTGCACGTCAAATTTAGAAATCCATGAATCAGCAGTTTCCTGACACGTTCAATTGTCTTACATTTACCTGATGAAGTCATCCATTTGTAAGGTATGCGCTCAGACTCGGCATGTCTTAGTTGAAAGTTAGTGAAGGAATCTGACAATGTACCTAGCAACTGAATAACAAGAAAAAACAGTTTTCTGCAGAGTACTACGTTTTGGCGTAATTATTTTATTTTGTCGCCTGATAAATAATTCAAAACAGCATATTTTTACTTAATTGACTAAATGGAGGAATAGAGGTCATATGAATGTAATCTTAAGTCTTTGTAATTACATTTGACGGAGTGTACGCAAGGGTGGGAATTTGAGTATGAAATACTGACTGTGAGTCACATGTAACGAAGGAATTTGCGAATAGTAAGAAGCCTCCTTGCGTGACTTTGTAATCATAATAACGACTTCATTTCTCCAGACAAATGGTGTAAAGATAAATTTAGTTTTATCTGTTCCTCTGGAAGTTGCTACTTAATAATTCCATCCTAAAATAATGTTGATAATGTGATTCGTTCGTGACATAAAACGCTTGCTGGTGACGATTAGAATAGAAATCTTGTAAGATGTCAGGCAAATCCAACACCTTCCATGAAAACCCTGAGATAATAAGCAAATCCAGTAGTTTGCCACATAGCTCCGAATAAATCGTGACATTAAATTAACCAAAGTAATACGAGTAGCGAGTGAGCAAATGGAATACCACAGACTAACACAAGAATGCCTAAATGCATGTCGTACCTTCCCACCATGAGGCAGACGCAGTTCCGAGGGGAGAAACGAGGACAGAAGCCGAGAGCAGAACCGTGTTAAGCTAGAAGGCCCTACGATAACGGACGGAAGGGCCAGCCTACCTGTACGACTACCCAACCTGCACGTTTTAGCGTGAGACTTTTTCGCGTCTCAGGTACGTCAAGGACCATCCCCAGCCCATGTTAAAAGCTAGAGCCCTCCAGAAAAGCAGTATAGATCTTACGATAACACAAAAAGGGCCACTACCACCCGCAAGTTTTAGCGTGAGACTTTTTCGCGTGTCTGTTACATTAGGACAATCCTCCAGCCCATGTTAAAAGATAGAGCCCTCCAGAAGAACAGTATAGATCTCACGACAACGCTAAAAGGACCACACCAGCTGTAGGTTTTAGCGTGAGACTTTTTAGCGTCTCTGTTACGTTGCAAACTTTAAATACATTGCCCCACCACGAAAAGTATAACGTTTCTCATTGGATAGACAGAATTTTTGTAGGCGGAGCTTTAGGTTAACATTGAGACCCTGATTGGTCAGATGAAAACATAGCCAGATAGTTTTTTTTAAACTACGGTAAATTGTAGTAAGGAGAAGTTAGAGAAGAGTTAGTTCCGAGACGGCGAGCTGGATGGCTGGTGCGCCGGCCGCTGTCGCCCTAACGCTGCCTAAACACCGACAAGGTAATGAACGCACGCGATGCCGCATTTTTGAGCGCATAAGACTTCACTCAGAACTGCAGAAGACTCATCTGTTACACCCCTTTTTTGCGTAATAATAGTGTCGATCGTTAATTAAAACTCATGGTGTCCCATTTGCGACTTGAAGACCAGATCTGAAACGCGATGATTTTTCTTTTATATAGTTATTGAGAAGCCACATCAGCCACTGTAATTTACGACAAAGATAATCGAGGGTCACTGTATACCATTTTGATAGTTTTCTCTTTTGTGAAACTTAAATTAAACCTAGATTATAGATATGATATGGCATAGGTCATCCTTCGATCGATTGTAGAACTTGGAAACCCATTCAGGGAATATTCGTTCACATTTTTGTTGAACGCAGTTGGTTTTTACCATCCTGTATTAAAACATTTCCTTTTATCAATAGTGTAATTTATAAACGATGTTTTGTGAGTAGAATAAAATTTCCATTGGTAAACTTAACTGATTTTTCGACGTTATTTTACCAGCTAACTAAAAATAGGAAAGCCTTGAACCCTTTCCACTAAATTTAGTTAGTATTAAGATTCTTTTACAGGGAGTGCAGTGGAGCTGACGCTGAGATCATTAAGTATTTGGTTATATCATCGCTAGTCTCACTGAACTCTTCTGAATTCTACATGTCATGTGTGGTCTGGCGTCTCCTTACCAGAAACAGGTCCCAGGTTCAAACTAGTTAATTCCCTAAAAAACACGCTCAGAGCGTCGTTGCGCGAAAGTGGTAGGGAGACACGATATAAAACAAACAGACACCACCATGAATGTTTAGAATCTGAGTGGTTACATTTGGATGCAGCCAATCAAAATATAGCAACTTTATGAGCTGTAGTACGGCGAGCACGAGTGTGAATGGAAATTTGGAGAAACACATGTTAATTTCCACATGAGAGGTTCAAATGGCTCTGAGCACTATGCGACTTAACTACTGAGGTCATCAGTCGCCTAGAACTTAGAACTAATTAAACCTAACTAACCTAAGGACAACTCACACATCCATGCCCGAGGTTGGATTCGAACCTGCTACCGGAGGGGTCGCTCGGCTCCAGACTGTAGCGCCTAGAACCGTACGGCCATTCCGGCCGGCCCACATGAGAGGATCACATTAGTTAACTGCTTACCATTTGTGCGTTTCAGGTTGCAAAAGTAGCTCAGTGTGATTGCCCATCTGCATTCACGACACAGTGGAATCGCATTAGACGCTGCAATACTGCTGCCTGAAACATCGCAGTTGATATGTCGGCTATCCCCATGGCTATGCTAATCTTCAGCCTCTGATGTGTACGCATACTCCTGTCCTTCGGATATCCCCACAGCCAGATATCACAAGGGTTTAAATCTGGTGAACTTGGTGACCACGCTGCTTGGAACGACCGGCCCAGTGATCCCGTTTTCTCCAACTGTGTAACGGAGCAACCGAGGGCCTCAAGGCGAATGTGAGGTGGGGTTCCATCGTGCATCGAAACAGCTGAGTCCAACGCACCTCCCTCCCGCAGATCTCAGTAACGTTCGCCCTTCATGCTACGTGTTCTTGGCCCTTGGGGTTCCAAATTCCTCTTACGTCGCCGTAACAGTACCTGCGCCTAACGGCAAGTCGTAACATAAACACTGCTAACAACGCAAATCCTTCAGCGCTCAGTCTGAACATCGTTGCTATACAGTTACGTAGCCATACAATAAATAGTTTTCCGTCTACACTGTTCGAGTAGCGAAACTTTAATTATAACCACTCAATATTTGACGAGTTGCTGTCGTTAATCGCTTCATCAGTAACGTAATGCTTCAGTCACAATAACAAGGATTTGCAGTGATATCACATCGACGTGGTCTTACTAGTGAAGAGGTTTTGCCTATTCTGGAGACCTCAGATCATGAATCATGAATTGACTTGTAGGATTCAGGTGGTTGTCTTCTCCCAGAGACTTGGCTGACGACAGCGAACCTGTGGAGGAACTGCAATCTATAGACGCTGAACTGCTTTCCACAACTGTCTCAGAAGTCAACTGATGCAACGATGAAGATGGCAGCTAGAGATGGAACGGAATGGACGGTCGCTTAAACGCCGTTTACTGGAGAAAGGGCAGCCTTGAGCGTTATGGAAGAGAGAAAGGCCCCCACTACATCTCTCTGCCATCGTCAATGCGTTCCGACTTCTTCTTGACGAATCATTCATTGATGTAGAAAGGAAAGGAAAGAAAAAACAGAAAGAATGAAAAACAGTTGGACTGAAATAAAGAACACAACTTGGATTTTATCGTTGGGTGAACTGGAACAGATGACTGATGTCATGTATGTGTGTGGTTCTTTTTGTATTAAAGTTTTTTCCTTGGATGAGCTTTGGTCGCGTTCTTTGGAGCTTCATCATAGCAGGGATAAAATCCACAGGAGACTGGTTCCGCGAACTTACCATATTCCTACACTGATGAAAAGTTTGCCATAGATCAAGATATCCAGATATCCCTTCTGACAAATTTACTCTTATTTCTGAAATACGGAAAAGGTTCTTGCAAGGATGCCTCCCCTCTACTGCTCTGGTGAAAATATTACAACCGACGAGCAGTTACCTGCAAGCAAATGAAGGTACAAGTCAATATATTTTATGCCCAACTAACGTGACAAATACGGTTCATATTTTGGAGGGTAACAGACGTAGCCTTCAAATACATTTGCAGTGTCTTCCCATACCTTGTCAGCTAGTGAGACCGCCTACAGAAATAGCCATAGTGAGCGTATGTCGTTCCTTGCCCCATGGAGCCATTCGTAAGTGAAGGAGCGAATGTGACGACAGGCACCTTCTTCACAACCGTCCAGCTTGCCAAGAAACTTCAACAGAAGAAAACATGGTTAGTGGGAACAAGGACGAAGTTTCACCGAGATATTCCCAACTGCGTGAACAAGAAAGACGAGGAAGTATATTTCTTCATCGTCCTGAGACTGACTGACAAGCCAAAATACATCCTAGCACAGTATTAAGAACAGGAGAATAAGAATATCGTAATTTTCAGCTGTGAGCAAAAAAGGAATAAAGAAACCCGAAGCTGCTGTAAATTGGTCATCTCATTTTGAGTCTTGTATTGCATCGATGTGTACGTCAGAAAGATAACAAGTCACATTACTGTTAAACAATCTTTGGTCTTGTCGTTGTAATGTTGCCTCTTCGCAGTCTGATATGTTCTTAGTTGTTGTGTGGTAAGTGAAGGACGTGTTTACTAGTGCTGTGTCGACTTGTTATGGTATCTGTTACATGAAGAAAGAACAGCAAGGATGATTATAATATATACAATGAAAGATGAAAGGAATATATATTTTGAGTACTCTTATTTTTTTGAAGAGAACAAGTTTAATCAAGGCTGACGCATTGCGCAGCTAGGAATAATTATAGTCAGCTACGTAACTTGCTCGGAACTAAGAGAAACCCCACCCCAGTTCCGGGAATCTGCGAGTAACACATTAACGGATTAAGCTGTTTGATTTTGATAGAAATTCTCTATCAACTTTATACCCTTTTTAAATAATTGCTCACTTTTAAGCATAGTATTCTTCAGACCAAAGTTATGAGTGAGGATCACGTGGAGTTTTACTCTGTCTTTCTGAATAAATATTTCAATCTAAAATCGTTGTCTTGGAATATAATTTAATAGGAATAGTTACTCTTCCCACCCCACTATTTATCATTAAGCATTACCAAATGCAACAGTTTTAACATGCATTTAGAATAAAAAAATTAGCTTTCTGTGTCGTGCGACGATTATCAATTACTTTGTTGCGTAAGCTGTTGGCATATTATTACAGGTTCTGTGTGGATTTCTTTCAGTGTTGAGTATTTGCGTGCACGGCAGTAGAATTTTGGTTGTTTGGTCATTGTAGCAATTTTGTTTTTCCAAGAAATAGTGTTTCATCACGTCTGGTTCAACAGAAAACAATATGAATGCACAAGACAGCTGAGGGTGCTGCAAAATAACGAGGTGGTAAAAAATGAAATAAACCACCTTGAGCAATTAGCAGATACCTAGAGTTTGCATGAGATTGCAGCAAAGCGAGCGGATCGACAATTATTAATCAGTTTAGTGAACAATAATAAAACAGGACAAACGATAAGTAAGGAACACGTAAATTCTGAAGCTGGGTTGGTCGGCGATAAGTCACCACAGACTAACTAAAGTTTACAAAACTTGCCACAGTCGTGCGAAAGCTTACAACAACTGGTAACAGACACATCAGAATATGTTTTGTGTCAATGTCTTTTGAACGAACACAACACGCATCATCGTGAGTGAACAGTTATATAACACCACACTGTTAGAATCCGAGAAAGTTCCTAAAATCAATTCGTCATGGAATGAGTAAGAAAATAGACGAAACACAGGAAGCAGAACAGAGAAACATAAAGCAAGAACAGAAAATCACAGGAAGAGAAATGAAAATCACAGGGAGGAATGAAACTGAAAGTACAAATTTTATCAAGTGAGATTAGGGAAGAAATTAAAAATGACCTTCACCCGATAATCAGCAGTTACTCAACTAGATTACGTGATCTTGAAACAGAACACGAAAACTTGAAAACAAATCAGCATAATAACAACGACTAATTCTTAGCTAAAATCAGCCCCGTAGTTCCGTCCGACAGATCTACACATAAAAGAATGGAACGAAGAGCTTAACATACCGGAAAAGAACTCAGCGAACAAGTGGAAACTTTAACATAAAATTTCGAAAAACAACAAGAATAACTTCGTATGTTAACTGTTGTGGTTGGCAGGAGAGCCAACACCGTGTTACTAAAGGAGGCCTAAATGCACGCGTTTTAGCTCACGCAGGCTTGCGTGAGGTCTGGAACATGACAAGGGAATTAGAATTGAGAAAAACGGACGTAGCTGATGGAATACTTAACTTTAATCCATTAATGACGAACGTCGCTCTTGACATTACATGATTCACAGTATCAATAGTAACTGATAATGGCGCCTTGCTAGGTCGCAGCAAATAACGTAGCTGAAGGCTATGCTAATAATTTGCTGCAGTAGGGACCGATGGACAAACAGTTTGTAGATATTGCTGAAACAATGCAGGGGCGGATGCACACCCGACTGGCAGTCGTTTGAATTGATACAACCCAAGATGCGTGTTAACCACCAAAACGCTCTGGGATTCTTCGTCCACCGGTATTTGCAAGTACGCATCTGCTAGGTTCAACTTCGAAAAATATTTACCCGGCACAGTTTGTCAAAAAGATCTTCCGGGCGGGGTAAAGGAAAAGTTGCAATGACTAGTTGTGGATTCACTGTTGCCTTGAAGTCAACACAAAGTCTCCGGAAGGTTATGGCAAAATTACTAAGGGTGATGCCCAGAGAGAAGCCTGCACATGTTCAATTACACCTTGTGATTCCAAACCGTGTAATGGTTTTGCGACCTCATCACGCAATGTGTGGGGAACATTGGGCGCTCTGAAAAATTTCGGTTGCGCGTTTACTTTCAGTTCCAAATGTGCTTTATAGTTCTTAGCGCAACCGAGGCCCGGTGCAAAAATGTCTGCAAATTCTTCACATAGACGAGAAACACTGTCTGAAGGCACAGTCTGGATCACTGAGAGGACCTGATTTACTATAGACAAGTTAAACAACTGAAGTAAATCGAAACCAAACAAGTTCACTGCAGAAGAAGATAGAAGAACGTAAAATGACACAAGTTTTGTTTGTCCTTTGTAGGTAGCAAGAAGGCTGCACTGTCCTAACACAGGGATATCTTGACCGGAATAGCTAGTTAACATAACATTTGCGGCA
Source organism: Schistocerca gregaria (assembly GCF_023897955.1). Taxonomy (NCBI): domain Eukaryota; kingdom Metazoa; phylum Arthropoda; class Insecta; order Orthoptera; family Acrididae; genus Schistocerca; species Schistocerca gregaria. Next base: position 50,558,944 of record NC_064926.1, read on the forward strand.
CGCAACGGAGGTGTGCCCAGCAGTTTGTAAGTGTCTTGATTGATCAGTGAAACTGCAGCTCCGGTACCGAGCTGGAATGGTATCACTTTGCCGTTAATGTCTAAGTCTACAAAAAGTTTATTGTCCTGCTGACGACAAGAGCGACTGTCTCGTGGAGCGTGAACTGACACTGGCACATAATCACTTGCGACTTGAAGGGGAGTTCTGGCGATGTCGACGCACACTATTTTTGGGACGAACACAGTCACTGTTAGAGACAGTGGCACTGCGCGTAGTGGAATGAACTACATGAATTTCCATGGGCGAAATTTCGCGAGCCTGAGTATCCTTGGTTCGATTCCGATTCCGACGTGAAGCAAAGGGCCTGGTATGGTTTTGAGCTTCCGATCTGAACTTTTTGTGGCAAACACTCTGAACATGTCCTTTTTTATTACAATAAAAGCAAATAGCTTGGAGTGACGGGCAATTCTCACGCGAATGTATAGTAGCACACCGCGGGCATGTTTTGTCACTGCATTTGCTTGCCGGCGCGGTACACGTGGCTGAGAGCCTGGCGGCAGCGGCGCGGCCGGGCGCGAGGGCTGTTTACTGCTCCGTGCAGCTGGCCCGGCGGACCGGTTAACCTGCCACACTGCTGTCGAAGTTTCAAATGATTCCTGAGCAAAATCAAGTGTGTCCTGCCGATCCAATATGTCCATCACTTGTTGAAGGGAGGGATTTACTAGTTTAAAAATCTGTTCCCTTACACGAACATCAGAAACGTTCTGTGCAATTGCATCACTTACCATAGTATCTGAATAAGGGAGTCCACATTGACACTCAAAAGCACAATCCCTAGTAAGGCCGTACGTTTTGTACGAAATAAGGTATACCGTTTGGTAACGACATTGACTGATTCTTTGAAATATGCATCTAATGCAGACAAAATTTCTTCGTAGGACAGAGTTGCTACGTCGCGTCGGGGAAATAATTTGACTATCACGCCGACGGAAGACAACAAAAATGGCTGCCGCTCGCTACCTTGAATTCTGTAGGCGGAGAGATGGAATCGAAATTGGCGTGACCACTCCGTCCAGCTTTCCAGAGCAGCATCAAAAGGTCGAAAAGTGGGTGCAACAGCGTGTTGTGGCTGCGTTAGCGGTGAAGCGGCTGCTGTCGCATCGTTTTGCATCGCACGTTGACCCTGGACGAGCTGTCCAAGGGCATCCAGCAAGGCCTGCGTCTGCTGATTCCGTAAGCGATAAAATTCGGACAGTACATCTGGAGATTGTGGCGAAGCCATTACACAAGTAAATCAGGGCAATTTAGATAAGAACACTTTTACTCTCGTCGCCAATGTTGTGGTTGGCAGGAGAGCCAAAACCGTATTGCTAAAGGAGGCCGAAATACACGCGTTTTAGCTCACGCAGGCTGGCGTGAGGTCTGGAACATCACAAGGGAATTAGAATTGAGAAAAACGGACGTAGCTGGTGGAATACTTAACTTTAATCCATTAATGGAGAACGTCGCTCTTTATGGTACATGATTCACAATATCAATAGTACGGATACTGGCGCCTTGCTAGATCGTAGCAAATAATGTAGCTGAAGGCTACGCTAGCTATCGTCTCGGCAAATGAGAGCGTATTTTGTCAGTGAACCATCGCTAGCAAAGTCGGTTGTACATCTGGGGCGAGTGCTAGGAAGTCTCTCTAGACCTGTCGTGTGGCGGCGCTCGGTCTGGAATCACAGATAGTGGCGACACGCGGGTCCGACGTATACTACCGGTCCGCGGCCAATTTAAAGGCTACCACCTAGCAAGTGTGGTGTCTGGCGATGACACCACATTAACAATCAACACAATGTCAACCGACACGATCTTAAATAGTGAACAAAATCCGGGCAATGATGAAGTAGGAAAACTACCCAAAGAAACCAGCGTGGTACCTTTGGAGAACAACAAAACGAACATTTGGCCTTCCCAACCTGTGAGGAACACGAACAAATAACTATCATTTCAAATAACGTATGCCGAGACTCAGATAACGTTTCACTAGTTTGTTCTTCACGTATAAAGAAACGTGAAGCTTTGACACAGCATACAGACGGTCATGTAAGGCTTATGAAACAACAGCGTACACATAGTGAAAGAAAATGCAAGTGCGATGATTTTGGTCATTCTTATTCATATTTTTGCATTTTCGGTATCTATATGTATTAATGGCATTTACCTAACTTCTCACGAAAACACAGTTTCTCTCGCAGCCGAAACAGTTATTAGCCTTGGCGCCATACCAGCGACGTTTTGTGGATAGAAAGTGCTAACAGTTACGTTTAGAAACATTTTCACATAAACTACTTAGGAAATCATTGTCTTATACAAAAATGCATTTACGCACAAGGCAGCAAACAGTCCGCGGGGATATACTGAACAGTGGAGTCAAATAATTACGAAAACAAGCGACAATCTGAGTTTCAAGCTTCTCATTACGTTCGGATGTAGGTAGGGGACACCCCGTGACTGTGAAAGTTACTTTCGTGATCATAATTTTAGTTATCTGTCGTAAAGGTTCAACGATTTAGGTGAGTATCACTACATTAATAGGAACGACGAAGAAACCAAATCGAGAATATATAAGAAAAGAGTCGAAGGATAGGGTACAGAGGCTAAATAAACAAATAAATAAATAACTTGTAAGTGCAAGCTTTTCTTTGTGATGGTCTCGAGCTATCCGCCAGTCGGTTCTTGGATGTTCTCTATTATTTTTGTCAGTGATACATAAAATGAAGTACGCCGAGGTACACAAAAGTACTATGTTTAGTACAGAAACACAACAACGTAAAAATCAATCTTCCGGTTTGACAACAGCTTCGCATTTACCCTTCTCTACATGCCGTAATATGGCTTATGGAATACACACTCGTTAGCCAGGACGTTATGACCACCGACCTACCATCAATATAAATCCGTCCAGCATAGCAGCCTCACCTGCGAGGAATGACTTCTAGTCAGATAGACGCACGGTGCATGTAGTAGTATTGGTGAGCGTACTGTCCGAGTGTAGAATGTGATGTTTAGATTTTTGTGTTGGTACCGCCGGGGCTATGTAAGTAGGCTGTTTAGGTTTTTATGTTGGTAACGCCATACAGCGCTCTGTATGAAAATCACTGACTGTGCTGTGTGCAGTCTGTGGCTGGTTTGCATTGTTGGAAAATTGCTATTGTAGTGTTGGACAGTTGGATGTGAAAAGCGCGTAGCGTTGCGCAGTTGGAGATGAGCCGCCAGCAGTGGTGGATGTGAGGAGAGAGATGGCAGAATTTTGAGAGCGGACGATCTGGACGAGTGTCCACCAGAAAGAGTAAATTTGTAATTCTGCATATCATGAAATTATATATATATATATATATAATGATGATGATTTTTGAAAATTATTAAGGTAAATACATTTCTTGTTCTCTATCAAAATCTTTCATTTGCTAACTATGACGATCAGTAGTTAGTGCCTTCAGTAGTTAGAATCTTTTATTTAGCTGGCAGTATTAGCACTCGCTGTATTCCAGTGGTTTGAGTAACGAAGATTTTTGTGAGGTAAGTGATTCATGAAAGGTATAGGTTATTGTTAGTCAGGGCCATTCTTTTGTAGGGACTATTGGAAGTCAGATTGTGTTGCGCTAAAAATATTGTGTATCAGTTTAGTGAATGTCTGAGTACGTTCAGATTCACTCAGCTGTTTGAAAATCAAATAACATAGAGGTTTTCGAGCACTGTCATTTATAAAATTTTTCAAAGGGGATGTTCCAAATGGGGAAGGCGTGCGCTGATCTTAGTTTGACAGAGGGCAGATTCCGATGGCCCAGAGGCTAGGCACGAGCATTTCGGAAACTGTTGCGACTTGTAGGCTGTTTAAAGAGTGCTGTGGTGAGTGCCTTCAACACGAGCGATACCAAGGTTAAACCACGTCCAGGGGTCGTGGGGCTGTTTAGCCACCCCTTATCGTGGATGTCGGACGTCGTAGGCTGGGTTGTTGTTGTTGTGGTCTTCAGTCCTGACACTGGTTTGATGCAGCTCTCCATGCTACTCTATCCTGTGCAAGCCTCTTCATCACCCAGTACCTACTGCAACCCACATCGTTTTGAATCTGCTTGCTGTATTCATCTCTTGGTCTCCCTGTACGATTTTTACCCTCCACGCTGCCCTCCAGTACTAAATTGGTGATCCCTTGATGCCTCAGAACATGTCCTACCAATCGATCCCTTCTTCTAGTCAAGTTATGCCACAAACTTCTCCCCAAACCTATTCAATATCTCCTCATGTGTTATGTGATCTACCTATCTAATCTTAAGCATTCTTCTGTAGCACCACATTTCTAAAACTTCTATTCTCTTCTTGTCCAAACTATTTACCGTCCATGTTTCACTTCCATACGTGGCTACACTCCATACAAATACTTTCAGAACTGACTACCTGACACTTAAATCTATACTCGATGTTAACAAATTTCTCTTCTTCAGAAACGCTTTCCTTGCCATTGCCAGTCTACATTTTATATCCTCTCTACTTCGACCATCATCATTTATTTTTCTGCCCAAATAGCAAGCCTCCTTTACTGCTTTAAGTGTCTCATTTCCTAATCTAATGCCCTCAGCATCTCCCGACTTAATTCGATACTAGAGATACTGGAGATACTAGAAGGTATCAGACAGATTACATAATGGTAAGACATTCCATTATTCTCGTTTTGCTTTTGTTGATGTACGTCTTATATCCTCCTTTCAAGACACTTTCCATTCCGTTCAACTGCTCTTCCAAGTCCTTTGCTGTCTCTGACATAATTACAATGTCATCGGCGAACCTCAAAGTTTTTATTTCTTCTCCATGAATTTTAATACCTGCTCTGAATTTTTCTTTTCTTTCCTTCACTGCTTGCTCAATATACAGAGTGAATAACATCGGAGAGAGGCTACAACCCTGTCTCACTCCCTTCCCAACCACTGCTTCACTTTCATGTCCCTCGACTCTTATAACTGCCATCTGGTTTCTGTAAAAATTGTAAATACCTTTTCGCTCCCCGTATTTCACCAATGCCACCTTCAGAATTTGAAAGAGAGTATTCCAGTCAACATTGTCAAACGCTTTCTCTAAGTCTACAAATGCTAGAAACGTAGGTTCTTCTTTCCTTAATCTAGCTTCGAAGATAAGTCGTAGGGTCAGTATTGCCTCACGTGTTCCAATATTTCTAGGGAATCCAAACTGATCTTCCCCGAGGTCGGCTTCTATTAGTTTTTCCATTCGTCTGTAAAGAATTCGTGCTAGTATTTTGCATCCGTGACTTATTAAACTGGTAGTTCGGTAATTTTCACATCTGTCAACACCTGCTTTCTTTGTTATTGGGATTATTATATTCTTCTTGACGTCTGAGGGTATTTCCCCAGTCTCATACATCTTGCTCACCAGATGGTAGAGTTTTGTCAGGACTGGCCCTCCCAAGGCTGTCAGTAGTTCTAATGGAATGTTATCTACTCCCAGGGCCTTGTTTCGACTCAGGTCTTTCAGTGCTGTGTCAAACTCTTAACGCAGTATCATATCTCCCATTTCATCTTCACCTACATCCTCTTCCATTTCCATAATGTTGTCCACAAACATACCACCCTTGTATAGACCCTCTATATACCCCTTCCACCTGCCTGCTTGCCTTCTTTGCTTAGAACTGGGTTTCCATCTGAGCTCTTCATATTCATTCAAGTGGTTCTCCTTTCTCCAAAGGTCTCTTTAATTTTCCTGTAGGCAGTATCTATCTTAACCCTAGTGAGATAAGCCTCTAATTCCTTACATTTGTCCTCTAGCCATCCCTGCTTAGCCATTTTGCACTTCCTATCGATCTCATTTTTGAGACGTTTGTATTCCTTTTTGCCTGCTTCATTTACTGCATTTTTATATTTCCTCCTTTCATTAATTAAATTCAATATTTCTTCTGTTACACAAGGATTTCTACTATCCCTCGACCTATTTACGTACTTGATCCTCTGCTGCCTTCACTATTTCATCCCTCAAAGCCACCCATTCTTCTTCTACTGTATCTCTTTCCCCCATTCCTGTCAATTGTTCTCTCGTGGTCTCCCTGAAACTCTGTACAACCTCTGGTTCTTTCAGTTTATCCAGGTCCCTTCTCCTTAAATTCCCACCTTTTTGCAGTTTCTTCAGTTTTAATCTACAGTTCATAACCAATAGATTGTGGTCAGAGTCCACATCTGCCCCTGGAAATGTCTTACAATTTAAAATCTGGTTCCCAAATCTCCGTCTCACCTTTACGCAATCTGTCTGATACCTTCTAGTATCTCCAGGATTCTTCCGTGTATACAACCTTCTTTTGTAATTCTTGAACCAAGTGTTAGCTATGATTAAGTTGTGCTCTGTGCAAAATTCTACCAGGCGGCTTCCTCTTCCATTTCTTACTCTCAATCCATATTCACCTACTATTTTTTTCTTCTGTTCCTTTTCGTAATATCGAATTCCAGTCTCCCTTCACTACCTGAATAATTTCTTTTATTTCATCATACATTTCTTTAATTTCTTCGTCATCTGCAGAGCTAGTTGGCATATAAACTTGTACTACTGTAGTAGGTGTGGGCTTCGTATCTATCTTGGCCAGAATAATGCGTTCACTATGCTGTTTGTAGTAGCTTACCCGCATTCCTATTTTCCTATTCATTATTAAACCTACTCCTGCATTACCCCTATTTCATTTTGTATTTATAACCCTGTATTCGCCTGACCAAAAGTCTAGTTCCTCCTGCCACCGAACTTCACTAATTCCCACTATATCTAACTTTAACCTGTCCACTTCCCTTTTTAAATTTTCTAACCTACCTGCCCGATTAAGGGATCTGACATTCCACGCTCCGATCCGTAGAACGTTAGTTTCCTTTCTCCTGATAACGACGTCCTCTTGAGTAGTCCCCGCCCGGAGATCCGAATGGGGGACTATTTTACCTCCAGAATATTTTACCCAAGAGGACGCCATCATCATTTAACCATACAGCAGAGCTGCATGCCCTCGGGAAAAATTACGGCTGTAGTTTCCCCTTGCTTTCAACTGTTCGCAGTACCAGCACAGCAAGGCCGTTTTGGTTACTGTTACAAGGTCAAATTAGTCAATCATGCAGACTGTTGCCCCTGCAACTACTGAAAAGGCTGCTGCCCCTCTTCAGGACCCACACGTTTGTCTGGCCTCTCAACATATACCCCTCCGTTGTGGTTGCAACTGCGGTATGGCTATCTGTATCGCTGAGGCACGCAAGGCTCCCCACCAACGGCAAGATCCGTGGTTCATGGGAGGGGGGGGAGGGGGGGTAGACTAGTAAAAATGGACAGGCGCGAACTGTGGCGGGCATAACATCAGACTTTAACGCTGGGCAGAGTACAAGTGTGTCTGAACACACAATGCGCCGAACACTCTTAATGATGGACCTCCGCAGCCGACGATCCATCTGCCTATATTAACACCACGGCACCGCGAAGTGCGACTGAGATGGGCCTCTGACCACCGGAAAACGACGTTGGCGCAGTGGCAGAGCGTTGCATGGTCTGATGAATGCCTTCTTCATCTTGGCAGTGGGTGGGCGCTAGATTCCGTCGCCTTCCAGGCATCTGTACTGCGGGAGGGAGACAATCTGGCGGCGGCTCCATCATGCTCCGGGGAACATTCATGTGGGCATCTATGATTCCGATGGAGCTCGTGCAATACACAACGGCGGCCAAGGAGTAGCACACGCTGCTCGCAGACCACGTACACCACTTCACGACGATCATGTTTCCCAATGGCAGTAGCATTTTTCGGCAAGAGAAAGCCCTATGTCGCAAGGTCAGGAGTGTGATGAAGTGATTCGAGAAAAACAGTGACGAGTGTCAATTGATGAGCTCGCCCCCAACTCACCAGATATGAATCCAATCGAATACATCTGGGATGTGAATGTACATGGCGTCACAGCTCGTCGCGTACCGGCCCAGGAATTAAGTGACTTGTATGTGCAGATGAGAGTCAATTACCTTCAGCGACCTACCGAGGCCTCATTGCTTCCATGCAACGACGGGCCGCCACAATTATCCATGCCAGAGGTGGGCATAATGTTCTGGTTGATCATTCTAGATGTACAGATAGTGCCTGAATTTCAAAAACTACTTCATCTGCCTTTTTTGGTTTATTAACGTCACTACTAAGAACTGAAATAGGCAATGGGTGGGGTAACCTGATGTACAAAGAAACCATCCCATCACTCAACTTCATTTGCTTGGAGTCCCACTGGAAAAGTAATTAAAGACTTTGGCTAGACTTCGAAGCCTGGTCCTCTCCGATGTCCGTGCCTCAACCAGTGCGACACGCCGATGAGATATGCCCCAACAAGTTTCAAGATTTCATCTCGTTTTGAAATGGATCCGTGTATCGTACAGCCTCAGTAACAAAACGTCCGCCCCCGGTAGCTGGGTGGTCAGCGCGACAGAACGTCAATCCTAAGGGTCCGGGCTCGATTCCCGGCTGGGTCGGAGATTTTCAGCGCTCTGGGACTGGGTGTTGTGAGGTCCTACCTATCATCATTTCATCCCCACGGACGCGCAAGTCACCAAAGTGGCGTCAAATCGAAAGACTTGCACCCAGCGAATGGTCTACCCGACAGGAGTCCCTAGTCACACGACATTTATTTTTAGTAATAAAACGTCTAGCACATATCCAGAACTCATATGCACTTCCCACACACAAAAGACCAAAGCAACAATTACATTTAATTGTTGAAACTGCGCCACAAATACTTAGAATGAGGTCTGTTTGGTAGCAGCCAAATTTTCACCGTGCGTCTACTGCAGTCACTGAACACAAAACAACGCAAACGACCGATAACGAAGTTGAGCACTGGCAAACAAATTTGGTATTCCGCAGATGGATGGGAGGCTAACGCCACTCTGAAACGAACGTGTTTGCCGTTGGAGTTAGTAGCCGTGTAAACCGTTATTATGGCGGCCAGTTCCAACACATGGGAAGGCTGCGCGGCCGAGCAAACAAAAACTGCTTTATAAATGGAGGCGAGCTCGCCGGAACAAAACACGGGTCCGCCGTTACTGGTAATTGAAAATTGTGACTTCCACACTCGGTCATTTATTAAATGGGACGAAAACGTAATTATTTTGGAGGGCTAACTGTCTCGTGGGGACGAAACTGTACTTTGGTAGGGCAATTAAACTGTGTGGTTTTATTTACTACCAGTCACAACTTCGTACCAGAGACACTTTGCGTTAAGAGGTCCTCCGTCATACACTACACGTAATATAAACATGCGAACATGGCGGTACTGCTATTGTACTGACCACAGGAACTGAAAATATGAGGCGCCTCCGTTGTTCTGACGGATATGAGACATCATTCCGGTATCAGTGTACACGAACCCGGCAGAATATTTCAACAAACTCAGAAATCAAAGATTGACGTTTTTTCACAACTTCGTGACGGGTGTACTGCTGACACTGCCGTATTCCAAGATGATAAAAGATTATACAGAGGACAGCGCAAATACTTTTCAGGTTTTCTGACTATTCTATCATGGTATCACACATCCACTGGTTGCTAAATCACCCGTTATTAGGCCAATATAACATTTCTGTGACTAAATGGATCAATGGTTCGAACGTAACATTCAGCATCATCGGTCAAAAATTTCATAGGTCTGCGCGATATAGACATCAACGAACGATTACAACTGGACTAATGGTTCAAATGGCTCTGAACACTATGGGACTTAACATCTGAGGTCATCAGTCGCCTAGACTTGGAACTACTTAAACCTAACTAACCTAAGGACATCACGCACATCCATACCCGGGGCAGGATTCGAACCTGCGACCGTAGCAGTCCCGCGGTTCCGGACTGCAGTGCCTAGAACCACACAGCCACCGCGGCCGCCGATTACAACTGGGTATAAAATGGCTGAAAAAGCTTGCGGACACTCCTCGCCGCCTAATTGACGTTATTATTAAGGCTAGAGGGGTTGAAAGGTCTCTGTTGGATTCCTTTCATTTCTTAAATCTGTTGTCATTTATGGCATAAATTCCACTTCTAAATTTACTGTGGTGTTTCGGACTCTATGTGGGAGGAGACTGAGCAGTTGAACGTGTTACTTTTACACATAAACAAGAACGATCTGTCACACAACTACACTTTAAAACACAGTTTATATGTAATTCATGTCACACAGTCTCATACGGAACCTACGTCCGCTTTCTTTTATATACTGTATATGATAAGATACTGCCATCCTTCCCTTCTGTGTGAAAGAATGAATGAGCAAAAGTATTTCTAGTTGCATGCTTGATGGTAGCAGACAAGCCTGTCTGCTAGAGAACAGTAGGACCAACGTCGGCACAGGTAGCTACACTTTCCAAAAGGAAAGAGGTTTCTATTCTTAGTACGATCCTGTCCGTCCCTTGTCATGTTGGTATAGAAAGCTGTCTCTCTGGTCAATTCCGTTTGTACCTGTGAACCATTCATGGTAGGGGCCCAGGCAAGTCGGTCCGCGGCGAGCGTCTGAAGTGTTAAGATCTTCGGCTAAGCGCATCTGTGCTAAGTCCGTAGGACAATGGATTTCTTTAGTTTGGCCTGACTGAAAATTTAATCACCTTTATTTCAGGTTTCGATCTAAAATATCTAATGTTATCTTAAATTGCAACGCAGTGTAATTTGAGTGTGACGTTCAGAATATCTTCTGGTAGTTGCTTTGTCACTACTTTATGAGTAAAGTGGAAGCACGTGTTGATCAGTAACTCAAACTAAGATCGTCAATCTTAAATGCGAATGTTCGTGAGATTATAACGTCTCGTCTTGACAATATTTTTCAAAATAGCAACTTTTCTTTATGTTCAACCCATGTGGAATGTACTTTGTGAGATCAGTACCACGTGCTTATACTGTTGTTTGACCTATCACGTTAGTAGTAAGATGATATTAACCAATTCGAGGTTTTTCTTTTGTAAAGTAAGTTTCGATGTAATTTATTTTAATTATCAAAATTATTGTTGAGTTACATGCTTCGTGTAAACCAAGTTGACCACGTGAAGCAAGTGGTGTTATCATCAACGTAGCCCTCAGCTATTCTTTTCGGAAAGATTTCACAGAGAGTTAGTATGAATTTAGTATACCAGTGTTAACAGAACAATGATCAGTGTTAAAATAAATGTCCAAATATAAACTGATTTTTTTTAAATTCCCTTTTATATATATATCACCAGTTCTCGTAAGATGACTATTAAAAGATTACAATTACTGTTAGTCTGTTTGGGAATTTGGTAAGCTAGACTGGATACCTGGTGACAGTTGCTTAGTAATGCAAGGTCAACTTCCCCAGATAGCTCACAGCTTTTAACCCGCTTTTATTGTCTTGAATATCAGCACCGCTTTCAGAACAACTTAATGCTTCAAATTTACAGGGTTGTTATAAGGTATTAGGGTGACATTTTCAAAGGTTGTCTCATTTTTAGTCAGGCGTGCTTATGATTATCGGTGTGCAATACTTTGCATGATACAAAGAGAAGAACTCAGATACCTGGTCGGGTGTCATATTTACTTTGTACACGTACCAGCGGGCATGCAAATGGTTAGAATTGCTGCTTGTGACAGGTAGAACGGCCAAATTTGTGCATAAATGTTGTTACCAGCCCTCGCAGGTGTATAATGGGAGTAGACAGTATCGCATATTGAGTAATCACCGTGATGAACGAGAAGATATGGTGTGAGACACCATTATCGGCACCTGTCAGGGTTTTAAAGGGACCCCATTGTGGGACTCCAACTGGCTGGTTGGTCGAATAGTGCAGTATCGACGTTTGTGGGCATTCCGATGTGACAGTGGCCAACTTTGGACTCCATGATAAACTAACGCGAAGGATACTCATCGTCAAGGGGCTGTTCGACCATGTCTGACCACCACAAGGGAAGATGGTCGTATTATGCACCAAGCACTTCTGCCCCTACCACCCGAGAACAAGTACTGGGCTCCCTGAACATTCTGTGTCATTCCGCACATTAGCGAAGACAAACAGCAGCCGGACCAGCGAACTACTGCCCCATGCTTAGGCCATCACTGTCACCACAGCACAAACGGCTGCGTTTGGAGACGAACCGTGACTGCGAAATACGGAATGCTAATGAATAGCGTTAGTGGTGGTCAACGGCTCTGCACCACAGATGATCATAGTCAGCTTGTACTGCAGCGATCCGAAGGACGTCCAAGTCTTCCAGTGTTTTAGAGAGGCACAGTGGGGTTACCTCTGGTGCCATGGTGTAGGAGCCATTGGGTGTGACGTCAGCTCACAGCAGGTAGTGTTTGAGGGAACTCTGACGGCACAGCGGTATATCGCGGACGTCCTGTACCTCGCTTGGTTCCCGTCCAAACACGGCATATTTCTCTATGAACTGCCGAGTGATGTTGAGGTGTTGGAAAAATAACACAAACCAGGGAAATATTTATGAGAAGACTGACGCACAACTGTAATTTGTTAAGAAACAAAGTGCTAGAAAAAGCCAACTCTGATTTCGATGCAGCGTTGTGCTCGATTTTTCAAAGTGTCTGACCAACAGCAGCAAAACCGTTGTCATTGTTATGTAGTAACTCTTCCACAGTGCAAGGTTATTCGAGCTCATCCGGCACTTTAATATTCCCCACAGGTAAGAATCACCACAGAACGGATCAGGTGCTCGAGGTCGCCAGGTATGCACACTACCTCCGTTGATTGCTCGCTCCTCACCGGACACCTCATGCATCTGTGAGAAAGTGGTCAGTGCGGTATGTACGATAATGCTAGAAGCTTAAGAGATGAAGTATTGCCCCAGCCAGGACTTGAACTTGGGTCTCCTCTCTTACTATTCACATGTGTTAGCCACTACACTACCGCAGTGGTATTGTTAACAGCCCTGCACGAACTAAACTAACACAAAATGCAATTCACATCTTGAGCTGATTTTCCCCTCCTTAGATCGTCACTTCTGTCACTGACAGATTTCAGCTATCAGTCGTCCTTTTTAAATTTTATTCGCAGATCCAGATTTCAGCTAGAAACTAGCCATTCTCAATGCACTATCATTTTTTATCAATGCATGGAATGCCTGTTGGTCGGGCTTCATCTACAGTTCTTTGAGTATTCAATCAATGATGTTTGTATATATGTCAAACCTACAGTTGAGATTTTCAGTTATCATAACCAATATCATTCACATACGATCAAGTGCAATATAGATTAGATGTATTTTCGCAAGCGTTTGAACGAATATTTTCGGAAGTTGGGATCAAATTGAAGAAAAGTAGTGTTATTTGTGGTTTCGTAAAGGGAGAAGCAGCTATATGGTGTTCTAAATACCTTAATAACTTTTCGACAATTGATCAGTTTCAAGTAAAATTTAAAATAGACTTTTTGTGTCCTATAGAGCATTTTGTGTTGTACAATTATCGCAGGCCTCACCCTGAAAATTATTTAAGCTGTAATAAATATGCGGCAGAGGATTTAAGCTTTGAATATACGAGGGCTGTTCAGAAAGTAAGGTCCGATGGGTCACAAAATGGAAACCACTGTGAAAATCAAAAATATTTTATTTTCAACGGTTAGTAACACCTTTGAGTTACTTCTCTGCTTATTCGCCGCTCCGACGTGACATCCGTCATAGCATTGTACCAACTTTCAAATACCTTTGTCATAGAAGGCAGCCGCCAGTGCTTTCCGCTAATTCTCTACACTGGTCTATAGCACGCTGTCTGCGCCAAAATGTTGTCTTCATAGCCAGGTTCATGTGTGCAGAGATGATACTCCGATGGAGCCAATTAGGGGCTCTATTGTGGGAGATCAAACATTTCTATCGAAAACGCTGTAGGAGGTTCTTCAGTGCGACTGCAGAGAGCGGCCGAGAATTGTCATGAAGAATAGAAACGCATGGCAGTTATGTTATGTGGGTTGCATAACATCAGCCGAAAACTGTCACCAGGTCTTCATACTTGGAGGGATACACTATTTTCTAGACATTTCTTTACGTGCTCACTGTGCTCTCAGAACTCAGAAGAGCGACATGACGTGTTGGTCAGATACATTAGAGACACTGGCCAAATGTGTGCAATGCTTCGTCGGGTTTTATCTATGATTTCCATTTCGCGCCCGATCGGATCTTACTATCCGAACAGCTCTCGTGGTTTATGTCAAAGAAGTTTACTTACAGCGAAGATATTCAAGTGTGTTCTGGGTATAGGTATTATTATAAGTACAAGCACATGAACGAATATGTGATTAGAGCATTACAAAATGAATGCATAGTACGTTACGTTATTAACGGAGTTACCGTCTGTGGAAGGAGGAAAGTTTATTAGCAGTGCATGCTGTGTGATGACAGGAATTCACACTGTATTAGTTTACACAGTGTCCACTCTTTATCTTCGTTCCTGTGTTTTTATTGCCTCCCAAAAGACAGACGCGACATCCGAGCCACACTGTATCAATAGTCTTGTCCCTGCACAACAGGAGAGCTACGTAACCGCCCTAATTATTGGGGCAGCACCTCATACACTAAATTCCTCCCGTCGATAACTACTCACTGTTCTAATTTCCTCCCCCTTTCGGAAGGGTCTGGCCAGAACGGCCGGAGACAGCAGTCACGTGTGCGTGAGTTTTTTGTGTGTGGTTTTGTAAATGTATATGTGGGTTTTGCTTCCTTTCTGAAGAAGACTTTGGCTGAAAACCTATGTGAACACTCTTTTCGTGATGCCTGCCTGCTGCTCGGCATGCGAGTATCAATATATCCTTTTCACAGCATATTTATTCCCTCATGAAGTTTGTTGGAAATAATCCACTGCACTTCAACAGGAACTATGTTGTAATTAATTACAATACCAGGGGAAAAATGATATTCATTACGCTACCTTAAGGTTGTTGCACAAACAGGGTTCAGAATGGTGCAATCAAAAGTTTTGGTCACTTACTCATTGATAAAAAATGCCTGACAGATAGCAAATTAAAATTTGAAATTAAACTGAAAATGTTTCGCTTCGACTACACCTTCTATTTCGCAGAGAATTATCTATTACTGAAATGTGTAAATGGTCATGGGTAGAAGTTACTGGCTAGCAGCTGTCTGTCTTTATTTAAAAACCAAGGAAAACTAATAAATGATCAAGATGGAGGCAAACTTACAAAACAAAAAAAAACTCGTTCCACATCATTACGATTTATGAATGGAACGTGAAACTAACTACTGCTATATCACAAAGCATGATCTACGCTCATATACTTTGAAAACCTCAAAATGAAATTCAAAACTAAAATGAAGCAAATGATCAAAGTAGATGTACATGAGACCTGTGGGCTGTTTGGTTATTCCTGAAAAACTGACACAGTTACTGGCGAGAAATATTCGGGGAAAAGAAAAAAAACAGGGTATTGTTGAAAAGGTAGGCCTACATTTTACACCGGACTGGCAACTATTGCTAAAAAAAATTACATACATACATGTTAAAGCAAAATATCCATTTTATGGTATCTTAAGCTTTTGAGACTATTCCCTTAATCACATTTATAGCATTCCACACTGATGGAAGATGTTTAATAGATTATATTGTGTCTTTTACGCTGCAAATTGCTATTTGTAGTCACACACTCAGTGACGCATCATTGTAAAGATTTCAAAGTGAGAACGTGTGTAAACTGCAGTCAAACTAACGCACTGACAATCTAATAAAAAAAGAACTTTATTCTGTAAGATGGTTCTGTTTCCACGACATTTCAGTAATCGTTCAATTTGTTGACATGCACAAGATACGACAGTATGCCTTTCTTCTTTCCTCATTGCACACGTTTATGAACTAACAAAGAACACGTAGGTAAGTTTTGTTGGAAAAGTGAACATTAAAAATGTTGAGCATGCCAGTTGAAAGCTGAAAATATGACTAACAAGAAGCAGTACCAGTAAGAAAACAAGCAGTGGTGTCGGAGTTCCACCATCATTTCCTGTTGATACAGATGTAGCGAAAGCGGAATGAAATGCATTATGCAATCATCCTTTTCACGTCACATCTGTCTCTTCTTGGTTATTCGAAGTAGCCGATTAAAAACAAATTACATTAACAGGGCCAAATGTGTCGCATTACTAAATGCGCATTCAAGAACAGAGCAATAACAGATGAAACCTTCCCGTCTAATATTGGATGAACGTTTGCTTGCTGACTGAACGCTGCGTCTCTTAAAATCTTTTAACTGCTGCTCTGTCAAGACTACCTGCTGATTATTACGACGAAACATAAAATGTGTTGTCGCCGTGGCCCTCAGTCGTTACCTGAAATTATTAAGACTGATTCTTACCTTTAATTATTTATACTGGATCGCCATCTGACTGCTACAGCAAACTGTGGAATGAATATACTTACTTCTCTTTAACATAATTATAAGCTGCTGGTGGAGTTTCATAATACTTTGTGACTGGAATTCTTTAAGTTGAAGTTAATTTAGATTTGATAAAAGCTGAAGCTCAGTTTAGACTTTTCTTTTAAGATAACAATAAATTCCGTAAAGCATTTACGTGAATGATTTTGGGATAGAAAATTCTTAATGCATTTAATCTGGTAGAAGTTAACTATATTCTGAGAACGATCTTGACAAACAATTACAAGGGGTATAGTTCTTTACAAAAATTCTTAAAAAGTAGCGTTGCGCTACATACCTAATTTTCCATCAAAATTACATAACTATATTCTGAGAACGATCTTGACAAACAATTACAAGGGGCATAGTTCTTTACAAAAATTCTTAAAAAGTAGCGTTGCGCTACATACCTAATTTTCCATCAAAATTACATAACTATATTCTGAGAACGATCTTGACAAACAATTACAAGGGGCATAGTTCTTTACAAAAATTCTTAAAAACTAGCATTGCGCTACATATAGCGAGTGGCTGGCGAGCACACCGCTTCTTTCAAAGTGTTAATTCATACCTCGCTTACAGCGACCTCCTCTCATGTCTCGCTAGCTACGACTGCCTCGTCTCACATCTTACTCGCAACTGCTCGCTTCCAACGCTCAATGCTACAAAAGTGCGGTCTCGCCGCCAACAATGGTTTTTGGTGCAGACAATCCCTGCTACCATTACAGATGTATTACTGCGCGCTGTTTCCCGCTCTTTCTCAAAATGTATCTATGCGCGGTTTCCCGCTCTTTCTCAATAATACACAATGCAATTTAATTAACAAAACAATTTAAATAAGAAACAGTTCAGATAATTACATGCTAAAACAGTTTAAATACGCCTATTACATAATTACACAGAGAAACGTTACTGATGCAAGGGTTGAGTTGGGTTGTTTGGGGAAGGAGACCAGACAGCGAGGTCAACGGTCTCATCGGATTAGGGAAGGACGCGGAAGGAAGTCGGCCGTGCCCTTTGAAAGGAATCATCCCGGCATTTGCCTGGAGCGACTGAGGGAAATCACGGAAAACCTAAATCAGGATGGCCTGCCGCGGGACTGAACCGTCGTCCTCCCGAATGCGAGCTGATGCAAGCACTGTAATTTTTAATTTTTGAAACAGTTGATGCGTGCACACGACAGAACTAATGAGCAAGAAACAATTGTAAACAGCAACCTGTCATTGTTTTGGGCTACTTAAAATGGTGACAGGGCCAAACCACTCTGACTTCAAAGTAACGTACATCCTAAGTTAGTATTGCGACCTCCCTTCTATCTTTACCTCTCTTCTTACACGACTGATTTTGTCAGAACTGCCATCTATGATAATCAGACATAATTAAATTGATAAACACTTCTAATCTAAATTAATTTCCAGCTGAAATGAGAGCAAAAGTATCCCGTTGGATGTATGTTGGGCAGAGGCTGGCAGGACAGGGGAGAGGGAGCCAGCGTCGGAACATTTGCGGGTCACCGTCCGTTTCAAAAAACACTCGCCACTACTGCGAGGTGAGCAGCAGAAACCAGGTAAAAGTCGCTGGGCCCGGTATATTGCACCAAGGCGTCTGTGTTTCCATCTTGAAAGACAGAAACCTACTGAGCCATGTATTTAACATGGCATGCTCATCATCGCCAGGGAGGTGATCCCTAACTAATAGCGGCGGGGTGTCAAGTATTGTCTTGTCGTACTCCCATCAGGAAGCCCGTGTCCTGGGAACTGCTGGGCACGGTTAGTTTCAGAAATAAAATCTGTAATGTCGAGTGTGGTCGCCTGGCGTTTTGTGCTTGGGAGCACAGCACTCGAGCCATCAGGCTAGCGCCAATCTAATTTTATTGCCATTGACTCTACAAAGAAACAGTGAGAGCAGCTGACATTGGCGAAAATAAATAAATTCTGAAGTGCGAGAATAGAACTCGCTTTTACGTTTGAGCAGAAAGACTTAGTGGCTGAAACGCGAAATAGATAGTCGGGGTCAGAGGTCGCCTATTTCTGATCTCCAGCACTAAAAGTCACACTATTTTTTATTAAATCAAAACTGAGTATGGAAGGGAGACTCCTGCCTTGTTAAAACGGACCTTATTTGTCGGCACTCAGAGGAATTATTGTCATTGGCGATCAAACTCATGCACATGTGACTGTCATATAGGCAGCATAAAATTTGTCTCCGTCATAGTTTTTTCCTTTGTCTTACTGATGCACTCCGGACTGAACACATTCAGCGCCGGGCCATGAAATGGAGAGAGACTTCGATTCAAGGCTCTGAGTGTTCGTAAACCGAGTTACAGGACGTATGCTTGGTTTTACAATTAATAAGAAGAATTTCATTTTTTTCATTCAAGTATGTTTATTAGCAATCAAGAGCTCAACATGGACTCACTCAAGAAATGCCGTGCGCAAATGTTTGGCAAGTTAGTGCCGAGCCGTTGCGTGGAACAGACGGTTTCGTATCTGCAGAAGGCGTGAAGGCTCTGCAACTCAGCACGGTCAGCGCGGGTACTTCACGGGCCGACGGTGACCCGCTGAAAACGGGGCAACAGAGGCCGGAGAGCGGAACGAACCCGCCGCACGGGAAGCGAAGCTTTCGAACCCACGTAGACACGGCCACGGCGGTGTAATTGCGCAAAGCCAAGGTTATGAAAGGAAAGCTTGGTCCCGAATGGAAACGGACTGCAATCGGCTAGCGCAGTGACGTCACTACAGGAGCAAAGTGAGTCAGCGGCTGGTGCGCCGAACAGCTCTTTACGACAATTGATTTACCAGTTTAGATGTTAGCAGAAGATAAAAGAGTGTCACTGCCAGTATTTTCGCTGTAGTCCTGCTTTTGCCTTTGCATTTTGAGCTTCATATTGAGGTAACGCATAAATTGTGTTCGAATACTGCGAATTACCTCTAAGAAAACGGCCTATTGACACACCGTCGACATGGGTTTAGGAAACATCGTTCCCGTGAAACACTACTAGCTCTTTATTGACATGTAATGTTGAGTGCTATTGACAAGGGATTTCAGATGGATTCCGTATTTCTGGATATCCGGAAGGCTTTTGACACGGTACGACACAAGCGGCTCGTAGTGAAATTGCATGCTTATGGAATATCGTCTCACTTACGTGAGTGGATTTGTGATTTCCTGTCGGATAGGTCACAGTTCGTAGTAATTGACGGAAAGTCATCGAGTAAGACAGAAGTGAGTTCTGGCGTCCCCCAAGGTAGTGTTATAGGCCCTTTGCAGTTCCTTATCTATATAAACGATTTGGGAGACCATCTGAGCAGCTGTCTTCGGTTATTTGCAGATGACGCGGTCATTTATCGACTAATGAAGTCATCAGAAGATCAAAAAAACTGCAAAACGATTTAGAAAAGATATCTGAATGATACTAAAAGTGGAAGTTGACAGTAAATAACGAAAAGTGTGAGGTCATCCACATGAGTGTTAAAAGGAACTCGTTAAACTTCGGTTACACGAATACTCAGTCACCTCTAAAAGCCTTAAATTCAACTAAATACCTAGGTATTACAGTTAAAAACAACTTAAACTGGAAGGAACACACAGAAAATGTTGTGGTGAAGGATAACCAATGACTGTGTTTTATTGGCGGAACACTTGGAAAATGTTACAGACTTACTAAGGAAACTGCCTACACTACGTTTGTCCGTCTTCTTTTAGAATAGTGCTGCGCGCTGTGGGATACTTACCAAATAGGACTGATGGAGTACATCGAAAAAGTTCAAGGAAAGGCGGCAAGTTTTGTATATCGCGAAATATGGGAGAGAGGGTCACAGAAATGGTACAGCATTTGGGCTGGTGCAACGGAATCTTCTCAGGAAATTCCAATCACCAACTTGCTTCCCCGAATGGAAAATATTTTGTTGACACCATCCTATATATGGAGGAACGATCACAACAAGGGAAATCAGTGCTCGTGCGGAAAGACATAGCTGTTCATTCTTTCCGCGCGCTGTACGAGATTGGAATAATAGAGAATTGTGCACGTGGTTCGATGAACCCTCTGCCCGGCACTGAAATGTATCGAAGTAGATGTAGATGTACAATAAAAAGTCTGGTTCTAAGACATAGTTTAGCAATTTCTGCTGAAAACCCGCATAACTGGATTGAACAGCAGCGTAGATTATTTTCACTATATTTCGAAATACTTTCCAAACCGTTAAATCCATTAAAAATGAGTTCAAACTGCGACGCCTAACGTAACCAATCATCTACCGGAAATGTAAGCCCACAGCGGGATAAGACTTCACTTCAGCCAACATGATCCGCATCTGTAGCAGAAAGACATAAAATATTACAAGAGCATTTTCCTAGCGTGTAGTCATAATTCCTTGCACGATAAGCGGTGAAACCAGCCATGTATCACAGTCGTTCTGCAGAGCAGTCAGGTTCCTCCTTGAAAGCCGGTCCTTCTGATGCGTGGAGTGGCTTAAGGCCTGCAAACAGTCCAAAGAACGAGGGAACAGTTGATATTATGCCTTTCTGGAATGGGAACAAACAATCTGTATTGCCTACGTGCAATTTTTCGGCAGACTTGTGTACAATACTGGCCATTAAAATTGCTACACCAAGAAGAAATGCAGATGATAAACGGATATTCATTGGACAAATAAATATATTACACTAGAACTGACATGAGATTACATTTTCAAGCAATTTTCAGGCATAGATCCTGCGAAATCAGTACCCAAAACAACCACCTCTGGCCTTAATAACGGTTTTGATACGACTGGGCATTGAGTCAAACAGAGCTTGGATGGCGTGTACAGGTACAGTTGCCCATGCAGCTTCAACACGATACCACAGTTCATCAAGAGTACTGACTGGCGTATTGTGACAAGCTAGTTGCTCGGCTTCCATTGAGCAGACGTTTTCAGTTGGTGAGAGATCTGAAGAATGGACTGGCCAGGGCAGCAGTCTAACATCTTCTTTATCCAGGAAGGCCCTTACAGGACCTGCAACATGTGGTTGTGCATTATCCTGCCGAAATGAATGGTTTTCGCAGGGATCGAATGAAGGGTAGAGCCACGGGTCGTAACACACCTGAAATGTAACGTGCACTGTTCAAAGTGCCGTCAATGCGAACAAGAGTGACCGATACGTGTAACCAATCGCACCCCTTACCATCACGCCGGGTGATACGCTAGAATGGTGATGACGAATACAGGGTTGCAATGTAGGGACGTCACACACATCCATGCCTGAGGCAGAATTCGAATCTGCGACCGTAGCAGTCGCACGGTTCTGGACTGAGCGCCTAGAACCGCTGGACTACCGCGGCCAGCGAACAGCCATGATCTCCAAGCTGATACTCCACGCTGCTGCAAACGTCGTCGAACTGTTCGTGCAGATGGTTGTTGTCTTGCAAACGTCCCCATCTGTTGACTCAGGGTTCGAGACGCAGCTGCACACCGCGCAGGGTTAGCCGAGCAGTCTAAAGGCGCTGCAGTCATGGACTGTGATGGTGGTCCCGGCGGAGGTTCAAGTCCTCCCTCGGGAATGGGTGTGTGTGTTTGTCCTTAGGATAATTTAGATTAGGTAGTGTGTAAGCTTAGGGACTGATGACCTTAGCAGTTAAGTCCCGTAAGATTTCACACACATTTGAACATCTGAACGTGGCTGCACGATCCGTTACAGCTATGCGGAAAAGATGCCTGTCATCTCGACTGCTAGTGATATGAGGCCATTGGGATCCAGTACGGCGTTCCGTATTACCCTCCTGAACCAAACGATTCCATATTCTGCTAATAGTCATTGGATCTCGACCAACGTGAGCAGCAGTGTTTTAAACATTCATGGTGGTGTCTGTTTGTACTATATCGTGTCTCCCTACCACTTTCGCGCAACGACGCTCTGAGCGTGTTTTTTAGGGAATTAACTAGTTTGAACCTGGGACCTGCTGCTGGTAAGGAGACGTCGACCACACATGACATGTAGAATTCAGAAGAGTTCAGTGAGACTAGCGATGATATAACCAAATACTAAATGATCTCAGCGTCAGCTCCACTGCACTCCCTGTAAAAGAATCTTAATTCTAACTAAATATAGTGGAAAGGGTTCAAGGCTTTCCTATTTTTAGTTAGCTGGTAAAATAACGTCGAAAAAGCAGTTAAGTTTACCATTGGACATTTATTCTAATCACAAAACATCGTTTATAAATTGCACTATTGATAAAAGGAAAGAATAAATGGGTTTCCAAGTTCTACAATCGACCGAAGGATGACCTATGCCATATCACATCTATAATCTAGGTTTAAATTTAAGTTTGACAAAAGAGAAAACTATAAAATGGTCTACAGTGACCCTCAATTATCTTTAATTACTTATTTAACTTGTCGTAAATTACAGTGGCTGATGTGGCTTCTCAATAACTATATAAAAGAAAAATCATCGCGTTTCAGATCTGTTCTTCAAGTGGCAAATGTGAACACCATGAGTTTTAATTAACGATCACCATTAGTATTACGGAAAAAAAGGGGTGTTACAGATGAGACTTCTGCAGTTCTGAGTGAAGCCTTATGCGCTCAAATATGCGGCATCGCGTGCGTTCATTACCTTGTCGGTGTTTAGGCAGCGTCAGGGCGGCAGCGGCTGGCGCAGCAGCCATCCAGCTCGCCGTCTCGGAACCAACTCACCAACTTCTCCTTACTACAATTTACCGAAGTTAGTTTAAAAAAAACTACTGGCTATGTTTTCATCTGACCAATCAGGGTCTCAATGTTAACCTTAAGCTCCGCCTACAAAAATTCTGTCTATCCAATGGGAAACGTTATACTTTTCGTGGTGGGGCAATGTTTTTAAAGTTTGCAACGTAACAGAGACGCTAAAAAGTCTCACGCGAAAACCTGCAGCTAGTGTGGTCCTTTTAGCGTTATCGTGAGATCTATACTGCTCATCTGGAGGGCTCTATCTTTTAACATGGGCTGGGGAGTGATCCTAATGTAACAGACACGCGAAAAAGTCTCACGCTAAAACTTGCGGGTGGTAGTGGCCCTTTTTGTGTTATCGTAAGATCTATACTGCTTTTCTGGAGGGCTCTAGCTATTAACATGGGCTGGGGGTTGTCCTTGACATACCTGAGACGCGAAAAAGCCTGACGCAAAAGGTGCGGGTTGTATAGTTGTACAGGAAGGCTCGCGGCGTGGGTGCCCAGCCCCTCCCCACGGTTCTGCTCTCGGCTTCTGTCCTCGTTTCTCCCCTCGGAACTGCGTCTGCCTCACGGTGGGAAGGTACGACATGCATTTAGGCATTCTTGTGTTAGTCTGTGGTATTCCATTTGCTCACTCGTTACTCGTATTACTTTGGTTAATTTAATGTCACGATTTATTCGGAGCTATGTGACATACTACTGGATTTGCTTATCATGTCAGGGTTTTCATGTAAGGTGTTGGATTTGCCTGACACCTTACAGTGTCGCAATACGATAAGCCGCAATCGCGATAGGCTACAATCCGACCTTCATCAAAGTCAGAAATGTGATGGTACGCATTTCTCCTCCTTGCACGAGAGGCATCACAACAACGTTTCACCAGGCAACGCCGGTCAACTGCTGTTTGTGTATGAGAAATCGGTTGCAAACTTTGGTCATGTCAGCACGTTGTAGGTCTCTCCACCGGCGACAACCTTGTGTACCACATTATTTGCATATCACGGCATCTTCTTCCTGTTGGTTAAATTTCGCGTCTGTAGCACGTCATCTTCATGGGGTAGCAATTTTAATGTCCAGTAGCGTATTTCCCTTAATATTGTCTCCTGAACGCCCTTGTGCACCTCATAACAACATGATAACGTATTCTTGTAGCAGAAGCTTTGAGCATTCAGGACGTCAATTGCGCCGGCAGAAGCACTGGGCTACTCCGCTTACTGCCGCCCGCAAGTACACACGCCCGTCAGCGTGTCCGCCCACGGGGACAACGAGATACATACGGGCCCTGCAACGAACATGTGACGTCACACTAGTCGTCTAGTCCGCTACACTTCGCAAACGCTCGGTTCCGTGCAGGGCCCATTGAAAATCAATATTTAGTTGAAAATGTACCTACTAAAAGAATTTTGTCATGTGCTACTGAGTTCATGCTACATTTCAACACCCAGTCAAGAACTATTACAGTTGTTTGAAATAGTTACTCGCTCCCTGCGGAAGACGGCTGCTGGCACTCGTAAGACCTGCAGTGCAGTGTCACGTGCTCTGGCGTACGCGCCTCGGCTTGTCTTTCTGGTGCGCCTCGGTCTGCCCATAGCACGCGACACCTGCGCCCTTTATGGCAGATTTCTGAACTACTCCGCTGTTCTGTCCATGACAGCTCATCTGCCCCCATCGTGACGTCCGCCGGCGAGCATACTAAAGACGGTAGAAGCAGATGCGGGTAGTTTAAGTGGTAGTACAACACTGACGTGGCGTACCTGGAGCCCACTACCACTCACGTTCAGGTGTAAGTATACAGGCAAGAAGCAGATATATACGCTGAAAAATGAATGAAAGGTACGTTATGGCTGGCGACGGAGCAGATACCACAAGCTAGGCCTTCGTTCACAGTGTTACATGTCACAAGATCTACATTAAAACTTGCCGTAACAAGTATTCTATTTAAGAGCAAAAATTCTCTCATGAACTGAAGCTGATGATGATGTTGATGATGTTTGGTTTGTGGAGCGCTCAACCACCTGGTCATCAGCGCCCCATAAACTGCAGAGCGGAAATGAGAAACATTCTAAGACTCAAATCTGATATTTTTCTGGAAACTGCAAATTTGTGATAAGGACTATGGGACCAAACTGCTAAGGTCATCGGTCCCTAGGCTTACACACTACTTAATCTAACTTAAATTAATTTACGCTAAGAACAACACAGACACCCATGCACCAGGCAGGACTCGAACCTCCGACAGGGGGAGCCGCGCGAACCGTGGAAAGACACCTCAGACCGCACGGCTACCCCGCGTGGCCGTTTTTCTGCTAATGGAGGAAATACGGAATCAGTGTACATAACTGAGGAATGGACATCTCTAAAAAGGGTCATCACGGAAGTTGGGAAGGAAAACATAGGTACAAAGAAGGTAGCTGCGAAGAAACCATGGGCAACAGAAGAAATACTTCCGTTGATTGATGAAAGGAGGAAGTACAAACATGTTCCGGGAAAATCAGGAATACAGAAATACAAGTCGCTGAGGAATGAAATAAATAGGAAGGGCACGGAAGATAAGACGAAATGGATGCAGGAAAAAATGTGAAGACATCGAAAAAGATATTGTCGGAAGGACAGACTCAGCATACAGGAAAGTCAAAATAACCTTTGGTGACATTAAAAGCAACGGTGGTAACATTAAGAGTGCAACGGGAATTGCACTGTTAAATGCAGAGGAGAGAGCAGATAGGTGCAAAGAATGCATTGAAAGCCTCTATGAGGGTGAAGATTTGTCTGATGTGATAGAAGAAGAAACAGGAGTTGATTTAGAAGAGATAGGGGATGCAGTATTGGAATCGGAATTTAAAATAGCTTTGGAGGACTTACGGTCAAATAAGGCAGAAGGGATAGATAACATTCCATCAGAATTTCTAAAATCATTAGGGGAAGTGGCAACAAAATGACTATTCACGTTGGTGTCTAGAATATATGACTCTGGCGACATACCATCTGACTTTCGGAAAAGCATCATCCACACAATTCCGAAGACGGCAAGAGCTAACAAGTGCGAACATTATCGCACAATCAGCTTAACAGCTCATGCATCGAAGCTGCTTACAAGAATAATATACAGAAGAATGGAAAAGAAAATTGAGAATGCGCTACGTGACGATCAGTTTGGCTTTAGGAAAAGTAAAGGCACGAGAGAGGCAATTCTGACGTTACGGCTAATAATGGAAGCAAGGCTAAAGAAAAATCAAGACACGTTCATAGGATTTGTCGACCTGGAAAAAGCGTTCGACAATATAAAATGGTGCCAGCTGTTCAAGACTCTGAAAAAAGTAGGGGTAAGCTATAGGGAGAGACGGGTCATATACAATATGTACAACAACCAAGAGGGAATAATAAGAGTGGACGATCAAGAACGAAGTGCTCGTATTAAGAAGGGTGTAAGACAAGGGTGTAGCCTTTCGCCCCTACTCTTCAATCTGTACATCGAGGAAGCAATGATGGAAATATAAGAAAGGTTCAGGAGTGGAATTAAAATACAAGGTGAAAGGATATCAGTGATACGATTCGCTGATGACATTGCTATCCTGAGTGAAAGTGAAGAAGAATTAAATGATCTGCTGAACGGAATGAACAGTCTAATGAGTAGACAGTATGGTTTGAGAGTAAATCGGAGAAAGAAGAAGGTAATGAGAAGTAGTAGAAATGAGAACAGCGAGAAACTTAACATCAGGATTGATGGTCACGAAGTCAATGAAGTTAAGGAATTCTGCTACCTAGGCAGTAAAATAACCAATGACGGACGGACTCGCTATGGCAAAAAGGCATTTCTGGATAAGAGAAGTCTACTAATATCAAATACCGGCCTTAATTAGAGGATGAAATTTCTGAGGATGTACGTCTGGAGTACAGCATTGTATGGTAGTGAAACATGGAGTGTGGGAAAACCGGAACAGAAGAGAATCGAAGGATTTGAGATGTGGTGCTATAGACGAATGTTGAAAATTAGGTGGACTGATAAGGTAAGGAATGAGGAGGTTCTGCGCAGAATTGGACAGGAAAGGAATATGTGGAAAACACTGACATGGAGAAGGGACAGGATGATAGGAAATCTGCTAAGACATGAGGGATTGACTTCCATGGTACTAGAGGGAGCTGTAGATGGAAAAAACTGTAGAGGAAGACAGAGACTGGAATACGTCAAGCAAATAATTGAGGACGTAGGTTGCAAGTGCTACTCCCAATAGAAGAGGTTAGCACAGGAAAGGAATTCGTGGCAGGCCGCATCAAACCAGTCAGTAGACTGATGACAAGAAAAAAAAATCTGATTTGTACTCAACAAACTGAGAAGGTAATCTGATACCACAGAATTACGCTGCACACCGCACGACAGGAAAAAGAATAATGACACAAACTGAAAAATAAAGAGGCCCTACTTTACTCTGAAAGTTGTAAAATCATACGAGGAAACTGAAAGGTTCTCAGTGCCGATAAGAAAGGTTGGCAAATTGATTCTTGCAAAGAACAAACCAGCAACAAGCCACTGTTGACTGCGCCGTTTATTTATACAGCGCTGTTGTCGTTTCGAACCAACAGCTTCAATTTTAGACTGCCATTCAGGTTTATGTTACATCTGCCGTTGTTTCTGTCAGTTTTGTGTTTTACAGCAAATAACGTAAACTACAACGGGATAAAACACAAAATAAGCGTGAACATTCATCTGAAGATAAAGCTATCGGTTCGGAACGTAACGGCGCCATTTGCGTAAATAACAGACATTATTAACGATGCCTGCTTACTAGGTCATTCTTTGCGAAACTCAGCTTGTATTTGGAACGCAGCTTCAGTCCCAAAATATCAGTTTTCGACAAAACAGCAGGCATAAAATTTGTCTTCCTAATGCAATTAATACTGAGGCACTACGGTTTATTTGTGATAATCGAAGTACAAAAAAATACAGAATTAGGATTTTAGCTTCTAGCCAGCTCCGGTAGCCGAGCGGTTCTAGGCGCTTCAGTCCGTAACCGCCCTGCTGCTACGGTTTCAGGTTCGAATCCTGCGTCGGGCATGAATGTGTGTGATTTCCTTAGGTTAGTTAGGTTTAAGTAGTTTCAAGTCCAGGGGACTGATGACCTCAGATGTTAAGTCCCTTAGTGCTTAGAGCCATTTGAACTTGTAGAACTGCAGCAACAAGACCTGAGGATAGAAACTACAACTCAGCGACGCCAAGTTCACATTAGGCCTATGCCGACACTGATTTCTGTATCGTCGCCGATTTAGCGGCAGCTGTAAATATATCTCCTATGTCGAATTCCATTCATAGCTGGTAGGCAGAAAGCCAAACGCGCTACATAAATCAAGATACGCACATTATTTTTCACTTTTCTGGATGGCATTCGACGTCTTCCGACCCAGTTGTTGAAAAACAGTTTCTCTAGGAAATGTAGCTCTCCTTCTCCTTTTCAAAGGACAGTGTTCTGTCAGAAGCAGTGAAACGCCGCAAAGCTCTTAACGCATGAAGAAATTTAACATGCATGATGAATTCTATCTTTATCGGATTTTCGTTGCATTTAGGATTCTACTCCTTAAGATGCCTTCAGATGCGTATTTAATGGAGGTGCACAATAGGCTGGGTTAACACGAGACAGTACCAACGCCAGTTACTCACTATCCTGTTATTAGAAGACAACTACGCACAAGCGTTTCGTCTCATAGCTCAAGAAGAATGTACATGACGAACGGAAAAATTAAAACCACCTCCACATTAACTTTTGGTACATCTTCGGAACGCAAAACGACAGCGATTCTGCGTGACAGCTCACTTAACTATCGTAAATTACGGACCGATGGTTTGTAGGTGCGGAACTGACGGAGGATATCGTCCCAGATGAGTTGTTGAAACGTCGGCATGAATTCCCTACCGTACTACTAAAAAAATGGCACTACAATTGTGACTTTGTAGTACCGACATTGATTCTGCTGCAATACGTCATCGCCGTGGCGGAAGACATCAAGCACGAAGTAATTCAGGTTGTTTGCAGTAATGTCCACCTTTTCCACAGCTGTCATAGCGCCTTCGTCCACTACTGCACGCGTCATGGAAGCTCGCGTGAATGCCCCTCTTATCATAATACTGACCCCACCAGCCAGCTTCGATGGCGCTGTGCACGTTTCGAGCAGCCGTCCTGCCGTATCACGCATCCGGACATGTTCATCGACCGAGTGTAAAAAATAACGGATCAGGTGACAAACTTCCACTGATCCACTTTCCCTGTCCACTGCATTCATAACTGATGATATCGTTGGATCAACATGGAAACATGTAAGGGTCACATTCTGAGGAACCCGATGCTCGGCAGTATGTACTGAACGATGTGTTCAGAAACACTTGCATCTACATCAGAATCGTGCTGTGTCGTCCGATGTGGGACAGATCGGCACATTTCCTGATTTACAGAGAGGGCGAGCCTCCTACGTCCATTTTCTGTGATGAGGCGTGGACGTCTAACACATTATGCCGCTCGTGGCTACATCGCCCTCCAACCTCTTTTCGTAGATGAGCTTGACAGGAGCACACATACCGCAATAACAGACGGTCCTCTATCAACGTCCATTATATCAGTGTGCAGTGTCTGGGGTCGATTTCGACGCTTGAATGATTCAACACCCGTTTCTTCTCGGCTTAGACCTGTATACTCTCCTTAGCGAGTGACGTCAAACCAACGCCACCAAACAGCATTCTATTTCATGCTGGTAGCGACTATTTTTAGCTCTCCTGAGACTTACAAATTTGGAAATTTGTGCTAAGGACTTATGGGACCAAACTGCTGAGGTCACCTGTTACTATGCCTAAGCACTATTTAATCTAACTTAAACTAACGCTATGGACAACACACACACCCATGCCCGAGGGAGGAGAACCTCCGACGGAGGCAGCCGCACCGGACTTACTTACCTCTTACTGAGGCGCACATTGCGCTCAAGCAGAAGCACCCCGAAACGTCTTTACGCCCCTACAAAGTACCTCCACGCGGATTGGTGCGCTTGAGCTCTGCTTATGCGTAAAGCAAAAGTGAACACGACGCATTCTGTCCACTCCATTAGGGCTATCAAGAGCTTCGGTCGTGAAAAAACATCCTGCGGTAGCGTACTAAGAGTACAACTACCATTTAAAAAGAAACCTGCTTGATATTTGAACCATGGTGGCTTCATAAATCAACAAAACACAGAAAAACCTGAAAATCTTCCCAAAATACACATTTACCTAGCAGCCAAGCGCAGAGAGCCAACCCACCCAAAATAATGCTTAGGGCTGCCATACACATGAGAGTCTTTCGCTCTCATTCAGTTTCGTACTCTTAGATATTACTTTGTTCACACCTCGTGGTCTAGTGGCTAGCGTTGCTGCCTCTGGATCACGGGGTCCTGGGTTATATTCCTGGCTGGGTTGGGGATATTCTCTGCCCTGGTACTGGGGTCTGTGTTGTGCTCATCATTTCATCCTCATAATCATTCGTAACAGTGGCTCGATTGGAGTGTGTAAAAAATTGGGCTGTGAAAAAATTGGGACTTTGTACAGGCGCTGATGGTCGCGCAGTTGAGCGCCCCACAAACCTATCATCATCATCAGATATTAAGTACAGGATTGTTTACACTAAGGGCGAATTTTCTCTAATAGTTGCTTCTGAATGCTCCGTACGAGTACTTTCTGTAAGTGTCTGAAAGTATTGCGAAACTAGATGACGGAAGCTTTTGCAGACAAGACGGCGAGAGAGCCTGTTACAGCTCAGAGGCCCTTCTCTGCGAGCCGTAAACGAGCTTCTTCGTCCTGGATAAGGCAGCAGATTAGGTGACGGTTTGATTTTGGAGCGCGCATTGTACAACTCGCTATGGAAAATCCAAAAAAGTATCGAAATTTTCCCGCCCGGCTAGCCGCGCCGTCTAACACGCTGCTTCCCGAGTGGGAAGACGGCACGCAGCACGACTCCTCCCGGCCAGTCTGTGACTGATTTTTAAGTCGGTTTTCCATCTGCCTTGGCGAATACGGGTTGGTTCCCCTTATTCCGCCTCAGTTACCCTATGTCGGTGACTGCTGTGCAAACTCTGTCTCGACGTACCCGTTCACCAAAATTACTACATCATGCAAACATTAGGATTTACTCTCGTTTGGGGGCCAAACCGCACAATAACCATGGGTTCAGTGTGGTGCGGCGGTGGGGTGGGTGGACTGCTGTGGCCTGTTGTGGGGTTGTGTACCACTGAGGGCTACTGCGGGGCGAAGGCTCTCCGTCATTTCTCGGTCCCCAGATTAATACACATACACACACATGTCGATATTTTACGGTAATTACAACGATGGAGGTGAAACAAATGCTCATTATAACTTGGACACCCATAGTCGTTCAAAATCCAAATAGGCGGTTATTTAAAAAATGAATTATTTCTGGACATGCATTTATCTGAACGTTTTTAATTGTAGTGACTAAAGGAACCACTCGCAAATTCCTGAAGTTCTGTAATTTAACACTGAATATAATGATATAGTCAATAAATACCTCTTCATATTATTAGGTACCACTATACATCTTGATGTCAAGTGGCAGTTTTCCGAGTTGCAAAACGGTTACTTTCAAACACAATTTCACTTGTTTCTCTACGTTAATTAATCTACTTTAAAAGACTAATTTGTCTGATACCTTGAATTATGGGTAGTTTAGTATTTTTCTTCTCTGGAGGTGTTAAGAACTGTAACCGCGTCGGCCAACAAACTTTTTTCTTGTCTCAGTTCCTATAGTTCAATAACTGTCCATTCCATAACACTGGCCTTTCCTCTTACAAACTAATTAAATTCAGAGCTTCGTCCTGAATCCAATTCTTCGCAACTTCCTTCATTACTTTGTTTTACGACACATCGCTGAGATTCACTCACAGTGCTCCTTCGCACAAATTCATGCATCACCACTACAACTTCGAGAGCATAAACTTTGCAAGTGGGCTGCTTCTTTGTTGGCAGTGCTGTGTAGCGGTTTGCATTGGAATAACAATGCATCGTGTCACAATTATTTGCTATTGGTCTCAAGAACATTCTGAACAGTGTGAGCGAGTCATTTGGCCACCCAGATTACCCGTCATGAACTCCGTCGACCATTTATGGTACATAATCGACAGGTTACTTTGCGGACAAATTCCTGTACCGGCTACAATTTAGCAATTGTCGACGGCTATAGAGACAGGATAGCTCAATACTTCTTCAGAGGACTTCCAACGATTTGTTGAGTCCACGCCACGTTGAGTTGGTGCGCTAAGCAGGACAGAAGGAGGTCCTACTCGATATTAGGAGGTATCGTTATACAAGTGGAGCAGAAACGATACGTGCCGCAAATGGAGTGGTTCACTGACGTAAGCGACTTCCACAAAGGGGTGACACTTCCTTTGGTATGATGTCACAAATTTGAAGTAAATGTACGACAAAAAGGATTGAAACCTCTCACTGCTGTCACAGCACTTTGGTCCACATGGTGAGTAAGTGCCACGAAATCAGGACAACCATACGGAGGTCGTTCAATAACTACTCTCACATAATTTCTTTCTCAAATAAATTCATTTTTGACAGTTATAGTTTGCTGACAACATTAGTCAACATTCCTGTAACATGTACTATTTCTGTACATAGTCTCTACCACGTTCTAAAGCCTTACATCAACGTTGTAGAAGAACAGTTATTTGCTCTTAGCAAAAGTTCTTGTCGAGTACGCGTAGCCACATGTGACAAACTGACGGGGGAAACTAACGAAATACTCTCATGATTTTCGAAAAAAAAGTATGTTAATTCCTAAGGGACCAAACTGCTGAGGTCTTTATGCTAAGAACAGCACACACACCCATGCCCGGGGGAGGACTCGAACCTCCGGCAGGTGGGGCCGCGCAATCCGTGACATGGCGCCTCAAACCACGTGGCCACTTCGCGCGGCATTTAATATTTATACGGTGAATATGGAACACATTAATGTTTCTATAAGAGGGCATTGAACCAGGGACCTACAGTGCAGAACTAGGGAACAGACAAGACACTAGCGCTTTCATTTCCTAAACTGCGTAGAAATTCGAATTTCACCCACGCATTTGCGCGGGGTAGCATTAATGAGGAAGTGCTGCTTTGAAGAGTGTTCTCCCCTTCCTTGTTTTTATTTTCCAGAGGGCTGGGGCGCCTGTGGCCGCTGGCTGGTAATGGACGCGCGGCGCCTCCACTGTAATGCGCTACTGGTGGGCCGTGAAAGCGCTGTGGAGAGCTTTCCCGTGTCGCGTTACTGGCTACACGCGCGGTCCACGTGCGAGCCCGGACACGTGCCGGCAGCGTGTCGGGCAGGAGCCCTCCCATCGGCCAGTCTCGCTTTTCTGGGTGCACTCGGTCATACTCACTGACGAACGTTCGATGTGTTACAGTGGATGGGCTCAGACAGGTGTTCGTCAGGGAGACCGGAGATTTTTACCGACCTGTTTCGTTAAATCTACACCTACATGGCCGCTCTATAATTCACACTTAAGTATAAAGCGTTCGTATGGCCAGTATCAGGCTATCTCTCGAATCGTTCCGTTCTCGGACAGCATGTCGCAAAAATTAACACCTATATCTTTCCGTGCATGTTCTGCTTCCTCACATTGTACTGGGATGGTCATTTCTCCCTGTCCAGATGGGTGTTAACAAAATAATTTCGATTTCATAGGAGAAAGGTGGTGACTGAAATTAAGTGAATTTTTTTGTCTTAGGGTGTACAAAAAGAATTGCTCTTCTTTCAATCTTTTCGATGACATCAGTTGATCTTTTCTGCTGTGGACTCTAATATCGTCCAGCAGTGCTACTGCTGAGGATGGAAAAGCGTAGTGTGGGCAGCCTCTTTAGTAGCTCTTTTGCATCTTACATATATTGTGGCAATAAAACCGTCTTCGGTTTCTAGCGGTTCTAGGCGCTCAGTCCGGAACTGCGCGACTGCTGCGGTCGCAGGTTCGAATCCTGCCTCTGGCATGGATGTGTGTGATGTCCTTAGGTTAGTTAGGTTTAAGTAGTTCTAAGTTCTAGGGGACTTATGACCACAGCAGTTGAGTTCCATAGTGCTCAGAGCCATTTGAACCATCTTCGGTGCACCTTCCGCACAATGGTTTCTGTGTGATCACTTCTAAATTGATTTGTAATAGTAATCGTCAGGTATTTAGCTGAATCGACACATTTAAATTTGTGTGCTTTATTGTGCAGTCATAATTTGGTGTTTCGTTCTGGTATTCAAGTGTTTTGGTTCAACAGCCTCTTTTCGCACTATAAAAACACCCTGCATCTTGTCTAAGTCATATGAAAATTCTTTTTATCTTCTGGTGAATTTAATAGACGGTAAGCGATAGCATTATCTGTCAAGAATCTGAGAAGGCTGCTCAAATTGTTAGCCTGTTCGTTTATACTGCTCGAGAACAGCGGAAGGTCTATAATACTTCTTTGGGCAACCTCAAATATCACTTCTGTTATCGTTAGACGACTTCCTGCGAGTTGTTACGAGCTGTGATGCTCCTGACAGGACATTCCTCTCCAAAAATGGATAACAGTGATTGAATAATAATCATTCCGGAGATTATGGAGATGAGACAAGTGTTATATTTATTAACAAATGGCTTAAGGACAAATGATAAATTCGTACCATTGTGATGCCAAAATAGTTAAAATAAAAATAATTACTTAATGATGTGGCGTCCTGCCCACTCGTCTCTTATAGGGTGCCTAAAGGATGCTACATCGTCGAACAGCTACACAGAAATTCCAGCAATCACATTAATTGATTTTATTACAATAAAGTGGACTGAAAATAATTAACTTTGATTTATAAGAACGTGTCGCGAGCGACTGGCGACATGCAAACAGCCAGTGTCTTTCTCTATATACAGTGTCCATACAAGCAATTAATTACTATAAGGCACAAGTCACAGTACAACACTTAGACGACGGCTCTACTAGTGCGCGTCATTTAACATCCGCCGGGGCTAGCTGGAGCGGCGCTGCCACTCTCTTCTTCTGGAGGCCGCTCCTGTCCTGCTGTTCCGCTGAGGCTAGCTGGAGCGGCGCTCCCACTCTCTTCTTCTGGAGACCGCTCCTGTCCTGCTGATCCGCCGAGGCTAGCTGGAGCGGTGCTCCCACTCTCTTCTTCTGGAGGCCGCTCCTGTCCTGCTGATCTGCCGAGGCTAGCTGGAGCGGCGCTGCCACTCTCTTCTTCTGGAGGCCGCTCCTGTCCTGCTGATCCGCCGAGGCTAGCTGGAGCGGCGCTCCCACTCTCTTCTTCTGGAGACCGCTCCTGTCCTGCTGATCCGCCGAGGCTAGCTGGAGCGGTGCTCCCACTCTCTTCTTCTGGAGGCCGCTCCTGTCCTGCTGATCTGCCGAGGCTAGCTGGAGCGGCGCTCCCACTCTCTTCTTCTGGAGGCCGCTCCTGTCCTGCTGTTCCGCCGAGGCTAGCTGGAGCGGCGCTCCCACTCTCTTCTTCTGGAGGCCGCTCCTGTCCTGCTGATCTGCCGAGGCTAGCTGGAGCGGCGCTGCCACTCTCTTCTTCTGGAGGCCGCTCCTGTCCTGCTGATCCGCCGAGGCTAGCTGGAGCGGCGCTCCCACTCTCTTCTTCTGGAGACCGCTCCTGTCCTGCTGATCCGCCGAGGCTAGCTGGAGCGGTGCTCCCACTCTCTTCTTCTAGAGGCCGCTCCTGTCCTGCTGATCTGCCGAGGCTAGCTGGAGCGGCGCTCCCACTCTCTTCTTCTGGAGGCCGCTCCTGTCCTGCTGTTCCGCCGAGGCTAGCTGGAGCGGCGCTCCCACTCTCTTCTTCTGGAGGCCGCTCCTGTCCTGCTGATCCGCCGAGGCTAGCTGGAGCGGCGCTGCCACTCTCTTCTTCTGGAGGCCGCTCCTGTCCTGCTGATCCGCCGAGGCTAGCTGGAGCGGCGCTGCCACTCTCTTCTTCTGGAGGCCGCTCCTGTCCTGCTGATCCGCCGAGGCTAGCTGGAGCGGCGCTCCCACTCTCTTCTTCTGGAGGCCGCTCCTGTCCTGCTGATCCGCCGAGGCTAGCTGGAGCGGCGCTCCCACTCTCTTCTTCTGGAGGCCGCTCCTGTCCTGCTGATCCGCCGAGGCTAGCTGGAGCGGCGCTGCCACTCTCTTCTTCTGGAGGCCGCTCCTGTCCTGCTGATCCGCCGAGGCTAGCTGGAGCGGCGCTGCCACTCTCTTCTTCTGGAGGCCGCTCCTGTCCTGCTGATCCGCCGAGGCTAGCTGGAGCGGCGCTCCCACTCTCTTCTTCTGGAGGCCGCTCCTGTCCTGCTGATCCGCCGAGGCTAGCTGGAGCGGTGCTCCCACTCTCTTCTTCTGGAGGCCGCTCCTGTCCTGCTGATCTGCCGAGGCTAGCTGGAGCGGCGCTCCCACTCTCTTCTTCTGGAGGCCGCTCCTGTCCTGCTGATCCGCCGAGGCTAGCTGGAGCGGCGCTCCCACTCTCTTCTTCTGGAGGCCGCTCCTGTCCTGCTGTTCCGCCGAGGCTAGCTGGAGCGGCCCTCCCACTCTCTTCTTCTGGAGGCCGCTCCTGTCCTGCTGATCCGCCGAGGCTAGCTGGAGCGGCGCTGCCACTCTCTTCTTCTGGAGGCCGCTCGTGTCCTGCTGATCCGCCGAGGCTAGCTGGAGCGGTGCTCCCACTCTCTTCTTCTGGAGGCCGCTCCTGTCCTGCTGATCTGCCGAGGCTAGCTGGAGCGGCGCTCCCACTCTCTTCTTCTGGAGGCCGCTCCTGTCCTGCTGATCCGCCGAGGCTAGCTGGAGCGGCGCTCCCACTCTCTTCTTCTGGAGGCCGCTCCTGTCCTGCTGTTCCGCCGAGGCTAGCTGGAGCGGCCCTCCCACTCTCTTCTTCTGGAGGCCGCTCCTGTCCTGCTGATCCGCCAAGGCTAGCTGGAGCGGCGCTGCCACTCTCTTCTTCTGGAGGCCGCTCGTGTCCTGCTGATCCGCCGAGGCTAGCTGGAGCGGCGCTCCCACTCTCTTCTTCTGGAGGCCGCTCCTGTCCTGCTGATCCGCCGAGGCTAGCTGGAGCGGTGCTCCCACTCTCTTCTTCTGGAGGCCGCTCCTGTCCTGCTGATCTGCCGAGGCTAGCTGGAGCGGCGCTCCCACTCTCTTCTTCTGGAGGCCGCTCCTGTCCTGCTGATCTGCCGAGGCTAGCTGGAGCGGCGCTCCCACTCTCTTCTTCTGGAGGCCGCTCCTGTCCTGCTGATCCGCCGAGGCTAGCTGGAGCGGCGCTGCCACTCTCTTCTTCTGGAGGCCGCTCCTGTCCTGCTGATCCGCCGAGGCTAGCTGGAGCGGCGCTCCCACTCTCTTCTTCTGGAGGCCGCTCCTGTCCTGCTGACGTCTGGTCAGCATGCTGCTCGCTGACCTCGTCTCACAGCCCTCTCTGATTCTAAGTTCTTCATCTTCGTGCCGGCGCCACAATAAATGATTAATAATTAATAAATAATCAAAACAAGTGTAACAAATAAACAAATATAAAAATATATAAATAATTAAAATAATAATTAGTAATTAATAAATAACTAAAATTCAGATAATTAAAATTTTTTTCAGTAGCATTGATAGTTATTAACAGGTAAGTACAGAACATCAAGAAACTGGTAACTATACTTAGCAACTGCATAAACAACTTAAGACCCAATGATAAAGGCCTACCACTGTGTAGTCAAAAATTTTAAATGTAAATTTCTCTACGGAATACGATGCTTCAGCCATAAAAACCGGTTTAGGGCAACATTAACCAAACTTAAGCTAGAATGAACTTTAATAGCATTTAATACGAATGCAGGATAACTAAACAGTAGCTGGCGGTCATGCAACGATCTTTGTAGTTCGTGTTGTAGCTGAAGGGTTTATATGAAATTTTGTTAGAAAACAAGAAATGTGATACTAGCTATTCTGAAGAATCTTTAGCTTAAGTATGAAGGTGGCTCCGGGTTATCAGGCTTGTGAATACAATGAGATATTAAATGGTCAATTAAAATACTAGGCACAAGGCGTGGGATTTCGGAGAGCTCCGCCTAGAACATACGAAACGCCACAAATGGCCACCTCTATGCTGTGTCCCTTGGATTTACTTACAAAGAAATCAGTTCCATTAAATCATAAGATAAATTAATTATAAATCTAAAGGTCTTCGTCAGTACCGTATATACGTGAGGTAAATTCTTAATCTCAGTGTTTACAAGTAAGTAAGCAATGCCAGTAGTGGACCAAATATACAGAACGAATCAGCAAAGCCCAGCGAGAAGAAATGGCAAAAAAACGAACCACTCGTCCAGAAAACAGCTAATAACGAGTAATGCTGAGATACCACACTCACCTGGACAGCTGTCTTACCAAAATAGACATCTTTTCCACAGATATATGAGAAATTTACGCTACAAAATGATTTGGTGAATGCCGCAAGACCAATCAAAGCACAAAAAGGATTGCTTTTCCAGGTTCGATCCTCGATTCCATAAATAAATTATTACTAATATGTCGTGCAATACACAC
This sequence comes from Schistocerca gregaria, assembly GCF_023897955.1. NCBI lineage: Eukaryota > Metazoa > Arthropoda > Insecta > Orthoptera > Acrididae > Schistocerca > Schistocerca gregaria. The sequence continues at coordinate 50,597,586 of NC_064926.1, forward strand.
ACACACACACACATTATATATATATATATATATATATATATATATATATATATATATATATATATATATATATATATATATATATATATGCACGCGCGCGTGCACAAACACGTTAGCGGAATTAAAATACAGAATACCAGCGAATAAAACAAATTGGGCAAGCATAGAATGCGTTAAACACTATTCTAATAAAACACAAACCCCAGTTGAACAAAACCAGGATGGCTATTACTCAATCGGTAACATGGCAGACACGTGGTTTACACCTAATTTTAACAGTAAGTGCGATAAGCAGGTTTGTAATAAAATACAAAAAAAAAACAAACAATGAATTGAAGTAGTTGCAGAGGGCTGAATACGCAGTACGTCAGACAACTAGTTTACAGTTGACATCACAGAAAAATAAAGTGACGGAATGTGCAGGCTGGCGTACACAAACAATCAAGCCCCGGTACCCAGTCACATGGGGAGTAGGCAACCAAAATCAAATTATAAACCACGTTCGCCACAAATCGCGAATACGTGTCAACAGAATCGGCTAAATACAGCCTGCTAAAAAACAAAAATTATGAGGAAGACCACAAATACCACTTAGCCCCTATAGGAACCTGGGTGCAGTGGGTCACACGTGACTTAAGAACAAATTATTGCCCATTACGAAAGGCCTCATCGTACAGTCCACAGCATGGGAAAGCAATGGTGTGCCAAACAGGCTAGCTTCCTCCAACCGTCGAGTACCTGACGATAAACTCCACCCGGCGTGATGGAGCCAATAGCACTCCACACACCAAGTCGCCGCCTCCCAGTTACATTTGGCCCAACGGAACGCTCACATGCCCTAAGCAAAGCTCGGACTCCAGTTCGCCATACCGCTGCCAGCAAGTCGTTCCTCTAGCTCTCCGAGCACGACTGTGTATCACCCCCTCCTCGTGGGCAGACGCCCTTCGGCATGTCACCAACGGGGCAGATACAATTGATTCCTGATGCCCAAGGATGTTGTGCACCCGCAGCACAATTCAAGGAAGCGATCGTGAGTCTTTTTCTGCATGATAGGGATGCTTCCAACTATGACTAACTAACTGAATGTACAAAATCATATTATTTCCATATGTAAATCTGGCCGCATTGAATCCAACCCTTAGTGATTACATGCAGTTGCGCACCTGTAGTAGGGAAAGATTTATAGTTGACTCTTGTACTCGGTTTCGTGTGATTGCTAATGGCGAATATTTAAACCGCCTTACACCACTTAATACAATACACTGAATTTACTTGACTTAAAACAGATTTGAAAACACGAAATACTCTATAGGAAAATTGTTTGTGATTTTTTAAAGTTATTAATTCTGTTGAAGTTTTGTTGTATAGATACCTACCACGCTGATTAATTATTTTCCTGTCAGTTATCTTGTTATTAAGGGTAATCTGCTTATCAATGATTTTATTTTTATCAACTACTGTGTCTGTCAGACGATGCTTCTTTCACTAATTCTGTGTGGTATCACCAAGCCGTATATAGTAGATCTTTGTCACAACATCAATACATGTTTGTTGCCAAGTGTGCACCAATTTAAAGTCATCAGTAGTAATTTGTCATCAGTAGACGTCTGTTCATTCAGTCATTCGGAAGCCAATCTGTTATCCACACACTGTGGTGCGTTACTCCCTTCATTAAGAACAGCCCTCAGGAATCTGGAACATATATATACTCGTAGCTATACAGCAAATGCCAGAAGCAGCCATTGCCGGTTATTTCAGTGAATTTTAGTGATAACAAACTATGACTAATGCTAATCTGAAACTGATTACTTTACATATGTTTTTGTTTAAAAAGATACCGTTTTTCTTTTAGTCTACTATTCTGCTGCTGTTTTTACTTAATTATTCAAATAAAGCACTTAAGTAACTTTACGCACAACACTATCAGCTGTTTATGTACTAGTAAAGTTAAAACCTGTTTAACATTTACTTAATACCAACTTTACAGGTAAGCAAAGTAAGCATTCTTGAATACAAATTATCTGATTAACCTTACGAGTTGGTAATATAAACTGCTGTTTGATTGCTTTTACATGTCTGTGAAATTTCAGTTTGTTACCTAACATCTTCCCACAATTTGCTATATAATTTTGCACCAGAATATAAAACTTGATCCTGCATCATACCCGGGGGAACATTTACGAAATGTACACGAAAATCATTTCTATTTTTGTGGTGTTGAGTTGCATAGTTTATTCAAAATTTTATATTATTGTTAACGAAGTACAACATTAAGGAGTAAATGTAGCGGTATATAAGTATTTAAAATGACTACGTCCCTAATAAGGCTTCTGCAGGGTCCTTGGTTATCACTTTCACACATTACTGATAGTGCATGCATCTGTAAATTCAATTCATTTTGAATCTTAGCTGTGTTTTACCAGAAGGCTGCGACATAGAACTGTAATGAGTGATGGTACATGAAGTATCCTAGCAGTTCTGTCTACAGTATCTGGTATGGGTGCGTTTGATTTACTTATCAGCATGCTTGTGTCGTTATTAAACACCAGGGTTTTGACGCATTGTTACGCTACCCTCTATAAATCGTTTATGTCGGTCATGAAAAAGGGCAGTATAAGGACGGAACCTTGTCGGGCACCACTTTTAACGCTTTCCAACACTGACATATTCTTGTCGTATCATTTGTTAAAAAGACCTTCCATTTTCTGCTGATGAAATACGACTCTGCCTATGAAAAGGGAAATGTTATCACAGAAATGTTTGCGGGGCCGCACGGAGGAGACAGTCTTATGTGAATGCAGTTACTTCTCCCCCAAACATTCAGAGACAGCGCGGTTCTATGCAAATGTCAGCACGGCCACCTACCACTCGCAGGAACCGTGCCGTGGCGACACTGCTGCAGACGTCGGAAACGATAGATTCTCCTCCGATACCTCCGCCCCCTCCTCCGTGACAGCATGCTCGATTACACCACCTGCAACACATAAATTCTATGGAATACAGAGGACCTCACCAAAGCACGAACCCCCTGGATCTACTGTACCAACAAAAACGCTGCGTTTCTTTTGCTCCAGTAAGTCCCAATCTTTACACACCACAATATCACACACTCAACCGGCAGAGTGAAGCTATTATCGCGTTACTCACATTTTAAGGATAATTATGGCTGTGATGAATGATATATTGTACCAGTAAGCCAGTAATGGGCCCACCGAAGTACGATAAGGAGATTAGTTCCGGAAGCGAATCCAACATATGTAAACCGCTCACTTTGCACCCCATAATTGCATATAGAGACATGCAATAGAATACAAGATCGCTCAAGGCAAACAAAGACAGCCTTCTATATTTTATACCCCGAACTAACGTAGACATGTGTGCGAGCAGTGAAGCTTGGCTAAGACCGAACTAACCGTTCGCATTCCTGAAATATTCTGTCATCAGAGAAGATAGAGTTATGGCTACAGAGGTGCAGCCTTTCCTTTGTCAATAATGGCACTCAGCATGATACACTGAAAACGGTTGGTCTCCACCTGTGGTTAAGTGACCACCATCTGAATTTGGTCTCAGCATGCAAAGCATGTAACGACAGACTTCCTAAATAACTGTGAACAACAATAATTGACACCATTGCGAGACCCCTTCTGCTGCTAGTTGACTTTAATGGATATGCACACACCTCATTTATGTGACGAACTTTTCGAATCGTTCTCGTGTATCCAGTTCCACTTCACGTAACGGAGAGGACGTAAGTGTCATTACACAACTCTTCCCGTTGGCAGAAGTCCAGATTACGTTCTCCTAGAAAAAGGATTTTCCATCTAGCCCTGATTGTAATATTAATACGTCAATACGAAAACTACAGTACCGCTTTTTAATATTAATTACTCAATGAGTCCAATCAAACATATATAATTCAAAAGCTACTTTGCGACAGATGTGCACAGAGAAAAAAAATCATGTGTGTAAGTAGCGGTTAAGAGTGGTAAAGGGAAGGAGATTTTTTCGTATTCGTAACTCTGATGATACTTTCTCCATCACGCATTAAAATCTGCAATATGTGAAAATCGAAAACTGAAATGCTACCAGCTTCTGCCCTGAGTATTAATCAGGTGCTATGGTAGAAATGACACACGCAAGTAACAACGTCTTGTGAAATCGCATTCTAGGGACGTTCATGTTTCCATGGTTCATGTGCAGTAACTCACGCCTAACCGGCAACTACAATGCGAGAACTCACGGCCGATGTGAAAATCAAAATAACGTAGTAATGAAGTCCGTAAATAACGTCGTGCGTTGGTCATTATTTCGCTTACTTTTCTGTAAGAGTAAACTTGTGGTCATTTGTCTTACCAGAAAATTTGAAATAAGCTACTAATTTTTAATTTCTTAACTTTGATTAACTACGACTTCCAACTTTCCTTATTATACGCAAACTATATTTGTTTTAGCTTATGTCTAGAATTAGAATGCTAACAGGTCAGGGTGAAAGACGCAGAGCTAGTCAGACAAGTTTTGCGTAGAGAAAAAAATAGGAATGATAATGCTGCTATTTTATTGAACGATACGTTTAAATGTGCACTGAAGGTAATGCCAAATAATGTTGACAGTTAAAGTGCAAATTTCGTAATCCAAAACATTTCGCATCAGAGTGAATACGTCATGCAACGTTATTCACATTGTGTTGTCATATGGGAATGGTTAATTTGCCGGTGTTAACACAAAATTTATCATTAACACACTACAAACAATGCAAGGACTGAAGAGGAATCAAAGAATTATTTCAGTAACATTTGTAGCTACAGGTAAAATGCAGCATTTGCTATGTTCAGTTCCGAGACCAAAATTTCAAACACAGTTTTATGTGGAGTATATCACTTTAAGATACACGACGTTCTTTATCATAGGTCATGTCCATTGACTTGTAAGTATCATCGTTCACCACGTTATGCGCAATTATATTTTTATGACATTGACACTTCAGTTCACTATGGACAGAATGAACAATCAAATTAAGCCGTGGCTGGCTCATGTCATGTGTCGGATTAAACCTTCATGTACATCTACATCTACATGACTACTCTGCAATTCACATTTAAGTGCTTGGCACAGGGTTCATCGAACCACAATCATACTATCTCTCTACTATTCCACTCCCGAACAGCGAGCGGAAAAAACGAACACCTAAACCTTTCTGTTCGAGCTCTGATTTCTCTTATTTTATTTTTATGATCATTCCTACCTATCTAGGTTGGGCTCAACAAAATATTTTCGCATTCGGAAGAGAAAGTTGGTGACTGAAATTTCCTAAAAAGGTCTCGCCGCGACGGAAAACGTCTATGCTGTAATGACTTCCATCCCAACTCGTGTATCATATCTGCCACACTCTCTCCCCTATAACGCGATAATACAAAACGAGCTGCCATTTTTGCACCCTTTCGATGTCCTCCGTCAATCCCACCTGGTAAGGATCCCACACCGCGCAGCAATATTCTAACAGAGGACGAACGAGTGTGGTGTAAGCTGTCTCTTTAGTGGACTTGTTGCATCTTCTAAGTGTCCTGCCAATGAAACGCAGCCTTTGGCTCGCCTTCCCGACAATATTATCTATGTGGTCCTTCCAACTGAAGTTGTTCGTAATTTTAACACCCAGGTACTTAGTTGAATTGACAGCCTTGAGAATTGTACTATTTATCGAGTAATCGAATTCCAACGGATTTCTTTTGGAACTCATGTGGATCATCTCACACTTTTCGTTATTTAACGTTAACTGCCACCTGACACACCATACAGCAATCTTTTCTAAATCGCTTTGCAGCTGATACTGGTCTTCGGATGTCCTTACTAGACGGTAAATTACAGCATCATCTGCGAACAGTCTAAGAGAACTGCTCAGATTGTCACCCAGGTCATTTATATAGATCAGGAACAGTAGAGGTCCCAGGACGCTTCCCTGGGGAACACCTGATATCACTTCAGTTTTACTCGATGATTTGCCGTCTATTACTACGAACTGCGACCTTCCTGACAGGAAATCACGAATCCAGTCGCACAACTGAGACGATACCCCATAGCTCCGCAACTTGATTAGAAGTCGCTTGTGAGGAACGGTGTCAAAAGCTTTCCGGAAATCTAGAAATACGGAATCAACTTGAGATCCCCTGTCGATAGCGGCCATTACTTCGTACGAATAAAGAGCTAGCTGCGTTGCACAAGAGCGATGTTTTCTGAAGCCATGCTGATTACGTGTCAATAGATCGTTCCCTTCGAGGTGATTCATAATGTTTGAATACAGTATATGCTCCAAAACCCTACTGCAAACCGACGTCAATGATATAGGTCTGTAGTTAAATGGATTACTCCTACTACCCTTCTTGAACACTGGTGCGACCTGCGCAATTTTCCAATCTGTAGGTACAGATCTATCGGTGAGCGAGCGGTTGTATATGAGTGCTACGTAGGCAGCTATAGTATCAGCGTAATCTGAAAGGAACCTAATCGGTATACAATCTGGACCTGAAGACTTGCCCGTATCAAGCGATTTGAGTTGCTTCGCAACCCCTAAGGTATCTACTTCTAAGAAACTCATGCTAGCAGATGTTCGTGTTTCAAATTCTGACATATTCCATTCGTCTTCCCTGGTAAAGGAATTTCGGAAAACAGCGTTCAATAACTCCGCTTTAGCGGCACAGTCGTCGATAACAGTATCATCGGCACTGCGCAGCGAAGGTATTGACTGCGTCTTGCCGCTTGTGTACTTTACATACGACCTGAATTTCTTCGGATTTTCTACCAAATTTCGAGACAATGTTTCGTTGTGGAACCTATTAAAGGCATCTCGCATCGAAGTACGTGCCAAATTTCGCGCGTCTGTAAATTTTAGCCCATCTTCGGGATTTCGCGTTCTTCTGAACTTCGCATGCTTTTTTCGTTGCCTCTGCAACAGCGATCGGACCTTTTTTGTGTACCACGGGGGATCCGTTCCATCTCTTACCAATTTATGAGGTATGAATCTCTCAATTGCTGTTGCTACAATATCTTTGAATTTGAGCCACATCTCGTCTACATTCGCATAGTCAGTTCGGAAGGAATGGAAATTGTCTTTTAGGAAGGCTTCTAGTGGCACTTTATCCGCTATTTTAAATAAAATTATTTTGCGTTTGTTTCTGATGGATTTGGAAGAAATGGTATTGAGCCTAGCTACAATGACCTTGTGATCACTAATCCCTGTATCAGTCATTGATGCTCTCTATCAGCTCTGGATTGTTTGTGGCCAAGAGGTCAAGTGTGTTTTCGCAACCATTTACAATTCGCGTGGGTTCGTGGACTAACTGCTCGAAATAATTTTCGGAGAATGCATTTAGGACAATCTCGGAAGACGTTTTCTGCCTACCACCGGTTTTGAACAAGTATTTTTGCCAACATACCGAGGGTAGGTTGAAGTCCCCACCAACTATAACCGTATGAGTGGGGTATTTATTTGTTACGAGACTCAAACTTTCTCTGAACTGTTCCGCAACTATAATCGGTGTCTGGGGGTCGGTAGAAGGAGCCAATTATTAACTTAATTCGGCTGTTAAGTATAACCTCCACCAACACCAATTCGCACAGAGTATCTACTTCGACTTCACTACAAGATAAACCACTACTGACAGACACAAACACTCCACCACCAATTCTGCCTAATCTATCTTTCCTGAGCACCGTCTGAGACTTCGTAAAAATTTCTGCAGAACTTATTTCAGGCTTTAGCCAGCTTTCTGTACCTATAACGATATCAGCTTCTGTGCTTTCTATTAGCGCTTGAAGCTCAGGGACTTTTCCAGCGCAACTACAACAATTTACAACTATAATTCCGACTGTTCCTTTATCCAAGCACGTCCTGTAATTGCCAAGCGCCCTTTGACATTGCAGCCCATCCCGCACTTTCCCGAGGCCTTCTAACCTAAAAAACCGCCCAGTCCACGCCACACAGCCTCCGCTACCCGTGTAGCCGCCAGCTGAGTGTAGTGAACTTCTGACCTATTCAGCGGAACCCGAAACCCCACCACCCTATGGCGCAAGTCAAGGAATCTGCAGCCAATACGGTCGCAAAACCGTCTGAGCCTCTGATTCAGACCCTCCACCCGGCTCTGCACCAAAGGTCCGCAATCGGTTCTGTCAACGATGCTGCAGATGGTGAGCTCTGCCTTCATCTCGTAAGCAAGACCGGCAGCCTTCACCAAATCAGATAGCCGCTGGAAACCAGAGAGAATTTCCTCAGATCCAAAGCGACACACGTCATTAGTGCCGACATGTGCCACCACCTACAGCTGGCTGCACCCTGTGCTCTTCATGGCATCCGGAAGGACTCTTTCCACATCAGGAATGACTCCTCCCGGTATGCACACGGAGTGCACACTGGATTTCTTCCCCTCCTTAGCCGCCGTATCCCTAAGGGGCCTCATTACGCGCCTAACATTGGAGCTCCCAACTACCAGTAAGCCCACCCTCTGCGATTGCCCGGACCTTGAAGGCTGAGAGTGATCCTCTGAAACAGGACAGGCAGCTGCATCTGGCTCAGCCAGAGACAGTGCCTGAAACCGGTTTGTCAGACGCACCGGGGAGGCTTTCTGATCAGCCTCTGGGGACGCCTTTCGCTGCCTGCCACGCCTTGGAACGACCTCCCAATCAACCACAGGCGAGGGCTCAGCCCCACTGCGGGCAGCAACCGGGGCAACCACAGCGGCAGACCGATCTGGGGACAGACGGGACGAGGTTGACATCCCCGTGATACCCAAGTCCGGCTCCCCACAGTGGTGCCCATTGGCAACAGCCTCAAGCTGCGCGACCGAAGTCAGCGCCGATTGCAGCTGTGAGCGAAGGGATGCCAAGTCAGCCCTCATCCGAACACAGCAATCGCAGTCCCTGTCCATTCTAATCGATGTTTAACAACAGTTACCGAAACACGAGTCCGTGCCTAGCTAACGCAAGCGGAACACGAAAAGAATGTATCAACTAACCTGTACAAATGCCTAACGACTGCGCTACAATCTGCTGAATTTACGATTACAGTAACTAAAACTCGAAATTGCACCTCCTATACGAAATTCACACGCAAGTTAAATAAGAATCTACGAAGTAAACACTAAAGCGCGATGCTAGAACTGTCAAGTACTATAATACGCCCGAAATATATGAATTAAACAATGCAAGTACCCAAAGACACGCAAAGAAATTAATTAAACTATCTAACAAATAAGTAAGCTAGGGTTATACGACTTGCTGCTGCAGCTGCTTATCCAACGGTGGCAGGGAGCACACTGACGGACCAACCGACACTGGCCGTTCACAACAAAAACAGAAGACAGACGACTACGCGAATTTGCACTGTTCAGGTACTAAGGCGCGATGCTACAACCCTCAAATACTATAATACGCCCGAAATATATGAATTAAACAATGCAAGTACCCAAAAACACGCAAAGAAATTAATTAAACTATCTAACAAATAAGTAAGCTAGGGTTATACGACTTGCTGCTGCAGCTGCTTATCCAACGGCGGCAGGGAGCACACTTGGTTGTTATTGTGCGTTTAGTCTCCAGCGGTTATCGCGATTATGCTGTTATCGTCTCTTTCCGTGGGTGGCAGCAGCCGTGTATATTTATATAAGCATCTCTATCTTTGGCCAGGTACTTACAGTTTCTAGCTGGGCCGTGTGCGGGCAGTTGGTCGCTTGGCATGGAGCAGCCAGGAAATCCCCACGGCGCGTGGTTTGGCTGGGCCCCCTAGCGGCCTCTATGTGGTGTCGGAGTTGGTGGTACTGTTCCCATTGCTACGAGGTTCGTGGCTCACCGATCCTGGACATGGAAGTTAAGTTTTGACTTAATCAACGAACAAGTCACGACTGTTCGCGTTCTGCCGTTTGGAGTTCGTTGGCGGTTGTTGGGATATTCCCGTGAGAAACAACGTGTGTTTTCAGGTTGGCAAATTTTAGCCACCCTCCGGTGGAGTTTAACTGTACGTGGTTATTGAACTGAAGTGCACTAGCGGAATCTTCTGCATTGTGGCCGTTAACGTTCCAGTTACCTGCCCTGGCCATTGACGTAAATTCAAGCAGTGTATTTTCCTCATCGTGTTGCTACTGTCCAGCACAGTGTGTAGTTTGACAGCTCATTGTATAATTGACTTTGGGTGCCAATACCTTCTACGTTGTTCCATTGAATTCCCTGTTGTTTGCTGGTCGGGTGAAGCAGAGGTTACCTAATCGGTGGGCCCGTTGACTGTCTGTCGGTTGGGTTGTCGTCGAATTGACAATGGTTGGGCCAACTGCCTGTCTCACTTAAGCGAGCGTTAGTGTTTGAAGTCCAGGACGACCCACGGAACTTCTGAGCGCCCTTGGGTGTACTGCCTTTTCTTGCTTGTAGTTTTATGGCTTCTAGCCGATTTTTAGATTAAGGTTGTTTTGCCCTTAAGGCGTCAGATGGTTGGGACCTTCAGGCTAATTTAAGAACTGTTTTACGTAAAGCCTTTGGCATTTTTAAAATTAATGTTATTGAGCCCTAAGTGTTGGGACTTCAGCGGATTTTGAATTAAAGTTACTCTGCTCTTAAGGTGTTAGAGGGTTTGTGCCTTCAGCCTAATTTAAGAACTGTTTGATGTAAAGCTTTTGGCATTTTTAAAATTAATGTTATTGAGTCTTAAGTATTGGGCCATCTGCCGAGTTTGAATTTAAATTGTTTGTTCTTAAAATGTCAGATTCTCTTTGCTTTCAGCCTAATTAAGGAACTGTTTTAAGATAAGGCTTTGCCTTTTAAATTTCTGATTTTGGTTGCGCATTAAGTTATTGGCTTTCAGCCATTTTTTAATTAGTCTTGCCCTTTAGGCATGAGATTGTATGGCACGTTTAGCCGCTAATTAAGTTCCAAAGCTTAAGCTATTTTTTAATATCGTTTCCTTGGTTCTTGTACTGTTTGATCATATAAAAGGTTGTATGTTCGAGTGTAACTGACAGCCGGTTATTTTGGCCCCTTTCCACAACTTAAACTACCTGTCCTGTCCTGCGGGTTTAACAGGGAATCTCACAAATCAGTCCCGCAATAGTGATAACAATGTAATGAATGAAACTGTTATTACGTTAGAAGGCACTAACACTTGTGAGCGTTCTTTCTGTGCAAAATGAAAATAATCTTTGTGGTTATTACGGACAATAAACATTTTGACCTCCGGCGTTGCAGTGATACAGTTCAAACTGACGCGACTGTTATGTTTACCGCAGTTGATGACGAGCCACTATTCGAAAGAAATATGGTGTGTTACACTTGTACAGTCAGACATGAATTGTTATTTCCTAACGGAGACTCTGGGTGGCAAGCTAGTTTGTTCCATAATAGACCAAATACGTCCATTGCGAGGCAGGCGAGAAATAAAGTTACTATGTTGCAGTACTCATGCTATCTCGTTTCAATGAGTTCAGCCCTTTACATCATTAACAAAAATTATTTTTGCATAGGGTTGGTGAAATATATATTTGTGTTGATGGTATGAGACTCCATTTCATAAGGCAGAATGTCTGTTCTAAGGCCAGAAAGTGATAATAACTTACGTAATCATTTGTAACTAAACAACAATGACACTGCAAATATTGGAAGAAGAGTTACTTTGCCTTCTTCATTTAATGGTTTTCCAAGAAACATGAGCCAAACGTATTTGTATGCAATGTCAATTTTTCAGCATTTCGGGAAACCATTATTTGTCACGATGATTTGCAATCCTAATTGGGCAGAAGTTATTAACAACGCTGATCCACAATAACATCCTAATTTCCGTCCACAAATTATTGAGCGAATACTTAAGTTGAAATGTAAAAAAAGTAATTGATGCAGTAGTAAAGAAACATATTTTTGGTAAAGTTCTGGCAATTATAACCGAATTTCAAAAAAGAGGTTTGCCACATGCCCATGTGTCTAAGTTGATAAAGTAGTAGACATTTGTAATATCAATAAAGGCGAATGAGCCATGCCGGCTTTGCGGCTATTGACATTTTTCCAGAGATGCTAAACTTCCGGCGCTTTTGAGTCGATCGTGAGGTGGCAGGGAAGGGAGCGGGTCGACAGTCGAGTGCGAGTGAGTTCAGTTGGGAGGTGGAGAGAGTACGGTGAGATTGGCCAAAGGAGGGGAGTTAACCCGGTCTGCGAAGAGATGTTTTAAAAAGGACTGTACAGGCACTGCTGGACTAGGCAAGGTCCTAGTGGAGGTGGTTTCCCATTGCCTTCCTCCGACCGTAAATGGGATGAATGATGATGAAGACGACACAACACCCAGTCATCTCGAGGCAAGAAAAATTCCCTTACCTCGCCGGGAATCGAACCCGGACCATGAGCGCGGGAAACGAAAACGCTACCGCAGGACCACGAGCTACGGAATAACCTGATAAGGTGATATGATTGTAGTTATGTCTTTCACTCGCCATGCACCTTTTGCCTTCCGTATTGCAAGTGTACCTCACCTGAGATGAACTATTAGCGAGTTCTGAGGTATGACAATCTGTTAGTAATCCATGTTGTGGTCGGTCCCTACGCAATTTGTTGCACCATTTTGATGGAACTCTTGTTGCGTGGTGTCTTGTAGCGTCGGCATTCTGCCTTACCATCCCAGCCGTGGGGCATGTTGTGTACAATGTTTAAAAACTGAGTGTTGAGTTTGTTCCAGACAGTCGGGTGGATCTTGAACTACATGATATACCAACGTACCCAAACCCACTGAGACACTTGTTTGGTTTGAATGTCGGCATCCACCCAGGGCTTGTTTATCGTAAGAATAAAATATCATCTGGGGTTTTTTGAGAAGCATCACGTGTGGAAGTTAGCTCAATCGGTCACTTAAAATATCTCAACCCTGAGTGTGTTTAATTGTTACTTGTAAGAAATTTAGCAGACGCAATTTGTTTTAACTCATGCGATACTACTGCTGTGCCCTTTTATTTAAAGTTGTTTTAAGTGGTTGATTTTGGTTTTATCATTTTTGAGACATTCTGTTCTAGCGTGTTGTTGCTGCGTTAGGTCACGAAATTTTTTTTACTATAATTATTGACAATTTGTTATACATCTGTGCCTAGGTGGCAGATCCGGGCTATACCTTCTGGTTCTCGCTTGTTCTTGAATCTGACGGAATTGTACGTTCCGTGAAGACCCAGGTGCACCCAATAACAGCCCTCTGAATTAATCGTTTGGGGGGGGGGGGGGAGGAGGGGGAGGAGGAGCAGCCGGGAAGTGAAGTTGGCTACACCTACTACTGTACTTCGCGCCCTCGGTCGGCCCGATAAATCTGGCCCGAACGTCACAACCAGGTGTGGCCCGTGTTGGGAGCTCCGCAGGACGTGCATGTCCGCACTTGGCGGATGCCGTGCCGTCAGCTGGGAACTATTTGTAAGGGAAGTGTCTGACGTAGGTTATTGCCTGTCTAGTTGGGAGTCCGTATGTAAGTTTTTTAATTATAAATGATTATATTTGGGCAAGGCTTTAAAATTATCTGTAAGTGAACTGACGATAGCCATTTGGGCGTCCAGTGTTTTGTATTTTCTCTAAAAAGGTATTACCTGTTTCATTTTAAAAGTTGTTAAACTTTTGTTAGTAACTAAAGCCTCATGATAGGCTTCATGCATAAATGTTCTCTGACTGCGAGTTTATTATTATAAATATTATTTCTTCACTATTTGTTACTGCAAAATACAGTTATTCACAGTTCATGTGTTACGTTACTCTTTCTTTTAAATGAGTATATTTCGGCAAGGTTTTGAAACTGTAAGTGAACTTAACTGCAGCCCTTTAGGCGTTCAGTGTATTCTTTTTTTTTTTTTTTTTTTGTTATACTTGCTTTGCTATCGAAAGCTAACTGATGGGTTTCATGTACAAATGTTCTAACTTGAAGATTATGACAGTTGTTATTTGTTGATTGACTTCAAGAAATATTGTGAACAATAAAAGGTGAATGCTTCTTTAGTCCTTTGGGCTTTATATGAAACCCAGATGTAATACCGGTTTCACCGAATGTGCACAAATACCAGATACAAACAGAAACGATATGAGTATGTTGCAAAACACGTGATGGGTGGACCATGTGGTACACTTAATCAAAAATCTGTGTACGTAGAAGAGATGGCAAATGCGAAAGAAGATTCCTAAAGATTTCTTTTAAATCACGCGACAATCAGTTAATGAATATCCATTGTACAGATGGCGTGATAACAGTGGTAGCGTTAATGATCTAATAAAATCACTTGACAGTCGTTACATAGTACCATATAACTCACATTTACTTGCTAACTTTCATTGTTATGTAAATGATTCAGTTTTGACTACAGTTGAACGTGTTAAATATATTTATAAATACGTGTATAAACGATATGATAGAGCAACTCTAGAAATACGCAATGAAAGAACACATGGAAATGAAGAGGTTCAGACTAATGACTTGAGCAGTTTTGTCAACGGCCATTATTTCGAAGTAATTGAAGCGGTATAACGTATTTGTAAATTTCGAATACATTGTCAGTCATTATCATTACGTTTGATGTTCGTTTACCATATAGAGAAAACGTTTACTTCAAAGTAGGACGAGAAGAGAATGCAGTTTAAAATGTGAAAAAAAGTTATCATCATTCTCTGCGTTAAATGGAACAGATCCGTCAGCGAATGTTTATCGTTATACAGACATTTCCTTGCGCCGTGTTTGGGTACATGCCGAAAAAAAAAAGTGGAAGTAAAGAGTACACGGTGGTGACAAAATTATTACACACACACACACACACACACACACACACACACACACACACACACACATGGTATCTCCAAGAGAAGTAAAACTTCGTTACTTGCGTTTGGCGTTATTCATCTACGTCATACTCAGCGAGCCATCTAATGGTGTGTAACGGAGGGTACTGTTAGTACCAGTAACTGAGCTCTCCAACTCGAGAATAGCACGTGGGAAGAATGATTGTCGGTAAGCCTCTACGTAGGCTCTAATTTTTCGAATTTTCTTCTCATTGTCTTTTCTCGAGGCGTATGTGGAGGGAAGTAAGCTCTTCTCCGACTCTTCGAGGAAAGTGGTCTCTCGAATTATCAAAAGAAAATCTCCATCATGCACGAAGCCTCTGTTGTAACGTCTACCAATGGAATGTGTAGAGTATCCCCGTAATGCTGTCGCGCCGTCTAAACGATCCCATGACGAAACCTCGCCGCTCTTCATTGGAACTCGTCCATCTCTTCTACCAGCCCTACCTGGTATGGATCACAGATCAAGTGATTATAAGGCACTTCCTTCGTCGATGGGTTGCATTTTCTTAAGATTATTCCTATGAATGTGAGACTAGCATGTGCTTTTCCCACTACTCGTTTTAAGTGCTAATTCCACTTAAATTCGCTCTGGATAGTTATTCCTAGATATTTTACGGTAGATATTGTTTCCAGCGGTTTGTCTCCAATAGTGTAGCTGTACAGTAGTGGATTTCTTGTCCAATGTATGCTCAATATGTTATATTTATTTATGTTCAGGGTGTACTGCCAAAGACTGCACCAGTCATCAATTCTCTGGAGGTCATTCCGCAAATCGTTACTATCTTCTGGCGTTGCCACTTTGTTATAGATAACCATATCATAGGCAAACAGCCTTAAAGAACAGCCGACGCTTTCTACTAGATCATTTAGATATATTGAAAACTGTAACGGTCCTATCACACTTCCCTGGGGTACTCCTGAAGTTACCTCCACATTTGTCGATTTTGTTCCGTTAAGAGCAACACATGTGGTCCTAAACATTTGAATATATTACAACTTAAAATGTAATTTTTATAACACATTTACTGAATCATGTCACGCTCTCGGTATTGCATCAAATGACAGAGTGTGCCATGAATTTTTAGATAAAACAAAGGAACAGAATTCGCCAAATAAATGCTTAAATTTTGTGGTGCAACTTGTGCACTTAATGTACCAGCACATGCTTTAGCATTGTGGTTTAAATTTTGAATATTCTTTGGGAAGATTATTTACGGGAACACAATAATTAAATTTCTTAGAAGAAAGCGGTATTGGGAACTGATCATACATAGTCTTAATCTGTCATGTCTATTGCTTATATTACCGGTTAAAATGTTAATACCAAAATTTCCTCATGTATATATTTTAGATCCAATCGAGGAAGAATTATAACTGAATTAACTTTATGGAAGAGGTAACTGAACAGCACACTGCAATACATAATGTTATTCTTGAAGTTCATTATCATGACACTGGCTCAGATGTAGTTTTATTTACTGCCCACGCACATTGCAGTAAAGCATTCACACAAACTGCAAGTATTCATAAATCAAATTCACTGAATCTTCGTTGCATTGTAACAGCCTGTAGTGGCATAGCCTCAGCTCTTCTAATCGGGGGTAGCACAGTGCGTTTAAACGGAGCGTTCCAATTTTGGAAAATTCAGTGCCCAATTTAACGCCAGCCAGTATCTATGGTCAACACATTAACTCATGTTTCTTAATTCTTATCGGTTAAGTCCCCGTGTCTCCACTCAAGTACTGATAGAGGGAGAGTATTTAGAGGTCTGCGTACAAATGACTGTAATAAAAATAAACCTTTTGGAGGTAAGACCATAGTTTCATGTGGTGAGTTTCAACAATTTTTACCAGTTGCACCACATGGTTCATGTTCAACTTCACTTGAAAACTGCATTACAAGTTGGAATGCGTTCCATAAACTTCATCATGTTACTTTAACTCACAATATGAGGACTTTGCCACATGAAATAGTTTCTGGATTTCCCGAAAAGGGAATTTCCACAGTTTGGTGACAATATTACTGAAATAACACAACCAGTAGCTTGTGACCAAAATAATATCAGTAATCATATTTATTGCAATATTGAAAAGACATATTACCGCAATCCTTGTTAAATTCAGTTATTCTAGCACCAAAAAATGAAGGTTGTGCCATAACAAATGACGATATATGCAGTGCTATACCAGGTGAAGCAAAAGTTAATCACAGCAATGATAAAATAATTTATGATAATGAATACGAAATTAATAATTACTATCCACCAGAGTTTTGAATTCTCTGTCTGTAAGTGTTTTACTACAACAAAAATTGCAGTTTAAAGATGACTGCATTCTTCTCATTAGAAATATGAATACGAAAGAACGATTAGTTAACAGAACCAGAATACACATAAAATGTTTACATAGTAATGACATTATTTGATAAGCCTTAACTGGAAATGAACAAAACAGGCGAATGTTCAATTCGCGTGTACATACACTACTGGCCATTAAAATTGCTACACCAAGAAGAAATGCAGATGATAAACGGGTATTCATTGGACAAATATATTATACTAGAATTGATATGTGATTACATTTTCACGCAATTTGGGTGCATAGATCCTGAGAAATCAGTACCCAGAACAAACACCTCTGGCCATAATAACGGCCTTCATACACCTGGGCATTGAGCCAAAGAGAACTTGGATGTCGTGTACAGGTACAGCTGCCCATGCAGCTTAAACACCATACCACAGTTCATCAAGACTGGTGACTGGCGTATTGTGAAGAACCAGATGCTCGGCCACCATTGACCAGATGTTTTCAATTGGTGAGAGATCTGGAGAATCTGCTGGCCAGGGCAGCAGTCGAATATTTTCTGTATCCAGATAGGCCCGTACTGGCCCTCAACATGCGGTCGTGCATCAGTACCCAGAACAACCAACGCTTGGCCGTAATAACAACTTTAATACGCCTAGGCATTGAGTCCAACAGAGCTTGGATGGCGTGCACAGGTAGGGCTGGCCATGCAGCTTCAACACGATACCACAGTTCATCTAGAGAAGTGACTGGCGTATTGGGACGAGCCAGTTGCTCAGCCACCATTGACCAGACGTTTTCAATTAGTGAGAGATCAGGAGGACGTGCTGGCCATGGCAGCAGTCCAACATTTTCGGTATCAGATAGGCCGTTACAGGATCTGCAACATGTGGTCGTGCATTATCTTGCTGAAATGTACGGTTTCACAGGGATCGAATGAAGGGTAGAGCCACAGGTCATATCAAATCTGAAATGTAACGTCCACTGTTCAAAGTACCGTCAATGCGAACAAGAGGTGACAGAGACATGTAACCAATGACACCCCATACCATCACCCAGGGTGATACGCCAGTATGGCGATGACGAATGCACGCTTCCAATGTGCGTTCACCGCGATGTCGCCAAACACGGATGCGACCATCATGATGCTGTAAACAGAACCTGGATTCATCCGCAAAAATGACACTTTGCCATTCGTGCACCCAGGTGCGTCGTTGAGCACATCATCACAGGCACTTCTGTCTGTGATGCAGCGCCAAGGTTCAAAATGGTTCAAATAGCTCTGAGCACTATGGGACTTAACATCTATAGTCATCAGTCCCCTAGAACGTAGAACTACTTAAACCTAACTAACCTAAGGACATCACACAACACCCCAGCGCCAAGGGTAACCTCAGCCGTGGTCTACGAGCTGACAGTCCATGCTGCTGCAAACGTCGTCGGACTGTTCGTGCAGATAATTGTAGTCTTGCAAATGTCCCCATCTGTTGACTCAGAACAAGAGACGTGACTTCATGATCCGTTACAGCCATGCGGATAAGATGCCTGTCATATCTACTGTTAGTGTTACGAGGCCGTTGGGATCCAGCACGGCGTTCTTATTACCCTCCTGAACCCAACAATTCCATATTCTGCTAACAGTCATTGCCGACTGGCGATTAAAACTGCTACACCACGAAGATGACGTGTTACAGACGCGAAAGTTAACCGACAGGAAGAAGATGCTGTGATATGCAAATTATTAGCTTTTCAGAGCATTCACATAAGATTGTCGTCGGTGGTGACACCTACAATGTGCTAACATGAGGAAAGTTTCCAACCGATTTCTGATACACAAACAGCAGCTGACCGGCGTTGCCTGGTGAAACGTTGTTGCGATGCCTCATGTAAGGAGGATAAATGCGTACCATCACGTTTCCGACTTTGATAAAGGTCGGATTGTAGCCTACCGCGATTGCGGTTTATAGTATCGCGACATTGCTGCTCGTGTTGGTCGAGATCGAATGACTATTAGCAGCATATGGAATCGGTGGGTTCAGGAGGGTAATAAGAACGCCGTGCTGGATCCCAACGGCCTCGTATCACTAGCAGTCGACATGACAGGAATCTTATCCGCATGGCTGTAACGTGTCGTGCAGCCACGTATCGATCCCTGAGTCTCCAGATGGGGACGTTTGCAAGACAACAAACTCCTGCACGATCAGTTCGACGACGTTTGCATGGACTATCAGCTCGGAGACCATGGCTGCAGTTACCCTTGGCGCTGCATCACAGACAGGAGCACCTACGATGGTGTACTTAACGACGAACCCGGGTGCACGAATTTCAAAACGTCATTTTTTCAGATGAATCAGAATTCTGTTTACAGCGTCATGATTCTCGCATCCGTGTTTGGCGACATCGCGGGGAACGCACATTGGATGCGTGTATTCGTCATCGCCATACTGGTGTATCACCCGGCGTGATTGTATGGGGTGCCATTGGTTACACGTCTCGGTCACCTCTTGTTCGCATTGACGGCTCTTTGAACAGTGGACGTTACATTTCAGATGTATTACGACCCGTGACTCTACCCTTCACTCGATCCCTGTGAAACCCTACACTTCAGCAGAATAATGCACGACCACATGTTGCAGATCCTGTAACGTCCTTTCTGATACCGAAAATGTTGGACTGCTGCCCTGGCCAGCACGTTCTCCAGATCTCTCACTAATTGAAAACGTCTGGTCAATGGTGGCTGAGCAACTGGCTCGTCCAAATACGCCAATCACTTCTCTAGATGAGCTGTGGTATCGTGTTGAAGCTGCATGGCCCGCTCTACCTATACACGCCATCCAAGCTTTGTTTGACTCAATGCCTAGGCGTATCAAAGCCGTTATTACGACCAAAGGTGGTTGTTCTGGGTATTGATTTCGCAGGATCTATGCACCCAAATTGCGTGAAAATGTAATCACATGTCAGTTCTTGTATAATATATTTGTCCAGTGACTACCAGTTTATCATCTGCATTTCCTCTTGGTATAGTAATTTTAATGGCCAGTAGTGCACATAAAAATTTGCATAGCAGTCAGGTTAGAGCTAAGAATCTGCATACGAATAAATTGCAATTACTTAGATTAAAAATTGAATCGGGCGTTACTTTATATACACAACTGGTCGAATTTCGGTGATAGACGATACCATTTATAATGATTATCCGGTGCTGAGGCACGTCCCACACAATGGGAAAGTGCTACTGCATATAGAGACAAAACAT
The DNA here is from genome assembly GCF_023897955.1 of Schistocerca gregaria. Classification (NCBI taxonomy): domain Eukaryota; kingdom Metazoa; phylum Arthropoda; class Insecta; order Orthoptera; family Acrididae; genus Schistocerca; species Schistocerca gregaria. The sequence goes on from NC_064926.1 coordinate 50,617,959, forward strand.
CAAAATCAGCTCACTGAAAATATATTACGTCGTCCCTATCCAAAAATTTGGAGAATGAAGTGATAAAGTCGAGTTTTTCTACCGTCTTTGGTGAGGTTAATGGAAAGAATTATTAAGTGGTGTTTAAAATTGTGGTGTGAAAATAAGAAATTATTACCGGAAATATACCCTGGGTTTCGAAAATGAAAAGGAACAACTGAAATCCTTCTATGGTTAGTTAATGACATACAATTGTATGTTAGTTGCGGCATAGACTTGACTAAAGCATATGACAACGTCTTCTTGTCATTCGTAGGGAGAAACTGGAGATACTTCAGGTTTCAAACCAATCGTGTGTAGCATTGTAAACTACCTGAGAAATAGGGAAACAATCATTTTGCAACACAAAACTACACTGGGGCCCAGAGAAACCAGCAGAATACTACCGCAGGGATTAGTCTTGGCTCCCTTACTATTCAATCTCTGTATTGCAGGCCTTAATGACCTCTTTGCCAGTGACAACATAATATTACAATACGCACACGATATATGCATAATTCTTTAGACAGCACTCTTGTGCCATCTCAAAAGGCTCGCTGCTCTCACATGTCTGCATGGGTGGTGCACTGAAAGTGGCTTCGAAATCTCTGATAGCAAGTCAATTGCAACATAATTTTGAACCTATGAAAACACTACAGTATCTTTGGAAGTTTAACGAAGATGAAATAAGTGGCACTCCTCATATCAGACATATAATTTCTAGACGGGCGAAAACATGAAATCTCATCAGAGTGACGAATGGAGAATGGTGGATCTGTAATCGGACGACAGTGGTGACTTTATACCAATCCCAGATAAGGAAACGCTCTGACTATGGACAGATGTGCTATGAATCAGCGTTAGGCAACATGCTCGAAAGAGTAGTCATTATGCAGGACAAACCCTAGTGTTTAGGTACTGTGGCATTAATGTGAACCCCAAACAACGTATTGCTCGCTGCACCGTTGAAGCTCCGACGAATGGTCCTCTTCGAGAGATATCTCTTGTGGGTCTATTTCGATGAAAGTGGAACCTCCCGACGAAAAAATCTGGGAATTAACTCGCTATTGTGTGCGTGGGAGATACTATCTAAATAAGCTACTTCAATCATCGCGGACTGAATGTATGGATATTCAGGCAATGAGGCACAAGGCGTGAAAAATTTCTCTTCTAGCACACTAAAACTTGTCACACGAAGCATCGACTCTACAGATTGACGCCAGGACCAGTTTATCGTTTCAGAACCAGGACTCAACTTACTCTACAGCAATGGAATTCCTGTCTCATTATTACAATGCATGCCTGGTGTATGCAGATGTGTCCAAGTCTAGTGGCAGTCCTGGATACCCCAAACAAAACGACCAGGCCTATACAGGCTGGATCCACACTTCACTGTAAAGACAGCTGAGCTGATAATCATTCAGGAAGCCTTCGTATTCGCACAGACGTCTACAGCAGATACAAAAGTCGTAATTTCTGATAGTATGTCAGTCCTACAACTGATTAGAAACCATCACAATAGTTAGACTAACCCCCACAGATGCAGAAATTTACATCTTAGTCTATAAAATTCTTCTGGGTTTGAGGCGGCATTGTAATCTGTAAAATTCCGACGTTTCGTCGACTGTTGCAAGGTGCCTTCCTCAGGTTGTATTGCTATACACCCTGCGACCTCAAATCCAGAAGAATTTTATTGATTGTGACAACGGCTGCGGAAGCCTACATTTACGTTTAACGACATCATGTTTTGGGTGCAGAGAAACCATCACATCGTGAGCGTACGGATGACAGACCACTTCGTGATACCAGGAAATGATAAGTGAATGTTCTATCAAAGCAAGCATCTCTACGTGGAACTATAAAGGACAGTTAAATCCCGCTCAAAGGTACGGTACCACGCTCAAAATGTGGTTGTCACCTGACTGGCAAGAGAAATAGTCGAAGACATCTCAAAGGCGGTTACTACACACTGATAGGTCCTACGATTCCAAGAGTAGTATGCTATAATAAGACACAAACATCGGAACGCTTCTCAAAAGGTGTAGCACAGGTGGAATTTAATCATTGGAAGCTCAACAAACATCTGTATTGCGTCAAGCGAAGTTCCACCCATCTACGTGTTTGCAGAGGACGAAGATCAAAATCATATATTCCTACAAAGGCCATAAAACATATATCTTATAAACGTCCTTGCAAATACTCTTCAGGCTCTTGATTATCAGTTCTCAAACAGTTTCCGTATCTTGTTAGCGTCCAACGATGTAGCAATAAGTAAAATACAGTAGGAGTTCGTCAACATTGCCAACATCAGTTTATAAATCCCTGTGCTGATAATCTAATGCCCTTGGTACTGGAATGCCAGGGAAACACCAAAGCACAATTCACTGACTATATTCCTACATGCTACTCAGTAGGATATGGAATGTTCAGCAAATAAATATATGTCATGTGTAGTTCCTATACATGCATTCGCCTGAATACTGCTGTATCCATACGTTTGGCTTCAACACCCAAATCTGGTTCTTGTACACCGTTTCATGTTCTGTCTAGATGATTCTTGTTCTTATACAACTGCACAGATGCTCAATTCTTTACCTGCAACTTCTGAAGCAGTTCTTACAGGCCATGCAAAAGAACATTACATTCCTATATTAGACACAAAGTTATCACATCCATTGAATTTGAAATGTCCCAAAACTGTACCAACAGTGATTAAACATTTGTTATTGTGTTACCAGTAGGATTTTTATAGCATACTACCTTGCGTATCCTGTGTTACATTTTCGCCTTGTTTACTCATTCGCGTATAGGGTGGATGTAAAATTTGTTTTACGTCAGAATGTGTCCTGTGTTAAATCTGTATAACTTTGTGCCAGGGTATGACTTAAACTAATGTATAGGGTGTAGTATTACATCGCCAGTGTTGAGATGATATTATTAGCACATTCTGAAAACCAACAAATTAGAAAAAGTAATGTTTATTGTATGTAATATAACTAGATTGGATCATTACTTTATTACACGGTCATTATACTGTTTATATAAAGGCATACGAAAAAAATGGTTCAAATGGCTCTGAGCACTATGGGTCTTAAATTCTGAGGTCATCAGTCCCCTAGAACTTAGAACTATTAAAGCTAACTAACCCAAGGACATCACACACATCCATGCCCGAGGTAGCGCCTAGAACCGCTCGGACACCCCGACCGGTGCAAAGGCGCCTAGAACCGCTCGGACACCCCGACCGGTGCAAAGGCCGACGATTCCCACTGTACTATAGCTTGTATCTGAAGAAGTCGTGTGGGAAATTTTTCTTGGGTGTCCATGGATATCAGTTCATTTCAATTTTGGTAAGAAGAAGCAAGAGCTCTAGAGTAGTTCACTTCGAGAGAATTTAAATAATTAAATATCTGAAAATGCATTTGAATTGACAAACAAAGTAACAGCCTTGTTGTTGAATTGGGCCCATGGACACAGCCTCAATGATTTCTTCGGGAATCTTTGGTCTACAGGAAGGTTTTAGCCTTGGAGTACTTCCTCATAAAAGTCTATGGACATTATGTTTCTTTGTTTTGTTTGTGTATTTACACTTATGCGTTAAACAGGTGTCCACAGCATTCTAAACCAGTAATCTGGAAAACCCAGACACGTTTATCATTCTTGACTGTTGACGTTTGTATTGTACGCAGACAGCAGTGGACAGCAGCTAGGGAGAAACAAACACACAAAACACTGCACAGCTAGTTTTAGGGTAAAATATGGGAACAAGTCTTCATAACAGCAAACGAGCCAACACGTCCTGTGCGGCCGGCCGACAGGCGTTGGCCCGCCCCCGGCTCGTGATGGACGGCACGAGCAGAGGTGCGCTGCCCCCAACAGCCAGTTGGACGGCGCAACTACCCACTCCACTGCACACGCCATTCCGCCGGTCACACCACACACCCACAGCGCTCGCAACGCACGCTGCTGGTGCTTTCCGTTGCCCCGGCCCGGCGCGGCGCCACAACTTACTCGCTGCCGGCCTGACATCTGGCGGCGGACCGCGCAGGCTGGCCGCTGCGGGCTCCGGACGTGACGCCGGCAGTTTAACCGGCCAACTTCCCCCACCACTCCGCCGAATTGAATCGGGAATTTACTGTGCTCACAGCACGGCATCAGCGCAACGAAATTTCCCCCGCGCGGCGTACGTGAGAGTTATTCGTCCGCGACTGAGGTCACGGCGTTACAGCTAAGGGAAAAAGCAGCGGAACTTCGACGCTGGCTACCCAACTTCAGTCTGAGCCTTCACAAATTCGTGACTTTAGCTTTCTCTAATAGAAGGCAATACATACTGAAACGAATGACTTCTCGCTTTACGCCGACATTCATGAAGACACTGGCCTCATCTGTAACTGCACCAGTTCTTAATCCTAGCTACACCTTAATCCTAGCACACATTTTCCTTAACGTGCATTAGCATTGGCGTGAGGGTAGGCAGCACTTTATGCCCACCCGAAAAATTAGTAAAGAATAAAACTCGTTAATTGTTGTTTACTGCTAATACACATTGTTCAGAGACGTACTGATGGGTAAGTAGAGCCCAGAATCTGAAAGTGTCTTTAACACAATCTTAGCAATATTATTTCTGGGAATATGCACTACAAAGCTGGGCACTTGATACCCACCACAAAAAAATTAAGAATTGGAGCCTGAAAATTTTGAGTATGGCATTCATTTTATAAAGTGACATTTAAAACTATGTAAGCTCATTTGTCCGTCGCTGACACAGAAGACCTCAAACCTCCTTTCCTTCCCGTCTGGGCAAGCTGTGGAGTGACAAGAGTACATGTAAAGCTTACTGGGACAGGGTAAATGAACAATGAAGTTGATAATTCGATTGCAATACTGACATTTAATTTGATACACCCCACAACTGACAAAATTTACAAAAATTGTGAATTTCCTTGTCCACCCACACACTCCTGAGAATGGCACATTAACAATTTGTAATTACGCGCCCCTATTACCGGCAGCTACGTTGATAAATACTCGGCACCTCCTAAGGATAACCACCAGTTCATGAGTATTACGTAAGTTGTTGGAAGTGGTTAAGCGTTGGTGAAAATTTCGCTTCTGAGCACACAAAGAGCTCTAACTGCAGAACTCTGAACAGAACACGCGCTGGTGCAATGCTGCGATACGGACCTCCGAAGACGATGGCCAAGACGCCGTCTCCATGTCCGTGCCGCTCGATGGCTGGAGGCGAAGTCCACTCTCTCCACTAGTCTCCCGTCTCCCACGCGTACGAAATCGCGGCGGAAGAATACTCAGTTGCGGCCAATGTCGAAAGCTCTATCATCGCCGAAATCCCTCCAACGGCATTTCTGAGATTCTGCCCAATGATCGAGTAGGCCATAACGCCCCTAGGCAAACGAAATTCCCGTCTTCGCCACGTGTCGCCCAGCACAGGTGGCTCCGGATGCCGGGCTACCCCCAAAATAGCCGTATTATCCCGCGTTTCCAGTGACCGTTACCTGCCGCCCACGGCGGCCCGGCGAGCTATGGCCAGCTGCAGACTTTATATTTCACAATTCTCTACTTCCGACACTTTTCACCAACGCTTTAAGTTACTGTCTTAATCATGCAGACATTCAGGGAATAATGCTCGAGAGTACCTCATATTTATCATAATTCAGTCCGCCCCCGGTAGCTGAGACGGCACGTTAGTTCAGCGTGTTCGGTCAGAGGGTTAGCTCCCTCTGTAATAAAAAAAATTGAGATAATCGAACAATAACAAACTTAAAAACGGATGTCCTACGACGTCCGCCCCGAGCGAACAAAACGAGATTTTAAAAAAAAAAGTGGTCAGCGCGGCAGACTGTCAATCCAAAGGGGCCGGGTTCGATTCCCGGCTGGGTCGGAGATTTTCTCCGCTCAGGGACTGGGTGTTGTGTTGTCATCATCATCATCATTTCATCCCCATCGATGCCCAAGTCGCCGAAGTCGCGTCAAATCGGAAGACTTGCACGGTCTACCCAACGGGAGGCCCTCGTCACACGACATTTCATTTCATAATCCAATAAAGTTGTGATCTGATTTCCTTGACAGTCCCTTTATTGTTGATACTAATGTTGGTAAGCTAACGTGTAAGTATCCTGGCACCTTACAACTAAATTTAAATGTTTGGGTTAAGTTTAACTGGAAAATGTGAAACATATATTAAGTCCGGTAGAAGTATTAATTGAAAACGTTAAATATTTGGCACAGGAGTATACAAAACAAGATCGGTCAAAAAGCATAAGTACCCTTAGCTGCCTCGGATCGCATTCAGATTTCGTCCAGCCTGTAAACGAGAGTAAAATTTGCGGTCGCATTGCGCTCCAAATGGGTGCGACCACTTTAGGTGATGATACATCCTCACAGTATCCTGAGAGAATGGTTGAAACACCCAAAGGTGTCAGCAGTCTCAGAGGTTGTGAAGAACGTAAGATCATTGATGGTTCTCAAAATGTTGTAGACCACATTTTTTCGATTTTTAATGAGGTTCATCATAATATCAGTTTTACAATTGAGCGACAATCCGATACTAGGTCCTTAATGTATTTGGACCTCACTTTAACCGCGGTTGATAACCGCATTGAATTTAATATTTTTCGGAAAAACGCGTTTTCCGACAATATTATACCTGCAGACTCGGCCCATCCGTCCACCCATAAAATGGCCTTTTATCATTCTAACATTCATCGAGTTACAGCTATCCGTCTTGCACCAAACGTGGTAGAAACTGAATTGGTCACACTTGAGAATATTGCTATAAATAATGGCTATAGGCCTCAGTTGGTAAGAGAGATGTATAACGAGAAAATAAATAATTATATTACGTCTTCCACTCTAGGGGATGCGTTAGATGACAAACAGGTGGCAACGATATCTATCCCTTACATAGGCAATATAAGTTACAAATTGGGGGCGTTTACTCAGAGCCCATAATTTCAGAGTCGCCTATTCTACTAATAATAGTTTACATAGGAATTTAATTCACTCCTTGCAGAGTAACAGCGATAAACTTTCCCAATCAGGAGTATATAAAATTACATGCGGCGATTGTCCAAAATTTTACATCGGGCAAACGGGGCTAGCTCTGGGTCTCAGGTACAAAGAGCGGTGACGGTACTAAGGGCTCTTGTGCAAACGGCTCATGCACCAAGTCCTCCAGTTAATATCGAGTTACTGCATACCGAGGTTAAGGGCTTAAAAGTGGATGTTTTGGAAGAAATGCAGATCTTTAAGCATGTGCAACATGTTAAAGACAATATCCTCAATGACTAACTCCTACTAAGAAACAGAATTTTGTTTTGAAGGTTTCGCGACTTTACTTTGTTCTTCATACTTGTAAATCTGATGATCTGGGGATTATCACATGCGCGCGCTGACTGGTGAGCGCGGTTGATCGAGCTGTTCATCTTCTTTCTTTTTATCTTCATTTTGCTCATATGATGAAGGTGATTTTAGCCCGTTGAACACCTCACGTTTTATCCCTATATCTTTATTACCACGACATCTTTAGATTACGTCCCCTCAGACCCCCCCGTCAGGTTAATTACTGGCTTTAGGTATAGTTTTTGTGAGGTCCTCCTGTTTTGATAGGTAGCTTCTTATATAAGTTTCTTTACTAGCATAAGCATCTGTGTGCGGTTGCTTTTAGGTTTCATCTCCTATTTAGCTCGCCTCTTGTTCTATCCATTTCATTTTTTGATATACGGTGATCCACGGTTGGGAGTATATGGGCTATTGAGCCCCGACCCATGTATAAACTTTCTCGCATTCGTATGCGCATGCACATTCAAGTGACTTGTGGTGCGCATGTGCGTAGGCTTGTAAGTGAGCGACCGTTTGTAGCTGCAGTTTAAGGCGGGTCATGGCCCATCGAACATAGGCCGGTGTGAGGTGGAGCGTACACCATTAAGTAGTGGTTTTGACTTTATACATATGTACTGGTTGTGACGATCGTCTTCTTGTTGCCCACACCACTGTGGACTGTCGTTTCCGGGCGCAAGATGTATGGGAATCAACGCTCTACGGAAAGCCATGTTTCATTGACGCCCTTCACGCCACCCCCTGCGGTCTTTTCGTGGCGAATCTGAGCGGCAGATTGTCTGGAACGTTTTCCTCGGCACTCACACGAAAATCCCGAGATTTCAGTACCGGGTGTCGCGCTTCGTACATCCATCACAGCAGAATCAAAAGAATACATGAAGTATGGGTGAGAACGATGGTGACGTTTTACACGCTGGCGTTGGGCGTAATGAAGGAGACATTTGGTGCCAATGTGACATCGTTGATCCACGTTAGATGTCACGTGAACCTCTCGGCCGCGGCCATTTTTTGCTGTTTCAAGCGCCGTCGAGACCGAGGGTGAGGTCATGGGGCACCGCACTTTAATAACATTACAAAAGAATGTTGTGTGCATCTTTGATTCAAATTTCAAACATAAGCATCGCAATGGGTGGCAATTACGGGTTTTCGAAGAATTGATTCTACAATTCTGTTGCGCAGTGTATAATTTGCGTCTGCCCCAGCACTAGGCAACGTGACAGTATTTGACGTGTTATAGAGACTTCCGTGTGCAAATGTGTTTCTTATTTATAGTAATGAATATGAACTTCAATCAGTTCAGCTGTGGTACAACTCAGTGACTAGAATCTAAATAAATTTTAAAGCATTTACTATTCGTCTAACTCAGTGTTCCATGGAACATGGTGTTTATTTTCCTAACTATTCCTGAAGTCGGAATTGTATGTGACATTGAGCTAGGAATGTCTTCATCGCTAAATGGTCTACTAATTAGTACTGGACCATGGGCGCCCACAGAAAGTTTTCCAGAGGTGTGTGTGTGTGTGTGTGTGTGTGTGTGTGTGTGTGTGTGAGAGAGAGAGAGAGAGAGAGAGAGAGAGAGAGAGAGATCAGTTTCGACTTGCATTACGTCACATGAACTAAATTGAATAGATGGTTACCGACTCAATATTTGTTATTTGTTATAGATGGATTACTTCCGTACTTAAATAGTAAGCATGAGTTATGATTACGTTCGAAGTAAACCTTTTTGTATTATGAAAATGATTATGGATATTACATATTTGTGAAACAGACGAAATTACATACCGGGTGATCAAAAAGTCAGTATAAATTTGAAAACTGAATAAATCAGGGAATAATGTAGATAGAGAGGCACAAATTGACACACATGCTTGGAATGACATGGGGTTTTATTACAACCAAAAAAATACAAAAGTTCAAAAAACGTCCGATGGCGCTTCATCTGATCAGAATAGCAATAATTAGCATAACAAAGTAAGACAAAGCAAAGATCATGTTCTTTACTGGAAATGCTGAATACGCCCACCATCATTCCTCAGCAATAGCTGTAGTCGAGGAATAATGTTGTGAACAGCACTGTAATGCATGTCCGGAGTTATGGTGAGGCATTGGCGTCAAATGTTGTCTTTCAGCATCCCTAGAGATGTCGGTCGATCACGATGCATTTGTGACTTCAGTTAACCCCAAAGCCACTAATCGCACGGACTGAGGTCTGGGGCATGACGAAAGTGGCGGCTCAACACACGATCATCACCAAACGACGCGCGCAAGAGATCTTCCACGCGTCTAGCAATATGGGGTGGAGCGCCATCCTGCATAAACATCGTACGTTCCAGCAGGTGTTTATCAGCCAGGATGGGGATTATGCGATTCTGTAACATATAGGCGTACCTCTCACCCGTCACGGTAGCTGTTACAAAACCTCCTCGAAGAAAAAAATGCCCTATAACGGTAGATGTGGTAAATCGAACCCATACCATGACTCTCGTCGTGCAGTGGAGTTTCCACGAAAGTTCTAGGATTTTCGGTAGCCCAAATTCTGCAGTTGTGGCCTTTGACAGACCCTCGGAGCGTTAAATGAGCTTTGTCGGTCCACAACACGTTACTCAACCAATCGTCATCTTCCGCCATCCTTTGAAACGCCCACACCGCAAATGCCCTCTGCTTCACTAAATCGCCAAGTAACAGTTCACGATGCCGATGGATTTTGTACGGAGAGCATCGGAGGGTACGCGTAAGTGCCAAGCCAACAGTAGTGTATGGAATGCCGGTGCGACTGCAGGACTTCCTCGTGCATAGACGAACCCACTACAGTCTCCATTTCTTCCTGCACTGTCTCAGCAGCATTACGCCTTGTGCTCGGTCGGCCACTACGGGGTCTATCGTCTAAACAACCCGTGGCTTCGAACTTCGAAATCATTCTCGCCACAGCTGCATTTGTCAATGGACCTTTACCCGTTCGAATCCCCTTCCTATGGCGATAGGATCGTAACGCTGAACTACACTCCTGGAAATGGAAAAAAGAACACATTGACACCGGTGTGTCAGACCCACCATACTTGCTCCGGACACAGCGAGAGGGCTGTACAAGCAATGATCACACGCACGGCACAGCGGACACACCAGGAACCGCGGTGTTGGCCGTCGAACGGTGCTAGCTGCGCAGCATTTGTGCACCGCCGCCGTCAGTGTCAGCCAGTTTGCCGTGGCATACGGAGCTCCATCGCAGTCTTTAACACTGGTAGCATGCCGCGACAGCGTGGACGTGAACCGTATGTGCAGTTGACGGACTTTGAGCGACGGCGTATAGTGGGCATGCGGGAGGCCGGGTGGACGTACCGCCGAATTGCTCAACACGTGGAGCGTGAGGTCTCCACAGTACATCGATGTTGTCGTCAGTGGTCGGCGGAAGGTGCACGTGCCCGTCGACCTGGGACCGGACCGCAGCGACGCATGGATGCACGCCAAGACCGTAGGATCCTACGCAGTGCCGTAGGGGACCGCACCGCCACTTCCCAGCAAGTTAGGGACACTGTTGCTCCTGGGGTATCGGCGAGGACCATTCGCAACCGTCACCATGAAGCTGGGCTACGGTCCCGCACACCGTTAGGCCGTCTTCCGCTCACGCCCCAACATCGTGCAGCCCGCCTCCAGTGGTGTCGCGACAGGCGTGAATGGAGGGCCGAATAGAGACGTGTCGTCTTCAGCGATGAGAGTCGCTTCTGCCTTGGTGCCAATGATGGTCGTATGCGTGTTTGGCGCAGTGCAGGTGAGCACCACAATCAGGACTGCATACGACCGAGGCACACAGGGCCAACACCCGGCATCATGGTGTGGGGAGCGATCTCCTACACTGGCCGTACACCTCTGGTGATCGTCGAGGGGACACTGAATAGTGCACGGTACATCCAAACCGTCATCGAACCCATCGTTCTACCATTCCTAGACCGGCAAGGGAACTTGCTGTTCCAACAGGACAATGCACGTCTGCATGTATCCCGTGCCACCCAACGTGCTCTAGAAGGTGTAAGTCAACTACCCTGGCCAGCAAGATCTTCGGATCTGTCCCCCATTGAGCATGTTTGGGACTGGATGAAGCGTTGTCTCACTCGGTCTGCACGTCCAGCACGAACGCTGGTCCAACTGAGGCGTCAGGTGGAAATGGCATGGCAAGCCGTTCCACAGGACTACATCCAGCATCTCTACGATCGTCTCCATGGGAGAATAGCAGCCTGCATTGCTGCGAAAGGTGGATATACACTGTACTAGTGCCGACATTGTGCATGCTCTGTTGCCTGTGTCTATGTGCCTGTGGTTCTGTCAGTGTGATCATGTGATGTATCTGACCCCAGGAATGTGTCAATAAAGTTTCCCCTTCCTGGGACAATGAATTCACGGTGTTCTTATTTCAATTTCCAGGAGTGTAGCTCATTCCCCATTCTGATAATACAGCTTCGCTAAAAGCGCCTTTTGAGGTAACGTCAACATGCTGCGACTGCTGGCGCATCTGACTCTCTCTCTCATTACAGCTCCTTTTATACTCGATTGTCATGCGCAGTCACTGACGATTTGCTGTCCAGCGCCATCTGTCGTGTGTTAATTTTTACCTCATTAGCTACATTATTCTGTGATTTATTAAGTTTTCAAATTTGTACTGACTTTTTGATCACCCGGCAGTTTCACGGTTATATTTCATATGTTGTTGTTGTTGTCTTCAGTCCTGAGATTGGTTTGATGCAGCTCTCCATGCTACTCTATCCTGTGCAAGCTGCTTCATCTCCCAGTACCTACTGCAACCTACATCCTTCTGAATCTGCTTAGTGTACTCATCTCTCGGTCTCCCTCTACGATTTTTACCCTCCACGCTGCCCTGCAATGCTAAATTTGTGATCCCTTGATGCCTCAAAACATGTCCTACCAACCGATCCCTTCTTCTAGTCAAGTTGTGCCACAAACTTCTCCTCTCCCCAATCCTATTCAATACCTCCTCATTAGTTACGTGATCTATCCACCTTATCTTCAGTATTCTTCTGTAGCACCACATTTCGAAAGCTTCTATTCTCTTCTTGTCCAAACTAGTTATCGTCCATGTTTCACTTCCATACATGGCTACACTCCAAACAAATACTTTCAGAAACGACTTCCTGATACATAAATCTATATTCGATGTTAACAAATTTCTCTTCTTCAGAAACGCTTTCCTTGCCATTGCCAGTATTTCATATACTTCCAAGAAAATAATGAACAAGCTTAGGAATAGAGTGGTGAGATATTTAGAAAAGATGTCTTCATTCACATACGATTAGTATTCATTGATAATGAATATCAAAACTCAGAAGTCGGAAACAATCAGAAGTCCGAACACTGTTGCTTATAGCCAAAAATAACCAGTGATAAATAGCTTTTGTCTAAACTTACTCTAAAGTGATAACGCAGCGAACAAAATGTTAATGATAGCGGAATGGTACTGCACATGGCATTATATGAAACTAAACAATGCTCCAGTTAGCCCTGCGTTTAGCTATTGTTGATTCCGTTAAGAAATCTGTAACGGGGACTTTAATTACACAACAGTACTTAGAAGAAGGCAATAACGGACGTAGGAACGGCACACACGAGCGAATGCAGGGTGCTTGCTCATTGTTACGGAAAGCAGGGCGACTTACAAACGAATAAGCCAGTGCTCCATAGTTTAATGCCTGGTGTTACATCTTCTAAAGAGACGATGGTAATGCCGTAAGGTTATCTCACTACGATCAGCCACATAATACCACAACTGCCTAAATGAGATTTTCTGCAGAATCTCAGAAATTACTTCTAGCAGTGCATATGAATTATGAATAAATTACGAATTACGAATAAAATTCTGGTGTGGTGGTCAAGTGCCAGTCTTTCGCCGGTCCAACGAACACCTATGACTATCATAATACCCAGTGAACATCTACTGTTTGGCCACCATAATCTGATGATTTCGCTAGTGCTGCCAGAAGAGAATTGGCACTACTTGAAAGATATTTTGTCTCGAGCGTTGCCGACATCGGCGTGCCTAGAGACGCCACGTATTACGAAGTTCACTAGCAAGTTATTTCTGTAAGTATTTGCTGAGGCTTTTGGTTACGTTAGAACAAAAACTTTGTAAGGCTGACTTGTGCAAGTCAGTGAGGAAAGTTTATTTCAAGAACTTCCTACAAGTTCTTGTTGCAGGAGTGCAATTATTTTTAATAACCAGACGAATTGCCATTGTTATTTCATTATTACTAAATGAATAAAAGTCGTGACGAAACACAAAAATAAAATACAGAAAAAAGTTTAGAGAACACATATTGATGATGAGTGATATTCGCTATTTTTGACTTCATCAAAACAGCAAATAGTTAATCCTTTCAGGCAGAATGCAAATACTTGTTTATAAAGAATGATTAATGTATAATAAGGCGTCGCATAGCGACGGTGGAATTTTCTAAATAATTTGGGCGGCAATATAAACAGAAAAATACGGATAGATATGCGATCCTTCACTATTTTGTTCGCTGGGGAACAAATGAAGCCTTGAGCGCTAAAGACCTGTGCTGTTTTTTCTTAAGTAAGACGGACGCAGATTTGTGGCGGTCTGATCTATTTTTTTTTTACTAAATAAATAAAAACGTGTTCTGTCTAAGTTTGAGTGAAGTGTAAGAAGAACTGTTATAACTTACCGTGACGACGCACGAGCGACTCAAAAGGACAATGGCTATATAAAAGAGCGCTCAGTGGACATGATACGGACATAAAAGTCTACCGTCATTGTAGTACTAAGCTTGAGGTACGATATATGTTTTAGTTATAATAAATATTTGTTCTGGGAATATTGAATCATTTAGCAGTGCTCATTCCTATCATCTCCTCAGTATTATTTTCATTTTAATTTGCATTTTGCTAAGATTACAGACACCAAGATCAGTAGTCTAATGTGCGTGTTACATTGATAAAAAGAAAACTGTTTGATCGTCTCTTTGCACCAGTTTTAATATTGAATTTCCCTTTTATGTGATGTTACGGTTGTTTTTGCGCCCTTAAGGACTTTCTGGTCCCTTAGGAAATTGTTTTGTCATAACAATAACTTCACAACCGGGTATGACCGTACCTACGATCATGAAGTAATTAGAAAGACGATAATGCAATTTCTTAATCAAATTGCTGTGACTGCCTCAAGCCACGCGAAACTGCAAGTAAAAACTATTCATCATATTTTATGAGAATGGTCAATCCATGATTCTTACGCCAGTTGTGATTGATAAAACAGTAAGCGAAATCTCAATTTCCAACTTTCCATTGAATAACAACATCACTTTTATTTTGTAACATCACAGTTGCCAAGAAACACTGTTCGTTTAACTAAAACCAAAGGACTCAATTTGGATTAAATACTTCCAGGATGTCGTATGCAAATTTCAATCATTTCTTCTCTAATTCATAATCAGATATTTGATAGCAGTAAACAAAAACGCGGCGTAGTATGTCACCTCCCGACTGCCTTTTAATTACTCTTAGATCTCTGCAAGCAGTATTTACTACTTTTATCTCAAACGTAAAGCATTTATGTTTATCGTAACATTGAAAAATCAGCTAAAATTTAAAGACGTCTGTACTGCCATTCTACTTTCTCTTCTCATGAAACAAATTAATTGATAAACAAATTTCGCAATTTCCTTGACTGGTGGTGCCGATTACATGTGTTTAGCGGTTCTACCATTTGTTTTGGGGCATATCTCTGTGTGCCATTCTTTTATTCGGCTCTGGTATTTTTGCACAGCTGCTGAACGTACACAGTTTCTACAAGTCTGAGGAAAACATTCACGAAATGACAAATTCGGGAAGTACATGCAGGAAGACGCAAGAAACCAGAACGAATTTTTATCCTGAACCAGCGTTTGCGCTGATGGAAAACTCCTTGACAAATTGAAACCGTGTTCCGGATTGGGACTTGAACCTGGAAACCCTCTTTGGCAAACAGTTGTGACAGGAAGTTTCATGTAAGAAACTGTTTCTACAAACTTGCGTACTTCTTGAAGTGTGTGAAACTAGTGAACGGCAACGGGAGGGGTGCGGACATTCCACCCATTTCTGTGACCGTGTGGATAATACGCCATACCACATAAGGAAGTTCGACGTAATGCCTAATAAACACAAGATTCCGATGTTAGAATGTTTGCGAGACAGGCAAATAAAGTGCAACAACTCAGTAAGAAAGACTGAACTGTTATCTGCAATAAAGAGAAAGAAACCAGCAGCAAAAGTGTGCATCATGGATAAGATCGCCGAGAGCACATAATTAAACACCGGTGGGAAAGACAAAGACAACGGCACTCAGAAGCCTCCAGGGAGGTCGGTCTGCCCTCGTCACTTAGGCGAGACAAGTGGTGCGCCCAACTGCACTTGACCCCTCGGAATCCAAAAAGGGGGTCGACCGACAGAACAACTTACTTCACCATCAATCAGTACATGAGAACTCAAACAGAAAAGGTTATAAACATGATAATCGTCAATGGAGTATGTATTAGTTGTGAAAATTACGCATCATGTGGACAGTGACAACAGGTGAGGAAAGGACACTGCCTGAAATTACGTTAGTGAGCAGGGAAGGTAACCGGAACACTAACGGCCACAAGGCAGAAAATGCCACTGGTGCACCCAAATTGTAGTCAACCAGAATAGTTAATTGAACCGCATGGCGGCTGAATTTGAGCAGTAGAAACACTCGCTCATAGGAAAACCTCCCCAAGAGCAAACCACCGAAACGAACCACCACAACATGAATGGACGTGGCTCGGGTAGTTGAAACCACTACTCAACCTTGACGTCCTGGGTCGGTGAACCACGAAGCTCGCAGCGATCGGACAGCTCCGCACACGCTCCGACACTGCGCAGGGACCGCCAGCGGACCCAGCCGACTGCACCGCGAGGAGGTAACTTCCCTCGTCCGACAACCAACCGACTGCGTGCTGCTCCTTCGCGACTGCGCTGCTGGTGCGCCTCCCACTCACTTGCGGACACACAACGGCGGAAATACTGGCTCGGGCACAACCATGCAGAGGGAACACGCCCAGTGGCTAAACGACATCCCTGCACCAGGGAAAGACCGACCCAAGTTTCACAAGATGGCAATTGAAGTGGCCCAGAAGCGCAGGGAGAACCAGTTACACGTCGCCCGATGAGACGACCGACCTCTCAGAGCCAATACGCCGACAACATTTAAAATAGTCGTCAGAGGAAATAACGTCAACAACACACACAACCTGACAAACATTTGCACGAAGACCTGAACAACACCCAACAGTAACTAAGCACGCATGAAGACAGATCTGCAGTCGACGTGCACACACAGCCGACTCATGAACGATTGGTGAGCCAAAAAGTGTCGTCCGGTTGGACTGGCAACCCGAAATCTCGACCCCGAACTCGCTTATGACAGACAGCGACAGGGAAGTAATAGCAGTCAAGCAAATATAGAACGAGAACGGATATATCGATACGCGCTGCTAACGCCGCTCTCGGTCAGGCAAAGCAGCAAATCAGTGACAGGAGTAATTTAAATTAACGTAGTGAGGTGGGTGTAAAATACATGATGGCGGGAACACGAGCAACGCACGGCTCACTGTGTTTAACAAATGCAACGTATAAACGGAGAACAAAACCAGTTTTGGACTTTCGATTCATAGTGTCGCAAGTTGTACATTCATCTACCTTATTTTTCATTAGTTTCAATAAGTAGATAATACATAAGTTATAGATAAAACTCTCGAGCATGAGTATGTCAACAAATCAGGCGATCACTGATTAGCCGGAAGTTTCACTTCAGCCGGCAATGTTTCCTCGTGTGTCGCCTCCCATTTCGTGTCGAGCGTGGAACACGGTTAGTGGTGCAGTGGTGCCAACACCGCTGCAAGAAGCGGCCGCTGCCTTCCCCTCGCTGCTCCTCGACCCTAGGCTGCCTCCGCGCCAGACAATTTCCCGTGGCCAAACACTGCATCTTCAACAACTTGACGGTGGGTGGCGGAGGGTACTTCTGGCACCACTAACTCGTCTCCCGTTCCCTGTCCCACTCGCGAATGCGAAGAATCGTTGGAGGTACGCACCTGTATTACATCCAAATTCTCGAATTTTCTGATCTCACAGACTTGCAGACCAAACATCTAAACATGTGTAGCGATCGCTAATTAACGGCATTTTCTGTCGGGCTAGCAGTGTTAGTAGAGTCGGTGGTAAGTACAACCATTGCTGGGAAGTGAGAGAACTCTGTTATGAATAAGAAGCGTGTTCACAGATTCCAGCTCCCACCATTGCCGACGCCTACTCAGTGAAAGCACGCGTTGATCGAGCAGTTACGATACAACTGTTTCACTGTTGCAGCTGGAAACATGACAATGTAGACTGCAAGACCGCCGACCTGTACCGATATTGCATCGACGAGAAATAAGAAATAACGTGACACTCCTTTGGGGATAGAAGGTAGCATCTGTTGTTTATATTAAATCTTGCGTTTTTTTGTTTTTTGTTTTGATTATAAGAAATTATGTTCCTCAGACCTCAGTTTCAGAACAGTATATTGTAAAAAATGACTTCTCATTGTAAATTTTCACAAGTTTTCAGAAATCGGTACTTGAGATTATTATGGTTAGTGATAGTGGAAGGGGGGGGGGAATTGTATGGTTGAACAGGTGCGATCTGGCAGTATTATAACTTTCTTCCTAGCTGTTATTGTCCATTAAATAAAGTTCTGTACTATTCGCCGATAAGGCAGGGAACGTAAGACCCTCATTGCCCGCATGGCTCACCCACGTAATTTTTCCCACTTTATTGTGCCTGACTGGACTGGATTGCGTTCGCACCTTTTTCAGTAATTTTTCGTTAACTCTTCATCGGTTAGCACCAGCATTTACTTACTGGCTTTCAGTTGCTCCAAGTTACATTGTTTATAAAATATTAATATACCTAGCATGCACTAGTCATCCATACAAGCTCTGCTGTTACAATGTGGAACAAAGTAGCTAAGTTTCTGATGCTTTATTGCATTCCTAGATTCAACCCAACTTTCATTTTTGCAATCTTAGTCGTATTGAAACTAATTAGAGTTAATACGCTTCTTTCCTATAATACACATCTAAGAAAACTAGATATTCCATTAACTTTTAGTCTGTAGAAGAAGTTTGGAAGCTACAAAAAGCTGGGGTCTAGTTTAGCAGAGGTTCCGACGTATGAGCTGTGTGATGAAGGTCCTGATAGAGTGTTGGCTCACAATCGGAGAACGTGTACTGTGTACATCACTAGTTTGCGAGCCGGCCAGAGTGGCCGAGCGGTTCTAGGCGTTACAGTGTGGAATCGCTTGACCGCTACGGTCGCAGGTTCGAATCCTGCCTCGGGCATGAATGTGTGTGATGTCCTTAGGTTAGTTAGGTTTATGTAGTTCTAAGTTCTAGGGGGCTGATGACCTCAGCCGTTAAGTCCCTTAGTGCTCAGAGGCATTTGAACCATTTTTCAACTAGTTCGAGACCAGCGGCTTGCGTAGGGAAAGATTTAAAATTTCAAACATTTATTCGGCTTAATTTATTAGAAATTATTAGTAAAACCGCAGTATATTACAGGCACAGCTCTTCTCGCGAACGGCTCCTTCAGCCAGCGAAGCTAAAGTGCCACATAGGATGATACAAATTGGACGGATGTATTTGAATCTGATTCTGTTGTGCAGTTTTGGTATAAAAAACCACTTCATGCACTAAAACTAGAGAATTCGCCTTGAGATACCTTATCCATTTCTCCATAATTTATTTATGCGAACAATGGTTTTCTGTTTTGTTGGTAGTCCAAGTCTAGGAAGCGAATGGCAGCTAGTGAATATACGCCTCTAGCTTTGAGCATATTAGCCCTTGGATTACCTAACTTGTATAGAAAATGGATGCTCAAAAATCACACTGATGCAAACCAAAGTTAACTTTCAACTAAAAATGCCGTGTTTTCCAGGACAATAGAACCGCTAATGTATGTTATTTTTGAGTTTTTCGAATATGCTAAAATGTTAAATAATAATGGTTATTTTTAGATTGTTTAGTTTTCTTCAACCTTGTGGTCCCTGCCACCAACAAGGAAATCAAAATAATCCATGATGAAGAAAAATACAGAAGTGGCAGAAAATGAGGAATCTGACTAACAGCAAGTCGTAAATCAAGACGAAGTCTCTTTTTTCTTTTTTTAAGGAAGGAAAAGTTCACTCTTGCCATACCAAGGCATTTTAGATAACATGTATTACCGAGAGGCTGCGTACTTTACGCTCACAAAAAAATTTAAAAATATATCTAAAATTCGCTAAACCTCGTATTAACAAATACGTCTTAAAGAGATCCTTAAGTAGGTTCCAGAACCTGAAAATACCTAAATACCTAAATACCTAAATACCTAAATACCTAATAGCCTACTCTTAGGAATGTCAACGCTCTTCCAATAATGTGTACAAGCGACTTCATGATCACTGCAAAAAACAATTAAAAATGCAAATTTTGTAAAGTGTCGTTGACTTTTACCATTAGTATGCATTTTAAAGAGATAGTTGTGTATCACTAAGGCCCCGAACCTGCAAATAGTGAGTATTACATCCACTGGAGGCATAAAATTTTTGCTTGAACCTAACTGAAAAAATTGAAACAGATGTGTAACCTAGTACAATAATTCATTTAAAAAAATAAATTTTTTTTAGAGTTTGTAAGAGGTCCATAATTAAAGAATTTGTTGCTAGCGCACTCGAGCTGATGTAATTTCGATGTATTGCTCACGCGCAGCCTGCGATATGTAAGCTAGAAGAGAATCTGAGACCAAAGAGCAGTACTGACTGCAGTAAGAACTGTGTAGCAGTAGCAGTATGTTGTTGCTAGCGAGCAGTCGCGTCTGGTGTATCGTGTTGGCTGGGCCGGTTGTGTGCAGCGATGGCGGAGCCTGAGCGTTGTAGGATAAGGTAAAAGCAGCCTCGCGCATATGTAGTATTGTTACATCAAGTCCCATGTAAATGTTTAAAAAAAATCTGTTAATAATAATCTTTCTCATAAAAAGTAACTTTTGACATTCATCTCAATTTAAAGAATTCACTAATTTCTTCAATCCTTGGCCATCCGATCATTGAAAAGAAAAATCAGTTCTTTCCTTTTATATAAGACAAATCTATCGGCCAGCATTGCACTTAGCTGCGCCAGGAAAATTTCTTATAGGAGCAGATATATACGCGTTATCCGGCGATCTAATTAAGGTAAGATTTTTCAGTTTATTCAGAATGATGTATCAGGGCCATGACGCAGCATTGCTGACGTCCAAAATTTACCAGGTTAAATTGACTGTCAATTATTGAAAGGTTATGGTTTGTCACATCGTATTATATTTTCACTGTTGGGTAGTTACGCTAAATGAGAGTATTATTCATATTATTTTATTTTGTTGGGAAGTTACACTAGGTATTTTGTGGGGAGGTTAGACTTGGCGACAACCGGCCAGGATCGTATTTTTGTGAATTTCTGAGAAGTGATCAGCTATATATCTGCTCTTATTTACTTAATATTAAATGTAGTTTGCATTTGGCGCAACGCATTTACTAATTTGTCACTTCTTCTTTCACAGATCATCGGTAATTTATTTCTCTTTGTTGTAACTGTATTTGTTCCATTTTTGCATTGTCTTTGTTTGATTTTGTGCGTAACTTTGAGTTGTGAAAATGCCGCGAAAAACTGCTAACAGTACATCGCGAGTCGTAATGAGTGAAAAAGCCGACTTTAAAAATTTGACTGATAATACTAGCGACACTGAGTGTCTTGATGATAATCCTCCAGTTACAGACAATCAGTGCGTACCGATCGCTAGTAATGATTTTAATGCTAATGATGAGCAAAGAAATTCAATTGTGTTCTCTGTTAATTTAACGACAATTGATGAGGCGGCACGTTCCGTTACAATGAACGCTGCCCAGTTTAACACACGTGATTTGCAAAATTTACGCAGTGAACAGATAAATTTTTCTCACGAAGATGAACAATGTAGTCAAAATACGTCAGATTTATTTGATTCCGAGGTAGTGACCCATAGTGCACGTCCAATTAGCTAACCTTTTTGTGAATCAGACAATGACCAAATGGTTATACAAAATGTGACACATGCAGATACACCATCACACAGCACAGAGAATACAGCAGCTAATTTTGGCATGGATCGAGTTATGACATTATTGCTACAACTTAATGAAAATCTCAAACAACAAATTAATGAATCGAACAAACAACTTAATGAAAAACAAGACAACAATTTCAAACAACTTAATGAAAGTTTGAAACAATCGAATGAAAAACACAACGAGAACTTTAAACAGATTAATGAACAGATTGCAGCCGTTGCCGTGCAATTTCATGATACTAAAGAACAATTACGTGAGGAAATTAAGGCTTGTGTTAGGAATAGTAGTGAAGAAATTAGATCCGTTCTACAAGAATTAAGTAATACACATGCAGCCACAACTAAATTACTTAGAGATGAAATTAGTGCAGTCGCTAAACAATGTTCTGCAAACGCAACACAGTTACGCGACGAGTTTAAATTAATGTCAGCAGAACTTTCACGCACACTGGATGCGAAAGTAGACACGAAATTCGAACAACAAAACAGCCTACTTGACGAACGTTTTAATCACCACCTACAAAACAGTGAAACGCGTTACCGTAAATTCATACAGCAATAGAACAAAGTAAAGAAACAAGTCATGGAAACAATTACTGCACAGAGACAGGAAGATAAGCGTAAATTATTTACCAAAGCAAAAACATACGTAGACAATAACATTGCTACAGTATCAGACGAAATCAATACTATTAAACAGTTGAACACCGAATTGCATGATGAAATCTCCGATCTTAAAACAGAAACAGACACACACACAGTAGACTTGCAGACAGTGACCACAGACTTGAACAATTGGAATTAATACAGGATCCCGATGCCATTAAAGCAGACGTTAAGAAATTGAATAAAACAACCCGTAAAATCCAAAAACAAATTAATGTTTGTGACACTAAAAATGATGATCGGGTTAAAGCATTGACTGAAAAATTTGGTGAATTGGGCAGTCGTATTGACGTTATCGAAAATAATAATGATACCAAATCAGACGATACGTAACCAGTTTCGTTCAATCAAACACCCGAATTCCAAAATTTACAGCAAACAATCAGTGAGATAGGTTCGTCCAATAATACATTGCGCAGAAAAGTGTCGTCTTTACAGCAAGAAGTGACGGAGATGAAAAATGTCTCAGCCTGTAACACGACACAGCATACGCCATTCTCCGAACATTTCTCACACTCACACAGCAAGTACAATGTAGGTAATTGACAGACAGTACGTGACTTAGATTCCGAACAGTCACAGACAAACAGATTATCATACAATCCTGAACCTGTTCAGACATTCAGAGACGAAAATTTTGATTACAAGCACTTTCTGTCCGTTAGGAAATTTAAGGTATTTAAAAATGACAGAACACAAATCCATCCTTTTACTGGATACGACAATTTGTTTTTGAATTTTCACCGGCATTGCCTGTAATGCAGAAACTAAAATTTATTTGCACCGCGTAAGAGACCTCAGGGGATTCATTACACTTCGATGAATATGTGCCGTAGCGTGCACAGGGCCCCGAACCGTAGTAGTGCTATTTCATCTTTAGTTTTCTGCACTGCTGGCTTCTCATTTACTATCCTTTATATCTATCAAAATAGCTCGTCAACTATCGATCTATCTAGGATTAAGAATGAGTAAAGAAAACCAGATATGACAAGTTTTACGGAAAGTGACAATTTTCATTAGACATTCCTGAAATGACAAGAACTACCAGCGTAATTTTAATAAGTGGTAAAATGTTAATCATCAGTATCGTCGAATTATCAGCAACAACAAACACATTTTGGTAACAATAGAGGTTTTTCCCCACAACAGCAACAAAACCAGCCGGTTAGCATACCTAACCAACAATGTAATGTGCAAGGTCAACCAAGCTTTAATGTTTCGCTGCCTACACGTATAGCATCGGCTCCACCAAATAGTAGCGCACCGCAACAAGAAAATCAGTACTTACAGAAAACACATCATTTCAACTCCTATCGCAACGCGCCGTATAGCAATGATTATTATGACAGACGTAAGAGTAATGAGCACAGTTTTCAGCGTAACAGTCGGTCTTACCAGCAGCAGAATCATCGGCAGCAACAGATTATCATGAATGAACCAGACAGTCGCTATCATCCCGAACCTAATACGTCAGGAAGAAATAACAGAACAGTACAAATAGTCGAGATGCCACAGCATCCTCCCGCAAATAACAGCGCGTCAGAAAGAATTTGACTAGATACAGTACAGGTAGCATCTTCCAACAACTTAAGCACTACTTCTGACACGCAGAATGTTGTTCACGATAATGTTATTACTTTTGACGACATCCGAGACACTCTTTTGCATGAAAAACCAGTTATTCAAAAAACCATTTCCCACCCTGTCATTGAAGTAAAGTTTGGATCATCCACATTTTCAGCAGTAATCGATTCTGGATCACCTATGTCAGTTACAAATGAAGAAACCTTTAACGCATGCAACAAAGAGAATATTTATCCTACGTTACCATTAGGCAAAACTAAAGTAAAAGGAGCAGTATGTGGTAAAGGAGTAGATGTAAAATTGCAGACACACTTATCATTTTGTATTGCAGGTCATACGTTCCACTCAAATTTTTGGATTGTTCCCTTATTGACAACAGACGTTATTTTAGGTACGAATTTTTTGGTACAACACGGCGTAATTATTGACTTTCAAAATTCCTATTTAATGTTAAAGGATGAAAATGTACAACTGGCATTAGATTTTCAGCACTTTTTATATGCAGAAGAACAAACAGTTGATCGGACAGAGGTCATTTCTGCATAACGTAACATAAACTGTCATTCCACGTTGTTCACAGATACGTATGTTCACAACTACAATACACCAGACGAAGCCGACTATGACTTTATGTAAATGATTTATGATAAAGTTAAACAGAGCAGCGCAAATACAGACGACGAACGTACGCAACTACGCAAAATTCTTTTACAGCAAGCTCCAGTTTTTGACAACATCCCTGGTACTATGTCCGGTTTCATGTATGAATTTCAAATTAAATAGCACGATACATTTAAAGCCAAACATTATCCCATTCCGTATATTCACAGAGAACAGGTTAAGAAAGAATTGCAAGCTATGCTTGACCGAGGTATTATTGAACCAGCAGTTAGACCGTACATAGACCCGCTCCATATTGTTAAGAAAAAGGATGGATCACTTCGACTCGTACCTGATTCACGTCACATCAACGACATTATTATTAATGAAACAGATCGCCCACAGACACTAGAAGAACTTCTACACAAATTTCATGGTACTGCTGTTTATTCCACATGAGATTTGAGATGGGATTTTCGCAAATTCAGCTCCATCCGAACTGCAGAAAGTACACAGCTTTTCTCTGTTATGGTGACTGTTATCCATTTTGTAAATTACCGTTCGGTTTAACAATTTCTTCAGCAGCGTTTATTCGCGGTTTGAATACTATACTTCCGACAGAACTTAAAGACAGAATCAAAACGTATGTAGACGACATTCTTATTGCAGAAGCTAACTGGTCTGAACACAATTTGATTCTGGAACAACTGTTGCAAACTTTTCGTGCACGAGGACTGACAGTTAATCTTAGCAAATCACACTTTGGCAAAACTTCTATAAAATTTCTTGGACATGTAATTAGAGCAGAAGGCATAGCTCCTGACCACGAAAAACTTCAAGCTTTACGTGACAGTACTGTTCCAACGACAAAGAAACAATTACGCAGCTTTCTGGGATTAATTAACTTTTTCCGTAAATTTATTCATTACTCTGCTTTAGACACCGCTAGATTATGCTAACTGACGGGTAAAAACACTATTTGGTCATGGGATAGCCAAGCGCAGTCTGAATTTGTCACTCTGAAACAAGCTTTGTTGAACGCACCACTTTTATCACACCCAGATCTCACTAGAAATTTTCCCATTGCCACCGACAGTTCTAACACAGCTTTAGGCGTACACATTTTTCAGGAAATTAAAGAAGACGGTAATACAGTAATTAAAAACATCGCCTTTGCAAGTCGCATTCTGTCACCTGCTGAACGCAATTACTCTGTTACAGAACTTGAAACATTATGTGTTGTATGGGCATTTACCCGATTTAGGCATTTTCTTTATGGAAGACATACTACCGTTTACACAGACGATAGAGCCATCCAGTTTTTCCTTTCCGCTAAATTTACACATGACAGATTAAGCAGATGGAAACTGTATTTACAGGAATTTAATTTTACAATTGTTCACATTCCCGGTACACAAAATATTGTAGCAGACGCACTATCCCGTTCTCTCTGCAACAATCAGCAAGACATCGCAACCAACTTCTGCCAAGCAAATTCTAGCGTCATGTATATTCAACGGGTCGCATTTGAAAATTTCATTTCATCGTCATTACGAGATATAGCACAAGAGCAGAGTAATGATAACGTATGGAAAGAAATTAAACACCTTTAGCAAGATAAGAATAACGTTACCATTAGAAACCATTACACGGTACGCAATAACATTCTGTTTCGCCGCTCTCACCCTGACGGCAACAACTGGTTATTATGTATTCCTGACGAGCTTGTTAACAAATTAATATGGTATACTTCTTTAAGTTACGCACATTATGGAGCCAGGAAATGTTTTCTTATACTGAGACAGAACTGTTATTTTACCAACATGGAGAAACGTATTCGACGAGTTTTAGCGTCATGTAAAATCTGCCAGAAAGCTAAATCAGACACGACTTCACATATTCCTCCGTTACATCCCATTGTACCTGTTAAATTGAGACACATGGCCGCTGTAGACATTTTTGGACCGATTCCCAGAACTAATAGAGGTTTTTGCTACATCTTTGTCGCTGTTGAACTCACTTCGAAATTTGTTACCTTCACTCCATTGCGCAAAGCTACTACTAAATCTATTTCAAATGCATTTGTAAAACATTTTTTATTTCATGTAGGGCATGTATTGAAAGTAATTTCCGACA
The DNA here is from genome assembly GCF_023897955.1 of Schistocerca gregaria. Taxonomy (NCBI): domain Eukaryota; kingdom Metazoa; phylum Arthropoda; class Insecta; order Orthoptera; family Acrididae; genus Schistocerca; species Schistocerca gregaria. The sequence continues at coordinate 50,644,500 of NC_064926.1, forward strand.
ATGGACCACAATTTCGATCTGCGATATGGACACGTATGTTACGCGCTAGAAACATTTCTCCGATATATATATCCAAGTATCACGCTTCTTCGAATCCTTGTGAACGACTGATGAAAGAAATTGGTAAACTGTGTAGAATCTACTGCCATAAAAGACATATTGATTGGGATACACACATACTCTCATTCCAGGATGTAATGAACTCTATACCAAATGAATCTACTATGCTATCTCCGACTGTTATATTTGATAATGTTGAACCACCAAACAAAATTAAAGAATTAGTATCATTTCCTACATCTCGTCGACTACGCCACCATGAAGTAATTGAGATTGCGCTCAACAACATCAAACGTGCCGCAGAGCGCCGGAGACGACAGCACAAACAGGTTTGTACACGCCGTGACTTTCACATTGGACAGAAGATATTAATACGCACACACTATTTATCCAACAGAGGAAAGAATAGATGCAGGAAATTTGAACTTCTATATGCAGGTCCATACAGAATTCGCAGCATTCCTCATCCAATGTGGTACATGTTGAAACTTTGAGAACCAGAAAAAGCAAAGACAATCACCATATTTCCAATATTAAACCCTTTGTTGAATGAACATACTTTACGATTTATCACACTGTACCGCCATTTCCTGATAATTATATGACCACTCATGCAATTATATTTATGTGACTATTTACTGAAGATTATCATATTTTTTCCTGGCAAGTGCCCGGCACGGAAAGGTTAGCAGGTCGCTTTTCTTGTCTTTATATATCAGACCGTGCACGTTCTCGATTTTTTGTGTATATATGATTTTTTTCCTATCGAAAGTAGAATTTTGTCTGTATGCACTATCAAATGTTGAAGATGTAATAAACACCAGTTGACTTTGAGGTTTTTCCTTATGATATCTCAATATTTTGACTATTTTACATTTTTTGTTACTACATTATGATACTGTGTGTACATTTTTGCACTTGGAAACTGACTATGTTTTTGTCTCATACGTTTTCTGTCATGCTATGCTGTATGCTTAATTATATCACTAGAAACAAGTTTTTATTTAATGAGTATATGAATTGAATACAAGATATTAATCCTTATTCATCATTTTTCAGAAAGCAATACCATGTGAAGGAAATAAATAATACAACCACAGTGGTTTACTATAAATTGGCAATTTCACCTTCGGAATGAACGAAAGAAAATGCAACACTGTCATGAAGAGTAAATGGATCAGAATTAACAAGCATTAACCAAAGCGAAGTGGAAACGTGAAGGGACACGTACAGCCCAAAAGTGTACAGGCCGACCTCCTCTGTTGACTGACAGAGATCGCCGATAGTCGAAGAGAGTCGTAATGTGTAATAGGTAGACATCAGTCCAGACCATCATACAGGACGACGCCTCGTTTGTGTAAGGAGCGTAAACATTAGACGATTGAACAGTTGAAAAACATTTTGTGGCGTGACCAATCACGGTACACAATGTGGCGATCCGATTGCTCGGTGGGGGTGTTGCGAATGCCCGGTGAACGTCATCTGCCAGCGTGTGTAGTGCCAACAGTAAAATTCGGAGGCGATGGTGTTATGGTTGTGGTCGAGTTTTTCATGGAGGGGGCGTGCACTCCTTGTTGTTTTGCGTGGCACTATCACTGCACGGGTCTACATTGATGTCTTAAGCATCTGATTGCTTCCCACTGTTGAAAAGCAATTCGGGGATGGCGATTGCACCTTTCAACACGATCGAGCACCTGTTCATAATCCACGGCCTGTGGTGGAGTGTTTAAACGATAATAACATCGCTGTCATGGACTGGCCTGCACAGAGTCCTGACCTGAATCCTATAGAACACCTTTGGGATGTTTTAGAACGCCGACTTCGTGCCAGGTCTCACCCACCGATATCGATACCTCTCCTCGGTGCAGCACTCCGTGAGGAATGGGCTGCCCTGCCCTAAGAAACCTTCCAGCACCTGATTGAACGTATGCCTGTGAGAGTGGAAGCTGTCATCAATGCAAAGGGTGGGCCACACCATATTGAATTCCAGCATTACCGATGAAGGGCGTCACGAACTTGTCATTATTTTCAGCCAGGTGTCCGGATACCTTTGATCATATACTGTATGTACTAGTATTTATATCAAGAATTTGTCTAGGAAAATCATTGCTAAAGAAACATGTTATAGTCTTATAGAGGCAGCAGCTGTTACTGCTTTCTTAATGTGGATCTCCGATAGTGTACCTTATTGTGTATGTGTAAGAGTGCACCCATGGCCTGAGGACGAGTTATATGGAGGAGAGGACACGCACTGTCCCCACCCTCTGTCTCTTAGGTAAAAGGAAAAGGCAGTCAGGTGTTTTTCTTTGGAAACAATTACAAGTAGGTCCCAATTGCTCTGAGCACTACGGGACTTAACATCTATGGTCATCAGTCCCCTAGAACTTTAAACTATTTAAACCTAACTAACCTAAGGACATCACAGAACACCCAGCTATTACGAGGCAGAGAAAATCCCTGACCCCAACGGGAATCGAACCCGGGAACCCGGGCGTGGGAAGCGAGAACGCTACCGCACGCCCATGAGCTGCGGACTACAAGTAGGTATCAGGTAGGTTTTTAATTGGATCGGCCGCCGGAGTGGCCGAGCGGTTCAAGGCGCTACAGTCTGGAACCGCTTGACCGATACGGTCGCAGGTTCTAATCCTGCCTCGGGCATGGTTGTGTGTGATGCCCTTAGGTTGGTTAGGTTTAAGTAGTTCTAATTTCTCGGGGACTGATGACCTCAGAAGTTAAGTCCCATAGTGCTCAGAGCCATTTGAACCATTTTTTAATTGGATCGTAACTGAAACGTTTTAATCGCTAGTTACCATTCGTCATCCAAAATACTGAAAACATTCCATACCTACAGTTCTAGTGACTCCCGTCCCCCCTACCCCCCACCAAAGGAAAAAAAACCGATAAAAAAACGAACTCAATAGCATGGGCGTCCTTGCATGTATATGAAATTTATTATACTTGTGTTTAAATACAACACCGCTAAAGTCTCTCACACAGATCGTTGATGGTATCCAATTGTATTGTTGATATTGTGGATTATACCTGTCATCCGTACGAGGGAGCGAGTCGGGAATTATCGTGCGAATAACGGGGAGTTAAGCTCGGCAGCTGTTTGAGAGTAGCAGATAATGGACTGTCGTAAGGTTTCCCCCTCTTCCTTGTTCATTTATCATCCCCGAGAACACAAACTCATTTACTGTCAGACGTAGCACGGCGATGGAGCATATAACATGATTCATCTGAAAAGGCCACCTATGGCCACTCAATGGACGTCCAGGTGAGGTACTGGTGTAAACTTCAGCCTTCATCAGACCCATACACTGCTGGTAGCCCCTTGGTTAATCTGGGCTCAACGGTATATACGCCCGTACACGTGTGCAGCCGTCGTTCATCCCTGTCATCTATGGCCTGTAGTACACCACAACTGCTTCTATGCCGGTTTTGGATAGCGGTATTTTGCCATGCAGAGTATGTTTTAACCATGGCGGCAAGCAGATAGTTCACACGCCACAGATCATGCCCGTTTGGACTTCAGATATATCGCCTCGTTTCTGGATAACGACAGTGACTGCAATATTTATTTATTTATTTATTTATTTTACTTTATTTTTTTTTTATTTTTTTTTTTTTTTTTGCAGAGGCAGACGTTGATGATTTTTCACATTCTTGTCTGTGTCTTATAATCGAGAAATTCTTTACAGGTCGAGTAATTATACAGTTTGCTCTTAGTGTCCACTGTGTTTTGGATTATGGGTAGACTATTCGCCGAGTGCAAGTCTTTCGATTTGCCGCCACTTCGGCGACTTGCGAGTCGATGCGGATGAAATGATGATGATTAGGACAATACAATACCCAGTCCCTGAGCGAAAAATCTCCGATCCAGCTGGGAATCGAACCCGGACCCCTAGGACTGATATTCTGTCGCGCTGATCACTCAGCTACCGGCGGTGGACAGCATAGCAAATATAATGCAGGAACCGTCTGTGAGTCAAGTTATTCAGTTGGAAGTCCAGAAAACTCAACAATTTATAACTGGGATGAGGCAGGTGCTGCAATCGCAGATCAATTTTATCAGCATCGCTTTCAGCGCCCCATTCAGGGACAGAACGTGCACCGCCTATCTGGGCACCGCAGTTCTGGATATTTGACGCTCGTTGTTCAATGGCTCAAATGGCTCTGAGTAGTATGGGACTTAACATCTATGGTCATCAGTCCCCTAGAACTTAGAACTACTTAAACCTAGCTAACCTAAGGACAGCACACAACACCCAGCCATCACGAGGCAGAGAAAATCCCTGACCCCGCCGGGAATCGAACCCGGGAACCCGGGTGTGGGAAGCGAGAGCGCTACCGCACGACCACGAGATATGGGCGATATTTGATGCGCAGGAAGAAGACGGGTTGTAATACGCTTGCCCAGCTCGACACACACTGGACAGTCCATCACATTCAAGTTATGACTTGAAAACCGCACTTTTTGGCAACAGTGGGCGCCGCAGTAAACGGGCTGACATGTAATCACCTTCCCACCGCCTGCTCTGAAAGTATAGAGCACTAGTTCTCGTTCGCGGCTTTAGACAAATACTTCGATGAGCCAGTGAACGTGCCTGCTGCTATCTGCACTATGCAGGAAACCTCACAACACTTAAAAGCAATGGGTAGCTGATATACAAGTACTGAACAGGCATTGCAATTTTAAGTGTGAATGTGGTAGCTATCAGAGTGGTGTCATGAGTGATGACGCTGTCACCTAGAATGTGTCTGAATCTAGAATCTAGCATCCAGATCAAAGTTTGAAGGAAGTGTTATAATTAATCCAGTCCTAGGACTCTAATACTATTTCGGTAGACTTGGACGCTCCTCACACTGCTGTGGTGCAACGTAGCGCTGATAACTAACAGGCGAGCGCCCAGCGCACGCACTGTGGGGCATTATTGCAGTCAACACTAGCATACTAGTGAGACGCCATGCTGTGTCAAATACCACCCTCAGTTATTCGTGTGACGCTGGCGGCACGCACGCTTCTGACGTAATGCAAAGTGTTTCCATTGCGACAAGGACGGACATAGGCTATGAGTATGCTTGCAACAGCGAGTGTCGCACGAGCAATCTGTTCCTTATTCAACATGTCATTCAATGAATTTTAATGTCATTCTTTCAAAATCATCTCGAGTTAATTATAGTGCCAAGTTAGTGTCAAAATCGATGTGGAAGAGGTCTCAGAAACCTCCTATTTTGCGTCAAGGAAACGAATTTATTGTCACTTTCCATAATGGTACTCGTAACGCGTGCTTGCAGCACGGGAGCTTCAGTCAGAAGTTTTAAGAGATGCATGTATAGACTGTCAGGAAGCCAAAATTGTACACGCCATAGACGACTCTCTCCACCTACAAAGGTCATGGTGTTCCAGTTCTTAGTGTTTATAGCCTGCCTGCCATCTTTCGTAATGTCACAATGGCAGCCATAGCATTTGCGGTATTGATGCATTCGATCCTTTTTGGGTTGCAAATTCAAGACAATGAACTTCGTGTGGACTCTTATGAGCGTCAGGAGAGTGTTTCAAAACTTTGTACAGAATTTAGTAAACTGTTTCGCGACGGCCTAGGCACATAAACCAATTTTGAGGCTGATGTTGCAATGAAGGACATTGCGCAACTTCTGTTTTATCGGCGGTCGTTGTGGCCGGGCGGTTCTATGCGCTTCAGTCCGGAACCGCGCTGCTGTTACGGTCGCAGGTTCCAATCCTGCTTCGGGGATGTATGTGTGTGATGTCCTTAGGTTAGTTAGGTTTAAGTAGTTCTAAGCCTAGGTGACTGAAGACCTCATATGTTAAGTCCCATAGTCCTCAGAGCCATTTGAACCATTTTCTGTTTTATCGGGCACAGCCCGTCCCGAATGCAACTAGAGATCAAGTGGTACAGCAATTGTTGAACTGACAGTACAAAGGCGTAATCACTCCAGCAGCAGTTAGACATTGGCATCCCCTCTTGTAGTTATCGGGAAACCGTCTGATGAACTACGATTGTGTGCAGATTTCAAGTCAACGGTGAGTCCTGAAACAGTGATTAACTCAATTTCGTTATTGCTCTCTGATGAACAGATGGATAAGCTAGGAGCAGGTCGCTTCTCTTCTAAAACAGACTTACGGAATGCCTGTTTGTAGATTATATTGGACGAGCAGTCTCAGAATTTTTCTGTGATCAACACCCACACGGAGTTATTGAAGTAAAGCCATTCGCCAGTGGTTCAACGCCTCCATTTTTTTTCAGCACTACTTTCGTACGCGAATTACTTGAACAATATTCCGGTTCCGGATCTGACTCCTGAAGCACAATTTTTGAATCTCAGAAGTTTATTTCACTTTCTGTCTGCTGCCTGTGTCAAGTGAAACTAAGACAAGGATCTTTTTCTTTCCTTTTTCTTGTTTTTCAAACAGAAATCGTGTACTTAGGACACTCAATCAACTCTGAGGACATCCAACCTTCGCAGTCTAATTTAAATGTGAAACGTCCCCTTAGAAAAATTATACACGACTGTGCTTAAACTGACACAATATTTTTTAGCGCAACGCAATCTGACTTCCTAAAATCCCTACGAAAGAATGGCCCTGACTAACATTAACCTATACGTTATACAAATCACTTACCTCACAAAAGTCTTCGTTACTCGAACTACTGCAATACAGCGAGCGCCACTACCGCCAGCTAACTAAAAGATTCAAACTACGGAAGTCACTAACTACTGATAGGCACAGTTAACAAATGAAAGATTTTAATAGAGAACAAAGAATGAATTTACCTTTATAGTCATAATATATATATCAGTTCATGAGACCAATTCTTACAAATTTCATAACTCCGCCATCTCTCTCCCCACGTCCACCACTGCTGGCGGTTCACCTCCAACTGCGCAACGCTACGCGCTGTTAGCATTCAGCTGCCTCTGCTCAACACTACAATGGCAGACAACAATGCAAACTAAACACACACTGCGCACAGCACAGCCAGTGATTTTTCATACCGAGCGCTAAGCGGCGTTACCAATAAGAAAACCTGAACAGCCTACTTACAAATGCAGTTCATGCCCTCTGATCACTTCGTATTGTTTCAACCAGCAGTAGGTTAACTCCGTTACTACATTAGTTGCATTTCGAATGCAGCGGAAACTGCGGCTGCATTGCACAGATTATGTGGTGTCACCGCCAGACACCACACTTGCTAGGTGGTAGCCTTTAAATCGGCCGCGGTCCGTTAGTATACTTCGGACCCGCGTGTCGCCACTGTCAGTGATTGCAGACCGAGCGCCACCACACTGCAGGCCTAGTCTAGAGACTTCTAGCACTCGCCCCAGTTGTACAGCCGACTTTGCTAGCGATGGTTCACGCTCTACATACGCTCTTATTTGCAGAGGCGACAGTTTAGCATAGCCTTCAGCTACGTCATTTGCTACGACTTGGCAAGGCGCCATATTCATTTACTATAATTACTAGCTTCAACAATGTATTCTGAACAGATAATATTGTGAGTCATGTACAGTCAAGGGCGGCGTTCATCATTAATAGTTTAAAGTTAAGTATCAAACTAATTACGTCCGCTTTCTGAATTCTGATTCCTTGTCATGTTCCAGACCTTACGTCAGTATAGTTATTCCCTCCTCACGCCAGCCTGCGTGAGCTAAAACGCGTGCATTTCGGCCTCCACTCGTAACAAGGTGTTGGCTCTTCCGCTAACACAAAAGATTACGCAAGAAAAATGTTATTCTTCAGTAGTACCTGGTGCGTGAAACTACTTTTCAGCTACAGAACGAGGTTTCACTGAGTGATAGCTGTTTAATGTATTTTAATCCTGCTAACGCAATCGTGCTAGCTGTTACCCCCATCCATAGACTCGCTGCCTGCGCTCGCTGAGTGAAACGTGCCCTTAAGGTGCGATTCCGAACACGAGGGGTGCTGAACGTGGCGGCAGCGTCGTCTGCCGCCGTATACCTGCTCCGGTGAAGAAAAGCTAATTAACAGTGCGGCGAAATATTCTGTAATCTATGACGCAGGACATGAAGAATACAGAAATGTTTTAGTGAAAGATAACGTCTGGAAAGTTGTAGCACAAGACTTTAAATAAAACAGTGGAGATCGAATTCGTAAACAGGAAGAAGATACGGCAGAAACACAACCAATTGAAAATAGTGGTGAAACATCTGTGGTAACAAACGATGAACGTTATGTGCCAGCACGGAAAAGAAAACGTAGTTAAGTTCGTAGTAATGGTGATACAATGTTGAAAATGTGGAAAGGAAGGAACGAAATTAGCAAAATTTAGTAAAAACGTTTATGGAATACAAACATGATGACATCAGCACAGTTGTAAGCAGTTTACCTCCAGTTTATAAGGCAGAGGCCAAAAGAAAAATTAGTACGATCGTTTCTGATTATGAAATAATGGCTGCACAGTGATGCACGCATCAGGCAACAATACAGCAGCCTTCAACCTCCACAGCTCTCTCACAAAGTCTTGGAACTGCAGCACAAGCTAATAACGTATAATATTCCGTGGACTTAGCCGCGCGGGAATAGCCGAGCGGTCTTAAGGCGCTGCAGTCATGGACAGTGCGGCTGGTCCCGGCAGAGAGGTTCGACTCCTCCCTCGGGCGTGGGTGTGTGTGTTTGTCCTTAGGATAATTTAGGTTAAGTAAGCTTACGGACTGATGACCTTAACAGTTAAGTCCCATAAGATATCACACGCATTTGAACTGTTTTTTTTTTGGGGGGGGGGACACTTATATCAGCGTCAAATATAAATTTTCTTCTGCACTTATTGCATTTCTTAGGCACTGTGCTTTTATGTCATCTTTAATAAAACTGAGCGCGAAATTAAAGTGTCTTCTATTTAAACGGCAGTAGCTCCTGAAGATGTTTCCATCACCTAACAGTCTTTTTATTAGTACTGTGTAACTACCTTCTACAGTTCTACTTTTATATAAAGGCATAACCATCTTTCCTCCTTTCGTGGAATCCAACAATAAAATATCACCGCCTTCCTCTTCTAATAACAGCGGTGGTGACAGCAGACATCTCGCCTCCCGCAATCGTTGCCGGCAGCTGCAGAGCTTGCCTGTCTCTGCGTTCCGCTACGCACCGACTGCAGGCGGCACCGTTGTATTCTGTCCTCTGCAGCCGCGCCCGGTCGCTGTCGCTGTGTTCGGAATCGCACCTTCAGAGCGGCCGTTGGTTGGCGGCCGCGATTCGTGAGTGGCTGCCCCTTGGCGGCAGTACTGAAAGGTGGCTACACTCAGCCACAGCGCCAGAGATTGCGCCAAAGACTATTATTCAGCCGCCTCCACTGCCAGTTGCCGCTGAGAAGTTGCTGAGGGCAGTAGTAGTTCCGAGGTAGGCGTGATCTGTGCTTGTTGAGACGTCGATAGAGTACTAGTTGTTCTGTTGGGCAAGACACCATATGTTATTCGATTGGGGATGTTGTAATGATCAAAGTGTATTTTTCGTCAGTATATATGGAGGTAAAGAAATTTTTTTATTTCAGTCCTAAATAACAACGCCTCTTGGTCACAGGTTCAGTCAACAAAGCATCTGGCTTGTGTTCATGTATTAGAGTGTAATTCTGGTTTCGATGTGCAATCAAAGTATTTCTGTTTTTTTTAATTACTTCATTGTAAATGGGGTTTAAAGCATCTTGTAGTATTGAGGAAGAACCATGCCAGATGTGTACGTTGAACCACACTTCCACACACAGAACAGTTACACTTATGCTTTCTTGTTTCGTAGCTTTTATAGTTGCTGGGGACTTAATTAATTCATTGTGTTAACGCAAATTTCTTTTCATTCTTTGGTGTAATTCTATGCAGTCAGATTGCGTACTAATATTATTCAGCGCCAACCGGTTACGAGACTGCGTAACCGGACAAACAGCGACTAAAAAAATTAAAATTATTAGCATTCTATTTAATTAAGCCCCCATGCAGTACTCGTAACGTATGGTGGCAACTTCAGAAGTAGGAATGGTCGGTGTAGTGTCTGCTGTGAACAGCACCACATTTTTACCCCAAGCCCATCCCCCTACCCTCTTCTCCATCATCCTGACTTCGCTGGTAACGCTGGCGTGGGGGAGGTTTGCTGCAGGTGTCACTGAGGAGGCAGGAGCCAGAGCTGTGCCAATGACATGGTCCTGCCCTAGCGCTGACATTCGCTTGCTCTGGCATCCGACTCTGCGGTGACGTAAGGATCACCACTTCGACTTCGTCGCCGACGGTCTGGGACGACAAAGAGGCGAAGGTGGCTGGAGTGTGAGATTCCCAGGCGTCTCTGAAACCGAAGGACAGGACCACGTAGCCAACTCGAGCAGAGGTGATTCCGATGCTGGTTGTGCAGCCCGAACGAACGCTGCGGGGATTAAATACAGCAGCCCAGGACTTTAGTTATGATTGTCCTTTCCTAGCGTCTGTTTCTGCCGATGTGATCACTAACATTAAATTTAGGGCCCTGCAGAGGAAGGGCCGTCAGCTATGCGGGAGATACAGCAGTGTTCTGAGTCGGTGTCAACACTATAGTTCCGCAGGCGATTTGCCGTTGCGCAGCTGGGGACGCTGTGAGGACAGGAAAATTACCTACGGTTGCTCCCGCGTTTGGAAGGCAGTTAACTTGTCCATTTGCTGCTTAAAAGTTTTCACAAGGGTTCTGCTTCATCGTTAGATTGCTGGTGGAACGGTGAACATTTTGAATGCTGTTGGCACTACAAAACTTCTCGAAGTCTGCTGACATAAATTATGGTCCATTATCTGAGGCTATCACTTGAGAGGCCACAATACAGAAATCTGACGTTAACATACTTGTCATCAAAGTTCGGGTTCACTATGTCTGGCCTTCACAAGGGAGGATTTCCGTCTTGTGCACCAAGTGAATTGTAATCCCTGCGCATCTGCGCCTGCTATCCGAAAACAGGGAGTAGACTCCCTAGAACAGTCGTTGCCATCGTGAACCATTGGCCGGAGAGTAGCAGACAGTCTACGGACTTCCAATGAGTAGCCTGCCGTTAACAGCTCGACGGAAACGACTCCGTTTGGAGTGGTAATGCGACCAGCAAGCTTGAACTCCCAAGTAATCACGTGACATTTGGTTCAGCGATGAATCGTGGTTGTGCAGTACCGCAGATGAGGACGAGCGCGGCGGCGTTCTGGGCAGAGGTCCCGTTCCTCCAGTGATTTGGAGACACACAGCGGCATCGTGCTGTGAACAGTCATCTAGTACAGCTCCAGGTCGAGACTGATAGTGGCTGACGAAATTGTCATGGCACAATGCTACGTCACGGACACCTTGCGACGTCATGGGTTACCTCTCATATGACCGTAAATGGCTTCATTCTTCTGCAGGACGATGATCTTTCGCACATGGCAAGTGTTTGTATGAACTATACGTGTGACGACGAGGCACTCCCACCACCACCGAGATCTAACCCCAATGCAAAAGATGGTGCAAAGGACTCTGAGCACTATGGGACTTAACTTCTGAAGTCATCAGTCCCCTATAACTTAAAACTACTTAAACCTAGCTAACCTAAGGACATCACACACATCCACGCCCGAGGCAGGATTCGAACCTGCGATCGCAGCGGTCGCTCAGTTTCAGACTGTAGCACCTGGAACCGCTCGACCACTCTGGCCGGCTGACCACAATGCAATACGTGTGGTACCAGCTCGGATGTCAATTGCTTCCCAGTTCCAGTAACAAGAATATCAAGGACCAGTTCCAATATTTATGGAGCAGCTTGGGTCAGAAGAGGTTACATCCTCTTCTGCATGCATGCAGGTCAGAGGGTGTGACATGTAATGCTGATAAGTGGGGTCATATTGCCAAGCTCTTGGTAAATTCGGCCAAACACGTGAAGTTTCATTTCTCTCATTCCTCCCCTTCTTCTTGATTCGTTCGTTCTGCCAGTTAGTGTAGTTGCAGGTATCCCGAATAAATACGACACTCTTTATGATAAATATTCAAACAAAGAAACTACTATTTCCCTCACTGGAACTCTTTAAGATTGGAGGTGGAGGGACGTTAAGGGGAGACGGAAGGCATGTTGGCTTCAAAAATTCGATTTCTAGATTTTAGCATATTTGAAATGCCTCGTTTTTACTGTGTGAAACAGTTTTTGTTTTATATAAATTCGACAATTTTTTCCTGACTGTTTGCAATCTGGGGACGGTGACAGCTAGGCTTATGACCAGGTACATGCAGAACGACCCTATGGTCCTAATGTCACAATTTCTAAATTAGAGTGTATTGAGCATGTCCAGATGAGAATGGGGTTCAGGTTGAGAAGATTATTCAAAGAAAAGTCATAAACATTATTGGGAGATGGTAAGAAGATAGGAGGTATAGGTCGCATGACAAATGTTGAAATAGAGAGATTACGGAATTATTATGGCTTGACCATAAGAAGAAATGTAGGGAATTAAAAAAACACGAAAAAAGCTTATGGCCTATCTTTTCCCATAAGCTTAGCACAAATGAAAATCCAGTGCACAGTCTTTGGCCATCAGTACTGAATATTTAGAGATCTTAATAAAGATACCTTGTTGAAGAAATGTCTTCATGGGAAAACCCAAAAATTAAATGAATATGTGAATTCTGTCAGTTGGAACTGATTACCAAAAGCTGAATTTGTTCAGATTTCAACTCTCAGTTTTGGTGTTTACGAAGCTGTTTTATGCTTCAGTGATGGTGTAATTAGAAAACTGGATGTTAGGGAATTATTGGGCACAAAGTCTAGAGGAAATACTGTAAGACCCTTGGTGCAAATACACTCCTGGAAATTGAAATAAGAACACCGTGAATTCATAGTCCAGGAAGGGGAAACTTTATTGACACATTCCTGGGGTCAGATACATCACATGATCACACTGACAGAAACACAGGCACATAGATACAGGCAACAGAGCATGCACAATGTCGGCACTAGTACAGTGTGTATCCACCTTTCGCAGCAATGCAGGCTGCTATTCTCCCATGGAGACGATCGTAGAGATGCTGGATGTAGTCCTGTGGAACGGCTTGCCATGCCATTTCCACCTGGCGCCTCAGTTGGACCAGCGTTCGTGCTGGACGTGCAGACCGCGTGAGACGACGCTTCATCCAGTCCCAAAATACTCAATGGGGGACAGATCCAGAGATCTTGCTGGCCAGGGTAGTTGACTTACACCTTCTAGAGCACGTTGGGTGGCACGGGATACATGCGGACGTGCATTGTCCTGTTGGAACAGCAAGTTCCCTTGCCTGTCTAGGAATGGTAGAACGATGGGTTCGATGACGGTTTGGATGTACTGTGCACTATTCAGTGTCCCCTCGACGATCACCAGAGGTGTACGGCCAGTGTAGGAGATCGCTCCCCGCACCATGATGCCGGGTGTTGGCCCTGTGTGCCTCGGTCGTATGCAGTCCTGATTGTGGCGCTCACCTGCACGGCGCCAAACACGCATACGACCATCATTGGCACCTAGGCAGAAGCGACTCTCATCGCTGAAGACGACACGTCTCCATTCGTCCCTCCATTCACGTCTGTCGCGACACCACTGGAGGCGGGCTGCATGATGTTGGGGCGTGAGCGGAAGACGGCCTAACGGTGTGCGGGACCGTAGCCCAGCTTCATGGAGACGGTTGCGAATGGTCCTCGCCGATACCCCAGGAGCAACAGTGTCCCTAATTTGCTGGGAAGTGGCGGTGCGGTCCCCTACGGCACTGCGTAGGATCCTACGGTCTTGGCGTGCATCCGTGCGTCGCTGCGGTCCGGTCCCAGGTCGACGGGCACGTGCAGCTTCCGCCGACCACTGGCGACAACATCGATGTACTGTGGAGACCTCACGCCCCACGTGTTGAGCAGTTCAGCGGTATGTCCACCCGGCCTCCCGCATGCCCACTATACGCCCTCGCTCAAAGTCCGTCAACTGCACATACGGTTCACGTCCACGCTGTCGCGGCATGCTACCAGTGTTAAAGACTGCGATGGAGCTCCGTATGCCACGGCAAACTGGCTGACACTGACGGCGGCGGTGCACAAATGCTGTGCAGCTAGCGCCATTCCACGGCCAACACCGTGGTTCCTGGTGTGTCCGCTGTGCCGTGCGTGTGATCATTGCTTGTACAGCCCTCTCGCAGTGTCCGGAGCAGGTATGGTGGGTCTGACACACCGGTGTCAATGTGTTCTGTTTTCCATTTCCAGGAGTGTATATAAAGAGAGAATTCGCAAAGCAGATATTGCTAATTTAAAATGCTCATCAATAACTATACTAGAATTGCAATATTAAACTTTAAATGGGGTTTCCTCAAAACTACATATTTTTTACTTTCCGATACCATTAATTGATAAACTAATGGGGTTAGACACATGAAATTTGGTCAATTTGCACAGAAGATAGTAATGGCTCTGAGCACTATGGGACTCAACTGCTGTGGTCATCAGTCCCCTAGAACTTAGAAATACTTAAACCTAACTAACCTAAGGACATCACACACATCCATGCCCGAGGCAGGATTCGAACCTGCGACCGTAGTAGTCGCACGGTTCCGGACTGCGCGCCTAGAACCGCGAGACCACCGCGGCCGGCGAAGATAGTAATAAGTTATTACAAGTAAATTGAGAAAAATCAAACAATCAAACTTTTTTTTAATAATTAATCAACAAAAAAGTTAAATTTACTAGTGAGAGAACAAAATTTGTTTTCTTCAAAACCACAATAGGTATTATGTTCATTTTACTTGTAAATTTAGGCGTATATGTTATACATATGCAGTAAACGTTTCATTATTTTATCACTTATAGTTCTTTTGAAAAGTGTACCAGTTCAAAGGGTAAAATAACACTGCAGAATAGGTATAAAAATTGCCTTCTATCTCCTCTTAACAGAATGTCTCAACGACCAATTGGTATACTGGCTGCTCAGAATACATTTTGAAATGTTCTAGTGTTAAGGGTAAGCGATAGAAGAGAAGTGATGGTACAGATGAAGGGAAACAAGCTTAAGCAATGATGTGCTCGTACAGGTTGTTTGACGTTACTTTGTGAAACCCTTACATATATTCAAAGCAATTCTTACTGTGAAAGATCGAATGTGACGCTGCAGAAGGTAGTAAGTATCCCGTAGGAAATACTGCTTCCGACATAACTCCTGCTTTAACTATGGGGCTTGGAGAATCTTACCGAGGCGGAAAGCATCTCTCGCTGCTATTAACCCCTGAGCCATGGCGCAGAAGAGAGGGCCACAGCTGCATGGAATTTTGCCTTAGCGCCAGCCAGGCGTAGCAGACAGTAAAAGCACAAGAGAGGATCCGTTTTCTGTTTAGAGATGCCCAGCAAAGTCGAGAGTTTTCGCCCCTCTGCCTCCCACCCTCCTACTCCCTCTCTTCGGCCTCTCGTCTGAGCTTCAAAAACGGTCCAGTCGTCATCTCGCTCTGTCTAATGGATTTCCCCTCCGCGAAACAGAAGCTGCCAGAACCGAGTAGACATGAAACGCTCCTTGGAGTGGAAATCGGCGTCCGTCTCAATTGGGAGTGCACTTCCTCGTGGCGGTATAATCCTACCGACGGGAACGAAGCTGAATTTATAAGCCTTCAGCTGAAAAGTCTAGTGCTGGACTCCCTTCAACGCTTGGAAATGGTTCTCAGTATAACTACCATTAGCTCCACTCAGAAAAATATTATACGTAATGTGAAGTTAACTATTGCGTTATATTTTTCTCTATAGATGCTACAGGTAGAGGTAAATATTTTATTTGCCACCTTCTTCTTGTCTACTGAGTTTTTTGAAGCATAATTTAGAAAGTGTTCGGAAAACACGTGAGCTACCACTCTTCAGGTCAGATGTAGGGCAAAACTGCAAAAAAGTTCGTTTTTTTAAAAAAAATTGCGTAATTTATTAGATTGATTCTTTAAGAACAACATCGCAAAGTTTCATAATCGAATTTTAGCTAGAAATATATTTTTAAAAAAGTTTGTTTTGGTGTTGCACCTGACACGCCCCTTCTATCATTGCTGTAAGCCACACCTCCAGCTAGAAATTTTTTGAGCCTTAATTTTTCTTTCACACAATCGAAACGAACTGCAAATGAGTCTAGAATGCTTGTAAACATATAGCTTTCCCCGAAAGTCTATTATTTGTTTTCTTTTGTGCATTACATTGTCATAGTACGTGTTGTTGTTGTTGTTGTTGTGGTCTTCAGTCCTGAGACTGCTTTGACGCAGCTCTCCATACACCTCTATCCTGTGCAAGCTTCTTCATCTCCCAGTACCTACTGCAACCTACATCCTTCTGAATCTGTTTAGTGTATTCATCTCTTGGTCTCCCTCTACGATTTTTACCCTCCACGCTGCCCTCCAATGCTAAATTGGTGATCCCTTGATGCCTCAGAACATGTCCTACCAACCAGTCCCTTCTTCTTGTCAAGTTGTGCCACAAACTTCTCTTCTCCCCAATCCTATTCAATACCTCCTCATTAGTTACATGATCTACCCAGCTAGCATTTACCCATAGCATAGTATATATGTATAATTTATTTCAACTATTCTTTATTTGTTAATACGTCACATTGTTTCTTCATTCATTTTGCTACTGTTTTATATTTTATATTGTACGAATATGAATATTGTGGTTCTATATGCTTTGTAAATCTTTGGTTAGGCTACGAGAAGTACTGTGTCAGTGAGAGCGCGAACGACTATCGATAGAGGGCGTGCGAGTTGTTGTGGTATCGTGGTCGGTTCGCGGGTGTAAAACGTTGAAAATTTCGGCGTGAAAGACGGTGATACGCGGAAGAGCAGTTAATTACAGTGTGTTCGCTGTGTTAATAGGAGATTGTGTATTATTAAGGGGAGCCGGAGGTGCCTATGCTGCCCATGTTAAAATCACTAAGTTTGAGGAACATTTATGAATAAACTACCTAATAGAAAAATTTGAATTCTTTTTACATGTAGAGTGATTTAGTATTGCAGTTATGACAGAGGGATTTTGGAGTATCTTTTCTGGTTTCCTTCCAATTATTTTTTTATTAATGACCCAATTTTTTACAAATAATTGCTTTACAATTAAACTGAAATGAAACTACTGAACATATTGCCAAATGGCTGTGTTACAATGTAAGTTTGACCACTAGGAGTGCTGCATAAAAATTTCATCTCTTTAGCTTGAGTGGATTTTAAGAAAATGTTCCTTATATTCCAAAAATTCTAATTTACAGGAAATAGCTATCAAAGTTTCTCAGTACATTCCTACACTATAGGATGGATTATCAGGGTCTTCTTCTTCATCCCCCAAAAGCTTCCTCTTCAGTCTTCTTTTCTGGCCTGTTGTTCCATCATACTTCATATGCCTTTCTTTTCTTTGTGCTCCTCTTATCCTTTCTCTGTCAATATTTCTTAGTGCTCGTACAGTGTTCACCCCAGCTGTAAATCCTAATGCCTTCAGAACTTCACACTTCACACTGTTCCCTTGGTTGTAGGTTGCTGTTGCATCATAAATGCCAAAGTGCAGTGTTTTTATGTTTACAAACACCCTTTTAGGAATCACTTTCCAAATTAAATTGTTTTCGGTCTCATTAGGATTCTGCGTCTTTCCGTGTAGACATTTGTGTAACAATTCTGGCTGCACTAAGTCATGAAAAATTGGCTTTATTGCATTTATCACAGCTGCTGGCAAACCATGTTTGTGATAATAGTCCTTTTTTGCATTATATTTGCACCAGGAATCTTTTGGGCACAGGCTGTGTTGAGGGTATTCATTGGAAGAAGCAGTATGAAGGAACAATACCCACACTGCTTTTCGCATGTCTCTAACATTGTTAGTATTTTGCCTTATAGCATATCCATAGTATCTCTGTAGGTGTTCAATCACCTCATCAGTAAGCCTACGTCTCCCTCCTATTGACTTTCCATCACTCAGCCTACTTGAACCCAAAGTTTGTTTGAGCCTTCGAAGCTGTGCACCCATACACTTTTGCACATGCCCAATGCATTCCAACTTTTCAACTACCAATTCATTTCCATATGGTTTCAGTTCCTCTATAGTTTTGAAACCTTTCGAGTCACCATCCCCAAGGTAGTATTTGTACCCAACGTTGTATCTGGGAACTGAACGTTCAAAAATTTGTTCCACTCCATCCACTGCCATTTGTAGGGAATCAGCCTACTCACGCCTTATAAAATTCACATCAGTCTTTCCATTGTGTGCCAGCCAGTCCACTGTAAGTAGCTTCGACGTCATAAGTGTGGCGCAATACTTTAAGAATCAAGTAAATAACCTGAAACGTTTCTAGCATATGAGGAGTAATACTAAATCAGTATGTGTTGAATATCAGTTCAATGACCTTAACCACTTTCGAAATTTGGACATTTATCTGTAAAAATCATTGGCACAACAGAAAAGAGCTAGAAACTTAAAAATTTATATTTAGATTCCTTTTGCATAATAATTTAGTAGAAACAGTATTCTGGATCTCATAAATTAAAATTTTAGTTGAAATTCATGATTTTCTGATGAGAGTAGAAAATATTAGTACTAACAATGCTAACATTGAGAGTAAAGTAGCTTCAGTAACTTCTGGTAATGGTAGTATGCAACAAGTTGTAGCTGCAAACGCCGCTTTTATCGGGTGTCGGCAGTTCTTGCGGCTCGATCCAGATACAAATATCCACCCGCTAGATTTCTGGAACGCCTTTGAAGATGAGATTGCACCAACTTGGTCTGAACGAGAGAAAATCTCATTTATTAGAAGCCATTTAGCAGGTGAAGCCATGCATTGGTCAGCTGATGTTATGTTGAAGTGTAAAACATTAGCGAAATTTAAAACAGACTTCATTAATGAGTATTGGTCTAGTAATAAGCAAAATGAAGTGTTGAGAGAAATTTGGAGTGGGAAACGCTTCAATGTAGGCAAGGAATCTATAAAAGAGTTATCTAGGTCATGGGTCTCACTTTTGTCACATTTGGCCGAAAAGCTAAAACCTGAAATGATAATACTAGGTCTTGAAGCCAAACTGTTATGGTATTGGCAAACTAGAATTATATCTGCCCCTAGAGACAATCTGGATCGTTTCATTGAATATTTGGAACGTGTAGAGCGTGTGGCTGCCAATGAGGAGCAAGCACGTAATAACAGAAATGGTAATAACACTAGTAGTAGTTTTAAGAACGAGCAGAATGGCAATGTAAACATCAGAACAGTAGGTGTTCGCCATCCTAAGAGAGGTAGGAATTAGAGAAATAATTATCAGAACCAACAATGGCATCCAAATGATAGTAATTTTGTTCCGAACAAAATTATGCAGATAAACAACAATGCGGAAAGCAATGCTGTGCCAGTTAATTATAATGGGAATAAAGGAAACAGTAGTAGGCCGAGGCAGGAAAACTAGTTCCCGTCTATGAGAACGTTGGCGCTCACCAGGCGGTTACTTTTCCTAAGCCACTAATTACAGTGATTGGTAAGACAGATCAGAATACCCAGACTGAACTTGTGAATGAGGGGTCAGTAGCATCTAAGGATAAAGCAGAAATATTAGATCACTCACAGTATTTGATAGATACCGTGTTAGAGACGCTTTCTAAGTGGGAAGAGGAAGAGAAGCCGCAGCAGTGTAACGGTAGGGAAGAGCTACAAAATACTGAATTGTCAGGTGAAGAAGCAGAAGAAATTCATGCTAATATTTACGATGAGGATGATGTGCTCTTATATAAAGTGCCTGTGTAGGATGTTGATACTGTACTAATAGATTTAGGACAGGAGGTAAGTGAGAATGTAGAGGATAGTCTGTTGGGGGTCGATGAACCCAGTATCTGTGACCAGTTGTCACTTGAGAAGGAACCCAACGATAATGGTGAAAGTGGTTTAGCTGCAACTAGTGTTATGTCCGGTCTGGAGGCTACAGTAATTTGGGTTAATGAAGTCGTGCGGTGTTTAGATTTGAAATTAATAGATCGACTGGAAAAGGCAGCTGAAAATGTAATTCAGGAAAGCCCTACACACTTTGACCTAAATTTAATGAAGACAGATGTCGATCACTTTAGTTGGAGACAAATCCAAAAGGAACTATTGGATGAGTTTGAGGAACCACCTGTACAAACTAGAATAAGCCACCCTATAATAATAGTTAATATGTTGGGTATCAATGTACGTTGTCTCTTAGACAGTGGAAGTGAGGTGAGTGCGATATCTCAGTCCTTCTTTGATGGATTACCTGGTACAGACAAGCTTACAGTAATGAGGGAATCAGGACTAAGAATAATTGGTACTACTGGCAAGGTGTCAAAAACGGTAAAGCAAGAAGCTTTACTGCCCTTTAACGTTAATTGTAATTTAATTGATGATCCATGCTTAATTGTAAGTAATCTTAGTATTGAGGTTTTAATTGGCATAGATTTCTTGTCAAAATATCAGAGTGTTGTTGACTTTGAAAGAAGCCAGTTAAACTTGGTCTTGCTGATAACCGGAGTAATTACGGTACCTTTTATTGATAAACATGTAGTAACTAATGATGAAAACTTGGGAGCTGCCTATACGAGTTCTGAAAAATAGGAGATATTGGGACGAAGGTATTAATCTTAGTAAAAGTAAGCTAAACACACAAGAAGATGAAGCAATTATTTTGGACAAAATAGAAGCTAAATTGCAGGAAATCGATAAAATTTCAGCTAATCAGAAGTTAGAACTCAGACAGGTTTTAAAAAGGCATCATAAGGTATTTTCAAATCGACCTGGCGTGGTCAAAGGTTATGAATGTCAATTAAAGGTGAAACCTGGCCAAGTGTTTTTCAGGAAGCCATACCAAATATATGTAGCTAGGAAGCAGGTGGTTCGAAAGGAGATAGAGAGAATGCTAGAGTGGGGTGTGATTGAAAAAGCGGTCAGTGAGTACAATAATCCTCTTGTTGCACGAAAAAGAGACGGGAGTGTCAGATTGGTCTTGGACGCTCGTTCGTTGAATGGAATAGTGCTTAGGGAAAGTGATACACCGCAGAACATGGACGAGTTATTGCAAAAGTTCCGGGGAGTAAAATTCTTAACCTCTATGGACATCCCGTGTGGATATTGGAATTTGCCACTGGCGGAAAGTTCAAGGAAGTACACAGCTCTCTTGTACGAAGCAGTTTGTTATCAATACCGTGTGGTACCTTTCGGACTTAATTTCTCTGTTTGTGCATCCGTACGTGTGATGTGTCATGTTTTAGGACCAGCTTTAAGTAATAAAATCACAGTCCATGTAGATGATCTGCTAGTAGCAACTCCTACCTGGGAAGAACACATAGTTTTATTAGAGGAAGTGTTAGAAGCTATTGAGAGAGGTGGCATGAAACTAAAGATTGAAAATACAGAGTGCGTTAAAGAGGAAATAGGTTTTTTGGAAAATATGATAAGTGGAAAAGGTATTCTGCCTGACCCAGGCAGTTGAGATCGATGTTCGGTCTTTTCGGCTTCTATAGGCGTTTTGTTAGTGATCAGGCTTTTAATGCGCCCTGTCTTCACCTCCTGCTGAAAAAGAATACCCCTTGGGTTTGGACAGCAGAATGTCAACAGGCGTTCGAGGTGCTTAAACAATCTTTAATTAATAGTCCTATTTTACATCATCCTGATTTTGAAAAAACCATTCTGTACGTCAGTTGATGCTAGTGGCTATGGTATTGCTGTGGAGGTATTCCAAGTAGAAATAGAGAACGAACAAGAAGTGCACAAGGCTATAGCATGCGCAAGTCGATCTTTACAGGCAGAAGAGAGAAATTATGGCATCTCAGAACTGGAAGCGTTGGCAATTGTATTTGGGGTACAGAAATTTGAGCAGTATCTATTAGGTCATTAGATAATTGTATACAGTGACCATAAGGTGTTGACCTTTTTAAAGACCTGTAAGTTGAGGAATGCTCGTTTGGTAAGATGGTCATTGTATCTCCAGCAGTTTGACCTTGAGGTTAGATATATTCAAGGGAAAGATAATTTGGTAGCTGATGGGTTATCTAGAGGTGTGGAACTCTGTGATGACGCGGGAATTACAGCAACAGACCTAAGTGAAGTACGAATGTTTGCGTTGCACGAAATAAAGGAAGAAAGTGCATTAAAGAAGGTGATTAAGAACTTGAGACGTGAGCAGAATGCAGAAGACCAACTGAAATTAGTAAAGAGCTATTTGGGAGATGCGAACTATCATAAGGTTTAGCAATACTACTGTCTGCATAAAGGTATTCTGTTCAGGAGGAAAAAGATAGGTATTTCTGAGTGGAAGCTGTGCTTTCCCTCACAACATGTAGACTTACTAATCGACTATGTGCACCTGAGGTATGGGCACTACGGTGCAAATAAGTGGATAGCAAAATTAAAAGAGAAAGTTGTGTTTGACAACATGTACCGCCGTGTTGCCCAAGCGTCTAGCATCTTGTATAGTGTGCCAGAAAGTCCGTGCTTCTAACACCAGAATACAAGGCGATATGCATTCAGTAGAGCCAACTGAATCGCTAGAATTACTGGCTTGTGATTTGTTTGGCCCTCTTCCTGCTTCGAGAGGTGGGTGCACCCATGTTTTTGTTGTTGTGGATGGATTTAGTAAATATATTAAGCTATACCCAATTAAAAGAGCAAATGCAAAAACGTTGGTAGAAAAGTTAGAAAAGTATTTCTTCGTGAACGTTGGCGTTCCGAAGAATTTGCTGTCCGACAATGGGCCTCAATTTACTTCTGATAGATTCAAAGAATGTCTGGATAAGGCCGGAGTGAAACATCTGAAGATATCTGCTTATTTCCCCCAAGGAAATATGAGTGAACGTATTATGAGAGAATTGAATAGGCTATGCAGGACTTACTGTGCTCGGAAACACTCAAGTTGGGCAGAGCACACGAAGCATTTTGAGAATGTAATTAACAACTTAAGGCATGATGCAACTGGTTTTGCGCCTTGCGAGTTGATGTTTGGCCAAGAACCGCACAATGTGATTGCAGATGTGGTAGAATTACCGATTCTAACGCAAATATCCACAGACGAGAAGAAGTAAAAGGCTAGGGTAAATATAAGAAAAATATCATTGGATAGGAAGAAGCGTCATGACGCAAAAGCTGTACCCACTAGTTTTGAAATAGGTCAGTTAGTCCTTGTCAAAACCAAGGAAAAATCAAAGAAAATAAATGCAGAAACAAAGAAATTCATGTTCGTATACCAAGGACCTTTCAGGATCATAGGAAAACCACATGCCAATGCATATAGGCTAGAGTACCCTAAAAGTAAAAAGATATTAGGTCTCAGGAATGTGATCGACCTAAAGAAGTTCATAGGTAGTAAATGATTTCTGTAGGGAGGAGGTTGGTCTGTAACCTCTACACAGTGTGGCAGCTGTGCAGTCCCAGCTGTGTGAGATCTTTCTTTTTCAGGTCTCATTCACTCTTCATCTTTCCTATCCACCAAAATTTCGGCTCTTACTCTCAAATACTAAAATCTTCCGGTATGACTATCAAGCCAGCATTAAGCTAATGAATTCTGTAGGGAGGATGTTGTTCTGTAGCCTCTACACAGCGTGGCAGCTGTGCAGTCCCAGCTGTGTGAGATCTTCTTTCCTTTTCAGGTCTCACTCATTCTTCATCTTTTTTTTCTTTTTTGGTTTGATGCGGCCCGCCACGAATTCCTTTCCTGTGCTAACCTCTTCATCTCAGAGTAGCACTTGCAACCTACGTCCTCAATTATTTGCTTGACTGCTTGACGTATTCCAATCTCTGTCTTCCTCTACAGTTTTTGCCCTCTACAGCTCCCTCTAGTACCATGGAAGTCATTCCCTCATGTCTTAGCAGATGTCCTATCATCCTGTCCCTTCTCCTTATCAGTATTTTCCACATATTCCTTCCCTCTCCGATTCTGCGTACAACCTCCTCATTCCTTACCTTATCAGTCCACCTAATTTTCAACATTCGTCAATAGCACCACATTTCAAATGCTTCGATTCTCTTCTGATCCGGTTTTCCCACAGTCCATGTTTCACTGCCATACAATACATCCTCAGAAATTTCTTCCTCAAATTAAGGCCGGTAATTGATATTAGTAGACTTCTGTTGGCCACAAATGCCTTTTTTGCCATAGCGAGTCTGCTTTTGATGTCCTCCTTGCTCCGTCCGTCATTGGTTAATTTACTGCCTAGGTAGCAGAATTCCTTAACTTCATGGACTTCGTGACCATCAATCCTGATGTGAAGTTTCTCTCTGTTCTCATTTCTACTACTTCTCATTACCTTCGTCTTTCACCGATTTACTCTCAAACCATATTGTATACTCATTAGACTGTTCATTCCGTTCAGCAGATCATTTAATTCTTCTTCACTTTCACTCAGGATAGCAATGTCATCAGCGAATCGTATCATTGATATCCTTTCACCTTGTATTTTAATTCCACTCATGAACCTTTCTTTTATTTCCATCATTGCTTCCTCGATGTACAGATTGAAGAGTAGGGGCGAAAGGCTACAGCCTTGTCTTACTCCCTTCTTAATACGAGCACTTCGTTCTTGATCGTCCACTCTTATTATTCCCTCTTGGATGTTTTACATATTGTATATGGCCTGTCTCTCCCTATAGCTTACCCCTACTTTTTTCAGAATCTTGAACAGCTTGCACCATTTTATATTGTCGAACGCTTTTTCCAGGTCGACAAATCCTATGAACGTGTCTTGATTTTTCTTTAGCCTTGCTTCCATTATTAGCCGTAACGTCAGAATTGCCTCTCTCGTGCCTTTACTTTTCCTAAAGCCAAACTGGTCGTCACCTAGCGCATTCTCAATTTTCTTTCCCATTCTTCTGTAAATTATTCATGTAAGCAGCTTCGATGCATGAGCTGTTAAGCTGATTGTGCGATAATTCTCGCACTTGTCAGCTCTTGCCGTCTTCGGAATTGTGTGGATGATGCTTTTCCGAAAGTCAGATGGTATTTCGCCAGACTCATAGATTCTACACACCAACGTGAATAGTCGTTTTGTTGCCACTTCCCCTAATGATTTTAGAAATTCTGATGGAATGCTACCTATCCCTTCTGCCTTATTTGACCGTAAGTCCTACAAAGCTCTTTTAAATTCTGATTCTAATACTGGATCCCCAATCTCTTCTAAATCGACTCCTGTTTCTTCTTCTATCACATCAGACATATCTTCACCCTCATAGAGGCTTTCAATGTATTCTTTCCACCTATCTTCTCTCTCCTCTGCATTTAACAGTGGAATTCCCGTTGCACTCTTAATGTTACCACCGTTGCTTTCAATGTCACCAAAGGTTGTTTTGACTTTCGTGTATGCTGAGTCTGTCCTTCACACAATAATATGTTTTTCGATGTCTTCACATTTTTTCTGCAGCCATTTCGTCTTAGCTTCCCTGCACTTCCTATTTATTTCATTCCTCAGCGACTTGTATTTCTGTATTCCTGATTTTTCCGGAACATGTTTGTACTTCCTCCTTTCATCAATCAACTGAAGTATTTCTTCTGTTACCCATGGTTTCTTCGCAGCTACCTTCTTTGTACCTATGTTTTCTTTCCTAACTTCTGTGATGGCCCTTTTTAGAGACGTCCATTCCTCTTCAATTGTGTTGCCTACTGCGCTGTTCCTTATTGGTGTATCTATAGAGTTAGAGAACTTCAAACGTATCTCGTCATTCCTTAGAACTTCCGTATCCCACTTCTTAGCGTATTGATTCTTCCTGACTGATGTCTTGAACTTCAGCCTACTATATTGTGATCTGAGTCTATATCTGCTCCTGGGTACGCCTTACAATCCAGTATCTGATTTCGGAATCTCTGTCTGACTATGATGTAATCTAATTGAAATCTTCCCGTATCTCCCGGGCTTTTCCAAGTATACCTCCCCCTCTTGTGATTCTTGAACAGGGTATTCGCTATTACTAGCTGAAACTTGTTACAGAACTCAATTAGTCTTCCTCCTCTTCCATTCCTTGTCCCAAGCCTATATTCTCCTGTAACCTTTTCTTCTACTCCTTCCCCTACAACTGCATTCCAGTTGCCCATGACTATTAGATTTTCATCCCCCTTTACATACTGCATTACCCTTTCAATAACCCCATACACTTTCTCTATCTGTTCATCTTCAGCTTGCGACGTCGGCATGTACACCTGAACTATCGTTGTCGTTGTTGGTCTGCTGTCGATTCTGATTAGAACAACCCAGTCACTGAACTGTTCACAGTAACACACCCTCTTCCCTACCTTCCCATTCATAACGAATCCTACACCTGTTATACCATTTTCTGCTGCTGTTGATATTACCCGATACTCATCTGACCATAAATCCTTGTCTTCCTTCCACTTCACTTCACTGACCTCTACTATATCTAGATTGAGCCTTTGCATTTCCCTTTCCAGATTTTCTAGTTTCCCTACCACGTCCGAGCTTCTGACATTCCATGCCCCAACTCGTAGAACATTATCCTTTCGTTGATTATTCAATCTTTTTCTCATGCTAACCTTCCCCTTGGCAGTCCCCTCCCGGAGATCCGAATGGGGGACTATTCTTGAATCTTTTGCAAATGGAGAGATCATCATGACACTTCTTCAACTGCAGGCCACATGTCCTGTGGATACACGTTACGTGTCTTTAATGCAGTGGTTTCCATTGCCTTCTGCATCTTCATGTCGTTGATCATTGCTGATTCTTCCGCCTTTTAGGGGCAGTTTCCTACCCCTAGGACAAGAGAGTGCCCTGAACATCTATCTGCTCCTCCGCCCTCTTTGACAAGGTCGTTGGCAGAATGAGGCTGACTTCTTATGCCGGAAGTCTTTGGCCGCCAATGCTGATTATTTATCAAAATTTAGGTAGTGGCGGAGATCACACCCGGGACCGAAGACGTTTTCATTATGAATCAAAGCCGCTACCCCTAGACCACAGGTCCCCCATCTTTTCTATCCACCTGAAATTTCGACATATTCTTTCCAATACGAAAATTTTCTGAAACTAATGAATTTTGTAGGGAGGAGGTTGTTCTGTAACCTCTACACAGTGTGACAGCTGTGCAGTCCCAGCTGTGTGAGATCTTCTTTACTTTCAGGTCTCACTCATTCTTCATCTTTGCTATCCACCAAAATTTCGACTTCTTCTTTCCAACACATTAAATTTTCCGCCATGGCTATCAATCCATGAGTTCTGTAACCATTCTATTCACCGATTAGTGAAGAAAATACCTAATGTGACAAATCTAACAGTGACATAAACAACAGAGAAGTATGATATAATTAAGATACAAATGTATTTGAGTAACAAGTATGTATAGACCCCTGGTAATATTGTAAGTACAAGTTGTTGTTTTATAGGAAATGATTCACTAACAGTAATTTAAGAAATACATACAAATTCGTTCACAAGCAGGATCTGAAGCGGCAGTGAAACCTATTGTATGCTGCAGAGCTAACTAATTAATAGTAAAAGAGAGTGCTTAGTGTTATGAAAAATATGCAGATAAGTTGTAAAAATGAACGCAGCTTGTGTAGCAAGGGATGGCAATGTAATAGAATTGAGTAGTGTTTGTGGTTGAGACGTGAAGGACACGTCCCTGAAGTATTGATAAGGTTGGAGCTGGCCGTTATTTGGTGTAGTGTGTGACAGGACACACCTACACGTATTGAGGTTATGAGTTGGAGGCGTAAATGTGACCATAGGTACCCTTATGTTAGATGAGACAGAGCAGCTCATGGTGTCCTATAGGCTTAAGGAATTTAGTGGTAGGTCGAGAGAGACTGCCTGTGGTTTCAACGTCCGATCGAGTGGAATTAGATTGCCACGTGAGCAAACTGATCAGCTGCAACACACTGTTGTTGTTGTTGTTGTTGTTGTCTTCAGTCCTGAGACTGGTTTGATGCAGCTCTCCATGCTACTCTATCCTGTGCAAGCTGCTTCATCTCCCAGTACCTAGTGCAACCTACATCCTTCTGAATCTGCTTAGTGTACTCATCTCTCGGTCTCCCTCTACGATTTTTACCCTCCACGCTGCCCTCCAATGCTAAATTTGTGATCCCTTGATGCCTCAAAACATGTCCTACCAACCGATCCCTTCTTCTAGTCAAGTTGTGCCACAAACTTCTCTTCTCCCCAATCCTATTCAATACCTCCTCATTAGTTACGTGATCTATCCACCTTATCTTCAGTATTCTTCTGTAGCACCACATTTCGAAAGCTTCTATTCTCTTCTTGTCTAAACTAGTTATCGTCCATGTTTCACTTCCATACATGGCTACACTCCAAACAAATACTTTCAGAAACGACTTCCTGATACATAAATCTATATTCGATGTTAACAAATTTTTCTTCTTCAGAAACGCTTTCCTTGCCATTGCCAGTCTACATTTTATATCCTCTCTACTTCGACCATCATCAGTTATTTTACTTCCTAAATAGCAAAACTCCTTTACTACTTTAAGTGTCTCATTTCCTAATCTAATTCCCTCAGCATCACCCGACTTAATTTGACTACATTCCATTATCCTCGTTTTGCTTTTGTTAATGTTCATCTTATATCCTCCTTTCAAGACACTGTCCATTCCGTTCAACTGCTCTTCCAAGTCCTTTGCCGTCTCTGACAGAATTACAATGTCATCGGCGAACCTCAAAGTTTTTACTTCGTCTCCATGAATTTTAATACCTACTCCAAATTTTTCTTTTGTTTCCTTTACTGCTTGCTCAATATACAGATTGAATAACATCGGGGACAGGCTACAACCCTGTCTCACTCCCTTCCCAACCACTGCTTCCCTTTCATGCCCCTCGACTCTTATGACTGCCATCTGGTTTCTGTACAAATTACAAATAGCCTTTCGCTCCCTGTATTTTACCCCTGCCACCTTTAGAATTTGAAAAAGAGTATTCCAGTCAACATTGTCAAAAGCTTTCTCTAAGTCTACAAATGCTAGAAACGTAGGTTTGCCTTTTCTTAATCTTTCTTCTAAGATAAGTCGTAAGGTCAGTATTGCCTCACGTGTTCCAACATTTCGACGGAATCCAAACTGATCCTCCCCGAGGTCTGCATCTACCAGTTTTTCCATTCGTCTGTAAAGAATTCGCGTTAGTATTTTGCAGCCGTGGCTTATTAAACTGATAGTTCGGTAATTTTCACATCTGTCAGCACCTGCTTTCTTTGGGATTGGAATTATTATATTCTTCTTGAAGTCTGAGGGTATTTCGCCTGTCTCATACATCTTGCTCACCAGATGGAAGAGTGTAGTCAGGACTGGCTCTCCCAAGGCCGTCAGTAGTTCTAATGGAATGTTGTCTACTCCGGGGGCCTTGTTTCGACTCAGGTCTTTCAGTGCTCTGTCAAACTCTTCACGCAGTATCGTATCTCCCATTTCGTCTTCATCTACATCCTCTTCCATTTCCATAATATTGTCCTCAAGTACATCACCCTTGAATAAACCTTCTATATACTCCTTCCACCTTTCTGCCTTCCCTTCTTTGCTTAGAACTGGGCTGCCATCTGAGCTCTTGATATTCATACACTTGGTTCTCTTCTCTCCAAAGGTCTCTTTGATTTTCCTGTAGGCAGTATCTATCTTACCCCTAGTGAGATAAGCTTCTACATCCTTACATTTGTCCTCTAGCCATCCCTGCTTAGCCATTTTGCACTTCCTGTCGATCTCATTTTTGAGACGTTTGTATTCCTTTTTGCCTGCTTCATTTACTGCATTTTTATATTTTCTCCTTTCATCAATTAAATTCAATATTTCTTCTGTTACCCAAGGATTTCTAGCAGCCCTCGTCTTTGTACCTACTTTATCCTCTGCTGCCTTCACTACTACATCCCTCAGAGCTACCCATTCTTCTTCTACTGTATTTCTTTCCCCTATTCCTGTCAATTGTTCCCCTATGCTCTCCCTGAAACTCTGTACAACCTCTGGTTCTTTCAGTTTATCCAGGTCCCAACTCCTTAATTTCCCACATTTTTGCAGTTTCTTCAGTTTTAATCTACAGGTCATAACCAATAGATTGTGGTCAGAGTCCACATCTGCCCCTGGAAATGTCTTACAACTTAAAACCTGGTTCCTAAATCTCTGTCTTACCATTATATAATCTATCTGATACCTTTTAGTATCTCCAGGGTTCTTCCACGTATACAACCTTCTTTCATGATTTTTAAACCAAGTGTTAGCTATGATTAAGCTGTGCTCTGTGCAAAATTCTACTAGGCGGCTTCCTCTTTCATTTCTTAGCCCCAATCCATATTCACCTACTATGTTTCCTTCTCTCCCTTTTCCTACACTCGAATTCCAGTCACCCATTACTATTAAATTTTCGTCTCCCTTCACTATCTGAATAATTTCTTTTATTTCATCATACATTTCTTCAATTTCTTCATCATCTGCAGAGCTAGTTGGCATATAAACTTGTACTACTGTAGTAGGTGTGGGCTTCGTATCTATCTTGGCCACAATAATGCGTTCACTATGCTGTTTGTAATAGCTTACCCGCATTCCTATTTTCCTATTCATTATTAAACCTACTCCTGCATTACCCCTATTTGATTGTGTGTTTATAACCCTGTAGTCACCTGACCAGAAGTCTTGTTCCTCCTGCCACCGAACTTCACTAATTCCCACTATATCTAACTTTAACCTATCCATTTCCCTTTTTAAATTTTCTAACCTACCTGCCCGATTAAGGGATCTGACATTCCATGCTCCGATCCGTAGAACGCCAGTTTTCTTTCTCCTGATAACGACATCCTCCTGAGTAGTCCCCGCCCGGAGATCCGAATGGGGGACTATTTTACCTCCGGAGTATTTTACCCAAGAGGATGCCATCATCATTTAATCATACAGTAAAGCTGCATGTCCTCGGGAAGAATTACGGCTGTAGTTTCCCCTTGCTTTCAGCCGTTCGCAGTACCAGCACAGCAAGGCCGTTTTGGTTAATGTTGCAAGGCCAGATCAGTCAATCATCCAGACTGTTGCCCCTGCAACTACTGAGAAGGCTGCTGCCCCTTTTCAGGAACCACACGTTTGTCTGGCCTCTCAACAGATACCCCTCCGTTGTGGTTGCACCTACGGTACAGCCATCTGTATCGCTGAGGCACGCAAGCCTCCCCACCAACGGCAAGGTCCATGGTTCATGGGGGGGAGGGCAACACACTATAGATATGAAATAAATGTGCCATCCTATGCTTTAAATGTTAATAGAGTGAGTGTTAAATAAGTACATACACTAGCAACATAACTGAGTAACATAATGGCAGACATGAAACATCATTTATAGCTCAGCATAAATACACTTCGATGAAGTAAGTACATAATTGCAGATGTGGAACTGACACAGCAGTAGAGGACCAATAAGTGAATTTAGTAGTCAAATGAACGTAGTGTGTTTTGAACACTCAGAAGCAGTACTATTACCACAAGTTACTCACATGTACAAAGAAGCTGATAAGACAACTGCTAATCAAATATTATTCATACTATCTCTAAGAATAAGGTAATCGAAGATGAGTCAGCTAAGTAAATAAAATACAAATGTTTCA